>NC_066620.1:127245042-129645042 GCF_025201925.1 Gopherus flavomarginatus | reverse complement strand
CAGGAAATTAGTTCCCGAATCTGTAAGGATGTCGGAGGGCCAACCTACCCTGGCAAAAATGTCTGTTAAGGCCTTGCATACAGTTTTAGCCCTGGTGTTGGTTAGAGCTACTGTTTCCTGCCATCGGGTAGCAAAGTCCATGAAAGTCAGTATGTACTGCTTTCCTCTGGGGGTCTTTTTTGGGAAAGGACCCAGAATATCCACAGCTACTTGCTGAAATGGGACCTGAATTATGGGGAGTGGCTAGAGAGGGGCTTTGACCTGGTCTTGGGGCTTTCCCATTCGTTGGCACACCTCACAAGACCGGACATAATTAGTAACGTCCTTGCCCATCCCCTCCCAGTGGAAGGACTTCCCCAACCTGTCTGGTTCTGTTTACCCCAGAATGGCCACTGAGATGATCATGGGCTAAGCTTAAGAGCTTTCCCCGGTACTTAGTTGGAACTACCAACTGTTCTTGAGGATGCCAGTCTTCCTGGTGTCCACCAGAAAGAGTCTTCTTGTATAAAAGTCCTTGTTCTACAATAAACCGGGATCGGTTAGAAGAGCTGACAGGCGGTGGGGTGCTCCGTGCTGCCGCCCAAGCTTTCTGAAGGCTGTTATCTGCTTCCTGCTCAGTCTGGAACTGTTTCCTTGAGGCTGGAGACACCAGTTCCTCCTTAGACTGTGGACTTGGGTTTGGTCCCTCTGGAAGCAATGTAGGTGATGGGGTTGTTTTCGTTGATGGTGAACCGCTTCCCGCTGGTGCACTATGCAATATTTTAGGCTCTGGCTGCGCCTCTTGGGTAGGATTGTCTGCTGCTTCTGCCAGTTCAGGCCCGCTGGTGCCCTCTGGTGTTGGAGTGGTAGATGGGTTTGCAAGCGCTGGCGTCAGTGCTGGCAAGGGTTCTGCTGCTGGTTGCTTTTCCAGTTCCAGTTCTGGGACTGGATGCACTATGGCTGTTGCCGTCATTGGCAGGGGATCCGGGTCCACCACCTCTGTCTGGGTCTTTGGTAACACAGACGAGGCCCTTGTGGACGGCTCAGGAACAGGGATGGGTCTGGAAGGTTGCCTGGCTTGGCTGTGTGTAACCATTCCCACCCTCTTGGCCCGCTTCACTTGGTTGGCCAAGTCTTCCTCCAGTAGCATGGGGATGGGATAATTGTCATAGACTGCAAAAGTCCACATTCCTGACCAGCCCTTGTACTGGACAGACAGTTCAGCTGTAGGCAAGTCTACAGATTTTGACATGAAGGGGTAAATTGTCGCTTGGGCCTTTCGGTTGATGAATTTGGGGTCCACTAGGGATTGGTGGATAGCTGACACTTGTGCCCCCATGTCTCTCCACGCGATAACCTTCTTTCCACCCACTCTCAAGGTTTCCCTTTGCTCCGAGGGTATTTGAGAGGCATCTGGGCCTGGGGATCTTTGGTGTGATGGTGGTGTAATGAACTGTACTTGGTTGGGATTCTTGGGGCAGTTGGCCTTTATGTGTCCCAGTTCATTACATTTAAAGCATCGCCCAGCTGACGGGTCACTGGGTCAAGGTGGGTTGCTGGAGACTGGTGAGGTGGGACAATAGGGTGTCTTTCCTTGGGGCTTTCCTTGGGTTGTAGGTGAGGTCTTGGGTTGCCCTTAGTGATAGGGTTTATTTTCTGTTTTCCCCCTGTGATATTGGCTTCTCTTGCTAGTAGCTTTCTATTTTTCTGCCACTTCCACCCATTTGGCTCCAATCTCCCCCGCCTTGGTTACAGTTTTGGGCTTCCCATCTAGGATATACCTTTCTATTTCCTCAGGAACACCCTCTAAGAACTGCTCCATTTGCATTAGGAAGGACAGCTCTACCACAGAGTTAGGATTTGCTCCTGATATCCAGGCATTCCAATTCTTTCCAATGTTGTAGGTGTGTTGGGTAAATGACACATCTGGTTTCCACCTTAGGGCTCTGAACCGCTGATGGGCATGCTCAGGTGTTAGCCCCATTCTGATTCTGGCCTTGGTTTGAAAAAGTTTATAATCGTTCATGTTTTCCCTAGGCATTTCAGCAGCCACCTCTGCTAAGGGTCCACTGAGCTGTGGCCTCAGCTCTATCATGTACTGGTCTGTAGAGATGTTGTACCCAAGGCAGGTCCTTTCAAAATTTTCTAAGGAGGCCTCAGTATTATCACCTGCCTTGTAGGTGGGGAATTTCCTGAGATGGAGAACAGTACCTGGAGAAGGGTTGTTAGGGTTGGCTGTTCCATCCTGCTTAGCCTTTTCTAATTCCAGTGCCTCCCTCTGGAGCTCCAAAGCCCTCCAGTGGTCAGCCTCTTTGGCTTTTTCTTCTTTTTCTTTCATCTTTATAGCTCTCCTGTGGTCAGCCTCTTCGGCTTTCTCTTCGCTTTCTCTTATCTCCAGCTCTTTTTGTTTCCTCTCCATAGTTCTCCTGTGGTCAGCCTCTTTTACTTTCTCTTCTGCATCCAGTCTGGCCAGCTCCTGTTTAGTTGCTTCCTTGGTGCTCATTTTTCTGCTTTCTTGTGCTGGCCAAACTACCTCTGCAGCTTACTGACTGGAATGCTTTAGCTCAGGCTGCTTGGTTAACAGAGATTTTCTAACTAGCTATACCCGAGAGGTAGAAAAAAAAAGAAAAAAAACAATTCAACCTGTAAATGCCTTTTGCTGGCTGTCTGCTGGCTCACAGCTTGAAGCCTCCTCTTAACAAAGACCCTTGTTAAAAAAAACTTAACACCTCTGCCCTCAGGCTGCTTACCTAGCAGCTAGAAAGGAGAGAAAAAAAATCCTACTGGCTTTTGGTTCCTAGATATCCCACCGCTACCACCAAATGGTTATACTCTTTCACGGTGAACAACACTATTCTCATTACATAGCACATGTGATCTCAGTACAAGGTCGCATTTGGATCTTAATATTGAGTGCCTGCGGCTTTGGTGTTAGAGATCACAGACGCAGGTCCAAGCAGCAGAATTCGACTTGCATGCAGCCATGGTAAGCCATTGTCTTTCGGCTTCTGCAGCTTTCATATATCCAGTGCCCTCCTTTCCCAAATAGCAAGCAAAGCCCTTTGAGTGCTGCTTCTTTCCTGTTAATGTGCAGCACCAGAACCTCCCCCATCCAATTCTCTGGGATGATCGCTTCATCCCTCTCCCCACCGCATGGCTGGTAACATGGAAGATCACTGCTAGCCACCCCCCACCCCCACCGCGTGGCTGGCAGCAGGGAAGAACCCAGCTAGCTAAACGCGAAAAAGCTCAGCGCCAATCACTCCCCCCACCTCCCCCTGCCTGGCTAACTGCAGGGAAGGATTTCTTTTAAGCCACAGGCAAACAGCCCAACCATCTCTGTCCCCTTAATTAAATTCCTGTATTTCAACCAGGTTACCATGAACAATATCACTCTCCTGAGGATAACATAACAAGATAAAGAATGGATGTTGCTTGAATTCCAGCAAACATCGAGACCATACGCAGCCAGGCTTTGTCATGCAATGATACCAGATTACTTGCTACATGCATGGCGTGGTCAAGTGTCCTATCATGGAGGACGGAATGAAGTTGCCCTGCCCAGAAACCTTCTGCAAAGGCTTCTGGAGTACCTCCAGGAGAGCTTCATGGAGATGTCCCTGGAGGATTCCCGCTCCATCCCCAGACATGTTAACAGACTTTTCCAGTAACTGTACTGGCCGCAAATGCATCCCAAGTCCTCAGGGCAAATTAATCATTAAAAAATGCTTGCTTTTAAACCATGTTTTATATTTACAAAGGTACACTCACAAGAGGTCCCTTCCATGGCTTCATTGTCTGGGACAGTGGCTTGGGAGGGCTGGGAGGGTACGTCTGTCAGGCTGAGAAAAAGCTCCTGGCTGTTGGGGAGAACAGAGTGCTATGTGCTCTGCAAGCTCGTCCTCCTCTTCCTCCTCCTCATCTTCCCCATCCGCAGAATCCTCAGGCATGGCTAAGATTACCCCCACCTCGGAATCCACAAACAGGGATGGGGTAGTGGTGGTGGACCCCCCTAGAATTGCATGCAGCTCAGCGTAGAAGCGGCATGTTTGCGGCCCTGCCCTGGACCTTCTGTTTGCTTCTTTGGTTTTCTGGTAGGCTTGTCTGAGCTCCTTAACTTTCACATGGCACTGTACTGAGTCCCTGGTGTGGCCTCTCTGCATCATGGCCTTGGAAATTTTTTCAAATGTTTTTTTATTTCATCTTTTGGGAATGATTTCTGTTAGCACGGAATCCTCTCCCCATATAGCAATCAGATCCAGTACCTCCCATGCAGTCCATGCTGGAGCTCTTTTTCGATTCTCAGACTGCATATTTACCTGTGCTGATGAGGTCTGCGTGGTCACCTGTGCTGATCAGCTCTCCACGCTGGGCAAACAGGAAATGAAATTCAAAAGTTTGAGGGGCTTTTCCTGTCTACCTGGCCAGTGCATCCGAGTTCAGATTGCTGTCCCCAGCGGTCACAATGGTGCACTGTGGGATAACTCCCAGAGGCCAATACCGTTGAATTGCGGCCACCCTAACCCTAATCTGAAATGGCAATACCGATTTGAGAGCTACTTCTCTCATCGGGGAGGAGTGCAGATATCGATATTAAGAGCCCTTTATATCGAAATAAAGGGCTTCGTTGTGTGAACGGGTTTAACACTGCTAAATTCAATATAAACGCATAATGTAGACCAGGCCCTGCACTTAGGACGGAAGAATCCCATTCACTGTTACAGACTAGGGACTGAATGGCTAGGAAGCAGCTCTGCAGAAAAGGACCTAGGGGTTACAGTGGATGAGAAGCTGGATATGAGTCAAAGTGTGCCCTTGTTGCCAAGAAGGCTAATGGCATTTTGGGCTGTATAAGTAGGGGTACTGTCAGCAGATCGAGAGATGTGATCATTCCCTTCTATTCGATATTGGTGAGGCCTCATCTGGAGTACTGTGTCCAGTTTTGGGCCCCACACTACAAGAAGGATGTGGAAAAATTGGAAAAAGTCCCGTGGAGAGCAGCAAAAATGATTAGGGGGCTGGAGCACATGACTTATGAGGAGAGGCTGAGGGAACTGGGATTGTTTAGTCTGCAGAAGAAAAGAATGAGGGGGGATTTGATAGCTGCTTTAAACTACCTGAATGGGGGTTCCAAGGAGGATAGATCTAGACTGTTCTCAGTGGTACCTGATGACAGAAAAAGTAGTAATGGTCTCAAGTTGCAGTGGGGGAGGTTTAGGTTGGATATTAAAAAAAACTTTTTCACTCAGAGAGTGGTGAAGCACTGGAATAGGTTACCTAGGGAGGTGGTGGAATCTCCTTCCTTAGAAGTTTTTAAGGTCAGGCTTGACAAAGCCTTGACTGGGATGATTTAGTTGGGAATTGGTCCTGCTTTGAGCAGGGGGTTGGACTAGATGACCTCCTGAGATCTCTTCCAACCCTGATGTTCTATGATTCTATGAAGGGCATTGGGGAACTATCAGTACTCAAGTTATTTAGTTTGCATCCTGACTATCAAGTGTTCAGGCTCCAATCTGAGTTGAAGCAGAACCTGTGCTCTGTCCCACACCCTGAGCCAGGTAAATTCATCTGGGCCTAAAGGTCAGAGATTTTTCTGTGTGGACTGTAGGATTTCAGCTAAAACCCAGTAAAAGAAATACTGTTAGGCCTGATCTTGTAAATGTGTCTATGTGGGCAAATCCTGATGGTCTCACAGAGTTCTACAGATATTAGAGTATTTGAATGAATATGTCCTCCTGGCCACTCTCCTTTAAAATCAGACTAACTTTAATGTCATGAGAACCCCACAACTCTAGAAATGACTTTTGAGTCCACACCTATAGCTGCAGGAATCTCTGCTTGACTGCCCATTGTCTTACCTCTCCTCTCTAGCCTCACCCACTTGCAAATCAGCAAATGCAGTAAGGGAACCAGTATAAGGCTATAATGAACAGGAGCATCACTACAGGGCAATTAGAGCTCTGCCAACCAGTGTGGTTTGCAATGGTGTTTGCAAACAGAACTCTAGTGTCCACTTTATAGTCTCTGGGTCGCTCTTCCGGGTTGCTTGCAGATTCAACAAATTCAATCCAAAAGAACAATCCTAACTGCCTCCCACTCTGAGCCACTTACTTGGCCACAGCCACTTCCCTCCTCTCCCCCTCCACACACACACTTGTATGCCTTTAGACTCTGTCTTAAGGCAAGCTTATTGCCTTTCCCCCTTATCTGCTACCACCTAGGTCAGTGGTTCTCCACCTGCAGCCTGTGGGCCACTTGAGGCCCAATCAGCACACATGTGCAGCCCATGTGACATCCTCAGGGCCATATATGTAGTATATATATTGTGTGGCTGCAGCCCACCATGGTAAATAGGTTGAGAACCAATGCCCTAGGTGGTTCCCTTTCTGGTCTTCCCTCCCTTCTTCTACAAGTTCCAACTTTATTGGTATGTTAATTAGATATATAGCCCTCCATACTCCTCCCTTCCCGCCCCAAAAATTACTGGTGTCTAATGGGAGGGGAAGGGAATAGTAAGTGAAACCCTCCTTTTCCTGTGGCAGCTGTCTTTGCAACAAGCCAAGGAGAAGTAGACACTTATAATGACTAGCATGGTAGCTAGGCACCATCTAAGGCTCTCTAGCATTCTCACAGTAGAAGAGAAGCCCGATTAATTCTAAACATGGTTTCTATGTTTGGGGGTGGAGTCGAAGTCAAGCCATTTCCTTATCTATCCCTCTGCTCCCCAAAAAGACTCTTGATTTTTTTTAAAAGGGGAATTCATTAGTGTAGAGAATTTTAAAGATATATATAATATTATCACCCATCAGACTCTATAATCCTCAGTCTTCAATTTATGAAGACTTAGTTACTTTAGCACTGAATTGAGTAAAGAGCTGGAAAAAGGAAATAAAATTACCCTGGGACAATGGAATGTAGAAACAACTCACCAATAGTATTCAGTCCTAGGAATCCAGTGAGACCTAGGTTGTATCAATTCATCAGGGTAATAAGATTCCTCTTTAAGAAGGGATTCTAAATACAGGCTTGTCTTTACCTGCAAATCTTCCTCTATACCCATTCTCCATCCTCCTCCTCATATTGACGAGAAGAGGCAAGGACATACAAAAGTAGGTGGGGCCTGTCAGGGAATGAGAGCTATGTACATGAAAGACTTGACAGCCATGGGTTGGTACTCAGTCTTGTATAAGAAATGATGAAAATGCTGGGCATAAAATGGCATATGCAGAAGTGGAAACTGTTTTGAGTTAGATTAAGCCACACAGGCAAATCCAGAACCACACCATGCCTGGAGAAAATTAGGACATTGCCCAAGCCCTTGCAGGTTTACAGTTTAAGGAAAAATTCCTTTGGCCTTCTCCCCACACTGTGCACCTGAGCAAGTCCCAGTCACAATCTTTCTCTTTGTATTTAATCTGCAGGTTAAAGACCATGGCACAGGAAGCAAAAACTGCTTGCCCCTTCTATTTCTGTCTCATGCTCAAGGGGCAGGCAGGGGAACCACCACCCTTTCTCAAAGGCTCTACCAGGGAAGAGTAGCTTTACAATCCACACTGGGTCCATCTTCTGGTACTTTCAATAGCATTCTCCCTAGGGATCCAGATACTCACTCTCTGAGATAATCTCACCGATGGTCATCCTGTTTGAAACAACATTACCTCAGGCCCAGAGATGGGTGGTTTTGTACAGGTACTAGTTGCCTGGCCAATGGCAGCACAGTTCCTAAAGGATCCGCGAATGCTAAGAGGGGGTTCAGGGTTAAAAGGGACAATATTGAGAGTATGAAGCTTTTCAGGGTCACCCGAGGTGTCTAGGGTGAATCAGCACCACTGGTCCACAATGAGAGGGAGCCTTTCCTTGCCCACCTGGGGAAACAAACCCAGCCATCAGCTGCTGACAACACAGGCTTTCCTCTCCAGTCTCCCTGAGCCCTGCTCTTTCCCTAGCAATTTATACATCCCACTTGGTTACACTCAGGTGCCCAGTCCCCTATTTTCTGGACATCTGTAGCATACAACACTGATCCTCCATGCCTCTGTGGAAGCAGTGCACCCCAGTTCACAGGTTTTACCTTAGGGCTGGTTCACACTAGGGGGGGGAAATCGATCTTAGATACGCAACTTCAGCTACGTGAATAACGTAGCTGAAGTCGAATATCTAAGATCGGATTACTCACCCGTCCAGACGGCGCGGGATCGATGTTCGCGGCTCTCCGTGTCGATTCCGGAACTCCGTTGGGGTTGATGGAGTTCTGGAATCGATATAAGCGTGCTCGGGGATCGATATATCGCGTCTAGATTAGACGCGATATATTGATCCCCGAGTAATCGATTTTAACCCGCCGATACGGCGGGTAGTCTGGACGTACCCTTAGTTTAACACTCCTCACCAGAGGTACATACACAGAGGTTAGTCCTTGCAGTACTTGTGCAGTCCAGGGAGCTAGGATCCACATTTCATAAGAATTTGCCTTCTCTAATGGACAACAATCTACAGGCTATTATCTTTTAGATGCGGAGGATGTGGAGGGGAGGTATGGGGGTGGGGGAGATCTCTTCAGCAAATCATCCTGGGGTTAGTTTTTCTTTGTCAATACTCAGGTCCCTCCTGGACCAGACAATACACAAAGTGCTATCTCCATGGATATCCATTGTTCTCAGCATTAACTGAGTTAGCCCTGACAGCTGCCTCACCTCAGGTGACAAGTCTTATTTTGTATGCAGTGTTTTTGTGGCCTTGTTGGCCCCAGCATATTAGAAAGACCAGGGGCTGAGATAACATCTTTTATTGGAATAGCTTCTGTTGGTGAAAGAAACAAGTTTCCAGCTTACACAGAGCTTTTCTTCTGGTCTGGGAAATGTACTGAGGCTCTGTCTACAGTGGAACCTGAACAACAAAATTTTCATTGTTCAGAAGTGTGAAAAATACACACACCCCAAATGACAAAAGTTTAGCTGGTGAAAAACGCTGGTGAAAACAGCACTTTGTCGACAGAAACGCTCTCCTGCCGACAAAGCTACTGCCGCTCATTGGAAGGGGGGAACATCACTAAAAGGTATGTAGTGTAGACATAGCCTGAGAGCATCACAGCTATATATAAGGTGGAACAGATTGTTTAGCATAAATAGTTAACAGATTTCAAGGGACCATTCAAAGTAAAGTGGCCCATAAACACTCCTCCTGTCTGAGGGAGGGAAAAAGCAGCTCTGTGTGTGAGTGAGTGTGTGCATGTGCGTATGTGTTGGTGGGTTATAGATTGTAATAAACCAGAAATCCAGAGTCTCTATTCAGTCCATGATTTTTGTGTCTAACAGAGTTATAAATTTAACCTTCCAGACTCATCTTTTGAAAGTGTGGTGCGGGTTTCCTTGGAGGATGAGTACTGATAGGTTAGATATAGAGAGATTACTTTTTGAAGTATTCACTCACAGGTGATATGGTGTTTTTGTCTTTTATCATTGTCCTGTGTGTCATTTGAGAGCATAGTGATTGTCTGGTTTAACCCACTAGTTCTTATTGCAGTATTTAATGCACTGAATGAGGTACACCGCATGTCATGATAGACGTGTAAAACCCGTGGGTCTTGAGAGGTGTATTGTGGGGGGCAGTTGATCATTGTAGCGGTGTGGATATGTCTGTAGGCTTTGCATCTGTTGTTTTGGCAGGGTCTGGTGTCGATTTGAGTTGGTGCATCCTGATCTATGGGGAGCTTGCTTCTGATGATGAGTTTGGTGAGGTTGAGGGGTTGTTCGAAGGCCAGAAGAGGGGGTTCAGGAAAGATTTCTTTCAGGATGGGATCCCTATCAAATATGGGTTGTAGTTGTTTGAGGATACTCCACTGGCACTTTCATCATTAACGCTTTTGTCACTCAAGAGTGTGGAAAAAACACCTCCCTGAACAACAAAAGTTGTAACAACAAAAAGTGCAGCTGTGGACAGTGCTTCATCGGCAGGAGATGCTTTCCCACTCACAAAGCTACCGCCCTTCATTGGGATTGGTTTTATTTTTTCATCAAGAGAGCTCTCTCCTGGCGACAAAGAGCGGCTATACTGAGTGCCTTACAATGGCGTGGCTGTAGTGGCAGAGTCGTGCCATTGTAAGGTGTTCAGTGTAGACATAACCTCCATGTGTGTTCCAATGTAGGGTGGTAGGTGACCACCTACACAAGCTAAATTAGTTTTTTCTTCATGAAATTAGAATTTTTACTGTCTCAGTCCAAAGTTAAAGGAGTCTCTTCTCTTTTGTTACATTGAGCCTATCTACTAATTATTCCAGAATTATGCAATTCATATTAAAATGTATTAGTATATTCTTACCTTAGTTTATTTTACATAGCATCTATGTGTTACAAATGAATCCAAGGAAACCACTGAGCTATCCAGGTTTTGTATAAACAAGCTAGGTACCAATTTTTGATGTTCTTTACAATCCAGATAAAAAGGAGTGGGTGAGTGAGGCTAAAGATGCTCTTGCCTTTTCTGTGTGTGTGTGTGTGTGTGTGTGTGTGTGTGTGTGTTGACCCACCTTCCTTTTTTGTCTCATCCCTTATTTCTGAATAGCTCATAGTGGATGAACTTTTTTTTTTTCCTTCCTAAATTCAATCAAGCACATCCTGTTAAGATCTCATAACCAGGAACAGAAGTATTCAGCAAATGATATTTAACAAAGTCTGTTGAGATTTCTAATTTACCTTCTCTCTTGAATCTCATGTAGGCTTTATACATACCATTTTTGCCTGTTAAGAATCTGCATGAGAGACAAATATCTGGAAAATATCCAGTAGAAAAAACAGACAGAGGATAAGGTAGAGTTACTTATACAAATTGAGGAAGAAATTCAATAAAACTTTAAAAAAATGCAAGAAGATGGAAAAACAATAAAGCAAAGAATACAAAAACTACCCGTGAATAAGTGGATAAATATACTGAGCAGCTGATACAAGATAAGAGGTCAGGAATGGAAAAGGCTGAAATGGAGGCTGATGATCATGTAATTTCTGGCCTGAAGATGATATAAATGAAAATGTTACATTACAAAGTGAACCTTGAACTGTAGATAAGGAACCAGAAGAACAGCATGTATCTGCAGTCATATAGATCTACAAGACTAACTTTTTTTTTTTTGTAATTACAAGGGAGGAGCATGCTGCACAAACTCTGGTGCTGTCATTACTATTTTCTCTGACTGTACCTTTACATTTCAAAAGAGTCTCCTTGCCTGCATAGGTCATGGCCATTCTCTGAGGCAGTCTTGCTATAGCATCTTACAGAGCCTTAAGTTTCCTTTACTTTAAAATAAAAGTAAAACAAAGTGAAAATATATGGTTGTTTTCTGTGTATGGAAAAAATCTAACAGGCCCCCATTAGGTGAATGCTTTTAAGAGTCCAGTTTGGGGAGTACAATGCTGTGTAGCATTCCAGGGCCCCCTTTTTGCAGTAGATCCCCTTTCATCTCCCTCAATGATTCTTCTGATCCACAGCACACCGAAATAGATGCAATGTACATTTGAGTCAGTGGAAAGACTCCCATTGACTTCAGTGGGCTTTGGATAGGGTCCACTGGGAGCAGGAAAAGTAACAAATCAAGCAAGAGAAAAAAAGCGAATAAAATATTATTGTTATACATTTTACCTTCGTCTTTTCTTAATCAGCTCTTGTAGCGTCTCAAATCAGAGTAAATATAATAAACAAACCATGGTTGGTGATGATCCAGCACTGTTAACTATTTCCCTGCCAATAATTTAACTAGAAACACCCAGCTATTCTGGAATTGTGGCCAGCCTTTACCTATGAGGGAAGAGTTTGAGAAGAAGGCTATTACTTATTATTACATATATTTTACTTTATATTCTTTCCCTTGATTATTGGTCTCTGCTGAAGTAAACAGTAGAAATGTACTGACACACTGCATGAGTGAATTTGAAGGTAAAAGTCAATTTGGGTGAAAGTGATCATGAAATGAGAGATTTCATGATTCTCTGGAAACGAAGGAGTGAAAACCACAGAATAAGGACAATAGACTTCACAAACTTTAACAAACTCAGAGAACTAGTAGGTAAGGTCTCATGGTTAGGGCCCTACCAAGTTCACAGACATGAAAAACACATCACAGACCATGAAACCTGGTCTCCCCCTATGAAATCTTGTGTTTTGTGTGCTTTCGCTCTATACTGTGCAGATTTCACCAGGGAGACCAGTGTTTCTCAAATTGGGGGTCCTGACCCAAAAGGGAGTTGCAGGTGGGGGAGTGTCACAAAGTCATTTTAGCCAGTTTGCAGTATTGCCATCCTTCTGTGCTGACTTCAGAGTCGGGCAACCATAGAGCTGTGGCTGTTGGATACCTGCCCAGCTCTGAAGGCAGTGCTGATGCAAGCAGCAGTGCAGAAGTAAGGGTGGCAATACCATACCATGCCACCCTTACTTCTGCACTACTGCTAGTGACGGCTTTGCCTTCAGAGCTGGGCTTCTGGCCAGCAGCCACAGCTCTCCAGCTCCCTGGCTCTGAAGGCAGCGTCACCACCATCAGCAGCACAGAAGTAAGGGTAGCAGTACCACAATCCCACTACAATAACCTTGTGACTCTCCCACAACTCCTTTTTGGGTCCGGACCCAACAATTACAACACTATGAAATGTTGGATTTAAATAGCTGACATCATGAAATTTATGATTTTTTAAATCCTATGACCATGAAATTGACCAGAATGGATCGTGAATTTGGTAGGACCCTACACATGGTAAGAAAATCTAAAGGAAAAAGGATTACAGGAAAGCTGGCAGTTTGTCAAGGAGACAATATTACAGACACTTCTGAAAACTATTCTGATGCGAAGGGAAGATAGGAAGAGAGGAGGAGTCCAATATTGCTCCATCAGGAGCTCTTTAATGACCTGAAAATTGAAAAGGAATCCTACAAAAAGTTGTAACTTGGACAAATTGGGAAGGAGGAGAAGGCAGAGGGGATTGTGGAGCATCCTGGGTCCTGTCCCAATGCCCCATGATGCACGTTGACCAGTAGGCTCCTTGCTCTAACACATCACAAGTATAGTTATTCCTTAAACTACAAAAGCAAGAGAAGTGTGACATTGATCTCGCCAGGTGTACTAGCTAGCTTGTGGCATTCACGGAGGTGCTGACCACAGTGGAACATCACTTTTGGGCTCGGAAAACAAGCACTGAATGGTGGAATTACATCGTCATGCATGTCTGGGACGAGAATCAGTGGCTGTAGAACTTTCAAATGAGGAAAGCCGCATTCATGAGACTGTGTGATGAGGTCACCTCAGCCCTGCAGCACAGGGACACGAGAATGAGAGCTACCCTGTCATTTGAGAAACACATGGCGATTGCACTGTGGAAGCTGGCTACCCCATACTGCTACTGATCAGTCGCTAACACTGCTCTACAGTCAAAATGCTTCTGAAATAAATGTAGTCCAACTTTACTAATTCTGGGTCACTGAGAATGAAAATGATGCTTAAAATTGTTGATTGGCTCTAGTTTTCAAGATATGCTATTGGGTCAGTATATACGACCCTTGATTTGGGAATGGCGGAGGATAAGTGAGTTATAAAGGGAAGGGATCTCAATTTAAATCAGAAATGACTAAAATACATCTTTGACTGGATCTATGAATAAATCTATGACTGGGTTTGGACAGTACTTGCTTTTGAGGCAAAACAATGAATGATGCAATCTGAAGCTGGTATTGCATCATACATGATATGAATTGCATCATGTTATTCCTAGACGTCATGGATGATGCAATCATAACAAAGCTTACATCACTCTGCTGAACAAGTTGCCCTATATCAGCTCTAGAAATCATGCAGTGTCATGCTCTCTTATTTGTCAGTGTTTGATTTTGCAAAGGGACACATTTCTGTTTAGCCAAAGTGAGCAGAGATGCCTCGTGCTTGTGTGAACAGTGCAGATAACGTCTGCTCTGGTTGTGGTGAAGTGACTTTTGCATCACAAAAGGCCAGTATAACCATTATGGTTAAGAAAGCCTATCACCTTTATTTTGGCTGCAAAACTGGAGATCAGGACAAGAGGTGGGCCCCACACATATGCTGCACCACTTGTGCAACAAATCTTCGCCAGTGGTTGAACAGGAAAAGGAAATCTATGCCTTTTGCAGTGCCAATGATTTGGAGAGAGCCAATGGATCATCCCAGCAATTGTTACTTCTGCATGGTGCCTCCAGTTGGGAAAGGTGTGTCAAAGAAGAAAAAGTGGAGCGTGCATTATCCAAACATTCCATCAGCTATACGCCCAGTACCCCACGGAGAAGGACCGCCGGTTCCTGATGCACCAGAATCATTCTCACTTGAGTCAGACAAGGAAGAGGAAGAGGATGAAACTTCTGGTCCTGAACCATCAATGTCACAGGACCCACATTTTTTCCCATCCTCCTCCTCTGAACCACACCTCCTAACACAAGGTGAACTGAATGACCTTGTCAGGGATTTGGAACTACCCAAGAGTAAGGCAGAGCTGTTGGGCTCCAGACTACAGCAGTGGAATCTCCTGGCAGGCTATCAGGGCAAATGAAGCCCATCAATGTTTGCAGACTATTGCTGGACAGTGACAAGAGATGCTCCATTTAATGAGTACAAGAGACAAGTCAAGAAGCGCCGAGTAAACACTGAATAGGACTAAACTATGTACAGAATAGTTTTTTGCCTTTTGTTTCATAATAAATTTTATTTATATAACCCTTTTGCTGATTTTTAAAGTGTTACATCAACAGGACAGGTGAAATATTATAATGTAAAGCAACCATAAACACAGGAAAAGACCTAGGTTTACAATTTATGATTAAAACTCTACTATCTACACAATATACATAGACATAAAAAGTAAAAACTTAAAATCTTAGAAACAGTAGCCAATCAGTTGTTTTAATTGTCATATTTGAATTCAGCACATCAAAATACATAATAAATATCACATTTTATCTCTGAAGCAGACGACTTCTCAAAAATTGTAGACCAGTGTAACCAGTTCGGAGTGGGAAAGTCAACCGTTGGACTAGTGTTGATGAAAGCATGCAGGGCCATTAAAAGCATCCTGTTCCAAAAGACCATGACTATGGGCAATGTGCGCGACATTGTGGATGGCTTTGCTCAAATGGGCTTCCCTAACTGCGGAGGGGCGATGGATGGCACACATATTCCAATTCTGGCACCAGACCACCTAGCCACTGAGTACATTAATCACAACGGGTATTTCTCTATGGTTCTCCAGGCGCTTGTGGATCACCATGGGTGTTTCACAGACATTAACGCAGGCTGGTCCGGAAAGGTGCATGACGCACGCATCTTTCAGAACACTGGCCTGTTCAGGAAGTTGCAAGCCGGGACTTTCTTCTCGGACCAGAAGATCATCGTAGGGGAAGTCGAAATGCCCATTGTGATCCTAGGAGACCCTGCCTACCCCTTAATGTCATGGCTTATGAAGCCGTACATGGAGCACCTTGGCAGCAGCAAGAAGCAGTTCAACAACAGGCTGAGTAAGTGCAGAATGACTGTTGAGTGTGCTTTTGGCCATTTAAAGATTTGCTAACGCTGCCTATGTGGGAGACTGGATCTGGCTGATGGCAATATTTCTATGCTTATTGCCATGTGCGGTATGCTTCATTGTGAAGGGAAGGGTGAAAGCTTCACTCAGGGCTGGACCGCTGAGGCTCAGTGCCTGGAGGCTGAATTTGAACAGTCAGAGATCAAGGCTATTAGAGGGGTGTAGTGTGGGGTCATAAGGATCAGGGTTGCCTTGAGGCAGCAATTTGAAGCTGAAAACCACTAATATTTGTTGCTATGCTCGGGAGTGCAGTGCTTGTCATGCTAGGAGGTGATTGTGATTGGTGCAGACAATGCACTATGAAGGTGTAAGAAAATTGCCTGTTGCTTTGCAGGGCTCTGTTTGCTTTCAATTAATAGAATAAAGATTGATTTAAACTAACACAATTATTTTTATCAAAAAACAACCAATGCAGGAGAGAGACAAACAAAAAAACACATTAGCTCTGAGGGGTATGGGGAAAGGGTGGGTCCCAGAATGGTTATAGATTTGTATATGTCCAGGTATTATATCCAACCTTCTCCTTTTGAGTACATTGCAATGGGTACCATACTTCAGCAGGGCTAAACTGCAGAGGTACGGGTGTTGAGTGCAGTGGGTACTGGGAGTCTGCAGGGCTGGACTGTGACGGGGGAGGAGTGGAATATCACGGATACAGGCTGGAGCCAGGAGGTTGATAAGAGGGTGTTAGCATGTCTGGGGGGTGCACTGGAAAGAGTTTTGTGACAGTGGCTGCAGGGGAGGGCGGGCATGGAGCTGCTTGGTTTGCAGTGCTAGTAGCGCCTGGAGCATGTCCACTTGGTGCTCCATAATGTTTAAGAGCCAATCTGTGGCTTCTCTGTGGTGCGCTGCGTTCTCCTTTTGGTCCCTTTTCTCACTGTCCGACCACTCCTTCAATTCTTGTATTTTGGCCGCGGAGAGCATCATGACCTCACACAGAAAGTCCTCTTTAGTTCTTCATGGCCACTTTCTAGTTCTGTGCAGCTGTTCAGCCGGTAATAACAAAGAGGGAGGCTGGGCTCCCAAGGTCATATCTGTGATGCCAAAATGCAACATTTTACAGAAGCAGTAATTTTTTCAACAGAGACCACTGATTTAAAACATAGCCACTATTCACATACCTGTCACTAACTGGCTGACCCCAGGCGAGCACACATGAGCACCAAGACTCCCAAAATGGTGAGTAAGGGCAGGAGCAGGGGAAATCAGTGTTCCAGAACCGTACCGTACAATGGGCAAGTGACTCTAGGGGAGAGCCAGCACTGTAGGGGGGACCATATAATCATTCCTGTCCCCACATTTTCAAAAGGCTGTGTTCGTTATGGAAGATATCTCGCTGCTGGAAATCAAGCAGGAAATCAAGGGAGGGTCTTCTCCAAAAATGCAGCTTCGGCCCTGGCCCTTATGCAGCTCACCTGTGTGCAGCAATGGTCTTCCCCCCCAGTGATGACAGAGTGGTGAGGGAAAGTTACCCTTAATGGGTCAAGAAACAAAGCAGCTCTGCCAAACAATCTGTGGCAGTGGATTGCCCAGTATCTCCATGAAGGTTTCATGGAGAGCTCTGAGGCAGATTTCCATGAAGTGAGGGAGTCAATCAACACCCTGTTCCGCCGCTCAGACCAGGCATGTGGCGGTACATGCATCATACAGACACAAGCCTGCATTCTGCAATCCTCCTGCCCTCTACAACTCGCTTCAGCAATTCCCAAAATCAAAACCGCTTACCATGGTCCTCCTCTCCTCTTTGGGCTTCACCAAGATCCGACAGCTATGACTGGCTAACCTCGTCCAAGGCAGAGAAGAGCTCCTGGCTGCATACATCTCTGACCTCCGAGTCGTCCTCTGCCTCTGGGTCCCCCTTCCCCTCCACATCCCCAACCAAGATTTCCTCCTCCTGGCTAGGTCCACTCTCAACTAGCATGTGAGCCAATGAAGTATCCACAGTGGCCTTCATAGTGGAGGTGGGATCACCACTGAGTATCACATCCAGCTCTTTGTAGAGCCTCTCATGCCTTGTAGTAGGTGTTCCACAACTTCTTCACTTTGACCCTGCACTGCAGTGTGTCCCAGTCATGGCCGCTCTCTGTCATGCATCGTGAAATCTACCCATAGGTATTCCTATGGCTGGAGCACGGCTGGGACTGCACAGCCTCCTCTCCCCAAATGCTGATGAGGTCCAGTAGCTCGGCATTGCTTCAAGCAGAGCAGGCATGGCCACCTGGAAAGATGCACTGAGACCTCTGCATGCATAACCAAGCAAACAGGAAGGGGACTTTCAAAATTCCCAAGGAATGTAAGGGGTGGGGATGACAGATGGTCACCTGAGGGCAGGGCAGTAGAGTTAAAGCCAATGACCAGAGAGGTGAGAACAGGCATTGTGGGACACTCCCCAGAGGCCAATTGCTGCACTGTAATTGACCAGGGTGTCTACACTGGCACCACGGCTCTGTACCCCCAGTGCAGAGAGCTGTACGCTTCTTGTCAGAGTGGGTTTTTTACAGCTCTGCAACTGTGCAGTTTCTGCACACTAAGTGGCTTGGCAGTGTGTACACCTCAGGAGTTATAATGCAGAAACCTGCTTTATTGTGCAGAAACTTGCCAGTGTAAACAAGGCCTAGGAGGGAATAGGGAGTAAGTGGCTAGCTGGTATTATTGCTGAAAAGGATCTGAGGTTGTAGAGGATTGAAAATTAAATATGAGTCAACATCATGATGCAGTTGCAAAAAAGTCTGGGATGTATTAATAGGAGTGATGTGTGTAAAACATGGGAGGTAATTGTTTTACTTTTCTCGGCGCTGATGAGGCCTCAGCTGGAGTATTGTGTCCAATTCTTGGTATCAAACACTAAGAAAGATGTGGACAAATTGGAATGAGTCCAGAGAGCAACAAAAATGATGAAAAGTTTATAAAACCTGAAATATGAGTAAAAGTTTACAGAACTTGGGATATTTAGTTTTGAGAAAAGACATCTAAGGGGGGAGCTGATAAGTCTTCAACTAAGCTAAGGGATGTTATAAAGAGGATTGTGATCAATTGTTCTCCGTGTCCACTGAAGGTAGGACAAAAAGCAATGGGCTTAATTTGCAGCAAGGCAGATTTAGGTAAGATATTAGGAGAAACTTTCTAACTATAAGCGTAGAGAAGTTCTCAAATAGGCTTCTAAGGTAGGTTGTGGAATTCCCATTACTGGAAGTTTTTAACAGTTTGGACAAACACCTGTCAGGGATGGTCTAGGAAAGTTTACTCGGTCCTGCCTTAAAGGTCCCTTTTAGCCCTGCATTTCAATGAGCATTTTCAGATACTCATCAATTAGAGAATTACTCACATAACTGGACATAAAACCACCACCTCATAGAGTTGTTGTGACTGTATATAAAGTCCCTTGAGATCCTTGGTTAAAAGGTGCTATGAAGTGGTTAATGTACAAAACTCCGAGATAGTTACTCCTGAGAAAATTCTGTACCAAAAATTTAAAAATTCTGCACACAATATTTTAAAATTCTGCAAAATTCTTCATATTTTGTTCATCAAAATAATACAATATAATCACAACAGTTTCAATTATTTTGGTAATGTATTTCAAAATATCTATCAGCAATTATGTCTGCAACGATACAGGCAACGAAAAAGATTCCCCCAGGAGTAGAGAGTTAAAGAAACCCCTATTACAACCCAGTTCCTGTTTCTCTGATATGCTTTTGTTGAGCACCTCAGTCTGAGTGTGTTACACATGCCAGCTGGGCACGCCTTGGGGAAAACCTCTGCCTCCAGTCTCAGTCATCCAAGTCCCAGAGCCTAGCCACTAGCACAGACACCCTAAACCCCTCCCTCCAGAGCCCAGACATGGTGCTCCCCTGAGTCCAGACACCCATATCGCCTACTGCCAAGGGCTCAGCCACAGGGTGCCCCCTAGCCCAGATAACCAAACCTCCTACCCCCAGAAACCAAGGATCCAGAGAGAGAAACAGCCTGAGGTTGGGTCATGGGTTTGTATGGAGTTTCCTGCAGACCACTCCTTCTTTCAGGGCATGCCGGGAACTGCAGCTCCCTGGAACCCTGCATCTCCTCCTCACCTTTCCTCTCTCCTTGGCATTGTCCTGTATTTGCCAGCTGGAGAGCCAGGCCCTGCTGGGTCTGATGGCCCCTAGTGGTGGCCAGCAGCTCTCCAGCACCAATTCTGTGGGGAGAAATGAAATTCTGCACAGAAAATTAATTCTGTGCAAATTCTCCATTGCTCAGTGGCATAGAATTCCCCCAAGACTAGTGATAGTGTCAAATTTACATTGTTTTGTTCCCAAAGACTTTGACATGCAAAATCCAGATATTCATGCTGTTTATTTGGAGTTATGGTAGATCTTCATTTGAGGACATACACATTCTTTAGCAACGTCATGTCTCTCTACAGTTTTGCCAATTCTGCTCAATTTTATTGCGCATCTCACCAATTTGAATTTTTCTTAAAGATCCATTTTGGGAGTTATGTGATTACCTGAGACTCCCAGTTTTCATTTTACAAAAATAGTACATTTCTAGCCCTCTTTATTGCTAAGAAGAACTTGAAAAATATCCCCAGTGCACTCTAAAGGCTTAAAACCCAGAAGGCAATTATTTTTTTTAAATGTATTATTTTTGTTTGAACACCATGATTTTAAAGCCAGTTATGATTTTTGAGGCCTGACTCATGGTTTTTGAATGTGTGGGATTGGCAATGCTACCTGTACAACATGCACATAGTGCCAGAATATATACGGTCCCTGCAGATTGTGCAATAAAGAAGGCACAAAAAATCCTTCCCACCTTTAGCTCTTTATGCAGTATCCAGCCACAGTTGCAATCTAAGCATTCCTGAGAGGTGAGGGACTGTTCCTCAGGGGTACCTTGAAGCACAGGAAACCCCTAAAATAGTGGGGGTTAGAGACAAGACTATAGTCCTAGGCCAAAATAGGGACGTAACAAATAAACATAATGAAAATCACAGTGTATAAATGATTGTCTGGCTATCTGGACTCTATCCTCAGACCCTACACTACCAGCACTCCCAGCTATCTTCGAGACACCACCGACTTCCTGAGGAAACTAAAATACATTGGTGATCTTCCTGAATGTAGAAGCTTTTTACACCAATATTCCACATGAGGATGGACTATAAGCTGTCAAGAACAGTATCCCTGATGAGGCCACAGCACACCTGGTGGCTGAGCTTTGTGACTTTGTCCTCACCCACAACTAGTTCAGATTTGGAGACAACTTATATCTTCAAGTCAGAGGCACTGTTATGTGTACCCGCATGGCCCCACAGTATGCCAACATTTTTATGGCTGACTTAGAACAATGCTTCCTCAGCTCTCGTACCCTAGCGCCCCTCCTCTACTTGCACTACATTGATGACATCTTCATCATATGGACCCAAGGAAAGAAAGTCCTTGAGGAATTCCACCTGGATTTCAACAATTTCCACCCCACCATCAACCCCAGCCTGGACCAGTCCACACAAGAGATCCACTTCCTGGACACTACAGTGCAAATAAGTGATGGTCACATAAACACCACCCCATACTGGAAACCTACTAACCACTATACATGCTTACATGCCTCCAGCTTCCATCCAGGACATATCACATAATCCATTGTCTACAGCCAAACCCTAAGATACAACCGAATTTGCTCCAATCCCTCAGACAAAGACAAACACCTACAAGCTCTTTATCAAGCATTCTTAAAACTACAATACCCACCTGGGGAAGTGAGGAAACAGATTGACAGAGCAAGATGGGTACCCAGAAATAACCTACTACAGGACAGGCTCAACAAGGGAATCAACAGAACACCACTGGCCATCACATAAAGCTCCCATCTAAAACCTCTCCAGCACATTATAAATGATCTTCAACCTATCCTGGAAAACAATCTCTCACTCTCATAGATGTTGGGGGACAGGCCAGTCCTCACTTACTGACAGCCCCCCAACTTGAAGCAAATACTCACCAGCAACTACACACCATACCACAGAAACACTAACCCAGGAACCAATTCCTGTAGCAAACCTTGTTGCCTACTCTGTCCCCATATCTACTCTAGTGACACCATCAGAGGACCCAATCACATCAGCCACACCATCAAGGGCTCATTCACCTGCATGTCTACTAATGTTATACATGCCATCATCTGCCAGCAATGCCCCTCTGCCATGTACATTGGCCAAACCAGACAGTCCCTATGTAAAAGAATAAATGGACACAAATTGGACATCAGGAATGGTAACATACAAAAGCCAGTAGGAGAACACTTCCATCTCCCTGGACATTCTATAACAGATTTAAAAGTAGCTATACTTGAACAAGAAAACTTCAGAAACAGAGTTCAAAGAGAAACAGCAGAACTAAAATTCATTTGCAAATTAAACAGTATTAATTTGGGCTTGAATAGGGACTGGGAGTGGCTGTCTCATTACAAAAGCAGCTTTGCTTCTCCTGGAATCGACACCTCCTCATCTATTATTGGGAATGGACTATATCCATCCTGATTGAACTGGCCTTGTCAACACTGGTTCTCCACTTCTGAGGTAACTCCCTTCTCTTCATGTGTCATTATATAGTGCCTGCATCTGTAACTTTCACTCCATATATCTGAAGAAGTGAGGTCTTTCACCACGAACGCTTATGCCCAAATACATCTGTTAGTCTTTAAGGTGCCACCGGACTCCTTGTTGTTTTTGTGGATACAGACTAACACAGCTCCCCCCTGACTTGAGTGTATGTACTGTATCTGTAGTGTTTTGAGCCCTCTTTCCCCTTACCCCTAGAATGAAATAAAACTCAACTTGTAGCAGTATTTACTGCTTTTCCTAGTTGTTTCATTGCCTAACTCCTAGAGAAGGATTATCTTTCATTCACAAATAAAAGAAACAACAAAACTATTCTCTTGCTATGTATTATGCACTCTCATAACTTCACCTGCTACTTATCACCTTTCTTGAACTGTTGAGTCATATCTGTTCCATTATCCTCTGGCAGTGTATTGTTTAGGATGTAATGCTCATGTACTAACTAGTAACTAACTAACTCTTATACTAACTGCTGACGGCCAATGGAAACATTTAAATAAAATCTGGTTTGAGCTTCCCACTTAGTTATAGAAAATCATATGGACTTGAAAAATTGAAATAAATATATTTTACAACCAAGTATTTGAAAGTCACTCTCCTTTACTTATCTTCCAAGATGTAAGGTTAAGGCAATATGCTCCCCTTGCAATATATTTCCCCCATTACTTGTGGAGACATCAGTTACTAGGTAAGTGCTGAAGCTTGGTTCTAATGTGCCTCTTTCAGTATCATTAGATAGTGCAGCAAAGTAGTGCTGCTCTGGGCTAGTGTAAATGTAATGTTTGCAATAATTATGAATATGATGGGCCCTGTGACTGGCCCCTACATAGCTACAGACCTCTGGTGTGCCCCTGTTGGCAGAAATCAAACCAAACATGCATCTGACGAAGTGGGTATTCACCCACAAAAGCTCATGCTCCAAAACGTCTGTTAGTCTATAAGGTGCCGCAGGATTCTTTGCTGCTATTGCAAACCAAACAGGACAGGGAAGGATGAGAAGGAGGCAAAGCCACGGCCTCAGTTCTCACTTCACACCAATGTGCTCTGCAGGTTGGGGGCCTGGTGCCAGTGCACCTCCTGAGGCACACCCCACCCTGAACTCTTCTGGGGCAGCACAAATCTGTAGCACCCCTAACCTGGATCCACTGCTAAATGCCACATGTAGGCCCCATATTTCCAATAAAGAATTTGAAATGGTGATGATAAACCAAAAGGACTCCAGCTTCCATTCTTTAGTTATGGATATGGAAGTTACTTTACATGTAAATGAATGAGACAGTCCTTTCTATGCAATGGAGGGAAAAGGGGGAGGAACACAGCTTGAACTGAGAAAGAGAATTTGAAACATGACTTTTCAGCAGCCAGTCAGAATCATCACTAAGTATCCCTTTATCTGTATGCATGGGATCCAGTTCACCATGGCCTTGTACTTCATGTAATCACTTACACCAGTAGAATGTGGATGTAAAACACTACCATTCTGAATTGGTGGCATTTCACACCTAGTGTGCACTCATTTTTAATTTGCGTAAATGCACAGACAGAGAGGATTTAAGTGTTAAACGGAAGTAAAATTCAATTGGATGGAGATCAGGACAACATTAAACTTACTTATCTTCCAACATACTTGTGGACAGAAATGTTCTGTGCTCAAGTACATCGTCAGTGTTGTTCCAATAAATAAAAAAAAAAAAAATTGAAGTTAAATGCTGGCAAGTCCTTTACTGTCTTTCTCAGGGTTATTTGTTTCACCAAGACTGACGTGTCCACAGTATTTAGCATTATATACCCCAACAATATTACTGATGTTCCAGTTCTCTTCGGGAAAGTAAGAGACAACAGGTTTAAATGAAGACAAAGCGTAGGGTAATGCATATCCTCCACTTCAGGTACCACGTGAGTCGCAATATCAAAGAACATGAGTCATAACCTGGCCCCCACTGTGGCTGCTTTGCACTAGTCCAGAAGTACAAGGCAACCACAAAGTCAACTTAGTCAGATAGCTAAGGATTCCTCTAGAATAGTGTAAGGCTGGCCAAAACCCATGTCACTTCCTCCAGGACCCTCGGTTTGTGTGTGTAATGTCAGCAAGATTGCCCTTGAGTTTTTACAGTCCTAGGCTGCTGCGATGGCACCCTTTGAGTTTTTGCACCTGGGCACAAGTTAAGCATGGACCTACAGCTGGGTCCCAGCCTGCTTTAAGACCAAGGGAGAAGGTATAAAAAAGGCATACATACCACTCTGCCCACCACCTCGGGTTCTGAGTAGAGCTGGGCTGGAGTGTATGATCTACCCTGATGAAGTGAATATAATGCTCAAAGTCATGCTTTAAACTTGTAAGGTTGTGAATGATATTTTTCAGAGGGATCTGTGTGTTTCTTCAGTGACCATTGTTTACTGTGAAATATTTTAACAAATGGTTCAGTTAGTTGTATCACCCACATGTAATTAATAGTTTTACTCAAGGGCTACATATCTGCAGCAGTGTGAGTGTGAGGTGCTTAGCTGTCTTTCAAGTCATCCAACATTCTTGTCCCTATGACTTCATACAGCCTTAGTGCAGAAGAAAATGATGGAAGACCCTGAAGCTGATAGAACAGAAGCTGTTAATTCCCTAAATAATGTTCTGTTCTCATGGTGACCAAGCATATATGTAACATATATATGAAAATTTCATATAAATTACATGTTTCATTGGACTTATATGACAAAGAATCATAGAATTGTAAGACTGAATGGGAGCTTGAGAGGTCATCTAGTCCAGTCCCCTGCATTCATGGCAGGACTAAGCATTATCTAGACCAGTGCTTCTCAAATTCGGTCTGCTGCTTGTGCAGGAAAAGCCCCTGGCAGGTCGGGCCATTTTGTTTACCTGCCGTGTCTGCAGGTTCAGCCGATCGCAGCTCCCACTGGCCGCAGTTTGCTGCTCCAGGCCAATGGGGGCTGTGGAAAGCGGCGTGGGCCAAGGGTACTGAAGTTAAGCTGGCTGGTCTGTAATTCCCCGAGTTGTCCTTATTTCCCTTTTTATAGATGGGCACTATATTAAGACGGGCCCTTTTCCACTCCTCTGGAATCTTCCCCATTTTCCATGGACCCTTCATATAAACAGTCCACTCATATGTCTAACATATATTAAAATATATATAGAATATTCATAGGTATTAAACATATGTTCTCCACCCATGGATAAACTATTGAAAAAAGTTACATCAATTTACAGATGATTGAAGCAACATTTTTTATTTCCAATATGACCAAGTTTCTGATTCCCATTGGCATAAGACTTATAGCAAAGGTGAACTTAGGCAGTGTTGTGAATCAATCAAAGTGTTAATATATGTAATGACAGTTTTTCAGGTGACACTTCAAAAAGGAACTCAAACTATCCTTTGTTCATCTTCATTCTCTATGGCTCATGCAAAGTGCTGAATTAACGACGACAGAGACTGATATCTTTCATTTATCCATAGAACATGTAAAGCATGGCTAACGGCAATGAAAACTTCTTTATACCATCCACTAATATTCATCAGTGCTGATTAGAAGACACCAAAGTCTCTCTGGTGATTATTTCTCTGCTGAGACTTCTAACAAGAATAATATCAACGTTGACTGTGCTTTTCTGTGTTGTGAACATTTGTCCACTAAGAATTTAACTGAGCCCAGCAACTCATCTCACACAGGCCATTAAATAAGCACATCATTCTGTATTCATTTCTCCTGTTTAAAAGGTTTCAATCATCCCATCAGTGAGTTAAAACAATACTATGTGATTTACTGATAGGTAATCAATTCACCCATGAAGAGTAGTGAAATACAATTAATCTAAGTAATAGTTCTCAAACAACCCATAAAATAAAATTTTTTCATGTAAAACTGTTTCTCAAATACTTTTATAGAACAAATACATTCTCAGAGATCAAGACTGAATTGTGGACTCCTAAAAGGAATAAAAGCTAAATTCGCAATGGATATTATTCTCTATGAATAATTCAACAAATTCTTTTCACAGGACACTTCTCTCAGCTGGTTTTTGTATGAGTACTTCAAAGAATTAGGGTGTGAATTGACTCAATGCAATGTTGATCTGGATCCTAGAAAAATTTGCTGTTCTCCATGAAGCAGTGACATTTGAGAAATGCATGTTTTACTTTTTTCTCTTGAGAATGTTTCTTTGAAAATTAGGATATTTTATTGAGCTCAGATGCAGCAGGAAAATTTTCATGTTGGTTTTCATTACTAGAAAAACTCACGCTGAATCACAGGATTCCTGATATTCCACTCACATGCTGTATCGTCATGAATCATTGAAATCTTTCACTTTTGTTTCTAACAGCATATGTGGGCACTTTAAGGCCAATGAAAAAATGTGCAAGTGAGGAAAATCCCACAATAGCATTTCCGTTTTTCTTTTTATTTCCCCTTCCCCCTCATTAAAACCTCTCACTGAGAAAAGGAAGTCATTTTTTTTTTCTTGGCGTCAAATTTGGATAAGCCTGAGTTATGCTGGAGCTAACTGCTAGCAGCTGAGTTCCAGAGTGATGTATAAACAGAGTTCAAAGACAGAAATAAATTTACAAATGCATTGTTAACATAGTTTATTTTACCACCACTGTATTTTATGTATTAATCTGAGCACCGGAGCTCTTTTCTGCAGCTGTGGCCCCTGTTTTAAAAACTAACTGAAATAGTAAGAATAATTTCTGAAACCACTAATGGGGCTTTATGGAGACAGCATGGATTAGGATTGGCTTGGCATTGCTTCATACATCTTCCTTTATTTGTATTCACATCACACTTGCAGGCATTTGCAACTTTTTCTGTTCTATCAAAACAACTGTTTTCCATCTATTACCAATGATGCTTCACTGAAGCCCAGGCTGGACAGTACGTTAGCCATTGTGGGAAGAGTATGTCATGGGCTCACATGCAAGCTAGCCAGGTTTAATACAGTGCCAAACATCACTATCCCTTAATCTGGATAAATATCCTTTATTTTCACGTGAAAACCAAAGATGTGAGAGATAATAATGACTTAGTCTGAAACTGTCTGGAAGTTTGTTTCAGTTCCAAGAAGCACCCAAGTGGTGGATACTTATCCAAAATCTATCTGAACTGAATCTTTCAGTGTGTAAATTTGGACTTCAGAGATGTACTGATCTTTACAACTCCTTTGCTTTATCATGTGTAAGTATTACTGCTATTCCAAATATGCTGATTAAACCTCCATACCACAGCATCACACTTTCTTTCTTGTACATGGCATATATGAAGAAAATTCTGTAGTGGATATTCTTTACTATTTCCTGCCTTAAGCAATGAATTCCATTGAATAGTATTCATGTAATTAAAACAAACAAACCAAAAAACTTGCTTCCCATGGGTGAGGTGGGATTTTAAAGTTCCAGAGAGAGAGAGAAAGAAAATATTTGTGCTTGTTCATGGGAGCATCAGTTGAGAAGGGAAATAGGGAACAATATTTTTCCTTTTAATAGGAGAAGTCTCGTTTTCCTGAATTACACTGGGGTAAATCAAAACTCATTCCTCTGAGGTTCAAGAAAACACACATCAATGTAACACACTCAAAAATGAGAGGAGAATCAAGTACTGTAGTGCAATCTCAAGAAATTCATTTCTAGAATAACTACTCTGACGTCTGAATTCTACCAGATGCGCTTGGGAGGTGGCCATTGCTCCATAGTCATTGCTCTGAGAAGAAGGGACCAGGCATTTGAGCTACCATTACACTCTTTCCCAAAGCACAACCTTATCATTTCAGCCTGGAGAGATGGAGATTTAAAGTAGTGCAAATATCTGGGTCTCCCATGATGCAATGATCCACCAGACCACCAAATATTTCTTTTTTCATAAGAATGAGTTTGCTTTTTAATCAAGTGGAATTCTCTAGAAGTGGAAGAGAATGTATTTTTAATTAATAAAAATCAAACACTGCCCTGAGAGGTTGGGTTTGTGGGCTTTAATGTAAATTCTCCTTTTGGATCCACATAGATCTCTTTGACTTTACCAGGAACAACAGAAGCTCATCTAAGCATATGATACAATTACAATTATTTTTATTTATAATAATCAGCATAGTTCACAGAGCTATTTCATATCACAGAATAAAGAGTCAATGTGTCTTCTCCATTCCTTAAACATTTTCACATCTGACTGTGGCTTGTTGCACCAATTTGATGGATCCATTTGTGGCCAGGGTTGTCTAGTGCTGAGCAACAAATAGTAACAACAGCCCACTTGTCTGGGAAACTAAGGCTATGTCTACACTAGCACTTTTGTTGGCAACACCTTTGATGGTCAGGGGTGTGAAAAAACACCTCCCTGACCGACATAAATTTCATCGACAAAAGCACCAGTTTGGACAGCGCTATGTCGGCAGGAGATGCTCTCATGCCAACGTAACTACCACTGCTCATTGGAGTAGTTTAATTATGCCGATGGGAGAACTCTCTCCCACTGGCATAGAGTGGCTACACAGGAGACCTTACAGTGGCGCAACTGCAGTGGTACATCTGTGCTGCTGTAAGGTCTTTAGAGTAGACATGACACAAAGAGGACACTTTGGGGGGATGATGAAAGTTGGTTCACTCACAAGGTGTGATCGTGGCAAAATATGTCACTGCAGGTCTAATGATAAAACAAATTCTGAAATACTGGCTCACAGGACCTCACCCTTCGCTTAGTCTCACAAATAATAATAATAATAAGTAATAATAAGAAGAAATAAATAAATAATAAAGACAGGGAAATGGTACTTAATATATACTTCTTATGAGTGAAGAGTTTATTAAACTAAGAGAGGCAAGTTGTCAGAAATGAGGTGAAACAAATGTGAGAAACGCTGTCTTTGGAGTTCTTCTGCCACATAGAAAGTGGCAGAAGCATAGTCTACTTTGTCTAAAAATGAACACTCTTTTAGAATATTGTGGCCATCAGCTGGAACAAGTGTTCACTTCAAAGAAGTGGAAAAGGGAACAGGAGATATTTCTGTCAAAGCTGCCTGCGTAAGCAGTTTCAGGTTTAATTTTTGTGTCTGTTTTGCAATCCCTTGGTTGTCAAAACTGGCTGACACAACAAATGAGATGTGGCTGATGCCACTCTTGGATATTCTGGGTTCCTGGAAACTGTAAAAAGATTTGTGTTGACAGATAATTCACAGACGCACCATATTGTATACCATTATTACTCAGAGTGAAAACCAGAGAACCCTGGAGACTGAAGCCTTGTATGGGCTGCCCTTTTATTATAGAGATGTGGTCCCTTATATGTAGGTCCATGATACAGGACACTCATCTTTGGAGCTCAGGTAGAAGGGGTCTGTCATCCAGCCAATATGCTCTGACTGATGGGCGAGAGCGTGCAACAAGAAGTGTCTCAGGGACCCATCAGAGAAGACTCAATGGCATCCCTTGGCCTTTAAAAACAAAAACAAAAAAAATGATGTCAGGTCCCCAAAATCATGAGACTGATTTTAAATCAGGAGATCTTTAAAAAATAAATGTGGAGTTCTTTTTAGTTGTTTCCTGGTTTTTGAGCATTTTGGATACATTTGGGACACATTATTTGAGTCCGTCTCTATAACCATGAGGGCTAAAAGCTTTCTTTTTTTCTTAAATCATGGAAGTTAGGATTTCTACATGACCACCTAACAGAAGCTAAGGCTTTAAGAAAAACACCAACCATAATGAGACATGATAAAACTGAAAGTTGGCAACACTGAAACTGGAGATAACCTAGGAGGAGGAGGGAAGGGAATCTCCAGAAGAGCAGGGTTCATCGATCACAGATTCCAAGCGCCAAGTCTGACTTACTAGAAAGTTATATCAAAGGATTAGAGGGAAAAAAATAAAAATTCTAAGCTTTACTCCATAAATTCTGTATTTGGAAAGCCAAGATGTTTATTCATTCATCAGCAACACTGCCCTTTGGAATGATTAATTTTTGCAAAAGAGGGAAGAATATCCAGATGCGTCAGAGTAGAGTCTCTTATTAAATGTCTACTGTATTGTGGAAGCTGGTAGCTATTCCCCTCGCAGAGGTGGTTTTATTACTGCACCAGGAAAGCTTTCTCCCAGTCCTGGAGCTGCGACGACATAGCCATGTTAAAGCGCTGCTGCAGCAGCACTTTAATGTCGGTTGTGTGGACATACCCCGAGAGTGAGAGAGAGGGAGAGAGAGAGAAGGTGGGTGAGGTAATATCTTTTATTGGACCAGATTCTGTTGGTCAGAGAGACAATCTTTGAGCTCCACAGAGCTCTTCTTCAGGTCTAGAAAGGTCTCAGAGTGTCACAGCTAAACTCAAGGTGGAACAGAATTGTTTAGCATAAGGAGTCAAGAACTTGTAAGAAATGAAGTGGGGCAATTAACACCTCTGCAGTCATTGGCAAAAAGTTACAGATTGTTGTAATGAGAGATAAAACCAGTGTCTCTATTTAGTCCATGATTTTTGATGTCTAGCAGAGTTATGAATTTAAAATCCTCAGATTATCTTTTGAAAGTGTTGTTCAGGTTTCCTTTGAGGACAAGAAGTGAGAAGTTGGCTATGGAGTGATCGTTTTGTGAAAAGGGTTTGCCTTCAGGGTATAGATTATTTTTGTCCATCTTTTGTGTGCGTTGAGAGTGTAGTGACTGTTTAGTTTCATCCACATAGTTGGTAAAAGCTACTTGTGGTGGCAAAACTCTGTTTTGCCTACAAAATAAAACCACCTCAATGAGAGGCATAAAGCTTTTTGTGGCAAAGTTAAAGCAACAAAGCATCAGTGTAGACACTGCTATTTGTTTTCTTGACATAACTAGCTTCTGCCAGGATCCCGCAATACCTGCTGTGACTGCTCTGTTCATTGTTTTGATCTCTTGGGTCTCAGGTCGGTCAGCCTACTGTCTCTCCTGCCCCAGATAACAACTCTCTTCTCCCTTCTCATCCTCCAGCCACTTTAGTTGAAAAAGTGGCTGACAATCTACTAGGATGCCCCTGGAATGATGGGACTGAGAAACCTGCATCATGTGACGCTGTACCTGCCCCATGAGACATTGCAAACCCTTCCCAAAGCACCCTGTGGCCTGTGGCCAGTTGCACAGTGGGATCACTACTCACAATGCACTTCTCTTTGTGTCGATGCAAGAGCTGCTAGTGCTGCTGACACAAGGAGCTAGTGTGTACATGCAACAGTGGTTTTAATTAAAGCGGCATAACTTTTGCCAACAAAACTTTGTAGTGTAGACAAGGCCACACATTCATCTGTTAGAGCCAAAACATGTTATTTATACATTAGAAATGTATGCCCTAATTTGTAGACAAAGAGAAACATGGGAGAGGAGGAGAGTGAAAAAGAAAACATACACACACCTCTGATCTGCAAATAGTTTGGTGTGATTCTTTTGACACATTTTTAACATTCTGTCCTAGTCCCACAAAACTAACTAGGAAAGTGTTCCTCATTATCCAAACAAGATACATTTCTGATTATTTTCTAAGTTGCAGTTTTGAGTTGCATGGTCTGCAGAGGTAAAGTAAGTCTTCTTATCCGAGAGAAAATAAACTGGACCTCAATTTCTAGAAAATGCTCTGTTTGTTTTTTAATGTCATGATTTTCTCTTGCATATTTGGGGAATATAGTACTTGGCAAATTATACTTGGCCAATTTTTTATTTGTCATACATCATCCTTAAACTTTACTGCTGGCAGAGAACTTATATGAGTCCCATGTATATTGATAGTCTTCTCAATCAAGACAGAGCTCTGTGCAGTTTTTTTTTTTTTTTTTGAAAGAACAATGTCACAAACCAATCTTTTGGAAAGATTTGTTTCTATTATCTCCAGGAGTCTACATAAAGAAATCTTCTCTTCTCCTGTATCATCAGGTGACCTTGTAACTGTCTCTCTAATCTTCTGTGCCCACAAGATATTGATAGCAACCTTAGTACCTCCAAGAGCAGTTGTTATATCTGGAGCACGAGGTGTCAGCTTTGGCCGAACAACCCAGAGGAAAAAATGAGTAGCAGAGGTTAGTTGGTGTATTCAACAAAAGCCTTTGGCTTTCTCTGTCTCCACCTCCCTGTAGAACAAGGCACATTAAACCAAACAGTCACAAAACAGACAGTCAAAGGTATCTTCCTGTGGGAAGGAAAAAAACCAAACCAAACCAAACCATCCAACCTCAGTGATATTTACAGTAAGGAAGCAGTTAAACAGCAAAACCAAGCCCCAGGGGAAGTTATGTGTCATAGTAAATGCCTAGCAGCACAGAGTCCTGTCTCAGAGCAATGGTCTCCCTTTCCTCCCAAGACACATCTGTTAATTTTGATTGTAAATTAGGGCCCAAATTCAGCAAGATATATGAATGGGAGACTATTGACTGCAAGGTGAGCAGCTATGTTTAGATGTTAACATGCGTCTACAGTGGCATAAAATGATAGGAAATAGAGAAATCCTCTTTATATTCATTGAGCTTGATTCAGATGGTACTTACACTAGTGAGAATCAATGTAAAACCTATCAACTTAAAATAATAATATAATAATAATAATAATAATTGGAGATATGCCTATCTCCTAGAACTGGAAGGGATCTTGAAAGGTCATCAAGTCCAGTCCCCTGCCTTTACTAGCAGGACCAAGTACTGAGTGATCCCTAAGTGGCCCCGTCAGGGATTGAATTTACAACCTGTGGTTACTCCCAATTTATACCAGTGCCATTGACATCAGAATCAGGCCCAGTAAATTTTAGGCCAAAAATGATGGTGGATTAAGGATCTCAGGTGTTTGGAGATAAATATTATCTGGATGTTTGAATGATTTCTGTATGGTCATGAATGGAGCCAAAGGTAGAGTTATGGTATGGCATCTTCAATTACAAAGCAGGGTCCAGGCCCAAAAGTATTGCTGTAGTAACATCAACCAAAGACTCACCTTGTCCTCTTCAAGTGGAGGTTTCACTACAGAAAATGTGTAAAGAAAAGGTTCCTGTGGGTTTTTTGTTTGTTTGTTTGTTGCTTTTGTTAGACCACATTTTTCTCCACTGCTTTAAGTTTAATAGGGAGTCTATAAACGAATCATTCTCCACTTCAGTACAGAACTACTCAGTATAGCACTTCAGGACTCAGCGTAACTGCAGTTATGGCACATCACATTTTCAGAATCAATTGCTGTTGGAGTGGGATTTCACTGAACACCATTTGAAAGACTTTCTCTTGCAGAATAAATGTGATCTTGAAGCTGCTTCATTCTACAGTAAATATTGAAAATACAATGAAGCTTTTTCTCAGCTGTGCCTCAATTGGAGGTCAGCTATCGGTCACGCTCACAGAGGCTTAGTTATTTGTTTCTATGCAGTTAGACTGCAGATCCTGTTTTTAAGGGCATGTCCAGCTATGATGTCTACATGAATTCTGTTGTATTCTTACACAGTGTTTGCAGGAAATACATTACATGCTGAATTGTTTGCGTTCTGTGACATACAAATGACAGCTCACTTCCTGAGACTTTGTCTACCCTAGCACTTTTTTCGGTAAAACTTTTGTCGGTCAGGAGTATAAAAAAACCACACACCGACCAACGTAAGTTTCACCAACAAATATGCCAGCTCTCCCACCAACACAGCCACCTCTGCTCATCGGGGATGGTTTAATTATGCTGACAGGAGAGCTCTCTCCTGCCGGCACAGAGCGGCTACATGGGAGACCTTACAGCGACACAGCTGCAATGGTACAGGTAGACATATCCTGAGAAATACCAGTTCCAGGGCTGGTTCAGATTTTGATCCCTTTGTGAATGTGTCTAAGCTGGTGAGTCTCAAGTTATCTCTGTAAAGCTCTGTGAGCACAAAACAGCTTTCTAGCCCACATCAGGTGGCACTGAAGCAGGAATGGTAGAACTCTCATTATTACTTTGAGCTGTGCCTAGAGGGGTGGGCACCAACAATCTTGGCACCTACTGTAGATGAGGTTTTGGCAACATTATCTGAATCAGCCATGGCTAGCTGTGGGAAAGGGGAGGATGGTTGAGAGACAGAAAGAGAAAGAGAGGTTATGGGTACTAGAAGAATGAGCAGGACTAAGGGGCATTCCTAACTCAAAAGTCAGGTGCATTTCCTCCCCAGTAAGTACCCATTGGGGTAGCAGTTACATTCAAATAACATCCTCATCAGAGGCACAACCCAGAAAATAACAGTTTGCATAATAGCAAACTGTTTGCAAATGTGTGAGCTGTAAAAGCACAACGTCAAAACCCCCTCCTGTTCCATGGCACTAAATGGCAACTGCTACTGGCTGAAGTTATGTATTGGAAAAAGCTAAGTATGATCCCAGAGTAGACAGATGTTGCTATTTGCTGTATTTTCCAACAATCTCTTCCTCAATCCAATGCCTGGAACTCAATCTTATCCACAGTAACTTGCTGCTTCTTCTGGCATTCTCCTCTAGAAAGATTACTGAACATCTTAAAATAAAGTTTTGCAGAGTGCTTAACCCTTTGCCTTTTTAGATGCCTAAATAAACACCGTGATGCATGCTACTGCAGTGAAATTGTTAAAACATGCATTGATTCTTTAGATGAATTAGACGGTTGAAGTACCCAGTGCCGCTGCTTAGATCTAACTCTTTGTTACATGCAGGGATTTTTTAAAAATTTTGTTTAATCAATGCATCCAGTGCAGCATGTTTTACAAGGGTTATTTCTAATAGAATTGTGTAATATGGAAAAAATATTTATTGAAATTTTAAATAAATTAACTGTAATGGCTTGTCTACACAAGGACATTTAGGAAAATTAATCTGGATTAACTGTTAAAACAGATTAGTTAAACAACATTAAAACCCTGTGTGGATGCTCTTATTCACAGTTAGAGTGGCCTTAATTTGATTTGGCTTAATCCACCTTTGGAAGTGAAATAAAATAAACTGGCACTTAAGGGCACTTCAGTTCTGAATGTGAGCATCCACACAGGGCTTTAATGTGGTTTAACTACTCCACTTTAAATTAACACTTTTAGTTAATTTGGATTAATTTCCCAAGTGTCCCTATGTAGACATGCCCTCATTGTGTTTAAATCTCATCAGCTGGGGACACTACACAGGGAAACTGCAGAGGAGGGCCTGAGGGTGGAGTGTAGGCAGGGCCACACCTGGCTGTTTGGGGAGGCATAGCCTACCCCAGCCTATGATACCCACAACCCATGATCTAGTGAGATAAATCACTAGACAGGGAGTCAGGAGAACTGGGTGCTGTTCCTGGCCCAGACACGCATTTGCTTCTTGACTTTGGGCAAGTTACTTCACTACGGTGTGCCTCTTGGTGTGTCTACACTTACAGTATCGTGTAGAGTACAGGCACTGCACACCCAGCTAGCACGGGTATAAATAAATGGTGAGGCCCTGCTTAGGCAAGCAGAGCAGAGTGCCCTATATGCCTAACCCTCTAGGCTACATACCCTACATGGGTTTTACATACCTAAGCAGTGCCTCCTGTGTCTATGCTGCTGTTTTTAGCAGTGTATTATCCTACTGCCAGAGCCTTTCCCTCCTGTCTCTCTCCTGACAGAGCCTTTCCCCACTACCAGAGCCTCTCTCTGCAGGATGTAGTTACACTTGCAGTGACAACTGTGGATGCAGCTTGCCTTTCACTGTGGTGTGTAGCTACCTATAGTGCCTTTATTCTACAGCTGTAAGTATAGACATGGCTTTTGTTTCCTCTCCCATCCTTTGTCTGCCTTGTTTTAAGATGTTTTGTTTGACTCAAAACAGACCTTTTTGATTTGCCAACATTTTTTGGAATTTTTGGTTTTGGTTTGGGTTAAACCATTTTTTTTTTTTGGATCTTTCAGAGCTGTCAGTGACTGAAAAATCATTAATTTGCCCAGCTTTAAGCAAATCAGATAAATCAGATCAAATCAAATCAAATCATCCTTATCATACAGCACCTGCACAATTTCTTCTCTGTTACATGTTGATTTTGTATACACACACTCTGCCTCAAATTTAGCTCCTGCTTTTGATTAATTGGCTTTCTTGGAGAAGGGGCAGGGCTGTTTGGGGATCATTCTCCAGTGACTCACACTATCCTATGACTTACTGTACTCTGATGCTTTTGGTCAGACTCAGCATGTTCAGTCCTCTGCTTGCAGCACTGAAAAGGACACAAACTTGATATCTTTATCATTTGTCATTCAGCACTATCTAATATGTCTGTACGGGGCTCAGCTTTCTTTCAACACTGTTTTACTTTTTACCTATTTTACTTACACTTTTCCACCCTAACCCCAGCTGGAGATATTTTTCTCTTCTTAAAACTCCATTTGTAATTATAATTTTTATTTTTGTACCCTTTTGTGGCACTAGTGGACTCCAGTTTCATTTTGTTTTTCCTTTCAGGGCCTACAGTGCCACATGAAGACTTTAAAATTGTTTGAGGACTCAAAGCAGTACTGTCTAAAGTGTAAAAGTTACAAAGACCGACACTGTGAATGAGAAACCAAATGGCTTTTTTCTGCCAGAACCTGAGATCAGAGACCTGCATGTCCTTGAAATAGCTGATCCCCTCACAAACAGCTCAGGCAGTGAGGGAGCTGAATTCCTCACATTGTAGATGTGTGTGATGGTATCAATTCCTGGCGGTTAAACACAGAACTTGAGACTCAAGTCCTGGCAGGAATGGAAGAAGAGCTGTGTTTCACATTTATTTGTCCTCTTCAAGCCTACACATATACTGAGCCAGTCTGGCCCAGATCTGTGCCAGTGAAGCAGCCTCCACCCTCTCTGGGGTTGCAGCCCCTGGGTGGGTAGCTGTCATTTCCCCCCTCCCCTTATTGGACACCGTCCACTTTTCTGGCTTCACTAGCTCCCTTGTGGTCTCCCTTCAGGTTGGGGTTGCCACTGCTGCCTCCTCCCGAGTGTCTTGGTTTCTACTCCAAAGTGCTTTGGTTTACATCAGTGTAAGTCAGGCTGAATCTTGAACCTGTCCTACTAGGGCCACTGAAGTCAGTGAAACTCCATTTACTTCAGTATGAGTAGGATATGGCCCTTTAACTGAACTGAATCCTGTGGTCCTCAGAAATCTATAGCAACAAAGCACTCGCAAACTCAGTCATCTGTGACTTAGGTTGGAGGCATAGATGTGACAAATGAACTTTCTTTAAAAAAAATTGCTATAAGGATACATCTTATCAAATTATTAATAAATACCACATTCTGTAAGCCAGTGCAAATAGCAATGAGATCTCTGTATGCATCTGTGTGGATTATAGAACCCCATACTGAGAGATTCAATTTCTCTTCCCCCCTCACCTGCCAGTGTCAGTAAAGGCCAATACTGGGAGCGGGGGAAGAGGTTGCTCTTATATTACAAGTTAGACTTTCCTTTGACTTCAAAGGGCTTTGAATCTAGGCCATACCAATTTAGAGATTCCCTAGCAAAAGTGTCCAGATGTGCCAGTACAACTTATGATCACAGACTGCTTTTTCTTGGTGATGAATCTGCAGCTCTAGAGATATAATAGCCCTTGCAAATTGCTCCTGCCTGCACCAGCAGAGATGAAACTGGCCTATAAAACATACATTCATAGAAGTGATGTGACAAATTCAACATGATTGTCTGGTCAAGCTAATGTGAAAAAGTGAAGAGCAATCAGCCGCATTCAGCTAAGAATGAAAAGCAATAAAAAGAAATTCAGATATAGATATTCATCACTAACATTAACATCAAGTCCTGTTGGCATGTTTTAACCTGGGGGAGGTTCATGCAAAAAATTCTAACACATTGACATGTCCAACTTCAAGTGAAATCAGTAATAGAAGTAACATTTTCAATCACCCATAAAACAAAACAAAGAACTTCTGAAAACTAAAGCTAATACCAAGACACTGAAAATGTAACAAATAATCCCCAAATTTCTGGCGAAGGTCATAATTGTCCAGATCACACAATATAATCCCTTTCACTGAGGTCCTGAGTTATCTTGTTAGTGCAGGGTTGGCACTGGCAAATGAAAGTCACCTAAACACTTCAAATGATAGAGTCTATGAATTGCTTTATTACCGCTAACTATCTGGACTGGTTGCTTTTACGTCATTGAACTTGTTATGATTGTTCTGAGTCTTTGCTTTCAGCTTGACCTGTAGCACTGCTCTGTGGATGGGTTTCATGAATAGTTATTTAACTTTCTGATAATGTTTCCTTTAACACAGTGAAAGCTATAGTCTCTCCTGGAAACACTCTACAAGGAAAAGTACTAGCTCAAATTCCTATCTACACACAGGTGCAAATCTTGCACCTAACTTCCTCCCACTCCCACCCCCTTCATGTGAAAGGCTCTCTTTCAGCAAAACCAGTGTTGAGGGCAAGATTGGGGGAAAATGGACATGCAGGAGGTACCAACCTCTTGTAGAGTGCTCGGCTCACTGGTACATGGAGAGGGCAAACTTGGGAAGCATCAGAGGGAGTAGGGCTAGGGATCCACTGATGCATGAATCCTCAGATTATGGTTCACCTCCCAGAGAAGTTATGTTAGGGAAAGCATCCATAGACAGGTTACAGTCTGTCAGGCAATATCCTCCCACCCCAGCCCAACTAACCAGACAGGCTCAGGGATGTGAATTTCAGTCACAAGGGTAGCTTTTCAAAAGTTCAGTACATTGGATGCCAAGCTGCTCTGAAATATGGCTGCCAGTGTCACCACCGGGCTACTGGATGCTAAGCTCTTTTGCAAATCTGGCCCTGCTTGTGTGTACTGAGTGTTTGAAAAATCTATTCCTGAAGTCCTAAAACTGGCCCACAGCAGACAGGTTGAGGACTACTCTATTTGGAGTTCTTGAAAAATTGTGCAGTTTGTTTCCCTAGTTGTGATGATAACCTACCAAATATAAAGCCCGAATGAGTAAATGAATCCATTTTAAAATGTCAGCTTGGTCAAACATTGACTTTGGAAGGCTAAAGATCATTTCTTTCTTTAGATCAGAAAATTGAGACTTTGAATAAGTGTCAAGCACTCACCACACTTACATTTATTATTTCTAATTGTAATACTTAAAAATTCTGCATTTTTCCTCCTTGTAAACTTACGATAAACTTTGAGAATTCATTAATTTGCTATTCAAAGATATTCACAATTTTCATAGATTTTTAGATGGAGAGATTTTAAGATCAGATGGGACCACTGTGATCATCTAGTCCGACCAGACACAAAACATAGACCACAGAACCTCACCTAGTAATTCCTGCATCAAGCCCATAACTTTTGGTTGAGCTACAGCAATTTCTCCAATGAATAATTCTTGATCTTCAGATTGTTCCTAAACAATTCATTACAAATCTTCCAAATCTGAAGTCAAAATTTTGCTGGTTGGGTTAGTTACTCGGTTCACATAGCATTGTTTCATTCCCTGAAGGTATGATTTTGGTAATTAACCAATAAAGCAAAATATTCAAAATACATTTGGATATATACGGCAGGCTCTTCAGCTGGTGTGCGTTTGTGAAATTGATTACAAAAGCTACTTTATTATACCCTGGTGAGTCACTTTTAAGGCTTATATGCTCCAATATTTTCTTTCTCTCTTTTGTAAATAAACCTCTTCCAATATAAATGAACAAAAATGCAAAATGTAGTTTTGTTATATGTTCAATACAGCCACATAACCTCTTTTCTCAATATATATTATATAGTCTCTATTGTAAGGGGCACTTGTGTTTCCTGAAAGAATTAGGAAAAAAAAAAAAAAAAGAGGGTTTGAGCACTGTGCAAGCTCATCCACAATGCACAGTGGATCAGCAATTTCTTATTTGCTTTGTAAATCTGCTTTCTATCATTTTAAGACTTTACTTATATCTTGCCACTCTCAGAGTCGGATACTATGGCAACAGTAATTCATCTTTTCTATTTCTTTCCCTGTGCTATATAGCAATTCCATCTTATTCGGACTGACACAACCTTTCATGCATCTGAGGAAGTGGGCATTCACCCACGAAAGCTCATGCTCCAAAACGTCTGTTAGTCTATAAGGTGCCACAGGATTCTTTGCAACCTTGGTTTTGATTCTGTTCATTGGTTGTCCTGTTCACAGTTGCCAACTTTCACGCGGTAAATAAGCACCCCGACTTTCAGAATAAGCCAAAATTTCAATTCAATAATCCCATTTCAAAACAAGGCTAAAACAAGCCAGTCCTTAAGAACCCCAACACTCCATGTGACTAGATCCCCCCGGAGTGCAGTCTGGGACTGTGGTAGGCTCGCTGTGCACCCCGACTCTCTCTCCACCTTTCCCCTTGCCCCCTCTTGCCCCTGCTTGCCAGGAGACGATCAAAAAAAAAAAGAAGAAGCAACAAGCTACAACAAGCAACAAGTTACAAGTGAAACATACAACAAGCTACAAGCCAAAAACTAGCCAACAAGCAACTCGCAAGCCAATTAAGCCCAAAACAAGCCCAATTTCTGTGTTTTTTTCATGAGTTTGGCATGTCTGGTCCTGTTGTCCACAATTCAGCACATCATATCTGAAGATATTCTCTAGGAAGTCATCTTTCATGGCTTTCGCAACATTAAGAGCATTGACTTCCCACAGAGCATAGTATGCAGTGTAAAACAGCATTTGATTAAATATATCTAGCCCACCCATGTATTTTGTACAATTTTAGTTTAGTATCTAATAACCTGATGTTTTGTATTTTCTTCACTATCAGGGCTTTAAAGAAGATGGTGGCAAACAGTTTAAACCTGAAATTTGATTTGCTTGTACATTTGTAGAGCCTGGTGGAGAGTATGTCAAGGTCAGGGATAGGCAACCTTTGGCACGTGGCTCATCAGGGTAAGCAGTATGTTTGTTCTGAAAATGAGAAGCTACAATAAGAAAAATATTTTGGTCTACAGCCCTTTCTTAGCAAATATATCTTCCTATCATATAAAATATGTCTGATAAAGGGAAAAAAGAATCTTAGGTTACTGGGATTACTGAGTTGTAATGCTCTCCAGGTATTTGCCTGTGGATTGTATAGGAATGACAGAGTGTAGATGACTGTCATATATGGACATATGTTTTTCATATATGGACATTTTTCCATATGCTGAGGACTGGGTAATAACACGAGAGAACACTCTGATTGTAAAACTAAATTAGCTCTTTGAACATAAGAACAGCCATATTGGGTCAGACGAAAGGTCCATCTAGCCCAGTATCCTGTCTTCTGACAGTGGCCAATGCCTGGTGCCCCAGGGGCAATGAACAGAACAGGTAATCATCAAATGATCTGTCCTCCGTTGCCCATTCCCAACTTCTGGCAAACAAAGGGTAGGACACCATCCCTGCCCATCCTGGCTAATAGCCACTGATGGATCCATCCTCCATGAACTTATCTAGTTCTTTTTTTAACCCTGTTTATAGTCTTGGCCTTCACAACATCCTCTGGCGAAGAGTTCCACATGTTGATTGTGCATTGTGTGAAAAAATACTTCCTTTTGTTTGTTTTAAACCTGCTGCCCATTAATTTAATTTGGTGAACCCTAGTTCTTGTGTTCTGAGAAAGAGTAAATAACATTTCTTTACTTACTTTCTCCACACCAGTCATGATTTTATAGACCTCTATCATATCCCCCCTTAGTCATCTTTTTGCCAAACTGAAAAGTCCCAATCTTATTAATCTCTCTTTATATGGAAGCTGTTCCATACTTCTAATAATTTTTGTTGCCCTTTTCTGAACCTTTTCCAATTCCAATATACCTTTCTTGAGATGGGGCGGCCACATCTGCACACAGTATTCAAGATGTGGGTGTACCATGGATTTATATAGAGGCAACATGATATTTTCTGTCTTATTATCTATCCCTTCCTTAAAGCTTCCAAACATTCTGTTTGCTTGTTTAACTGCTGCTGCACACTGAGTGGATGTTTTCAGAGAACTATCCACAATGACTCCAAGATCTCTTTCTCTAGTGGTAATAGCTAATTTAGACCCCATCATTTTATATATATTGTTGGGATTATGTTTTCCAATGTGCATTATGTTGCATTTATCAAGAATTGAATTTCATCTGCCATTTTGTTGCCCGGTCACTCAGCTTTGTGAGATCCTTTTGTAGCTCTTCGCAATCTGTCTGGAACTTAACTATCTTGAGTAGTTTTGTATCATCTGCAAATTTTGCCACCTCACTGTTTACCCCTTTTTCCAGATCATTTATGAATATGTTGAATAGGACTGGTCCCAGCACAGACCACTGGGGACACCACTATTTACCTCTTTCTGTTCTGAAAACTGACCATTTATGCCTACCCTTTGTTTCCTATCTTTTAACTAGTTACCAATCCATGACAAAACCTTCCCTCTTATCCCATGACAGCCTACTTTCCTTAAGAGCCTTTGGTGAGGTACCTTGGCAAAAGCTTTCTGAAAATATAAGTCCACTATGTCCATAGGATCCCCCTAGTTCACATACTTGTTGCCCCCTGAAAGAATTCTAGTAGATTGGTGAGGCATGATTTCCCTTTAGAAAACCATGTTGACTATTTCCCAACAAATTATGTTCATCTATGTGTCTGACAATTTTGTTCTTTACTATATTTCAACCAGTTTGCCCAGTACTGAAGTCAGGTTTACCGACCTGTAATTGCCGAGAGCACCTCTGGAGCTCTTTTTTAAATTGGCATCATATTAGCTATCCTCAAGTGGTTTGGTACAAAAGCTGATTTAAATGATAGGTTACAAACTACAGTTAGTAGTTCTGCAATTTCACATTTGAATTCCTTCAGAACTCTTGGGTGAATACTATCTTGTCCGTGACTTATTACTGTTTAGTTTTTCAATTTGTTCCAAAACCTCCTCTAATGACACCTCAATCTGCGACAGTTCCTCAGATTTGTCACATAAAAATAATGGCGTAGGTTTGGGAATCTTCCTCACATCCTTAGTTGTTAAGACAAGTGCAAAGAATTCATTTAGTTTCTCCACAATGGACGTGTCGTCTTTGAGTGATTCTTTTGTATCTCGATCATCCAGTGGCCTCACTGATTATTTATCAGGCTTCGTCCTTCTGATGTACTTAAAAAAAATTGCTATTACTTTTTGACTCTTTGGCTAGTTGTTCTTCAAATTTTTTTTTGGCTTTTCTAATTATATTTTTACAATTCATTTGCCAGAGTTTATGCTCCCTTCTATTTTTCTGAGTAGGATTTAACTTCCACTTTTTAAAGAATGCATTTTTGTCTCTCACTGCTTCTTTTACTTTGTTGCTTAGCTATGATTGCACTTCTTTTTGTTCTCTTACTATGTTTTTTAATTTGGAGTATACATTTAAGTTGAACCTCATTATGATGTCTTTAAAAAGTTTCCATGCAGCTTGCAGGGATTTCACTTTTGGCACTGTAACTTTTAATTTCTGTTTCACTAACTTCCTCATTTTTGTGTAGTTCCCCTTTCTGAAATTAAATGTTACAGTGTTGAGCTGCTGTGGTGTTTTCCCCGCCACAGGGATTTAAATTTAATTATATTATGGTCACTATTACCAAGCGATCCAGCTATATTCATCTCTTGGACCAGATCCTGTGCTCCACTTACGACTAAATCAAGAATTGCCTCTCCTCTTGTGGGTTCCAGGACTAGCTTCTCCAAGGAGCAGTCATTTAAGTTGTAAAGAAACTTTATCTCTGCATCCTGTCCTGAGGTGACATGTACCCAGTCAATATGGGGATAGTTTAAATTCTCCATTATTATTGAGGTTTTTTTTTATTTTAATACCCTCGCTAATCTCCCTGAGCATGTCACAGTCACTATCACCATACTGGTCAGATGGTCCGTAATATATCTCTACTGCTATATTCTTATTATTAGAGCATGGAATTACTATCCAGAGAGGTTCTATGGTACAGTTTGATTCATTTAAGATTTTTACTTCATTTGATTCTACTCTGTTCTGTCCTTCCGATATATTTTGTACCCTGGTATTACGGTGTCCCATTGATTATCCTCATTCCACCAAGTTTCTGTGATGCCCATTATAGCAATATCCTCATTGAATACAAGGCACTCTAGTTCACCCATCTTATTATTTAGATTTCTAGCATTGGTATATACCAGGGGTCAGCAACCTCTGGCATGCAGCTCTCCAGGATAAGCACCCTGGAGGGCCAGGCTGGTTTGTTTACCTGCCAAGTCTGCAGATTCGGCCAACCACGGCTCCTATTGGCTGCAGTTCGCTGTCCCAGGCCAATAGGGGTGGCAGGAAGTGGCGGCCACCACATCCCTCGGCCTGCACCGCTTTCCACAGCCCCCATTGACCCAGATTGGTGAATCGTGGCCAGTTTGAGCTGCGATCGGCCAAACCTGCTAGTGCCGCAGGTAAACATATCATCCCAGCCCACCAAGATGCTTACCCTGGAGATCCGTGTGCCAAAGGTTGCTGACCTCTGGTATATATGCATTTTAAAAACTTGTCACTTTTTAGCTGTCTGCCATTATATGATGTAATTCCATGAGACTCTTTTTTCATTTGACTGTTTCTCATTAGAGTCTACCCATATTTCATCATCTCTCATCCTTTCCTCCTTACTAGGACATAGAGAATCTCCATTAATAGATCCTTCCATAAAGGATGTCTTTGTCCAAATCACGTGCTCCTCCACACCTGTTGGCTTTCCCCCAGCCCTTAGTTTAAAAACTGCTCTCCCAGCCAGAATCTGGTAAGTGGCACTCATCCTTCCTATATAGGCTCCCCATTTAACAAAAGTTTTCACAGTTCCTAATAAATCTAAACCCCTCCTCCCTATACCATTGTCCCATCCACGCATTGAGACCCTGCAGTTCTGCCTGTCTAACAGGCCCTGCATGTGGAAATGAAAGCATTTCAGAAAATGCTACCATGGAGGTCCTGGACTTCAATCTCTTACCTAGCAGCCTAAATTTGGCCTCCAGGACCTCTCTACTATTCTTCCCTATGTCATTGGTACATACATGTACATGCTTCTTCCCAGCACTACACAGAAGTCTATCTAGGTGTCTTGAGAGATCTGCAACCTTTGCACCAGGCAGGCAAGTCGCCATGCAGTTCTCCCAGTCATCACAAACCCAGCTATCTATGTTTCTAACGACTTAATCCCCTATAACTATTTCCTGTCTCTTCCCAATAACTGGAGTTCCCTCCTCTGGAGGGATATCCTCAGTGCGAGAGGATACCACGTCATCTAGAAGCTGGGTCCCAACTATGGGATCATTTCCCTCTGCTCCTTTTGGGATGTTCTCCTTCCCTGAGACTTTCATCCTTCTCAATAGCACAGAGGCTGTCAGACTGGGGGTGGGACCATTCTACTGTGTCTCAGAAAGTCTCATCAATATATCTCTCTGTCTCCCTCAGCTCCTCCAGTTCAGCCACTCTGGTCTCTCTCAGGGCCAAGAGCTCCTTGCACCAAATGCACAAATACATTACCTGTTCATAGGGCGGGTAATCATACATGCTGAATTGGATGCAACAAACTAGATAGCCCCCACTCCATTGCTGGATTTCTGCCTGCATTCTCTTTTTAATCCTGCAGCTCTTTCCTTGGTTGATATTTTGTTTTTGTCAGGGGGTAGTTTTGGCTTTAAGTTGAAAGGATGTTAAGTGTTTCTATCCCCACCCCTTCAAACTCCTTCTCTAAACTCCCTTGCAAAACTCCCCCGTTAGCCACTCCTGTCCGCTAGCCTCTCAGCTTGCTTAGAAGCGGGCTTTTTAAATAGTTGCTTTAATATCGATACAACAACTGCAGTCAACACTCCAGCCATGGGCACACCACTACCTGGTGCCTTCTCCAAATTCTTCTCACCTCCACCTGGTGCTCTTCCCTCCAAAGTGCGTGCTCATTGCAACAGATATCTGTGACAACAGCTGGAACAATTCTTAATGAGTGAAGGCACTGTGAATGAAGGTACTCTGACCAGCCACCTCACAAAGCACAAAGTCATCCAATGAAGGGCTAGATTTTGGTTTTACAGTAAGCCATGAGTAAAGGGGCAACATGTAATTTCACTGTTCCAGAAGCAAAGCAGGGAGTCACAATATAGGCCCTAGCTCCCCCTTTGGTCCAGATGGAGGTAATCTGCACCAGCCCAACACCTGGCACAAATCACTTCCCCTTCATGCCTCATCAGCTGTAGTGGCTAGCATGTAGAGGGGACAAAGTCAAAGCTTCACCCATTTCCAGCACCATAGAGGCCACTCTTCCCTCCACACTGCAACTCAAAATATGTCTCATGCAGGGAAGGAAAGGAAGAAAAGGGACCTTCATTCACTGGGTGGTCACATAATGCATGTCATAATTGTGCTTTTCTTTTGTTTTAATACAAAAAGGCAAGAGATAAAATTAACAGAAATATTAAGAAAATGTATAAATAAATGAGACCCACACTTGTGGTGCAGTTAGGAGAACTAGCTGCAGCTGGGAACTCCTTTATCCTAAGCAATGATAATGGGACTAAGCATTCAGGTCTCCAGAATTGTACAGGCTGCTAATAAATGGGGGCACATGATGTCTTGCTATTCGATAGTAATGCAGAAATTTAGTTTGGGACCCAGCTAATCACACACAGGAACCAAATGTAGTGATCTCCTGTAATATCAACCTTCTGATGGGGAAAAAGCATAGACACACAAAAACATGAATAGTTATATTTTAAAATGCTTTCCAGACTTAACTAAAATAAGTACCCTGGTTTTGAAAAATAGAATGACCAACAGCTCCTCTAGAAATCAATAGGTGGTGTTCAGCACATTTGAAAATCTGACTTTTTATTTAGATCCTAAATATGGACTTAGCAGCCGACTTTTTGGATATGATTTTTGAAAGTTTTTTCTTGTGTGTTCAAGCTGATGTCTGACCTCCTCATGCTGAGTAGAAAATCTATCCTGTCCATTTTCAAGATTTGGCTCTGATCAGTAAATTTTTGTTTGTTTTCCTGAAATGTCATCCATTCTTCAAAATTCAGACTTCCTTCCAAGTGGCAGCAGTTTCACACTGCCTACTGACAAAGCTAGCAAGACTCAGGCTGAAGAAGCCAACACACCGCTACAAGAACCTAAGGCCTGAAATGTTTCACGTTGACTTCTAAAGACTAAAAGTTAGTTAAATAGAAAACAAATGTACTGCTGATGCTTTCCAAACAGATTAGGAAGACACTTCGGTTAATTTATAATTATACGCACATTAAAACTTTCCATCATGCCAGTTTATGCCATTATTATTTGCAATGGGTTCAAACTACAGCACAGCAGATTTAGATTAAATCTCAGAAAAAACTTCCGAACTGTAAGAACAGTAGGACAATGGAACAGACTGCCTGGGGAGGTTGTGGAAGCTCCTTCACTGGAGATTTTCAAAAGGAGGCTGGATAGCCATCTGTCTAGGATGGTTTAGACACAACAAATCCTGCATCTTGGTAGAGGTTTATACTAGATCAGTGGTTCTCAAACTGTGGGTTGGGACCCCAAAGTGGGTCAAGCCCCCTTTTTAATAGAGTCGCTAGGACTGACATTAGACTTGCTGGGACTCAGGACTGAAGCCCAAGCCGCACTGCCCAGAGCTAAAGCCCTTGGGCTTTGGCTATGGACCCCTGCCCAGGATGGTGGGGAACAGGCTTCAGCTTTGGTCCCCCATTGAGGTGGCAGGACTTGGGAGGGCTCAGGCTTTAGACCCCCCTTCTGGGGTCGTGTAATATTTTTTGTTGTCAGAGGCAGGTCGTGGTGCAATGAAGGTTGATAACCCCTGGACTAACCCCTTGCAGTCCCTTCTAATCCTATGATTCTATTCATTACAATAGTGCCTAGAGATCCCAAATGCGGCTGGAGTCCCATTGTGCTAGGTGCTGCACAAATACATGGGAAAAGATAGTCTCTGCCTCGAAGAGCTTACAGTCTAAATAGACAACATTGCCTAGGGCAGGGATCGGCAACCTTTGGCACATGGCTCACCAGGGTAAGCCTCCTGGAGGGCTGAGTCGGTTTGTTTACCTGCCGCGTCCGCAGGTTTGGCCGATCGTGGCTCCCACTGGCCATGGCTTGCCGCTCCAGGCCAATGGGGGCTGTGGGAAGCGGCGTGGGCCGAAGGATGTGTTGGCTGCTGCTTCTCGCAGTCCCCATTGGCCTGAAGGGGCAAACCGTGGCCAGTCGGAGCCGCGATTGGCCAAACCTGAGGACACAGCAGGTAAACAAATCGACCCAGCCTGCCAGAGTGCTTACCCTGGAGAGCCGCATGCCAAAGGTTGCCGATTCCTGGCCTAGGGAAACAGAGGGCACAGAGGTGAAGTGTCTTGCCTAAAAGTCAGTGGCAGAGCTGGGAATTGAACGCAGGTGTCCTGCCTCTCAGTCCAGTGTCCTGGCCACTGACCCACTGTCTCACCAGCTGCAAATCTAAGGGCACGTCTCCATGTACAGTGTTACAGTGGTGCAGCTGCACTGGTGCAATGTGTTTGGTGAAGACAGTCTGTGCGGATGGGAGAGATCTCTCCTGTCAGCATAGAAAAAACACCTCTGTGAGCAGCAGAAGCTATGCCAGTAGGAGAAGCACTCCCATCAATATAGTGCTGAATGAACTAGCACTTATGTTAGTGTAACTTACGTTGCTCTGGGGTGGTTTAGTCACCCCTCCCCGAGCAACATAAGTTCTGCTGACATAAGCTGTAGTATAGACACAGCCTAACTCTGTGTTTTAATCTATTGCCCAAATCCTCATGGCCTTACCATTCAAGGTGGAATGTGCTAGCAAAATATAAGAAAACCAGGTCTGTGCTTTCCTTTCTCCTACCATAAAAAATGCTATTTCCTGTTGCTCAGTGTGGCTCCATTAACATTTCACTTTGGGACAGTGGAAAAGTTTATTTGAAAAAGATTTATTTATTTTCCTTTGCAGTCTGCGTCTAGGCACATGGAACCTGTTCCAATTCATGACAGCTGTCACTATCTCACACCTTTAATGTGGTGGTTTGACTCAACAAAATACATTTCTGCTTATGCAAGCCCAAGGACAGTTTTTAATGAGTAGGATATCAGCAAATAACTCAGATACTAAATAAAGTATTTGTTTGAAGTGCAGAAATTCCAGACTTGCTTGGATAAGAGACTTAGTGAAACTTAACTAGCTTATTGCTGCATTTACCCTCTGACACCCACTGACAAGCTTTACACTGACTGTAAATTATGTTGCAAAACTTCCTCATATCAAACCCTGTCAGCAGGACAGAGCCTTAGTTCTAAGTTTGCAAAAGCATGCAAAAAAAAAAAAAAAAAAGACCCTACACAGCAGAAAAGCTAGTCCTTGTGTCAAACCCAAACTAATTTTTTTTTAAAAAAAGAAAACTTTTTAAAAATTAGACCTAATTACAGATGCTGGTAAAGCAATGCAAAGACCCACCTTGAGGGGGTCTTGATCCATGATAAGCTTTCAGAGCCCTCCTTCCATGCCTTACATCTCCAGGGAACACTTAGCATTGGATACTAGTTTGCAGCTTTAAACTACTCTTGGTGTTTACATTAGGGTTTCTGAGAAAACCGCATATCTTGGGCCAGCAGATCAAATACATCAATGTCTCTAGGAACTCCAGTGATACAATTATGCATTGTATCTAAAAGAGGCCTGCTGGAATCCAAGACAAGCAAAAGTTTCACCAGTTACACCCATGAAACTATGCAGCAAGACAGAGGACCAATAAAGGGAATACACTTGGCTTTCTGAACACTGGATTCAGAACAGAGGAGCTGCACCACACCCTTCCCTCCCTCACATAACTACAGCCACATCTACGCTGTCTATGGCATGTAGGGTACAGGGACTACACTTGTGTAGCTGTATGCCACAGTGAAAAGCAGGCTACGTCCACACTGCGGTGTGTAGTGAAAGGTAGCCGGGAATGAACCTGATAGTAGGGAGCTGCTGGAGTTTCTCTCTGCAGCAGGAAATGGCACAGGCAGTGGGATACTGTCAGAAATAGTAATGTATCCAGGAAACATGCTACTTTGCTTTGTAAAGAGCTCTGTAGGGTGCATACTGTACGGTTCTGGCATGTATTTACTTGCTGAAGCAGTGCGTCACCATCTGAACTGCAATTCATACTCGTAGGGGTAGGGGGCATGCAGTGTATGTACTCTACACATCACTGTACAGTACAGAGTGTGCCATGTAGCCATCCCCTACAGGTCTGCTACATATTTGGGGGTAGGTGCGTGGAGGGGAAGAGGAACTCTTTGTTCCACTCATTTCAAAAAGGATTGTGCAGCTAAAGCTCCATGCACCATTTGAAAATACCTCTTCCCCCCCCCCCACCTCCGAGTTTTAGATACAGGGGGTGAAATCCTGGTCATTCACTGAAGTCAACAGCAATGTGCTACAGGATTTCACCAATAACGGTTACTACTGTTCTGGTCATGAGAAAAAAAAAGGCCTTTGATTACTGTTTTCTGATAAGATGGACTCTCTGAAGGACACAGAACACCACTTCTATTATCAGAAATCAAACCCCAAATCTGATGCTCAGCACCCAGTATCTGGGGTAGGTGCTGGGCAGAAGTGTGGATGGCCAGCGGGAAGCAGTCTTCCTTCCCAGACTCTGAACCAACTGCTACATGATTGCATGGTGTAAGCTCAATGGCTGCAGTAGCCTATATGTTCCCTTATGCCATCCTCTGTGGAAGGGGAAACAGTGGATCTTCTTGTCCTGCCCCTCTTTTAGCCCATATATGTCCTGTCCCTTGCCTCTCTAGCCTACTTCTTGCCCTGTACCCATTCCACTGCACAGATGGGATGAGGCTAGATTTGCCCTCACAGTATTCATTGGTGGATGATTTTGGCAAGAGGAAAGAAAATTACTAACATCAAACCTTGGCAATATGCAGCAACCAACTACCACATTGCTAACAAGCTCTCCATCAAAAAAAAAAAAAGAGTTTGCCCACTTAACTGGTCTGCATTAAATATCAGATGGTAAAGAGTTCCATGGTCAAGTTACCATTCAGGCAAAGATTCTACCCTTCCAGGCAAATTCCTTGATGTTGAAGTCAGATAAATCTGAACCAACCTCCCTGGACCCAGACCCAAATTTTATGCCTACCCAATAATGGGAAAGCAGGAGAGAAATTGTAACTCAGAGGCATGTTTTAGTTATAATGGCTCCTAAGCCTATTCATGGGTCAGTTCAGTTTTTGCACCACCCCTTGCTCAGTGCCGTACCTAAAGTCAATTTAGCCTTGTTTCTATCTCCCTAGCCAGGGCCAGTTTTCAGGTTTCATAGGAACAAAATCCTTCCATGTACAGAACAAATGTTTTCAAAATTCTAACCCAAATAAAACCCTCCTAATCCAAACTAAAATAATAAATATCTGCCCTCTACTCATTTTTGCTAAATTGATGGTGGTAGGGGGTCATTTTAACATATATGAAGTGTCTGCAAAGGAGACTCTGCCTGAGCTATATTAAACCATAAATTACTATAATCAAATTCTTCATACTACAAAGGTATGGTCTAATGTAACCTTATCAGCATAGGATAGTAGAGAGATTTCTGTGTGGCGATGTCCTAAAAATGATAAAAGCCAGATTATGAATGAAATTATGAAAAGTAGAGCCAAGGAATCTAGGATGCAACAATGCATAGCGCGAGAGACCTGTTTTCAATTAATGAGAAAACTAATAAAATCCACTATTAAAAGACTTATTAGGCAGACACTTTATTTATGTTCATATTAGTTGGTTTGTACAGCTTTCAGCTTCAACTAAGAATTTTCTACTCAGAGCTCCCCACTGTGTTATGCAACTGAGCCTCTTGGGATATCCTGTGTGTTTTTATGCATTTTACTTCTTACAAACAGCTCTTCCTCTTCCAACGGGGAAACATGTTTTATGGCTGTGCTGTTTGGTTTTTTAATGGCAATGCTCAAGCAAATATGTTAAACAAGTTTAATATTTGCATGTCTAAAATGTAAAATTGTATCCAAGAATCCACCCCATTTTTGTTGAGGGAGGGAGTTTGTTCTTGTTTTTTTGTTGGTTTGATTTGTTTTTTTCTCAACTGGATTTTAGTTTTTGAATCCCATTTTCATTTCAAATACATAGTGGGTCATTGCTTTCTTGGCAGTTATTTCTGTAGTCAATTAATCTGTTTTCTATACTCCCAAGTCATTTGCATCTCTACACAACCACAACAGACCACATCAAATGCTTCAGCAGGTCCGCGAGAAGACAATAGCAATAGTAGTTCTTTGACTGCTCAAGAACTACACACTTCGGGATCAGCCTGCAATCCCACACCCAGAGCCAATCAACATTTCATGTGTAGCAACTTGAACAGAAAGTAGTAGTGTAGTTAATTGTGACTTAATGACACTAAACTAAGGAATGCTGAAGATAAGCAAGTTAAAAACTTGCATTTAAGATACTGAATTTGAGCTCAGAAGGATGACTTAAATGGGCCCAGTTCTGATCCTATTTACAGAGTTCTATGGCAGTGCAACTCCATAGACTTAATGATGTTACTTCAGGTTTTTATGGGCAAGTGATTTCAGAAAGAGCTCAAAACATTAAAGTACTAAAATAGTCCAGTTCAGGCTCATTTAAAAGTGTTTGGTATAAGTGTTTGACATTTAGCTGTATCAAATTAGTTCTGGTTGGAAGTCAGCAGGACAGATTTTTCTCCCCACTCCACTCTCTTTGCTCTGCTTAAGCCATGTCTGCACTAGCAAACTTACAGTGGCACAGTTGTACTGATGCAGTTGTGTAGCTCTAAGCTTGTGTAGGCACTCTATGCTGATGGGAGAGAGTTCTCCAGTCAACATAATAAAACCACCTAAACAAGCTAGGTATGTCAGCAGGAGATCGTCTCCTGGCAACACAGTGCTGTGTGTATGAGTGCATATGCTGGGAAAATGTATGTTGCTCAGGGGTGTGTTTTTTCACACCCCTGAGCGACATAAATTTCGCTGATGTAAGGGGTAGTGTAGACATGGCCTTATATGGTGCAAAGAGAGCAAAAACCCTTCTGGTCAGAATCTCGTCTGGTTTAAGGGAATCCCCAGCAGGTATATAGCAATCTATCCCAGTTCTATACTAACCTCCTTGTAGTCCTGGGTACAAGGAGAGAGGAGGGAAGGAAGTGTGATAAATATTTGGTGCCTCATCTATCCTCAGCTAGCCAATGGTCATAGTTAGTATGGCCCTTATGCCATTCTATCTTGTCCAGGGGACCAAGTAGAGTAACAAAGAGTTGTAAAGGGTTTCCTGGCAGTTCTGCTTCCTGGCAGTTCCCCTTCTGTTGCAAGGAGAAACTCAGTTCAATTACACAATCACAATAATCCAGAGAATGATCTATGCTAAATCCTCTACCATGACAAATAAATGATGGCTAAAATAGCATAATTATAAAGCTGTGTCTAATCCCTCTAAATCAGGACTATGATCTAGATGTTCTTCATCTTGATTCTTCATCACATGGAGTGACTAGTATTCCCTCCCTCTGAAAAAATGGGGATAAAGTACTCCTGCAAGAGCTCCCAGCCTTTGAACAGAATGGCTATTCTATTCCATGTAAGGTCTTTTACTACCCTCATCAGCATAGAAGCTGACCATCTTATCTGTCACATGTATTTGTTCTCGCTCTCATCCTCTCCTCAGGAGGAGAATTGTGTGTGGAGTGTTTTATTTTTTTGGCTTTTGTTTCATATTTTTAAGTGTACATGCTGCTATGTGTTTGTTAAAGAAGGCAAAGTAGAAGAAGTATGCCTTGCACTTGAAACAGAAGGTGGTGAGGTTTGTGATGGTTCTTAGTTCCTGTGGGAATTTATTCCATAGTCTTGGTCCTGACCCCTGAGAAGTCTCTGTCTCCTGCACAGAGAAGCTTTACTCTTAGGCTCAATGGAACTTTCTTCCCTGACTCTGAGGACTGGAGTTGTCAGCTATGGTCTTCATCCTGGAGCTTTAGGTGATCTTTTAGACAATTTGAGCCTAGGCCACTGGGCACTTGAAGAGAAGGACTGAGACTTTGAATTTGATTTGATATTCTACAGGAGGAGAGTGCTCAGGGTAGCCTGTGTTGCCGAGTAGACATGCTGAAGTCTTCTGAGCTACATGGAGTTTCCTAAGGACTGATGGCTTCATGCTCCTGACAGATCTACAGCTCCTTCCACCCATCTGATTCTTCATTCCCACTGCGAGATGAAGAGCCTGAAACTGCCCGCACCCCATTTCAGTGAATTAATTGGTCTGTGTTTCGAAGAGAGAGAATTTGAATGAGGGCTTGGGAGAAGGTGTCATGGCTGGGTCATGGGCAGCCATACTTAGCAGTCTGAGCAGGAAACAGGAGTCAGCTGGGTCAGGATTCGTGGAAGTCAGAGGCAGAAGTGAAACTGTAGATCAGAACCATGAGTAGGTAACCAGAGTCAGGCTGGGTCAGGATACTAGAGAGTCAGAGGCAGGAGCCAAACTGGAGATCAGGAACCACAAGTCAGACGCTGGGAGTCAAGCTGAGTAGGGAGGCCAGGAAATCAAGCTGGGTGAGCCGGAGCAGGAGGCATAAGGCAGATGGTCCAGAGCAAGGTAGAGCCCAGTTTTTTGGACAGCTTCCTGTTCTTGCTGATGGCTTAAGTAGGGCCAAATCAGCTGCTATGGGACTCCACCAATCAGACTTCAAGAGTGGAGCCTCACTCTGGGGCTGTGCTACATGGGGCCCAGATAAGCAATTGTCAGCAGACTGCCAGGTAAAGGATTGGAGTGTGGCTACTCCTGTGGGCCTGGGTTTGAGACCCATGGATCATGATAGAAGGAAGGAAATAGAATGGTGGGTACATGGGGGACAAGAGAAAGAGGATACTTCTTTGTTCTTTAGCTCAGTGGTTTGAGCATTGGCCTGCTAAACCCCAGGTTGTGAGCTCAATCCTTGAGGGGGGCCATTTAGGGATCTGGGGTAAAAATCTATCTGGGGATTAGTCCTGCTTTGAGCAGGGAGTTGGACTAGAAGACCTCCTGAGGTCCCTTCCAACCCTGATATTCTATGATTCTATGTTTCAGTACATGGATCCTTGTCATTTGAATAATAATTCAAAGCTGCAGGCCAACTTCTCATCACTGAGTTAGGTTTCCCTTTACTGCAAGTATAAATCTCTGTTCTTGTTTCGCACAAGTTTTGCACACAGGAATGCCCTTGCTGGTGTAACCCTTCTGCCCCTCTGAGTTGGCAGCAACAAGGGCCGGGTTCAGTATCCAGGGGTTCCGTTTCAGTAACACAATGCATAACCAGCTTGAGCCCCCACCCAGCGACCTGGGACACTCACATACCACACACCCCTGGGTGCCTCTAGGAGGCAATACTTCCCCTCTCGCAAGCACGGAGTCTGAGTGTAGCAAAATCTTTTTAATAAAGGAAGGAATCAATGCGGCATCCCATTGGAGAAACACCACAAACAGGGTTATAACACAAACCATAAACAAAAACCCACCTCCAAGTACTTTTGGCACTGTCCTTTTTCCCCTTAGGGTTTTAAGTCCAATCACCCCAAAGTCCAACAACCCAAAAGTCTCTGGTCAATGCCACCCCAGAGTTCGAGAGTTTATCTGTAGAGGTCCCTCCCCCCAGCCTGGGTAAAAAGGGGCACCTTATGTGGTCCAGGGCCAACTGCCCTGCCTCTCCATGGGTTCTGCTTCTGCCTTCTCCACGAACTGCTCCGCTTTAACAGCTGCTCCACTCTGCTCCTCCAGCCTTCCTCAGAAACTGCTCCGCTCCAGCAGCTGCTCTGCTCCATGAGCTGCTCTGCAAACTGCTCAGCTCCACTCGTCCCACAGCTACTCCACTCTGCCAGCCGCTCTGCTGCCACCAGCTGTCCCGTGGTCCACTCCAGCCGTCCCCGCAACTGCTCCACTCCACCAGCTGCTCTGTTCCACAGTATAACTTCAGGCTCCCCTACTAGTTAGCACAGTACTCAGTGCTCTCAGCTCAGTTATTTCAGCTCTTTAGTGATTTCAACTCTTAGTGATCTCAGCTCTTAGTGGGGGAGCCCCAGTGCTAGTGCACCATTAGCCAAAAGTGATTTCAGCTCAGTAACCTGTATTTAGATTCTTGAGGGAATAAAAAAAAATCAACTCTGACATTCCACAGTGGAGATAGGAGGGGGTGGAACTGGTGCTTCTGGCTCCACAAGGAGACTGCACCACCAGGCACAGATACCTGTCCCCAGCCTCTCTCAATTCACTGGGTTTTGGAACCCATGTCCCTTGTCTAGCAAGTACCACCCAACTGAGAGTGAATCATTTGTCACCAAGCAGTCCCACAGCTCGGCAGTCTGGGATAGGGTAGGTGTGCCTATGCAAATACACTCTCTGAAATTCTTTCCACCAGATGTCAGGGTAGAGCTTATCCTGACTCTGCTTACACTGGCTAAAGCATTTCAGGCACAGAGTGAGTTCAAAATACTCACTAGAGATCCACAATGTATATCAGAGAAAGGGGAGAGCTGCCCTAGATATGTGTGATACCTTCTGTAAGAATCCATTATCAGGAGAGGTCACGGAACGGAAGGACAAAATATTTTAAACTGCTAGAAGGAAATGAGAATCTTTATTTTCTGACTTGACATTCATCTCCAGTGTGTGATGTTCAAAATAGTATTTAGTTATGTAAATAACTGTTTGAGATGCATAAGTGCCAATGGGAATGGAGGAATATGGGTGTCCTATTTAGGAGCCGACAGCTTGAATACTGGGCTCACTCCTTATTCATTGAAAAGTTAATCAGCGAGAAATTTACTGCTGTAGTAAATCATTGACAGAAATGGGGTAGATGGATTCAATAATGGGGCATCTTTCCAAGCTTTACTATAAGGTAAAAGCTTCGTTCAAGACATGGGCTTGTTCTTGGTTCAAGAGTAAGAATTTTGGAGGTAGATGTATTATTAGTGTGTATGAGTTGTCTAACATTATAGAGCCTTCCCTCTGGAAGGAGTTTCAGATCACTACCCTAATAGAAATATTACATATTTTTTTCTGAACCAAATTTGCCCATCCTTGTTAGGAACAATTGTTAAGTGGAAAAAAAAATCTCCTATCTCAGGCTCAAGAGCATGACCTTTTCAAAAGGGAAACGATGTTTTAAATGTATGTGGTTGGCACTTATGAACATTTTCCCCTAACCATTTTGATTAAAAGAACCATCATAAGTCATTGAAATCTAGGGAAATCCCAGTGACAGATAAAACTCAAAAAGTTATTAAAGTTGCTCAAACTTGCTCAGTGAATGTTTTTGCTGAAATTAACCTTAAACAGGTTTAAGGTTCAGATTTGTTTTGATTTCATTAGAACCAATCATCTATCCTAGAAATTAGTACAAATGACCTTTAGACTCACTAACAACATGTTTGCAGAAAAGCTATTTGCTGGATTTAGCATAATTGACCACAGTAATTACAGTAAAGGGAATTTAAGTTTTATTTATAATACTGCTGAATAGCTTTTTTGGCATCATATAAAATTTAAGTCTTTAATCCACAAAAAAACTGTTTTCAATGGTCTACCCTAGAAAATTATGAGGTTTTAAAGTATGTGCTTTTTCATATGTTCCATAACCTTGCAATTCTATCTCTGCATATTTTAAGTGAATAGAGTAGTTAGGAAAGGTGAGAGCAGTGAAGGCTTAAGTCATGTATTTGTTCACAGAACAGGTAACCACCACAGGTACATTTTCTCTGCCTTTAGTCCCACTCTGAAGGGATCAGATCCAAGGTTGACAGGGCAATTTAAAAACTGCCGGCAAGGCCGGTTGTGATGTAGACACCACCAAGTCATTTATATACAGTAGCCTTCAGATAGCTACTGTGTGTTAAGGATTTTAATTACCATGCCAAACTAGGCCAAATGAAAGGCAGTGACCTAGGGGTGAAAGGCTCTGTTATCCTATTGCCAAGCCCCTGAGCCATTCAGCCCCTGCAATTCTTCCTTTTTATGTTTTCAGTTTAGGAATTTAGTTAAAGGACTAACAATACTAAGATGTCTGGGCCTCAGGCTTACCCATAGGTAGGACCATATAGACATGTGGAATTTGTCAGCTTCGCTGGATTGGAGGGGAAAAAGACTACTTTTTCAGTACATTTGCAGTCCATGTATAAATATGAACGGATTGTTTTATTTACAGTTGGGAGGTCAAACAGGGGTGAGGGAAAATAGTGGGCATCTCCTACAAACTAAAGCTCCTTTCACTTATGATCCTAAAATGAGATGCCAAGCACACTAGATGGAGATCCTCGAGATACAAAGCAACACTTGGCTAATTGCTTGTGTTCTTTGCCCAGAAGTTAAATAGTTGACACCTCCTGAGCTGAATGGGGCAGCTCTAACCTCTCCCAGAGCTATTGCTCCAGGATCTCAGCAGACATCTGATTTACAGCTGGCTGAATTTTTGAAGGTTGCATTTACAACTATAGAAATATACTTTTTTTTTTTAAATATAAGCTTAGATACAGGAGAAAAGATGGTAGACTCCAGGGGGGAAAAAACACCTCGCTTGCTGAACCATTTCTAACTGGGCCAGTTAAAACTGAATAAAAAATAAACATTGTTTTTTATTGGTTCACCTTGGGTCCCAGATATGGATTAGCAGACATTGGTTTTCAGATGTAGATGGGAATCTATTCTATCAGTTACTATTGCAGCACTAAGCAATGCTACCAGAGCAAAGCATCAATCAATGGTTTCACTAAAGGGATTCATATCTCAGGGACATAGGGCTGAAATGTGGCGTGCAATGTCTCCTCTGATCAGTAAATACCAACCAGGCCCAATCCTGTTTATTGTATATACTCTGCTCATATCATTGCCCCGGATGAAATGGATGCTGGATTTCAAATAGTGGTTCAAGCCCAATTTTGAAAGCAAGTGTCCATCAGAAATCACTATAACACCTAGGGCTTGTCTATACTTAAAATGCTACAGTAGCACAGCTGCAGTGGTTTTGTGTATAAACTACCAGTGCTGATAGGAGGGGTTCTTCCATCAATGTAGGTAATCCACTTCCCAGAGAGGCAGTAGATAGGATGACAGAAGAATTCTTCCATTGACCTAGAAATGTCTATATGGGGACTTAGATCGGTTTAGCTGAGACACTCAGGGTTGTGGATTTTTCACACCCTTGAGCAGTGCTGTTATGCCAACCTGATCTTCTAGTGCAGACCAGGCCCTAGATACTTCAGCATGAAGTAAGTACAGACTGGTAAACTCAACTCTGAATTATCTTGGAGGAGGAGAGGTTCAGTTAGAGGACTGGTCTACATTAGGAACTTACATTGTATAGCTATAGATGTGGATTTTTCACACTTCTGAGAAACATAGCTATTCCAAACTAACCACAGTGTAGACAGCTCTTGGTTGATGGAAGAATTCTTCCATTGAGCTCCCTACCTCCTCTCAGGGAAGTAGATTACCTACGCCGATGGGAGAACCCATTCCTTTGGCATAGTTAGCTGTTGCAAATTAAGTGTAGAAATGTCCTAATTTGCAACCTTTAAGCTACTTAGATTTGTGTTAGTTTATGTAATGTGCCAATTATTTTACAGAGAAATGAGTTCCTAGTGAGATACGGAAGCTTATGTCTAGCAGAGAACTGTGTTCCCAGCTGTTATGCCTCTCAACTGGGGCTCGGACACCAGAGCAGGCTTAACTAATTAGCAAAGTTCCCCACCTGGTGGGCACCTCATGTGCACATCCTACAGATTTACTGAATCCAAGTCACTAATCAGACAGGCCGAAAAAAGGGACCCTCCTCTGGGATGAGCAAAGAGGAGTTGAGTGCAGCCAGCAAACTCTGCTGTATTCACACATATTGATATACATGACAAAAACTGGAAGTTAAGAAACAAGGCTAATATCCAGCAATGTGATTTAAAACTGGTTTTAAGTGTCAGACATTTTATTAACTATTCCTAGAATCATAGAATTATAGGACTGGAAGGGCCCTTGAGAGGTCATCTAGTCCAGTGGTTCTCAAAGCCGGTCCGCTGCTTGTTCAGGGAAAGCCCCTGGCAGGCCGGGCTGGTTTGTTTATCTGCCGTGTCCACAGGTTCAGCCAATCGTGGCTCCCACTGGCTGCTGTTCACCGCTCCAGGCCAATGGGGGCTGTGGGAAACAGCGTGGGATGAGGGATGTGCTGGCCCTTGCGACCCCCTCCCAACTTGGTATCATCCACAAACTTTTTATAAGTGTATTCTCTATGTCATTATCTAAATCATTGATAAAGATATTGTACAGAACTGGACCCAGACCTGATCCCTGCGGGACCCCACTTGTTTTGCCCTTCCAGCATGACTGTGAACCACTGATTATTACTCTCTACTCTATTGGGTGGGTCAGGTTGGTAACAGGACCTACGCTCTTTCATTATGAGGTTATTTCATTTAAAAATAAACAAATAAAAGAGTTGAGACACAAAGAACAAATATTTTTTTCTCAATAAGCAAACAGAAGTTAAGTACATTGTGATGTGACTCTTATTTAATAGTTTAGACTCCAAATGCCAACTCACACTCATCAAATAACAAAAGTTAGCCTTGCTATTAAAGAAGACATAAATAATCCGGTTAATAGTTAATATGTGCTGAATAAAATAACCAAATATCATGGTTCATAACAATCTTGAGACTATACTTAACTTTAAGATAGCCTTTTGTTTATTTAGGATCTCATGAAGACATTGTTCTATGATGTTACAACTAGCACTTAACACTAACGCTGCCATCAGAGAAATGTAGGGCGGGAAGGCACTTCAAAAGGTCACCTACTCCATGCAGTTGCATTGAGGCAAAATTAAATATACCTAAATCATGAATGTGTGTATGTGTTTGGGTGTGGAGGATTAGTAAATTGAGTTCCTTTTATTACAGATCACGGTGTAGCAATGTTTTGATTCTTACTGTTTTAGGGAATAAAATTGTTACAAAATCTTTACAAAATGGTACCATCAAATAAAATTTGCCATTAACTAGTACCTGAACCCCACAGGCTTGATCCAGCAGATCAAGAAGGTAACTGTGCTGGTATTCACAAGCCCTATAAGAGGAGTGGTGCATAATTGTGCTGTCCCAGGAGCAGGGAAAAATCGAATTGTTGGTCACAATCAGGTCCTCAGTTCTCCCTTTGCACTGGGGAAGGCAGGCAGGTTGGGAAAGGCCTAATTTGTACCACTCAGTATTGCAAATCCCATGCATTAAAAAACAATCATGATTCAGGCCCCTCAAATCCATGAGACTGGCTAAAAAGCCCAAGGGGTTAAAAAACTAATACTGCATTCTGGGTGCTCTTTTTTTGCCATCTGGGTTATGAACCTTTGGGATTCATGTTGTCAAGCTTTTCTTCACAACCGCGAGGGCAGAAATATTTGTTTGGTTTCTATTTTAATGAAGTTGAGTTTCTCACATGACCACATGAGTCCAGAAGCAGGACCTTTAAGAACACACACCAAATATTGCAAGAGATGATAAAATAGATAGTGCTGGCCACACTGCAACCAAATACCTGGTGCAGGTTACATCTTCTGGTGCAGCGTCTCAGCCACACTAGCCAGCACATTGTGAAGGCAGAGTCAATGCTTCATCCAGTCCCACCCATGTGTGTCCTTTTCCAACCCATAGACCTTGCCCAACCCAACTCCACAGATGCTACTTTCTCCCTACACTGCTACGTGCGAGGCAGATAGTGAGTGCAGTGAGTTAAGCCCCTTACTCTCCCATGTGGGCATACAGCAAGGGCCACAATCTGGGGCCTTTCTTTAGAGATTTATTTTGTTTTATCTTCATCACCAGACAGGAAGAACAAGACAACTCCCTGACCCTCAAAGCACATTCACCATTGAAGTAAGCAGGAATGATGCCACTGATGTCGATGTTGTCATGCCTCCTTATGACAGTGGTGAATTTAGTCTCTGGAGAGAGGCTGCCATATACAAGAGCACAGATAATTCAGCATTTCTCCAGTGTTCATAATAATAAAGAGCACCCGGCTGACTGTAGCAGCACACGTAACAACCAGAATGACGGCACACACCATAAATCCCCAAAACATGGCACATCTTTTTGGCACGGAACCTGAACACTCAGGAATTGGAGAAGCTGCTGAGAAAAGGAGTGGAAAGAAGAAAGACAAAGACATGAAAGAATAAACAAAGGGGAAGTATCCTTGTGGGAGGCTACACAACAACTATAAAAAAGCTTTTTAAAAAAATATCTTGTAGCAATAAATAAATAAATAAATGGAGCTGTTCCTTGGTAAAATCCCCAATTCACTTTAGTGGAAGCAAAGTCAGGTTATTTCTAGGAGCTTTTGAAAAATCCTGTCTAGAGCCGGTTGGAATATTTCTGAGGATTTGGGGGTGGGATGGGTGTAAAAAATGCTGTTTCATCAACGCCAATACTCCCCTCCCCCCAGACATACTGATTTTGTTCAAAGTTTTCCATGAAAAGGTTTCTGGACTCCCCAGTCACTGACAGAGAGACTCAAATCAAAATCCTGCCTTTAGGGTATATCTATATGTATAGTCTTTACTGGTAGGATAGGCCTGTTAAGATCAGATCCTGTCTGCATTCTGTCCAAGGCCCTTTGTCTTATAATAAAAAGTAGAAATCCTAGGACTCATCTAGGCATATGGACCCTCAAATGCCACCTAAATATAATACATCAACTGAGATATAGAGTGCTAACAAAAAGATGAAGACTCAAATTACCTATGTCTCACTAAGACTGTTTGATACTTAGGGCTTGTCTACACTGGCAATTTACAGAACTGCAACTTTCTCCCTCAGGGGTGTGAAAAAACACCCCCTTGAGCGCAGCAAGTTTCAGCACTGTAAAGCACCAGTGTAGACAGTACACCAGCACTAGTAGCTATGCCCCTCATGGAGGTGGTTAAAGCATTAAAGTGCTGCCAGTCATATCAAGGGAAAGAGCTCATTGTGATGGAGACAGACCTGATAGCAAAGCTGGACCACAGTCTCCTTCAGTAGTATTACTGTAGTGGCCAAGCAGCAAGGTTTATGGTAACTTCTTGGCCCTCCTTTTTGATGTACAGCATCAAATGACTCATTGTTATGATAGTTCCAACCATTTATGGTAACATTTTAAATCTCTGTTGCAATCTACTTCTTGCCACATTTCTACTATATTGTACTGAATTTAACATGTTCCTTGAAATGCAGCGACTGCAAACCTATCCACATGTTATATGTCATGCAGATAAGTGAGCAAATATTTGAGTATGCATGCCAGACTCTTATAAATTGTATATATTTTACAGGCACGATAATTTCAAACAACTGACACTGTAGCAGGGCATGCTCCACTTAGGGTTTTCAACAGAAACTGCCAGACTCTGGACTAGTTAATAGAAGTTGTGTGTTTAAGAAAGGTGACACACAGGAGTGATGCAGAGATTGAGTTTTGTTTTTGACCCCACTCATCTGACTGTAATTAGAAACTATGCATTTGTTACTGAACTTGTGTTCTACATACCTAATCTCATTCAGTCCATTCTGACACTTGTTCCTGTTCAATTTAAGTTCCTATACTTTGGCTCACTGCAGGACATTTTGTTGATTATTTTTGTCCTAGATCATCAGTAATAACTTCCACTTCATCCTGCTCCAAAGATGTGGGCAATGATATCTCAGGTTCTTAGCCCTGTCAAAAGCACAGAGTTTTCATGTTCTCTATTAAGTTGGACCTGTTCTTCAGAGCTGTTTGGAAAAACTTTGATGGAACCATTTTCCTTCAGAATGTGCAGTTCCATCAAAGTTGAAATGTATCACAAAACCATGAAAATATTGATGAAATTTTGATTTGGAGAAAGAAAATTAGGGGGATGTAGGGAGTCCTGACAATGTTGAAATGTCCTACTTTGACATTTTCAGAATGAAAACAGTTTAATTTTTCCTTTCAAAATAATTTTTAGTTTCAATTGTTTTTAATTGAATATAAAATTGTAGAAGTTGAAATTAAAAATATTTTGATCAACCCAATATGACAAAATTAAGAATTTTCTCACTGAGTTTCAAAGTATTTAAATTTTGTTCTTAATCGGAATGAAAATAAATTTTGACATCTCAACATCCTCTACAAGACAGAATTTTCATTCACCGCACAGCTCTGCTGATCCAACCCTTGGTTTGTATCCAAAATTGAAAATGAATTCTAGACCTGGCCTGCTCAGTCATTTCCCTTGGAGAAGTGCTCACCTTTTATGGTGTTATTTCAAATATTTTGGATGTATACAAATGCTTTTCTTGTTTGATTTCAATATGGTAGCCTGCTTTTTAGGCCATGTAGTTAGTGTCTGAATTCACTCAACAACATCTAAACTTTACCATCCAGACAAATTTAACCTTTATGTAGGGCATATATTGTTAGCAGCACACTGAGATTTACCTCAGTGTTTTTCATGCTCTTATGTATCAAAGATGGCAGCACAGAGAAACAACATCTTGCCTGTCTTTATTTAAGATTATGACAACTGAGCTCAGCATTTGCACCGGTCATTTATACAATCCCAATGTCCTCTGTGGCTCCCATTTATGTTCTTTTGATATTCAAAGAATGCTCCATTAAATTCATACCTGCAGGGGCTCTATCTTCCGCTCAGTGCACTGAAACTTTAGATCAGACACTGTTGTGATGGGCACAGTGTCAGAACCTATGTATGAAATACAACACTCACTTACATCTTAGCTGATTCTGCTACAGTACATTGCCTGCATACTGCCTTTTGTTCTTTTCACTAGATATACTCTTAATTTTCCCCTATGCTTTATTTTCCTAGTTTATTTTTTTTCCACATAACACTAATAAAAAGTGACTAATGTTTTTTTGTTTAACAGGAGCAATCTGAGAGGCTTCCATACCGTAGAATAATATTCTTTCAACAGGGATTCAACTGCACCAGAGTAGCTTTATCCCTCATGAAAGGGATATGACTGAGATAGATTAATTCTGATGCAATTTTTGTTTTAATGGCAGAAAAACAGTTTCTTTTAGGAGACGAAATTGTGATTTTTCTTGAGTGCTCAAAGGGAGATGTTTTCTTGATCCTATCCCTGTAAGTTATATTAAGTGATGATCCAGTCTTGAGTTATCATGATCTGTTCTTAAATGGTGAACTTCTTTTGCTCTTATGTTGCTTCATTGCAGTTCTCTAAGATGTTCCCTTATCTTTGTCAGATCTCATCTCTCAGATGAATCCTTTGCTACTTTCTCAAGATATAGAATTCCCCTGAACCCCACCAATTTAGTTATTGCTGCCCTCAATTTTTCCCTTTGCCTTTAAATCTGTCATTGACATTAATTAAACTCACTCTGAACCCATATGCTTAATGAGCTTTTTATTTTAAAAAAGAAACAGAACTAGCTTTCTTGCCAGATGAATGTTCCCAGAGCCTTCATAGCTCTAATTTACACTGCAGTAACACCAGGATGTGGTTGGAAGAAACTTTGCATTTCCTGCTTGTGCATGCTTTGAATGCCTGACCTCAAGATGTCAAAAATGTCAGTAGGTCATGGGTACAAGTCCGGCTCTACGGGTTATATTTTCTGGCTTGTAGATATGAAGCACGTAAACAACTTTTGAAGATATAAGGCTTGTAGCTTCCTGGCTTAAGGAAAGCCATTGGGTTAGTTGTTTATGTTTCTAAAGAAATATACATATTTTCATCCTACAGCTTCTGAAGCCTTTGAACCTCTCCATGGGCCACTTTCATTGCTGGAAAAAGTTCTGACATGAAATCACATAGCAATATGGGAATGTGTTATCAATATGTATGACTGGTGTGGTCCCCCACATAAAGATCTTTGAGTTTGTTTCTCCTCCTCACTAACTCTCATATAACGTGGTGTTTGGTTCAGCTTGCAAAATAGATTCAGCTCTAGAGTGGGAAGGACCCCTGACCCCAAATTGACCTCTGACAACCTACCCTCTTGAATGGAAAAGGAGTCATGATGGGATACAGATGCAGAATGGTTCTCATTGCATCATTGATGTGCTGGAGGGGGCCCTCAGGGGTTCTTGCTGGTCCCCTATTAATATGCCACCATCCAATTAAGGGATTGGAGTGATTCCCCTGCCTTTACCAAAGACACTGCTACATCCGTGGGGCTCCTAAAAGTGCTTCAGATGATCAGTTTATTTTATTGACTGAACCAGCTTGCATAAAATGGTCAGCATTTCCAAAACATGTTGGGACTGGACCTCAGAACCAGTGGAATGTATCTGTCTCCCTTCCCCAGACATCTTTCTCCTACATCATGCAGAGCTCTGGCTCAGGAGAAAATCTGCCCAAGTATATTTTTCAGGAACAATGTATACATATCTTCAGAGGGATGCATATAGTATAAGTATGGCTGCAGAAGGGACTGGGTTGCCAAGTTTCCTGGCTGCACTCCTTGGTTATGGTTATGAGAAAGCACTTGTATGTAAATAAGAACCCAGTCACTCACCCTTCCACTTGTTGTACACAAAACCATGAAACACAGGGTTTATCACAGGGTGAAGGGGCAAGGGTTTTTTTTGTTTGTTTTTTTGTGAGAGTCTCTTGTTAAAACATTGACAGCACCTCACACTCAGTTGAATGTGTCTCATACTCACCCAGACACAACTTTTCTCCTTCATTGTGAAGGAAATAAAAAGGAATTTCCAATTGATTCAGACCAAGGAGATCTAATTAAACATCACAGCCTGGGCACTTTTTTAGTCTCAAAAACTCAGTGCTAAAGGCAGAGTACTGAATTGTGCCTTGAAACCCATAGCGAATAAGTGCGCATGATGAGCATTGATTGTTCTTGTATGTTTCAAATCTCGCATTCGATCAATGTGGTTCTCTCCTGGCTGGGGGTACAACTGCAATACAGATAATAATAAATAGGGCTGATTTAACTCATTTGTTGTATCTGGCATCAGGTGTCTATCCAGATAACATGAATGTGCAGTGTTACAACAGAAAGGGGTTGGAAAAAATACACAAACTCTTATCTGCCCTGTGTCACTGCACATCTGTACAAGAGCACCTCCTTTCTGCATTGTGCTGTGCAGGAGCTGCACAGCCTCAGTTTCCCAGCTCTCTTCCTCAGCTCTGCTCAGCTCCCAGTGCCTTCTGGGTTGCAGAGTCTTAGCCTTCCAGCTAGACCTCTTACAGTCCTACCCCATCTGGGGCACTCAAAGTTCAAAACAAGTATAAAGCAACATAAACTCTTCCCATTCCTCCAGTCCATCCAATAAGCACCAGCCAGGCCTGGGCCCATTTTTTCTCCCACAGAAAGCACTCCACCTCAGCTCTCTCTTTCTGCCTGCTCTCTCCAACTGAGCAGGGCTCTTCTTTTTAAACCCCACCCTGGAGGCCTGCTTTCCTACTCCAGGGGTCTGAATTTGGGCTTACTGGGCCTTCAGTAGCCCATTAACCTCTTCCTGACTTGCACAGAGGCTTTTGTGTCCTGTTGGACCCCCAAGATCCTACCAATTTTGGAAGGATGATAAAGCCTGATCCAAATACCATTGAAATCAATCAGAAAACTTCCATTGACATCAGTGGGCTGTGGATCAAGACTAAAATCCCTCATGCTTAAGGCCATAAGCCAGCCTCCAACTAATGAAAACTAAGAAGAAATTTTCCCTATGGGCAGGCCAGTAACAGTTTATTGCACTGTTTCCTCTGTCTTCCCTGGAATCAGCTGGGACTAGTCAGAATTGAGGATGGGGACTGGAATTAATGGTCCACTGTTATGAGCCAGTTTGGCAGTTCTACTCTTCTTGTTATTAGCACTGTTCAGATATTATAAAAAGTACAGCTGGTTAAATGAGTACACTGGATAGTTTTCAAAATAATCAGCTTCCTCTTACTTAAAAGAACAATCAGAACCAGTTAGTCATTCATTTGTTCTTCAAGTGACTCTTGGGGAGAAAAATTGCTTTCACTGGGAGGATTATCACAGGGGAATGCCATCTTCATCTGTGTTCTAGCATTTAAGTTCCTTGCTAGCACAGTATTTTTATTCCTAGCCACCCATCCAGAGCTCAGCCACGAGTGATGAACAATCAGCATAGAATGCTGGAACTCTTAGTGTAGCTCCTCAGAGCAAATGTATTTTTCTCATTGCCCCTTCCCAATCAGTCTCTGGGAACTCTGCCACTGATTTTAATAATAGCAGGATCAGATTCACTATGAGCTCTGTGGTTTGTAAGTGTTTCCCCACATAATATTGCAACATTACTGTGGCATTAACAACTATCTTAATGTTTCAGTAACTTCCACATCAATGTTATGCAGAAGTTGTTACAGTTTAAGTCCATCTGACTGTTTATGCGATATTACATGTAGTTTCGTTACGTGACATTACTTATAGCAGATCCTGGTGGTGTTGTCATAAGTTTGTTGGCTTCTTTGTTTACTATTACCCAACTTTTACATTGGTTTAGGGATTGTCTGTTTCAAAATTAAGTGGCAGCCAGGGGGTCTGCCCAAACAGCCTGATCCATTGAAGTCAACCAGAATCTTTCCACTGACTCCATTGGTCTTTGTAGCAGAGCTTATCTGAGCCTCATCTCGTCTCACATACCCCAGTTTCACATCAGTGCAATTCCATTGTCTTCCCTGGACTTAATTCTGATTTACAGGAAAAAGAGAAGAAAAATAGACCCTTTGTGTTTATTTTTTTAAACTTTTTTTTAAATTGTTCCAATTGTTTTTGATTTATAGATCAGCAAATACAAGAAAACAGTCCCTGAAAATGACAAGGATTCAGATGCTTGTTTGTACAGCTTTAGACCAAAGACTGCTTAACTGTGTAGAATAACATTTTTGCAGGCTGTTACTCTTTAAATTGCTGCTGATGCCTTCTGGAAATTTTTGAGGAACATTTTGTTTAGAAATGATTCTTATAAATATATAAAGTTTTATTTTTCTGTTGTCTATCTGCTGCAAGATTTTGGTGCCTTACTAAAAAAAAAAAGACACTGAAAGCTTTAATTGAACTGTGCTAACTAAAAATCATAATCAAATTAAGCAATTAAAGTCCAGTCATGGAACTGAGCCAAGTACTCTTGTTAATAACAAAAAAAGCCTTTATGATATTTTTAAAAGGAGGGGAAATCTTTGACCAGTCTCAGCTCAAGAGAAAGGCTATTTAGCTAACTCTAGCAGTGCAAAGGTAAAGATAATGGACCCAGTTCCCTGCCAGTATAAATGGGTGAAACTTCACTAAAGTCAGTGGAGCTGCACCCATTTACACTAGCAGAGAATTTGACCATCAGGCTACACCTGCTCTAACCCTGCAGACTTTAGGACTAAGACTTCCCTCCTATCTGTTTAAATGTAATGGGCCAGATTCTCCCCTTCTCTAACTGTCAGGTGGCACAAAGTGGTGGAATCTGGCCCTACAGGCCAGGTAAGAATTTTTCTAGCCTAAAGAAGATCTACTATGGCATAAAGTGATGTAATCAGCCCCCCACATCTTGACTGATGTCATGTCAAGGGTAGAGGGGGGTTCTTTGGGGTGGGGCTTGCCTGTGCACCACTGATTCTCCCTTGCAGACCATAGCCAGCTGGTGTAAGTAAGGGCAGCCTATGGGCTCATGCTGGGGATAGGGTGAGGGCAGCCTGAGAACAGAGAGTTAAAAATGGCTCCTTGAGTTCTCCACCACCTCTATCACCGCACAGAGCAGATCTTGGTGCAGAAGTTAATCTGGACCAACATTTCTAGTGCAGGCTTTTTCCTTTTGGCAAATTTGCTCCCTATGGAGCTTCTAATCTAGCCCAAGCCACTCAACCACACCCCATTGTTGGAATCCTCAGCAATCTCAGCACAACCCTGAGGGCTGGTCCACACTACGGGGGGAAATCGATCTTAGATACGCAACTTCAGCTACGTGAATAACGTAGCTGAAGTCGAATATCTAAGTTCGGATTACTCACCCGTCCTCACCGCGCGGGATCGATGTTTGCGGCTCTCCCTGTCGATTCCGCAACTCCGTTGGAGTTGATGGAGTTTCCAGAATCGATATAAGCGCGCTCGGGGATCGATATATCGTGTCTAGATGAGACACGATATATCGATCCCTGAGCAATCGATTTTAACCTGCCGATACGGCGAGTAGTCTGGACGTAGCCTGAGAAAGAGGTGTTTAGTTAACTCATTGTCTCTCTACTGCCTGTATAGCTCTCTTACAGGGCACAAAATGCTGCAAGTCTAGCAAACACATACCTATTGCTTTTTATTATTGTTAGAGCTTGGTGATAGTGGGATGCCCAGAGGATATCCCTGACCATTCACTGAGGGCCTGAGCTTAGGGAGAGGTTAGTTTAGTGGCTCCTGGAATGGGAAAGGGCTTAAAAGACAGGGCAGACCAGGTCCCGGGAGATTTCCAGCCTCCACGTGATGGGCTGGAACTCTTGCAGGATTTGACATGTGATTGGGATCTGTAAAAGGAGCCCTGCATTCAGGGACCCTTCCTGTTTGCTAGTTTGTACAGCAGTTGCCCCACACTCCCTCCCTAGTCTAGGTCGCTGTGGGCTATGTTAGTTGCTGCAATGGGGAAGGGAAGGAATGTTTCCCTGTGTTATCCAATTGGCCAAGTTTGCCTGGGTATTCACCATCCTTGCAGTGAAACCTAGGGGTTGGTTTTTTTATACAGCCAGAGGGCTGGGATTCTTTCTTACCCAGAGGGCACCGTTTGGACTCTGCTAGAGTTTATTAGTTGTGGCAACTTTTCACAGGCGCCCAGTGCAGGAATTCACTGATTTAGGCTCCAGATTCAAAAAAGAAAGGTAACATAGTGAACAACTGGAAGGCATCTCCTTATGGGCTGGGAAGTGGGGGAGGATGATACTCTGTCTAACTCTCTGGGGGTAAATGCAACCAGGGGCCAGGACACTACCACAGGTGGAGGGGCTGCCAATGCTCATTACAGGGGTGTTGACTGTGAGGAAGGGGTTGAAGTCCTTTCACCCCCCAAAAGTGGAGGGATGCTAATGGGCAGGTGGAGACTTCCTGAGAACTTCCTAGTGTGATAATTGGCTCCCCCTGCAGTGGGAGCACCCCTAAGAATGAGCAGAGGATCAGCTGGGTGTGCCTGACTTCATTGGGCTGTCCCCTGACTGTAACCTTGGATGTAATTTGACTAATAAAGTTGTGGTCTAATTACAGCCCATCACGTATCCTTGTCTTCTTTCATTCAGCACACCAATTAACAAATTTAAGGTAAATCACATTCTGGGTCTATATTACCTCACATTCTCTCTTTACATTTATTTTATTATACACAGTATTTTGAACTGTGATTGTGCATTCTGTAAGAGTTAATAGTCTCAAGTAACTTGTGTTCTGTGGACTTGGTAGAATACAGTAGAATACAGCTAAGTGCTGAATCTTTTACTCATTTTTTATTCAGTCCTTTATCATGCAAGAATCTTGTTGAAGCCAGTTGCTACTTTACCTGAGGAATGCCTAAGTAAAAACAGAGGCCTAAATTCTACATCCATTTAACTGAGTGAACATTACTGAGCATAAAGGCAATAGAATGTGACCATGAAAGTTCTCCAGCATCTGATCAATTGTTTTTATTCCTAGAAGAGACTTCTAAGAGTAAATAAGATCACTCCAACAATGTACTTTTAAATGGCCAATACTGCTGTTTGCACACTTAACATGAGGGTGGACTTTTGTTAATACATATATAGTGAATATTACATCATATAATGATGTTCCCATGTTACTTAAACATTGTGAAATTGAACTGCAGAAGACTGAATAGTTTTTAAAAGGCTTAAGGCCTTTTTATCTGTCTCCAGAATCTCTTTGCAGAAAATGACTCCAAGTAACTCTGTATCACTCACAGCCACATCTGCCCCAATTTTAACTTTAACAGCAATATGCTACTGTCGAGTGGATCTTTAAGTTGATCACTGCCTTCAGGCTTAGTTTAGCCTTTGAATTATGTAGGGGCTTGCAATTCAAAGTCTGTCTTTATTTTCCTCAGAAGAGCAGAAGCTAACAGTTGCAATATCTAATCTGTCCCTTTGTATCCAGATGCGATCAGCAACAAAAACAAAAATATTCTGGACCCTGAGGAAATGAAATCTCAGCCACAGGCTTGTTTACCTTAAAATAGTTTTGTAATTTTAGCTTCTTCTACATGAACATGTGTTGGCTGCTTGACAGGAAACAGTTAACTGAAACATAGAGCCTGCTCCTGAAGTTATTTAGATGAGGGGAGTTCAGACCAAAACGCATGCTGCATTCACACACAGAGATCACATGAAAAATGCATTTTAAATCTGTATGCTGAGTGTTTTGGAAGAAGTTTGTCAAATGATTGTGAAAAGAGTTCAGTTTTCTCAAGGCATCCTGGGAATATGTTCAGCCTTAGCTCTTATTTGGCTTCAAAGGAAAAACTTGACTAGGTCCCTTTTACAGCACAGTGTTTATAATGTAGTTTTACTTCTCATTAGAGGTCTCTTTCCTTGCCAGTGCTACATTTAAATAGAATGATTAATATTTAAAGTCACTTAATTATCGCATGTTAACCCACTTGCAGACCCGGTTATAACTATCCTTTGATGTATAAAAGAAACCAAACTTACCACTACAGCAGACATCTCATGCAATGAATATGTTGAAGATCTGAAAAGGAAACTCTCTCTTGTCTTTGTTTTTTGGAAGTGCAATTTAAATCCTTCAACATCACTAGAATCAAAATCCCAAGCACCCATTTTTAAGGCATCCTATTTCAATTCCCCTAAACTACCATTTTTCAGGAAGGTGTCAGGTATGTTAAGTTTTTGAATCCGTCATGCTGCCAATTTCCACACACACACTGGACAATATTTTGCAAAGTCTGGTTGCCGCTTGCCAAACTAAACCTTCATTTGTTTGGAATAGTCATGTTACATAATTCCAGGGGCAGACAAGAACTATGACCAAGGATCAAATCCTTGCCATTATTAACATTTAAAATATTGTGTGCTAACAAGTATATTTTCCTCTTGGTTTAACACCTAACTCCCAATAGCATTACCTTGAAGGTGAGAAGGTGCCAGATGGGATGAATTATCAGACTAAGGAAAGGATTTGAAAAGCTAAGCATCTAGAGATGCACTGTTCAAATCCTGGCAGAATTATCCCAGTCCTTTGCAGCTTGGGGGTTGATTAAGTTATAGTCCGTATAGCTTACTGTGTGTTGGCCTTTAGAAGAAGACCTTAAAGTTTGAATTCCTGTGCATGACACTTAGATCTTGTCTACACTGGCAATTTACAGCACTGCAGCGTTCTCACTCAGGGGTGTGAAAAATCTCCCCCCTGAGCACAGCAAGTTTCAGCGCTGTAAAGCTCCAGTGCAGACAGTGCACCAGCTCAGGTAGCTACGCCCCTCGTGGACAGTACACCAGCGCTCTGCTGCAACCACACAAGCCACTTGAAAGCACTACTGCAGCAGCACTTTAGCATTGCCAGTGTAGACTAGCCCTTAGACATTAAAGAGCCCAATGGCAATTTCCTGTGAGGAAGGGTTTGTTCCTTAGCCTAAATCTCCCACCTCACCTCTCTTGTGGAAAGGATGTCGTATGTCAGACTGCCGCTCTGCATGTGGCTCCATTTCAGTGGGGTGAAGGAGGTTACAGATATAGTTTGTAAGGTTGAGTCATGATGCCATTGGATCACAAAAATCATCTATCACAATTGGTACGACACTATTTTGATGAAGCCTGAGCCAATGCTTAATTTGTAATGAAAGAGGTGCAAGGGCTCAAACAATTAGGTGCCAGGGCTCAAGAATTTTTTTTAAATATTCATAACTGATGCAGCAAGTCCAGAGGTGCTGGGGGTATGAACTGCCAAGCCTACAGATGGCAGGGCTCAGCCCCAGCAAGCCCTGGCACAAATTAAGCACTGGTCTTAGCAGAAAGCCAAAGCATTTAGGGCTAAATTTTGACTACCCACACACAGTGGGGATTGTAGTACACAGGTAGCCCATGCCCCAAGTACACCTGTGCAGAAGGCAGCCATGCTGCAGCTGGTTGTATTCCAAGAGCACAAGAGGAAAGTGTTGTTGGCAATGCAAGAGGGTGTCAACTAGTATTGTGATGAGAGCACATAGGAGAGCACATGCCGCCCTTTCTTAGGCATCAGACGTGTCCCCATTTAGCTTGCTTCACTCAGCCCCCCTGGAAGCAGTGTGGCTTATAAGGACACAGTGCCTACAGCCACTACATTTCCAGCATTAAACCCACTCCCTCTAGCCTACTGCTCCACTGACTCATGACACAGAGACTGACCAACCTTTCTACTACTAGAGGGAGCCGCTTAGGACTTGAGATGATGGGGATGAGCCTAGTATAAAAACAGATAAAACAGATTGGACAGATAGGAGAGGGTTGTGACTCACCACTGCCTAACATGTGCCGATCCTGGGCATAAACGGAAAAAGTCAGTTTCCAAGGTTATCAACCCGGCACCATACTCAAGCACTGAATTCAATATAAGAAAGAAACAAGCAAAGAAAAAATTATAAGCAGCATGTGGTGTTTTAGTCTGTGTTGACGGAAAAGTCATGGGGTTAAATAGCTATGCAGGAAACTGAAAATGTGAGATTTTGTGTGCAGTGGGTACAAAGGGGACCTGATTTCAAAATTAGTTCAGTGCTATTGACCTCATCTTTTTCAGCTGAGCTACTATTCTGGCAGTGTTTGCCCTTTGAAAGACAACATTTTCGTTGGCTATACGCTCAGGATTTGCTGCAATGGAATTTTAAAGGTAGGGTGAAATAATGGATTTCTTTTAAACAGATAATGTACACATGCTTTATAGATTAGTTTCTTCTTTCCCCAAGTAAATACAGTTTACAGATAAGAAACATAATAAAAAGTGAGTGGATATAAACCCAGATGTAAATGCCCTATTAAACTTTCCATTGAAAAAAAGAAAGGGGAAAAAAAAAGCCTAGCTATTTCAATAAGACTTTATCCATTAATGTGTTTTGTTTTAATGTATAAATAGTGCAAGGGGCTCATAATTCATTGCTATAACTAAACAGAAGATATCTGGTCTCCCAGACAATTCCTTAGACACCACTACTCAAAACAGTCACCCTCCCTAATTTAGCATATGTCTTGCTCCTCACACAAAAAGAAAAAGGCAAAAAACAGAGAAGTTCCTGTTTGGATTGCAATTTTAAAAAAATAGAACATTGGTCACAATGTGTTTTCGTATGTGGTGTAAAAATGACTCTAACTGGACTGAACTATAAAAGAGGAAAGTTCATGGGCCTATTTTCCTCTCCTCTCACCACAGTGTAAATCACGAGTAAAGCCATTGAAATGACTCATTGGAGTGAAAGCCCTGTAAAAGGGGAGAATGAGACTCTTCTTATCTAGTATTGTCAGGACAATATCCAAAATTCCCTGTCATGTTTGGTCCTATATAAAGAGTGGGTCAAAATCAATTCTCATTTATGTGCATGCACCCTCACTGAATTTAGAGTCAGTTTCTCAAAGGTATTTAGGCTCCTACTTTCATAATATAATTCCTAATTCTGGACCTAAGCGTCCAAAATATGGGTATTAGCATGAATTCCCCTAAGCTTAATTACCAGCTTAGATCTGATAGGCTGCCACCAATCAGGACTTAGAGTAGAGCGCCTGATCGACTCTAGTCTCCCCCAAAAACCTTCCCTGGGAGTCCCAAGACCCAAATTCCCTGAGTCTCACAACAAAGGGGAATAAACCATTTCCTTCCCCCTCCCAGCTCCTTCTCGCCTTGGGAACACTAGGAGATCACCTGATTCAACTCCGTGAATCTAACACAAAGAGGAACTTTACCATTCCCTCCCTCAGGCAATACAGACTCAAGCTTTTTTGAGCCTTAACTAGGAGAAAACACTCAAACAGGTCTTAAAGCAAAGCTTTTAATAAAAAAAGAAAGAAAAAAGTAACAGGTTTATCTCTGCACTTTAGATGGTAAAAAGTTACAGGGTCTTTCAACTTATAAACAATAGAAAGAAACTTTCTCCAGGAGAAACATAATTTAAGCTACTTCCAGCAAGTACACATATGCAAATGAAAAAGAAAACAAATTAAAAGACTATGACCGCCTTTTCTACTGACAATTCTGAACAGATAAGAGACTGTAGCAGGGAGATTGGCAGAAACCTGGTTACACCTCTAGCCCAGTCCAGGACTCAGAGAGAACAAAGCCAAACCCCAAACCCACAAACAAAGGCTTCCCTCCCACGAGATTTTAAACTATCTTGTCTCCTGACTGGTCCTCTGATCAGGTGTTTGGGGTCCCTGTTTGTTAACCCTTTACAGGTAAGCAAGACATTAACCCTTAACTATCTGTTTATGACATCTACAGATGCGGATAAGTGCCTAGTGGGATTTAGAGAGGCACCTAAGGAAGCAGGTGCCTAACTCCCATTAATTTCAAAAGCACTTAAGCAGGTTAGATGTTTAAGTTTCTCAAACACTTTTGAAAATCTGCCTATGCACCGATCTGCACTTTTAGGTGCCTACATATTCCTTTATAAATCTGCTCCTTAGTGCACAGGTGTAAATGAAAGCAAAGTTTGGAAGTGAGCTCAAGTCGCTACTGTCAATCTCAGTATTAGAATGCAAAAGGCAACATTTTGTAAATAGTAAAAGCAATTTGTGGAAAGTGCTCTATCAAACAATCGATCAATAAATCAATACATTAGTAATTAGTAACTAAAAGTTATTTCACTCTGGAACTTCCAATATGTAGAAGCAAATTTCCATAAGGTTTCTGAGGCCATGGCTACACTGGCGCTTTACAGCGCTGCAACTTTCGTGCTCAGGGGTGTGAAAAAACACCCCCCTGAATGCTGTAAGATACAGCGCTGTAAAGCCTCAGTGTAATCAGTGCCGCAGCACTGGGAGCACGGCTCCCAGCACTGCAAGCTACACCCTTAGAGGATGTGGTTTACGTGCAGCGCTGGGAGAGCTCTCTCCCAGCACTGGCACTGCGACTACACTCACACTCCAAAGCGCTGCCTCGGCAGCGCTTTGAAGTTTCAAGTGTAGCCATACCCTGAATCTTAAACAACACAGATGTAAGGGAAAACTCTGGAAAAGTGCATTTCAGAATTTTGTCTTTATTTTTACATTACTTTAATTACTACCTAAGTATTTGAACCAATGCACAATGGGGGAAAAAATGGGAGTGTTTCCATAGACTTCACTGGATGTTGGAGAAGGCTGATAGAGATGTTAATAGGGAAATGTGGTCAATGCATAGAGCTTAATACCTGTTTTAGCTAAGAAAATTTAGTAGTACAAAACCAAATGGATTGCCTTTGGGATGATCGTATAAAATCTGATGGATCTTAAAATGAGATAACGGGGAAGAAAATGTTAAAGACTGAAGTATAACCTAAGATGATATTGCAGGTTTCACCTGCCAACATGTTAGCCAAGCAGTGGATGTGCATCATGTGAAGAGGGCAGTCGCTCAGAATGTTTGGTCAATATGTTCAGAATCTTTAAGGAAAGAAGAATAAATGATGGTAACTCCTTCTGACATATGGCTGAGCCTCAAAAGTGACTCTCAGGTAAATATACTTACACTGTAAATTTACAGACAAATACAGACCCTGATCCTTCAGAAGGAGTTACAGGTGCAGATCCTTCATTCTACATGGAGTCTCTTTGGCTTCAGTGGAACTTTGTGGGGCAGAAATGGGACTCTGCCCAGACATAGGGATCTGTGTTTTTGAATCCTTTTGTGGGATCAGGGACATGGACTTCTAACATCTCATTTTATTTGTCACTGCAGCTCACCACTTTTGGGATAAGCCTCAGCACTGCACTGGAGTTTGAAACCCTCTGGAGGGCTCTGGCTTTTGGAGACCGCACAGCGTTCTCTTTGAACTATACAAATGTTCTATGCACATCTGTAAAAGGCAGTGTGCCTACCCCCGGGTACACCCTCTGTTCCTTCTAAACATCAGAGCAGCAGTTCAGAACTCCCTCTGGTCTCTTCACTTTCAGACTGGAAACAAAGTGTACATTTTTAACAGTGAGAGTAATGAACCCTTGGAACAACTTATCAAGAGTCATGATGGATTCTCCATCACTGACAATTCTTAAATGAAGACTAGATCTTCTTTCTAAAAGAACTGCTCTAGGGATGTTTTGGGGGAAATTTTATGGCCTGTGTTATACAGGTAATCAGACAAGATGATCACAATGGTCCCTTCTGGCTTTGGAATCTATTAATCTAAGAAATTTTAGACTTTAAGCTCATCAGGCCAGTGTCTGTCTGTATTTTTGAGTATTGTGCAATGTGAGCTGCAAACAAAGAAGAAGAAGAATCTCCTAATGATAGATAAAGAAAAAAATAATCATTCCATTAAGCAGGAAGTAAGAAATGTTGCATTCACGAAAAACATCTGAGCATAGAATTATGCAAAAGAAGAGCCAGAGAAATATTTTATAGTCCAGGAATAAACACATAGGTTGATGACATCATTTTCAAATGTTCAGGATGTCATGTGAATTGCTTACAACAGACTACAGCAAGAACGAAGAAAGATGTTGGCAAAATGCACTGACTGACTTCTATAGTGGGAGTTGACTCATATTCAAGCTACTCTTGGTTGAATCTAATTGAAGATACCCTGACTGAAAACATGATTTATTATTTAAAATTTATTTCTGAAAAATATAGAATTTCTGATCCGGGGCTTGATTTTTCATTCCCTTGTGCCTCATGTGGTCATTTGCATCTGTTCAAAAAGTGTATAATTCTCCACTCACTTACACCTGTAATAACATTTTACAGTAACTTTACACTCCACCTGCACAAGTGCAAATGATTCCATGAAGTGCAAGGCAGTGGATAATCATGCTCCAATTGTTTCTCAGTCCACAAAACACTAATGCAAAATCCCAAACACTGCAAAATCCAAATGGTCTAACAGAACATATTGTTCAAACTAAGAAAACAAAAGAAGATAATCAAGATCCTTATTTGGCTACAGTTGCCTACAGAAGTTACACCTTGAGGGGGCCAAACTGTAAGCCTTGCCCAGTGATAAATGATGAGACACCTGAGAAAAAGATCGCCAAACTGTAACTATGTTCCTTAAAGAAAACAACAGAGGGGCTATGAAGAAGCTGCTGTCAGCACATAACAGATGTAGAAAAGCCAGCACAACAGGATAGCAAAGCAGCTTCTGTCTTTGAACAATGGAGACAGAGTGAGAGAATGATAAGGAGACAAATGGGAAGATGCTTAAGTGCTGGCCAAAGAAAACGAATCCAGAGCCACTACAGTACAAATACCAGTGGACATGAGTTCCAAGAGAATCTGAAAAATCCAGTATATTCTTCAGTACAGACCTGAAAATCTAATGCAACAATAGGGTGGCTTCAAAAGAAAAAAAGGATTGGGGAGCAATAGTCATCTCCACAGCAGTATTCCCACATTTCTAGACCCCATGGCAGGTGTTTCATGGGTCCCAGGATCTGGATTGAAGGAGCTCCCTGGAAGAGGTGTATGAGTCAAGAGTGAGGAGTAAGAAGCACATTATACCCCCCACCTTCCCATGCGCCTCATAGAAATTACTCTGTTCAGCTGTATTACATTTACACACACACATAAGTATCTCAAGGGAAGTCAGTGGCTGAAGAAACACTAACAATATTGTTCCTTTGAAACTGTGCCTCCAGAGAGCATGATGGGAAGGGACTTGCCATTGGAGAGTCAGGGCTGGAAAATTCTCAGACATATCAGGGCGTTGTGGGCTTGTCCCATAGCTGGTTCCACAGAGGGCACTTTACCTTCTCCCAACCTCTGTAAAATGAATCAAAAGGAAACACCACTGTTTTCTTGCAGGAGGGGGCAATCATCAATATGGCAATTAAAGTTCTCACTGGGTGTAGGCAGACTACTACCCCTCGCTGTACTGATATTCAGGGCAATGCAATAATAAGGTGAATAAAACAATATTCTGACATGTTAGTACTAGAGATAGTAATAATAAAAAAAAGAAAAGTAAAACCAAAACAAAAGCAGACTTTTTTTTCCTGAGGTGAGAAGGAGAGTGAGCTGTCAGAATACCACCTGCTCTAGTTACAGCAAGCACTTCCTCTAGCAATGACAATGGTACTCTACTTGTGTGTGATTAAAGTCACATAGTGAAGAGAGTGCCAGCAGGGCTGCCTCCTAAGTAGAACAAGTGATGCTGGTGATCTTCTAGTAGAAATTAACTTTTCTTAGAAGGGTTGTGAAGTGCACAGAAGCTAGCTCCTTTAGAATATACAATCCCAGCTGTGTCTCTGTCCCAAAAGACTCAGTCTTTTGGTGGCTACATTTTCATTTGCTTCTCATTTGTTTTCTGTGTGTACATATCCATTAAAGAGAATGCAAGGAAAGGCTGGCAAAAGGAAGACATGGCAGCTGTAGCTTTGTGTTCGCAGATGCTTTCAAAGTGCTGAATGATTTTTTTCATGTTTATTTGAGTTTTCATTGAGCAAACAACTGAAGGTCAAGGAGAGGGAAAAAACAACAAGAGGCCCTAAAAGCCCACACTTAGGCCTTGATCAGAGGAGCAATGTGAAGAGAACCAAAAAGACCAACAGTGGCAAAGAGCACTATGAAAACAGCCGCAAGTATTTGAAGGTGTAAACATCCAGAGGGGAAAGGAATCATTTAGAGTGATCTGAGCAATATAACTAGAGAAATGGAGTGGAAACGAGCAAGTAGAAATTTATGCTGAATAAATCAATCTGTGAAATAGTTTCTTGATCTCTAACTTCTCTGCTAGTATGTCAATCTTCATTTTTAAACACTGGAAATGTCTGGGTGGATGAAGATAAGGGGGATAGGATGGAGTCAGCTATGCGGTAGAAGAAGATGACACCCTAGCTTGTTCTTTTTCCTTTCTAACCAGCTCTAGGTTTCAGATGTGAATGAATAGCTAATAATTTGCAACACTAGCCTTGGTTGGGCCATCAGATAAAGGAGACTAATAAGCAGGAATTGCTTGAACAAAACTATAACAGATGTGTTAAGGTGGTCACAGCTTTGTTTGTCTGAGCTAGTACTGCACTTCAGGAAATTCCTTTTGGAGGATGTGATTGCATTTGACAATAAAGAAATGAATATAAGAGATTATCACTAACTTCAAAGTTATAGAATATTTAGAATATGTCCATACAGTCAGTGGGGATTTCATGTAAGTAATGTGCAGGATACAGCTCTTAGTTAGCAAGCAGACACTGAAAACAATAGGATCCCATCCCAATTCAGAATATTATGTGACCCGGTAAGTTACAGAGCAGTCAACGAAGTGCTTTGAAATGTGACCATCTGTTTTCTGACAGATAACTGGAAATCCAATTTATCATTCCAGCCTCAAATCGCAAACTCCTCACTTATTTAAACACAAGTGAGCGATAATTTACTCATTCTAAAACCATAAACATGTCCATAGACTCAGCAATGTGATAATATCCCTTGATTGCTGCCTGTAGCTAACCACAGCTATTTAGAACAAGAGACTGTTGTAACTGCTGCCTGCATTCCTGAACTCATAACAAATAAAAAAGAGAGGACACAAAAGTCTCTTGAAGTCAGTTTTGCTTGAAGTTTTATTTTGTTTCTCTTTTTTTCATTCACAGCTGGATATTAAGGCCAAACTATTCAAACTCATGTACCTAAGATGAGGCACCTATTTCTACATTTAGGCACCCAATTAGGGGTGCTGATTTTCAGAGGTTCTGAATACCCACAGCTCCCATTGATTTTACTATAAATTGCAAAGCGTTTCTAAAAAATCAGGTCATTTATGGATGTCAGAGCCTATCTTTAAGCACCCAAATTGGGAATTTTTGGCCTATTGTATAGACCAGTGGTTCCTAAACTTGTTCTGCCGCTTGTGCAGGGAAAGCCCCTGGTGGGTCGGGCCAGTTTGTTTACCTGCTGGGTCTACAGGTTTGACCAATCGTGGTTCCCAGTGTCCACGGTTGGCCGCTCCAGGCCAAAGAGAGCTGCCAGAAGCGGCGGCCAATGTGTCATGATGAGCCCAGAATAATCACAAACACTAAAAGACCTTCCTTGAGAAGGAGACAACTTGTAGCCGAGGGAAACTCTATAAAAGATTAGAGAGAGAGGAAAAAATGACTACTAAATGCTGATATGAGAGAGGGAGATGTTTGGAAAAAACATGAAGACCCAGTGGGAGATTTTCTGAAGTAAGTACTTCTGAAAATCTGGACTATGTTGTGTATATAGTTACACTTAACACTAGTTAGAGGTAGATAAAATAAAGGCAGCCAAAATGCAAGCTCTTGTGTATGTTTCTAACAATACAGTTGATTAGTTATTGTACATAAAGGTTTTCTAGAATGAGGCTCTGTATATATCATTATTGTTATATGCCAGTGTTCGCTCATTCCTAAATAGAGAATGCTATTTCTCAAATCATGTCAAATTTTGTGACAAACTGATCATGACAAGAGTACACTAATCAAAAGAATGAGATAAATATATTCAGTTTATTGATGTCCAAAGCCCAATTTAATCCTTTTTTAATATCTACCATCCTATTCTCTCTCCTTAAATATCATTGTTTGACCACCAAAATCTTTCTGCAGTGAGTGGCAGATAGGTATTATAAGTAAGGCTATGTTTTAGCCATAGGTATTTTTAGAAAAAGTCATGGACAGATCACAGGCAGTAAACAAAAATTCATGGCCCCGTGACCTGTCCATGACTTGTACTGTACACCTCTAACTAAAACTTGGGCCAGGGGGCTGGGAGTGCTCCGGCATGGGGGTGTGGGGACCCCGTGGGTGCTGGGGGTGGTAGTAGCCCAGGACACCCGCTGGTGCTGGCAGGGACATGGGGGGAGGCAGACAGTGTGGCCTGGGACTCCACCACAAGCACCAGCTCTGCAGCCAGGTATTGCAGCCAATGGAGCTGTGGGGACAGTGCCTGCTGGTGTGGGCAGCACATGAAGGCCCCTGGCCCGTCCACCTAGGAGCTGTAGGGACATGCTGGTGAGAGCTAGTGAGGCCCCCCCACCCACATCCCCTGGTAAGCACCAGGCTGCCCCTGAGCCAACCCCTAAGCCAGCCCCTGAACCATCATCAACCACTTCAGAAGTCATGGAGGTCATGGAAAGTCACAGAATACGTAACTTCCATGATCTCCATGACAGACACGCAACCTTAATTATAAGTCATACTTCCTTCCAACTATCAGAGGGGTAGCCATGTTAGTCTGGATCTGTAAAAGCAGCAAAGAATCCTGCGGCACCTTATAGACTAACAGACGTTTTGGAGCATGAGCTTTCGTGGATGAATACTGCATGCGTCTGACGAAGTGGGTATTCACTAACGAAAGCTCATGCTCCAAAAAGTCTGTTAGTCTATAAGGTCCCACAGGATTCTTTGCTGCTTTTCCTTCCAACTGAGACATCACAAACCAGCTAAAAAGATGTCCTAAGTGTAGCAGCTGAGGATTCCTCTGAGTTAGGAGAATACACAAGTGGTATAAATCCACCTACTTTCTCCACCACTCTCCGACCCCAGTGGTTGTTCTGAAGTGACTTGAGAGTGGGAGGGTTCATGATCACAGGGCTCATCAATCTCTGCCCACTGGAGGGTTCTTTGTGGACTGTGACTGACGGAGTAGGGCAGAGAAGCACGTAGGCTGCCTCCAAGATCAGGAGAGAAGAAAGATATCTTAGAGCTGAGTGCAGCAAGACTAGACCTAAAGAGCTGGCCCTCTGTTTCCATGACCTCTACCATCTGAAATAGCCACTCTGCTCCTAACTGGCTCCCAGCAAATCCCATACAAGATCCATCTGTTGCTCAATGGGCTATGCCTCTTCATCAGCCTAAATAAATAATCATACCTCAGTGTCTGAACGTCCCATTTTCCCTGTACTTAATCATTCTCTCTAAAACTTGGCCATTGTTTCCCTCTTCACCCCTTTCCCTATACACCTACAGATGCTTCCTGTTAACTATAGAACTTAGTTGTACTCTAAGGGCATGCATAGATTAACTGGCTTTGAAGCATTTTGTGATACATTTGTATGAAAGAAAAAGTATAAAATAAATAGTATGGCATGATATGGTTAGTGCAATACAATCAATTCACTTTATGAGTTTTCTCCTGTATTTATTTCACAAGAAGAATTTCCAACTAGTGCTAAAAACAGAGATTTTTATGTGTGTGCCCATGTGTGTGTGATTTCATAATTAATGTATCAGAACTGATCCCTTTTCCTGATTCTCCAGATAACGAACCAAATATGTTTGTTCCTTCAGTGTAGCCTGTTGAAATGTTTTGAATTTTGAAATGTTGTCAAAATTTAGAAATTACTAAAACGGGGAAGGGGTGAATTTTGACAACATTTTTGCACTCTTCCCTCTCATTTTTCTACCAGCCACAGAGCTGGTTAAAATTTTCCAATATTTCAAAATTTTAAGAGAAAAATCAAGAAAAAAATATCACCCCTTCCGCTTTTTTTTTACCAGATTCACTGATTGGAGCTAATGTGCCATTTAAATGAATGAATGTACTAGTGACACTTGTACAAATGTAGGTGTGAAGCTAGAGAAAAAAAGTTAAGAGATATTAGAAACATATCAAACATCCATTTCATTTCCCATATACAAAAATTGCCTAACAGTATTTATTGTAAAATATTCACTCTTCTGTCTAGACTGACTTAAGACATGTATCCAACAAATCTACAGGAACAAGAAATCCCTATTTCATCTTTCAATATTGCTTAAGTTAAAAAATGAATTAAAGTGCAAACTATTGGATTATCAGCAAGAAGAGGAGCCAGTCCTTGAAGCATTTATTTAAAATGAACAAATGTAGGTAATCGTTTTAATTTTCAGTGCAGACAACATTAGTTTTCCCAGTCACGTTGTACTAGGGAAGAGCTGCCAAACCTATCTGCAACTGTACCTCATCAAGACTGCAGTTGGAACAAGGCGGAATACCTCCATCCCTCCCAATCTGGAAGGATGAGAGTATGGTTTGACCATGCACAGGAGCACAAAAGGGAAGGAAAATTCCTTACACCCACTCCCTTCACTTTGTACACCCACTCAGAACTAGCCAAAAGGGTGACTGTCAGAAGACAGAGAGCAAAACTAAATATGGCCCAGGTCAAGCACAAATGTTGGGCTTCTCCTGTTTTGAGGGTGGTGATATTGCAAAACCTGAGAGCAGGATCCCAAGTTGGCTGACATATATTTGGGAGACAGGAGGGTAGGGAGTTTCAAAATCTGTCCTGGTTAGGGTATTTTTTGGCAGAGTCAGGGGTGAAGGCACTAAGAACCAAATTATCCAATAGTGTAAGTGTACAGGTGGACTTTGACTAGGCTTATAAACGACCCAGAGAGGATCTTTCCACCCTGTACATCATTACAATCTTTCTTTGAAATGAGTGAATGTTACTGTGGTATTTGAAATAATCCCTACATATATCCTAATAGAAGGAGGGGTTTGGACTCTCTACCTTGCATACCAGCGGTAAAATATACAAAATAGGCTTGTTAAGAAAGGACAATTTCCTCTTGGAAAATTAATAGGAAAAAAGTCCTTCTCACATGAAGAACAGTCAGACAGCAGAACAATTTTCTGCCTAGTGAGGTAACTATAGCGAACTCAGTACTGTAGGCATTTAAATCAGGGATAGATAAGTTTATGAAATACAGGTTGACACAGAAGGCTGGACTAGATTGACCTAATAATCCCCTACCATCAACAATATGATATTATTAGGAATACACCCATAGCACCTGCATACACTATAGCACAGTAGAATACCCTCTAACAGTGAACTTTTCATACTACAATGCTGTATTTACAGCCATTAACCATGGTGTTGTTGTGCAGCTGTTACCCTTCTATTTTGTGTGGGTGGTTCACTAATACTGACTTTTTCAGGGTCCTTGAAATCAAAACAGGATAAATCTTCTTAAAGGGTACATTCAGTCACATTCTTTCAGTGGCAGGAAAACTTTTTCTATCTATACAGTCCTTGACCTCCCACTCTCTCGTCCCTCTCTGTACATCATAGCTGATCTACAATAAACACAGAAAATAAAATGTCAGGTTTTCTGAGCATTTCCTATTGAGGTGGGAAGGTGTTTGGGAGCTTCCTTTCCCACTTCCCAGCTGCAACACTGCTGCACATAGAAAGGCTAGTTAGGTCTTTTGCTGAGCAAACAAACTGAACCAGGCTGAAGAAGCCATTTGTGTCCTGTGTGAATTTTCAGTGTGGTCAATGTTGACGTTACACCTGAAAAAACATTTGCACTACCACTGCTCCACAAAGCTTAAATGGAAGTGGGCAGATGACTCCTTGACAATAACAGGAAATATTATCATCAAAAGCAAGCTGGGTTGTATAGAAATGACCCATTCTATAGGCACGTAAAAGGGAAAGAATGAGCATTCACTTTTAATATTTAACTTTTAATGCACCCACATGTTAAGAAAAAATGTTGTTTCACTACAAGTGGTTTGTATGCACTGTAGTTGTAGCCGTGTCGGTCCCAGGATATTAGAGAGACAAACAGTTTAGACAGACTGTACTGTGTTCTCACGAGAAAAAATGACAAGGAGTCCTGTAGCACCTTATAGACTAAGAGATGTATTGGAGCATAAGCTTTCGTGGATGAATACACGCATGCATCTGACGTGGGTGAACACACGCATGCGTCACCCACGAAAGCTTATGCTCCAATACGTCTGTTAGGCTATAAAGTGCCACAGGACTCTCTGTCACTTTTTACAGATCCAGACTAACACGGCTACCCCTTGATATGAGAAACAATGAGCTTTCAAAGCTCTCTTTTTAATGGTTGAAATTCTTTCTGTGGGTTTTCACAGTCTTGATCAAAGAATTATACATGATAACATTCCAGCCCTGGTAACTTTAATAAATCATCACCAATTTTTTTCAGAGCACATGTTCTTACTAAGAGATATGTCCTTGTTAAGTTTCTATTTCCATAGCATTGCTAGTTTTACAGATCCTTGTTCAAACATTGTAGGGAGGATTTAATAAAATGGTAGAAGTGCATATGCCGTTAGCATTTTAAAAGTACTGACAAGATTTTCTTCAGACTTTGAAAAAAAATCACCATAGGAAGGAAGCAAAGAGCCAGAACCTCAGCTGGTGTAAATTGGAATTGCTTCTGTTACTTCAGAGAAGATTTACACCAGCTAGGGATCTGGCTCCAAGTCTAAAAGGCTTCAGGCCCAAAGAGGAATTTCTGAGAAAATTGACTGAATGAAAACAGACATTTATAATGGAAACCATTTTGCAATGTTATCTATGAAAGCTATTATCTATATAGAAACATGTATTTGTGACACTGAAAATTTGTGAATGATTTACAAAAACGGTCTATAATTACTCATGAAAATGTACTGCTAGATAAGGATTCTTTTATTTGACTAAGTAAATTTTATGGCTGGAAGGACAGATCTTTAAACAGGCCTTAACTATCTTGGTTCAAGTCTATTAAAACAAAGACTCATCAAAATCTATTTGATAGAACATGTCCCCATTAGAAAATGAGGCTTCATCAAAATTAAAATTTTCTGCCATATTTTGGTGGAATTTTCTGTCAGGAAAAACAATGCAAAATGTTTCACTTTTAATTTATTGATGTTTCATTTAGGTTTGGGTCAACATTAATCTTTATGTCTTCCTGACCCATCCTGGTGTCTTTGGAAGTGGTAGTTCTGGATCCCTCTTGTCCCTATTCTACCCAATAGGTCCCAAACACAGACAGACTATAGTTCTCATAATCCACCATGGTCGGTCCCAGTGACCGAGCTGCTTCAGGCTGACAATATGAAATGAAATGTTCCAATCCAGGAATGTTAAAATATTTTATTTTGATCAGAATGCTGAACTATTTCATGTTGACCTCTCTGACTCACATTTTTCAGACTTTTTCATTTCATGAAAATTTCCATAGTTAAACTTTTCTCTGAGTTCAAGACAAAAATAAATACTGAAATATTGGAATTTACCATGGGAAGGAAATTGACAGATTTTGTCTCCACTTTGCAAGGTTGCCTCACAGCACAAGTTGCCTGTTGTATTGTGATGGTGAAGCCTGGAAGCTGCTGCAGCCAGTCCAAAAGACCCTAATCCTCCCCGACCCAGTCCTCAGAGAGGAGTTCAGCTTTGGTTTGGCTAAACTGCATAGGCAATAGCTGAACTTCTCCACATTCATCCTACTCTGCTAAATTTATACACCTCTACCCCAATATAATGCTGTTCTTGGGAGCCAAAAAATCTTATCGTGTTATAGGTGAAACCCTGTTATTTCAAACTTGCTTTGATCTGCCGGAGTGTGCAGCCCCAACCCCTCCCGGAGCACTGCTTTACCACATTATATCCTAATTTGTGTTATATTGGGTCGTGTTATATTAGGGTAGAGGTGTGTATACTTTTACAGTCTAGCCTTGTGCCATTTTATATCCAGGTAACTTAGCTTCAATGTCTTTCTATATTAAATATACAAACACTACTCCAAATTAAACATAAATGAACTGATGATAAATCCTGGAACTTCCATGAATTATTTCAATTATTATAATTGAGTTGAATCTTTGGTTTTTATTTTTCAATACAAAGAAATGGTTTGTACTAGTAAGGCTAGTATTGTCATTCCCTATTGATTGCCTCTGAAATGCCTAGCACAAAAGTGAGGTTAGCTCCTCTGAAATAATTTTCTGGAGCCAGGAAAAAGTGGGCATTATTCCCATGCCTAGTGTACATATTTCCTCTCTGGCAACCGCAGCGTATTGTTAACCTGTCTTGATTACTAAAATGTCCCAAGTGAGCTCCTCTTATTTAATTATGAATTAATTTCCTCCAGTTGGACAATCTGTTTGGTTAGTGCATATGCACTAAATAATATAAGAAGCTTACATTGATAAACAAAAGTCTAAGTAAGCCCTCAAGAATTCAGATGTTTAGATACATCTTGGGTCTGTAAAATTGGGCTGGAAATCTCAGAAAAAACAGGCTTTCCAGTGAGATATTCAGTACTTCCTGCATCTGGTTAAGGCAGAAATGTCTCTAGAACAGTTTTTCTTATGATTTTGTTTTTGTGTGCATTGCAGCCTTCAATCCTAAAAGGGCCCAAGAAGTACATAGTTGTGTAAGAAAGAAATATAGAGCCAGATTCTGCTTCATTTTGTGTCACTATCTGTGTATTTAATTTAAATGACAAAGTGTTCATCTTAAATTGTCTGTAAAAAATTATGGAAGGAAGCCCAGTGATTTAATAGGATTACTTCCATGAGCAAAGATTACTCTGGACAGTATACGGGTTAGTTGAAGCAGTGCCCAGGAAATAATTGGTAAAAAGCAGTCTGACCCCTCTGAGCCTTTGCATGAGACGAGTCCAGGTTCTTTGATTTGCAATTAAAACAAAACTGCTAGAACTAGATATTTTAAGTGATACATTGTAAATGTGAACTAGAACAAAATTGCTGTTTTGCTGCTTTAGTGAGAGGGTTTGACAGTACGTTAAACTGAACAGCATGGAGGCTTCAGGATGTTGATAGATAGATAGATAGATAGATAAATAGATAGATAATGAAGAACAACTCAGATACCTAGACCCTTCCATGTCCATCACATAGGGTGGATAACGGAATCATCATGTGAAAAAAGAGAGAATAAAAAGAGCTTTTCAGCAAATTGTGAGTAACTAAAAAGTTACTTTTTACTGTTGCTTACTTTTTAATAGCAGTAAGCTCTCAGCCAGGATCCGGTAGTGACTTTTTTGTTTTGTTGTTTTCTTTTATTTTGTCCCAATGAAATATATTTTAGCTAAATATCAGTCAAAGAGTGCACTTAACTTCTAATGAGTACTTTAAGGGTATGTACTCCAGGCATATAACCACAGCCACTATTTTTCATGTTAGGTAGATAACTAAATAACTTTTGGATTCACATTATAGCACATGCCCCCAAAATATGAGGATGGACAAATAGTGGATATTTACAATAAAACTCAACAGGATAACAGCTGCTTTGCAGCATTGGATCAGATATTGTGACTGAGCTTGATGCATATAAAAGTAATGAATATGTGACTCCTGACTGTATCTATATAGGAAGATTTTTTTTTAATTGGCCAAAAAGTAAATTTCAGACAATATATTTTATGGACATCTGTAATGTCATTAGAGTCTCTCTCTCTTTTTTTTTATTTTTAATGTGAATTTGTGACATTCATTCCTCTCTGCTAACTGGTGATTTGTGCTGATTTCTGAGCTGCCCCTTCCCTCTCACTCTCCACTACTGCCAGCCTCACCCTCCCTATCTGGCATGATTCTCACCATCCTTTCTTCCTTTAACTCTACTCTACTTTCTCTTCTCCCTTCTTTCCTTTTCCTGTTCCCTTGCGTTACAACAGAATCAATATGAAACATGTCTGATACTTACCATCATTGCTTCTATTTTGCTTGTACATTGTAGCTCTTTGCTTCTCTGTTTGTCTGTACTGTCTATTTAGTAAAGAGCAAAGACTCGCAAATCATGAGGAAAGGAGGCACAACATGCAATTAAAGTGGGCAAGTGCTAATGGCAGGAACTGTGTCCTTGTGGCAGGGTGGTCGCCTGCTCTGGTCTACAAGGGCTTAAAATAGCCCAGGAGAGGGCGTGGCTGGATCAAGCAGTTCCCAGGCTGAGTGGGGAAGTAGGCTCTGGCCCTTATAAGAGGGTAGTGGGCCAGAAGTACAGACAGACTCTCTCTCTAGCTTGTTGAGAGGGAGGGACCTGACTGCTGGGAGTGTACCAAGGTACCTGAGGTGGAGCAGGGCTGGGGGAAGGCCCAGGGAGCTCCAGCCTGGAAACCCCCATGCTGTGGTCTAGTGGAGGCCAAATAGGTACTGGGGTTGCAGGGGGCAGCCCACAGGTAGAAGAAGGAAGCAGGTCCAAACCCCTTTGTCTGTGATAAGTGACATTTATACTGCAGTCTACCCCAGTGAACAGGGGCTAGATGGAGACTGGGTAGTAGCCATAGTCTGAGATGAGGTGGGGATAGTGGGTGGGGGGGTTCCCTGGGGAGGGGAGACCCAGAGACTGAGGAGTGTACTGCCAGGGGGAAGCACCCTGGCATGCAAGGGGCACTAGGTCCAGGAGGGACACGGGGGCCAGGAAGCTGGACACTGACCTGCAGAGGGTGCTTTGATGGCTGGAGAGCTAATTCCCAGAAGGTACCAGCAGGAGGTGCCAAAGGGATGCTTCCTGCATGCTTACAGTCCTCCTATGTGTTTGAACAGCACCTAGCACAGTGGGTCCCGGACTAGGGCTGTAGAGGATTTTTGTAATATAAATAATTAATAACTAGAGCAATGGGTTAGAGTGTCATCTGCAGTTCAGATGCACTCAGCACAGCTTAAGGGGAAGGGTGGAATTGGTGGCTCTGTTCTGAGGGATTAAGTGATGCATAGCTCTTTTGTTGGCCATGTACACAGAGGTGAATTTCATCTGATAGTAGCCACAGAAGTCAGTGGATAGTGACCCTGGATGCTCCGCCTTTAGAATCCTGACCCAGGGCATGTGACTGGGCTAGGAAGTAAGTTACAGGTTCTTGCTTTGTGTCAGATCCTTATTATCCCCCGGGAAGGTAATGGCCAAAGAGTCATTGATTAAGAAACAGAGGGAAAATGATTTCTGGACAGCAGAGCCCCATATCCAGTGGAACTGGACTTGGTTCCCAAGCTAGGAAGATTTTCTCTTTATGTTTTGATTATTTTATTTTCTTATTATCAGCACCAGCCCTTGGAGAAAGATCTTACAGACTGCAAGTTTCCTTTCTCATGAGTTATTTCACAATTTTCTACTAGGGGAAAGTGTAATTTCACATTTGTTCTGAGGTTTCCTCTTAATATTCTTGAGAAAGCTACCAGGACACTGAAAACTACAGAATATTTAAAGGAGAAAGTGAGGATTGCTAATATTAGAAACACCAAGAACTCACTGTCTCTCACTTCTCCTCTTTCATCACACAGACTGTTAAAAGAGCTGTTGTGGGGATAACAACAAAAACTCCAGGGTTTACAGCAAGTGTTCATTTCCGAGGCGCTATCCTGGTACCATCTGTGCCTATCTAATTCCAGCCAAAAAAATATCCCCTGCCCAGTTGCAAAGTGGGATAGAGACTCTGAGAGTAACAGTCTATGGAGGATGGGGGAGGGAACATAGGGAGAAATAGAAGTAGTGACTCCAGTATGAGTTTTGAGCCTATTACTCAGAAGAATTAGATAATCTCCCAAAATTGTAGATAATCTCCCACAATAACGTGGCTGCTGGCTAGCTAGCTAATTTACACAAAATTAGCCCAGTATTCATACAATATACTTCACACGTAAACACTCTACATAGCAGATTTTCATTATAGGATCGCAACACATTTTACAAACAATTGAGAACTACCCCTGTGAGATAAAGCCAATACCGATTTTACTGGCTGGTAAACCTGGCCCAGAGAGTTTAAATGGCTTACCCAATATCACACTGCGAGTCTTGGCCTGGTCTACACTACAAAGTTAGGATGACATTAGCCGCCTTCATGTGTCTATTTGTCAATTTGTCTCCCACTTATGTAAGTGCCTCATTATAGTTACACCACTTCATTTAGCGGTGGTGAGCCATGGTCAACGTACTGAGGTCGACGAAGTGTGAGTGTAGACACTGTATTACTTATATCAACTTTAATAGTCCTCCAGCTGTCCCACAATGCTGGACACTGACCACTCTGGTCACAGTTAAGAACTACACTGGCAAGAGGTCACAGAGACTAGAAGACCCTCCCTCTTAAAGCCTTGAGAATTTTTTAAATGCCTTTTCCCAATTGCGCAGTTTGATAAGCACACCTAGCATCTCCCCATTGTTGTGAACACAACAGCCCAGCTGACCCTGCCAGCTACATGCCCCAAAGGTGCTCGGCTTGGCATAGACAGGTGATATTGGATCTCCTGGGCCTGTGAGGAGAAGAGGCTGTGCAAGCGCAGCTACTGACCAGCCATAGAAATGCTGACATCTATGAGCAGATTGCATGGGGGATGAAGGAAAAGAGGTACAACAGTCCAGCAGCAATGCTGTGTTCTAGTGAAGGATCTGCGTCAGGCATATCAGAAGACCAGGGAGGTCAACAGTCAATCTAGCACTGATCTGCAGACCTGCTGCTTTTACAAAGAGATGCATGCATAGTTGGCAGAAACCCCACCATCACCCTGCAGACCACTATGGATACTTCCAAGAACCCCAAGTCTCAGGCCCCTGATGTGAACAGTGAGGTTGAGGAGGAGGTGGAACGGAAAGAGAAGGAGGATGGGGGACATGCAACGGGAGAAGTGTGTGTCCAGATATACCTGGAGCCAGGACCTGTTTGAGACTTTATCACAGTCCAGTGTGTCAAACACAGGCAAGCATGATGCAAGGGATAGAACCTTGAATAAGTGTGCAGCTGTATTTCCCATTACAATGTTATGCAACTTAACAAGATACAGCTATCAATTTTTCATTAATATTCTCATATTGGAAGAGGTAGCAGTACCACAAAGAGAGGTAGCATAGTTATATGCTTTTCATTTCCCTGTAGAGCTAGGCAGTGGGGTTGGGGAAGGAAGAGGGGCATGCAGAGCAGTTTGTCAGTGTACACCGGGAAGTCCCCTGAGTCCTCCTGAGACATCTCAATGAAACTTTAATGGAGGTACTCTGCAGTCCTCTCCCAAAGATTTTTAGGGATGGCAGCCTTACTTCTTCCTCTATGGTAGGATGCTTTCCCACACCAATCAGTGATATCTTCGGGAGGCACCATTGTAATACACAAGCTAGCAGCATATGGTCCTGGGTGGCTGCGGGACGCCAGCAGCAGCTGTGCTTTCTCTTCCTTTGTTACCTACAGGAGTGAGATTTCAGCTAAAATCACCTCTTTCTGTGGAAAATGATGCCAGTATTCAGCGTCATTGCTTTATACCCATAGTTTCATTGCAATCAAACAATTCCTTCTGCACTTCCCTCACCCCTGATGGGCCACACTCTCCCTTGCTAGTGCTGTGAATGGTGCTGTGCACAAGCATTCTGAAGCAGAAGTGTCCATAAACATGTATTTTTTTAAACTTTAGGGGAGCAAGGGTAGGGAGTTCTGAGTCTTAACTTTCATTTTCCATTGTGACAATACTGACAGTGGTACCTCTGTGTGTGTTATCTGTAGCTGCTGGCATTGTGGCCCCTCCCAACACGCGGAATGCCTGAGCCATATAGGGAGAAGAAAGAAGAGGACATGTTCAATGCGATCTTGCAAGCCAGTGTTGCATCAGACTGTGAACAAAGGTCCAGAAGGATGAACATGGCAGACAGCCCGGAGAAGGAAAGAGCAGACAGGAGGCAGACCCAGGAGTCCCAACAGGAAGAGGAGAGGGAGATGCACCAGAACATAATGTAGATTCTCTGGCTGCGAACACAGATGCTACAAACTCTTGTGGACCTACAGATTTCAACAATCATGGGCTCGCCTCCCTTTGCATCCATGAAGAAATCCATTACAGCAGATTTTTCTTACATTCCTGCAAATACTGGAGGATTGTGCATCCTGGGCTTGCAAGCTTATGACAATAGTGCAAAGTTGTGAGGCTCCATGCTTCTGTCAGAGACAGCAGATAGTGGGGAGGACCATGCAAGTTCATGGGATTTTTTTTAAAAAGATGTGAAAATTATGGAATATACATTACATTATCAGATGGAGACTGTTGCATGCTGGGACGTCGACTCCTTGCTCCCAGCCACTCCTGTGTGACTCATTTCTGCCCCACAGTGCATTGCCAAAACTTCCCAACAGTCCAGATAGTTCACTGGACAGTGGCGGGTTGCATATTGCCCTATTTACCTATGGCACACCATCCTGTGCATCGACACATGGTGAGCATGCACAGCACTGACACAAGGAGTCAAGCATGCACACACCCAAGGGACATACTAACTGTGGCAACTTTACACTGTCATAACTTGTGGAGACAAAAGTTTTTAGTGTAGCCATGCCTTTAGTAGCAGAATCCAGAAGTCTGGACAGTCTTGTGTTTTAACCACTAGGGCCATGAATGATCAGAAATGTCTGTAACTTTAAACATGTGGGCAGTGTGGCTGAGTTTAATTGAATTAATCATGTTCTTAAAGTTATACATGTGCTTAAGTGATTTATGAGATGGGCTTTATGCTAGCACTGGCCCACTTCCCTTGCTAACTTTTTTTATCTTCCCTCTCCTTTCTCGTGCCCTCCGAGGCCCTGCTGGAATGTCTTTTCTGGCTAACTCAATTATTAATAAGTTTGTAGCTTAAACCTTGTCTGCTTGCATCTGCCGTGGCACTTGATAAATGATAATAGAGGCACAGCTCTACTTCTCTCCTCACTGAACCATAGATTATTAGGGTTGGAAGGGACCTCAGAAGATCATCTAGTCCAACCACATGCTCAAAGCACAACCAGTCCCCAAATAGCCCCCTCAACGATTGAACTCACAACCCTGGGTTTAAGAGGCCAATGCTCAAACCACTGAGCTATCCCCTTTCTCATAAGATGTCCTTTGGTGCATGGCTTAGGTGTCCTGTTGTGAAGGTAGTGCTGAACGCTAATGAAACAATGATAGACTGGTTCAAGCTAATGAATGCAGTATAAAATAATTTGTCTAAAAACTGCAGTTGCTAATCCCATATTTTCCAGGTAATGGTAGATAGGGAATCCCACAAGCATCCATGAACGTATTTAGAAGACAAACGTAGTAGACAGAGAATATCAGTTCCTAATGTTTTGCAAGTGCTGTATGCTGATATAGTATATGTACTAAGATACCCAGGCATCCACTGATCACTGCATGATCAGCAATATCCAATAGTTTTGGCTTCTTTTCTATGTTCACAGACAGAAAAGCTCGGTTAGAGTTATTGAGGCATCTATCTTGATTTGTAAATATTCTCCTTAATTAAAGATAAATATCTTAATCTCTAAAATTAATTGCTAGAGTATAACACAGAGTTCCATCAATGTTCAATGCGTTTTACAAGAACTTCACTTTAGACTGGATTGTTTGGCATAACATAAATATTAATAATAAGTAAGTGTGGTTTGGCAATAGCCGCTTCATAATTAATGTTGCATTGCAGTCCTTGAAAGAATTACACTCTTTTAAAACATTCCTATAAGCCTGATCTAACACCCAGAGGAATCAGTAGGAGTTTTCTATTAACTTCACTGGGCTCTGGATCAGGCTCAAAGAGCACAACTTGATGGCTCCAAATTCTCTGATTTTTTATTTTCCCCCATCAGACAATACATAACACCAGCTGTCTCTGCCTGTCGCACAAACTAGTCAATATGATTTGGCTGAATTCTTCTAGGCACCATTTCTGCTGTTTGCAGGTTTGATGCTGGTCGTGAATGTGGCTGATAAAGTGTATCTAAATTGCTAATAAAGTCATAATTATAGGTACAGGGTACTTTGCAGCTTGACCCTTCATGAAGCGAACAAAAGGCTTTCACCTTTTTGAATAATCTTTCACACTAGTTCCACCTCCTTCAAGACTAGGATTCTAGCGGGATTGGTTGATTAACATGTTAGTACCTACTATTGACATCTGCAGTGGTGAGAAGCTTTCACCATAGATACCTTAACCTGGTCATGGGGCGAAATGAACAAGGCTACAATGACACATATCCCCATAAGAAACAGCACAGACTCTAAGGAGTTTCTTTAATATTTGTATTATTTTTTTTTGCATTAAAAATATAAACACTGGTCATTTATAAGACATTTTCAGTACAGGTTTACCTCGTAGCCCTATTCTTTCAGTACTTTTAAAGATGAAGTTTCATAACTGTAGAGAGCAATGCTGAAGTCCTGTGCAAAGAGAGGATAATAAACATATAGCCATCTTTTCAGGCTATTATATACTTTTCTCAGGTTATTTGCAGAATTCCCATTAACAGTTATGGACACTGCATAGTAGGAGGGCAATCTAGGGCCAATCATGAAAAAGTTAGCGATCCAGTGGCCAATTACAAAATTGTGAATGTGCAAGAGGAAATAAGGCTAGCTGGACATGCAGACCTGCCATCACCTAGCTTTTAATTACTTCTGCAGTTTCAGTTTGAAGCAGATAAATACTGTCCTGAAAGTTTGTTTGTGAGTATAGGTTTGTTGAAAAAGGCTGAATAGGAGACAGAATGATGTGCTCATTAATACCAATATATTACAGCACTGCTATGAATCCTCCATGGAGATGCTCTGTAGGAAGCAAGAAGAGTGGAGGCTTTGTCTGTATTCATGGGATAAGAAACTGTACAATTTTAGTATATATACTCCAGCAGAGTGATTTTTTGAAAAAAAAAAAGACAGACAAAAGGAGAGGAGGTAGTTTCAGACTCCAGTGTATAAGAACAATGGACAACCATGCTCTGGTGCTTTGTTTAGGGAAAACCCAAAATGAGTTCCTCTCAGCTGAAGTAAATTCAGAGGACACCCTGCTGAACAAAGAGGGGGGAACTTTATAGTTCCATTCGCTTTTCCTCTGGTTTCCCAGCATTGTGTCACCATTTGCTCTGTGTCACACATCCGCAGCACAAGGCACAATGCAGCTGCAACAGCAGCACTCAGATCTGAGGAAGGAAAGAAGAAGAAAATTACTTTTTCAAAGTTTGTGGACTACATCTTCACTGTTACATCCAGCTTGGCATCATTATCCAGATGTTTTTCTTCTGTAATGTCTGAAGATGAGATTTCTTTTGTGTGACACTTTTTGCATTTTAAATAAAGAACTGGTATAGTAATAAGCCACTCTAAAAAATGCGGCATGTTAAAGAAGTGATCAGAGAGTAGGATTAAAATGACACAAAAATTAGCATAATGAGAAATCCAATAGATTTTTTTTCAAATTTTTATGAAAAAAATCTTGATTAATACTCCCAACTCCACTGCTATTAGTTCAGCCATCCCAGGCCAATGGGGAGAGCAAAGAAAGAAAGAAACAGAAAGGAAACTCTGGGCGTTAAAGATGTAAATAGCTTGTAGCTATAATATAAATATATAAATGAAGGCTGTAAATTAACATTTGCTCTTCTCGAGTGGAGCAACCTTAGGAGATTCCCTAAAAGGTCATGTCACAAAAAGAAAAACATTTCTAAAAATGTTGCATTTTCTTAAGAAACTTCAATTAACTTTCCTATATAAATAAAAACAAATTGCTGGTTGTTAGTGAATGGAAATTTGACACATGGGTGTCCTTGCTTAGGTCCCAGAAGAGAATACAGAGTTGTGTTAGATGAAACCACATGACAAGTAAATAGCATTAATACTGTAAGATTTGTTGGTTTCTAATGGATCAGAAATAAGCAATGTTTATTTCAGAATGATTCAGAACTAATAACCTAACGAACTGGGGAACAGTGCCTTGGCATTTTTTTTTTAATTATTTCCCCTTTTCAAATTAGTGAGTTAAATAGGGGTAAAGCTGGTTGCATTTTTTTATTGAAAAGTAATTTCAGGGAAAAATGTCTGATCAAATGAAACTTTTAATGGAAAAATTACAGGGGATATTAAAATCTTTCCTGAAAACTAAAAATTATTTCCCAAAGTCTTTTACTCAAAAATGTTGAAGTTTCAGGATTTTGTAAAAGAAAGAATATTTTTTGCAGACAATTTGATTAAAATAAAATAAATTGTAATTTCCAGCAAAAAATAATGACAATTTTTCAATCAGCTCTAGATATCAGCTTGTCAGCAAGATAGATTAGTAATAATAATATAATAAAGCAGCGTTTCTCAAACTGGGGTCTGCAGACCCTAGGGGATATCTAAGGGTACTCCAGGGAGTCCGCGGGACCTGCTGATCAACTCCTTCCCCTCCCTCAACTCCTACTCCTCCCACTCCCTCCCAGAGCCTCCTGCATGCCGGAGAACAGCTGTTCAGCAGTGTGCAGGAAGCGCTGGGAGGGAGGGGAAGGAATGGGGGTGGAATGCACTCAGGGGAGGGAGTGGAATGAGGCGGGGAAGAGGAGGGGCAGGGGTGGAGTGAGAGCAGGAAGGGGTGGGGCTTGGAGCTGAGCAGGAGGCTTTGGGAGTCCAAATTTTTAAATCAAAATGAGCATCCTTGGGTTGCTAATGTTTGAGAACCACTGTAAAAAGAATGTGGTGTAAGACCTAGAGAGACACGGTGGGGGAGGAAATATCTTTTACTTGACCAGTCTCTGTTAGTGAAAGAGACAAGCTTTCGAGCCTACACAGAGCTCTTCTGCAGAGAAGCAGACATATGAGGAAATCTTGCTGTCACATAGTCTGAAGGGACACCTTCCTACAAGAGATCTCAGTAGAAAAATATATTGAATAAAGCAAGAAAAAGTAATCAATTAAAGCAATACACCAAAATATCTAACATTTATTTCCATATTTGTTTTCTTGACTTCAGCATTTGTGGTGCTGATAGAGACACCTATAGTTAAGGTTTTAAATGAGATTCCTTTTATAAGATCTTGTTTCCAATTGTTAGTAATTTTTTCATACCTTAAGCACTGTGGCTGAAATTTTTCATGGATATCTACCTGTTTGCCTGGTACTGCCATCCAAGCCTTATCCTACCTTCCGTCAAAACTGTTATGCATAGAACACCAACTGAATGGCAGGATTCAACTGGTGAGTTGAGCCAAAGAGATAGTCTTCAGAAAATGGAAATGAGGAACCAAGCCAAGCTAGGAGAATTGGCAATTTGATGGTAATGAAAATCAGTGTTCATGCATCAAAGTAATACACATTGGAGGGAATAATCTGTACTACACATACACATTACACAGTTCTAAATTAAGTGTATCAGGTCAGGAAAGGTAATGCAGGTGTGGTTGTGGACAGTTCAGTGAGGATCTCTGCTCAATGTGCAGCTGCAGTCAAATAAGCAAGCAGGGTGTTTGGGTGTATAAGGAATGGGATGGAGCACAACATGCACAAAATTATAATGCCATTCTGTCAGTGATGCTGCCTCATCTGGAATACCGTGTGCAGAACATCTCAAAAGGATATTGCAAATTTAGAGGGACAATGAGAAAGCTCTCATGCAAAAGACTGGGACTGTTTATCTTAGAGAGAGAGATGAATGAGATGACATGATAAGAGAATACAAAACAAGGAATGCTCTAGGAAAGCTTAGTGAGGTATTTTATTCCCCCTTACTCATAATGAGGTAACAAATTCAAAACAGATAAAAGAACATTCTTGTTTGCAAAATTAGTCTATAAAATTCATTGCCAGTGTTACTTAGTAGCTCTGTGTTCTCGAGAAAATGGGGCACAGCACTCAGCCTGTCTGAATCACGAAAGATCTTTCCCGTCCCCTTCCCTCCACTTCCCCAGCCTCAGCTGGAACCAAAACTGATCAGAAGTAAGAATTACAAAAAGCATTGAAAAGGCAGTAGGAGACACACCTTAACCCCTGGGATAAGGGTGACAGCATTAAGGAAACTCCCTAGCTTCATTTGCATCGAAGATGGGACAGGGAAACATCTCCATTAGCATACAGAACGGAGAACAGAGATTCCAAGGCAAGAACTCGCATGGAACTCTGGGACCAGAAAAGCAGGGAAGCACTGCATGATGGGGGTCTCTGCTCCAGATGTTAATGAACCCATGCCTGCACACAACCAGCTCAGTAGTTATCAGATCAATTCTAGTAAGAAATCCTTTATTGGTATTGAAAATACTGAAGCTGCCTAATTGCATTGTGAGCAGGTCCGGCTTTAAGCCAATTCACCCAATTCCCCAGAATCAGGCCCCGCGCTGAAGAGGGCCCCGCACTTAAGGGGGGCCACTCTTGAGGTCTTTGGTGGCAATTCAGCGGTGGGGGATCTGCTCCAGAGGTCTTCGGCGGCATTTGGGTGACGGGGCGGGGGTCCGCTCCAGCAGTCTTCGGTGGCATTTCGGCTGTGGGGGGTCCTTCGGTGCCTCAGAAAACCCGGAGCGGACACCTCGCCACCGAGTATTCTAATCAGGCCCCCCGGGTCATAAAGACAGCCCTGATTGTGAGCTTCCTCAAAGGAACATCGCCCATAACCAGGAATAATCAGTTCCTATTGTCTAGCCTGAACAAAACAACTTCCATTGTTGTTTCTCTACAAAAACTCCTATCCATGCTCAAGTAAGTGCTCTGATGCCTGGATCCAAAATCTGCATCAGTTCCACTGGGACTTCATCTTCTCCTGACAGTGCTCAGGGCTCTGCCTATCTCCAGCACTCCGGACACTCAGCTACCACCACCACCTAGGATCCCCAATCGATTCAAGCTTCACAGAGTGGTGAGAGCCCATCTCTCTCTCTCTCTCTCTCTCTCTCTCTCTCTCTCTAGGTTTAGCCTTCTGACCCTGACTTGTGTGATCAGTTATAGTTTTCTAAACCTGACTTTTATAATCAAATTTAAGTTAGATTTAATATTATAACGGTTTTGTTTATTTGGCTCCCGTATGGTTATTACCTGGCAATAAATAACTTTCATGTTTAAGCTGGTTGCTTCTCTCTCTCTCTCTCCTTCCACCTCATGAGTGTTTTTTGATTTCCTCATTCACTTTGCAGCAATGCTCCTCATACCTAAGCTAAAGATCCCTGTAGCGCCCAAAAATCCTGTGGGGTTTGCCCATCAAGTGGGTTACTACCAGAACAATTGTAATGTGAAAGTGGGGATAGGGACGTGTTGAACCTGGCACATATGGTGGTGGCAGTTGAAAGTGCTGCTCAACCCCGTCCCCTGAGTCCAGGGGCATATAAGGGTGGCAGATTGAAAGTATTGTTCGACCAAGCCTGCTCAGGCATACTCTATTCTGGTGCAGTGCCCATAGCACATGAGGGTGACTGCTTGGAGGTGCTGTTTGACCCAGACTGCTGAATCCAAGGGCCTATGAAGGAGATAGCTTGGAAATGCTGCTCAACCCAACCTACTGAGTCCAGGGACATATAAGGGATCAGCTTGTGAGTGCTGATTAACCCGGTCCTGTCAGACGCACTCTGGTGTATGTGTGTGCGCACGCACGCATGCGCCTGATTCTGGGGCTGGAAGAACCCAACCCCGGGGAACCTAAGTCCTGCAGGATAGCTCCACCTGGAGGGAACTTGCAACAGGGAGAAGTAGAGCTCCATATGAGAACACAAGTCACACAAGCAGTACATTGATAGAATTACAGACACCCCCCTACCCAAAGAGTAACCCTAATAAATGAGCATATCCCAAAGTAATGGGCAAATCTGGTAACACCACTGAGGCCAAGAACTTTAAAAAAGGATCAGACACTTATATGGATAACAAGGATAGCTAGCGTCACAATAGTAAACAGTAAAAATAAAGAAAAGGCCCAGAAGTGGTTCTCATGCTCTTGATTTAAGACGTAAATCAATGTCTAACTATTGGGAGTTAAGAGGAAACTTTCCCTTAGGTCAGGTTATTTCAAAGTTGCCTACTGCAGGGTTTCTTTCTTCATTTTCTGAAGCAACTACTATTTGCCCCTGTTGAGGACATACTATATGCTTAGATGGACCCTGATCTGTTTCAAAATAGCAATTTTATACTAAACTAATCCCTAAATCCATTACCCTGTCATCTTTCAAATCCATTTCCCCCACCCCACCCACACACACACACCCTCCATAGAGTCAGTTGTGTTAGTTTAGATGGAATATAGGGGCTCAAAGGTGTTAACATAACCCAGCCACAGTCCAATAGTAAACAGTGTTAAACAAGATTCAGGCTTTGGTATACAGAGATCTCAGCCTGCTTAGTGCCATGGCAAATATGCCTTTAACCCTTTATTTATGATATAGAAAAGAAGGAAAAACAGTTAAAGTATTTGAAATGTAAAGTATTAAATATGGCTTTCATCCCTTGTTGCTGGAGAGAGTTGTTAGAAGGAAAATAATTCCTTGTTTGATAGTATCTTAGATGGTATCATATCAAAAATGATAATAACTTTTCTTTTGGGGGAAAGGAGTAGTTAAAATGGGCTGGAGCTGTGGTTGTTAAAGTCCAATCCCATTTCATCCCAGGCAGTGTTTGGGATTGAGTGGGAGCTAGTAGAGGTGGTGATGTTATCTGGGTCCCTCTCTTTGGCCTGGTCAGGTCAGGAAATTTTTTAGGATCAGGTTGACAAAAGCTCAGGGTCCCTGGAGAGAGTGAGGGTGGCAGCCATGGTAGCCAATTTTTCTCCCCAAAGTCCCTTTATTATCTTGCCCACCAATTAGGCCTACATTTTCGACACACTAATTTTGGGGTATTCATTTCTGGACATATTTTTTTGTTTGCCAAGAATGATCTCACACAGCCTAAATTATACAGTATTGTTTGGACTAATTCAGTTTGTCTGTGTGGTTTTCTTGTACCTGTCTGTAACATCCTATATTAAAAATATCTTGACCTACTTTTCATGGTAAATTCCCAAGCAGTCAAAAAAGTTATAGGCCCAATTATCACAACATGTCTACAGAACACTGCTGCTGATAATGAATGGTCAGGTAGTGAAGTGGATCTACTGCTGTAATTCAGATGCGGCATGTGATTAGGTATCTTAAAAAAAACAAAACAAAAAAAGACTTGTAATCCACAGTTTACTCACACAATCTGTACAATATGTATATTTATATTACTGATTTAATGTTCTTATTTCTTTTCAGCTCTACCAGAATGCACCAATTTCATAAACCCTGGTTTGTGTTACAGTAGTAATGCTATAGTTAGGGTTGTAAAATGGTTTCCATGACAGCTCCCTGTTTTCAGTCCCTGAACCCCAACAGTCAAATAACTGGCATGATCTCTGTTTTAAGTTTTATCATAAAATATCTGAGAGACGCTTAGATCTCCTCTCAGAACAGGCTTTCTCCCAGGAGGAAAACCTGCCAGCTCTCACTGTTCTAGATTAACCATTAATAAAATCTCTTTTGGTCTTTATGGAAATGAAACATATTGTAATGGATTGTTCAACATACTGATGGATATTTCAATTTTCTGGTAATTATAGGCAGAATGAGCTAGGCATGTCAAAATTCCTATACATTTGATGTGTAATATTAATTTATCAGTACAAAAAAAAGAACATTATTTATGTTTTAGAGGAAAATATATCAAAAGTTTGTGTCAGCATATTCAATTGCAATATTTTTATCTACATAATTTCTATGATTTAACAAAGTACATTATTTGATTTACTAGGATTCAGGATAATAATTAATTATAAGGTTTTTTGACAGGGAATATAGAATACTTTATACGCAACTATGAACTGTGATGCTGTTATCTCATCAAGGACTTCTGGCTAGAATTAGAAGTTATGAAAGCAAAGCTCAAATGGTTTTCATTAGAGCTGTCAAACAAGGAGGGCTTTAAACTAAGTTCGCTGGGGGATGGTGTCCTAAGCCCAGAGGTAAGTAGGGAAGGTGGATACTGGGAGGAAACACAAGGAGGAAGGTACAGGATGGGAAGCCTCCTGATTCATATTGAGAAAGTAGGGCAATTGGCTAGTTATCTTAGGTGCATGTACATGAATGCAAGAAGCCTGGGAAACAAGCAGGAAGAATTGGAAGTCCTGGCACAATCAAGAAACTATGATGTGATTGGAATAACAGTGACTTGGTGAGGCAGTTCACATGACTGGAGCACTGTTATGGATGGATCTAAACTGTTCAGGAAGGACAGGTACAGGAGGAAAGGTGGAGGAGTTGCATTGTATGTAACAGAGCGGTATGATTGCTCAGAGCTCCAGAAGGAAACTGGAGAAAAATCTGTTGAGTCTTTGGGTTAAATTTAGAGGTGAGAGCAACAAGGGTGATGTTGTGGTGAGTGTGTGCTATAGACCACCGGAGTCTTGCCCACATGCTCGGGGTTTAGCTGATCACCACATTTGGGATCAGGAAGGAATTTTCCTCCAAGGCAGACTGGCAGAGGTCCTGGGGATTTTTTGCCTTCCTCTGCAGCGTGGGGCATGGGTCACTTGCTGGAGGATATTCTGCACCTTGAAGTCTTTAAATCATGATTTGAGGACTTCAATAGCTTAGACATAGGTCAGGGGTTTGTTACAGGAGTGGGGGGTGAGATTCTGTGGCTTGAGTTGTGCAGGAGGTCAGACTAGAGGAACATAATAGTTCCTTCTGACCTTAAAGTCTATGATTAATAGGATCAGAAGGATGAGGTAGACGAGGTTTTCTTTGGACAACTAACAGAAGTTTCCAGATCACAGGACCTGGTTCTAATGGGGGACTTCGATCATCCTGACATCTGCTGGAAGAGCAATACAGCAATGAACAGACAATCCAGGACATTTTTGGAGACTGTTGGGGACACTCCTCTTGACCTGCTGCTTACAAACAGGGAAGAATTGGTAGGGGAAGTAGAAGTGGGTGGCAACCTAGGCAGCAGTGACCATGAGATGGTTGAGTTCAGGATCCTCACAAAAGGAAGAAAGAAGAGTAGCAAAATATGGACGCTGGACTTCCGAAAAGCAGACTTTGACCGTCTTAGGGAACTGATGGGCAGAATCCCCTGGGATGCTAATATGAGGGGGAAAGGAGTCCAGGAGAGATGGCTATATTTTAAGAAGTCTTACTGAGGGCACAGGAACAAACCATCCCGCTGTGCAGAAAGAATAGCAAATATGGCAGGTGACCAACTTGGCTTAACAGAGAAATCCTTGGTGAGCTTAAACTCAAAAAGGAAGCTCACAAGAAGTGGAAATTTGGACAGATGACTAGGGAGGAGTATAAAAATATTGCTCGAGTATGTGGGGGTGTAATCAAGAAGGCCAAGGCACAACTGGAGTTTCAGCTAACTAGGGATGTGAAGGGTTTCTACAGGTATGTTTGCAACAAGAAGGTGGTCAGGGAAAGTGTGGAACCCTTACTGAATGGAGGAGGCAACCTAGTGACACATGATGTGGAAAAAGCTGAAGTACTCACAGACAAGATCAGCTCCCAGACTACTACACTGGGCAATACAGTATGGGGAAGATGTGAGCAGCCCTCAGTGGTGAAAGACCAGGTTAAGGCTCATTTAGAAAAGCTGGACATGCACAAGTCCATGGCTCCAGATCTAATGCATCTGAGGGTGCTGAAAGAGTTGACTGATGTGATTGCAGAGTCATTGGCGTTTAACTTTGAAAAATCGTGGTGATCGGGGGAGGTCCCAGATGATTGGAAAAAGGCAAATATAGTGCCTATATTTGAAAAAGAGAAGAAGGAAAACCCAGGGAACTACAGAATGGTTAGCCTCACTTCAGTCCCCAGCAAAATCATGGAGCAGGTCCTCAGGGAAACCATTTTGAAGCACTTGGAGGAAAGGAAGGTAATCAGGAACAGTCAACATGAATTCACCAAGGGCAAGGCATGCCTGACCAACCTGATTGCCTTCTATGTGGTTATGGGGAAAGTGGTGGATGTGATATTATCTTGACTTTAGCAAAGCTTTTGATATGGTCTCCCACTGTATTCTTGCCAACAAGTTAAAGAAGTATGGATTGGATAAATGGACTATAAGGTGGATAGAAAGCTGTTTGATTGTCGGGCTCAATGGGCAGTGATCAACAGCTCAATGTCTAGTTGGCAGCTGGTCTAAGCATAGTGCCCCACGGGTCTGTCCTGGGGCCAATTTTGTTCAACATCTTTATTAATGATCTGGATGATGGGATGAATTGCACCCTCAGCAAGTTTGCAGATGACAATAAGCTGGGAGGAGAGGTAGATATGCTGGAGGGTAGGGATAGGGTCTGGAGTGACCTAGACAAATTGGAAGATTGGGCCAAAAGAAATCTGATGAAGTTCAACAAGAACAAGTGCAGAGTCCTGCACTTAGGAAGGAAGAATCCCATGCACCACTACGGGCTGGGGACTGACTGGCTAAGCAGGAGTTCTGCAGAAAAAGACCTGAGGATTATAGCGGACAAGAAGCTGGATACAAGTCAACAGTGTGCCCTTGTTGCCAAGAAGGCCAATGGCATATTGGGCTGTATTAGTAGGAGCATTGCCAGCAGATTGAGGGAAGTGATTATTCCCCTATATTTGGCACTGGTGAGGCCACACCTGGAGTCCTGCGTCCTGTTATGCCCCCTGCCCCAAACTATAGAAGGGATGTGAACAAATTAGAGAGAGTCCAGAGAAGGGCAATGAAAATAATTAGGAGGGTGGGGCACATGACTTGCAAGGAGAAACTGAGGGAACTGAGGTTATTTAGTCTGCAGGAAAAAAAGAGTGAGGGGATTTTATAGCAGCCTTCAGCTACCTGAAGGGAGGTTCCAAAGAGGATGGAGCTCAGCTGTTCTTAGTGGTGGCAGATGACAGAACAAGAAGTAACGGTCTCAAGTTGCAGTGGGGAGGTCTAGGTTGGATTTTAGGAAACAATATTTCACTAGGAGGGTGGTGAAGCACTGGAATGGGTTATATAGGGAACTGGTGGAATCTCCATCCTTAGAGGTTTTTAAGACCCGGCTTGACAAAGCCCTGGCTGGGAAGATTTAGTTGGTGTTGGTCCTGTTTTGAGCAGGGGGTTAGACTAGATGACCTCCTGAGATCTCTTCCAATCCTAATATATTATGATTCTTTGATTAAAAAAAATAATCACAATTAATCGCGAGAGCATGAAAGGGCATATGAATGTTTAGCATACCTGGCAGGTAAATACTTTGCATGACTGCTTATAACAGTGCCATGCAAATGCCTGGTTCTCATTTTCAGGTGACATTGTAAATAAGAAGTGTGTAGCATTATTTCCCATAAATGTAAACAACTTTGTTTGTCTTAGCAATTGATTAGACATGTAGTAGGCCTGACTTGACTGGTAGGCTCTAAAGTTTCCCCCTTTTTTTCTTTTTTTTTGAGTGCAGTTATGTAAAAAAAAATAATTCTATATTTGTAAGTTGCACTTTCACATTGAAGAGATTGCAGTACAATACTTGTAGGAGGTGAATTGAAAAATACTATTTTATCTTTCTTATGGTGCAAATATTTGTAATAAATATATAATATAAAGTGAGCACTATATACTTTGTATTCTGTGTTGTAATTGAAATCAATATATTTAAAAATGTAGAAAAACATCCAAAATATTCATAATAAATTTAAATTGGCATTCTAGCATTGTTTAACAGAGTGATTAAAACTTCAAGTAATTGTGACTATTTTTTTATGTTAGTTAAATAGTTTTGCCTTAATTGCTTGTGTTAATTGACAGCCCCAGTTTTTATAGTCACCACAGTCTTGCATTGGAATTATAGCCCCATCATCGAAATGCTCTCATTTTTATGTTGTGTGTGTTTTTATAGAATATCAGGGTTGGAAGGGATCTTGGGAGGTCATTCAGTGTGTGGTATATAAAATTGCCTCTCTTCTCATTTTCTATGCTACCTGGTTCTCCCCACCCTCTTCTCCTCTGTTGTCTCTTCCATGCTTTATCCATGCTGTTGCAACTGGACCAGCCTTCTCTGAACTACTGGCATTACCAGTCCCAACAGAGTGTCAATAGCTTCTTATGTAAAACGTGCCCCAATTGCCTAACTGTATGTGACTTTTTAACTGTCCCTCTGACAAACCCGACCCAGTAGCCCGACCACCAGAGGATTCGCTCTCAGCTCACATGGAAACAAAGCAGTACAGCAGAGGTAAGCTGCCTTCAGGGTAGAACACTGTGCTCACAGATTACAGAAGTGAAGGTGATTGAAGGGACTGCAGTGTATTTAACATCACGCTCCCCATGTTGGAGTCCTATGAGACTAAGCTATATTAGGGAACAAATGTCAAGACACGTTATGACTCCGCTAGGCATAGTGCCTCTGGTGCACTGGTAGAAACAGAGAGCAGGCACAGTCTCGCTGCACCTTGAAAGCGATGGAACAAATGGTCCACCCAGCATAGCCACTCTGGCAAGTGGCGAAAGGAGCATGGCTGCTCCCACAGCCTGCCCCCCAAAGGCCTCCTCTGGGGCCAGTCAGTGCAGCTAGCAGAGCTAGCAGGCCCCCTTTCCCGGTACTGCCAATTGCAGAGACATGAGTTGCAGCCACATACAGCCTGTATTCTCTTGGATGGGTGTATGAAAGCTATCTTTTCCCTCCCCCACTGAAGCACACACCCACCCCTAGGGAGTATACTTTGGCCCATAACACTAAATTATCTGTCATCAAAATGACTCATATTAATCTGGACAAAGTACACGGGGGAAAATAATTAAAATTATCTCCTTCCATACATTGAAAAGTTTGATTTTGCTGCGTTTTATGGAGTTTCCTGAATTGCATAACTGTGTATACAGAGGCTGAAAAGTAACTAGGACGTGCTAATCGGTAAATTATATCTTTTAAAAACACACTGGATTTAATACAGTGGACTCATGGGGAAGTTGATGAGTTATAAAAAGTCAATTACATACAGTCTTCATTGAGGTAAAAAGTCAAAAACTGGACTACTAGCATACTGCAGGTTAAATCTGTATTGGAAAGGATGAGAGTGGAAATTTGCAAAATAAACTCCCTGGGGTCTGTCCTTTCACTGTCATGGAAAATAAATGCCCCAGTTTTTAATTGGTATGTTGTTAAAATAGATTAATGTTTGAGCTATATTACTTATTCAATAATGTTCCATGTTTTATTATTGGTATTTTAAGGGATGCCAGAATTTCTTAGTTGCAAACCAGTGCAGTGAAATAAATGGAGGAAGCTTTAGGCTAGATACCAGGAAACATTTTCAGCAATCAGGTCTATTCGAATTGTGAAATAGCCTCTCAAGGGCAATGGAAAGAGTCCCAGTGATTGAGGCACTTTAAACTAGGCTAGCCAAAGCATGGGAGACTACCCGACACAGGTTCGGCTCCAGCTTTTTTCAGTGGCACTTCGGCGGCTGCTCTACCACGCCACTTCATTCTTCGGCGGCAATTCGGCAGCAGGTCCCGCCCTCTGCGAGGGACTGAGGGATCCGCCGCTGAATCACAGCCTAAGACGCGGACGTGCCGCTCCCTTCCATGGACCGCCCAAAGCATCAGCTTGCTGCATTGTTGACTGGAGCCGGCCCTGCCCTGACAACAAAAGTCCATTTGCCAAGGGAATGTACAGAATGCTGAGCCGCTCCCAGACGTGCAAAATGTTGATGGTAATTTTTCTTGCAAAAAAAATTCATTTTTTTTTCACAAAAATGTTTGTTGTTTTTGACCAGCGCATACAATGGTCAAACCCTCCAAGCACCCCTTGCTCCATCCCTACAAACTTCCAATAGTCCTCCACCACTACTCTCGGACTGAGAGTTTTGGTTAGGGTCCATGAAAGCCTGGAAGCCTTCCTACTGGGCATTACTCTTGGATTGTTCAATGTACATTATTATATAACATTCTCTGGCAGTTCACAGTTCTCTCCTAGCATATACAGCACATAGGGGTCCAGTGCAAATCCCATTAAAATCAATAGAAAAACAGCCATCAACTTCAGTTGCAGTGGGACGAGGCATGCAGTGCTTTTACAGTTACATCCTTCTTTCTCTTCCTTTGGCTCTGTTTCTCTTCATGTATTTCAATCTTTTTGATGGTTTTGTTTTGTAAAACAATCTCCAGCTTTGTTCCTCTTACACCTGTTGCAAATCTCCATGGAACTGCTTGTCAAATCCATCCTCATCCTTATAGGTAAGTAATGGATCACTCCAAATAGGAGATTGCTCCTGTGGTGGCTGTGTGACAGTTTCAGTGCTAAAGACTGAAAAATGTCAATGTCGGTCAAAACAACAGATCAGCAGAATCTGATGGTGCTATTCAAATAGCAAATTCCCTATTCCAATCTGTAGACTAAAATGGGTTACAATGATTCCTTATATTGGCCCCCAAATCTTATTCCAAGCGGATGGATCATTAAAGTGTAGAGACAAAATTCAAAGCATACATCTCTAAAAGAGATTTTTTAAGGTTCCAAAAATAGACAACAATTAGGAAATCTTTAGTAAAAGGCGAAAGATCTCTATAGCAGCATGTGTACTGGTAACAGCAATTATAAGAGTCCAAAAATGTGAAGCCTTGTCTTTAAAATGGCATTATCTAGAGCTTGGAGAATACTAAGGGTGGGGCAGGAGAAGGTTTAATGAATATTCATTAGAATTTGAAAATGAATTTGCTTCTGTTGTGTTCATGTCCCTTTCCCTCAAACACTCCATCAAGTTTGCCTGGCATGAAAATGCAGAAAATGAATTTTAATCTCACATCTCATATACACAGGCAAAGCAACAAAATAGTATTGTAATATTTCTGTGGGATGGTAGCTGGACTCCACTGAAACATGTTTTCAGTGTTAGTGACAGCCAGCCCATATTTGCTCAGTTTATGAGTAAAAAGATGGATTTTCTAACTGTCAGCCCTGCAAACTCATATTGGGATCTGAGAGTCAAACTGGTTTTCTTCTGGTACATTGTCATAATCCATAGTAAAGTTTCAGATGTCGGTACTTCATTAGGAATAGTGCTGATCTAGAAATGTAGGGCTGGAAGGGACCACAAGAGGTCATTTAGTTCAGTTCCTGGCACTGAGGTAGGACCAAATATCCCTAGACCCTCCTTGACAGGTGTTTGTCTTAATCTGGTCTTAAAAAACATCTTTTCTACCTTGATGTGCAAGGCAGAAAAAAATCTGCTCCCTGATCCTCAGTTGTATTGGCTCTGTAGTGCTATGTTAGTAAAGCTTGGGTTTGTCATTGAGGTAAGCAGAGGCACTGGAGGAGAGGAGCCATATTACTTATCCACTTGCTGCTGATTGGTGATAATTTGTTAGATCATCGCTTATACTGGGTCCCTTTGTCTTGACGTTAGGATTAAATTGAATGGATATTGTCAGCAGCCTGGCAGCCAAAATCTCAACTGTGGGAGACCTGGAAAGTGGCTAAGCTTTGCTTTCCATTTTCTCCTTCTCCGCTTTTCACCCACCACAGTCCTTAAGAATACAGAGAAAGAAATCTTAACCCACTGAAATAAATTTCCATTGGTTTCAATGGGACCAAGATTTCGCTCAGGACAAAGATGTGATTAGTTGACTATACACTCAAGCCCTACACTCTGAGCACCTGTCCTAGACTGGGGGACTTAGGACTGCCAACTGGGTTGATGCAGGAATCAGCTGCCAAATCACTGCTGCCCTCAACCAGCAAAGCACGTAGGTATATGCTTAAACGTAAATGAAGAGCCCCACTGACAACAGAAGAACTAATTGTGTGCTTAAAGTTAAGCACATGCTTAAGTACTTAGCTACATTGGGGCCTGAGGACAGCATGCAAGCCAAAGTAAATTCTACATTAGGGTATTACATACAGATGTGCTTTTTTTATGCTCACAAGATTGTTTATCCTTTTTGCTAGGATGCTGTCCCCAAACAATTTTTATCACAAAGAATAGACAATAAATTGCCATTTTCACTTGGTTTTCAGATCTGCTTCTCCCTTTGAATCCAGGGAAAAGACCAAGGTGAACCCATCTAAGCAACAAATCCCCAGGAAACCATTGTCCTTATCGTTCCAGAGTGCTGAATAGTTACATTAGCATGGAGATCTAGAACCATAGCACATTCAATAAATAAAATGCAAACCCAAAAGACAAGAGAGATTGTATGTGTTTTTATCCACAGCACGCATAAGACACGATTATCTAATGGGTTTTCTAACTCTTTCAAACTAACTATTCTAGGTCAAAAGACACATTTGGTTTAGAGACTCTTTATTTAAAGTGGAAGCAGGATGGGATTTCCAAGCATACTGCCTGAAAAACAATTACACTGCACTTTTGTGATTTCCTGGCTCTTTAGCTTTGGGCTCTGAGGTACAGTGATGTAAGATTCATGATGACTAACAGTAGGCTTTTTCAGCCTCCAGCTATCTTGCCCTTCAAGTCTACAGTACTCTCTCTCTCTCTCAGTCTGGTTTGAAAGACATAATATTGCTGATTTTAACACAAGGCATAAGATATATTTTGGTTTTCTATGACTTACACAGTTCAGAAGTGATTTTTTTTTCCAGGCTGTTTTTTATGGGTTGTACCGTGCCTTGAGATGCACTGTATAAATGAGATATACAAGAAAGAGCAGATTATATTCTTCTTGTATTATGGTCATAGACCTTAATGATTATTAACCCCTTCTACTTGAAATTACCCATCATCCTCTGTCCTATGTTTTGACTGGAGTAGATTTTTTCCCCTCCCAATAGTAATGCTGATCTCTTAGAGGTGATGTCATCCTTCATTTTCGGAAAAACATTAGCCTCATAACCTCCTTGCTAGCCTGCCATCCAGCTTCCCTCAGAAAGCAAGCAGAGACTAACTAACACTATAAGCCTGAAGTAACCTGCCATGTGAATAGGAAAACTTTTCCCTCTTTTTTTGAGGGGGGGGTTATATATTTTTTTCTTTTTGCTGGCCAGATAATATTTTCTTGCAGGCTGGCTTCCCCTCACCCCCCCCCACATGCCTCTCCCCCTCTAACCCAGGAATATTCCCTTTTAAAATGGAATTAAATAAGATTATTTTCCCCCTTTAGTGAGAGGGCTTCTTCCAGAAGCCATCCAAGTATAAAAGTGTTCACTAACACATTGGCCTGGATTTGGTTTACAACAGACGGTCACCTTGGTATATTGGAACCCTCTTGTTCTCAAATAAGGCAAAGAATAAAATTTTCAAAAGTGATGTATGCACTTTGGATCCTTAGCTCTAATCCCTGATCTTTCACTGCGTGATCTTAAGTCACTTGTGTGACTTCGAAAGTTGTCTCCAAAGCTAAAGCTAGTTAAAATATTTTCAGTGAAACGTTTTCCATCCAAAAATGCCATTTGTTGAAACAGAAATGTTTCATGGGAACGTATTGGTTTTGATGAAAACTTTCTTATGTCTAGCAGGGAATTATTGTTCACAGAGAGACCACACCCAAAACAATAGCCAGGTGGTTTGCAGGGACTTGAAGCTGGATCTGATATATCTCATGGGAGTGCCCTAAGCATTGGGCTATTCTGCGTGAGCTCTTGTTTCTGCTGTGGAATGAAAGATTTTCACAAACGGAATGGGTTTCTGGCCAGTCTTCACGGATTTCTGAATCTCAAAGGAGAATACCAGTGAAATGATAGTAAACAATAAACAATAGCCCAGCCCTTTGTAAACAGCCTACATTCTCACTTATAGGCATATCTCATAGTTTCTGCTTTGAAGTACAAGCACCTGCATTTCAGAGACACAGTTATCCACATGAAAAGGGGATAATGGAGAATTTGGAATTTCCAATCTGGATTTCAGATATGACTTAAATTCTTTTAAACTTGTTCATCATTGGTACAGAATTATTTTGCATCTTGGTTTACTTTTTAGTGTGACTCTCTGACACTGCATTCCAGGGTGACCAGAGAACAAGTGTGAAAAATCGGGACAAGGGGTGGGGGGTAATAGGAGCCTATATAAGAAAAAGACCCCAAAATCGAGACTGTCCCTATAAAATTGGGACATCTGGTCACCCTACTGCATTCAGCTGAGTCACCAAGCATTTGAAGCTCTCTCTGTGAAGCAATTGAGGAGTTTTAAAGCACCCTAACCCACCACCAATCCCTCTACTGTGAACCCTGTGAGTCATTTTTGTAATAATTTAGCCTCAGCTGCACACTGTCATCTACACACACACCCACAAAAGGAAAGAATGGAGGAGGTGGGACAGCAAAACGAAGAGGAAGGAAGATTGAGAGAAGACATGAGAAGGGAAAAGAAAAGCAGCTGGTACTATGGCAAATTAGTTATGTTGTACTGAACGGTACGAGTCTGGTTTACCACTCTGTTACATCAATTTTACAATGGTCTGATTCCAATGGATGCTTTTTGCACATAAATGCTAAGCCAGAACATATGTTATTATGAGAACACCGAGCAAAAGGGAAAAAATAAACTGCTTTATGTATAGAAAGGAACTTGTAGCATGAAAGAATCAGCCTTCCTTGTTTACAGAATAATATTATTATTATGGTCCTGTTTCTTCTTCATAGTTTCAGCTCTTCCTCTTTCTTTTAGCCCAGTTTCTACAGCATGATTAGAACGACCGCAATTGCCCAAACCAGGAAGGGGATTTTTATTATATTAGTTTGATGTGGATAGTCCCTTTAAAGTATATAAACATAGTTTTGTAAAACACAACTCTTAAAGTTACAGAGGCCAATACTATGCAACAAAGTGACAAGTCATTTTTAAACCCTTTGGTATTATTACTATACATCATTATAAACTGAGTCTTGGTGAAGTTGTGGTAATGAAAGCTCCAGTGTTCATTCAAACAGAGAAAACATTGTAATGTGTGTAGCACAATTTCTTACAAGCACAAAAATAAATGATTAATGTTAATGTAATTTGCTAAAAATCTGAGTAATGCTCATGTGGGAAAAAAATGATTATAGAAACAAGAAGATTTAGTGAGACCACATGCAGTCTCTGATACAACATTTTCAATGAATTGTACACCTCCACTTCAATATAAAGCAACCCGACATAACATAAATTCGGATATAATGCGGTAAAGCAGCACTCGGGGAGGGGGGGGCTGCGCACTCTGGCGGATCAAAGTAAGTTCGATATAACACGGTTTCACCTATAACGCAGTAAGATTTTTTGGCTCCCAAGCATAGCGTTATATTGGGGTAGAGGTATAAAAATTGTGACATCAGGGAGCTATGTGCATATAGTAAGTGTGATCATTTTTTTCCTTTTAATATTTATGTTGTTCTCTTTATATTAGGAGTGTGAATTTATGTTTTGTTATCTAGTAAAGTCAAAGTTGAGCTGTATTTATTGGCTGAGGAAACAATAGAAATGTCTTTGCTGTCCTATCACTATACAAGACGCTGCATGATGTGATACTTCAACCTATCACTGCAGGAAAAGCACAGCCTACAAAATATTAATTTACAGTTCCACAAACAGGGCAGGATATTTTAATAACTCCCTTAGCTCAGATCAAAATTCTGTTTCAGAGAAATGTATAAATAAATAAATCCTCCAATGAAAGACTAATTACACATGACATTAGCACTCCAAGAGCCACATCCTGCTCACTTTAGTCATCTGTGTAGCCCCTTTGAAATAAATATAGCTAATCATGAGTAAGACAAGCAGGATGTTACTCTAAATCTATTCTTTGTCTCTTAAATTCCAGTTGGCTACTAGAAAGTGTGACCACACTAGAAATAAAGCAGGCTGGTTGCAGATACTTAATTTAGATTTTTTTTTTTTAAAAAAAAGAAAAGCTTGGAGTAAAATTTGGACTCATAAAACCTCTGCATTAATTATAAACTCTGCTTGAGTTAAAACAAAAAACCTTTTGACAACCTGCCACCAGATACCTTTCTGAAGAGTTGAGTCGCTGTCCTTATTCCTACAGACCCAGTGCATATGCACTGATCCTCTCCTGCTGCAGCTTTTGTTTTCAGGCCTTCTTTTTTCAATGGTTGCCATAGAGTCTACCAATTATCATATGAAAAGCACACACACACACAAAACCCCCAAAAGCCTGCTGCTAAAGCCATGAACAGTTTTCAGTGTTCGTGTAGAAAGGATGGGGGAGGAGGGGGGACTGGCGGGGAGTGTGGGGAAAGACAGAAGTCCTGAGGGTAAGATTGTTCTCCCCCCACCCCTTCTTTAAGATGGCTTGATTATTACTATAATAGGTAGCATCTTTTCCCTCACATAGTTCATTATGGATGCTATTCTATTTCAATGTTTGAGTCTATCAAAGGTTTCCACTATCTGTTCCCACACTCTCACCTTAAAAGCAAGCAACAAAGAGGTTAAAAAAACTAATAAACAAGCCTTCCTTCTTTTAAACTGTTCAGGGTAGGTGACAGCCATTTACTGGAAATACTGACAATGTCAGTCATGGGGGCTGAGTCACCTGAAGAAGATGAAACGTCCATCTATTTACCTTAATGCTCAGAGAATTATGCCAGTGGTATGCTAGAGTAATTCAGCTGAAATCCACGGAGTCACACTAAAGTAACTCCAGCAGTTTCAGAGGAGTTACTCCAATGGCAAACTGGTGATATGCAATGAAGAGTCCAGTTCCTAGGAGTTGAGAATCCAAGAGGGGAGCTGTAGTTATCACTGGTAATGAGGCCCAGGATATTTGAGAAATATTGTCAAAACTTGGTGAGATGAGGTAACACAGTATAGCTACATCAATAGGATGTAAGTAGAGGGTAAAATTCTCACTCCATGGAGGTCCATGGGAGTTTCAGCATTAACTTCAAAGAGGCCAGGATTTCACTCAAGGACTCACAAACTGATTGTCCATATCCCTATGCTTTGTGTAATCATTTGAAACAATGTAAATTGAATGCAAAGTGGGTGTAACACACTACTATTCTGTTTCATTAGTGTTTTACCTCCCACTTTGCACTGATCTAAATGAAGTCACAAGATGCACAGCAACAGACAATCAAGCTTCTTATTTTAAGGTTAAACCTGGATGTGGTAGGTCCTGTTTGCTTCTCCCTCTGTTCAAGTTCACAGAGAACTCAGAGACCTTATTTGCTGGTAAGACACCCAGTGCGGTTTATTTACAATATTGATTTCCACCATCCTTTTACACTCTATAGCCTCACTCCTCAGTCCTAGGGAGCCATAAGCTCCTGAGGCAAGCCAGGAAGAGAAATATCTCTCACCATCTCTCATTCTGCTTCCCCGTTTCCCACTTACTTCCTGTGTATTTTATATCATCTTCCTAATGGCCTAGTTAGCCTCCTAGTGCTCCTCAGCTCATCAATTAGGCACAGCTCTTCTTAATGAGGTCTGCTCTGGAATAATTAGACTTGCAGTGACCAGAGTGCTGGCTCAGCTGCTGTTGCCCAGCACTCTGTTACACCCAGGAGGTGGGTGGGGGGGAAATCACATTAATCCTAATTGTCAAAGGTGTATGGGGGTAACCTAGCAAAAACTATTCTCTAAACGTGTCCTTATGTGGCAGGTTGCAATTTTACCTAGCTTGTTTGCAAAGAACTTTGTGCCATTTCACATTTCTGCTCAACTGTTCATTGAAGACTTTCATCCAGCATTTAGATAAGTATCTTCAGCCACCAACATCATCATCACAACAATGGAACTACTTGAGAGTCTCTCCTCACTCCTTGCCAGCAGAGATCTGCTAGGACCACCCGAACGCCTATATTGTATGTAAATATTGTTATTTACCAATGAGTAATTCCCAAATTCTTCAGCATGATGGAACAGACACTAAAGAGGCTGGTGATGGCTCATAGCTACTTTTTCTAGTCTAGTGTTTAAATGCTCCTTGTACAAATGATCAGCTTTTACATAAACAATGGGGGAAGGAGGAATTCATCCTAGAATTAAAAATAAGGTTTTGAGCTTTCCTGCAAAACTGTTGCATTATTTAGCACCATTTTTAACTTGAATTCCAGGGAAGGGGGAGAGAGAGAGGCAAACTACCAATAACCCTACATACCAGACTTTTCCTTATACCTGAGTTTTTCTTGTTCACACTCTAAGATTAGGATGCTGATGTCAAAGAAGATGCTGCTCGATCAGCATAAGTGGGCCTCACTGAGAACAGAGCTGCACCTAAACAGATCTGATCACACAATTGGGTAGCTTGAGGTAACACTGATTCTAAAGTATCAGAGGTGTAGCCATGTTAGTCTGGATCTGTAAAAAGCAACAAAGAGTCCTGAGGCACCTTAAAGACTGCTCCAATACATCCGTTAGTCTTTAAGGTGCCACAGGACTTTTTGTTGCTTTTTACTGATTCTAAAGAGACACTAGAGTTCTTGAGATGTGAGATCCACTTCTCATCACTTATCCTGGGTTGCTGATGGGTGTCATTGGCTGGGCTAAAGAAGTGGCCTTAGTCAGGTTCTTTAATTATTAACCTGAATAAATAAGTACAATGCAGTATGTTAAAGAAAAGTTAAAATAAAACATTAATAAAAAGTTTCAAAAAACAAAAAAATTGATGTGAGAAAACATTTTATAATATTTTGGTGTGTGCTAAAGAGATCTGAAACAACTTCTGAATTCAGAAGAAGAAGGTGTAGAAGAATGTTGGGAGGGCAAACAATCCAGAGAAATAACAAGTAGAGGATTGGAAGGGACCTTGCGAGTTCATCTAGTTCAGAGCCCTGCACTCCTAGCAAGACTAAGTGTTATCCAGAGCATCTCTGTCAAGTTTCCCAAAGGAAATAAAAGAATGTTAGCACAAAATAAATGTCTTCTTAAAAAAAGGAAGTCTAGCTCAACAAGCTGTCTAGAGCCTGTAAATAAACAACATAAGTGGGGGCTAACCTAGGATTGACTGTGACCAGATAAATTGAACTAAAAGATATTAATCTCTGTCTACACTAAGGACTAGGTCAGCATAAGTCCCAGTTAGCTATCACATGCTAGCCTACTTTAATCTAATCTTGACCTCTTTTCCTAATCTAGACAAACCCTTATGTGCGATGCTAAACTGGAGACACAAGTGGAACATATAGGCAGAAAGCCAATAGGATGATAGGAGGGAAAAGAAGAGCAGAAAGCAGGGATAAAAGTTAGTAAGAGATTAGGAGAAAGTGAGAAGGAGAGTAAAGAGGAATGAGGAGATACAAGTGTGCTGTGAATTGCTTGATTCACTGTGAAGGAGTCTCCCTTTTGTTCTCAGAAATGAATCATCTTAAATTTTACTCCCCCTTTTTATCCCCAGCAGGTGAAAATGCTTCCATTCTCCCTCATCATCTCTGTCCCTGAGGTTATCGCAGATTAGAAGGCAAAAAAAAAAAAAAAAGGCAATCGCAATGACATGTTTTCAGAGCTCATGCAGTCCTCCTGCACTGATAGGGCACAGCTGAATGCATAGAGGCAAACAGTGACAGAAAGCAGGAAAGCAGGCAGTGAGTGCGATGAGAAGAGGCAGGAGGTGATGCTGAGGCTAATGGGGGAGCAAACAGACATGCTCAGGCATCTGGTGGAGTTGGAGGAAAGCCAGCAAGACACCACTGCATCCACTGTACAACCGACTGCCCTCCTCTCCAAGTTCCATATCCTCCTCACCCAGTTGCCCAAGAACACAGGGAGGGAGGCTCTGGGCACTCAGCCACTCCATTCCAGAGGATGGCCCAAGCAACAGAAGGCTGCCATTCAAACAGTTTTGATTTTTAGTGTGGCTACAAGCAGCAATGTGGCCTTGTCCTTCAATCCTCCCCTACCCCACCCTGGCTACCTGATTAGTTATCTCCCTCTTTTTTAATTAATAAAGAAAGAATGCATACTTTAAAAACAATAGTGACTTTATTTCCTTTGCCAGCTCTGATTGAAGGGGGGGCAGGGAGGGTAGTTGGCCTTCAGGGAATTAAAATCAACAAAGGGGGTGGGTTTGCATTAAGGAGAAACACACACAACTGTCACACCATAGCCTGGCAAGTCATGAAACTGGTTTTCAAAGCATCTCTGATGTGTAGCGCACCTACCTGTGCTCTTCTAATCACCCTGGTGCCTGGCTGCTCAAAATCGGCTGCCTCAACCTCCCACCCAACCATAAACATCTCCCTCTTAACTCTCACAGATATTATGGAGCACACAGCAAGCAGCAATGACAATGGGAATATTGGTTGTGCTGAGATCTAACCTAGTCAGTCATCAGCGCCAGCGAACTTTTAAATGTCCAAAGGCACATTCTACCACCATTTTGCACTTGCTCAGCCTATAGTTGAACTGCTCCTTACTACTTCCAGGCTGCCTGTCTATGGCTTCATGAGCCATGGGAGCAAGGGGTAGGCTGGGTCTCCAAGGATAACTATTCGCATTTCAACATCCTCAACAGTAATATTCTGGTCTGGGAAGTAAATCCCTTCTTGCAGCTGTTCAAACAGCCCGGAGTTCCTAAAGATGCGAGCGTCATGCGCCTTTCCCAGCCATTCCACGTTGATGTCAGTGAAACGTCTCTTGTAATCCATCAGTACTTGCAGCACCATTGAGAAGTGTCCCTTGCGGTTTACATATTGGTTGGCAAGGTGGTCCGGTGCCAAGAAAGGGATATGCATTCCATCTATCGCCCCACCACAGTTAGGGAACCCCATTGCAGCAAAGCTATCCACTATGACTTGCACATTTCCCAGAGTCACTACCCTTGATAGCAGAATGTCAGTGATTCCATTGGCTACTTGGATCACAGCAGTTCCCACAGTAGATTTCCCCACTCCAAACTGATTCCCAGCTGACCGGTAGCAGTCAGGCATTGCAAGCTTCCACAGGGCTATCGCCACTCACTTCTCAACTGTCAGGGCAGCTCTCATCTTGGTATTCCTGCACTTCAGGGCAAGGGAAAGCAACTCACAGAGGTCCATGAAAGTGCTCTTACGCACGTGAAAGTTTCGCAGCCACTGGAAATCATCCCAAACCCACAACACTATGTGGTCCCACCAGTCTGTGCTTGTTTGCCGGGCCCAGAATCGGCGTTGCACTGTATCAACTAGCCCCACTGCTGCCATGATGTCCCAATTGCCACATCCCATTCTTTCAGGAACATCTGTGTCCATGTCCTCCTCACAATTGTCCTTGTGCTGCCGTCTCTTAGCCAGGTTCTGCACATACTGCAGTATAATGTGAGAGGTGTTTACAATGCTCACAACAACAATGATGAGCTGAGAGGGCTCCATGCTTCCCGTGCTATGGCATCTGCTTGGGTAATCCAGGAAACAAGATGCAAAATGATTGTCTGCAGTTGATTTCACGGAGGGAGGGAGGAGGGACTGACGACATGTACCCAAAACCACCTGCAACAATATTTTTGTCCCTTCAGGCATTGGGAGCTTAACCCAGAATTCCAATGAGCAGTGGAGACTGCAGGAACTGTGGGATAGCTTCCCACAGTGCACCACTCTGTGAGTCGATGCTAGCCACGGTAGTGAGGACGCACTCCATCAACTTAATGCTCTTAGTGGCGACATACACAATCGACTGTATAAAATCAATTTCTAAAATTCGACTTCTATAAAATCAACCTAATTTCATAGTGTAGACACATCCTTAGTTTTTTCTTTCTTTTCAAAGACTAGTGTTCCTGTATTGGCAATTTTTATATCTTGTCAAAGACTAGTGTTCCTGTATTGGCAATTTTTATATCTTGGCTATTTGTTGCCATTTGAGCATGACAGAAAAAGACTTCAGATTTCAGCACGTCTGTATCCCCAGGACTCTTAACTAACCAGTCAGAAGCTCTTTGCAGCCTCCAAGTGTTTTTGATTGTGCCTACAGTCATATGCAGCTGGAGACAAGATGTTTCATGAAGGCAGCACAAGCTGATGCTGTGATAACACAGCACCATACAGAGAGACTAATAAGAAAAATGGACATAGAATTCTGTAATGAGCTTCATTATCTTAGGACCAGTTCCTCTGTTGGGCTCATTTCTTTCCTCAAGTACCCGCATCCAAATACCATTAAAATCAACAGGAGTCCCACCCCTTTATCTGAATCAGAAGCAGCCTTTTTAATGGTACAAACCTAAATACTTTAGGTCCGATGGACCAGCATGAAGTTGAAGTTGGTAAGGGTGAAATTTTACCTTTACTAAATTGCAAAAATATTTCTATATCCCTAATTTTGGTTTTATCCTTCATTCATTCTGAGCACCATTATTTCCTCAGGCCATGTGGCCTTTAAAATTTGATGCATTCTAACATCTCTGGAGAGGCAGCTGAAAATAAGAGCATCTTTTTTTCTGACACCCTGCACTCAAGGGATGACTCACTGATGACTGATCATCATTAGAACCCAATCATCTCTAGAGAAGACCACTGACTTGAGGAGGATCACCCAGATGAACATATCAAACCTCTCAAATGATACCAGTTTATTCAGTGGATGCCAATGCTATAAACTTTTCTTGAAGAAATCTGCTAGTTAATTTGTACCTTACATTAAACTGCACGAGATTCCAACTCACGTAACTAGCAATACCAATATCTGGAGCTTTTTTTTAAATTATTATTCTGTATATGCCTGCTAGCTTTTATTACATATACAATGGAATTCAAAATTCTTACCTGAATTTTATGAGTCACTGATAAATATTGAACTACCTACTCTTACTTATCACAAGGCAGACTCTTTCATATGCACTGACAAGGGAACACTGAATGAGCTTTATACGCCAACAGTTTCATGCACGCTCACTGTGCACATGAGTATAGAATTGGAAAACTGTCCTATGAAAGAGACGCCATAACTTATCAATAACCTTACGCTAAAATGTAATTTGATGTTCTTATTTGGTGTCTTTTGTTGTATGCATGTGAAAATAGACACATACAGACAGTGCCAAATAGATTGATTTTGTCAGATTTGTTTGTTGTGAGGTGAACAAATAACTGCCTATCTATATGTACCTACATGCAGTACTTGTACAAATCTACATATTAGGGCCATGTATGTGAGTTCTGCAAGAATCTTTATAAAGCATCACATCCCTTCCATGTAATGCCAGATGCCATAATTAACATGAGCAGGAGGTTACAGAACTCATTGGTAGGTATAAAAAGATTTTCTGTAACTAAAAAGGTTACAGTTTTAAAGTCCATCATCTTGGAAGTTTCTAGCACTAGATGAAAGCATCATTCAGCTCTGGGAAGCTGAGATTCTCTGCTCACTAATGCAAATTCAATGCCTCCCACCTCTGCAGGACATGAAATAAGACAATATAGCTGCAATGTTTTTATTGATGGTGTAGGACTGAATTTTGCCCCTCTTGGGTAGAAAGTAGGGGTAATGTGAGGAGAAAATCCACATCTGGAGGAAGAAGGAAACATTTCTCTGGTGGGTGGATTTAGTTCTATTTTATTTATTTAGTGCCAGCTGCCTGAAGCTGTTCGGGGATTTGGAATGTTAAAACAAATCCCAGGAGAGACTGATTAGTTAGCCGAGGGCCCATGAAGTGTTCAGCGTTATATGATAAACCCACCTATCATATGGTTCTGCAATTTCACTCATTATTATCAGCTTGACATAGTAGAGAACTCCTCTCCTCCTTTCTGCTCTCCCCAGGAATGCAAAAAAGCTTGTCCCTATTGCCTCTATTTCTCCTCTTTAACCACATCTCCATAACTTCCTTTTCTGCCTCCTGACTCTTCCAGCCAAACCTGGCTCCTGGCAACTTTTAGCAACCCCCTTGCCTCCTTTCCCTAATTCAAACAGTAACATGGCTTTGAAGCCTAACCCAGGCACACAGCTTACACAGTCCACTGCTGGAGGGTTTGCAAGGTGTCTGTACGTCTGCTGTCACCAAACCTTGTTCAGCAGAGCTCGGTTTGGTGACCTCTCAGCAGAGCTTCATGTTTTTAAGAGATGGGACAGTGGAAATACAGCCCTGATACTCCAACAGCGCGCACGTGCACACACACACACACACACACACATCTTCATTTTACACTAACAAACTAAGGGTGCATACAATTACTAATCAATGAGTCATGTAATACTAGAACAATAGCTCTACAGTGCAAAAGGACACATTCTCAAGAGGCCGGCTCTGGTGGTCAGGCAATATGCTCAGGCTCTGAAGGGATGAACGTGAGATGTACACCATGATCCCTGTGTTACACTTCAGTGTAGCAGTCTGCAGTTGCTCCTGCTGTGCATGGTTGTGGGAAGGCTACAGCAGAACCAGCCACAGTGCACCAGAATTAAGAAGAGCAGAAAATACATCTTAAACTGTGCACAAAGAAATGATGCCTCCAGCAGCAGCACAAAGCTGGGCAGGAAATGAACCCCCAAGAGGGCTCCCTCTCTTCTCAGCACCAGCAATTATTGTGTGCACCCCACATCTCCACAAACATGAGCGAGGCCACGTGCCATTCCAAACCTCCTACATCCAGCTCATGAGACAAAGAAATTCCCAGTGCTTAGAAACTTGCCCAGAGCGGCGGGGCCACAGTAGGAGGGAGGAAATGAGGCTTAGCTGGGGCTTCCTCTCCTCAATACATCTCTGGACATGCAACTGTATAGGGGAAACACCAGGTCATGTGGTCTCAGGAGCAGAAATATTTCCCAGGGAAGAGCCAGCCTACCTGTACAGAGGAACCAGCAGCACATCCTCACAGCCCCTGAACACCAGTGGTGTCATCTAATTAGCTGCAGTTTTCACTCTGGATACTCTTCTCCTCTGCTTATTAGCTCTGTGCTCCATCTACCTTCCCAACCTCTCCCTCACAGGCCCTTATCTGCCAAAACTACTTCCCCTGCTCACAATACTTCAAATGGGATAGAAGGAAGGTAAAAAATGTAAAGCCCTCTACTCAGTCCTTGTGTCTTTCCAATTAAATAGTCCCTTCTTGTTTTCTCTCACCCCACCCCTACATCATTATAGACATGTATTAAAAAAGAAATCCCAAAAAACTATTCATCCCTCATATATAGCCACCTTACAAATATTAATGTGACATTTGCCAACATTTGGTTTTAGTTAAGACCTATATGTGTTCAGGTATTATAAATAATAACGCAGAAGTTCTTGGTGGTGTTAGCTTCACCAGCTTCTGATGATCAATTGGCAGCAGTAGTCTTAGTTAAAGGACTGGTAGGGACCAAAGGTGACATGCACTGAAGAAAGCAGACTGCATCAGGAGTTTGCAATGGGTGAAGGTTGACTGTAAATTAGCATCTCTGGTTTACGATTTAGCCCTAATGGTAAAATGAACAGCAAGTCATAGCAAGGACTGATTTCAGTCTGCAGAGAAAGGTCTGAGAGCACATTTTTTTAGTCTGATCTTATTATGCTGTGTTGTCCTTGGTTTCTGACAATGACACCAGCATCAACATCCTATATCTCCCATGTATCTCATCACACTTCCTTGAATTCCAGAGAAGCTTTATGCCACCTGAGGTTTTCCACTCAGCAATTAGCTGTGCCAGCTTTCAGGCTGTTTTATATTGCCAGAGTTCCTGGATTGGGTCCCAATATATGACCTTTTAAGTGAAAAAGCCATCTTTCCTAAGTCTTTTGCATCACTTGGCTTCTGAAATCTTTCCTATTAACTGATCATAAGTAATTAATAAGCAAAAATATTGTTCTGACAAGGGAAATAAGCATTATTACCTAATAAAGGACAGAAAAAAGAAAGATGGCTGTTTACAATCTTTTTATTTTTATGATGCACAGTCACAGGGTCCACTCACTGTTGCACACCTCACTATGGCAGGGTCTGAGGATTAGCTTTCAAGTCAGACACCCCTTTCCAAGAGCAGCTCACACCTCATCCCTCCTCACTCTACAGGACTCTCAGTGCTCTTTTTTCATGGCTTGGCCCTCCGGCCAGCTCTTTATAGTTTTCCCCTTCTGGGGTATCAAAGTGCCACTGTATCTACTGTCCACATGCCATTTTAGACAGTCTTCCTGTCCAAAACCAGGTCCTGTGCCAGTGGCAGGTGAAGGAATCCAAACCTTCCCACTACTCCAGGTTGCATTCCAGTGTCTCTATGTCTAGTAACTATGGTCTTCTTACACCCAGGCCCTGTCACTATTTCCCTGGACTCCTTCTTACTTCCTTGCCCTATCCTCTACCTCCCTACATGGGTTTTACCAGCCTAATTTCCCTCCTCACAGGGGTAACTATAGACTACCTCTCTCTTTGACTTCTTGCCAGACTCTGAAGCCCCTTCTCTGAGGGAATAACTACCAGCTACTTCCCTACAGCCCCCTTCTGTTCTCAGCCTGCAGTCTTTTTACAAGCTCAGCATGTCCCTGCACAGCAGGGCTTTGTCATCAATTAGCCTTTGAGGCCCTGGTTCTCCCACAGGTGCAGCCTATTAGGCACACAAGGATACCCTGATGATGAAGGCCTTCATGATGATGTCTCACAAAAATTCTACTCAGTGTTCCATTAACTTTCTTCCATTAAAATAATCACTATAGCAGACAAAGATCTGTGCAATTGTAGCCTTGGTAGCTTGTCATCTCTTTCAGAGGTGGGCTGGTAATGTCCATCTGTAAGGCCATGGCTACACTAGAGAGTTGCAGCGCTGGTGAGGAGGTTACAGCACTGCAACTTAGGATGTGGCCACACTTGCAAAGCACGGCCAACGCTGCAACTCCCTGGTTGCAGCACTGGCTGTACACCCAGTCGAGCCTCGGGTGTAGGGATTCCAGCGCTGGTGATCCAGCGCTGGTCAGCAAGTGTGGACGCCCACCAGCGCTTTTATTGACCTCCGGGGTATAAGGAGGTATCCAACATACCTTAGAAGCCTCTCTGGTAATCATGCACACTCCACTGCCCTGGGCTCAGCTGACCCCACCTTTAAATGCCCCGGGAATTTTAAAAATCCCCTTCCTGTTTGCTCAGTCAGGTGTGGAGTGCAATCAATCATTCAATCAATCAGCGACCATGCCTCCACGCCCCAGACAAGCCCCAGCATGGAACAATTCCGAGCTGCAGGACCTCATAAGTGTTTGGGGAGAGGAGGCTGTGCAAGCACAGCTGCGCTCCAGAAGGAGAAATTATGATACCTATGGGCAGATATCACAGTCCTTGCTGAGAAGGGGCCATGAACGGGACGCATTGCAGTGCAGGGTCAAAATAAAAGAGCTGAGGAGTGCTTACTGCAAAGCCCGTGAGGGAAATCGCCGCTCAGGAGCTGCCCCCACAACCTGCCGTTTTTACAAGGAGCTGGATGCCATACTTGGGTGTGACCCCACTGCCAATCCTAGGAGCACGATGGAGAGTTCAGAGCAGGGAGAAGTGGGGGAGGGTGTAGAGGAAGCCGACAGTGAGGCTACTGGCATGGAGGGAGACACCCCGGAGTCCCAGGAGGCATGCAGCCAGGAGCTCTTCTCAAGCCAGGAGGAGGCTAGCCAGTCGCAGCAGCTGGAAGTTGCTGGTGAGGAAGAAGCTGAGGAGTGTGCTCGGGGTAAGCAGATTTTTATGTTTTGGGAGAGGAGGGTTTGGGTTATGGCTGCCTGTATGCATGCCTAACCGTGGAATAGCCCATTGATTTGCTCTATCACGTCTCTGTAATCTGCCTCGGTAATCTCTTGAAAAGTTGCAGCCAGAGCGTGCGCAATGTGCTTTCGCAAGTTTATAGGGAGAGCCACCGTGGTCCTTGTCCCGGTCAGGCTAACTCGTCCGATCCACTGTGCAGCGAGGGGTGGAGGGACCATGGCTGCACACAGGCAAGCTGCATAGGGGCCAGGGCAGAATCCACATTGCTGTAGAAGACCCTCCCTCTCTTCCCAGGTAACACGCAGCAGTGATATATCTGGCAGTAGGAAACCCTGTTGAGAATTTAGGGATACTTGAGTGCAGGGCGCCAGGTTCGCAGTTCTCCCCCCAGCCCCGTGGTGCGTTCAGGTCTCCCCACCCCCTTCCAGCACGTAGCCAGCCCCGCGGTGCGTTCCGGTCTCCTCCCCTCCTTCCCAGCAGGCAGGCAGCCAGCCCCGCGGTGCCCTCCGGTCTCTCCCCCCCCTTCCCAGCAGGCAGCCAGCCCCGCGGTGTGCTCCAGTCTTCCCCCCCGCTTCCCAGCAGGCAGCCAGCACAGCTGTGCATTTTCCCCCCCTCCCTCACCAGCAGGCCGGCAGTTACGCGGACCGCCCCCCCCCCCCCCCCGCCAGCAGCTCGCCACCTTCCTGTTCACTACTGTCCCCGTGCAGGACACCAGCTACCTCCTGTACCCAGTGCAGATAAACCCCAGTCACCCATCGGTCAATTCCCCCTCCCAGGTGCAGTCGGGACAGAAACACTCACCCCATTGCTCACCATGCCTTCGCTTCCCTGGCCTGTCTGTGTTATGTTAGGTATGTGGGAAGGATGCTACAAAAAGTCTAAAAACTCCTTCACTGTGTGATAATAAACAATGTAGCCTCTGTGTATTACATGTTTCTATCTATGTTTTTTTTAGTGACCTTGACTAATGCAGCCGGATCACTGGCATCACGTCGCTTGCAGAACTTGAGAAAAAATCCACGAAAATCAAAAGAAGAATTGATCAAAGCAGTTATGATTCACTACAACAGAGAAAGTAGAAAGACGCAGGAATGGAGAGAGAAAATGTATGAGTGGAGGCAAACAGAAAGCAGGAGAAAGGAATTGGCTACCAAAAAAACCTCAAAGCAGATGATAAGCCTCCTGGCTCGCCAAACTGAGTCTTTCGAGTCTCTCGTAGCCATGCAGGCAGATCTGTACTGTGGTAATCCACACCCCTCCCAAAGCTCTCTTTCTTGTTCCCCAGTATTTGCACAAAACACCTTTCTCCAGCAGCCAGTTTCTTATTACCCCCAGCTGCCCCCAACACCTGTACGATCACCTACCAGCCCTGACAACTACAATTCTTACCCTGTGCACTCCACCCCCATTACCCTACAGCATAGTAATCCTGAAGTGCAGCAGACATTGAACAGTAATCCAAACAGGACATATTCAAACCTCTGAATGTACAGTCCACCACCCTAACCCCCCTGGCCTTTTATGTACTGTACTTTGAATAAAGGATTTTTTGGCTTTTACAATACGTTTTATTATTGCAGGAAGTGGTAAATATTGTACCCCAAGGTAGAAAGGAGCACAGCAAAGGCACCAAACATTACTGTTGGCTCTCAGCATCAAATTGCTCCCTTAAGGTATCCCTAATCCTTGAAGCCCTTTCCTGGGCCTCTCTAGTAGCCCTGCTCTCTGACTGTGCAAATTCATCCTCTAGGCATTGAACCTCGGAGGTCCATTCCTCACTGAATCTTTCACCCTTCCCTTCACAAATATTATGGAGGGTACAGCACGCGGATATAATAGCGGAGATGCTGCTTTCCCCCAAATCTAACTTCCCATAAAGACACCTCCAGCGGGCTTTCAAACAGCCAAAAGCACACTCCACAGTCATTCTGCACCGGCTCAGCCTGTAGTTGAACTGGTCCTTGCTCCTGTCAAGTTTCCCTGTATACGGTTTCATTAGCCATGGCATTAAGGGGTAAGCGGGCTCTCCAAGGATCACAGTGGGCATTTCGACGTCCCCTACTGTGATCTTGCGGTCTGGGAAAAAAGTCCCGGCCCTCAGCCTCCTGAACAGGGCACTGTTCCGAAAGATGGTGCATCATGCACCTTTCCAGGCCATCTTGAGTAAATGTCAGTGAAACGCCCACGGTGATCCACAAGCGCTTGCAGAACCACGGAGAAATACCCCTTGCGATTAACGTACTCTGATGCCAGGTGGGGTGGTGACAGAATAGGAATATGCGTCCCATCTATTGCCCCTCCACAGTTAGGGAAACCCATTTGTGCAAAGCCATCCACAATGTCCTGCACGTTCCCCAGAGTCACAGTTCTTCTTAGCAGGGTGCGATTAATGGCTATGCAAACTTGCATCAGCACCATTCCAACGGTGGACTTTCCCACTCCAAACTGGTTTGCCACCGATCAGTAGGTGTCTGGAGTTGCCAGCTTCCAGATTGCAATAACCACCCACTTCTCCACTGGCAGGGCAGCTCTCAATCTCATGTCCCTGCGCCGCAGGGTAGGGGCGAGCTCAGCACACAGTCCCATGAAAGTGGCTTTTCTCATCCGAAAGTTCTGCAGCCACTGCTCGTCATCCCAGGCTTGCAGGACGATGTGATCCCACCACTCAGTGCTGGTTTCCCGAGCCCAAAGGCGCCATTCCACGGTGCTGAGCACGTCTGTTACTGCCACAAGCAATTGAGTGTCTTGAGCGTCAGGCATTTCAATATCATCCTCTGACTCCTCACTGTCACTTTGCAGCTGAAGGAATAGCTCCACTGCCATGCGTGATGTGCTTGCAACATTCATCAGCAAGGTCCTCAGCAGCTCAGGCTCTATTTGTAACAGAAATCTCAGAAATCGCACTGCAGACTCACAATGCCGCCAAACTGCTCGGAATGTGTAGCAAAGCGCCACGGGGCGTTGGAACAGGAAGCGGAAAGACCAGCACACTTCCTTCCCCTTCCCACAAGCCACAGCTCCAAAATGGGACGAGGTGCTCTGTGGGATAGCTGCCCACAATGCACCACTCCCAACAGCGCTGCAAGTGCTGCAAATGTGGCCACACTGCAGCGCTGGTAGCTGTCAGTGTGGCCACACTGCAGCGCTGGCCCTACACAGCTGTACGAACACAGCTGTAACTACCAGCGCTGCAAAACTGTAAGTGTAGCCATGGCCTAAGAGTATGACCACAGGCAGCACTAAAGTATTTATCAATTCACTAAGGTGATTCCAGGTACAAGACAGTTTTTGAATTGTGAATCCTATTAAACTAGAGACAGCAAAGGACCTGAAAGAAATAAGTCAGTAAAAGTTATCAAAGATAATGTCTTTCCCTATGCGTAGTAACATTTTGCTTGTAGTGCTACAGGAAGCCTAATAAGTTGTCTTGCTCGATGACACTCAAACCCAACCTTGGGAAAATAAAGTTACACATAGAGGTGAGCTATCTTTTCTCTCTGGAAGATTCCAAAGTTCTTGTGTCTGATAGGTCTTCTCAGGGGGGATGCTACAATTTCCTATTCTTTCCTCCTTGCTGTTCAGTATGTATGTGAGGTCAGCAGGGAAGACAATAAAACAGTTTGCATTATGCTGTGTGATGCTGGCAGATCAGGTCAGATCAGGGCTACAGGCCAATTCACTTGTGTATTAGTATAGATCAAAATGAGAATAAATGTAACAGTGTATTCAGATGTTTAAACTTCATGAAAACTAGTGGAATGTTACTTGTATTGTTGTCACTCATTTGTTCCTGTTATAATGTAATGGCAAACATTTACATTGTGTATACTCCTGTAACTAAATAATCCATCAAAGAAATCTTGTGAAATACTAATGAAGTACTTAGGGACTTTAACAGAAAATGCTAAATTCAAAGCCAGTGACTATTATGTAGGAGGGTTTAAAGTCAAAAGAGTTAGTGCATTTCTCACTCACCATCATCAAACGAAAAACTGTCAACTTGCCATCTGTGGGAAGAAACTATAAATTTGGATTCATGGAAAGATCTTTTACCTTTAACTGTTTGGACTCTTACAGGGAAGATACCAGATGCAAACTTGAGATCCTCAGAGAAAATCTGTGTTACCCTGAAAGACTTTTTGGAAACTGGCAGTTCATTACATCACCGCCACCGTTTGGAATTACAAACTATGACTTACTTATCTATTAATATATTTTAGCTGCTTTAACCTCTCAATAACTCTCATTTCTTTTTCATACCTAATACATCTATAGTTAGTTTACTATAGAACTGGCTGCCAGCATGGTCTTTCATGTAAGATCTAGGGTACAATTGATCTGGGGTAAGTGGTTAGTCTCTTGGGACTGGGAGAAACCTGATGCGGTGTGATTTTTGGTTTAAATAACCTTTTATCACAAAGTCCAGTTTGTCTGGGCGGTAAGACAGACTGGGAAATCTGAGGGGACTGTCTGTGACTTCATGGTAAAACTAGTATAATGATCCTGGAGTTCACATTTGTTATTGGTTTGATCAAATCTACTTATAGAACACAGCACCAGCTTGGGGAATCTGCCCTGTTCTCTGACAGTCTGCAGACACTCACAGTTGTGAACCACTCCAGGCAGTGTGACTCACTACCAGCAGAACAGTCATGATACTCAGCTGTGTGTCTCTTCTTCATTTTCTCTGAACCATGCAGCCCTGTACCTTTCCCAGTGCCTAACTAAACCTGGGTCTGGATGAGAGCTAGCTGGCTCAAGTTCAATCCAAACAGGCTGAAGTGATGTTATTAGAATAGAGGAAACATCCAGAAGCTGAGATGAGTCACTGAAGTTAATATTTCCTTCTTTAACACAGAGTTTTGTTCAGTAAAGATCATAGTCTAGGACCTCTTACTGCCTTTTTTTTTTTAAAGATGATTAAGTAGTAGTAGACATTAACAGAAATTTTTTTCTCTCTCTTTTTGGCAGGGAGACTACAATTCTTTGGATTTAGACCTTGCCACATTCATTCTTGGCTTTTTTACCTCTCCAGATTGGATTACTGCAGCGTGATTTACTTGAGGTTACGCCTGGAGACCTCTTGAAAACTCAGTTAATGTAGAAAGCTGCTTTCTAACCACTTGGTTGTGTTTCTCACAAAGAGATATCACACCTGTGCTCCACTGTCTGCTCTGGCTTCCACATTGTTTCCAGATGCAACTCTAAGTGCTGGTCTTCACCTATAAACCCCTATAAAGTTAGCCTCTAACATCCCTGAGAAAGATACTCGCTCCCTGTGTTCTATCCTGAATGTTGAGATCAGAGGAGATATTCAGCTTAACATCCCACCTAGTTAAATTCTTGAGGGGTGGCAGTTCATGTGCACAGAGAACTCTGGAAGATGTATTTTGTAAAGCTAATAAATAAACAAATAAAAACAAATAAAAAACAATTATACACCTGTATTTTGGGGAACCTGAATGTAATTTAATCCTGGTTTTGATTTTTCAAACTTGGAACCAGTCACTGAGATTTTACAGAACTAAAAGCAAGCTTGACTTTCCCCCATTTTCCAGTTTTACCTGTCCACAATGGTAATAGGACCAAACAAAACTACTTACCCAGAGGTATCCTTTCACCAGCACCCTCAAACAAACAAACAAAAAAACCCCAACACTGTGAGGTATGAATAACTGGAACCTGAATTTAAACTGAGTTTGAATTTGCAAAACCAAATCCCAACGAACAAAGTTTTGAAAAACTAAATCCATCTGGGGTTTCTCCTATCCTCACCTGAGTCCTGTTCCTGAGAAGTGCTGAGTGTTTGCAGCTTCCATTGACTTAAATTTGACCTGCTGGCAAAGATAGCATCTCAGGAGATGGGAAATGTAGCATAGAGAGATTAGACCATTTCTCTCACACTGCCTCTATCTTCTTTCCCTTTACCCCCAAAAGATATCCTGTAATTTTTTATGTTTTGTAAATGGTTACAGATAAAAATGCATAATAAATGTATAGGACAACCTAGCAGCCCGAGGCCTATTCTTCAAATGAGGAAAAGAAAGAAAATAAATGAGAAGTTGGTTGCTTGAAAAATAGTCACCATCTGATTTTCCTAACTTCTGTTGCCAGACTTTTTCATTCTTCTTCCTTTTAGGGACACACTTTTCTTTTCTCTCTAATCAAATTTATTTACAAAATGCAGAATCTAAACCTGTGATTGAGAGGAACTAGCTCGGAAATGTTTCCTCCTATTCCTAACACACACACAGACCTACAGACAGCAGCTAACGTGTCAAGGCAAGATCAACTTTATTCCTCAATGTGAATGCATTTATTCATGTATGATCAGTGGGTTGGGGGGATGAAGCAGGGATGAGGTGGTTGGGGGAAAGGAAAGCCAATTGGTTATTTTTGAAAAGAGATAAGAAAATAAAAACCTCATCCAGACATGCAGTGATTTAGAAGTAAGTAAATAATACCTGGCCTAAATCTCTCCCTGGCTTCCAATGCTGTTGAAAAGTGTCAGCTCTTCTTCTGCATATCTGCTAAGTACATTTTTTTTGTAAAAAAGGCAAAGAGTAAACTTAATCTTGGAATCCTTAAAAAGTCACCAGTGCATTTTTCTAGCTCCTGGTACAGCAAACCAGGTTGCCATGGGAAAATGGGTCAGAGCAGTGAGCAAATCAGTCTGTGTAACTGAAATCAGGCTCCTAGTGCAGTGATAGCAGCAAAGGCCAAACCAGACAGTAATCTACAGCTGAATATAGGTCATTGGGATTCTTTGAAGCTGCAGCTGTCCATGTGGGACCCTGATCTCAGACAGGACTCACAAAACCGTCATGATGGCTGGGCTTCTGCTTAATGGTTAGAATGTATTGCAGTAGCTGCTGCTTTGTCTCCTGCAAGAACAAATCATAATTTTAGATTTTTCATTATATAGACATATATATGCAGTGTTTGAGTGTATATACACACAAACACATACACACTACAGTAAAGAAAATTCTCAGTAGGTTCTGGGCACTAATTAGATAACTTAACATTCACAATACAAATTATAATATCCAAATGTGGATTATACATCCCATTCAAAAGAACACATAAATATTCACCAGCAAATATAATCAGAATCCCCCCTTCCCCCGACCCATAGCATACGTAATGAACCCTCAGACAAATTCCCTCCACAAAAGCCTGGGAATAAAGCAGTTCTTTGCAAAATGCCCACAAAGTTTGATAGACCTACACACATTAACATTCATTCCTTCCTCCAACCCCCATGCATATAATGCCTCAGTTTCCTATGTGTAAAATGGAGATAATAGCACTTTCCTAACCTCCCAGGCTGATACAAGGATAAATACATTAAAGATTGTGAGGTGCTCAGATGCTACAGTGACTGGAGCCATATAAGTATCTTAGATAGAGCATTTTTAGGGCTCTAGTCAAAACATCATATGCAAGGCCCATCTAGGTTCTCCTCTGCGGAGTAATAATAACCTCTCTAGATGCTTCCTACCTGTGACATCCCTCACAATGTGGCAGGCCCCATAAGAACATAAGAACGGCTGTACCGGGTCAGACCAAAGGTCCATCAAGCCCAGTATCTGTCTACCAACAGTGGCCAATGCCAGGTGCCTCAGAGGGAGTGAAGCTAACAGGCAATGATCAAGTGATCTCTCTCCTGCCATCCATCTCCATCCTCTGATGAACAGAGGCTAGGGACACCATTCTTTACCCTTCCTGGCTAATAGCCATTTATGGACTTAGCCACCATGAATTTATCCAGCTCCCTTTTAAACATTGTTATAGTCCCAGCCTTTACAACCTCCTCAGGTAAGGAGTTCCACAAGTTGACTGTGCGCTGTGTGAAGAAGAACTACCTTTTATTTGTTTTAAACCTGCTACCTATTAATTTCATTTGGTGACCCCTAGTTCTTGTATTATGGGAATAAGTAAATAACTTTTCCTTATCCACTTTCTCAACATCACTCATGATTTTATATACCTCTATCATATCCCCCCTTAGTCTCCTCTTATCCAAGCTCAAGAGGCCTAGCCTCTTTAATCTTTCCTCATATGGGACCCTCTCCAAACCCCTAATCATTTTAGTTGCCCTTTTCTGAACCTTCTCTAGCGCTAGAATATCTTTTTTGAGGTGAGGAGACCACATCTGTATGCAGTATTCGAGATGTGGGCGTACCATGGATTTATATAAGGGCAATAATATATTCTCAGTCTTATTCTCCATCCCCTTTTTAATGATTCCTAACATCTTGTTTGCTTTTTTGACCGCCTCTGCACACTGCTTGGACATCTTCAGAGAAGTATCCAAGATGACGCCAAGATCTTTTTCCTGACTCATTGTAGCTAAATTAGCCCCCATCATATTGTATGTATAGTTTGGGTTATTTTTTCCAATGTGCATCACTTTACATTTATCTACATTAAATTTAATTTGCCATTTTGTTGCCCAATCACTTAGTTTTGTGAGATCTTTTTGAAGTTCTTCACAATCTGCTTTGGTCTTAACTATCTTGAGTAGTTTAGTATCATCTGCAAACTTTGCCACCTCACTGTTTACCCCTTTCTCCAGATCAATTATGAATAAATTGAATAGGATTGGTCCTAGGACTGACCCGTGGGGAACACCACTAGTTACCTCTCTCCATTCTGAGAATTTACCATTAATTCCTACCCTTTGTTCCCTGTCTTTTAGCCAGTTCTCAATCCATGAAAGGACCTTCCCTTTTATCCCATGGCAGCTTAATTTACGTAAGAGCCTTTGGTGAGGGACCTTGTCAAAGGCTTTCTGGAAATCTAAGTATATTATGGATCCCCCTTGTCCACATGTTTGTTGACCCCTTGAAAGAACTCTTATCGATTAGTAAGACACGATTTCCCTTTACAGAAACCATGTTGACTATTGCTCAACAGTTTATGTTTTTCTATGTGTCTGACAATTTAATTCTTAACTATTGTTTCGACTAATTTGCCCGGTACCGATGTTAGACTTACTGGTCTGTAATTGCCGGGATCAGCTCTAGAGCCCTTTTTAAATATTGGTGTTACAATAGCTAACATCCGGTCATTGGTTACCAAAGCCGATTTAAAGGACAGGTTACAAACCTTAGTTAATAGTTCAGCAATAGTTAATAGTTCTGCAATAGTTTCTTAGTTACAACCATTACCTGTTTAGAAGGTGTATGCACCCGGGTCCCAGAACGAGCAGGGCCAGCTGCCTAAATCACACAGCCTTGAGGCCACCACTAAGAAAAAGCAAGGTCCTTTCCCTCAAAAGCTTGCATGTCAGCTCAGACCAATATGGTAGGGACAGTTCGAAAGTCAAATGGGTGAAGGTATAATCAGCGAGAAGACTAATGCCTAAATCTATAGTAGGCACTAAAGTATATTCAAAGAGTCAGATGACTTATTCAAAGAGGCTATTAATTAATTTATAATAAGATCTATGTTAATTTAAAATAACTATATGGATGCACAACTAAATTTTAAATAAAAATATGTTTATATTATAAATTCAACAAGAGCATCATTGAATAAGTTGTCTGATTTTTTTTTAATAAGTTCTAATGCTTACTGTATATTTAGGCATTAGTTCTCTCGCTCGGGTGACCACGGGTCCCGATAAAATTGGGATTGTCCCAATATTTAGCTGTTTGTCCTACATCCTGACCGATGTACAGTCGGGGGTTATTTGTCCTGATATTTGTTATGGGGCTGGCTAGCTGGTGGGGAAGTGGCCAGCAGGATCCTGTGGCCCCTAGGATGAGGGGCGGCCAGGAGAGTCTCCGTGAGCTGTGCCCATCATGATTACCAGCTCCGCAATGGGAGCTGTGGGGGCAGGACCTGTGAGCACGAGAAGCACACAGACTCCCTGGCTGCCCCGACCCTAAGAGACAGAGGGACTTGCCAGCCGCTTCCTGGGAGCCACCCAAGGTAAGTGCTGCCAGGACCCAGCCCCCAAACACAGCAGGTCCCTCTGGCTCTTAGGGTTGGGGCGGCCAGGGGACTGTATACACTGCTCATGCTCACAGGCCCCACCCCACAGTTCCCAACGGCTGTGGTTCCCAATGGTTGCTGAGCCAGTGCATGTGGTGTGCACAGCCTGCAGAGACCCCCCAGCCACCCCGACCCTAGGCACTAGATGGACCTTCTGGCTGCTTCTGGGAGCTGCCCCAGATAAAGGCCACCCAGACCCCACCCCTGCACCTCCTCCCCCTGCCCCAGCCCTCAGGTAAGGAGGTGAGCAGCGGGTGTGGGGGACAGCCGGGGTCAATGGGGCATGCATGGCATGGCCAGACACACATTGGTCTGCCTGGCTCTGTGCTACCAGTGTGCCCCTTCCTGTTGTGAGCAGATCTATGCCACACCACACAGCTCCCCCACCTGCTATGTCCAGTGTCCCCCTGCACAACTTCCCCACCACAAATGGACAGTGCCCTGCACACCACCACCCCTGCCCAGCATCCCCCTGCCCACAGCGCCACCACAAATGCCCAGCACTCCACACAGAACCTCCTACTCCCTAGTTCCCCAACACACACAGATCTCCCCCTCCCCCACTATCCAGAGCACTTCCGCAGAGCCCCACTATTACAACTACATGATGCCCCACACAGACCTCTACTGCCCAGTGCCCTGATACATAGAGATCTACCCCACTGCCCAGTGCCCTCCCAACAGACTCCCCACTGCCTAGCACCCCGAAGCATACAAACCTCTCCCATTGCCCAGCACCCTCCATCACCTAATAGCCTGGTACCCCCTCCCCCCCAGAAGTCCCAGATACTCTCTCCCCCATGTCCTGCCCCCTCTCCTGGCCGCACTCACCGGCCCTGCTGGGAGGTGAGATAACTATTAGCTGGGCTGAGCCAGCAGCGCGGCTGAGGTTGGAACTGGAATCATGCACCCCTGCCCTGCCCCGTGGCTTCTGCTGGGGGCTGGAACTGGAGCTATGAATTCCTGCCCTCTGGTTTGTGACAGGGACTGCAGCAGGGGCCATGCTCCTCCCTCACAGCTTCTTAGGGCTGTACACCTCACTTTCCCATGGCTCTTGTCAGGGCTGTGTTCCTGTGGCACCATTGCTTCCTCACCCTCCTCGCTTCCCCCCATGCGTCCTGATATTTTACTCTTGTGATCTGGTCACCCTATCTCTCGCTGATCATATGATATGATTATACACTTGTTTTTTTTAAATTAAAATATAGTGAGAGAGACAGAGAGAAGAAGAAGAAGAAGAATGGGCCTGATCGTTAAATGTCGACTGCAAATGCATATGCAAATTGTGTGACCAATTGCATGGATCATTTGTCCAGAAATACCATGAATATGTAAGCAAGCTGTGTAACTGTGTACAAATGGCCATTTGCATCCATAAATAACGTGCAGAGGCCTGGCTGTATATGCAAATTAGAGAATGTGCAGCTGTATACAGACATAGTAACATATTTATGCTCCAAAAAATAAATAATACAACAAATGAAGAGGAAAAAAGAGGTAAAGCAAAAGAGAGAGAGAAAGAGAGAGAGAGTAGGTAGGGCAGATTAAGGAAGGATTAATCTTTGTAACTAGATAAACTTTTGTTCACTTAAGCTATAGTTGATATGCGTAAAAGGAAAGAATAAATATCTCAGGCCTTATCTGCCTCCAATGTACAAATAATGTATATTTCCTTTACTAATTTCCACAAAAATTGGGCTTAAATCCATCAGTCTTCTTCCACCTGATTATTCAGTAATATCTTAACAGCTCTGATAACCTATATGAGGCAACAGAGTGACTGAAATATTTGTCAAACAAGCATCTTCTTGTAAAATCAACAAACACTACTTTGTTCAAAGAATCCTGTTGAAGACAGCAGCCCAATGTATTATTGGTGAAGCACAGTGCATATGAGATACGTGCCTAATGTTCACCAGAACACACTCATTTAGATATCCCCAGATATAGTTTAAAGATCTACTGTTTTGTTGATAAAATTCTTTTCATTCCCTTGATGACTAAATAGCCAACTCTGCAGCATCACAGAAAGCACTGGCCAGGCATACAGCCTTACCTGGGGGATGTGTTTCTAGTACAATCAGAATTACAAGCCTCAGCAAAAAAAGTTTACAATCTGATTTCAGGAAAATGAATTATAGAGGAATCTTGCTCTTAAGAGGACAACTAAGAAAAATTGAACATACAACTTGGGAGAGGAAAATTAGTAAAAAACAGAAAAGAAAAGAAGTTTTGCATTTCATAACTTTTAAATAATTCTTATTTCATATTTGCAAACCGCTCTTAGCCTTCCTTTAACTACAAAGCAGTAAATCACAAACTCTGGGGATTGTATAAAAGTTTACAAAATGAACGATTTGACTAGATTCCAGGGAGTGTGGAGGGAGGGACAGATTTACAGGTATAAAAGAAAAAAATCCATTGAAGTAAAGCTGGCAGATGAATCTTATGTTGTTATATATCCCCACATTCCACGGTTAAAGGGCCATGAGTTCATAATAAGATGTCATTCTCTTTAATCTGGCCAAACAGGCACTTCATGGAAGAGAGCTAATGAATTCTGCAGTATAGAGGAGGAGGTGAGGTATTTAGCACACCTCTGTGTCACACTCTATTGTCTAACCAGTGTGGAGCAGATGTTGACTAAAGGAAAAGAATCAAGGAAATGCTATCTGCTGAAAATTCCCCCTTTTAGCTGATTTCCCCCAGGATGAAAGTGTTTTAAACTGCAACACAAAGCATAACCCTAAAAAATGACTGGGCCAAATCCTGAAGCTGATACTCAGGTTTCACTCAATCCTTACAAACATCAGCCAGACTCTGGCTGGTGTGGCTGTTTCTCAGGCATCCAGCAGCTCTCAGGATTTGGAAACATGGGGAATTTTGCATCTGGAAGGACTTCAGGAATTGGCCTGCTGAAAACAGAAAAGATGGAATTTCACAGAGGTCTTTCTGAAGATGCACATACACCCCACCTACTCGTTAGATTGCCAGATACATGTTTTCTTAACAATGACCTTGGGGATTCCACTCAAGAAGTGCTGGGAGTTGCCTACTCACTTAGTCTGGGGTGGATATGGGCTCTTCCCTTGTTGACTGACAACCAAGGAATGTCATAATTGCACAATTATTGCCCCTAACCTCTTCAAATACTGCTGGGAAGAGGAAAACAAATATCTGCCGCTCTCCCTGGAATGTGCTAGGAAGGGGCCAGTCACTTAGCCTGAGAAAAGGATAAAATCCCCTTTCCAAAAAAAATGAATTCCTGGAAAAGCAAACTGGAGACACCCTCCAGTTCTTCCTAACTCAGGCAGATGTCATTTTAAATGATCCTTTAGAGAATAGATTGCAGAGTTCATCTCCCCAATTGTGATTGCATAAAGCATTTTGATCAGAGTGAGAATATCTTATTAAATTATCAGTTGACTCACACATCAAGGATGACAGTTATCACAGTAAATCAACTCAACCAAGACTTGCTTAGCAGATACAGTGTGGCTTAGTGGGTGGGGCCCTAGAATAGGCCTCAGACCACATGGGTTCTAGTCCCAGCTCTACTACTTACCTGTTGGGTCTCCTCAGACAAGTTACTTCACCTCCCTGTACCTCAATTTCCCCACCTGCAAAAGAGAGATAATGATACTGACCTTCTTGTAAAGCACTTTGAGATCTCCTGCTGAATAAGGCTTTATTGTTAAATAAAATGGCTAAGAAGTCTGCTGAGCTGGTTACCTGCCATCAGGTCAAAATCCACAATCTTCCAATACTTCTATCTGTAATGTAGCTCTGCTTAGAAAGCCATGACTAATATTTGATTAATCAGCTGGTTTTTTTTAAAAGGCTCTGTAATGAAAAGGATATACCAGGAGGTCAGGCCAAACTACAGAAAATTGGAGCTCCAGCAACGAAATCTAAAAGAATGGGCATTTTAAACAGAAATACTTTAATCAAGCATAATGTCTGGCATGGTAACAGTGGAGGAAGTATTCCATGTCATCAGTGTGGAAGCCTTCAAGAGAAACAAAAAATCCTTGGCCACTCAGTAAGTGATGAGAGTTATAAATATTTATGTAAACGTTAATTTGCTTTCAGCTGTACCTTGGAAAGCTCCTTCAGTTCTGCTAAATTATGCTGCTAAATGTCAAATTCACAATTTTAGAAAGTTATTGTCAACACTTTGTTATTATTGGATATTAATTAGTATTAAATTGTGATGGAGTTCCATAAAACTACAATGAAAGAGAGAAAGATTAAAGGATACCACCAGTGCAATGAATAGAGCCCTACCAAATTCACAGTCCATTTTGGTCAATGTCACAGTCATAGGGTTTTAAAAAACATAAATTTCATGATTTCAGCTATTAAAATCTGAAATTCCATGATGTTGTAATTGTAGGCGTTCTGACTCAAAAAGGAGCTGGGGGGGGGCAGAAGGAGGGTGGGTTGCAAGGTTATTGTCAGGAGGGTTGCAGTGCTGCTACCCTTACTTCTGTGCTGCTGGTGGTGCTACTGCTGCCTTCAGTCTGGGCAGCTGGAGAGAGGCGGCTGTTGGCCAGGATCCCAGCTCTGAAGGCAGAGCTGCTGCTAGCAGCAGCACAGAAGTAAGGTTGGAATAGTATGATATTGCTACCCTTACTTCTGCACTGCTGCCTGCAAAGGTGGTCCTCAGCAGGGCCGGTTCCAGGGTTTTTGCCACCCCAAGCAGCAAAAAAAAAAAAAAAAAAGCCGCGATCGCGGTCTGCAGCTCTACCGCCACCGCTTCAGTCTTCGGCAGCTGGTTCTTAGCTCCGAGAGGGACCGAGGGACCTTCCGCTGAAGAGCAGGATGTGCTGCCCCTCTCTGTTGGCCTCCCCAAGCACCTGCTTGCTGGGCTGGTGCCTGGAGCTGGCTCTGGCCCTCAGTCAGCAGCAGCCACCCTCCAGCCACCTAGCTCTGAAAGCAGCAGTGCAGAAGTAAGAGTGACATGGTATGATATTGCTACCCTTCTGCACTGCTGCTGGAGAGCTGCTGCCTTCAGAGCCGGGTGCCCAGCCAACAACCATCACTCTCCATCCTTACTTCTGCCCAGCTCTGAAGGCAGCGCAGAAGTAAGGATGGCAATACCACGACGCCTCTAAAATAACCTTGCGAACTCCCTTTTGGGTCAGGACCCCTCAATTTGAGAAACACTGGTCTCTCCCATGAAATCTGTATAGTATAGGGTAAAAGCACACAAAAGAACAGATTTCATGAGGGGAAACCATTTTAAGTTCTGTGATACATTTTTCATGCCTGTGAATTTTGTAGGGCCGTAACAATAAATAACAATAAATAACTGAGTATGATTTTCCACTGCTTGTAATAAAATGTTGCCAACAGATAAATTAAACTAGACTTCTTGTTACAAGTTGCCACTTGAATCAGTGAATACTGACCCTGGTCATGTGACCAGAGATATTAAACTTCTGTAATCCTGACCCATATCAGGTGACTAAGGCCATGCAGTAAAGAACAGTCTCTTAGTAGCACTCCCATTCATCAATCTTTATTGCATGGTGCTATAGGAAAATTGAATCTTTTTGAGAAGAATGGAGTCAAAACAACCTCATGAATCACTCATCTGGAAGGGAATCTGGAAGAGTACAGAAGAGATGGTTCCAACACTTAGAAATTTTCCTGGATGCAAATTTTATTGATGAGAAATTGAGGTGAAATCCCTCAGAGTAATACAGAGACACTGGAGATCTCAGACTGCTATATAAAGTCATTCAGAAATTTAAAAAATACTATGATCCTCACAGTAACGTGAAGTAGAAAAGGCACATTTTGTTTACAAGCAAATAGTGGCCACATGAGGCCGTTGCCCATTATGTCACAGCCCTACATTATAAAGCTGAATGAACTTGAACAGTTAACAGATGGGTTAATTTTCAAGATATCAAAAAATTATCCTGTCCCCAGTCAGTAGAAATATCAAAGCTTTGGGGGAAATGATAATGTGGGGGAGAGGGGGAGGGAGAGTGGAGCAGGTCAATCAAAACATTTGACTTTGATCATTTGGAAATGTTCATTTCCAATTCTGACTTATCTATCTCATAGAAGTGGAAACCCCCTTAAACCCTCCTTCCCGACTATTTTAGCATCAATCATCAAAAATTTTAGAACAAATTGTTTCAAACTTACAAACTAAGATTTTCATTCTGAAAAAAAAAAGTCACAATGGGATGTTTTGATAATTGCAAAACTTTTTTAAAAAATTGAATTTTTCCCACAAACAGTTTCACTTCAATGAATGGGCATTTTCCAATGGAAAATAATTTTTGCCAGAAAATTCCTGACCATGTCCACAAATTAGAGACCAAAATATGTGAGGTATAATTGATAGTAAGGTCAAAGTAAGGTCATTGTGAGGAATGGATTTGACTGCAAAAAGCACTGAATATATAAAGGGCTGGTGAAAACTGAGCTTGAAATAGAAGTATTAGCAAATAGTGAAAGAAGTGAATCTAATTAAGAATGCATGTGAAGGCATAAAGTCAGAAGCAAAGGAAAACACATGGCATAGACAAGAGTAGTAAATGCAATAAATATGGAGGCAATCACAACTTAAAGGTGTCCAGCCTAAAGCGTATTGTGTCTTGTAATACAAGCAACCAGTTTGCAAAAATGTGTCACTGTCTGCACAAACTGTAAAGAAATTAAAATAAAAACACATTCATTAACATACAACTGCAGGACAAGGCTCTGATTATGATGCAGAAACAAGCTATGCATGATATCTTTCTTGGGTCTTTTAATACATTTACACAGTAAAGTTCTACAACAGATTGTTTTGTGACACTGCAAATATATGAATAAAAAGTAAATTTCAAATAGATATAGGTGCTCAGGAAGCATATAGCAAAAATCTGACTGCTCTGTGTTTAAAAACCCCACACACTTTTATATAGTAAACACAAAAAGGGCCCATGTAGTAAAGTCACATTGGCACATCTGTAGAAGGAGAGATACCACTCAAGTCTGATGTTTGCTTGATTTGAAAAGCAGTTGACAAATGCAGATATCAAGCAGGTTTATAACTTATCTACTAAACAGGGTGCAAAAGAATTTGATCAGGCCCATGTTTAACATCTCAGGGTGCATTACGGTTATACTACATAACAGTAATATATAAATCTCCACCACAGAAGTCTCAATAGCTCTGTGACACAAAGGTTTCTAGGCAAAGGTCCTCCTGTTCTTTCCAAACAACTCTTACCTCAGACCTAACAAACACCAAACACATCTTACAGGATATTTATTCATAAAGAGTAACATGTAAGTATCTTCAGAAAGCTCATAATGTGTCAAGATTCATAATCATTGCATGCTATATGTACAGGTAATATTTAAGGAATAATGTATTTATACTGAAGTATGCTTATGGACTTGGAGTAAAACTTAGCCACCAGGTGAGAATCTATCTCAGTGATGATCCACGCATGCAGAGGGAGTTGTCACCCCACCCTTTTTGCCAATGATTCAATACAAGGTTCAATTGTTTAGCTTTATGCAATATTAAGACTTTCAAGGGAAAACCATCAGATGCAATTGCAAACAACTAAAACCAGTAAGAGGGAAAAAGCATGGGCGGCCAGGTTGGAGGCTAACCTCTGGCTCCTCCTCTTGTGCTCGAGGCCCTGCCCCTCCCCTTCTGCCTCCCTCCCTCCCCTTCCGCCCCGCTTCCCCACAGGAGCCCAAAGCACTCCCACCATGGGCCCCAGGCCATCTGGCCAGGGGATAAGGCCCCAGCCCCGGTGCACCGCAGCCTCAGCGCCCACAACCTCTGGGCAGCGTGGCCACAGCACCCACAGCTCTGGGACTCCAGGTGGTTGGGCAGCTTGGCTGCTGTGCCCCTAGCCCTGGGTGACCCCCAGTCCCGGTGCTCAGGTGGCCAGCTTCAGAGCACGGGGCAAGCAGCAAGGCCCAGCACCAGCTTCTCCGGCGGCCTCAAGTCCCTGCGGGAGGCACGCTGGCCTGGGGGCAGGGCCACGGTAGGCTGTTTGGGGAGGCACAGCCTCCCACTGCCTACGATACCCGCCGCCCATGGAAAAAAGGAACATTAGAAAAAAGGAACATTAGGGGTTTGCCCTGTCTATGAATAGGAGCAAAGGACTGTTTCGACTATAACACAGAAGAGGGAGAGACTCCCTGGTTTCATTCATTGATGAACCCCCTTGTGAAGCAGGGGCTTTTTTCTGATTAAATCCTTATGGTTCTTGTGAAAGCAGCCAGCTCTGCAACAGACTGAGGGGGACCTACTTTATTAGATAGGAAAGGAAAACGTTAGTAAATATAAACCCAGGTTTGTGTGTTATGGTTTTGTTTTGTATTGTAATCATTTGTTTCCATCACTTTCTCTCGTTTCTAGTTACATCTTCATTTTTTTCCTTAAATAACTCTTCTTTTGCTTCATTAGAAGTGCTCACAAGTGCTGTGTGGTTTACAAAAGTGGTGCTTGACGGTAAAATTGGTAAACTGGGGTACACTGCCCCTTTGGGGGCAGAGACTCTGGGATTTCTGTGAGTAGCCAGTGTCAGGTGCTGGATACCACAGGGGGCGCTTCAAAGTGACTTGGAGAATGAGTGGAAGGCAAAGACAGGCCTGGTATAGCCAAGGAGAGAGTGCTTGAGTGGCTCAAAGATTGGTGGTGTTAGGGAACTGACTCCCAGTCAGACACAGCCAAGACTCCTTCATGTAATATGAGGGGGGTGTAACAAGGTAATTCATGGTCCTCAGTGCCCCAAGAACCATTACAAGCTCTGACGTATATTAGATAAAAAGCTGAACTTGATAGAATGTCAGAACTGCATGTTATTGAGCAAATTCTGACAGACTAACAGGCTTAACAATATGGTCACCATAATAAAACCAAGGCTATGTATAGATCCAACATTTTTAAAAAGACATCAAATATGAGTGCTTCTCTATGAGAACAGATGGTGAGGCCATGTCTAGACGTCAAAACACAAGGGCATTTCCAGTTTTGGATGGAAGCCACTGTTCTTAGCAGGCCTGATTAAATGCAGAAAGTTTGAAACTCTGCACTTTCAGCTGCCCGTTGAATAGATGTATGTTTAAGCACCTTCCCTTTGGGATTGTCTCAGTGTCTTAGTTTTGCCAAAATAGTGCCTCCCAGATATTTGAGCGTTTGAATGAGTTGGAAGTGATTATTTCTGATCTCCTGATTGGGCCTGAGAATGATCAACCACACAATGAGAGCTTGTATAATATTCTGCAGAGGACCAAAGGAAAGACTGAATGGGAGTAAATGAATGAGATTTATGGCTTGGCTACACTTGGCTCCCGCAGCAGCACTTTGAAGTGCCAGTGTGGTCACAGCGCCAGCGCTGGGCCAGGGCTGCAGGTACTCTACCTCCCCGTAGGGATTAGCTTGCAGTGCTGGGAGCCACGCTCCCAGCGCTGGGGCACTGTTTACACTGGCGCTTTGCAGCGCTGTAAGTTGCTGCGCTTAGGGAGGTGTTTTTTCAACCCCTGAGTGAGAAAGTTACAGCGCTGTAAAGTGCCAGTGTAGCCAACGCCTCAGTAGGTAGGACACTATACTAGGGCATGCTGTCCTTGAACTGGATCAGGCTTTAAGTGGATAATGCTGTATGTCTTAGAGCAGTTCCAGCCCAGAGTTTACTGGGGATCAGAAAATTACTTGGGTAGTCAATGTGCTGTGTGGTCAATATATGCTTGCTGGTTTAGCGACTGCATCCGCAATATATAGGCTGCTGGTTTAGTGACTGCATCCACAAACCCCAATAAAAATTCTTTGGCTAGGCATCACTGGGGTTGTCTAAGGGTGGTGTTCTTAAGACGGTCTTGTCTGTGTTACCTAAAAGGTGACTAGTGTCACAGTATTGCTCTAGAGGGTGAGGGTCCCAGGGTCATTTTTCCCTCTTTGATGTCTAATTGGTTAGATTGTCAGATTGTCCTTTCTCAAATGGTCGTATTCAGGGCCATCCCTAGCCATTTTGGTGCCCTATGTAGCCCCAGGCCTCCACCGGGGGGGAGGGAGGGGCGCTGACCCCAGGCCTCTGCGGGGGGAGAAACGTGGGACTGGCCACTTCCTGCAGGAAGTGGAGTGACCGAGCCCCAGCCTGCTCTGCTCCTCTGGCTCCCAGGCTTGGGGGCCAGCAAGGAACCGCCTCCTAAGCACTCGCTGGCAGCATGGTAGGGAGCCAGGGGAGAGGAGCAGGCTGGGGCAGGGTCACTCTACTTACCATGCTGTGAGTGCAGGGAGCCCAACCCCTCCTGCAGTCCTCAGAGGAAGGGCTGGCTGGAGTGTGTGTGGAGTGGGGCTGGGGCGGAGGAGTGGGAAGAGAAGGAGCAGGGGCGGGGCCATGTGGAAGAGGCAGAGCAGGGGCTGTAGCAGCTTAAAGCTGTGTAGGACACCAAAAATGTGGTGCTACAAATTTCCTGGTGCCCTACGCAGCTGTGTATTTTATGCATGGGTAGGGACGGCACTGGTCCTATTTTCCCTCCATCCACTTGGAACCTAATTTAACTACAGAGTACAGTAAAATACTTAGAAATTATAATATCCATAAATTTGCTAAACTTTGCTTTTTTAAAATCAATTATTTCTGCCATTTTCCTCAGCCACATTCTTTTTAATGCCACAGGAATGCTGACTTTAAATGTCTTTTTATACTGTTGCTGTTTCTGTAGTATGTTCATTCTCAGCATGACCCACAATGATACTTTTGATAATACTGAGCTGCAGAAATGGATGTTGCTGGTTTTGTTAAATTAAGCTACATGCAAAATATAAGAATGTGTCTCTTATGGACAATTTACTGCACCAAATTGGGCCAAATTGATTCCTAACGTAATTTCATTAATGTTAATGAAGTTACACCATGATTGACTTTGGCTAACTGTATTAAACTGTTAAAGAAAGAAAAACTTTGGCAAGCCTTGTTTTCTACCACATGAAGCCAAGTAATAACAAATCTTAACCAAAAACATACTGTTTTGCTTGAATCAAGATTATTACAATAATTTTTTCCCATTCCCAGATGGAAACAGAAGTAACTGTACAGAAGAATGAATAAATACAAAACTAATAAAATGTTAGGTTCCTAAGCACTCCTTTACTTCTGAAAGATGACTGATCAAAATAAGTGTAACAGATTTTAAAATGTCTCATACTCCTTGGAATTTAGGGATGCATAAATCAACCCCAATAAAATAAAAATTGAACCAAAATCTTAATTAAAAAATTAAATCAAAGTGGAATTTCACTAGATCAGTTTCAAAGAAATTGTGTAACTTTTCTTGTGCTTTGGTTTTTCAATGATTTTCATTAACATTTTGATTTTAGTGAGGACCAGAAACAGAGATACTGTCATAACAAGTGAAAGAACATTTCTGAAATGCCTGAAACTCAGAAATATTTAATATATTGGAAAAATATGACCTTATGAATTGTCCAGTGAAATTTCCAAATCAGAGAAGTTCTATCAAATTAGGATAAGCACAAACTTTTGAATGTTTATGCTTATCCTAAAATCACTACTTGAACAAAAGCCATGTCACCAAAAATACCTATTAGTAATCAAATAACACGACAAACCATTTTTGACTTTGCAGAAATCATTGGACATTTGACTGTTCAATGCAACATTGGATCAATTATCATTCCACACCATTCAGCAACCATTGTTCTTGAAGGAAGGAATATATCAAAAGAAAGCATGAGGGGCTGAGAAGATCAATGATTTGCAGCTCTTTGAGAATATTCATCCTGACAGTGAAATGCATCTGTTTCAGGTGTAAATGCCTAGCTACCCTAATGCAGGTTCATTAGTTTCATTATCATGCAGGTAGGTCACACATGAGGAAGTATGAATGGAATGCAAAGCATAGTATGTGTATGTATAGCTAATGACATCAGCCTGAACCAAAACCCACCTAAACTTTAGAGCATTCACTTACTGATCCAAGCTGAGCCATTCAGTTCCATCTCTAGTGCTAACTACAGATGATGGACTTGATTTTATCTTGTGCCAAAGTTCCTCTCAGTACAATAGAAAAGATGGGAGTGTCAGGGAGCCGAATGCAATAACTTTCTGATTCTCAGGGCAGCCTTTGCCCTGACTTAGAGCTGCTTCCTGGTCTAGAGCTTCACAGATGTCCACGCCTTTCATAGTATATTGAGGGAGAGCCAGGTGTGAATTTTGAGTTTGTAATCCAAACCAGGTGAACGTCTTGTCATTTGAGGTTTGAATATGCATGTTTTGGACAACCCTCGCCATGATGTTGCACTGCAACTTCTTGATTCTGTCACTGAATTGTGACATTGCCAGGGGCAGCTCTATGTTTTTGTATCAGAGGGGTAGCCGTGTTAGTCTGGATCTGTAAAAGCAGCAAAGAATCCTGTGGCACCTTATAGACTAACAGACGTTTTGGAGCATGAACTTTCGTGGGTGAATACCCACTTCGTCAGATGCATGTAGTGGAAATTTCCAGGGGCAGGTATATATATGCAGGCAAGCTAGAGATAATGAGGTAGTTCAATCAGGAAGGATGAGGCCCTGTTCTAGCAGTTGAGGTGTGAAAACCAAGGGAGGAGAAACTGGTTCTGTAATTGGCAAGCCATTCACAGTCTTTGTTTAATCCTGAGCTGATGGTGTCAAATTTGCAGATGAACTGAAGCTCAGCAGTTTCTCTTTGAAGTCTGGTCCTGAAGTTTTTTTGCTGCAGGATGGCCACCTTAAGGTCTGCTATAGTGTGGCCAGGGAGGTTGAAGTGTTCTCCTACAGGCTTTTGTATATTGCCATTCCTAATATCTGATTTGTGTCCGTTTATCCTTTTCCGTAGCGACTGTCCAGTTTGGCCGATGTACATAGCAGAGGGGCATTGCTGGCCTATGATGGCGTATATTACATTGGTGGACGTGCAGGTGAATGAACCGGTGATGGTGTGGCTGATCTGGTTAGGTCCTGTGAGGGTGTCGCTGCTGTAGATATGTGGGCAGAGTTGGCATCGAGGTTTGTTGCATGGATTGGTTCCTGAGCTAGACTTACTATGGTGCGGTGTGCAGTTACTGGTGAGAATATGTTTCAGGTTGGCAGGTTGCCTGTGGGCGAGGACTGTGTTTTTGGCCGCCCCAAGGACAGCAGTCAGGGAGCCTTCAGCGGCGTTTCTGCGGGAGGTCTGCTGGTCACGCAGATTCGGCAGCGTTTCTACGGGTGATTTGCTGGTCCTGCGCCTTCAGCGTACCTGCCACCAAATTGCCGCCAAAGCCGCGGGACCGGCGGACCTCCTGCTGAAACGTCGCCGAAGGCTCCCTGAGTGCCGCCCGCCTGAACACCATCATGCTGCCCCTACCGGCCTTGCCGCTCTGGGCACGCACTTGCTGCGCTGGTGCCTGGAGCCACCCCTGGACATTGCAACACATCACAACACAGTTTTTCAGGCTGAGTATATTGCATCAGTCCTGAAAATGTCTCAGATCAGACTTGATCTAAAACCAAACTCCTGACCACTTGAGATAATTAAAATATCTCATCGCACTTTTTGTAATAACAAAGGTATTAAGATTGCTTCTTTGTTAGGGTACTGATAACTCTTAGCCATGGGAATAACCCTTCCAGTATTCCAATCTGAATTATTACATTTTGCCTACAGAAAAGCCCCCTGTGGTTTCAGTTGAATATGGTGTTATTCACTCTCTGTGTTGAAAAGTCCAACAGTATTGCTGTGAACTGTAAACAGATGCAGTGATTCCGCATCAGAAATAGCTGCACTTCTAGTGGAGGATGAATTGTACAGCCTGTTTGGGAAGTAAAACACTTTGGGATCCTTTGGGAGAAAAGAGATATTTCTTTATTACTTCAGGTTGGCTTTAAAATCCTGGCTTTAAAATCTTTCTTGCAGGAAACACTAAAACCAAATCAGGGTTGTCTCCTGAAATTGGGGCAGGTGACAACTTCAATTAAAATGGACATTTTCCTGTTTTTATTATTCTGTCAGGGCAGATACATCATTTCCCTTATCCCAATCTACTACAGTTCCTTTTTTCCTTTCCTTTTATATCTTAGTGCTCTGTATCTCAGAGAATATTTATTTCCCAAACCGCTGTCACAGGCCACTAATCTGTGACAGAGCTCAGTCTCCATCTCTAACAAAGTTCAGAAAGGGAAAGTCACAAAAAAGCCTTTTTTTCTCTTTGGTTTTGCTCTTTTCCTCACCCAGTTTGCAGCAGGGATGTTCCACAGCTTGGTGACTAACTTGCAGCAAATGAAAGATGATGGAATGTCACAGGAAAGAGCCTGGAGCAAAGCCCAACCCCTTGATGTGTGGTTTCAGTGTGTGGACTGAAGAGATGCTACTGCTGCCATTTCAGCATCTGTCTCTGTCTCTGCTGTTTCTGCCTCATCTGCCTTTACCTGTACGGATGCTAATTCTGCACCTGTCTCTGCTATCATTTCTTTATCCCACATGCTCTTTGATAATAAAAACATTGCAGGGATTGGTTATTAGTCAATTAAATTTTATTGTTTTCTCTGGGTCTTCATTGGTACTTTCCAGTTATGTGACGTTTTTAATCTTTCATTCTCCCCTTTCCCCATCCATCACTGCACTTTTCTCTTCTCCCTCATCCACACTGAAATTTAAATAACAATTAGTAGTAGTAGTAGTAATTTTGTTTTGTATTAATTTGTATTATCAAAGCACCTAGGAGATGGGATGTTGTTCCAGGAAGAAGGATTGCTAGGAAGAGATGGGATCCACCTAACAAAGAGAGGGAAGAGCATCTTTGCAGACAAGATTGCTAACCTAGTGAGGAGGGCTATAAACTAGGTTCGCCAAGGGTTGGAGACCTAAGCCCTGAGATACGTGGGGAAGTTGGGTACCGGCAGGAAACACAAGGAGGAGGGTGCAACACGGGATGCCTCCTGATTCATACACAAATACCAAGAAGTCTGGGAAACAAGCAGGAAGAATTGGAAGTCCTGGCACAGTCAAGGAACTACGATGTGATTGGAATAACAGAGACTTGATGGTGTAACTCACATGTCTGCAGCACTGTCATGGATAGGTATAAACTGTTCAGGAAGGACAGGTGGGGGAGAAAAGATGGAGGAGTGGCACTGCATGCAAGAGAGTGGTATGATTGTTCAGAGGCCCAGTATGAAACTGGAGAAAAGCTTGTTGAGAGTCTTTGGGTTAAGTTTAGAGACAAGAGCAACAAGGGTGATGTCATGGTGAGCATCTGCTATAGAGCACAAGACCAGTAGGATGAGGTAGACAAGGCTTTCTTCAGACAACTAACAGAAGTTTCCAGATCACAGGACCTGGTTCTCATGGAGGACTTCAATCACCCTGATATCTTCTGGGAGAGAAATACAGCAGTGCACAGACAATCCAGGAAGCTTTTGGAGGGTGTTGGGGACAACTTCCTGGTGCACGTGCTGGAGGAACCAACTAAGGACTGTGCTCCTCTTGACCTACTGCTAACAAACAGGGAAGAATTGGTGGGGGAAGTAGAAGTAGACAGCAACCTGGGCAGCAGTAACCATGAGATGGTTGAGTTCAGGATCCTCACAAAAGGAAGAAAGGAGAGCAGCAGAATGTGGACCCTGGACTTCAGAAAAGCAGACTTTGACTTCCTCAGGGAATTGATGGACAGGATCCCCTGAGAGGCTAATATCAGGGGGAAAGGAGTCCAGGAGAGCTGGCTATATTTTAAGAAGTCTTACTGAGGGCACTAGAACAAACCATCCTGATGTGCAGAAAGAATAGTAAATATGGCAGAAGACCAGTTTGGCTTAACAGAAAAATCTTCCGTGAGCTTAAACAGGGGGAGGGAACCTAGTGACAGATGAAGTGGAAAAAGCTGAAGTACTCAATGCTTTTTTTGCCTCGGCTTCACAGACAAGGTAAGCTCCCAGACTGCTGCACTGGGCAATACAGTATGGGGATGAGGTGAGCAGCCCTCAGTGGTGAAAGACCAGGTTAAGGACTGTTTAGAAATGCTGGACATGCACAAATCCATGGGGCCGGATGCAATGCATCTGAGTTGGATGATATGATTGCAGAGCCATTGGCCATTGTCTTTGAAAATTCATGGTGATAGGAGGAGGTCCCGGATGATTGGAAAAAGATAAATATAGTGCCCATCTTTAAGAAAGGGAAGATGGAGAATCCAGGGAACTACAGACCGGTCAGCCTCTCCTCGGTCCCCAGAAAAGTCATGGAGCAGGTCCTCAAGGAAGCCATTTTGAAGCACTTGGAGGAGGGGAAGGTAATCAGGAACAGTCAACATGGATTCACCAATGGCAAGTCATGCCTGACCAACATGAATGCCTCCTATGATGAGATAATTGGCACTGTGGATATGGGGAAAGCACTGGACGTGATATATCTTGACATTAGCAAAGCTTTTGTTACAGTCTCCCACAGTATTCTTGCCAGCAAGTTAAAGAAGTATGGATTGGATAAATGGACTAAAGTTGGATAGAAAGCTGGCTAGATCTTCGGGCACAATGGGTAGTGATCAATGGCTCGATGTCTAGTTGGCAGCCGATATCAAGCGGAGTGCCCCAGGGGTCTGTCCTGGGGCCGGTTTTGTTCAACATCTTTATCAATGATCTGGATGATGGGATGAATTGCACCCTCAGCAAGTTCACAGATGACACTAAGCTGGGGGGAGAGTTGCTGGAGGGTAGGGATAAGGTTCAGAGTGATTTAGACAAATTGGAGGATTGGGCCAAAAGAAATCTGATGAGGTTCAACAAGGACAAGTGCAGAGTCCTGCACTTAGGAAGGAAGAATCCCATGCACCACTATAGGCTGGGGACTAACTGGCTAAGGAGCAGTTCTGCAGAAAAGAACCTAGAGGTTACAGTGGATGAAAAGCTGGATATGAGTCAGCAGTGTGCCCTTGTTGCCAAGGCCAATGGCCTATTGGGCTGTATTAGGAGCATTGCCCGCAGATCGAGGGAAGTGATTATTCCCCTCTATTCAGCACTGATGAGGCCACACCTCAAGTATGGAGTCCAGTTTTGGTCTCCCCCACTACAGAAGAGATATGAACAAATTGGAGAGAGTCCAGTGGAGGGCAATGAAAATTATTAGGTGGCTGGGGCACATGCCTTATGAGGAGAGGCTAAGGGAACTGGGCTTATTTAGTCTGCAGAAGAGAAGAGCAAGGGGGGATTTGATAGCAGCCTTCAACTACTTGAAGGGAGGTTACAAGGAAGATGGAGCTAGGCTGTTCTCAGTGGTGGCAGAGGACAGAACAAGGAGCAATGGTCTCAAGTTGCAGTAGGGGAGGTCTAGGTTGGACATTATTAAAAATGATTTCACTAGGACAGTGGTAAAGCACTGGAATTGGTTACCTAGGGAGGTGGTGGAATCTCCATCCTTAGAGGTTTTTAAGGCCTGGGTTGACAATGCCCCAGCTGGAATGATTTAGTTGGGGTTGGTCCTGCTTTGAGCAGGGGAGTGGATTAGATGACTTCTTGACATCTTTTCCAACCTTAATCTTCTATGATTCTAAGATTACAGTGTTTGAATCCCTTCCTTTTCCCTCAGCATGATATACATGCCCTCTGCAGCATGTAACCCATGTATCTCATGCTGGAGGACAAGGAAGGGATTAGGATAATGTAGCGGTTCAGATAATGTTTTGGGTAAATGGGAGTATATCGCATATTTCTTTACATTATAACAAAAAATCTGTTATTAAACATAACTCCAAGAATAAAAAAAAAAGATTGTTTCAGAACAAGGTGCTGGAGTTAAAGGTTTTTTTAATCCTCATGTAACACAACTCAAAGAAGCTTAATTGTTTAAACTGAAAGGTTTCCAGACCATTCTTGCATAATGTGGATTCCATGTGCCCTTCACTGCTGTTAATTTAATGGAATAGCTCTGCCAGATGGTGCCTCCAGGACTGGGCAGATACTCCGGTGCACAAAGGAACATTCCAATAGGGGGCTCTAACGAGGCAACTGCTTCATTTTGTGTAGTTCTAAGGAGAACTTTCTAAAATCCTTTTGCATAATGAGCGCATATCGAGCTAAGGTATGGATTTTCAAAAGGACTTAAGGAAGGCCTTGTCTACACTAAAAATTTTGATTAGCATAATTCCATCGCTTGGGAGCATGATAAATCCACATCCGTGAGCTGCGTACTTAAGCTGACCTAAGCCCTCGTGTAGCTCATGCTGCGTTAATGGAAGAATTCTTCTATCGCTCTAGCTATGGCCTCTTGGGGAAGTGGATTACCTATGCCGACAGGAGAACCTAGCCTGTCACTGTAGGTAATGTCTACACTAAAGGGCTACAGTAGCGTAGCTGTGGCAGTGCTGCTGTAGCATTTTATGTGGGAACATACCCTAAGTTAGGCACCCAATGGACTTGGTGTCTAACATCTTTAGCCCCCTGTAGGGAGGCGCCCTGGCTCCCTGCCGCACCTGAGAGGGACGGGCCAGAACTGACGCCAGAGTGGGCGGAGTCACCGCCGCCTGTCCCCCCCTCCCCCCGGAAGTCCAGGGGAGGGATAGGAAGTATACAGGCCCGGCCCCTGAGCTCAGTTCAGGCGCAGGCTGCCGGAGAGGACGGACGCTGGTGCTTGAGCTCCAGCCGGGCCCAGCCTGACCCGTGCTCACTACCCTGAGGAGCACTGGCCGAGCCTGTCCCGTGCCCGGTACCCAGAGGAGCGGCCTGAGCTTCCCTACGCCCGGTACCCAGAGGAGCACCTGAGCTTCCCTGTGCCCGGTACCCAGAGGAGCGGCCTGAGCTTCCCTATGACCGGTTGTTATAGTATAATTCCCAACTTTGGACTTTAGCATCCAGCCTAAAGTTCTCTAAGCTTAATTACCAGCTTAGATTTTGTAGCACTGCCACCAATCAGGAATTCCAGGGCCTGATACCTTCTGGCCCCTCCAAAACCTTCCCTGGGGGACCCCCAAGATCCAGATTCCTTGAGTCTTAAAACAAAGGGGAATAAACCATTTCCCTTCCCCCTCCTTTCCTCCTCCCAGCTCTTTCCCGCCCTGGGTACACTAGGAAACCACCGTGATTCAATTCCTTGAATCACCACCCCGAGAGGAATGTTACCTTCCCCCTCCCTTCTTCCCCGGAGAGAGATACAGAGATAAATGCAGAGAGCAGGTTTTTCTTCCCTCCTCCCTTCCTTTCTCCCACCACTTCCCTGGTGAGTGCAGACTCCCTTCCCTGGAGTCTTACAAAAGATAACCAAAAAAATCAATTAGATTCTAAAAAAAAGAGGAAAACTTTAATAAAGAAGGAAAACCATAAAAATTGTCTCTGTAATCAAGATGGTAAATATACAGGGTTTTTTAGCTTATAGACAATAGAAAGAAGCTTTCTCCAGCAGAAACACAGTTTAAGCTACTTCCACCAAGTACACATCTGCAAATAAAGAAAAACAAGTTAAAAGACTATAACCGCCTTTGTACTTACTCACTATTCTGAACAGATAAGAGACTGTAGCAGGGAGATTGGCAGAAACCTGGTTGCACCTCTAGTCCCGTCCAGGACCCAGAGAGAACAATGCACAAACCCAAAACCCACAAAACAAAGGCTTCTCTCCACCTAGATTTGAAAGTATCTTGTTCCCTGATTGGTCCTCTGGTCAGGTGTTTGGGTCCCTGTTTGTTAACCCTTTACAGGTAAAAGAGACATTAACCCTTAACTATTTGTTTATGACACCGGTATCCTGAGGAGCCCATGGTCTGGGACCCACCAGACGATGCCGGCGAGAGACAGGTACTCAGAGACTGGGAGGTCGGAAGTGGCCCAGGGGTAGCTGACCCCAGTCTGGCTTCCGGAGAGCCTGAACCCATGTCAGTGTGTTGCGGCCAGGATCCCCACTGACAGCAGCGTGCCTTTGCCACTGCTAGGGCCCGGGTCTGGAACACAGTGGAGTGGGAGGGCCTGCGTTCCCCCTGCCACCCTTCCAAGGGTGGCAGACTCCCCCTCTCCCTGGACTGAGGAGGCCTTCTGTATAGACTTACTGTGGGAATTGCTGCTCAGCCGCTGCCGGAGAGTCTGAGCCCTGTGCCTGTTTATTGCCCCGCCCTGAACCAGGGCTTGGGGCTTGATAGACTTCCTCGTGGAACTGCTTACTGTCCCACCCTGCCCAAGGACCTGGGGCTTATATACTTTGTTTGCTCAGCCCCTTGCTGAACGAGCTGAGCCTGAACTGCTTATTGCCCCGCCCTGCCGCAGGGCCTGGGCTTATATACTTTGTTTGCTCAGCCTGCTGAAAGGCCTGAGCCTGGACTGCTTACTGCCCTGCCCTGCTTCAGGGCTGGGCTTATAGGCTCCGCGTTTACCTGGCCCCTGCTGAAGGGCCGGGACTCTGCCTTGTTTAGAGACCATTTGTTTGCTCAGCTCCTGCTGAGGGGTCTGGGCCCTGGACGGATTGCCACCTGTAGGGAGGCGCCCTGGCTCCCCGCCACGCCTGTGAAGGATGAGCCCCAACACTGGATCCTTACATCCCCCATTGAAAATCCCAGTCAAGGCCAATTATGGTCCTAAAATATTGATCCAACAATTCCATGGGGCTTGTCACCACACAATAACATTTCCTAAACAGACCGTATTAGCTCTGTTCAGAACAATCATTCAGATGCTCATGACAGTAAGAAATCTAGTTAAAGAATTTATATTTCAAAAATTCCCTTGTCAAGTAACATATGGAGACTTTAATATATGCCTCAATCCTGCAAGTTATAAGCCAGAGACAGATCATTGTGATCATACTAATTTACAAAGAATAAATCGTCTTCTGAACTCAGGTTAGCTAATCTGCATTAGCTAATGCAGGTTAAAATAGCAGTAAAGTCACAGCAACTCATGTTAACAGCTTGAATTAAAGCCAGTAGGCATTATGGCGTTGAACTCAATGTGCTAACCCAAATTAAAAGCCGAGTTGCTGTGTCTTCACTGCTTTTTTAACCCAAGTTAGCTAATACGAGTTAGCTAACCTTGATCAGTGATTCACACTGAATAATTATGAATGCAAAACACAATTCATATTCTAAGTATAATGTGCAGAAATGTATTTTCACAGACTTGGACAGCTGCTATTGAAAATGACTCTGTATTAAAATGTTCATATTTTGGACCGGGTACTTGTAGTTATTTTTTCCTATTATTAAACAGATGGATTATGCCAGGAGCACAATACATTATTCAAATGACTATTGATAAAATATGTTTATTAGGTGGCTGTCTCAGAGCATTAGACCTGTTATATTAGCTATGCTTTTTGCCTGTCTCTAATTATATTTTGGTCTGTTGTTCTTGGAAGTTTAACTTAAATTAATTTACATTTTGTAATGACACTGAAGCCTAAAATGCATTGAGGTACTTAGTAATGGCTAAGAAAAAAAGATATCTGTAAAACAGCCTTATTTGAGGATGCATGATTTTGTCATGACAAATAGCCCTCCTTAATGCTTTTTACACATTAGGTGAAATCCTAATTTAATTAAAGTCAGTGAGAATTTTGTGATTTAATTCAATAGGGCCAGGATTTCACTTTTTGTCTTGATGTTCTTGTTAGTGGTAGACTGATTTCAACAAGCGTTTTGCCTGAATAACATGCAAGATTGTGCTGAGTGGAATGGGGAGGACAAAGGTGAAATGAGAAATGAAACTAAGGCTTTGTGTACACTGACACTTTTGTCAGCAAATTTTGTCAGACAAGGATGTGAAAAAAACACACTTCTGACCGACATTAGTTTCACTGACAAAAGCACTGTTGTGGACAGCACTATGTCAGCACGTCAACATAATCACAGCCGCTCACTGCGGGTGGTTTAATTATGCCGGCGGGAGAGCACTTTCCCACTGGCATAGAGCAGCTACACAGGAGATCTTACAGCGGCGCAGCTGCAGCGGCACAGCTGTGCCACTGTAAGATTCATAGTGTAGAAATGGCCTAAGGGTCAGTCTATAGAAGGGATCGGCAACCTTTGGCATGCGGCTCGCCAAGGTAATTATTCTGTTCAGCCAGGCCAATTTGTTTACTTGCTGCATCCGCAGGCTTGGCCGATTGCAGCTCCCACTGGCTGCCGTTTGCCGTCCCAGGCCACTGGGGGTGGCGGGAAGTGGCGTGGGCCAAGGGATGTGCTGGCCATCACTTCCTGCTACCCCCATTGGCCTGGAGTGGCGAACTGTGGCCAGTGGGAGCTGCAATCAGCTGAATCTGAGGACGCAGCAGGTAAACAAACCGGCCGGGCCCACCAGGATGCTTACCCTGGCAGGCCGCATGCCAAAGGTTGCCGATCCCTGGTGTATACTACAAAATTAGGTCATCTTAACTACATCACACAGGGCCTGTGTGATGTAATTAATCCAACATAAGTGCTGGTGTGGACACTGCTACGTTGATGGAAGAACTCTACCACCTGTCAGGGCTTGTCTTCACTTGAAATTCTACAGCAACACAGTTGCACCTGCACCATGGTAGTTCTTCAGTGTAGACACTTACCTGTGCCAACAGGAGGGGTTCTCCTGTCAGTATAGGTAATCCACCTCCCCAAAAGGCAGTAGGGAGGTTGACAGAAGAATTCTTCCACCGACCTTGCGCTGTCTACAATGGGGGTTAGGTTGGCTTAACTACGCTGCTCAGGAGTGTGGATTTTTCATACCCCTGAGCAACATAGTTAAGATGACTTAATTTTCTAGCATAGCACAGGTCTCAGAAAGGTGGATTTACTACAGCAATGGAATAATCCCTTCCATTGCTGTAGTAAGTGTCTACATTACAGGTGCTGCAGCTGTGCCTCTGCTGCATTTCTAGCACAGACATACCCTAGATAAAGGAAGGGTGCACATATATATTTACGTTAGTGTAATAACTCACAAGGTACCATGAGCATCTAATTGAGTCAGCTCACCTAACTACACAAAGGATAAGAATAGCAACGAATGACAGTGATGAAATAATGCAACCTAGTCTGCAGTCAAACTTCTTTGAGCTGTGACCATATCACATATGCTAAACAGCCATACTCATTTAAGATCTAATCAAGTCAGATAAACTAAGCAGGGCCTGTGAAGTACTTGAATGGGAAAGTGCAGAAGGAAATGTAATGTTGTAACTGGAGGTGGGGTTGTTGAATTATTGTATATTTATAGCTAATCTGTATTGATCCACTGCCTTAGCATAGTGCTTTTATCATGCATTGTTTATATAGCGCCAGTTATTTCCATGGTGTTTTACTTAATTTCAAAACAAATAAAAAGAGAGTCCTTGCTGCAAAGAGATTACCATATAAAGGACAGACTGCAACTCACTCTGGCAGCAGGGCATGGTGCAAGGTGCCTTCTTCTTTACAACATCTGCTTATGGGCTACCCACAGTTGCAGTCCCTGCATTCAGTGTAGGAATTGCTGCCTTCATGCGTCGTCAAGAAATACAGCACCCCAAAAGTGGTGATAAGTAGTAGGAAATGGGCAGTTCCTCAAGCACATTCCTGCCCACTAGTTTGACATGCAGGCTTAGCTCACCACGGGAGAAAGCTGCACTGTCTTAGAGGATATACAGGCTATACAATCACTCTGCTGCTTGGGGAAGGCATAGAACAGTAAACACAACTGGCCCTAAATTACATGAAAAAAATTGGAGATGACAACACAATGCCCAGTCCTGCACATTTGATGCAGGCAGCAGGCAAAACTCGCCACTGACTTCACCAAGAGTTTTACCTGAATGACTTGTGCAGGATTGTGCGTGGGTTGGGGAAGATAAAAGTAAAGACAATGACACAGTATGGCCACTTGGGTGAACAGTGCATGCATTATGATGGTTACACAGGTTTATTGTTTTTGGTTTTGCCATAGGAGGGTTCTTTTGTTAACACAACTTTTTACAAGCGCTGATCACACTAACATAGCAAAGAGTCCTGTGGCACCTTATAGACTAACAGATGTATTGGAGCATGAGCTTTTGTGGGTGAATACCCACTTCGTCGGATGCATGATCCAGGCTAACACGGCTACCCTTCTGATACTTGACACATTGACATAGACACATAGAAATTAGTATTTTCTTTAAGGGCCTAACCAACAGGGGCTGGGATATGTCAGCCTGTTCCCTTGGCTTTGTTGTTCCTCGTGCATAAGAATCTTAATGCTGAGTGGAATATTGGTGCATGTACGGATTTATATGTGTTTAGTTCAGCATGTCATTTCTTTGTGCCTTTGCTTTCCATTCCCCTTCTGCTGATATCCTGACAGCTCTTTCTAACATACATTTCTCTCCCTGACCCCATCTTGTCATTGCCTCAGGATATTTCTATTTGCCAGACTTAAGATGAATGTTAAAAAGAGACAGAGAGAAAATGAACCCATGTCTTTGGCTAGGAAATTGTACTTTATTTTTGTACTTACTGTACAATATCTTGAAGTTCTGGTTTTTCATATATTTTTGCTCATTTAATAAGATGAAGCACCATATGTTATGATCTCTTGACTTTTATGACATCTGAGAATTGAAAGACAATGCTAGATACATTAAATATTCAAAAAAAGGAGTCAAATGGGGTCACTGAAAGTGTTGTGTATTAATCACACATATGTGGCATTCCCTTGCTAAATGGTACAGTGCAGCTCTGCAGTTTCTGACAAAATGAGGTCAAGATGTTTAGCATTAGAAATTAATTAAAGGAAACTCTTCAAGTTTACTAAATGAAGAAATGAAGCCCCTAAAATTGGTAATGTGAACAAATGAAAAAGCAGATGAAGTTGGTTTTAGAAGATTAAATTAAAAAAATAGAACCCCCCCAAGCCTAACTTTTAGGTGCCTAGAAAAATCAAAGAAACAACACTGCAATCCACAAAGCTAAGTTGTACACCTGGGCTCCCCATACAATGAATAGGGAGAGACAGGCACCTAAGAATGCAATCCACAAAAACTAGTACACAAATCCCAGATCTGCCTAAACTAGTCAATAGAAGATGCCAATGACAGGGGTGATTGCTAATCTCCTCCCCTCTCTTTCAGATAAATGCTTATATCTAGACTGGAAGGAAGAGCCTATCTCTGCTTAGCCATGTGTGAACGTCAGGCAGTTTAGGAGCCTAAGACATATCTTACAGAAATGAGTTAGGTACCTTCCTCACTCCACACAAAATGGCCAGAGAAAGAGGACAGGGTGCCCACCACATGAGTTTTAGCCTCATGTTTAGAGTCCTCTCTTTAGAGGTGGGAGACCCCCTGTTCAAATCCTTTCTCTTCCTCTGGCGAATTGAACTTGAATCTCCCACATAACGGCTGAGTGGTCTACCCAGTGGGCTGAAAGTTACAAGGTGGGTACCCCCTCCAGCTAGATTGTGAATGGGAGCTGCACTCTGGTAAATCTGCTCAAAAGCTACCCTCCAGAGTGGGCCTTGCCTGCAATCTGAGTGCCTATCTTTTCCTGGTTCCTGGATTGCTTTGAGGCTCAGGCAGAAGATAAGCATCTGAGTGCCTAGAAGGAGGTAGCAGCCCACATGCTCAGAGGCAGAAACATAGGCACCAAGGGAACTTTTACTCCTGAAAATTTAGGCATCAAGTGAGTTTAGGACAATACCTACTAGGTTTAGCAAGAGTTTTGTGGATCGCAGTAAAGCCAAAACTGGGACTTAGGCACCTGGGCTCGAGACTTAGGCACCTAAGTTTCTTTGTGGATCTGGGCCAAAGTTCATTTGGCTTAGCTTCTAATAATGTCACTAATCAATGAAGCTAAGGCAAGGATAAGAATCAATGTTTTTTAACAACTACAGACAAGAGGAAAACAAAGGGCATGCCATTTCAATTTGTAAAGTCTACCATTGTTTGAGCCAGTATTCTGTATTATGTATTAGTGGAATGACATTAAAGAGAGACTTGTCAGCACTGAGATCTGTTAGACATTTATAAAAATTAGACTGAACAAAGCAATAGAAAATACCCTGTGAAAGACAGTTCTGTGCTAAAAAGGAGCAGAGGGTAAGGCGCTAGACTAAGCTGACAGGTCTTTCCCATGTGTGAGAGACCAGTTTGAACAGAAGAGATTTTGCATTCTTTACTGGAGTTTAAACATTTTTATTATGTGCTTCATTGTAAAAGAGAAGAGTAAACATTAAAAGAATATCGTGCCTCTTTAAGGGCCGAACAAAAATATAACAGGGTTTCCTCTCAGCCAAAATCCAAATCAAAGGCAAGATCATTTCTAGCCTAGTGTGAGTATATTGGTATTGGGGAACAGCACAGTGAGAAAAGCATACAAAGAGCTTTCCACCCCTCACTCAAAGGCAAGGACCAAGAGCTGTAATGGAAAGATCATGCTTCCTGGTTCTTACCCTGGCTTGTTATGGCTCCTCTCTGAGCCTAAAGATATAAGGCATTACTTGCTTCAGTCAAGTCTAAAGTATAGCTTATTCCTGCCAAATTCCACAGAATGTCCCAAGCAGAGCCACCACCCTCCATGGGTTCTTCCCTCTTCAACTCAGCCAAAATTCCTCACAGCACTCTCCTTTTCTGTAGCATTCTGTGGGGAACTAACTCTCCACAGCTGGGCTAGTGCTTTGAACCTGCTACTCTGAGCAGGCAAGTGTGGTTCATCTTGTAGCCAGAGAGGTAATCTTTATTGCCAATTTGTGGCATAAACTCTAGCTGCTGTGATTTTAAGAGAAGGCACAGTGAGTACTAATACTTTGCAAAGGGAGATTTTTTTTTAAAGTAAATATTTAGTCATAATTGTTAAGTGCCAGTGATAAAGCAGAATTTGTAAAGGTTGGTACCCTACTCAACAAAAATCTCCAAAAATTTCTGAGCATAAATATGTCCCTCTTCCCACTAGGAAACAAGTCTTGTCATCCCTTTACCCTACCACCCATTATTACATTGGTGCCAAGTGCAAAAAACTTGCTACTGACCTCTGGGATATTCCAGGAGCAGCCACCAGGCCCAATTTCCACCCAGGGAGCAGGCACTGCCCCTCACGCTAGTTGTTTGATAGGCCTTTGGAACTGGAAATTTGGGATAGCAGACCTGCCAAAAGAAGAGAATGGGCTATAGCTACTCCTATCATCTAAAGGAGAGCAGTCCTGCCAGTTTCCCTTAACAGGAAATTTCTACCACTGGAATACCCCAGTGGGGGATGTGGACCTACAAAATATACATACAAGTAGGAAGAAAGTTATCTGACTGCCACCTGAGGGAGGTAGCAGACTAATGAGATGAAGAGGTTTCGGGCCTGCTCCAGGGAGGGGTGATGGTGCGCGAGATCAAAAAATGAGTAGTGTGATTTGGATGGAGGTGCCTCTGTACAGTCAGATAAGCATTGCAGTAATAGTATATAATTATGTAATGTTTGTAAAGTGCTTTAAGATGATCAGATGAAAGACCTTCTATCAGTGCAAAATTTTATTATTTTTAATCCAGCATCTTTGTTTTTGTATTATAGGAGAGTGTAAACAGAAAAGCCAAACTGGCCTTCTTTGTAATATTAATTTGATTTTACCCTTAGGGTTAGCATGTAACACTATAGTATCCTTCCTCTGAACAACAAATACCACCCAGCCAAATTCTGCAGTGCTTTCTCAGGACTAGATCCAACTTCCATGAGCTTTAGTGGAAGTTGTCCCATAAAAACAACTGTAGGATTATACTCATTTGTATAAATAATTGCAGTGCTTGCCTTTTAATCCCTATTGAAGATATTGATTTTAAACTTTCATTTTTTTTAAGTTTTCTTCCTTAATATTTTATTGCTGATGTACAGTGTTTTCAATACTTTGAGATGGGACATCCTAAAATATATAGATGTGTTTGTAATTATACTTTTATCTTGCTAATTATATACTCTTTTATTATTATTGGTTCTGACCTTATGACACTTCTTCTGCCTGTCCCTGCCTGCAGGTATATGGGATCTTGGGGAGCAATTACCACACAGGTGGGGTGCCAATTAATTTCTTTATTAAAGGAAAAAGGAAGTGGTGGGAATTTAATAATGAAATACGATGGGATGGGGTGTATAGGATGTTTACAATAGACAACGATGGGGGAGGTTCTTCTTATTGAACAGTGTAGGGAATTCTAATAGTGGGCAACAGCAAGTGGGGTTCAGCACAATGGGATACAGTACAGTCAATAAGCAACTCTAGATACAGTGTGGAAATGCAAAGCGTACCCAAAAGAAATGCAAAATAAAATGGTAGCTTCTATATGAGTTAATAGCTAGATAAACAATGTAACACAGTGGCATAAATGTAAATACAAAGTATATCAGAAAAGTGGAGGCAACCAATGGGGTGTTATAATTACAAGTAAAATGTGAGTTACAGTACAACAATACAATATCAATATAAAGGCCGGGTCAAGAAACAGGAGGGGGGGAGTGAGTGACTAGTGGTATGCAGACGAGCGGTTGGAAGCAGCGAGAGACTCTGAAGCCCTGCAGGGTAAGGACAACGGAGCAGTGGGATGGTGATCTTCGGTAGGGGAGGGGCAGCGGAGAAGTGTAAAGAAGGGCTAGAGAGAGGTTTAAGCAACAAGCGGACACCAAAAACAAAGGTAAAAAAAAACAGCAAAGGGTTTGGGAAGTTTCACAGGGGGAGAAGCAGCAAGGGCTTTGGGAAGTTCGGAGGGTGATGCAGACGCGGGGGGGGGGGGGAGCAGCAAGGAGTTGGGAAGTTCGGAGAGAGTGCAGATACGGGGGAAAAAGCAGCAAAGGGTTATGGAAGTTATACAGGGGGAGAAGCAGCAAGGGGTTTGGGAAGTTCGGAGGGTGATGCAGACGCAGGGGGGGGAAGCAGCAAGGAGTTGGGAAGTTCGGAGGGAGTGCAGATGCGGGGGAAAAGCAGCAAAGGGTTATAACAGGGAGACACGGAGGAGCACACAGAGGGGGAGATTGGAGCGGGGGAAAAACAGACACGGGAAAGTTCAGGGAGAGATCGGGACAGCAGGAAGGCAAATTTAAGCAGCAAAAAACCTTATCTATCTTAACCAACGACTAGGCAAAACAACAAATATCACAATTGTAAGCAAAGCTATAACAAGCAACTATACGGAGCAACAAAACAGTAAACTATAACAAGGCAGTTGAAACTTACAAGCTCTACAACCTTAACAAACTATGACTTATTAAACTAAAAAAAAACCCAAGACCTATGGTGCACCTTATGCTATGGGGAGGTTACAGAGGGCAGAGTGGTATGTGTCCAGGACCCAGCTCCCAAGGAAGCCAAGGAATGGTGGCTACAGCGGTGGACACAGCTGAAAGCAGAGAGCCCCAAGGCAAAGCCCACAGGAGCAGAGCTTAGCAGAGGCACAAACTTATTTTTAGCGGCAAAGAGCCCTGGAGTTTAAGAGAGGTTTTAAAGACACAGACCAAGGTTTAGCTTGAGTCTGTGTGCTGGGGAAACAGAGCCAGCAGCTAAAATAATAAAATAAAAGTATAGAAAGTTTTACAGAGGGATTCTTACCAGTCCCCAAGGCAGCAGCAAAGGCAGCAGCAGCAGCAACATCAGAAGAGGCAAGGAGGGCTCGGTACAGTCTCAATAATCAGGAGATCTCTCAGGCAGAAATTCATTCTTCGTGGGGAGGGCGTTCAAAAAACGGGGGTACGCTCAAAAATAAAACAAGAGCGGAGAAAGGACCCCGCAGAACCCCTGGCTGATCAGACCAGGCAGCAATGCAGGAACCTTTCTGAGGTGTGTTTCAAAAAATGTCTGGTTTTAAAGGCAAACTTGGGCAGTTTCCATCCAGTAATCCTGATAGGCTCCCTCTGTCACAGGAGAGGGGGCACAGGGAAAAAACTGAAAGTAAGCCCAGAGACATGCCTGGACATAGTCCTGGGCAATAGGTGACTCAAGAGCACATGAGGCCTATGACTCATGCCCAGGATCTTAAAAACACATTAGGTCTTGCAGCTCTGGACATTGCCTACCCTACACCAAGCCCAGGCTCAACGAGGTGATAACAGGACTAACCCTTTGAACAGGGCAGTGGTCCCACTTAGCACGCAGCACAAGTGGCCATCCCTTTGAGAAGGGCAATGGCTCTTGTTAAACAACTTAAGGGGCCCTCCCTTTGAGAAGGGCAGTGGCCCTGGTAAACAACTTAACAGCCAGGGAAGGGCGGCCACAGGAGAACAGAAAACAAAATGGAGTCTGGGGACAGCTGTAAGAAACAAATAGGGGATAGCTGTAACAGACACTGCCCTAATGTCATGACTTACTCTAGTTCCTAGCAGTATGGCTGGGAATGAAACTGGGCCTTTTGGTTAAGAGTTTCCATAAAAATTCATCTCCTTATATTATTCTGTCTCACTTTAAATTTGAAAAATTCTGATGTTTAAAATTCATATTACGCTAAGGCAGTTGTGTTGTTAGCCATCATCCCTAATACAGTTCCTCAAATTAAAGCAATTGAGACGGGCAAGAGTATTCTGCATATATTTAATGATTTATTTTAGTAATTCCTTACAAGATGGGGAAAAGACCTGAGAGACCACTAAACAAAATATATTAAGGGCCTAATCTAGCTTCTATTCAGGTCAGTGGAAACCTTTCCATTGACTTCAGTGGGAGTTGGATTAGACCCTACATCAGAAAGAACAGTTGGCAACCTTTAAAAAAATACAGTATTACATACTGTGCACACGTATGTTTATGTAATCTGTCTATATAGTCAGACTCATTCATGTAGCCATTGGTATAGATATAATCCCTGACCCTCCAATACTTATGAATATGCTTAACTTTACTCCAACGGGACTGTGATTAAAGTAAAGCATGTGCTTGAGTGTTTGAAGATAGTAGCTTGCACATATATTTATTTATATGCATATAAATGTGTAGGGAGCCACGGAAGACTGTGTTACGGCCTAGCTCGGGTAGTTCTGCTTTCTCAGCAGCCGGTCACTGTAGGACATGGCACGCCAGTTATAACTTGTTCTTAACTGGTTAGGACCAGTTTGCATGGCCCTTGGCCAAAGGGCGGATGCCGCCTGTGGAAAGTCCCTGGCCTTTGGCCAAGGGGCGGACACAGCCTGTGGAAAGCCCCTATTTGCATATGTATGAGTTGTGTTTGTATTCTGTATATATAGTTGCATGGTCCCAGTCCCACCCTTGGACTTCATACCAGGCCGAGCTTCGGTGCGCTGGGTTCCCCGCCTCCGTGACAGCAACGCCAGGAGTCCCCGTTGCGGGTGTGTCACTTTACCTTCATTAAAGCCAATAACTCACAGTGTGTGTGGGCCTCGTTCTTGCAGAGCATCCTGGGTAGGCCCGTAGCCTCTCAAGAACCTTACAAAATGTTTCTTTAAATCAAGTATATCCCCTTTCCCTCCCTCTCTCTCCCCCTCCCCCCTAGTAAAAGGGAAAATATCTCAGTCACACATATTTGGCTAATCAGAGTGATACTGGATTACATATTGTTTCACAGCTTCGCCCATCTTGTGGGGGAAGGAGATATACACACACAATTATTTCTTCACACACACACACCAATATATGTGTTACCTGATCAAACAAAGACAGAGAAAATCTATGAACACTGGATGAACTGAAGCACAGCACATCACTAAACTAGTTTTACAAGAGTACATTAATGTTTGCAAAACCTTCAATAAATGCCACTATACATTATACTCAATGCTATAATGTTTATCTAAAGAGGGAAGTTCACTTCAAACAAGAGCTCTGCATTTAGTGCCTCACATTTAATTGCAGATATAAGCAGATTAAAATATGTTACACCACATTTCTGATACTAGGTATCAGCACAATATACTAGTTGCCAGTAGCTATCCCTCTTTCTTTCCCTGGCATGTGCCTAGTTCCTTTGTAGAAGGAATATTGTCTGTCACCATTCACCTATCAAAAGCACAATCACTGACTGAGACAGATAAACTTGTTTGAATACTTCATTTAAAATCCCCAGTAATCACTCACGATTTGGATTAGACCAACCTGCATTTGAAGTTATGGGCTGATAAGGGGAAGAAAAATCACTCTGGTTCTCCATTCTTGCACGATGTGTAAGCATCCTGCTTCCTCTTCATAGAGCCATGAATAACATGCTGTAAATTAAAGACATGTCTAGAGGACTTAACTAATGCTACATAACACCTTCTGCTGTGTAGTTGCAGGCCCTACTGTAGTTAATGGAGATTTTGGTTGTGTGTCTGAGGGTTGAATTTGGCCCAAAATGCCTATAGACTGAGAATCTAAGAGAGCTCTTCCTTTCTTTCTTCAAATTAAATTGTAACTTCAAAGATTTGGGTTTTGGCACTATGTTTTGTTTTTTTAATTTGCTTAATTAATGAATTTATTTTAATTTGAGAACTACTGAGCAGGTTTAGACAGCAAAGTGGTAAAAAATCTGAGTTTAATAGGAGGAGACATCTCTAAAATAGTCAGTGTAGACTCAGCCCAGATGTGGCTTTATTTAACATCTGTATTATAGTATGGCCAGGCCATATTACATAGCATGAACCTGTTTTCTTCTTTTAAATGTGGAGCCTCTTTGTTAAAAGTGCTTTCTTCCCCTCATGAGCCTGCAATAATTAATTAAAGCTTTGTCCAGTGAGAAGTATTCTGAATCATAGAATATCAGGGTTGGAAGGGACATCAGGAGGTCATCTAGTCCAACCCCTTGCTCAAAGCAGGACCTAAACCACAACTAAATCATGAAGTCCTAAGATATTTATTTGTATTGGTTGGAATGGAAACAAAGTGCCTATTGTAGGATTGACAGAGAATTCTTACAACTAACTTCAACTGATCTAACATCTTAAACATGAAAGCATTTCTCAGGGGCCAAACTACAGAATGGCAGAACGACAAATACCATGGAGATTTCCAGGCCTAAATATTCAGAAATATGTACACTATGCCAGAGATAAAAAATGAATAAGAAAATAAGTACATTATGCCATTATATAAAGATGCCAAAAATTACTTTATCCCTTGTCTGGCTTCTTCCCCATCCCTCTAAACAAAATAACAGGTACATAAGAACATAAGAATGGCTATATTGGGTCAGACCAAAGGTCCATCCAGCCCAGTATCCTGTCTGCTGACAGTGGCCAATGCCAGGTGCCCCAGAGGGAGTGAACCTAACAGGCAATGATCAAGTGATCTGTCTCCTGAAATCCCTCTGCACCCCCTGATAAACAGAGGCTAGGGACACCATTCCTTACCCATTCTGGCTAATAGCCATTAGTGCACTTAACCTCCATGAATTTATCTAGTTCTCTTTTAAACCATGTTATAGTCCTAGTCTTCACAAACTCCTCAGGCAAGGAGTTCCACAGGTTGACTGTGCGCTGTGTGAAGAAAAACTTCCTTTTATTTGTTTTAAGTCTGCTGCCCGTTAATTTCATTTGGTGACCCCTAGTTCTTATATAATGGGAACAAGTAAATAACTTTTCCTTATTCACTTTTTTCACACCACTCATGATTTTATATACCTCTATCATATCCCCCCTAAGTCTCCTCTTTTCAAGCTGAAAAGTCCTAACCCATTCCAAACCCCTAATCATTTTAGTTGCCCTTCTCTGAACCTTTTCTAATGCCAGTATATCTTTTTTGAGATGAGGAGACCACATTTGTACGCAGTATTCAAGATGTGGGTATTCCATGGATTTATACAAGGGCAATATTCTCTGTCTTATTCTCTATCCCTTTTTTAATGATTCCTAACATCTTGTTTGCTTTTTTGACTGCCATGGCACACTGCGTGAACGTCTTCAGAGAACTATCCACCATGACTCCAAGATCTCTTTCCTGATTAGTTATAGCTAAATTATTACTTTACATTTATCCACACTAAATTTCATTTCCCATTTCATTGCCCAATCATTTAGTTTTGTGAGATCTTTTTGAAGTTCTTCACAGTCTGCTTTGGTCTTAACTATCTTGAGCAGTTTAGTATTGTCTGGAAACTTTGGTTTGCAGACGATACTAAAGGAAATGGAAAAAATGGTAGAAGGAAAAAATCCTGAATCCCTGATTTATTATACGTCATTCACTACAAGTCTGCAACTGCTAAAGAAAATACTATAAATACAATATTAAATGAAAAAAAATCACACCTTCGGTGTTACAGTTGCACAAAAGGCCCAAAGGTTGTTCCTCTATGGGGTATTCCTCCAGTTCAGTGAAGAACTTCCTGACTTCAGGAATGCTGGTGTTCCCATCCAGAAGGAGGTTTCAGCATATCCAGTCCATCAAAGGATACCGTGGGGAGATCCTTCTTGCCAACTTGAGGATTCTTGGGAGTCAGGGACCTCTTGCCTATCTAGCAAAGGATCCTGTGGGTGGGTGCCCCCTCTGTCAGGTTCCAACCATAATGGTGAGGGCTATGAGCCCGCCTGCTCCCCAGCAAAGTGTTCTGTGCTGGAGGGCTTCCTGCCAAAGTGGAGGTGTTGGCAGCAAAAGACCCCCCCTGAAACAGTCTTTTCCTGGGTGGCAGGAGGGCCACCCCTCAGCAGAGCTCTGTAGTGATGCCAGAGACTGCAGAGCCAGAGACTCTATGCCTGGATCTGTTCTACTTGGTGACTAATCCGGTCCTCCTGTCCTCAGCAGTGCTGGCTCCACTTCAGAACCAAAGTTTAGAGCCAAAGAACGAGTGGAAAGGAAACACAGGCAGCAGTCTGGAGTCTAGAGGGGTTAGAACAGGTTTCCATTTACTGTGCACATTTTGAGCCAGTGTTACTAAACAGAGAGGGAAACAAAACCAGGAGGAGGGTGGCCAGAAAATTGTGGGCTCAAAGACAAAAAGTCCTGTAATTTCCCATACTCACATATTCCAGCTCTTTGTTGACTTTAAATACATCTATTAAGAGCTGCTGGGCTACTACCCTGCCACAAGACTGAAGTAGCACCATGGAAAATCTCACTGACTCATGCACTGGAAGAAGGTGGCGCATCTCAGAAAGCTAGTTCAGCACTGTGGGTTCCTGACTCAGCAGCAGCTGGAAGAGATATAAAAGGAACTCGAATCATCTGTGAAACCAAGCTCTTGGCCACTTGTGATAATTAAAGATCCCCGGACACTTTTCACGAGAGGAGAGGTGTTACCCACAGTGTCTTGGTCAAATTCCAATGCAGGTAGATACAAAGTGCCTACCTAAATATTCCCTGAAGTTCCCACATTGTACAGTACATACCCTAAATAATTATATAGTGTTACTATCTCCCACCCAAGAATTGGAGGCAGTGATTGCTTTGCCTACTTCACAGGCAAGTTGTGAGGCTTAGTTAACTAATGTTTGCAAAGCACTTTGCCACCATCAGACAAAAACCTGCAATAAAAAAGTAAATGAAGACCAAAAAATGAACAGGAAAATGAGCTCTGGGGGGAAGAGAAAAGTGGAGAGTGCAAGCAGAAAATTTCCTTGCCTGACTGCAGGTCTCTGACCATCCCTATGTTTGGAAAAGGTACCTGAAATATGCCAAAATAGTTGACCTTGACATTAATTCCAAGAAAAGGGGTCTGATGCTGATCTCATGTAGGCTAGTTTTATATCTAGTTCTCTCCATATACTTCAGTGGGGTTATTCCTGATTTAAGTGAGATCAGAACCAGACTCAAAGGGCTCAGTGTAAGGGTAAGTCCAATCAAGAACATAGATTCTGAACCCCCAATACTTTGGACCCTGATTAGCATTTGAACCAGAACACCATATCCCAAACTCCTCGAACCCTGAAGACTTTCAGATTCAAATCCAGACTTTATGACTTTATTCCATCTCAAGTGAAGAAGTATTTGAAGTCAAATATAGTTGCTTAATGTCATGGCTTACAGTCTACATCCCAAACCCATAAATTTGTGAGAGCAACACCAGCTGGGCTTGATTCATCAAAGTGTCTTCCTGCTAGGAGGACACCAAACCAAACCCCAGAGGAGTTTTATAGGGGAATTGGAGAGCACCGTATCCAGACTTAGAGCAAAATTCTCCTCTTAGATTTGCACAGCAGAGCTCAGCTCCCATATTCTGCTCTCCCTACTGGCACAGAACACACATACTGGGGTCTGGTCTACACTAAAAAGTTAGGTCGACCCAGATACATCGCTCAGGAGTATGAAAAATCCACCCCCCTGAGTGACGTAGTTAAGCCAGCCTAATCCCCAGCATAGACAATGCTACATTGACAGAAGAATTCTTCCCTTGACCTAGCTTCCGCCTCTTGGGGAGATGGATTTCCCATGCCAACAGGAAAACCATTTCTATCAGCATAGGTAGTGTAAGCGTCTACACAAACCGCACAGTAGCACAGCTGCAGCTGTGCCACTGTAGCATTTGAAGTGTAGACAAGCCCTAGAAGAGAAGAAGAACCGAGTCAAGGTTTGGCATCTGGCTCTAATGTGTGATTCCACAGCAGCAAGGTGGAGTCTAAACAAGTACGTAGATGAATGAGGACCCTATTCCTCCACATCAATTCACACAAGACATTTTTTAATGAGTAACAGTGACCACTATTTTTCCTGCATCTGCACAACAGTAATTTAAAAGCAGCAGCAGAAGTAAGCTGGTTTTTTAAAATATCTAGCTCTTCAGCTACTGCTCCACCTCTCCTTTCTTTCCCTAGCCCTCATCTTCCAGACACCTTTTCAAATTATTTTATTATTCAAAAAAAAACTGAAATTTTATGACACATTGAAGGGATATTAGGAAAGGATATGATCCAAGTAGAGCCATTAACCAAGCATTAATGGTAACATTTGAGAAATGGTCCCTTATTGTAAAACCAACACCTTAATCAACATAGTGGACAAGAATTTACAGCATGTATATGAAGATGGGTAGTTAAAGTGAGACCTAGCATTAATGTCTTTATCTCTGAGACAACATACTTTATGTGCCAGCAATGATGCTCTGTTTGCTATAGTATTTCCTTGTTCTTTCTATTGAAGAGTACTGCAAATAGTCACAAACGTTTCTGCATAATCAGTTCACGAGTTACTGTAGACTTGCTTTTAGAGAAGATGAGCCCGTTCCCCCAAGTAGGAGTCAGCACTTCTGTATTAATTCACACATCAGCTTGAATTTTCATAATTACACATGCATAAATTGCAAAGAATCCTGTGGCACCTTATAGACTAACAGACGTTAGTTGTGGTACCTGCACATAAATTATGGACACGTGGGCTATTATATATCATACTTTCTCATGTCTGTTCCTTCCTTGCAGCATGGGGGCATAATAAATTATACATGTTATTTCCCACTTCAACCATTACACATGGATGTATGCTTCCATTGAGGGGAGGGCTATGTCTGAGAGTTTCTACTATGGCCTAGGGGATTCCTACACATGATATTATAAAGAACAATGCAAACACATAAGTGCAGTACAGCAATGGGCTCCAGTTGCAAAATTCAAATCCAAATCTGGATTTCAAGCACCTCAAATTTTGTGGCCAATCAGAGTTTAGATCAGCCAATTTAGCAGGCACTGACTCCGGTAATCATGCCTAGTGGTTGAAGCATAGGTCACAGAAAGGTATAGGATTGGGCCAAGGGTGGCACTAGAATTGAGACCCAAGGACAGGCTGGGATCAAAACTGAGATCAGAGTTCACTGACAAACCAGAATCAGACCCATAGCCAGAGTCCAGGTGTAGACCAGAGGTCAAAGCTGAGTAGTCAGAGTCTGAGGGTTTGGGAAGGATCAGTAGGTGAAGGCAGGGCTGGAGTGCGTTGGTGATGGGGCTGGAGCGAGGCTGGAGTAGGGTAGGGATGATACTGTAGCAGGACTCAGACAAGGCTGGGGAAGGAGCAGACTGGGAGTCTCAAGAGTCTGTTGCGTGGTGAGGCAACAGTAGGGTTCCTTGTGCTGTTGCTCAGACTGAGCTGCAGCTTGGTGGGATTATGAAAGTACCTGACCCCAGAGGGGTGGTGTCAACTGACCAAGCTCTTCTTAGCAATAGTCTGCTGCTACATGCCTGAGGGTGGAGCCACTGGTGTAGTGGTAAGTCAGTGCAGCTAGGTTGTTGCTACCTGGGAGCTGACTCACCACAGCACCTATTGAATCACCAGGGAAGGGTGGGCACCCCCCCGCTGAAGGGGAAGAGCCACTGGACCAGGCATCAAATGATCATGTGGGACAACTAATGAAAAAACAGGGAGTGAGGGTCACAGGGTCAAAATCAGGAATCCAGAGGAGGACACCAAGCAGAGAACTACTGCTTCTCAAAGGCAGACTCACCACAGCAGCTGAGCCAGCAGCCCTGGTTTCGCTTTGAGTTTTCCTCATATCATTAAAAAGACCAGGGCAAGAGGCAAAATTCCAGTATGGAACTGGATTTGAATTCTGAACCATCAGCAATATTTGAGGATCAATGAAGCAAAGGTTTTGCTTCAAGTCTCTCTCTAACAGAACGTATACTTTCCACATACTACCTTTCACCAGTAGTACCCACACTCCCTCAACATACTAGTGGAGTGGATTTGTGGGTACTTGGATTAAAAGGAAATTCTGATCTTGAAATGAGGAGCAGAAGAAGCATCTCCATCCATTCTGCTTATGCTGATGGTGCTCATGCAACCAGTCTCTGCTCTTAGACAAAACTCACTTTTCTGTAACTTCGCACCAACAAAGAAATGGAACTGTTGCTGAATATATCAATATATGGGGTCTGCCAATTACCCTTTGGCATGGGAGCTTGTGAGGAGACTCTGAAAATAGACATGAATGCAGAATATGTTCCTGTCCTCCGAGGCAGGAACGGTCTTTCACTTTATGTTTTGTACAATGTCAAGCACACTGTCAGTACTTAACAAGTAGTGAATAATAATAGTATTTCTGCAATAACATCAGACATTGAGGATGCAAACAGTTACAAGCCCTGATTCAGAAAAGCATTTAAGCACATGCTTAAATCCATAACTACTCAGAACAGCACGTCGGTGCTTGGGATTTAAGCACATGCTTGAAGTTGATTTTGAGTCATTTAAACAATGAGGGTATGTCTGCATGGGGATTAAAAAACCTGTGGCTGGCCTGGGGCTGAAAAAATTGCTCTATAGACATTTGGGCTTGTGCTGGAACCTGAGCTGTGGGACCCTGAGAGTTTGAGAACCTCAGCACAGGACTATGACCAGAGACTCAGCAATGATCAGTGTCAACTTGTCACTTTTGGGCCAGAACATCCCCTCCCCCAGCAATATTTGTGGAAATTGGTCTGGGTAGCTGGAGAGTGAGAAATCCTTAAGGATCCACGCCCTTGCAAAGCTTTTCTAGGAAGCTGTAAATAGGGCAGAGGTTGCTCCCTGCAAAATGCCAGTGGTTCCATGCAGAAAAACCAAAGAAGTCACCACTTTCCATGTTCTTTCTGTCAGTTGGAGACACAGCGTCAGTGAATCCTCAACAGCAGCTACCCTTGAAGAGCCCCTTTCAGATGTTTTCCCCCACTGTTAAGTGGGAGGAGAAGCACAAAATAGTTAAATGCAACCCAAAATGTAGTTGACACTTTTGAGAGCATAGCCAATATATCTTGCCCACGGTCACAGCAAGTCAGCAACTTGAGAATTCTAACTCGCAGCCCAAAGTGCAGAGCATAAGGTCAGATAGTATGCCTAATGAATCATAAAACCACTGTGCCAATCAGAAAAGTTTGCTGTTTTCACTGATACAGCCAGGATATCAAGTTTAAAATGAAAGACTGGAGCTGGAACTTATTGTTCAGAGACGATACACTTCTGTTAGGCCCTCTGAAAAATACCTACTTAATGTTTGGCTGGACATCTGCTAGACAACTGGGACCAAACAGAGCAAAAGCCAGGATGTTTTCTAAGACTGTTTACAGCTGATCATAATGCTGGAGATTGAAAGACATTTTGACTGGGGAAATTCAAAGGCACTCAGTTTTACAATCTGTTTAGTTGCACCACTTAAACTCAAAGGGCATTAGCTGTCAGGAAAGCAAGCAAGCAGGACTCTTCTCAGATTGCTGGCCTTCTACTTCCAGCACAACCTGTGTCAGAGAAAGCTTGCCTCAGCTTTCCTTTTGAGCTGGAGTTAACTGGTCCTGTTGCTCAGAGCGTACGTCTACACTACGGGATTATTCCAATTTTACATAAACCGGTTTTGTAAAACAGATTGTATAAAGTCGAGTGCACGCGGCCACACTAAGCACATTAATTTGGTGGTGTGCATCCATGGTCTGAGGCTAGCGTCGATTTCTGGAGCATTGCATTGTTGGTAGCTATCCTGTAGCTATCCCATAGTTCCCGCAGTCTCCCCCGTCCCTTGGAATTCTGGGTTGAGATCCCAGTGCCTGATGGGGCAAAAATCGTTGTCACGGGTGGTTCTGGGTAAATGTCGTCAGTCATTCCTTCTTCCGGGAAAACAACGGCAGACAATCATTTCGCGCTCTTTTTCCCTGGATTGCCCTGGCAGACGCCATAGCACGGCAACCATGGAGTCCGCTCAGCTTTTTTTTACTGTCACCGCATGTGTACTGGATGCCGCTGACAGAGGCGATACTGCAGCGCTACATAGCAGCATTCATTTGCCTTTGCATGACAGCAGAGATGTTTATCAGTCGTTCTGTACCGTCTGCTGCACCATTGTAAATTGGCAATGAGATGATGGTTATCTGTCGTTCTGTACCGTCTGCTGCTGTCATGGGTGCCCCTGGCTGAGGTTGGCTGGGGGCGCAAAGACAAAAATGGGAATGACTCCCCGAGTCAATCTCTCCTTTATGGTATCTAAAATAGAGTCAGTCCTACCTAGAATATGGGGCAAAGGTACTAGAGAAGCAGTGTATCAGAGAGCACAGCTGCTCCGTGTCAGATCCCGCAGAAATGATGAGCTGCATGGCATTCTAGGGGGTGTCCCTGCAACAACGCCACCCGTTGCTTCCTCCTCCCCAAACCTTCCTGGGCTACCGTGGCAGTGTCCCCTGGATTTGTGTGATGAAGTAATAAAGAATTCAGGAATAAGAAACACTGACTTATTACTGAGATAAAATGAGGGTGAGGCAGCCTCCAGCTGCTATGATAGTCCAGGTAGTACAGAATCTTTTCTTTACACACGAAAGGGAGGGGGCTGATGGAGTTCAGCCCCCAGTTGCTATGATGAGGACGGTTACCAGCTGTTCTGTACCACCTACTGGGAACAACCGGGAATCATTCCTATTTTTACCCAGTCACCCCCAGCCAGCCTCATCTGAGGCCAGCCAGGAGCACTCACGGGATCATGATGAGGATGGCTATCAGTTCTACTGCACTGTACCATCTGCCACTGGGGAGGGGAGGAGAGAGGATGCTACTGTTTACTGCTGCAGCACCGTGTCTACCAGCAGCATGCAGTATACATAGGGTGACATATAAAAAAGTCAAGAAACGATTTTTCCTCCTTTTCTGTCACGGAGTGGGAGGGATGGTAAATTGACGAGATAGACCCTGAACCACCCCAGACAATGTGTTTGACCCTACAGGCATTGAGAGCTCAGCCAAGAATGCAAATGATTTTCGGAGACTGCAGGGACTGTGGGATAGCTGGAGTCCTCGGTACCCCCTCCCTCCCTCCATGAGCATCCATTTGATTCTTTGGCTTTCCGTTATGCATGTCACACAGCACTGTGCTGTGGACTCTGTATCATAGCCTGAAGATTTTTTCAAATGCTTTGGCATTTCGTCTTCTGTAACGGAGCTCTGATAGAACAGATTTGTTTCCCCATACAGCGATCAGATCCAGTATCTCCTGTACAGTCCATGCTGGAGCTCTTTTTGGATTTGGGACTGCACCACCACCCGTGCTGATCAGAGCTCCATGCTGGACAAACAGGAAATGAAATTCAAAAGTTCGGGGGGCTTTTCCTGTCTACCTGGCCACTGCATCCGAGTTCAGATTGCTGTCCAAAGCGGTCACAGTGGAGCACTGTGGGATACCGCCCGGAGGCCAATACCGTTGATTTGCGGCCACACTAACCCTAATCCGATATGGTAATACCGATTTTAGCGCTACTCCTCTCGTTGGGGAGGAGTACAGAAACTGATTTAAAGAGCCCTTGATATCGATATAAAGGGCCTCGTTGTGTGGATGCATACAGCATTAAATCGGTTTAACACTGCTAAAATCGGTTTTAACGCGTAGTGTAGACCAGGCCAGAGATGTTTGTGTTGTGTCAATGTGTAATATTTTTTAATACCCTGTTCATTATGATGCTCACATCTCAGTTCTATTCTCCTGGCAATAGCATCTCACATGTAATCCAAGCAGCAGATGCAAAGTCCTCAAGCTTTAAAATAAAAATCAGAAACAGGAATTATTAGAGAAATGGTCTTGGTGTGTGACACAGAAGTATTGAAATTCACAGATTACAACTACTGAGCTGATAATAATTAGTTTAATTTTCACAGGGAGTCATACTTGTCTGGCATTGTGTCCATGGCCAGCAATGCACACTCTCAGGTGCTGGGTGTGGTGCAATACAACAGTATGGTACACCAGTACTGCCAGCACCAGTAAGATATTTATAGCCAGTACACCATACCAGAAAGACACAGAAGGAGCAGGACGTGGGGTCACTAGGTGGCTCCACGTTGGCAGCACCTCTGGTGTAGTTGTACCGCCTCCCAGCCCCACTCCCAGCCCTTTCTTGCAGCTGCATCTCCTCTTGTCTGTACAGCAGTCCCGCTGGAGGTCAGGGCTGGAAGCAGAGCTGGGGGCAATACAACCATGCCAGAGGAGCTGCCGGCGTGGGGCCATGCTCCCCTCTCCGCTGCAGTTCTGGAGAGCCCTGTGGTTCAGAAATCTCCGACGTAGTGGAGGAGAACAGAGCCCACCCCACAGGTAATTTGTGATGGATCATGGCGAGGGGATGGGAAGAGTGTGGAGGCCCCAGGCTGGGGGCAGGGAGGAGTCACGTGAGGGGGTCCCCCCTCTGTGTCCCTCCCATGAGTGCAGCATACTGGTAAGAAATGAAATCTACTTGCACCACCTGGTTAAAATTCATACTAATCAGCCAGTCAGCTGCAGAAATAGAAGTATAAAAGCCTTTAACACTTGATCCTTTCACACCAAGAGGGACTTCAGTTAAATCAGTGTCAAGAAGTTGAATATTTTTTACTTGGATTTTAAAAGATATTTTTTCTTACTGCATTACCCTCTGAGGCTACCCAATCACCAATCTGCCATTCTTTGGCTGATTAACAATAGATTACCTCAGTCCTTGCATTCAGAGGAAATATACTTATGAAAAAGAATTCCAGAATAATAGGAAAAAAAGAAAAGAAGCCAAAAAAAACCCAAAACCCCAATGTGCACCATTATTTTGCCTCAGTCATTCTGGTCCTATTCTGCACTGTTGAAATTCTGTATAAAATTTCTGTCATTTAACTTGCTTCTACTGGTGTTTGACAACTACTTCCACTAAAGTTTCCTTACTGACTGTATTGTAACACACTTAGGAATGGATCCGAGGCAAATCAGAGGCTTTGTCTACACTAAGCAGGTCTGGCAGTGTATCTATGTCAGCAAAACCCTATAATGGAGATAGATACAGTTCTATTGGCAGAAAAGTGCTTATGCCAGTAGAGGTTTTTGCAGGTGAGGCTGACTTTCCAATGCATTTTAATGACATCGGGATTTGCCTGTTACTCAGTGTCTAATAGGAATAAAATTATTTACAGGTTTATTAAGAGATAAACATTTTTGGATCTTAAATTTCTTGTGTGTAGGAAGTTGCTCCAAAGTGTGGAAGAGGGAGGGTATCAGTCAGAGAGAGCACTTTAGAACTCGAACTTTTCTATGGCCCTAGGTTGTGTAACATCTCAATTGTTGACTAAACTTTGGCCATGAAGTATGAAGGCTTTGGGGGTTTTTTTGCTAGTGAGTAATTCGGAATCATCTGATTAAACCTACTTCATATATTTGTTTTTGTTTGTTGGCATTCTTTCATCTGCGAGAGATGGTGGGAATTGCATCCTGTGATGTCGATGGTTTGCAATGTCTCATGTGACTAAATAGTCCAATGTGAGATCTGCATGATCTTTGGCAAAAACAACAAGGAGTCTGGTGGTACAAGACTAATAGATTCACTGGGGCATAAGCTTTCATGGGTAAAAAATCTCACTTCTTCAGATGCGTGTGCTGGAGGCAAGGTGCATCTGAAGAAGTGAGGTTTATTACCCATGAAAGCTTATGCCCAAATAAATCTGTTAGTCTGTAAGGTGACACCAGACTCCTTGTTGTTTTTGTGGATACAAACTAACAAGGCTACCTCCTGATACATTATTTCTGGCAGTTATTGCAAATGCATGTATCTTGGTTGGGAGCTGCTTGCTTCCTATGGGCTCTTTTATCTTCAAGCTGTAAGAGCCAGCTCCTTTCATATCCTGATAGAGACAATGGTGACACATGCTATGATCACTTGCCAAGATTTCTCATTGGTCAGGATCAATTCCAAATTCCTTCACATCTCGCTTGCAGGTGAGTGAAGCCTGGGACGTCCTGTTGTTCTTGTTCCCTCTGATAACTCCCTGTATAGCATGTCCTTTGATATGCATCCATCTTCAAACCTACTCAGATGGTCCAGCCAGTGCAGTCATCTTTGTCTGAGCAGAGCTGTCACAGTTGGTAAATTTAGGTTAAAGCGTGTGCTGGAGTCAATGTTAATCTAATTGCTAATACAATTTGTTTTCAACAATCTGATTTCAGGTTACTACTACTCCAAGGTAATGGATGGATGTGTCCAAACCCAGATACATCTGTTTTATTGTTTATCAAAAGAAGGAAGTTTGCTTTGGAAAGCAGCTGCTTAGTGCACCTGGAGGACTTATTCCAAGAACTGGTCTAATTTTATCTCTTTACACAGATATAATAGTTGGACAATAGCCCTAAAGTTTCAAAGCATTGCCCAAGGCTCAGGCACACAATGTCCAGCAATAATCTATGGGAGTTATGCAGCTGAAACATCATGCAGTACTGAGAATTCTACCAGCCAAGTGGCCTATTTTAATAGATGTAATGTTGTTGGGAGTATCATGATGGGAGAAAAGTTGCAGAAGCAAACAGCAATGGATGCATGCATTGGATGCCTAGAGTTCTGCTGACAGACGTGGTGGGACCAACGTAGTTGAGTTTGTCATCAACTCAATCTGGCTGAGTTCATAATTTTCAAATTATTTAGGATCTGCAACCAATCAGAGCAATTCTGAAAATGTACAGGATGCTATCATTTCTGTTGATAGGAGGATATAATTTTCAATAAGGAGTGAGAGACTTAGCTCAGGGGACTTTTTCCAACCTGACATGGAAATTTCTAATTCCCAATGGTGACTTTGGATAGTTCTCTTTTGGGGGGAAAAATAATAAATTAAATACACTATTCAAACAGGTTTATTGAGAGTCATACAATGGAGCTGAAATTTGAACTTGTGTATTATTTAGCAAGTTGCACTTTAGTATTTGTCACAACCACCTCTTTTTAGGATTTGGAACACCCACAGATGGATTTCCCTGCAGTCTCAGACAGATTAGCAGGTGAAGGTTCAGGAATCAGGGCACAAAGTTAAGCTGTGGTAGAATGTCACTTCATTAACTTCTGCACTCCCAGAGAGCAGATACCAGAAAAGGTATGAATTTGTGAATACGTATAGTAAGCAGATAAAGGCTACTCTACAAGCAGTACTGCTTGTGCTTGATTTGGAATTTAGGAGGAAGATGTCTCACTTGAAATCATTGGAAAGAAGGCATGTGATGTAAAATGAACTTTTACTGAAGATGCGTTCTACCACCTGCCCTATAAAGGGAGAAAGCCCATAAGGTATTGAGATTATTAAGAAAACCAGGAAAATCAAGCCTTAGACTAGTAACATCACAAATGTTCATGGGGGAATGGCAGATCAAAGGTGGTTATTATTAGGAATGATAGCATGCTAAGAACTCCTGAGGTTATCCCAATCACAACTGGTATGGGGCTGACATGGAGCTCTAGCTCTGGAGCTAAAATTTTGAAGAGCAACTAACAGAATACTCTGTAGATTTTTAATTTAACAGAAGCAATGCTACAGGCACCAAGTGAGCAATTAACACGTGTGTCTTTTGGCACTGGAAGCATGGCCAGGCAAAGCCATTTTTGAAGCTCATAACTTATGTTGTGGACACAGGACCGGCGCTAGGGTTTTGAGCGCCCTAGGCGGACAGCAATTTCGCCGCCCCGCGCACTGGTCCCATGGCTCCGATGGAGCTGCCACAGTGGTGCCTGCGGGCGGTCTAGTGCTCCGCGGCTCCGGTGGAGCTGCCACAGTGGTGTCTGCGGGAGGTCCATCGGAGCCGCGCGAGCAGCTGACCGTCCGCAGGCACGACAGCAGCAGATCCACAGGAGCTGCCTGCCGCCCCCTCCAGACACCCTGGGCTACTGGCTGCTGCGGCGGTGCCCTGACCCAGGGGACATCCTGGACTTCTGGCTGCCGTGGAGGCGCCCTGACCCAGGGTCAGGGCGCCACTGAGGCAGCCGGCAGCCCAGGGTTTCCCTGGGCCAGGGGACCTCTGCCCCTGGGCTGCGGGCTGCCGTGGCAGCACCCTGACCCAGGGGACACCCTGGGCTGCCGGCTGCTGCCAGCAGCTCAGACTCCCTCTCTGTCCCAGCAGCAGCGGCTGCTCAACCATTTAAAAAAAAATTGGGGGGCACTTTTTGGCGCCCTCAAATCTCGGTGCCCTAGGCAACCGCCTAGTCTGCCTAAATGGCTGCACCGGCCCTGTGTGGACACTTGGGACACTCCTTACACAGAGCACTATGGTTGAGGGGCAGAGACTCATCGCTTTACATATGGGTGAGGAATTCAAATCTTTGGTATCAAGGATTTCTGTTTGGAAATGGTTTCTGGTTTGCTTCAGTGGCATGGTCTGGCCTGCCTGCTGGCACAGTCTGTTTGTTTTGTAGTACTGTGTGATACAATAAAAGCGGTATCATGAGTACTTCCTGTTTCCCTCCTTCCCACTCCCATTTACTGTTATGTAAATCAAATTACTACCTTAGAGTAATGGCACAATGCTGCTGAGTTCTTTGGAAGGGCGGGATGCTAAGGTAGGAGGATGTGTGGACACGCCTGCATTAATGTACTCATGAAGTCAGTTGGCAGACAGGAAAATGGCTGTCATGAGATCTGATAATAAACCTAAACCTGACAGGTTTCTTTTCAAAAGTCATCCAGTCACTCTGTTTACTTAGGCTACTGCACGCAGCTCCAAGCTACTGTCATCTCTGTTTATATTGATCTAGCTGCATCACCAGTTTTTTGCTTTGATAATAGCCTCATATGTTTTACATTTCAATGGATCAAGAGGTGTCTGTAACAGAAGTATATTTACCAACACGTGGCTTTGCACAGAAAGCAAAGGTAAAGGGTCTGACAAGATGAGATACGTTATGCATTGATTTTAACTTCACAAGTGATTTAAAGAAAAAAATGTCAGCGCTTAGCTCGAAAGCTATTGATAGCTGAATTAACATGTATTAAATAAATAAATGCATATTGTATATTTTTAAAATGCATTTTCAATGCAGTTGGAGGAGGAGGGTTTGAATGCAAGATCATAGTTTCAGTATTGCTAGCACAGTATCTCTCAAAACAAGAGTTGCTGCATTACTTATGCTTCACTATGGCAGTGACCAATAAGCTTGGACCAATAGATGGAACATCTTATTCTTGGACATGGAAAAAAAGAACAGTTCCAGCAGTTAAGGAGAAGGATTTCATTATAGACCATCTAATCTAAAAGAAATCCTTTGTGAGGTACAGATGTTTATAATGATCCCTGTAGTGGCTCATCAGCAGTTAAACCCCAGACCATCAGCATAGGTCTCTATCACTTCAACTAAAAGTAACTCTGTTATCGGGTAGCCATCCTTGGTTCTTATCCTCTAGGTGCATCAGTCACTAGAGTGGGTAGAACACATTTAGCCAGTGTGTTACATACTCCCCTGTTGGGAAAAGTTTTTCCTAAGCATATGTGAGCTACAGTAGATCAACTCCCCGTATGGCTATCATTTTCTGTGTTACATCGATCTCATCTCCTCCATCCGCCTCTCCCCCTTATTATAGCATCTGAGCGCCTCAGAAACTTTATTGTATTTATCCTCACAATACCTCCTTGAGTTAGGAAAATATTATTATCTCCATTTTACAGATGAGGGATACTGAGCCACAGGTGAAGTGATTTGTCTAAGGTCACACAGGTTCCTGTAGTGGAATTGGAATTTGAACCCAGGTCTCAGGCTAAAACCATACTCACTGGACCATTTTTCCTCCCCAGTTTTGTAATGATTCCTCCCCCCAGCAACATGGCTGAAGGCAGCAAGAGGGGACGTGGCCTCAGCCAGAAGTGATGGGGTAGGAGGCTAGCATCCCCAAGGGGATGCTTCACCCGCCGCCTATGCCCAGCAAGGGTTAAACCTGGGACCCTCAGTACCAAAAGCACAGGCCTCTACCACTTGAGTTAAAGGAGTAACTTTGTTAGTTAGCAATTCTTGTCCACTGGGAATCAGCCACAAAAGACACAACACTTAACCATTATGTACAGATTGTAGGAAGGTTCAAGTCCATCAACCTTCCAACACCAGCACAATGAAATACGAAGCATGCTTTTATATGCTGGTCACATGGTATTTGATATTCCTGTGAGGAATTCTAAAAACCCCATGTCACCTTCACGGCACCACTCCCCATTCCTATTTCATCAATAAACTTCTATTTTCTCCCATCCTCAGCCACACTCCAGCCATGATTAAAATGTCTTCCACCAGAAAGAAGAAACTAAATTAAGGTCTTGTCTCTATTAGTGTGGTAATAAAGCTGGGAGGGAGGGGTAGGTGTCATGGTATAAATCCCCACTTTGACCTTAGAGTCCAAAAGACAGGGTACCAGCATGAATTCCTCAAAGCTTAACTACCAGCTTAGATCCTGTAATGCTGCCACCAACCAGGACTTGTAGTGCCTGGTACACTCTGGTTCCCCCAAAACCTTCCCTGAGGACCTTAAGACCCAGACCCCCTGGATCTTAACACAAGGAAAGTAAACCCTTTCCCCCACCGTTGCCTCTCCCAGGCTTTCCCTGCCTGGGTTACCCTGGAAGATCACTGTGATTCAACTCCTTGAATCTTAAAGCAAAGGGAAATGCACCTTCCCCCCTCCTCTTTTCCCCTCCCCAAGAGGTAATACAGATTTAAGCTCCGTGAATCTAAAACAGAGGAAATTCCACCTTTCGCTCTCCCTTCTCTCTCCCTATCTCCCACCAATTCCCTGGTGAGTACAGACTCAATTCCCTTGAGCCTCAACAAGGGGAAAAAATCCATCAGGTCTTAAAAAAGAAAAGTTTTAAATAAAATAAAGAAAAAAGTAAAAGTTGTCTCTGTAATTTAGATGGTAAATGTTACAGGGTCTTTCAGCTTTTAGACACTAGAGAGAAGCCTTCCTCCCAGCACAAATACAAATTAAAATCCTTCCAGCAAAATACACATTTGCAAATAAAGAAAACAATCAAAAAGACTAAACCGCCTTCTACTGGTACTTACTATTTGAATAGAAAATTAGAGAGCCAGTAGGTATGTCTGGTCACTCTCAGAACCCAGAGAGAACAACAGACAAACAAACAACACAAAACAAAGACTTCCCTCCACCGAGATTTGAAAGTATCTGTCTTCTGATTGGTCCTCTGGTCAGGTGGTCCAGGTTCACTGCTTGTAACCCTTTACAGGTAAAAGAGACATTAACCCTTAACTATCTGTTTATGACAGTAGGTTACTCCTTTTTCTGCAGCGTGGGCATGGGCCATTTGCTGGTTTGAACTAAAGAAAATGCTGGATTATATATACCTTGAAGTCTTTAAATCAAGATCTGAGGACTTCAGTAATTCAGCCAAAGGTTATAGGCCTACTGCGGCAGTGGGAGGGTGAGGTTCTGTGGCCTGTAATGTGCAAGAGGTCAGACTAGATAATCATAATGGTCCATAAACTCTGTGAGTCTACTCCATACCTTGTGCAATCAGTATCAGAAGCTATATTCATCTATAGCAGTAGCTACAGCAACAGCAATTTCTAGATAACAATGACAGGAAATAAATGGAGATCACTAAGCTTTTCACAACAAGCAAGTGTTGTTAACGCCAGAGTCCTGGCCAAACTCCAGACTGGTAATTACATTCTGGCTGACCTAAATTCATTCCTCCTGTAGTTTCAATTAGATAAGTTATTCTTTGGAGGGTAAGTGAAAAAAACAAACAAACAAACAAAACCATTATGAGCAGTAGCTAGAGATGCTGGCACGAAATGGCTTTCACCCAGAAGGTTCCCAATGTATTTTGCATCCTGGAGGCTCAGTTTAATCATAAGTAATGCCAGATTTCACAAGCATAACTGAAGATGCAGGATTGACAGACGGGGTTAATGGTGGAAGAAGTGCCCATGGAATCCCCACTCCACCAGGAAACTGACAAGGGTCAGAGCACCCCCAAAAGTGGATGGTGTTGGTGGAGGAGGGAAACATGCCCTGGCAAAGTTGGGGATATACTGCTGTAGTGTATCCCCTGGATAACCTCTGCCAGCAGGGATCCTCTACAACCCTGACTGGAAATTAAAGCTCTCTTCCCTTCGTAAAAACACCATAGTAGTGGCTGAATGATTCCTATCTACAGAAAGCTTTATTTGCCATTCCTAGCACTGGGGTAGGGAGATGGAGGAGACAACCTATACCAGCAGGAGAAACTGTGCCCCCAAGAGATTCTAAAAGGATTTAAGGTAGTTGAAGGTAGGTGGTATTTGTACTCCCCTGGGGTCTGCCATTAGTCGGCAACTTTAACATGCAGCTGAAGAAGAGTAAACTGGGAGATGCACTGAAATGGGGATACAGTCCCACCCACCCACCTTCCTCTCCAAGAATGGCCATTTTCAGGGCTAAACTGGCCCACTCAGAGTCGCTTGACAGACCAGGACCTATAGGGGTCTTGTAATGTTATGACCTCCCACTAGGTAGATTTCTACCAGTTGGGGGCTGTATCTCAGGTTGTACAAGTGGCAGTTGGCATAAACAAAGGCTGAATAGATCTTACAGCTTGTAAAATATAAAGAGTTCCCGCTGTATGAAAGATACTGGCCACTTTTTTTCAAAATGGCTGCCAAATATTAGGCTCCTAAAACTATATTTAGGTAGCTAAATAAGTGATCTGATTTTTAAATGAAAGTTATTATTACTAATAATAGAGCTGTTGATTAATTGCAGTTAACTTACGTGATTAACTCAAAAATTAATCATGATTTAAAAAATTAACTGCAATTAATCACATTTTTAATCATACTGTTAAACAATAGAATACCAATTGAAATGTATTCCATATTTTGGACATTTTTCTACATTTTCAAATATATTGATTTCAATTACAATACAAAGTGTATAGTTCTCACTTTATATTATTATTAATTACAAATATTTGAACTGTAAAATAATAAAATAAATAGTATTTTTCAATTCACCTCATACAAGTACAGCAGTGCAATCTCTTTTTCATGAAAGTGCAACTTCCAAATGTAGATTTTTTTTTGTTACGTCTGCACTAAAAAACAAAATAATGTGAAACTTTAGAGCCTAAAAGTTCACAGTGCTCCTTCTTGTTCAGCCAATTGCTAAGACAAACAAATTGGTTTATATTTACAAGAGATAATTCTGCCTGCTTCTTATTTACAATGTCATCTGAAAGTGAGAACAGACATTCACATAGCACTTTTTTAGCTGACATTGCAAGGTATTTACATGTCAGATATGCTAAATGTTCATATGCCTCTTCATGCTTCAGCCATCATTCCAGAGGACATCCTTCCATGCTGATGATGCTTGTTAAAAAAAAATGTTAATTAAATTTGTGATGCAACTCCTCAGGGGAGAATTGTATGTCTCCTGCTCTGTTTTACCCACATTCTGCCATATATTTCATGTTATAGCAGTCTCAGATGATGACCCAGTACATGTTGTTTGTTTTAAGAATACTTTCACTTCAGATTTGACAAAGGACGGTACCAATGTCAGATTTCTAAAGATAACTACAGCATTTGACTCAAGGTTTAAGAATCTGAAGTGCCATCCAAAATCTGAGAGGGATGAGGTACCTGGAACATGCTTTCAGAAGTCTTAAAAGAGCAACACTCTGATGCGGAAACTACAGAACCTGGACCATCAAAAAAAAAAATCAAACTTCTGCTGGTGGTATCTGACCCAGAAGATGAAAATGAACATGCTTCAGTCCACACTGCTTTGTATCGTTATCAAGCAGAACCCATCATCAGCATGGATGCATGTCCTCTGGAATGGTGGGTGAAGCTTGAAGGGACATATGAATCTTTAGCGCATCTGGCATGTAAATATCTTGTGATGCCAACTACAACAGTGCCATGCGAATGCCTGTTCTCACTTTCAGGTGACATTGTAAACAAGAAGAAGGCAGCAGTATCTCCTGCAAATGTAAACAAACTTGCTCTGAGTGATTGGCTGAACAAGAAGTAGGACTGAGTCGACATGTAGGCTCTAAAATTTTACATTTTTAGTTTTGAATGCAGTTATTTTTTGTACATAATTGTACATTTGTAAGTTCAACTTTTATGCTAAAGAGATTGCACTACAGTACTTGTATTAGGTGAATTGAAAAATACTCTCTCTTGTTTTTTATAGTGCAAATATTTGTAATAAAAATAAGTATAAGGTGAGCACTGTACACTTTATATTCTGCGTTGTAATTGAAATCAATTTATTTGAAAATGTAGAAAATATCCAAAAATATTTAAATAAATGGTATTCTGTTATTGTTTAACAGTGCAATTAATCACGATTAAGTTTTTCTAATCATGTGAAAGGCCTAACTAGTAATAATAGTAGTGTAATATTACACTTGCATGTACATGCCCCAGCCAAGCCCAGGGCCTTATCATTCTGGTTGCTGAATACACACAGTTGCTGGTACATAGTAAGAAATAGTCTCTGCCACAGAGATTACAATTTAAATAGACAATACAGGCAAAAAGTGGGAGGCAAAACAAAGCCAAAAGGAGGTGAAGTGATCTGCCCAAGATCACAAAGCAGGCTTTGTCATAAGGAAAGGACTCCATAAGATTTCTGGTGACAGGCCATTTGGAGGAGATGTTTTAAATTAACTTTCACCCGAACATTTTTTAGAGTTCCAGGTGCCACAAGCCACCAGTCTCTTTCTTTGTTAGTTCTTATTAGCTCTGTGATAGCTCACAGCAAAACTCCAATTGGCTTCAGTGGGGCCAGGACATCACCTTTGGTCTCTTTGTAGTGCCTTCGGTGGATAACAATATAGAAGAAAGGACTCTGAACCTTTTATTTTTCTTGTTTTCCTTACTACTCAAAAAGACAAAGAAACCCTGAGGTTGCACTTGCACTTCTGTTCTTCAAAAAGGGCCTAATCCGCAGCCCACTGAAGTCAATGGAAAGACTCCCATTGACTTCAATAGGCTTTGAATGTGCTCTTCTTCTAGACAGTTCCACAGTGATTCTAGAAGCAGCAGTAATAGAGGTAGCAGCTTGCCTCAAACTCAGGCTTGCTTAATGTTGCAGAACTCACAGAGTCAATACCAATTGGGATTCAGAGTAGTGAGCCTTTTCTCCTCCATTATGTCTGAGAGCTACTCAGTTGCGGTCGAGAGTCATAGAATTTCCAAAGCAATGCACACAGATTTAACTGTACAACTTACAGCAGTGGAAGTCATGTGGCTAAATTCCCACAGACCACTTTGATGAGTTAGCCAGGAATGAAGAGGCTCTCTCTTCTGTTATCTAACTGGTCTCCAATGATTCATGTAAAAATAAATCTCAAAGACTCTTTCAGGCAGTCTGAAATTCACATAAAACTTAATAGGAGTGGTTCTTACCAGTACATCACCACAAATGGAGTCACAGACTCCACCTCAGGGAAGAGGGCAGCTGCATAATGCCTAATCCAGTACTACACTGCTGCTATCCAGGGAATAGCTCTTTTCTGAATAGTCTTCACAATCCACCACAGCATTTGGGGTGGTCTGCAAAGCATCTGCGGGCCAGCACAGAAGCTACTCTCTGCAGGATCAAGCTCTGTATTATTCAAAGGTTCTGTTACCCTTCTGCAAATCAACACTTCAGGTTTCAGTGCATGTGTAGTCCATTATTCCATCATTTGCATTTATACAGCACCATTCAGCTATATATGCAAAGCACTTTATTATACACACACACACACACACACACACGCGCGCTCGCGCGCGCACTCTAAGAAGACACCAAAAGTTATGTGATTTACTCAACTTCACTCAGTGAATCAGTGGCAGACCCAAGAAGAGAATCCATAATCCCTGTTGCCAAACTGATATAGCAACCACTACGCCATACTCCTGCCTCTTTAGGGTGAGGGAGTAATTTGAATAGGATTATTTCCTGCCAACAACATAGAAAATAATCTAGTCTAAGGAAACATTTAAATCGCAAATGGAACGATGTACACAACATAAGACATAGCAGAATGTAATGTCCTCAGTCAGATTTATTTTCCCAACATAAATATTTATAGCATAAGTGTAGTGACTTTGGCAGGTTCAGCAAAACCATTGGAGACTGTTTGGTCAGCTAGAGCCCAAATTTAGTGACCTCAACACATATACCACAAGACCACCTGTTTTTCTGGGAAAAGGAAGAGATATCAATGGGCAAGGTAATGGAGGGCATTGACTGGTGCTGCCTGGCATTGGAAAGAGTTAGCAGAAGATCTTTCTTCCTTCATTAAGATGAATGGTATCTTGGAATAGTCTTGTTTTTTAGCAAAATACACAGCATTTTGGACAACTATTTTGTAAGGCACACCTGGTTAGGATAGGCACTGTGAGTGTGTACATTTATATAAATTAATACCCCTTCACATCATACCACTATAATCAGTACAATTTGACATCTGTTTTGGAATTGAATATTCTTCTGTTTACTGTCCTTTAGAATTCATTATCCAGAGTGCCTGAGTCTGAATAGCAATCCCCATTACCAGTTATAAGAGTCAGAAAGGTTTCTTAAAGAAACAAAAACAAAAACAAGAGGAAATTTGTAAACACATATTTGCCATCAGAAAACATACAATGATGGATATTATTGCTCATTATCTCATTATTTTGTAGTGAATTTAATGCTAGTGAAAGATGTTGGCTAGAATGATTTGGAGAATAAAGTTGTCTGTTTCTCCACAAGAACAGACATTAACAGTGCAACATTTTCCACAGAACCCAGCCAATGTATGTCAACCTTTGAATGGTGGATGCACCTCCTGTAGGGAATACAGGGGAAGCTAATCTCTATGGCTATTATTTCTCTCACCTCGTTTTTGTCCTGTACCCTTGCCCTTTTCCTTACAGGGTTGCCAATTTTTGAGTTTATTAATCATAAGTTTTGAAATATTTGATGGGGGTGTTTAAAGCCCCAAGTGCTAAAGTCCTGTGAATATGAGCAATCTACACTTTAATAAATAAATACATTAAATAAATGAAAGTAAGTTTCTAGCCCTCATTGTTTTGGAGAAAATCATGAACATGTGACCTCACTGCAGCCTACAGGCTCAAAAACCAGAAAGTAAACAAAAAGATCACCCAATTTTTTTTTTGTTTTTTTTTAAATCTCATGATTTTTAAACAACTCTCCTGGCTTTGGGGGATTCTTGGACATTTGGATTGGCAACACTGTAATATCTTCCTCTTTTTCCTCTGCCTCCCCCATAAATGAATATCTTCGGGGCTTGATCCTGCACTGCACAGGCTGTGGAGTGACACAAAAAGTAAGGACTAATAAGCTGAACAGCCAGTGCAAAGGAACCCAATCCGCATTAATGAGAGAGCTGCTGTGAGGCCAAGAAGTTGTGCATGCCTAGTTAAGCTTTTCATTTGCATGTTGAGAGTAACTGGAGTCAGTGTTTACTGATTCTTGTGATAAAATTATCTTTTGTAACCTTGACCTACATCAGGTGACTGGGACCAGGAAATAAAGAGCTGTTTCTTACCTGTTTCTTACCTGCACTCCTGTGTGTCAGACCTTTCTTCCATGCACATAAACCCCTCTCTCTTTAGACATACCCATTCCTCAGCTGCACCCCATCTCATTTTAACTTTTGCTCTTGATTATGGGTGGCTGGGAACATTTTGACAATTTTTTTTAAATGGAAAATGCTGATTCACCTAAACCCAAACTTTTTGTTGAAAGGTATCAGGTTTGACAAAATGTTCAATGGGAAAGTGTTTCAGGTCCAGGTTGGAATTTCATGGGGGTGGGGGAAGGAAAAGAGAGAGAGAGAGAGAGAGTGATGTGGGAGAGACCAGGTGTTCAAGTCCATGCTCTGAAAGAGGCAGAGTAGGGATTTCTCTCTCTCTCTCTCATATATCGGAATTCAGAATATTCTTGGGGGACGGGGTTCCACAAAAATATTTGAAAGCTCTTTGTTTCATTCTGCCGCAGAACAGAAAGAAATGTCAAAATTTCAGAAAGTTTTGTGAAATGGAATTCTTGTTTTCCAGCCACCCCTACTCTAAGAATGAGGGAACAGGCATGTGCAGGTCCTTAACACTTATTTCTTCTCAAGGCAGAGGTATATAACTCTATGCCTAGTGCTCAACTTTACTTGTGTACATGCAGAGCCTACACTCACACTTATCAGTTTGCTGACGACTTGCAGGATCAAGGACTTAATGCATAAAGCTATATTTGAAAATGGATGATAACAGCAAAGACAATTTAAAGCATGTCTGCTTTTGAATTTTTTTCCCTTAGCTGTCTTTTGACTCCCTGGTGTGGAAAGATTGGTGTTTTCCATTATTATATTGAACAAGCTCATGTATAAATTTCACATGTAATCATATGATTATTCTTGTTCTTATCTAATGAAGAAAAATCAGTTGTGCATAATATCTATCTCACTCAATGAAATCAAATTGTGGCTCTATTAGGACCTGCTCCTACAAGCTACTGAGCATTCTGTGAGACAATGAACATGCTCAACCATAACTTAAGTCAAAAATTTAAGTGCAGTTTCCTCTGACCCCAGACTTCCTCTTTCTGAAATTTCCCACTGTGCCCTTGCATTGGTGACAGTATAATATATTGCAGGAAAACCTTGCTAATTTTCTCTTCCCTAATCCATAAAGCCAGATCATTCGCACAAAAACTAGAGCAAAGTTTGGAAAGCAGAGTGCTATAGTGAGGTCTAATTTCTCAGTCTTTGTCATGATTGCAAAAGATATAAAAGGAAATTTGTAGGTCAAATTTTCAAAGGGGCCTTCAAGAGCCTTTAACTTTGCACATACTGATTTGCAGATACTTGCAAATAATAGCATTTTGGCATGAAAATTGGTCTTTTGTGCATTTTTATATAAACAGAGGCCTTTGCATGTACAAATGTTATCATTTTTGCACACAAAAGTGATACTACATATGCATATAATTATCTGCAAAGAGAAAGTGGCCATATTTAGAGAGTGTGGCCATTGCTACTATACTATATTATGAAATACAGTGTAAATAATTAAAATTATATTACAGTTGTCTAAAAGTATATTGTGTGATCCAGTGTACTTCTCTTTTTAAATTATTGGATTTTAACAACAAGGAAAAAAGACTTAAATAACCATGAAGGACTTGAGAAATCTAAGCTTGACATTGACTCAAACCACTGACTTTCAATGGCTCTGGAGAAGTCAATAAGGCATAAATTTTCGAGGCCTCCACTATTTTGGGTTGCTTTCATTTTCAGATGCCCAACTTGTGCCTGATTTTTCAGTTCATTAGTGAGAGCCACAGATGATCTGAACCACTGAAAATCAAGACTAAATTGTGTCAATTTGGGTACCCAAAAGTTGAAGCACTCAAAGTTGGAGGAAAATGCAGGCCTTAACCTCTCTACCTCAGTTTTCACCATCCAGTGTTGAATTCATGGGGCAATGATATGGAATGCCAGAGTACTGTATTTACTTAGGATATATTGTAAAGATGAATTAGTGTTTATAAAGCACATTGATAATGAAAAATTCTATAGAATATCTAAGTACAATATTTTAGTAATAAGATAGAATGTTCATTGCACTATTTTCCCCCTCCTCTGACATTATTATTTCTAGAGATAGATAGGAATTTCCAGTTGAAATTTAATTTTCCCATTGGAAAATTTTAATTTTGCTGATTTTTTAAATTTATTTTCCATCAAGAAAATCTAAATAAAATATTTCATTTGGTTCATGTTGATCTCAATTGAAACATTTATTTTTTGGTCAGTTCAATGTTAATCTGTGTCCATCTGAACTGGCATCGTGGAAGCTGTTGTTTAAATGTCTCATGCCCTCATTATTCTGTAAAGGCTGAGCTCTTTGACTGCACTGCATCTCCTATGGTGTACCTCCAATCTCCATTCTGGTTGAACTGCAAATGTACATTGTGGGATACATGACCATAATGTATTATGGGAGATATAATCCTGTTTGGAAGCCTGTCCCATGAAGAGATTAGGGCATGGGGGTATCCAAACTACAATTAACATGAGGTACTGTGGCAGTTAAAGGGGACATTGGTTAATGTTAAACCAAACTGAAACAAAGTGTTTAGATATTACTGAATTGAAGTTTTCAGAATTTTCTGTTCTGAGACAAAATACGATATTTTAATCTTTTATCCCCAGTTTGGGATGCAAACAAATTTTGTACTATCAGAATGTTGTATAGGATGAAAAATTTTATTTTTGACCAGCTCCAATCATTTCTTCTTTCCTATTCTAAGAATTATGGAGTCCCCTACTGGATTGCTGTTGCTTTGGGTAACACATCAACCTCTATTGTCATATCTTTCCCTCCAGTTTATTCAGTGTGAGGAAGACACCCAGAAGTGAGCAGCAGATTAAGTGAATGATTAATTACTATTTATTAGTGTTCTCATATATAGAAAGTATGTTTTTAGCTGTGGTATCAATACATGCTAGCACATTCAGAATGCCAGACATCAGGGATGACCAGAATTTTAGGGACCTGGTAAAAAATAGGGGAGAAAAGAGAAAAGATTATGATGCGCATTAAATGCTCTTTCATATTTATGCAGCACTTCTGCTGCTTATGAAAATATTTATATTAAAGACCTGATCGAGCACCTTTAAATTGTCCCATGCACAGTGCTGGAATTGCTTACAAAACTATTGATGAAGCTAATTCAGGATGGCACATTTCATTTAAAGTTACAGATTTAGTTTTGACACCAGCTTTCCAGGCTTTCTCAAATCTCTTCTTTTTCCACAAAAAGAAAGATCAAAACTGAGTGAAAATGGTAAAGAATAGTTGATCTAAAAAGGTAGAAATTTCAGGGAGACCAAAGAGACTAGAAAGTGAACATATGCAATCTCAATTAAACGGTGGTGAACCTGGACTTTGAGTGCCAAGCAATTTTAGGAAAACATTTGCAAAACTGCTCCTGGAAATAGCTTAAAAGATAAGGCTGAAAATGGCTAGTGCTTACTGAACAGATGGAGAGGATACCTCTGGATAGAAGAGAAATAATAGGTATTCAGAGTGACCAAAGTTAAAGCCAACACCTAATCCACTGACTGCCAGCAAAGCAACCAAAAAAGAAAAACAAATAACAAATGTTTGGGGTCATGCTGCATAGGAGAACATAATTTTATATAGCACATATTTCTGTATGTGTCAGCAGCTGAGTAGTGGGCAGTCTTGCCTAATGGTTGGAGCAAGAGTTTGGCCTTCCAGTTAGAGTTTAATGCAGCCCGGGGGTGGGGGGAATGCAGGAGTGAAGCCAAGGGTCACGGATAGGAGTCAGAAACCAAAGCCTAAGTCAAAGGGTAGCAGAGTCACAGTCAGAAGGTGGAGCGGAGCAAAGGTCTAACCTGGTAGTCAGAAGTCAGGAAGGATCTGGGAGCAGGTTAGGAATGGGTTGAGCAGCCACTGGACAGCTCCTGAGCTTACCTATCAGCCTGCTTCTGTTAGGGCCAGCTGCACTCATTGGATTGCCAGGAGATTGGCTGTGCTAGAGGCTAGGCCCCTGACAATATGTGGCCTGCAGAGGTGTCCCCACAATTACATCCTACCTATGGCTCTGAAAAGGTTTGACCTCCTAACGTTCCTACAGTGAGTGAATCCAACTGCTTTATTCTGTTTAACCTGCACTCTGTAAATTGCTCAGCCACTGCAGAGATAGTCAGGTTGGGCCAAGTCCTAAAGCCATTACTTGGGTACAGATTCTTATGCAATGTAGGGGAAAGGTTTAAGGAATATTACCCTTCCAATCCCTGTACATGCTGTGTGAAGGGTCAGGCAAAACTGGTTCAGTAAGATGCACCACAAAGGGATGTTGTAGTAGCAGTCACACAGCCTCTGTGTGCCTGGGAGCTCAGGAAGGGGCAAAGCATGATATTTGTTCCTTCTAACATGTAATAGTACAAACAATACAAGTTTCAGTGCTTAAACAGCTAATATTATTCAACAAACTACAGCAGCACTACAATAAATATGTTACAACATAAAACGTGCTTGTGCTCATGTTGGCACTGACTTTTAACAGCATAATAAGCAAAGTTCTGTGGATAACAATGCTCCCATACCTCCCTGAAGAGTCAATAGCATGTGCAACTTTCACTCAAGAAACCACTTTTATTGAGTTGGTTGAAAGTTTTTCATATAATAAACCTTTTTTTTTTTTGAGGGTAGGGAGACAAAAATGGCATTTGAATGTAATTGAAATTTTCTCAGAAATATGTTTTTGTCTAAGTTGTCTAAAAATTAAATTGATGCCCCCAAATTTTGGAGTTTTGCCATCACTGTCTTTTTTGGGGCGGGGCAAATTTTCACCCCAAAAGTCTTCAAAAACCTAACATTTTCAAAAACTGAAATTATTTCTTTTTTTCCCCAGTGGAAACCTAAATAATTTCCAAATGGAAAAAAAATAGTAGTTTTCTTCAAATATTTTCATGCAAAGTAAAATATATTTTTGGCAAACTCTACACTTTTGCTGGCTATCCAGCAGAGAATACCTACATCCTATCCCTGAGTTTACATAATCCTTTTCATCTCCTCTTTTATTTTTTGGTCCTACCTGTTTTGATTCGTGGCAGCTTCGATGAAATTAGTGCCATGTAGCTTCAGAATGAGACAGTGCTTTTCAGAAATCAGTGAAAGAGAGACAAAAAGAAAGAACTGAAAACATGATGAAGTCATCTTTGTACTGTATTTTAACCAAACCAGTCAGGAGCACTTTTCTATAACAGATCTTTTCTTAAGTCAATATTTACATACTTCCCTTTTTGTTTTTACTCTGGAAATAAAACAATAGGGAAATTGCTTACACAATGGATGGGTTTTTTGTTAAAGAAACTGTGTTACAACAATGCACCTTTGAATACAACTTAAACTCATAAAGTATTTTATTGGATCTAAATTAACTCATCACATTCACAGTGGAACTGAGACAGGTCCAAGCTGTGAAGAATCAGAATCAAATTCAAACTTTTTCAAAGATTCAAAAGGATTCAGATCAGGAGTTCAGGTTTGGGACCAAATCTAGATTATAGTTTCAATGGGTAAAACTCCCTTTATGCAAAGCAGGATATGGACCTGGTGTTGTTTTAATAGAGTTAATATGTATTAATAGTAGTAGTTTTCATATGTCCCAGAAGTACTTTTCCATCTAGTCTTTTCTCTCTGCTCCAGAGTGGATGCCAATGGTAGACTGAGATTTGATCACAGTAACATTATTGCAAATATTGAACCATATTCTGATATCTGTTACGCTGGATTTTCATGTCTGTAATCGAGATCAACATCCTGCCTGTTATCTTCACACATTTCTCCACTATCTCTGAAAACCAGTGTCAGACTATTTGAGAACTGATTTAGATGTGATCGAGGGGCTTCAGGCATTTCTGACTATTTCATCTGCCAGAATTAGTCATTCACTGAACATACCCTGCGCCACAGAGAAAAGTGTGGACTCTCCTGATATAATAATGATAAATAAATACTTAGCTACTACATAATACTTTCTCTCCATAGATCTCAAAGCACTTTGGAAAGTTCCAGTATCCCCACTTTGCAGATGGGGAAACTGAAGCACAGACAGGCAATGTGACTTGATCAAGATTCTACAGAGGATGACAGACCTGGGAATAGAATCCATGTGTCCTGGTCTAATGACCCTCTGGGTCATGCTGCTCCTCCACTGCTGTAATATTGTTACACTGTACTGTATATGTGTGGGGGGGATGGGGGAGGGAGGTGACAGTGGAGTTAAGAGCCAAAATACGATGTCCTATATCAGAACTAGAATTAAGTAACAAGAAGAGAGTCAAAGTAAAGCAATCATGACCATTTTATACATTTTTAAAAGACTTTTAAAAGGATTTTGACATTAAATGTGCAAGAACTATTTTAAAAAATAAGAATGATTTCTTCTGAAAGGAGCCAGCTCGACAGCCCATGGAGACTAGAGTCCTTGATTATCAACAGGAAAAGGACATCAAAGTCAGCAGAAGCTTCCTCACATTCTCACAGTCCTGGTCCGCAATCCTGTTCTGGGGTATTTCTATGGGTATGAAAGGGCAATTCTGCTCCTTTGCTCATTCAGTCTCTGGCTTTTCTGCTAGCACTGACCAAACTGATACCAATTATACTGGTAGTTTTATTTATTTGGACACTTATGCACTAGGAGCTGGATTCGGAGTACCAATTCATTATGCCTAAGTCACCAATGGAAATAGTTTTAAGCTGCTAATAACACTGTTCTACAGCCAAAATGCTTCTGAAATAAATGTAGTCAAACTTTACTAATTCTGGGTCACTGAGAACGAAAATGATGCTTAAAATTGTTGATTGTCTCTAGTTTTCAAAATATGCTATTGGGTCAGTATATACGACCCTTGACTTGGGAATGGCGGAGGATAAGCGAGTTATAAAGGGAAGGGATCTCAATTTAAACCAGAAAAGACTAAAATACATCTTTGACTGGATCTATGAATAAATCTATGACTGGGTTTGGACAGTACTTGCTTTTGAGGCAAAACAATGAATGATACAATCTGAAGCTGGTATTGCGTCATACATGATATGAATTACATCATATTATTCCTAGAAGTCATGGATGATGCAATCATAACTAAGCTTACATCACTCTGCTGAACAAATTGCCCTATATCAGCTCTAGAAATCATACAGTATGGTGCTCTCTTATTTGTCAGTGTTTGATTTTGCAAAGGGACACATTTCTGTTTAGCCAAAGTGAGCAGAGATGCCTCGTACTTGTGTGAACAGTGCAGATAACTTCTGCTATGTTTGCGGTGAAGTGACTTTTGCATCACAAAAGTGCAGTCTAACCACTATGGTTAAGAAAGCCTATCACCTTTATTTTGGCTGCAAAATTGGAGATCAGGACAAGAGGTGGGCCCCACACATATGCTGCAACACTTGTACAACAAATCTTCGCCAGTGGTTGAACAGGAAAAGAAAATCTATGCCTTTTGCAGTGCCAATGATTTGGAGAGAGCCAACAGATCATACCAGCAATTGTTACTTCTGCATGGTGCCTCCAGTTGGGAAAGGTGTGTCAAAGAAGAAAAAGTGGACTGTGCATTATCCAAACATTCCATCAACTATACGCCCAGTACCCCACGGAGAAGGACTGCCGGTTCCTGATGCACCAGAATCAATCATTCTCACTTGAGTCAGATGAGGAAGAGGAAGAGGATGAAACTTCTGGTCCTGAACCATCAATGTCACAGGACCCACATTTTCTCCCATCCTCCTCCTCTGAACCACACCTCCTAACACAAGGTGAACTGAATGACATTGTCAGGGATTTGGAACTACCCAAGAGTAAGGCAGAGCTGTTGGGCTCCAGACTACAGCAGTGGAATCTCCTGGCAGGTGATGTTAGGATTTCCATGTTCTGTGACCATCAAAAGGATATTGTCCCATTCTTTTTCATGGAAGGTGATCTTGTAGCCTGCAACAACATCGATGATGTGATGGCAGCCCTCAACATCGTTCACAATCCAGATGAGTGGAGACTGTTCATTGATTCATCGAAGACGAGTCTTAAAGTTGTTTTGCTGCATAATGGCAATGTTTTGCCATCAATTCCAGTTGGTCATGCAGTCCATATGAAGGAAACCTATGACAACATGAAACAACTTTTGAGGTGCATAAACTATGACCAACATCAGTGGCATCTTTGTGGCGATTTGAAGGTTGTTGCTCTCTTGCTTGGTCTGCAGACTGGATACACAAAGTACTGCTGTTTTCTCTGCGAATGGGATAGTCGTGCAAGAGATTCCCACTACATCAAGAAAGATTGGCCACTCCGACAGCCATTGGAGCCTGGGAGGAAAAGTGTTCACCATCCACCCACTTGTTGAATCAAGGAAGATTTTGTTACCACCCTTACATATCAAGCTGGGTCTGATGTAGAACTTTGTCAATGCCATTGACAAAATACAAGCAGCTTTCAAGTACCTCCATGGAAAATTTCCAAGGTTAAGTGAAGCTAAGATAAAGGAAGGTGTCTTTGTTGGTCCTCAGATTCGTGAACTTCTTCGAGATGATGTATTTGACCATGCACTGCGTGGCAAGGAAAAGACGGCATGGAAAGCCTACCAGTTAGTGGCGATAAATTTTCTCGGAAACAACAAGGCAGACAACTACAGGTTGTTGGTGGAAAACCTCCTCAAGGCATACAAAAGCCTTGGTTGCAACATGTCACTAAAGATACATTTTTTGCACTCTCATCTAGATTTTTTTCCATCAAACTGCGGAGCAGTGAGCGACGAACACGGCGAGCGATTTCACCAGGACATTGAAACAATGGAGAAACGCTATCAGGGCAAATGGAGCCCATCAATGCTTGCAGACTATTGCTGGACAGTGACAAGAGATGCTCCATTTAATGAATACAAGAGACAAGCCAAGAAGCGCCGAGTAGACACTGAATAGGACTAAACTATGTACTAGTTTTTTGCCTTTTGTTTCATAATAAATTTTATTTATATAACCCTTTTGCTGATTTTTAAAGTGTTACATAAACAGGACAGGTGAAATATTATCATGTAAAGCAACCATAAACACATGAAAAGACGTAGGTTTACAATTTATGATTAAAACTCTACTATCTACACAATATACATAGACATAAAATGTAAAAACTTAAATATCTTAGAAACAGTAACCAATCAATTGTTTTAATTGTCATATTTGAATTCAGCACATCAAAATACATAATAAATAGCACATTTTATCTCTGAAGCAGACGACTTCTCAAAAATTGTAGACCAGTGTAACCTAGGTCAGCACTGAACCAGTGACAAACCAAGAGGCTCTATTTCCTATTGCCAATCCATGGAGTCATCTTGAGGATCTTTTAAATCACGGAAAGATGAGAACAGATGATTCTTCTTCGAGTGCTTGCTCATATCCATTCCAATTAGGTGTGCGCGCGCCGCGTGCACGTTCGTCAGAAGATTTTTATCCTAGCAACACCTGGCTGGTCGGCTGGGCGCCCCCTGGCGTGGCGCTGCTATGGCACCGAATATATACCCCTGCCGACCCATCCGCTCCTCAGTTCCTTCTTACCGCCCGTGTCGCTCGTTGGAACAGTGGAGCACGGCTTAGCTGATCTCCACTTCCCTAGCTATTCACTCGTTCTAGTACTTATTGTGTATATAGTTTCATAATTTTATAGTTGTAGTTAATACTTTTATTAACCTTTTGTTAATGTAGTTAGTGTATATACTTCAGAGGGCTGGGGATTAGCCCCTTCCTCTCTCCCGGTGCCCAGGCCCATGCCTGGTTCACCAGGCTTCAAATCGTGCTCGGCCTGCCGGTGGCCGATGCCAACGGGAGACCCCCACGACTCCTGCCTAAAGTGCCTGGGGGAATCTCATCTTACAGATAAGTGCCGGATTTGCAAGTTGTTTAAGCCGCGGACGAAAAAGGAGTGGGACTTTCGTCTTAAGCAGCTCCTAATGGAGGCGGCCCTCACTCCTCCGTCTTCAGCACCAAGTGCCGCACAGTCCGCGCCGGGGAGAAGTGCCTCAGCACCGGAGAGCGCCGGCACCACCAAGATGCCCCGGCACCAGCCGTCACCAGCCCAGAAGTCAGCCCGGCACCGCTCCCTCTCCCTGCGTGCCAAGAAGGTCAAAGCTCCTTCGGCTCCAATATCTACACCGCAGTCTGAGCATCTGCCAAAACTGAGTCGCCCGGCACCAACAACTGCCGCGGCACCAGCAATCTCGGCACCGTTGATTCCAGTCATGCAAGAGCCATCGAGTCCAGTGCATGACAGCTCCCCAGCATATGCCTCAGTAGAGCTTATCGTCCCACCATGCCAGAGACCTTTTCGACGGCGAGGGAACTCATTGCCTTAATGGAGCCCACCCTGCCTCAACCCCCGGCACCGCCGGTGCGGGTTGTTGCGTCAACAGGGAAGCCTGCCCTGGTCAGGCCACCTTCCATCGATGCCGCAGGCAGGCACCACTCGAGGTCGAGGTCTCGGCAGCGTTCCTGATCTCTCTGCCGGTCCCGATCTAGGCACCGCTCGCAGTCCCGGTACCGATCTCCTTCTCGGTACCGGTCGTACTCGCGGCACCACTCAAGATCCCGCTCTCCGGACAGATACTCCAGATAGTGGTCCAGCTCCCGGCACCGTTCACGCCACAGCTGCTCTCACAATAGAGCTTCACGATTCCGGTCGACCTTCCAGCACCGCGCTGGTCGCAGGTCCTGGTCAACCTCTTGGCACCGGTAAGACTCCTGGTACCGCTCTCCGGTGCGGCACGACGTACAGTACCCTGCGCACAGGGCTCCTCCTCACGTGCTTTCCGCTCCACCATGGCCATCACAGCACCCATCTGAGTCTTCGCACGCTGATAGTGCCACATATGGGGATTCAGAACCGCAGAACCATGTCCTCTAGGAGGCTCAGGACACGGAACAAGTGCCTCAGTGGTCCTTCTGGACGCATTGGGCATATCATCAGGCCCAAGGCGAACCCACGGTTCCATCTCTTTCTGCCCCGTCAGAACATCGTGCACCAGAGGCCACTGTTAGCAGCCCTCCTCCAGCGGGTACAGATGATTCGGCTCTGGCGCCGGACCCTCAGGTGTTCCCGGACCCTGATGCTCCTCTGGAACAGGAGTCACTAAATGAGCCAACAGTGCCAGGTCTTTCGTCCTCCTCTTCACCAGACAAGGCAGCAGCCGGTACTTCATCATCGGGCCACCCCTGATTGACCTCCGAGCCCACCAGGACCTTATCTGGAGAGTCGCCTTAAATATCAACCTCCAGGTGGAGGAGGTCCCGGAGGTGGAACACTCAGTCATAGACATACTGTCGGCGGATGCCCCAACTCGCATGGCTTTGCCATTCATCCGGTCCATCCAAGCCAAAGCGGACACCATTTGGCAATCTCCGGCGTCTATCCCTCCTACGGCCAGAGGCGTGGAAAGGAAATACATGGTACCCTCTAAAGGGTACAAATATTTATATACCCATCCTCCTCCATGCTGTCTGGTCGTTCAATCTGTGAATGAGCTAGACCGCCATGGACAGCAAGCCCCTGCCCCAAAATCACGGGAGGCTAGAAGGATGGATTTATTGGGGCGTAAAGTCTACTCCGCCGGAGGCCTCCAACTGCGGGTGGCTAACCAACAGGCCCTGCTCAGCAGGTATAATTATAATACCTGGCAATCGGTGGTAAGTTTGCTGAACTGGTCCCACAGGACTCCCGCCCGGAATTCCAGGCCCTTCTGGAGGAAGGGAAGAAAGTGGCATGGACTTCCCTGCAGGCCTCACTCGACGCTGCTGGTTAGGTGGCCAGAACCGTGGCGTCGGGGATTACAATGCGGAGAATATCGTGGTTGCAGGTCTCAGGTCTACCTCCTGAACTGCAACACACTATTCAGGACCTTCCGTTTGATGGACAGGGCCTTTTCTCTCAGAAAACGGACCCTAGACTCCAGAGTCTCAAAGACAATTGCGTCATCATGCGTTCCCTTGGGATGCACACTCCGCAAACCCAACAGAGGTCCTTCCGTACCCAGCCTCAGCGTCCTTACCCCCCATCCAGGCCACATCAAGACTTTAGCAGGAGGCGTGGTCGCGGGAACCGCAGACGGCAATCGGGTTCCCAAGGGGGCCAGAATAATGGTCCCGCCAAACTATCAGCGGGACCAAAACCAAACTTTTGAAGGTGAGCCCGAGAGCAGAGCATCAGTCCTTCCCCAGGATTCCCTTCAGTTTTCCAACCGCCTTTCCTCCTTCCTCCCTGCGTGGGCCCAATTAACCTCAGATCGTTGGGTCCTATGCACGGTGGAATTTGGATACCACCTCCAATTTATTTCGCCTCCTCCCTCCCACCCTCCCTCCCCGTCTCTCTTCAGGGACTCCTCTCACGAGCAATTCCTCTGGAAAGAGGTTCGTACGCTCCTCTCCATCGGAACTATAGAGGAGATGCCGGAGGAGTTCAGGGGCAAGGGATTTTACTCCCGATATTTCCTAATCCCCAAGGCAAAAGGAGGTCTCCGACTCATCCTGGACCTGCACGGTCTCAACGTCTTTTTGAAGAAGTTGAAGTTCCGCATGGTGTCCTTGGGGACCATCATCCCATCCTGGAGACTGCTCTCGACATGAAGGATGCATACTTTCACATCACCATTTACCCTCCGCACAGATGGTATCTACGGTTTATGGTGCACCATCAACATTTTCAATTTGCGGTCATTCCGTTTGGCCTCTCCACCGCCCTGCGCGTGTTTTCAAAGTGCATGGCTGTAGTGGCTGCCTTCCTCTGTCGTCAGCACATACACGTCTTTCCTTACCTAGACGACTGGCTTATTCGAGGGACCTCTGAGGCCCAAGTCACCAGGCATGTTGCCATCATCACAGACCTATTCTAGCGGTTGGGCCTGATGATCAATCTAGAGAAGTCTACTCTAGTGCCCTCTCAAAGAATAGAATTCATTGAGGCCATTCTAGACTCCAAACTCGCAACAGCCTGCCTTCCACTACCCCGGTTTCGGACACTAGTTTCGGTCATAGAAAGCCTTCAAACTTTTCCGACGACCTCGGCCCGTACCTGCCTCAGCCTTCTCGGTCAAATGGCCGCGTGCACTTTTGTAACCAAGCACACCAAACTACGCCTGCGTCCCCTTCAAACCTGGCTCGCCTTAGTTTACCGCCCAGGCAGGGACACCATAGACATGGTCGTCACCATTCCTCAGAGCATCTTAGGCTCCCTCAACTGGTGGCTAACACCTTCCCTGGTGTGTGCAGGAATGCCGTTCCAACCAAGACGCCCTCAGTATCCCTAACGACGGATACGTCTTCTCTCGGCTGGGGGGCACACCTAGGCCATCGTCGCACGCAAGGTCATCTCAAGAGCTAGCGTTGCACATAAACGTCCAGGAACTGAGAGCAGTCCACCTCGCCTGCCAGATGTTCCAACATCATCTGCAGGGCCGTTGTGTTCTAGTACTCACGGACAGCACAACAGCAATGCACTACATAAACAAGCAGGGAGGGACTCGATCCTCCCCCCTTTGTCAGGAGGCTATCCAACTGTGGGAATTTTGTATAACCCACTCTATGGACCTTGTAGCGTCCTTCCTCCCAGGGGTCCAGAACTCTCTGGCAGATCATCTCAGCAGATCCTTTCTCTCCCACGAGTGGTCGCTTCGCCCGGACATTGTACATTCCATCTTCCAGAAGTGGGGCTTTCCCCACATAGACCTCTTCGCTTCCCGCAACAACAGGAAGTGTCAGAGTTTCTGCTCCTTCCAGGGTCTCATCCCAGGCTCAATATTGGATGCCTTCCTAATCTCTTGGGCGAACCACCTGTTTTACGCCTTTCCACCCTTCCCAATTGTGCACAGGGTTCTCGTAAAGCTTCGCAGAGACAGGGCTCGACTGATCCTGATCGCCCCTGCGTGGCCCCGGCAACACTGGTACACCACATTGCTGGACCACTCGATAGCCAACCCGATCCCCCTGCTCCTCCATCAGGATCTGATAATACAGGACCACAGCAGGCTTCTTCACCCAGACCTGCAATCCTTCCATCTCACGGCGTGGCTCCTGCATGGTTAACCCAATCGGAATTGCGCTGCTCTTCCCCAGTGCAAGAGATATTCCTGGGTAGCAGGAAACCTTCTACTCGGTCTACTTACTTAGCCAAGTGGAAACGGTTTTCTTGCTGGTGTCAAATGTGAGATGTCGTACCTACGGAGGTTCCCATCCCCATTATTTTGGACTACCTCTGGTATCTTAAACAACAAGGCCTCGCTATCTCATCTTTGCGAGTGCACTTAGATGCTATTTCTACTTTCCACCCCGGAGAAGGTGCTTACTCTGTCTTCTCCCACCCTATGGTCTTGAGGTTCCTCAAAGGCCTGGAGCATCTATTTCCCCGGGTACGAAGCCCCGCCCCTTCCTGGGACCTCAATTTAGTTCTGACGAGACTTACATCCCCCCCGTTCGAGCCATTGGCAACCTGCTCACTCCTATATTTATCATGGAAAACAGCCTTCCTTGTTGCCATTACATCGGCTAGGAGAGTCTCTCAGCTTCGGGCTCTGATGGTGGACCCACCATACACGGTGTTCCACAAGGACAAGGTGCAGCTACGCCCACATCCGGCGTTCCTCCCTAAAGTAGTCTCGGCCTTTCATCTCAACCAGGACATATTCCTCCCGGTCTTCTTCCCCAAACCGCATACATCTCGTAGGGAGCAGTAGTTACATTCGCTCGACGTCCATAGGGCGCTCACCTTCTATATTGACCATACGAGACCCTTCCGCAAAAAGCCCCAACTCTTTGTTGCAGTGGCTGACTGGATAAAAGGCCAGCCCATCTCTTCTCAGAGGATTTCGTCCTGGGTAACAGCATGCATCCAGACTTGCTACGATCTAGCTCATGCCTCTTCGGGTCATATTACCGCACATTCTACCAGGGCCCAGGCCTCGTCGGCCGCCTTAGCTCAACTATTCAGGAGATATGTCAAGCAGCTACATGGTCTTCAGTAAACACCTTTACTTCCCATTATGCCCTGGTACAACAATCCAGAGACGATGCATAGCTCCACCCCTCTTTCTGATGCTGACAGAGTCCTGAACAGATTAAAGCATGCAGGCAGCTTGCATCTCTGCATCTCAAAATAAACTTGCCACAACAAGAATTTGCATCATGTGTTCCACTGCAGCATTGAATCAAGACCAGAGAATTTAAAGAGACCATCAAAGAGGGAATTTAAAAGAGGGGATTGCAATAGTTGAGATGAGAAGTGAGTAAGACAACAAACAGATATTTCATGAGAGGCAGGGTCAAGGTGAGGGCAAACTCTGGCAATGTTCCAGTCCTGGTGATAGACAAACCAGGGAGAGATGTGTGAGGAAAAAGAAAGTTCAGGGTCAACAATGACAACGCTCTGTTGATTTCAGTTAGGCTACTCACAGGGTTAGGTATTATTCAGCCTGAGTAAGAATATCAGTATCTGGTCCTAACTAATCCTTAGAGGAAGTGGAGGCACAGAAGAGGGGTAATATAAAAGGGAGAGAGAAGCAAAATAAAATGAAAATGAACAAATACCATATTCAAAATGCATGCCTCTCTCTCTGCATATTTTGTTGAATTCATGGGTCAATGATATGGAATGCCTGAGTAACTTTGATTTCCATGTTCTAGAGACCTGAAACAATAAAGAAGAGAGGGCCTCACAGTCTCACTCAGCTATCTGCTATTAATAGTTAATTTGGATCTCCAGTGGTATAAGTGAGATCAGAATCTAGCCAAATATAGCAGCTCAATAATGTCTGGTACAGTCAGTTTAAACCCTTATATATTCTATAAATTACAGTTGTCAAAATGGAACCAAATCTTTTTAATGTATTTTCCTCCTGAAAATATTTTCACATATATCTGGATACTTGCCTAAAGCCACATGTCATTATTTACCCTGTGAATCTATCAGGTATATGGATAACAAAAGAAATAAATGTTAGAGCATAATTTACTGTAGGTTGTCTGGTTTCACTGAATTTCCTGTACTCCCTAAAGCAAGCATCATCTTTGTTCCTTAGAGCTCCTACAATTGATTAATATTACTAAATAATGTATAGTGTATGAAGTATATAGTGTCACTGCATTTGATTATAAAAATGCATTTCAGCAGAAGATATTTTTAATAACTTGTTTAGTTTCTGCCTCAGATAATGACATTTGTACTTAATTTATGACAGCCAGATAGATATGCAATATGGTAACTTGCCAAATGGTAACTTCCCCAAGTAATCCTATTGTAGGGGTTGCAGAATCAGGTCCTGAGAGAGCAGAGCATAAATGATACTGAATACATACATAAATATGGAAATAATATTAATTAAAATGAACTCTTTCCTCAACACAAGTGAAAAAAGTAATTTTGTGCCAAACCACATTAGTAGAATGTTCCATTTTGTTATTCCCCCCCCCCAGATGGAGTAATAATGAACTTTAAAGTTCAGATGTTTTACCTTTTAAAGGCATCAGCAACATGGCAAGGGCCTGCAGAATTACTAAGGGTTGTGGGGAGAAGGGTGGCAGGGAACTGAAGGGGGAACATAATAAACATTTTTATATATATAAAGGTTTTCAGTTTTAACCAAGAAAACTATCAAACCCAGTTTTTCACAATTCTGAACATTGTGGGGTTCTATTTTGTTTTTCTGTTCGTTATGAATTAAGTACTGGAAAGAACCCATTTTAGCTATTTTGAAATTTCTTTTCTCTTGTCTGGTTTTGTTTTAAATTTTGTTGTTGCCTCTTCTGCCTTCCAATTTTGTTACGAAGCTAAGTAACAAGCCAAATTCTGAGGTGCTGCGTAAAGGGGTGTGACTTTAAGAAGATTCCTTACACTACACAGAGCCTTTATTCAACTTTCACTGAAGTCAGTAGGGGTTAGATCAGGTCCTTAGACTCCCTGCATGCAGTTAGACTCCCTTAGACCTACTTACATCCACTTTAACAGTGTTTAAAGATGTTAAAATTGGGGTAATTTACACTCCAAGAAGCCAGAAGAAAGTGGTGTAAGAAGTTGCTCCAGTTTTACTGACTACTTCTTCTAACCAGAAGTGAAGACTCCCTTATGCCTTGGTAGAGTAGGCAGGTATTAGGAAATATAACTGTGTCTAATTAGTGTCCAAATGTCTAACGTTAACCTCCTTACATATTATTTCAACAGCGTTCCACTAGTGTATCTTGGCCCCCTGAGGGTTTTGTAAGCAAATATTACTGCCCAGCTTTAACTTTAATTCAGACAAACTACTGGGAAATAAGTATGTAAAGAATAACTTATGACAGGGTGTTGCATTACACGCTATCCTATGAGTTATTTGATCATGTGTATAATGAATGATGGATGTTACCACAACCACATACCCACAAAGTGGTTTAGTTCATTGTTATATAATGGTGTTTATCTACAAAAGAAAGCCCCTTACACCAAGGCCTCATTGGAGACTACTGTAGCCCCTACTAACCATTTGATTTTTAAATTACATTAATTTCCTCTCTAACTCTCATTCCCATGTTCATTCCCCCTCCTGACTTTGCTTCCAATATGCACTTTTTCTAACTTTTTATTTATGGATTTGTTGGTGTCTTTTCATTCACTTTTTTTTTTGGGGGGGGGGGGGTGCGTATTCTTCTGATGCCAAAGAGAATAGTGGAAGCCCCATTATTGTTGCAGTCATTTAAAATTAGACTGTAAAAGCACCCAAGAGTATGCTCTGTGGATTATCCCTGAGTGGAAATGGAATGGATTTAGGCAATGATCCCACAAGTGACTATATGGGCGAGATCAGGGCCTAAGAGACCCTGTGAGGGTTTTTTTATTCCTATGTCAGTGTCTCTGATCTCCATGCTGTGGATTGACAGAAGCTGTTAATAAGAGCACCTAGTTCTTAAATAGCACTTTTCTTTCATAGATCTCAAAGCACGTTACTAAGGAGACCAATTTACAGGAAACGAAACAAAGACACAAACAGTGGGAAACTGACTTTGCCATATTCATCCAGCAGATCAGTGCCAGAGCTAGGAATAGAACCTAGATTTCCTGTGTCCCAGTTCAATGCTTACCAATATGCCACACGTTTTTATTATACTAAAATGTATTGGACTGAAAGTCCACCTCTTAAAGAATGTATAATACTAATTTGCAGTGTCTAATAAGTAATATCAAAGCTGTTCAGAAAACTGTTCCCCCCTCGAAGAATTCTGACAAGCACACACTTTTTTTGTTTTCATCAAAACATTCTGCAGAAAATGTTGGCTTTTCAGTGAAATATCAAAACCTAACATCAAAAACTTTCCTCTTTTGTGACTTATATTTTTTCTACAAAATAGGAAAAAAAAACAATATGCAGAAAATAGACACTTTTCCCCACAAGAAAAATTGTTTTGTTGAAAACCCAATTTTCTGTCAAAAAAGTTTTGATAGAAAATTTCCAACTAATAAATACTCTTAATAAATACTCTTTGCACAACTGGTCAGAAATGGTGAACATTTGGAATAAAAAAAAATAAAAAGAGTCAAAATGTTGACAAGCTCTAATCACAAATTTTTAAAATGATCCAGAAACATACTTACTGAGGGCCTAATCCAAAACTCACTGAAGTTCATGAGAGATTTTCTACTGAATTCAGTGGGCTTTGGATCAGGCCTTTATTGCAAAACCTCTTAGCGGGGTGGAGCCCCAGCAATTACCATTGGTGAATTTTCCCCCTCAGGCTTCTATCTTTTCTGTTTTCAATTGTGGTTAACTGCTTTCTGCATACTGAATGGATATTTCAGTCACTTCCTGTTATCATCTGACTTTCCATCAATCACAATGGGAAAATTCTGAAAAAGATCAAAGTCAAAGATGTACTGGTGAGTGACAATAAAAGATGATGAAAACCTCAAATGTTTTGTTAATTTGTAATTTTACTTATAACCCTGGAGACATTTAAAACTAGGCTGCATGAACTGCAATAAAGTATACATTGTAGGGAACAATCCTGTACTGCTAAGAGGATGGATGAGATGGCCTAATAGGTCTTTCTCTTTTCTAATTGCTATGATTCTACAATGGCAAATGCTATTATGTATTCAAGCTTCAGTATGCTCCCTAGTCATCATTTGCGTAACAAGATGACATGCTTATTCGAAAATGATCTCAGTGGACTTGTATCACAGTAAGCAGAAGACACGTTATTACACTTTTCAATGCAGTAATATGATCAAATTCATCTGGAGTATAAATGGGTGCAGTCATACTGAAACCAATGGAGAGTTTAAACTATATTGAAACAGTGAAGCCATCTGTCTTGGATAGTTTAGACAAAACTAATCCTGCATCTTGGCAGGGGGTTAGTATAGATGACCCTGGCTGTCTCTTCTAACCCTGTGGTTCTATAATAATGTGAGGGTACGTCTACACTGCAATAAAAGACCCACAGCACATCTGTGGCTGGCTTGGATCAGATGACTCAGGCTTGCAAGGCTCAAGTGGGTCTGTCTACACTGCTATATAAACCCAAAGTTAAAATTCATGCTTAAACCTAACCCCTCTTCGATCTACATACAAATCACACTGAAGGCGGATGATCCGAGTCAAGCCAGGATCCAAGGCTCAAGCCCTATTGCTTTGCAGTGTAGAAGACCCAGCTCCAATGGACTCTGTAAAGTCTTGCAGTCATTTGCATTTGTTTTGTAACCACATTTCTATGCAAAAGTACAACATTCAGCTATATACCAACAGATTTGGTGCCCAGTAAATAGAGATACTTTTGTTTTAGTTTGGCAGAGGGAAAATAATAAGTTTTCTTAAGGTTTTCTGAAAAACTGTCTTAGTGCTGCTAATCTGGAGAAGTTTGACCAGTTAAAAAGTTATCACTTCTTATCAAGAAATGTCTGTAAAAATAAATCGATAAGAAATATTTCCTTGCATAAGGAGCTTATGTTTTGTATTCTGCAAACAGTTGAACTACTAGAATTTTGTCCTCATTTTTGGTTAATTCCTCAGAGATATTCACCTCTTAACATTATAAGAACCTGTCACTAATCTATGTAGATCTATACCCCACCCAGCTCATTCTCTTTTCAAACTGATCTTCTCCAATAGTATGATTCTTTGTTCACTATTTCTCTATATCCATTTTATAAGTTTCAGCTCAGACTTAGTCAGGTCACTGACCTGCAATGATTTGATTGACTGAGGGACTAGACTGGCTCCTTGCTGACGCTTCCCTAGCACAAAGCTTTGAACTTGACCCTGACCTGGTGATGAAGTGCTGGAGACCTGGTTTGCATAGATCCTCCTTACACTGGAACACCTCTGGGGTCTGACGTTCTTCCACCTCCAGGCCAGCTTCCTCTTCTACAATGGCTGAATTGCTGCAGGACTCTGTCTGAAGTGGTATGAGGAGTAGTTCAAGGATAAGGGAGCAGAATTCCCTCTGATTTTGTAAAACTCCTATCCATGCTCATACTGTCAACACCTCTGTTGTGTTCCTGGTCCTATTTGCAGGAGCTCTGGGCAACCTCTTTATTTGGCTCCCTCTCTCTGATACAGGGCACTGGCTGTTAATATGGTGTCTAGGATTCATCACATGCACTACAAGCAAGTGGCTGGACCAGCATCACCAGCTGCCATAGCTTCCTCCTCTTCATGGCCTGAGTGTGGAGGGAATGTTCCATACTGCCCCACTTTCCCTCTGCCAAGCATGGACCATCAGTTGGCACCCTTGGTTTAGGAAGATGAGATCCAGCACAGTCCAAACCAGCAGCCAATGAGCAAGCAAGTCAGGCATTCCAATACCATGGAGATCGGTGCAGTGTAAGAACCAGAACAGAGTTCCTAAATTTGGACTAGTTCCTAAATCCAAATGTAGTAGTATTTTGGAGAATCTTGCCACTCCTGCAACAGGAGCATTATTAGAGAATCATCTCTATTAATACTGTTTGGTGAACAGCAACCAAGATCAAAACTTGGCATCGTACATAGGGTTGTGAACAATGGTACTGTTACCTCCCGTTTAAAGATACTTTCATAATTACTTACCAAGAGGGCTATACAGCCACAGGCCCAGACAGTAGGGGTACCCCAGGCACATTGATATGACCTGTGGCTGAACTATGATCAACTAGAATTGTGTCAATGAGGGGTAGGCTCATCATCTGGCTTTGGCAGTGTCACACTGAGTTACAGTGCACATTTCATGCAGTGTGTGCCTAGCTTACATTGTTCCCTAGGTGGGACGGGTTGCTGTACTTGCATGGGATGGCAATCTTTTGAACAATTCACATGCAGGATCCACAAAAGTGTTAACATTCCTGTGTTTATCCCTCAAAAAAATGGTGGGTTTGGGGTTTTGTTTTGTTTTTTTCAGATCAGAGACCACTTCAACAGTTCAAGTGAACACCATTGGTGTCCTGAATATTTTTTGTCATAGATTAGTCCATGGCAGGATACAAGACGTCAGGCTCTGGTTCTCATTGAGCATGCTGCCACCACATTTTGTCATGCTTATGCTTCTTTTAGGCTGGGTATTGTTAGAACTAAGGAATCCTAGATGGGCTTTAGTTTGGATATTTTTATGCCTCTGCTGGCACATGCCACAGTCCTGCTTTTCCCTCATCTCTGGTTTGAGACTGGAAAATACATTTTGGCTCCCCAGGACACAGTCCTTGTGCTCTTTAGTGAAAAATGATTGGAAGAATAGGGATCGAAGAACTTCTAATCAAATCAAAAGGGATTCAACAGAGTTACTGCCTGTTATTGTTTCATCCTCCTGTCACTTCCTCCCAATCCTGTCGTAGATCAGGCCAGGAAAAATACTACCCAGGAACTGAGAATACTTACCTGAGCCCTTGGGAGTAGAGCATACCTGCAAATACTAATCCTGGATTCTACCAGCCTGATGGTTCACATCTCAGTTGTGTGGGATATGTTCAACCTAGGCATTCATACTTGTCTTAGGGAATTTTTGGCAACTAAACTGTTAGCTTCATCTGTAATGGGTATTAGATAATCACACAGAGGAATTAGATTAAATGCCCATCTGGGAAACAAGAGAGAGCAGAGATTTATTTAAACTCTAATCCAGTCAGTGGGGTTGGAAAGGGAAAAACATTTAACTCCCAGGTGTTACAGTCAAGTGGGACACAGGAATCTAGCCTGACAGGCATTGTGGGTGATTTCTCCTATTACAGGTGACCAGTTCCTGAGCATGAAGAACATCCAGCCAGTACAACATAGGTTGAGAGACATCTAAGCAACATGAGAGCCAATTATAAGATGAAGTCCCATGGAGACCTACAATATGCTTCTATTGCAAGAATTATCTCCTGGTTTGTAAGGTGATCTATCTTAATTACTGTAGTGAATAATGTCACCTGTTTAATTTAATTATATTGCCACCTTCCCACAACCTTGCAGTATATTACACAGGATAAATGTGTATTCAGGGGGATTCTCTAGCATTCACTCTAGCCCTAATGACAGGGTATGTTTTGGGAACCCAGATGGTAGGATGAAGTCTTTGCAGGAATCTTGTCAGCAGAATCCCTTGGCACCAACACTTACTGTGTCACCAGCTTGCAAAGGACGTTTGAAGAGTCAGCTTTTCTATACAGCTGCAAGGGATGGCTTACTACTTCTTGCCCACACAACTTTCACCCATCCATACGCAGCCCAGTTTCTCTCCTGGGCTGAATTTAAAGAACGTAAATCATTCATTTTCCTTTTGACCGCTGTATACATGCTGCTATTCACTATGGCTTAATTGTGTTCTCCCTATGCTTTGAGATTTGATGAGTCATTCTGATACCTGTAGCAAGCTCATTACTTTTATACTTCATTATGAACAAGATTTATGTGATACTTTAGTTGCGATATTTTTGTTTCTGCCATGGATAATCTTTGCAGGGGGCTTAGTTTAAGTGCTCTTGCAGGATATGGTGAAAGAGGAATGGAAATTTATTTATGCTCTAATCCAATTACTGGAGAGGAGGATATTTTTTAACTCCTGGGGAGGGGGATGGAATAACTAGCATTGCCAACAGTGCTTGGAATACCAAATTCCTCAGCACGAGACATAAGTGATTGGTGTAGCAGAGATAACATGTCTGGCATCTAGGCTAATGCAGATCCAATTACAGAATGATGAAGGGTCAACTTACAGGAGACTATGGCTAGCCCTGTGTGGAGGCAAAAGTCAAGAAAGAGCCCCGTCCACATCTCCACGCCAGCCAGCAAATCTAAGCCAGCACAAGTGAGCATGTTAAAGGTAGAGGGAGCTCCAACAAGTACTTTAACAGAGCTTCTGATTCTCCAGGACAATCCCTCTACAGCCTGACTCCTATTAACTGTACCTTCCACCAGAATTCAGGTCATGAGTTAAAAGCACAGCCTGGGTCTTAATCTGAAAGGCTACTGGTTTCTGAAGGCCTCTCTTTGTTTTAAGCTGCTTCTCACTATGGTGTCTGATCACCTATAATGATCATGAAAATTTTGACCTCTTTAATTCAATAAAGCTGCAGTCTTCCCACCACTTTTTATTAAACTACATGTGTTGTGTGCTCATTCAGGTGTGTCGGCTTCAGACAATGTTTAGCTAGGATTACCAAATAAATCATTTACAGAGCTATCTAAGGTAAGCTATGAAAAAGAGTTCCTTGTCTCTCAAAGGTCACTTGAATAAAAACTAAGGGCCTGAGGCTAAGCTCAAAGGTTTTTAACATCCCGTTCTGGAGCTTCTAAAATATAAAACTACAAAGCAGTGACTACAACATTTTTACAATTCACATATATTGGGAGATTTTCAACTAACACTGTCTAATTGGCCAGGCAAGTAGTTAGAACTGTAATCAGAGAAGGCTGCCAGATCTTTGTAATAAAGTGATGACCTGAAGTCTAAGCCAGCCTTGTCAGATATAATTTGTAAGCCAAATCTGTCAACTAGTCAGAATGCTGGACAGTCCACTATCCCTTTTCATCATACCAGTATAAATAGTCAGTGATTTCTTGGCTGTAGGGAAATGTACCCTGCAGATGTGTAGTGAGGCAAGAGGGTTAAAGCCAAGTGATTATAACTGCCAGGCAAATGCAGTAATTTCCCAAAAATGTACTGCCTGGAATTTATTATTGCTATTATTGCTATTATTATTCAGAAATGGAAATTTTAAAATATTACGCATAAAGGCCATACCCAGCCATTTACGGAACAAAATCATCTACACCTGTCTGATGTCATAGGCATAATCAAAAAGCTTGGACCAAAAGGAAAAGAAGCTGCTTCTAATGCCAGCATAAAATGAATAGTAGTTCTACTCTAAAATGGCAGCTTTATACCACAGCCCCTCACCTGTGAAATCATCCAGTCAGTAACTAGCATTGTCTAGACATGCCAATCACCATGAACCTGGCAAACGCTTACCTGTTTGAGGGCAGGAAATGGATTTAATAGTTACGCCTACTGACTGATTCATCAACTTAAAACAATGTTATAGGCAAGATGCTACTCATGCATTAGACACTAAGTGGGATAAGGCAAGGAAGGAACGCGTTGCTGCTGGAGCCTCCCAGTAGGAATTCTGGGGCACTCAGAGGAAGCAGGGATTATACTCACAACCAGGGTCTGGCCTATGTTTGTGCAAGGGCAAAAAAAATGGGTGTCTTTTTGCACCAGCATCCCTGTGTACCAAGGTCTGGCCAGAATCTCCCTATATCATTAGGGCTGTTGCAGTGCTTTCCCAAAATCTTTGTTCTTTGAATTATTGTCTCTCATCCTCTATGGCCTACGTTTTGTAAAACAGCAGAGTGAAGATCTAAAAGGAGAGACATAATCCCATACTATCTATCCGATGCTGTATTGTCTTTCCGTCTGTGCAATTCACAAAGACAACTGTGAAATGGCTCGTGCAGCATTATTGGGCTGATTTATACTCTGTTTCCAGATGCTTTCCATTCAATGTAGAGAAAAGCAGACTTTCTCACCAGGGAGCCATGTCCTTCTAGTGAATTTGAGATAGAGCATCTGCAGTGAATATCCAACCAAAACCTTCACTATGATATTACCTTTAGCTCTTCTGTTTTGGCACACAGCCAGCTTTCAACAACTACACTGTTTTCTCAGCCATTTCCCCAAAAAGATTTGAATGGTTCAACAGAGTATGGCATGAGTAATCATTTTAATGTAACAGTAGAAGGATGTCACTCCTAGAGAACTCTAGGATCTTGTTTGTTACGCCCTACTAGTAAACAGTTTTGGTTTGGTATGCCAGTTTGCATATATACAATATAAAAACACAATTAGTCAGTATTGTTTGCATAACTTTCATTTTATAGCTCAAGTGTATCTCTATATTGGCAATCTACTTGTAACTGTAGCCCTTATGATCATTTAAGCACATCAGAAAAAGATGTGGTTATTGATCTGTTCTTTTCAGCTGTACAGTTCTACAGAACCCTTCTATTGAATTGATTAGACTTCAGCAGAAGTGGTATTTCCTTTGTCTTAATCAAAAATATCCTAAGTATACCAAGTAATTCTATCATATCATCCATTATATGAAGTGGATTGAGAGTAGAACAGAAACGCTAGTTAACCCTTTGCAAATACTGAAAACAAAGCTAACAAGATCTATTTCTGACACAAAAGCAAAGTGAAGCACTATTTCTGTCAGTTTGATACGTGCTTGTTTTCCATGTCATGAGGGTTGGGTTGTTTTTTGTTTGTTTTTTTTGGGTAGGGCGGGAGAAAATAAATTATCTAAGAGACAAACTGGTAAAATCCAAATTTCTGACATCCTTGATGTTCTTCTAATGTTAGGAAAGAACAAAACTTGATTTGAATGAATGAAGAAATGTTTTCCTTCATTCTGCTGACATTGCAATGAATAACTCCAAGTATCAGCAATCAGAAGTAACCTCTTTTTGTGCTATATCACCAGGTATGAGAAGACGATCTTAGATAAAACCTGAAAAAAATCACCTAACTCCACCCAGTGCTTTCACTACCTAGATCTCCTTTCAAACAAAGGGCTGGATTTGTCAAAAGGAAAGTATATATATTTGTGCTTTCAAATGCAATGATCAATGGTTTTGCTAGTCACTGTGGATCTGATTTTCAAAGCTGGACCCGTGGGTTCTCAGATCCTCTGATAATCAGACCTGTCTACTTTACAAGTTGAATGAATAATTATAGATCTTTGATAATCATGTGGACTTCAAAGTGTATAGGTTAGAATATTAGTAGTATTGAATGGTGCTGTTATCTACATACTGGCATTTACTAGGCTTCATAAATGCCCGTAAATACCTTTTGATTAATTAAGTCTAATAATCTCAGGAATATTTATAAGGTCATACCCATACAAAGATAATGGGGAATTCAAAGCAGTGAAGAACTTGTAATGGGGGATATGGGACTAAAACAGGCAGTGAGCAGAGAGGGAGAGAAGCACACTGACCACTTCAAAGAGCCTGGCAAGCAGGCCCATGAACAGCGATGATAGACGCATCAAAGGACCTGATCCTGCACATATCAAAGACAACTGCAAAACTTCCATGGGCTACAGGGGGAACAGCATATGGCCATTTAACCCCAAATAAGAGGTGAGCAGTATGCAGTATGACACAAATCCACAAACTCTCCCCTCCATCACAAAACACTAAGCAATGGATTGTAGGAAACAGGCTTTGTAGGTGTGCTGTCCTAGATACACATGTTGGGGCTCACAATTCTCTTCCCTTTCTCTTGTAGTGTTGTAACATGTTGCCATTTGTGCAAAGCCCTCTTATTGCTCAGCTTTCTAGGGCACAGAGCTGTTGATGTCTGGAGGTAGATGCAATCTCTTATTGACAGTGAATCTTATTCTGCTGCTGTTCTATGTATGAAAATCCTATTGGGGGCCTGCACAGGAGCGCCAGAACCTGGATAGAAGTAGGGAAGACACCGCTGCCAGAACTGTGTCCCTGCCCTCTCCTTCTCTTCTTCTCCTGGGGCACCACCTCCTTGCCAGGCCAGAAATTGGAGCCAGGCAGTGGTAAGAGCCACCCTGGGAGCCCAGGCTACTGTGGGGAACCTCAGACCCTCCACCTGCCCTGCATGGGGGTCTGGGGACCTGAGATCAGCACCTAGCCTATGTCCCCATGCCTCTGGGGCATGCTGCTGCCAGTGGGACCTGGGATCGGGGCTCCAGTCCAGCCTCCTGCTCCTCCCCAGGGTCTGCAGACATTCTCTGCAGGGAGAGAAGGCCCTTCCCTGGCCTGGGAGGTTGCAGGGAGACCCAGGAGGGTCACTGGCAGTGAGGAGCCAGATATGGAGAACTCCTCTGGCACAGCTCCTGCTACTATTGTCCCCGCCTCAGCAGCTCCTGCAGTCCACCCAGGCTCACTCAGTGCCTGCGCTCAGGTCCCACTGCCAGGCTGCTCCTGCCAGGTCTCTGCTGCTCTAGGTGACAGCCTGCCCCTGCAGCCTCCTGGGCTTTGTGCCGGAGGCAGCAACAATGTGCAGCACCCCACTCCTTCTGTAGCCTCTGGCCTGAGGCTTGTAGTTTGGAAGGGCAATACCCTCACTACCTCCCCCAAACTCGGCCCACGCCTACCTGAGGCTACTATACCAATGTTAAAAAGTGGGTGGGCATGGCTCTCCCACTTTTAAAAATGTGTGTGTGGGGAGGCATGGCCTCTTTGGGCCCCCTGGTTCTGGGTGTAGGGGGCCCAAATGTTTTTTTTGTTTGTTTGTTTATCAGGGTCCCATACATTTTAACCTGCCTCTATATTCTGGAATCTACCTTAAAACTTCTTCCTTTAACCAGCTATTTCCCCTCAGGCTTAGCAAATTTTGGAGAAGGCACACATTGTAAAGCAATGTCTCTGAAAGGGAAAAGAATACTGTACTAATTTAAAAGGCATTCCATTCACGTATGGTGCTGTATAAATTATTAGTTGAAATAATCATTTAATGATTTGCTAATGACTAACATATTTGCACTAGTAGCAAACCTTCAAAAATTGCTACGGAGGTCATCTAAAAGTGTAATTGTTTGATAGTAAATGAAACAAGACTACCAGGTATGTACCAATATGTGTGCTACTGCAGTAATACAGTAAATTTGTTCCAGATGATTATATTTACTTTTATTTACTTAAATTATTTGCTGTGGTTAATTTTTCTTTGCTAAACTCTTGGTCACACACAGAAATCACTCTTAACTTAGAATACCATGGAGTCATCTCTTCTCCCTCATCTATGGCTTCTATTCTTTTTGGGAAACTAATCCAACTAAACGTTACTCCAAGCCTTCCAGTACCATTTTATCCAATCACTTTCTCTATAACTTGGCCACTGTACCCTTCTTCACGCACCTTCCCAGATCTAGAGATGCTATATGTAAGTCATATTCTAAACTACAGATCCTACATGTATATCATATACTAATTAGCAGACAAGAATTTTGGCACCTCTGTGTAACAGGTGTTATACGGATTACATAGTATTGTTTCTGAAAACAAGCCCAGTTCACATAATCTAAGGCTCAGAGCAGAAGACCTTTACCTACTTACTATTTTAGTAGGGAAAACAGATGTTTCCTGGTTATTGGATACTTTGGACTCAATTCAGCCCTACTATAAATGGGTACAGTTCCCTTTGAAATGAAGGAAAGTTGTGTCTGCTAATGCCCAATGTGAATTCATTTTTTTCAGCCAACTCTCACCCTGGTGCAAGTAGATGACATTCTACTGAAGGTAACAAAGCTGCCCCAGGTTTATTTCAGGGCTGAAAATGGTCGTTTGCCTTTACAGAATCATTCAAATCAAGAACAAAAATCTGGCTTTAGTTTAGGAATTCTGAATCTCTCTCATGGACAGGAGATTCAAGGGTGTTGTCCCTGGGGAATTTATTTATTTTTACACTGTAGTGTCCCCCCTCTGAAGTTGACTTGAAAGCCAAACTGTTGCTTATATTAAAACACATAAAGTACAGTAAACACGACCCTTTGACTCCCAGCAATTTAAATGCTAACATCAATTGCAAACTGCTGAAACCTTTATGAAGATGTGTGATATATGTCTGAATTAAAGCTGAATTCAATAAAATGTGGCTTAGAACTATAGAATAATATTTAACCTCAGACCTTGACAACAGCATCTCAAAATTCTATTTTTTCTGTAAAATCTCAGCCCACTCCCAGCAATGGAGCTATTCCTTACTTGTGCTGCAGTTGCCATGTGCCAGTAGGCAGGGATGTAATGGAGACAGTATTCCTTGGACTAATACATTCTGCTGTTGCAGTTAACTTTCAGGACAAAGCAAGAAAAAACAAAAGGTTAAAGAAAGGAAAATTCAGTAGGGTCTATGGTCCATCGAAAGGATTAACATGGTCTCCTGGATGAGATTCGCTATGCTGATCTGAAAGACTAAGAAAACTTGGAGCTGTGGTGGCTGCCAACCTGCTAAGCCCCTTAGAAGCCTGAATTGGCATATATCTCATCTTTTCCTGAATTACTTGCTCCATCTGTGTTTGCTTGTGTCCACACTGACAGCTGCCTGCCGCCTTGGCAAGAAATCAAGGCAATCTGAGACAACTCAGTAGACATATAATGTGTGTACACTAAAAAGCACACAGCACTAAGGCTAACAATGCTGTTATTCAACTAGTTTAGTAAAATGAAGGGTTCCACGTATCCAGGTATGCAGAATAATTCTATCATTGGAGTGCTTGAATCTATTTGCACAACGGTAACTGAGCAAGTATTGATTCACACAAGTTAGCGTCGAGTACTAAAGATTTCCACATCCGCTAACTTTCAGTTGATTAAAAATTACACAGTTATACATTGCTGCATGAAAAAAATAAATAAGAAGTTTGGCATACTCAAGCTATTTTGTTTTTGAAGAGAAGACTATCTCAATCTTGAAGCTGAATAATATTATCATAAGCAAGAGGAGATGGAAAAGCCACTATCTTTGGGCTTCAATCATAATAAATGCGGACATGACAATAGTATGTTTTGTTATGTTCACAGAGAAGATACGTGCTTGTTGAGTGACTGATTTGAGAAAAATCAAAAGTTTGGGCACAGGTGTTAAATCTACATACCCATCACATGATCAAAGTGTAGTTAATGGATTGCAAAGTTCTACAGCTGGAATTGGCCAAATGTTGCCATTAGCGATGCGCCAAGAGTTAACACTCTTGGCTGGTATTGTGAAATTACGGCCTTGCCAGAGTTTACCAAACTGGCTTCAGCCCACCTGCATTGTTTCCCCAAAAGGGTCCCCAAAAACAGAAACATAAGGGAGAGAAAAAACATGTAAACAAAAATCTAACTTTGATGTTTCTGCAAATTTTCTAGGGAGTGCCAGTGAATCCTTATGCACTGAGGCTCGTGTATGCACATCATACATTGTATTTTCTCATACATAGTCATAGACCAGCTCAGCATTCTGCATATGCTGTGATCACATATGTACACTGTATATGCCAGTCTCTGTTCCATATGTGCATGCAACAGGGGATTAGGAAGAAAGAATAAGGGCCTAGTTCACTCTAGGGTTTACTCTGACAGACCTTCCAGAAGGCATCTGGTAGTGAATAGTCCACCATGAGGTGTCTTCCATTAGGACCCACAACCATTCAGCACCACTGGAAAAAGAAGTGTGTGGTGCTGAATGGAGAGGAGGTATAGCTCGGACAGCGGGGATGTGCTGAATCTGCGTGTGGTTTCTGTCTGCATTTGCAGCTCCCTGTGCCAGTGGGGTTGAATGTAGCCCACTGTAAATACTGCATGGTATGTTATGATAATGCATCTGAAGAGGCTGAGTTTTATGAGCTGCTTATTAATAAATGATAGCACTCCACTGGTTTTCAAACAGTTCAGCAAGAGTTCAACTGCATCTAGCCTCAGCCTTTAGAAGATGTACTATTATTTATTTATTTTGGGATTTGTAAAATGCACCCATGACACACTCTGCACAGAGAAAACTTTAAAACAATTTACATAGTTAATTGACAAAACGTCAACCTAGATAGATTCCCACTCTTGAGTGCTGCTTCATACAGTATGTTTCCAATTCCTGCAGTTAGCCCCTTCAGGCAAAAAGCTGAGTAAATAGACTGGCCTTTCACCATGTCTAGAAGGTCAACAAATTCAGTCTGTCAAATGAATGGGTGATGTGAATTCCAAAGCTAAGGACCCTCCACCAACAATATTCTGCCTTCCGTCCCCAGTCAATTTTTCATGTCTCCTTATAAAGCTCATGCACAGTAGATAGACATACGGAGGTTAATCCTTATTGCTAGTGACACTGGAAAAGCTTATGACAGATGCACACTGGGTCCCTTTTGGAAGACTGCACATTATGGAGATGATGGGGAGGATATTTTGCACAGAACTGCCAGGAAGCTTAAAAACTGTACTAGGAAAAAGACTGTGCTTTGGCACTGCGTTTCATTTAATAAACCCCTAAGCCTCAAGGTAGGGGAATGTACAGTATTTGAGCAGATAATCTATGTAACAAATTAACCTCTGAAAAGAATCTCAACAGTTATGCTATTCACTAAGCTGTATCATGCTTTTTATTCAATAACTAAGCCCCAGGTCCCCAGTAAAAACATTTGATTACTCAAATACCCTCTAACTAAAACTGCTGGTGCTCCCCTGTTACACTCAGAAGGTTAAATTTCTGCAGCGAGGCAGACACGTGAGCTCTCCTACTTGTGGACTATGTATCCACCTTTGCATGAAGCGCATGCATCACTAGGCTTCCTCTCGCACCACCCTGTCTCCATATAACTGTGGGTTACTGAGATGAATCATCAACCTTCCAGACAGAAGAGATATAGGACCAGCCACTGCCCTGTGTGCTGGTGACACTGGTAAGAACACCATGCATCCTCACAGCAGTGGGGCAGGATGCTAACTCAGCAGGATTCACTGAGCCCTAGCTAGGCAGTGGGGCCCAACTAACATGCTTCACAACACTCCACAGCCCCAAGGAGGTATGGTCTGATGTTTTGAAGATAAACCTGACCTACGTGGCTCCCAAGTGAATGGCAGGTGTGGGGGTAGGGACTGAAAAAGGGGATGACTGATTCTCTTTGCAACAGCAGTAGGAGCATGCCTGAGCAAGTTTCCCACTGAGCCATTCTTTGCTGCACTAGAAGGATAGGCCTGAGGCCCTCTGTTCATCTGCTATTGCTCCACTTCCCCCACATGCCCTATGTGGCACCGAGCAATAAGGAAAGAATTGACACTTGGTGCTGCAAACCTAATCTGAATCCCTGAAGATGTGCATCTGGCAGTAAGTTATCTAACAAAAGGGCAATAAAAGTAGTTTCTCTGCCCTGCACGTGAAGGCCTACCCCAGAAAAGGTCAGTCTGGTGTGCATAAATTGTGTGAATGTATGGGCCAGCAGGCCTCAGCGTGTCAAACAAATGCCATTTCAAATCAAATGGAACTCGTTCATTATAAATGAAGCTTTGTAGGAAGGTGGTTTCATACTTTGTTCATTAACAATATATACTGTACATGACTCTGCTACAGCCTGGGTAAATGGTTTCAACCAGGTAGCTTATGAGCTGGAAGGACGATCTAGTCAAACTTTTGGGCAAAAATTCAATCTTCCTGTATAGGTTTGGCCCAGTCTAACGAAAGGAGGCAAGAAGGGGAAAGGAATGTGGATGCCTGGGTCAAAGTTCAATGTAGAATGAGGAGCAGTTCTTGTTGAAACTCCCTCTTCTGTTATACAGCTTGTAATAGTATATTTATTTTCTTTTAAAAGGGTATTTTTGTGGTACTTGCTTGATGAAAGCACAGTTCAAAATGGCTCTGTATACGACTAGTCTAGACAGAGATGCAAAATTAAAAAAAATAAATAAAAGAAGAGAGAAGCCTCTTTGAAGTCTCCTTACCTTCCATCTCTTCTCATCTGCTGGACAAAATATGATGCATTTTGTTTTCTGTAAAAATTAGCTTCAGGAAAATATATTTTCTAGGTAATCATCCAAAACACAATATAATCATCCAAAAATTACTGTGCTTTTGGTTTAGATCCTATCTCTACTATCTCCAAAGTTCAGGAACATCTAGATAGTGGGAAAGTCTAATTTTCTCTTGTTTAAGCCAATCAGTAGTAACTCAGCAAAAGTCAATGAATTTACATCAATATAAAACCAATGAAAGTGGGATCAAAAATAGGCCCAGGTTTCTCATAATCATTTTCTTAGGCTCCAATCCTGGAAAGACCTACTTATACTCATGCTTAACTTTAAATACAGGCATAATTTTAGTAGATTCAAGTCTTCCCAGCATGTGGGCTTAAGACAGTAACTCATCTATAATAAATAACAGATAAATTGGACCTTAGACCTGTCACTGATTCAAAGCTGACTATTGACTGTCCTGACTTTGAACTAGTGTAATGTTGAGAGAGAAGTTCCACATTGGCATTAAGAGAAGGATACATTCTCTGGCAGATTGTTTTGTTTTGTTTTTTTAAAGGCAGCTGTTTTTGAAGCTCCTCAGAAGTTTGGAATGTTAGAGACTGATTAGTGGTCAGAGTGCAGGTGAAGCAGTTAAAGGTGTGTGATAAATGATGCTTCTCACGTTATTACTATTACCACACATTCGTTTTCTCTTTTTCTCTGATCCACAATTAGAGATGGGCTTTAATCAAAACTCCAAATTTGAACAGTTTTAAACTGTCAGGTGTTGGAATCTGTATCTGGAAAATAAAATGTTGCATCTCTGGCCCACCTCTAACACAAACATGTCTATCCAGATATATGTTCAAGTTCAATTGCTATGTATAAAATATCTCTTTGTAGAGAAGATTTCCTAAATTGTAGTATAGTCTAAACAATCATTGAGTGAACACACTGATGTCTTTTCATTTTAGCTGGAATCAACTTAGTGGGCAAGAAATGCATCCAATTATTACGCTAGTTTCCATGTCAGCAAAATAACAGATGTACAGTATAATGGAGGAGGGGGAATTTACTTTTTGTTTGTTGAGCAGGTGCTACATTAACTATCCCATGGAACTTTCTCAAGTGTATTTGGAGCCAGTTGTAAAGTAGCCAAGAGCAAAACTACCATTTGGTCCTCTAGACATCCAGCTGTGCAGCTGTAATGCCCCCATAAGCAGCTGAGGCAGTGAAGACACTGACCACCTTGTCACTTCTCCTTCAACCATTTCTAACATCCCTTCCCCCGCTCCCCCCCTTCAAAAAAAAACCCCAGGAACTGCCTTCCCCCCACTACACACACAACCCAGCTCAGCCAGCTGCCAGATATGCCTATCAGTCCATGCTAGACTAAGTGCAGCCACAGACCAGGGTGATACCAAGTTAACATGGTTCTCTGGTGATTATTGCATTCAGCAAATCAGAGGATGGAAATAAGTTTGCACACATGCTAAAAGGGGCTGCATAAGCAACACAATGACAGGCTTTGTTGTAAAGAAAAGATTTGGACTGCCAAGCAACTGCCATCCTGCTGGAAACCAGGGTCTGTATTTAATAGTAGTGCATAGAAAACTTAGCCACTGATTAGAGTGAAGCACTCAGAGGGAGAGGGGTTTATTGCCATTAGAAGAGATCCTGTAGGCATCCAGAGTGGTCTATCCCTTGAAGTTTGCCCTGAAGGTCGATACAGTAGGACTATTTTTGAGCAGGGTAGAGACTGAGCTCTAAAGCAGAGAGATCCTCACTGCAAATCCCCTGCCAGCTGCTTCCCCCATATATAAGTGGAGCTACACCTCACATCTCTTCTGGTTCCATTGTGGCATAATGAGGGGCATAGGGAGAGAGGTGGTCTCATCTATTTAAGTGCCAGTCTGTTTAGGGATTTTTAAATCAAAAGCCTATTTTTGGTCAAATGCCTGCCCTGGCATTTAAAAAAAAAAAAAAAAGCCAGAATGAGGAACATAACAAAAACTAAGCAGACAAGGAAGAGAGGGTGCAGGTAATTACAGTAATTTATCATCATTTCATTGACTTCTGTTTCAAGACTCAGCATTTCTGCAGTAGTGATGAAGTTCAAATAGAGATCAAAACTTCCCCATTAGAATTTTGCTTTGAACAATCTATACAATTTATAGGAACAAATCATTGTATACAATTTATAGATAACACGAAGTTTGTCCAAAAATGTGGTCAATTCAGTTCTGAACTGAGTGATAAATCTCACCACAAGGAAGGTAATAAATGAAGAAAAACTCTTAATTTGTTGGAAATAATGAGTTTTAGGGTTTTATCCACTCAGCTGCTCAGCACCACACAGGATTGAGCCCATGACAGGGCTAGCCATGGAATTGGGAGGGAGTACAATAATCTGGTACTCTGCTGTCACCACCAGATTGGATAACCTTGTTCTCCTAATACCTGAAAAGGGCACATCTTGTTTTGGTACCTATATGAACTTTAAAATAGGGCTGATAAAAAAAATTACCTTTGTTTTTTTTTTTACAGAAATTTAGGTTTTCAACTATGCAAAAATCTCTGCAGAAAGTTCTGCTTTCCTCAAAAATGTTTCTTTTTTTCAGTGGAAGCCCTCAAAACTGAAATGTTTTGGCTGAAACCTATTGTTTTAGTGTCTGAGCACTTATAATTCTGAAGTAGAGTAGATCAGAAATTTTTCAACAAAACTTTTTTCCATTTGTAAATTCTGATTTGTCTAACCTGAAACTTTTAGTAGGAAAGGATCAGTTTTGATTAATTTCTTAACTTGAAAAAATGTTTTAAAAATTATGAAATTGTTGAAACAACCCATTTTGACATTTTCAAAATGAAAATTTTCCATTTTGCAATATAAAACATTTTTTTGTTTAGAAATTTAAACTATAGTTTTTTGTGGGTTTTTTGTTTGTTTGTTTGTTTTTTTAAGTGTCAAAATCTAAACAAAAGATTACAAAATTATCAAAATGAAATGTAGAATCATAGAATACTTTCAGAGGACACAAAGAAACATTTCAATTGACCAAAACAAATTTTCAGAGGGGAGGAGTTTTTGGTTTCCAAATTTTTTTGATATTGACTTTTTATCCCAATTCAGGATGGGAAAATTCTCCAAAATCTTCACAGGATTGGAAGACCTTTGCCCACTCACCTCCAATCAGAAGCACTTTTTGCTTCTATCCGTTCCTGCAGCAAGGAAATTAGAAACACTTCATTTTCCACATTTCCAAAAGAGAGAAAACTACAGGACCAGATGCTGTGACAGTGGTTCTGAACAGTGAAAGAACCCATTACTGTCAATCATAAACTATTATGCAGAGCTATTGGGTAAATAATTTGCTATGTTTTTCCCCCCAGGGAAAATTTCAACTTCTCATTGAAAAAACAAAAACCATATATTTTTTGCCTAAAAGCTAAAGGAGTTTATGCTAAGCCTAAGAAAACAAGCAATGTATGGTGGGTGAGAGAGAGATGGACAATTTGTATTACATACATATAGAGATATTGAGTTATTGGTTGACAACCAACCAATCCATTATTAGTTACACATTTTCTTAAAAATATCATAGAGGAAGTAGATCTGGAGGAGGAATTTGAAGGAGAGGGCAGTGGTTTTATGGAGACAAAAGAAACTTGTACGTTTTTTGTGAATATTTAGTAGCAAACAATGTTTTCTGTTTTACCCTATTTCGTGAATTTTAATAAATTAGCAATGGTAAAACAGTGATCCAGATCTTCTGACAGTCCATTTACTTCAATTGAGCGGTGCCAATTTATGCCAACTAAGACTCTAGCCAAGTGACTTTTGTGTTTCTTTCATATGGTTGTTGGAGAGACAGAGGTTAAGTATGACAATATAGGAGCTCACATATATGTTATTGTTGTTTCTACACAGTACAGCATGGTACCAAAATCTGCACCTTTATAATCTCATCACACAACAGAATTAAAATGTGCAGAAATAAAAAGCAAGTCCTCCTGCAGAAGAGTCAGAAAATAAACTAACTGTTACATGGTACAACACTCCAATCAGACATCACTCTTAGTATAAAACATGACACACAGCATCACAAATGTCCTGCTACAGCTACTGTACTCAGGATTGGATGCCAGGTCACTAGGAACTCAGGCTAAATCACTGTTAACTAATGAAGAAAGTTTTTTTTCTCTTCCATAGAATTAACTAAACACTCTCAAAAGATCCTGTCCCAGCTTTCACTTAGGCCTGGTCTACACTAAAAAGTTAGGTCAATCCAGTTACATTGCTCATGGTGTGAAATATTCACACTCCTGAGCGATACATGTATCAACCTTGCCTCAGGTATAGACAGTGCTGTGTCAATGCAAGAATTCTTCCATCAACCTAGCTACTGCCTCTCAGGGAGGTAGATTACCAGTGCCGACAAGAGAACCCCTCCCATCGGCATAGGTAGTGTCTATACTGAAGCACTGCAGCAAAGCAGCTGCAGCAATGCAGCTGAAGCGTTTCAAGGTAGCCAAGATCTTAATCTCATCTAGAACCTGGGAAGCATTTGGGGGCACTCTCTTATTTCAAAGTCCTGATTAGGTGCATGCAGGGAAATTACACCTTATGTCAACAACTTTTACAATCTAAAAGCAAGGTTATAAAATAATGAATAGCTGTTGGAAGAACTAAAGCATCAGACCTTTGATCCCACCCATATACTCTAATAAAATAGCTAAAACTAAAGCTAATTGGCATCTGGCACTTCTGAGTGTAGTGATATGGTAGTTATGAATCCAACAGAACACAGCAAGTATTTCCACTTGGTATCAGGGGAGGTCTTTAACAACATTGTTCAGTAACTCCTCACATAGAACTCAATGAAACTGAGTAAGTGAACAACAAAACAGCTACATGACCCCTGCCTGAGGCAACACAGCTGGTGATAACGTGACAGATTGGACTTTGCCTTTCAGGTTCAGATTTGTCTCTGATTACATGCCCAGTCTGTAGCATGGATTATTGTTTGAAGTTATAGATCTAGAGCAGTGGTGGGCAACCTGGGAGCTGCGGGCGGCCGTACCTGGACAGTCAATGTAAACAAACTGTCTCGCGGCCCACCACTGGATTACCCTGACAGTTGCCCACCACAGATTTAGAGGGTATACAAGCGGCTGCTGTGATTGTAGCAACAATGTTAATGCCCTTACAGCATGGGAGTGAGACCATGCATGTGTTTACACACATTCATGGTAAGTGGGGCTTTCAAGGAGCTACGGCAGATTCTGTCATCATCCTGGGTCTGTTTTGTGTTCCTCTTTGCAGACTTAAAACTTTGCAGACTTAAAACAGTCCACATACCATACTCTGCCTTATCGATGAAGTGCTACATGTGTACATTCCTGACATTAAAGTGGTCATAGGTTTTATCTTGAAATCTGCTTCTAGGGATAGCAAATATCTGAAACTTTCCTACTTCTCATAACATCTCAGAAAACAATGTGTGGCTTCAGATGTGATTGTGGTGGCAAACAAAATCCCAATGCTGCATATCAGCTTTCTAATAAGGCTGGAAATTGTTAACTAGAGTATTCCCCACATTTTAAACAGCTGAGATAAAATGACAGCTGCCACCAAGACTCAATCTACAAGGTGGTGTGTGCCCTCAACTCCTCCTGACCATTAAGTTGAGGGTTCTCAGCATCTCAGAAGAGGTGCCCAGTACCTAGCATTATCACACTACAGTTTATTGGCCATGAATAAATTTAGGCTGGAAATTAGAAAGTAGTTTCTAACCATCAGAGGAGTGAGGTTCTGGAACAGCCTTCCGGTAGGAGTAGAGAGGGTACACAACCTAACTAGTTTTAAGATGAATGTTGATATATTTAATAACAGGATTATATGATAAGATTGCTTATAATAGCAGGGGACTGGAGACTGGATTCTATGTGCTGGGACTGACAGCAAACATCACCCATGCCTAGTGGTTTATGGGGTGTGGTAGAGGAATCTGGTCCCTCCCGCTCTACTGGGTTACAACCCAGGGCCCTAGGAAGCCAGGGGACTTCACTGCTAATGGTTTAAGCATCAGCTTATACTACATCCCCTGGGTCACTTCCTACCCCAAACTGCATCCCAGACATCTCCTCAGCTGGTGGTGGCCTGGCATCCCTGTCAGTATCTGCAGTCAGTGAGTCATCTGCAGCGTAGTCTGAGTATTTTTTTTTCTGTACACTTCCTGAAGTTAAATACACTATATATGAGCCTCCAAACACGGGCAATGGCCTCTCTGCTTGAATCCTGATCTCTGACATAATATGCAGCTACAGCTTTGCTTATTAAAGATCAGAGGTTACAGAGGTTTGACATATGTTTGGCATTATTTGAAAGAGCCATGCCTCTGGTAAAAAGTCTGTAAACACATATACAGCTAGGGGCTAAAATAAATTATTGCTACTATCCACAAGGGTTTTTCAGATACCCAGGAAAAAGCCTGATCATGGCTACTGCTAATTTCCACAACTTTCCTTCCCCCACTCCGCCCCCCTTTAATGAAGCTGAGGAAGAGTACTGAGAGTCATATGAACTCCATTTACTTCAGTGGAATTACTCTATACTTACACCAGTGTAACAAAGATCAGAAACCTCACCTGTGTGAGACCCTCTACCCACAGATCTCCCCTCTATGAAAGGAAGAGGTCAGAAGCACCATTCCCCACTTCCCAGAGGCCATGTGCCAAGGATTTGTGCATGGGGTGACAGTGCCTTACACATATCTTCCCAACACCAATTCCAAGTGAAATGTGAATGCAGCCTGAGTTTGTATTTCTGCAGAGTCCTTCTGTCCTGTGGAATCCCATTTGAGGAAGGGCTCCAGGGAAAGTAGCAGATGGGGAACTCCCTGGCAATGCAGCTCTAATGGAGCTCATGCATTCTCAGGTGGCTGGAAAGGTGAAGAGCCTGGAGGCCCATACAGATGGTCCTGGCTCTAATGTATCTCAAAGATTCCTTAATTACAGAAGTTGAACCTCTTGCCATTCTGTGGAAGAGAGAAGTCGAATCCTCCCCAAACAAAAAGCCTCCCCAAGTCCCTAGTGCAGATTTCCCATGGGAGGGAGAAAACTGGCCTAGAATTTGGCCCCAGCCTTATGGTTTCCTAATTGAACATGAGAACACAAAGGAATGAGCTTACAATGAGCAATCTTCCAGCGCGCACTGCAAATACCTCTTCACAGAGCCACACACCAAAATACCTGGACTAATCACAGGTGGACCTACAGCTTTAATTATTTGGAAAGAATAGAAATAAAGAGCTGTTGGCGCTCCATTTTTTTACCTTTTATTTTAAACCTCATGCTTCATTTTAGTCTCAAGAGGCTTGTTCAGTCTCAGGAACTGATGTTCAGTTCCAGGACTGTGGGCTACCCTAGTCACCTGGAAAATGCCCATTCTCCCAGCTGATGGTCGCTCACACAAGAGACTAATATTTATAAAAGTGGCCTATGATTTTGGGTGCCTGGTTTGAGACCTGTAGGCTTAAACTCTAAATGTACTGCAAAGGGTGATAACCAGTTTTGATTACTATGGTGAACTAAAGGTAAAGAGGACCAAGAGCAAAACCTGTTTCCAGGGTCACCCCCTGTCACATAACAATGATAAAGGATACACAGAACTAGTGACTTTCTTCTAACACTGAACAAAGAAGTTAATACTAGAATATGGGAAACAGTATGCCTTAGAACCATTCCATTCTCTCGACTTCACAAGAGAGCGTCTGCTTTCCATGGGCCCACTCTTGCCTGGTTTCCTGCTAAAGTTTAAATAAACAGTACTTTTATCCTCAAATTCCCTCTTACACATGTATACTTCCAGCCCTCCTCCACATCATACACCCTGTATGACAAATCCTTAGCAATAATTAACAAAAATCCAGTCAAGTCACTAGTTTTATCACTCATCCAGATATGGTTATCTTCTGGCTTTTGTCCAGTTAATTCACTTGGATTATCAAACATAAAAGGCGTAAACTACAGTTTCTTCTCAAAAGAATTGTCACCATTCACTAATGCTGTGATGCAAGTAGGTAGAGCTAGACAGAAAATGGTTTTCCCATCTCACAAGAATTTTTGAGATTTCAAATAATTTCCTGACATGATTCAGGAGGAAGTTGAAATCTCAAAAAATGTAGTGAACCAAAAATCAGAACTAAGAAATTCATTAGGTCAATCCAACTGTTTTGTGTAAAATTCAACCTTATTATATTTATTTTCTAAAATTAAATTTCAAAAACAAAATTATGTTTCTAAAGTGAAAAACAGACTTTTTTCCCAAAAAGGTAAAAATGACACATTTTAACAATTTCAAAACTTTTTTCAATAATTTTTTGCAATGGAAAATTCATCAAACAAACCCTTTCCATAACCAATTTGGGTTTCGACAAATCATCATTTTACAATGAAAAAACATTTTGTCAAAAAATTCCCAACCAGCTCTACTACTAGAATCACGTGTCAATGCAACTAGGTTTAAAAAATAGCTGTAGGTATAACCTGTGTCTTCCGTATATTCCTGTAGGGAACTCCAAAGCAGCAACAGAATCAGGACTTCAGTGAACACAGCCTGGAAGCCACAACACTGAGGGGCTTTTCCAAAAGTGTCTGTAATTAATGAGCATGTGTAGGGCTAAAATCAACAGTATCCTTCCTAAGATTTGGAACTAGAGTTGCTACTGAGCAGATTTATGCAAAGACAATTTGAACAGACCACAGATGATTCAAGCAGTTCAATCTCAGACTAAGGCCATGTCTACCCTGGGAACTTTTGTCTTTCAGAGGTATTAAAACACACACATACCCCAAAAGACAAAAGTTTTCCTGACGACAAGCACCAGTGCGAACAGCGAGCTGTTGGCAGGGACACTCTCCTGTCGACAAGGCTTATGCTGCTCGTTGGGGGTGGAAGTTTTTTGTCAGCAGGAGAACTGACAAACAGCGGCTACACTGTGCGCCTTTTAGTAACATAGTAAAAGGCACACAGTGTAGACATAGTCTAAGACTGATTTTGAACACTTCTGAAATTTGAGTCAAACTATTTGTACGAGGCTATCCCAGACTTCTGTGGAAACAGGCTTTCTGTCTAGGGTGACCATATTTCCCAAAGGAAAAATGGGACATGGCGCAGGACTGGCCTAAAGGCACCCCCTGCCCCCTTCCTGGGGCTGGCCTGAGCCTCTCATCCAAGCTCTGCCTGCTCTCTCCTCCCCGGTCCCACAAGGCTGGGGCTGGCATCACTGCTCACCTGAGCCATGCCTCTCCCCTTGCACAGGGCTGGCATCACTACTCTTCCCTTCCACACACACATTCCTCCGGACCGCACCCCACTTTTTGGACAAAGGTGGGCATTTGTCCTGTTTGCTCTTGCCAACTGATCAAGTCAGCAAGAGCAAGTGGCACAAATGCCCACTTTTGCCAAAAAAAAGTCAGGATGACCAGGACAGGGCTTGAAAAAGGGACTGTTCCGGCCAAAATGGGATGTATGGTGTCATAAACAGATAGTTAAGAGTTAATGCCTCTTTTACCTGTAAAGGGTTAAGAAGCTCAGTAAACCTGGCTGACACTTGACCAGAAGACCAAAAAGGGAACAAGATACTTTCAAATCTTGGTGAAGGGAAGTCTTTGTTTGTGCTGTTTGTTTTGGGTGTTGTCCGCTCTTGGGACTAAGAGGGACCAAACGTCCATCCAGGCTCTCCAAATCTTTCTGAATCAGTCTTTCATGTTTCAAAATTGTAAGTAACGGCCAGGCAAGGCGGATTAGTTTTATTTTTGTTTTCTCAACTTGTAAATGTCCTTTTTTTTTGCTGAGAGGATTTTACCTCTGATTGCTGTAACTTTGAACCTAAGGCTAGGGGGAGTTCCTCTGGGCTATACAAATTTGATTACCCTGTAAAGTATTTTCCATCCTGATTTTACAGAGATGATTTTTACCTTTCTTCTTTAATTAAAAGCTTTCTTTTTAAGAACCTTATTGATTTTTCCTTGTTTTAAGATCCAAGGGGATTGGATCTGGACTCACCAGGGATTGGTGGGGGAAAGGAGGGGGGATGGTTAATTTCTCCTTGTTTTAAGATCCAAGGGGTTTGGATCTGTGTTCACCAGGGAATTGGTGAAGCCTCTCAAGGCTGCCCAGAGAGGGGAAGGTTTTGGGGGGGACAAGAAGTGCTCCAGACACTGAAATTTCTGGATGGTGGCAGAGTTACCAGATCTAAGCTAATAATTAAGCTTAGAAGTGTCCAATGCAGGTCCCCACATTTATACCCTAAAGTTCAGACTGGGGAAGGAACCTTGACATATGGTCACCCTACCTCTCTTCAGCCCTAAGACAGCTTTAACAATGATACTGCTGTCATCTATTCCTGCCTGCGTATGTGGTAAAGCCAGGCCACCAATGAGCAAAGCTCAGGGTGAATTGCAGAGAGCTTGAAGGGGCTTGTTCACCAGAACTAAACACTCTGGTGCAGTTCACTGTTTGCCTAAAATGGATAATTTAGGCAGCATTCTCATCACTTCCCAACTATTAGTTTTTAAACCTTTTACATGTAAATCAGTATTTTGGCTCAGAGGAAATTCGCTTGTTTTCTTTCTTACTTTCATTAAGATTGTTCTAGCGTACGGTGAAGATCAGCAATCAATGGTAACCAAAGAGAAAAGCTGGAGAATACGATGAAAGCACTTTGCATTCCGTTTGGTCTGGATAATTAAAAAGCAAATTGTGTGTCAATATTGCTGTGTTTTATTCACCAATTTCATAAGAGTTCTCCAGCTCATTTTCTTTTCCCTCCAAGTCTTTCATGCAGAGGCTAGTCTGATCACACAGTAAAAGCTTAAAAAAAGCCACACACACACATCAAAAGCTACCCACAGGCAAGACCAGTATGTGTTACTTACTTCATTTTTTTTAAAGTAAATGTTATTAACTGATTGCAAAGTATTTGTTACTTCATTTTTTTTAAAGTAAATGTTATTAACTTATTTCAAAGGCATAAAAGCAAGAGGCAAAGGCAAATAGCTTAGAGATACCAAAGCTTGTCACTCTAAGGTAATTTCAATATTAAGGCAACATTAGGATCACCCAGATGACAGCACTGATCATTGCTGTCCTGACTTTTATTCACCAGAGGGATTAACCTTTCTTCCAGTGACTTCTATAACTCCCATTTGCTGCAGTGGGTACAGGACTGGAATTTATGGGTCTGAAAACATCTCATTGACTTCAATGGGCTTTGTATCAGGTACTTAATTATGATTATTTTAATAGATTTTAAAGGGAAGAAGGTGCCATTATGTTCATTCAGTCTGACCTCCTGCAGAACACCCGCCTTAGGACCTCACCCAGTAATTTCTGCATCAAGCATCAAACTACAGTTTGGGCTTAGGCTATAGTATATGTTTAGAAAAATATCCAGTCTCTATTTTAAGACTTAAAGTGATTAAAAAAAAATAAAAAATAAGAAATCCACCACATCCCTAGGTAAGTTGTTCCAATGGTTAATTATCCTCAGTGTTAAAATTTGGTGTCTTAGTTCCTGTCAGAATCAATGTAGCTTCATTTTACAACCATTGGCTCTCACTATGCCTTTCTCTGTTAGATTAAAAAGAGACACCTGCATCCCAATCTCTTCTCCATCTATGCACTTGTACACTGTGATCAAGTCGTCACTCTTAACTTTCGCCTGCATTAACTTCATTGGTTGAGCTTCTTAAGTTTCTCACTAGAAGGCAGATTTTCTAGGCCTCAAATGATTTTTGTAGCTCTTCTCTGAACCCTTTCCAATATTTCAACATCCCTTTTGATGTGTGGACTCCAGAACTGTACACAGTATTCCAGTAATGGTCACACTAACGCCATATAAAGAGGTAATACCACCTTCCTACTCCTACGTGATATTTCCTTGCTTATGCATTCAAAGATCAGTTCACTTTCTCAGTAACACTTCGATGGGTAGTGTTTGATGTATCAGGGATCCATTTATCACATCTCGTCTGGATGCAATAAATCTACCGGCTAATCAACGCCCAGACTCCACCTCGGCAGCAGGAGTAAGTGCAATCGATGGGGGCAGCGCGGCAGTCATCTCGCCGCCATGAGGATGGACAGGCAAGTTGAACTAAGATCCTTCGACTTCAGCTATGCGAATAGTGTAGCTGAAGTTGCGTATCTTAGTTCGACCTCCCCCACCCCCGCTATTGTAGCCCAGCCTTAGTGTCTCTGATTTCAGGATGCAGTTTCCCTTCTTGTAAGTGTGATCTACATTCCTTGTTCATAGACGACTTTGCATTTGGCTGTGTTAAAACACATGAACTCACCTTCCCAAGGAACCAGACTGGTCTTTCCCCCCGCCCCCCCCATACACCTTCCATTATATACTATTTTCTCATGTAATATTGCAGTGAACTGGGAGAAGGTGAGGGCCTAATTTGGTGAGATTCTGCACAGCTTCACCTGCCCTTCAACGTCAATGGGAGTTGAGGGTGCTCAGCACCTCAAAGTTTGCTCCCACACACACATCAGTAGGGGGTTAAAAGCAGGTTTGTAAAGCCCAATTATTCCGTATTTGACATCTTTGATTGTTTTTACTTGGAACATCTAAGCTTTTCAGAAGGATCCTTACAATAGCTATGTGTCTTCCCACTGTAGCCTACTTTAGTTATATATTTTCCTGGAGTTTTGCTGGTTACCTGAGAGACTGCTTCTCTCTCCAAGCCATATTACTACCATTATAATCAGCAGAGGCACTCAAATTGAAATGGAAGGAGATGCTAGCAGGGCATTCTCCAAGAGGAGTCCTTCCCAATTGAATTCACAACCCCAGCTGGGTCAGCAGAGCCCAGATTTGCTGCAAAGGTCATCTTCACTGGGGAGGGAATGAACTGAGGGTTGTTGGGGTTGGGGCTTATTTTAACATCCTCATTAGCCAGCAGACATTTCAGTGGATGTCGAGGTGTGAAGCAGCACTACTTATTGTTATACTGTTATTTTAATGGGGTCTTTATGTGATGGGCACCAAGAGCAGCTGTTAAAAGTCTAACTAAATAAAAAGATCACAAAGAGAAAACTGTGAAAGCCCCCTGCCTTTCTCATATATTCAGATGCTTTGCAGCATTTCCTGTGTCTCAAACACAATCCTGCAGTCCTTGTTCAGACAAAATTCCCTCCCTTGATGTCAGTCATATTAACACTTTTGTGAACTCCACTGATAGTGATTAGACTATCTTTGATATTATGCTACATTTTCCATTTAGCATCAGGATGCACTCCAATTTATTGATGCTGCATTTATTATATGTAATCACCCAATTTTTCATGTAAGCCAGACAGTCAGCATTTGAATGTAATGTGGACTAGTGTGGTGAGATTACTTAAAAAAAATCATTTTGGTCTCTGCTAGACGGGCTTGATAAAATATTTAAGAGAAGTGACACACATTTATTCAAACTCTTCCTCATAAAGAAACCCACTGACTGTGGGCCAAATCCATCTACCGTATAACTTCACTGAAGCCAATGGAGTTACTCCAGTGTTGAATTTGGCTCTCTATCTTTTAATCCAAATGTATTTACAGGATATGTGCACACTGCATAACCACAAATTTTCAACCTAGGCTTGTGACTGATGGGGACAGCATATAGAAATGCTGCACAAAAAACACATCCTGTATTGATTGAAAACACTGAAATCCATTACGCCACGAGTCAGGAAGAACAGAAAGCGGCTCATTTAGGGAGGTAACCTAGTGAACTGATTTCCCCAGTAAATGAAGACTGTGCATTTAAAGGGGGGGAAAAAGCCAACAAAACTGTCAGAGCACCAGACACCAACCGAGCAATGAAGAATGAATTATTTCCAACTCAAGTGCTTTAGGTTAAGCCCAAATCTCAGTTTGCTCCATAGCAACACAAGACTTCCTCTAATACACTAGCAATCACTTAATCTTAGGGTAAAGTGGGGAGTGAGAGGTGCACTGTACACTGACATTAGCATTAATGCTTTAGCACTTCCCTGCATCTTTCCACTCTTTGCCTTTTTTTCCAATGTGTGGTCAATGACACATTCACTTCATTGTTAGTTCAAAGAACACTCCACTGCAGGCATCCAGCTCAGACAAATTATTCCCAGGTTCCATTTCTATACTTATGAACATGCTAGGAATACAAAATGAAAGCTAAAAATAGCCTTTCGTGTATGTTACATAAATACAAATGATGAGTGCTCCTTTTATTTGGTCTGCCGTGCTCTCCAAATCTCAAGCTTTTAATAGCAAAGATGGATGGCTTCGCCTTTTCATCAGCCTTGACCGGATTGAAGAGAAAATCATTCTGATTAAATATCTGTAAGGGATTCCTCAGTAAAGTCAATCTAGTGGTTTTCCACTCATTCCTAGTGAGCTTTAGTTGACCCCTTCGCAGTGTGCAAAATTGGCAGGCTTCATAAAAACCAGTTCTTCCAGGTCAGGCTGAGATTTATCGATTAAACGGCATGAAGAAAAACTGCTTGATCTATAAAAAAGGATTCTCTTGCTTCCTCACAAGTATTTCAAGCCATTAAGACTGAATTTCTCTGTTACTAAAACCAAGTATAGAGTAGTTGGCTTGCCCAGTTGTAAGCCTTTGAATTTAGTCCCCTGTATGATACATTGTTTGTTTATGGAGCAATATGAGAGCTGAATGGATAAAAAAAAGAGACAGTTAAATTATTCTTAAGCATCTAAAAATATTTAAAATGGTTCATTCTTTTTTTAAAAAAATAAAGTTAATTAATTTAACGTTCCTTTAATGGGGCCAGATTGGCAGGTCTGGAAACAGGATATTGTATGAACACAACAAGATCAGGATGGCAGGCAGCAGTGAAAGCATCAACCCACTCCCTCCCCAATGCACCACAACACTTACCATCTCTAGAGGTGAGAGAAAATAGTTTAATCTCCCTGCCCTTCGCCTCTCTGCTGAGATTGCCCAACAAAAGATACAAGTCAGTGTCAGTTGTGGAAGTGGTTTTATGCTGAGGACATATGTCCACTAGGACATCATAATATCACCAGCTAACTTCACATAAACAACTGAATAGCATAAAAAAACCAACTTTCACTCACTATCAATTTGATAGTCAGTCTTGATTGAATCCAGCCATTTTAGGCCACGTCTACACTACCCGCCAGATCAGGGTGTAGTAATTGATCTATCAGGGATCAATTTATTGCGTCTCATCTAGATGCAATAAATCAATCCCTGAATCGATACCCGTACTCCACCTCAGCAAGAGGAGTAAGCGGAGTCGATGGGGGAGCTATGGCAGTCGACTTGCCGCCGTGAGGACAGCCAGGTCAGTCGAACTAAGATACTTCAACTTCACCTATGTGAATAGCATAGCTGAAGTTGCGTATCTTAGATCAATCTCCCTCCCCGCCTCCCAGTGTAGACCAGCCCTTAGAAATTAGATGATCTATTTCTGGTTAGGTACCTATGACATACTATTTTGACTCTCCGTTCTGCAGAGATCATTACCAAACAGATACACAGTCTGAAATATTAATGGACAGATAGCTATGCAAAAGCCCATGCAGATAATGCAATGTTAAGTTTGCACAGATATAACTTCTCTTGTGCCTTTTAAATGTTATATTTATTACCTGTCTATTTATGTTGTTAAAACATACAATGTGTGTACTATATCTGAACTAATACTGCTCTTGGAACCTTAAATTTTCATTTCTCAGCTTTGGGATTTTAACTTTGTTAACTTTCTGTCGCATTAGAGCTGGTTGGGAATTTTCCATCGGAATGACTTTCCAACAGAAAATGCACCTTTTGCAAAATTAAAATTTCCATGGGCAATTGATCAGAGCCTTCCAGGAAGCCAACCAGGAGGCCATAAAAATCTACTTTGGTTCTCCTGAAATGGATTTTTTCAGGAAATCTCTTCCCATGGAAAATTTCATATTTTTTACTTTTCCTCTTGATTTAGGTCCGGATGAAGTTTTTTTCCAACAAAAGAAAAGTTTTTCCATGGGAAGGGATGTGCATTTTCTGGCAAATTCTAACAAACAAACTTTGCATCTACATCTAGGCATGGATAAAGATATATATAAAAATAGATACAGAGCCTGAACCTGAAACCCCCGTGTATGTGAGAAGTCCTCAAAAACAAGACTAGTGCCACTGAAGTCAATAGGGGTTCTGTATGAGTTAGGATTGCAATACTGGCCTTGATAGTGGGTCTGATTCACCAGTGTGCTCCAACACCTTGGTACCGATTTGGCAAAGCAAAGCAGCCATAAATCCTGCTTAACCAGTCTGTTATGGTGGATCTACTCTCCATTGATGCAAAGCTTACTGGCAAATCTAGCCTAGTATATATATGTGTGTATGTTTGGACAGACAAACAAAATAGTTTCCTAATATTAATCCCTTTAAAAAACATTACTATTCATTCATTCCAGCTTAAACTTGATAGAACCATCATTTTCTTCTTTTAACCTAAAAGCATAATTCTAGAACATAGGTATTTTAATGGCTTTTATTAGTTGCTATGATTAAAGTAGTTACAGATGTCTGGTTTCTTGACCATTAAGTTAAATATTGTTTTACACTTGTAGATCCACAAAATTGTCTGACTCTCTGACCTTGCCTGCAGCAAAACCGAATGAAATGAACAAAAAGTTATTACTCATGCCTTCATTTATGCCTACATCTTGCTGACATAAAATCATTATTTAAAAGGGGGGGGGGAAATGTGTTACAAGAATCACACGAGTTCATCGATAGAAACATACCTCATCCATCCCTCCTTCTCTCCTTCCTCTGCAGTTTGAAATAGGAAGATTGAGTTTTTAAGGCACCAAGGGGCTGGAGCAGGTTTGTTTAAAAAATAAACAAAAAGCTGTTTTAAAAAATTAATAAACAGTTAAAATGAAAAAAAATATTAACATATCCTCCATTTACTGCAGCAGCTGAGCACCCCGCAGTCTAATGTATTTATCCTCACAACACCTGTGTGAGGTAGGAAAATATTATCTACATTTTAATAATTAGGAACCAAAGCACAAAGACCCAGGTCCTCAAAGATATTTAGGCACCTGACTTTCACTGATTTCCCAATATCTTTGAGGATCTAAGCCAGAGACACTAAGCAAAGTGACTTGCCCAAAGTCCAACAGGAAGTCTGTAAACTGAACCTCCGTCTCCTGTCCAGAGTCCTCAGCTTAGCAGCCTAACCAATAGACCATTCTTTCTTAGGTCCTAGCTGTGTTCTTTTCTATAGCGCTTTCACTACAGTATTTAAGCACTGACTCCTCAAGCTTCTCACCCTGGCAGGTGAGAAGAGGAACATACCATTATTTTTATGTTAACAAATAGAGACCAGATGAAGAGAATCCATGCAGAAGGTAAATATTTCAGAACACTGACCATCATTTCTCTTTATTACAGTGGAAATGATGACTCTGGGATTCAGAAAGAGCTGTATTATTGACACTAAGAAACCACCAGAAGAAATCCCTTGCACCCACACCGACTGGCCAGCCGTCCAAGGGTTGAGTACTAGCAACAGGGGTTAAGCACAGCAAGCATAAGTCACAGGCCCAGCACCTCCCTCTTGAGAAGGGTGGTCCAGGTCTTTGATGGCACTTTGGCGGCGAAGGGTCCTTCACTTGCTCTGGACCCTCCGCCGCCGAAATGCCACCAAAAACCCAGAGCGAGTGAAGGACCCCCCCCGTCGCTGAAGTGCAGCCGAAGACCCAGACCGCCACCGGGTATGTAAAAAAGAATTAAAAATTTAAAAGGCATCTAAGGCATGGGGCCCTCTTAGGCGTGGGGCCCGATTCTGGGGAATCGGCCTAAAGCCGGCCCTGGGTGACCAGACAGCAAATGTGAAAAATCGAGACCGGGAGTGGGGGGTTATAGAAGCCTATATAAAAAAAGAACCCAAAAATCGGGACTGTCCACTACAATCGGGACATCTGGTCACCCTAGGTGGTACTCACCTCAGTTGCTGATGGGAAGGGCTCCCTTTTGGCAGGCAGGTGTCTCTGACCCATCTTTGAGGAGATCTAGACCCTGAATTTGACTGCTATAGTCCAGGGGGATGATGACCCTTTGCCAGCAGGCCTCGGTCTGGGCTCCAAATCCATTGCAATGCCCCGTCCTCTTTCCTTTCTGCCCCCAAAAGAGAAGTTGAATAACTTCAGTTTGACTGATCTCTATTCCTGGTGAAAACCTATCCTGTTCATGTCATTCTGCTCATTGATAAATATAAATAGTGATCAAGTAGTCTTCAAGTAGTCTTGCAAGGTTGCAACAGAAATCAAAGCCATTAAATACATGTGGTATGTACAGTATAATGAGCCCTGTAAAAGACTCAGACACAAGTTGTTATCTATAGACCGTGTGAATGTCAAGTGTCACCAAGCTATCGCCTGGTGGACCAGGATAAATTGACCACCATTAAAAAAAAAGAAAAAGGCAGGGAGGAGGACAAATGACAGAAAATATGTAGCAATAATTATAAAAGGGTGTATCAACTACAGCCAAGTCTCCAGTCTCATTTCCCCAATGTTCTCTTACCTCTATGGGAAGTCCACGGTTTCTGGGGGAGGCAGGCCCCAGTCTGTGCCCAACTCTCCCCAAACTCAGTACCTTTTACCCAAGAGATGTTTGTCTCTTCTCCTGCCCCTTTCTGGAGCTGTTTTCTCATCAGGCTCCCAGTTGTCTAGAGTGGTGCCTCATCCTTCTCTCTCCTTTGGAATGAACCATGTCTGGCTTATATAGACCCAAACCCTTCCCACTTCCATCAGCCTATAAGAGGACTGCGTAATTGGATTCAGCAGCTTTTTGTGTTTTGTTTTCTCTCCCTCTGTTTGACAGTTCAATCTGTCACATTTTTTCTCCTCTCTCCTTTAAGGGTAAGTATAGGGGCAAATCGAGATAAGTCATCTTCCAGTAAATATTTATGCCCCAGTTTATGTAAAATGGTGAAGTCATATGACTGCGATGAGAGGTACCATCTAGTTATTCTGGAATTATGATCCTGCATAACCTGCAAACATTGTACACCTTTATGGTCAATTTTAAGAAAAAAAGGCCTTCCATATAGATAGTACTTTAGGATCTCCACTCTCCATTTTATAAATAGACATTCCTTTTCTATAGTAGCATATTTAGTCTCTCATGGAAACAGTTTCCTGCTCACATGTGCCATTGGATGTTGTATCCCTTCTTTTCCTTGCAGTACAACTGCTTCCAGGCTAACTCCCATATAAATTCATACTATAAATAGACAGACTATAAATTCAAAAGAAAAATCAGGCTCTGAGGTACTGGATACTCACAGGTTGTTTTCTTCAGCGCCTGGAAGGCCTTTTCACATTCATTTGTCCAGTTCACCTTAGTTTGTTTGTTCTGCTTTGTTAGGAGTGCCGCAAGAACAGAAAAGTGAGGCATAAACCTTCTATGCCATCCTATGAGGATCCTAAAGGGGATCTTACTGCTTTTTGGCCCTTGGGGTTGGACTCTCTGAATAGCTTGCACTCTCTCTATTTGAGATTGGCACAAGTCTTTCGCTAATACAAACCCTGATATTTGATTTCTTTCTGAGTCCATTCACATTTGCCAGGGTTTATGGCTAAACCAGCTTCTTGGCTCTATTGGAGCACCTCCTCTACATGCTCTAGATACTTCCTCCAAGTGACACTATAGATAACTACATCACCCAAGTATGCAGAGGCATACCCCTCACATCCTTTTAAAAGACTGTCCATTAGTCACTCAAACATGGCTGGAGCCCCATTTAGTCCAAATGGAAGGACAGTGAATTGATACAGTGCCACAAGGGGTTTAGACGCAGCATCATTCTTTGATCCTTGTGACAAAGGAACTTGTCAATAAAACTTACTTAACTCTACAGTTGAGAAAAATTCCTTTCCCTCATCGGAGAAGGGGCAGGGCACGGGCGTTCAGTTTTATGTGATTAGAAAGTTAGCAACCCTACCCTCATATCCGCAAGAGACTAGTTGTTGCCTGCACCCTAGCTAGGGGTAACCCTCAAAGAGGGGAGAGTGGTATAAATATGGGAAACAGTGGGCTTCACTTCACCTACCCTCCTCCCATCTCTCTGCTCATGACATCAGTACTCTCAAAACATTGAACTAAGGGGGTGTGATCCCAAGCTGAAAGGAGACCCAGCCTGTGAAATTTACAGCAGCATATGGTAAGACAAAACTTTTTGCTTTTAAATTCACTTTGCTTGTTAAGTTAGGTATTAGCTTGTGTTTTACTCTTTTATTTTCTTTTTATAAACAATCTTGACTTGTACCTATCATCACTTGTAATCACTTAAATTTTATCTTTCTCTAGTTAATAAACTTATCTTATGGTTTTATCTCAACCAGAGCATTTGGATTAAAGTATGTGAGAAAACTATTTGAGATAACAAGACTGGGGCAGACATCATTTTCCTTTGATGAAATGACAGACTTTCTATGAGTTGCATTGTTCGGTAGTGTGCTGGACAGTACAAGACACACATTTCTGGGGGAACGAGGCTGGGACTATGAATTTGCCGGTGTCACCCTATATGTAATCGTGAGTGACTGGTCAGAGTGCTCATGTATTTAGCTGGGAGTGAATTTGCATGCTTAAGGCTTTGTGAGCAGGCCAGGAGTGGATGTTCTAACAACAAAGCACGGTAAAAGGCACCCCAGGCTCGAGAATTACAGGAACACAGCTGTTCAACAGTCCAGATTGTACCCCAAGGAATATCACTATCTCAGCAGCCCTGAACTGCTGTTGATATGTCTTCTCACTAATTTGGTATTTTCATCAATTGTCCTCGTCATTTCTGCCTAATTATCTACCAGATCCTATGTATTCACAGCCTTTCCTGCCAACAGGGGAACCAAATAAACAACCCAATCCTCCTGTGGCCAGCCATATGTCGTCATTCATTCAAGCTCGTAGATAAATTGTCCTAGATCCTCCCCTTCAACATACTGGGGTAATTTTGGCTCTCTTTATGCTCCATCCTCCCAGCAGAGTCCTTCCGTCCTCCAAACTGACATTGTCTTGCCCAGGGTCTTGGTGTGGAGGCTGATGCTGCCCTATCTGCATTTTGGGAACTCCTACCAGGCCCTTCCTTTTGGTATCTGAATGGACCAACCAAAGGATTGTTTCATTTTTCTAAACTGGGGCTGTAGCTCACCACATTGGGTCTCCATCTTTTTATTTCTCTTTTCCTGACAACTCAGAAATAGCTGGAGTAGGATGCTCAAATCAGAAGTAGATTCTTTGACTTTCGGAGACATTGGTCTCCTGTCAAGACTGGTTTCAAATCCAGGAGTGGCCAGACCCTCAGTTTCTTCTCAACTCTCTCTTTGCCCAGTCCATTCTCTGTCTCTTGGAATGGACTGAGTTCCTCTGAAAGAGAGGATTCCTCCAATCCGGTCTCCTGAACTTCAAGGAGACATCTTGTCTCCCTCTCCTGGCTCATGTCTTCCCTCCCTGGATAAGCCCACCACTAAGAACAAATGTCACTAAGATAGCCCATGGTGAGCCGGGATGGCCTGATTGCCACGGGGGAAAAAAGGGGGGGGGGAGGGGATGCAGAAAAAAACCCAGAGCCAGAAAATATGTAGTAATCATTACAAAAGGGTGTACCTGTATTTAATTTATCGTGATTTTTGCACAGAGATTTTAATGCTATTTCCCCATAGGTCTCTTCCTCTATGGCAAGTCAGTTTCCTCAGGAGGCAGGCCCCAGCCTGCGCCCAACTCTTCCCAAACTCAGTACCTTTTTCCCAGCGGGTCTCTTTTCCTGCTTCTTTTTAGAGTTGTTTCTCCCCTCTCCCACAGCACTGCTTCAGCCTCCCAGTCTAGAGTGCTGCCTCATCCATCTCTCTCCTTTTGAATAATCTGGGCAGGTTTATATAGGCCCAGATCACTCCCACTCCCTGCAGCCTCTGAGACAACTGCTTAACTGGAGTCAGCTTTGGGTGAGGAGGGGGTTGTTTTGTTTTGTTTTTCTCACCCTATGTGACAGTTTACTCTGTCACACCAGGTTCACACTGATCCTTAGCTTTCAATATGTTTTATGAATGTAGACCTTGGTATTCCAATTTGGAAGCATTATGGTTTCTTGAACATAATGAGTATAATTCTCTCCTCATTTATAGTAGTTTTACTCTTCAGTGGAGTTAGCTGATTTGCATCAGTGCAAGCAAGAGCTGAATTCAGGTCCAATGTTTTTTTAAAAATTCAATTAAATAGTCAGGAAAAAGGACAATAATGTGGTGTGATTTCACAACGGATTTTATGTTAACTGGGGTGTGGGAAGTGTTCATTTCCATTGGTTGTACAAAAGTCATAATTACGTTTTGATGTGTACAGACCACTTAAAAGAAAAAAAAAGCAATCATGACTGGAAGAATGCAGCAGGAAATAAAATAAGCCTCTTCTACCCACCCAAGTGAAACCTAAGAGAATTAGAACCAGCTGCCATTTAGCTGGCCTGACACAGCCACTGATACTAGTAACTCACAGGCTAGCTGTTGCCGTTTCTGTAATGATTTGACTGACTAATGGAGTCCGTCTTAAAAATAAACATAACTTGGACTGCATTTTAATTTGCAACACAAATGCATATGCCTTTTTACCACCACTCTATTTCTTTCTCTCTTTTTCTAGTGAAAATTATGCCTTCCAAGGGATTTTTTTCCTCCATGTCACAAGACATTTAGCAGTAGTAAGATCATTTTCACAAACACAAAATTCTGCATCTGTTCAGGACCTAGCCTAAAATGAATGATGTATGTCCTAGTCCCATCCATAGCCCGTCCCCTCCTACAATATATCCTGCCCTATGCATCTGGGACCTCCTACAAGTTCCTGAGAAACAGTGGAGAGTTTGCTCTTGAAGAGACAACTGGCTCCCCTTTTCCATTAGGATTAGGAAGATCTGTTCAGAGAGGGTCCTCTCTCTTCAAAGATCCAGGTGAGCAATCAAGCCCAGAACCCAACCAACAGTATATGGTACCTTAGTAATATATATGGTTCAAGACTAGGGGAAGTATTACATATTAATCATATATTTCCCCTTACTCATCTACAGTTACTCCACAGGGCTTTACTGCAGCAGGCTTAGATTCATAGTAACTGTCACGGGGCAAGCGCACCCCATCCCTTCTTGGGATGGGGTGAGGGTAGTTGTGGCCCTGTGGCTGAATTTATACTATCACCCCTTGTCTTGGGATAACTTGGCCTAGGGGTAAAAGTCAATATGGCTGTCCTTTCTCAGGGCTGTGTGACCTAGCGGACAGAGTCAGTATGGCTACTCTGTTCTGCAGGGCTGTGTTGCCTAGTGGCCAGAGTCTGTATAGTTGCCCTCTCAGGGCTGCATGGCCCAATGGCCAGAGCCAGTCTATCTGCCCTCTTTCAGGGCTGTGTGCCCCAATGACCAGCGACAGTATAATGCCCCTCTTCAGTAGAGTTGTTTGGCCTGGCAGTGGATCAGGGGAGAGGGCTGTCACCTGGGGAAGGGGGCAGGCAGCCAAGTAGGAAGACCCAGGCCCTCCCTGCTTTACCAGATCCCAGCTCAGGGCCCTGATAGTAGCAAGTATTCTCGCCACTGGGTCAGCATAGAATCCATCTGAAACACACTGACACCATTCGGTACAATGCCTAGTCCCCCTGAGCTACTTCCTATGCTGTCCCTGGCACAGTGGTCCTGGCGTCTCTGAAGTCCATAGGCTTCACAGCCTGTGAAACTCTCAGCAGCTCCATCACTTCTTGGGTGTCTGCAGGAGCTTGGTTGGTCGCCTGGGTCTTGGCATCTCTGACTTCTGCCATCTGAGGCCTCAGCAGTTCCCGGGCTTGAGCCTGCAGCGGGCATCCTTGCTTGGCAATCAGCCCCAAATGAGCTGGGCTGCTCCCTTTTACACCTGGTCTCCAACCAGAACATGCCCAGAAGGGTTGAGGGGGCATGGCTTGCTTGTCCGAAAGAGTAGAGTTAACCCTTGCAGTAACAGTGCAGGGCAAGCATATCCTGTCACAGTAATCAAAACACAAACTGTATGCTAGTCTTCTCAGATTTTTTATGTCAGTAGGAATTTTATTAGCTCTGACAGTTTAAGATCTATGCTCGGTTTGTCATCATTTTTATTATTATTTGTTCTTTCACTTAAGAAGTTTTGCTGTTCAAGGGGAAAAACAGTTCTGTTGACAAGGTACAGAGCAAATCTTAGAGATATAAGTAATGCATTGATACTAAAGGAAATATTGAGGGATAGCTATGAACTGTATGGTAGATGGTAGGAAAAAGTTTTTGACATGAACTGAGAGATAGATGAGCAGTGAACACATTTTATTATACAAAAAGTAACTCAATTGGATTTAATCTTATGGAAGCTCCATAATACACACTTTACAGATTCTACTTTGCTCCAGACAAACTGTGCACAGTGGAAATTTTTCCAATGAAACTTTGTCGGAGAAATTGTGATAAAGATGGCACCTTATAGCATATACTTTTCTATTGCCTTAAAATAAGTGAATACCAGAAATTATTATTAAAATAATGAGATTAATTATAAACATGCCTGGAATAACACTGCAATTTGCAGAGATTACACTGGGTTTAAGCAATCATACTCGAGGAGAATGGAAATTTACAAAGGTTCACATGAATACTCTTTCAGACTGCCAAAAGCATTAGAGTAAGTGTGCATAGAGAAATCAATTACGATGCTTCTATAACTATTGGGTTCACAAAGTATAGTACATTCTTCATATAAGCAATTACCTGATTATTATAGGGGGGGAAAATAGTAGCAGGTCATGTCTACAAAATATGAACAATCTCTCTGGACTATGCTTTGAAACATTCCAGAAATGTTAGCTCATTGGACCCTTAGCCCCCATGTTTGACTGTCTACCTATGATCACTCCAGACCTACAAGCCAACCAGAGATGTTCCTACAATGTAGCCCCATTTATTTCCACCCAATTTCAGCTTTCCTATGGTAAAGAATAATTTTTGTCCATAGGTTCTGTAAAATCAAGATTTCAGCCTATAGGCCAAATACCATGAAAATTTGTGCCTGTTGCATACACATTTTTCAGTGAAATCCTGACTTCTGGCTAAGGTAGATTCATTTTGTTTTCTAGTAAACTCCGCAAAGATAAGCACTGGCTGAGGATTGTTTGTAAGATACAAGTGTAACATACGAGCAAGGCCAAAATCTTCAAACTCGGTGCCTGAAGTTAGGCACCTAATTCTGTATATAGAAACTAAAATAAATGGAGTAATTTTCAGGGTTCCTGAGCACTTGCAGCATCCACTGAAGTTAGGTCTTTATTTTTGGACCCAGCAAAAGGAAGAAAACTTGACAATTTGATCAAGAAGAAATGAGGCTGTTACAGTCACAATGTAACTGTCCTCTGTAAGAAACCTGTGTTTGCTCCAACAAATGCTTCTACAATGCCTTTTTACAAATTTTAACTGTGAAACTGTAGAGGAGTCAGATGATATGTGGATAAGAAAAAAAGATGTATCTAGGTATTTCTGTGGCCCTCATCAATCTGGCATCTCAGCATCTCACACTCAGGAGTGGATTTTGTCCTCACAACGTTCTGATAGGATAAGGAAGAACTGTCCCCATTTTGTGGATGGGGGAACTGAGGCATAGTGTAGTGACTTGCGCAAGGTCGCATAAATTGTCTGTGGCTGAGCCCAAATTGCAGTCCAGTGCCCTATCCCCTCATCCTCTACCTGAAAAACCTAGAGGGTTTTTTAAAGCCAATAGGGTTAGTTCTTCTGATGGAGACTTAACCCATTCTGCCAACATCTGTGTTTTAAAAATGCAATTTTAAAAAAAAACAGCCAAATACCCCATTCTCCGCTAATACATTACAATTTCTTGTTTAAAAAAAAACCCTAAAAATATCTAGCCCTACATAAGCCTTCATTCAATGTTGGTGTTCCTAAAATAAAATCTACTTGTTGCATTTAGCATTCTGTTACAAATTAAAACAACAAATCCTTTATAGTCCGAATTTCTTTTTAATCCTAATTGCAAAGGAATGTATTTACGTTATCACAGGGGATTACATTACTCATTCAGTATTTTTCCAGCAATAAAGGAGAAGCCTGTCCTATATTGACAATGGATCAAACAATGGGTTAGGGCTTGTCCACATAGTTTCTGTACTGATTTCACTAAATCACTTTAAATAACAATTCAGTTAAATCATTGCAATCTCCTAAAGTGGACACACCTATACCAATTTAAAATGTTTCTAGCAGATTAGCTTGTGTTGGTAAATTTAGTTAAATCAGTGCAAAAGTTTTAAGTCAATGAGCTGTAAGTAGGGGGAAGAAGATGTCTTAAACGGTATCCCAGCCCACCTAACCACATCAATTTTTAGCTGGACTTTTTTGTGGACACAAAATTGTGCTTGCAAAATTGCACCTGCAGTTTTTCTCATACAATTCATGTAGCTAATCATCCCAGTATTTGCACTCACTACGCTCTGGAGAATGTACCCTTCTGGTTATCTATATCTCACACAAAGTTGACAAGATTCTCCCGGAGTTAAGTGGGGAGCCCCTTGGGTTCTTCTTTTTATTGATATATATGCTGCTCATAGAAGAAATGTTGAATCATAGTACAGGTTACAGAAAATGCTATTTAGAGTAAATAAATTGATTCCATACTATTTTAAGTTGCCGTTCTGCATTATCATTTTTCTCATGGCTTTCAGCATGACATTGTTTCCAACACCATGCCAGACATTTTGATATGTGAATGTTTACTGGAAACCCAGGAAATGCTAGAGACCTCAGAGGTTATTACTTGAAACATCTGCAGTGTTCACCTCCAAATTCTTGGAACATATAGCATGTTACCTGAACATCCCAAGGTCTGGTGTTCCAGAAATGCCTTCCCAGACGGGTCTATTACCAATGTTTTTGCTTAAGTTGTCAGACAATTTTGAACACCCACACCCACTTACAGAAACTGATCTGTTAAAGGACAAAAGAGGAAGGCTACATTCAAATTCTTTTTTTCACTGCAAGTAGTTCACTCAGAACTATAGGATGCTTATCCTGTGGAGATTAACACTCACTGTGAGAGCACAGCCTGAAAAAATAAACGAAACATTTCAAAAATTCAAAACACTTTGATTTGAAAACAATGAGATGTCCAAACCAAACGGAAAACTAGGGAAATATGGGATTTCAAAGTTTATAATGTATACTAGTAACATTGTTGGTAAATTGAAAAGAACATTCTCCATTTTTGCAAAGATTCCATAAAAAAAAAAAAAACACGTCTGCAACATGTGATGCTCACTCAGGTAAAAGTCTTCTCAACAATGCAGTTCTCTCTCACACATCCCTAGGGCCAGCCTAAGACAATTTAATCAAGCTGATTTTTAAGAGAAAGGAAAACATGCTGTAAACATTCAACACTGTAAAAAGCAACAGCTTCCTAACCAGAGCTGGTTGAATAACACTAAACATATAAACTATTCCAAAAGTTCACAAGATTGGGGCAAATTCACCAACCATTTTCTGTTGCAGGAGTGACAGTAAATCAGTCCCATTAAATACCTTTGACAACTTCTGAAAACTGTAAGTGGATTTTCCTCAACATACACAAATGTCATAATTTTAATACAATATTTACAAACAATTGTTTTCATTATTTACCCAGCTCTGCTTTTTAAACTTATTTTGTCTAACATTCCCTCCTTTCCCCTTGCCAGAATCCCAGCTTTATTTTATATCTAAACTATATTAGGCTAGACCACTAGCCTGAGACTTAGGAGACCTGGGTTCTATTCCTGGCTCAGCTACTGGCCTGCTGGGGGGTCCTGGGGCTAGCAACTTCATCGCTCTGTGCCTCAGTTTCTCCATCTATAAAATAGGGATAATGATACTGTCCTCCTTTTGTAAAAAGCTTTGAGCTCTATCATTGAAAAGTGCAATATAAGAGCTAGGTATAGTTATATCAGGGGTTGGCAATCTCTGGCACGTGGCTTGCCAGGGTAAGCAACCTGACAGGCTGGGCCAGTTTGTTTACCTGCAGCATCAGCAGGTTTGGCCGATGTGGCTCCCACTGGCCGCAGTTCACCGTCCCAGGCCAATGGGGGCAGCGGGAAGAGTTGCGGGCTGAGGGATGTGCTGGCTGCTGCTTCCGGCAGCCCCCATTGGCCTGGGACAGCAAACCGCTGCCAGTGGGAGCCACGATCGGCCAAAACTGCCGATGCAGCAGGTAAACAAACTGGCCCGGCCCGCCAAGTTGCTTACCCTGGTGAGCCTTGTGCCAGAGGTTGCCGACCCCTGTGTTATATTATAAGGTCCTAGGGGCAAATACCATAGGCCTCAATCTTATTTAAACTAAGGCCATGTCTACACTAGAGATCTTACAGCAGCACAGCTGTAGTGCTGCAGCTGCGCCTCTGTAAGGTCTCTCATGTAGCTGCTCTATACTGACAGAAGAGAGCTCTCCCATCCAGGAGTGGTTCTAGCTTTTTTGCCGCCCCAAGGACAGCTGGCAGGCTGCCTTCGGTGGCTTGCCTGCAGAAGGTCCCCGGTTGGGTCCTGCGGATTTGGCAGCGTGCCTGTGGAAGGTCCACCGGTCCCGCGACTTTGGCATACCCACCACCGAATTGCCGCCAAATCCGAGGGACCCAACCGGGGACCTCCTGCAGGCAAGCCGCCAAAGGCTGCCTGACTGCTGCCCTCACAGGGACTGGCGAGGCTCCCTCCGTGGCTTGCCGCCCCAGGCACACGATTGGAGCGCTGGTGCCTGGAGCCGCCGCTTCTCCCATCAACATAATTAAACCACCCCCAACAAGCGGCAGCACTGTAAGCACAGACAAGCTCTTACACTCGCATATTGGCGTAAGAGAGAATAATGTCCCATATCTGTATGCTCTCTGTGAAATGCCAGGAGCGCCAATGGCTGTGTATAAGAAGTAGGAGAAGAGCCACACTTGGAGCCAGACGGTTACTATTTGGATGACATATACTCCCAGGACAGAGCATATATATCGCTGAGTCTCCAGAATGAGTGTTTTGTGATTCAGTAGCACCCCTAGGTGAGCCATGTTGCAGCTTGAAGTTGCAGCCACTATTATTATTTATTGTTTGTCCTGCAGTAGCACCTCAGAGTCCCAGTCATGGAGCAGGACCCCATTGTGCTAAGCATCAGATGCTGTACAAACACAGAAATCCGGTCCCCAGTGGAGCCAGCAGCTTCGCAATTGCTACATAAAAGAAGAAAGAGAAAGATAGAAGAAGAAAGAATCCCAGGAATATAAGGGCAGAGTAAAAACCAATCGCCGTCCAGTTTAGGCAGCGTAGTAGTAAAGTCCTTCTTTGAATGATGAGTGAACAAACAGCCTCCCCACATTCGTGGGGAGAGGGAAAGGAGGCATGGGGAGAATAAAGGCAGTGGGCCAAATTGATCTCTGGTGTAATCTATGTTTTTAAATCCAGTTACATCAGGGACCTATTTAGCTTTTAAGAGGTGCCCTGATGTCAGCTGAATGTTCCTTGATTTTTTATATGTAATAATGTTAGCTTTTAAATGGGTCCCAATTAGTCTTTGAAATTAATGCGTCATTGAAATGAATGGGGTGCTGGTGTTAGGGTTGATATAATTACTCTCTAACTAACCTTTGTCTGGAGCTCTTCTGCAAAGATAAACAAGACATTAGTGCGTGTTGGTTATCTGGGGAGGTGATGTGCACAGTAGAAAAAGGGTGGAATCTTATTTGCAGAGGGCCTGCCTGAGTGAGCACACAGACATTGTAAATGCATTTTTGCTCAGAGGCTGCAACTTTATTGCAGTTAACATAAAGCTGTTGCCTAACCCTCCGCAAGATGAAAGTCCTGACTGCCTTCTAAACCCATCTTAAATGTATTATATCTCAAGCCACAGGCTTCTTACCTGACTGACATCAAGGCCTTGAATTCTCTAGAGAAAAAAAGGTGTATTTTTAATTAGCATGGACAAGGCAAGTTGTAGTTTCCACAAGTTAGTAAGTCAAAGTAAAACCCTAGGTTTTTCCCTAGAGTTTACCTCAGCCAACTCATTGTATTAACACTAAACTCCCTTGTCTACACTAGGATTTATAATAGCTAACACATGTTACACCTTCTTCTAGTATAAAAGTAGTGCAAGCAAGAAATGACCATATTTATGCCTAGCATGTCTCCTAGGTGAACTATTTGGTGGGTGGAATATGATCCTAACCTCAATACAACTGTTACTATTTCATTCATAAATGCTAACAGAGTTCCTGAAATTGGGATCAGGTAGGGTCACTACATGATTTGTTTGCATCTTTTAAGAGACACCTCATCTAAACCTCCCTCCAAAAAGGAATACTGCTAATAATAATAATAAATAAACCAATGAATTCTTCAACCTCAGCTCCCCAGATTGACACTAAACCTTGAAAGTATAACCCGGAATCATAGGAGTGTGCATCCCCTCAGCGTAGAAAATCCTATTATAACAATAGGACCTAGATCTAGAGCCACAGCATCATGATCTCATGCAAAATTCTCATCTGGCCAGAGAAGGTGTTTTCAAGCCATAAGAGCAGCAATAGGATTGTTAGCAATACTCCACAACCAAGGAGATATGACCATGCTAATTAAAGACCTAGGAAATATGTGCATTAAATTGAGCTAGACTCAGTAGTTTCCCTGGACTCGACAGTCATGGTCAAATGGTCAAACCATCCACTCTGAAGTGCCCCAAAAAGTAAAAGTAAAGACAACCCTGAACAGAAGGCACTTGGTGCTAGGATAGACCAACCAATCAAGGCTATCAATCAATTCATTCAGAATTTCTGTTATGTTTGTCTGATATTGCTCCTTGTAAGGTCTTTTCCTGTGAGCAGTGGGGTCCTTTGTGGGGTCTAGCATCTTTTCTTTAATGGGAGTATGAACACTATGACCGTGCACACCAGTGGCCAAAAAATTTCAACCATCATAGTTCAGAAGGATCGGGGGGCGGAGGGGAGGAAGAGGCATTGTTAACACCAGTTATTAGAAATGTAGGTAGTTCACATATATACACCTATACTGACAAAACCAGGATGTGTAATTTACTAGTGGCACAGTATACACTGCTACTCTGCAATCCTCTCCAGAAGTTTTCTAGGGAAAGCAGTCTTATTACTTCCTCTGAGGTCGGACACTTTCCCGTGCCAGTCCATAACTTCAGCAGGCATCATTACCGCACACAGGCTAGCAGTATATGGGCTTGGGCAACTGTAGGACGCCAGCAGCAGCTGTGCTTTCTCTGCCTTTGTTACCTGCAGGAGTGAGATATCAGCTAAAATCACCACTGTCTGTAGAAAGTGGTGTCACTATTCATTGCCATTGCCCTAGACTTATAGGTTCATACAACCGAGCAATTCCTTCTGCATTTCTCTCACCCCTGGGTAGTGCTATGAGTAGTGCTGAGCACAAGTACTCCAAATAGGAAGTGTCAAGAAGCATATCTTATTTAAAACTAGGGGAGCAAGGGAAGGGGGTTCTGAATTTTAACTTTTTGTTGTTATTACACTGGCAATATGTGTTTTATCTGAAGCTGCTGCCCTTGTGTCCTTCAGGGGTACCCCCTCCACACCCATGGAACGCCTGAGCTAGATAAGGAGGGGATAGAAGAGGACTCAATATGACATGTTCGATGAGATCCTGAATCAGACTGTGAGTGGAGGGCATGGAGAGTGAACACTGCAGACAGGCTGGAAAAGGAAAGAGTAGAGAGGAGAAAGGCCTATGAGGAAAAGGAGAGGGAGATGCACCCAGGACACAATAGGGCCTCTCCAACAGCAAACACAGATGCTGCAGACTTCTGTGAACCTTCAGGTTCAACAATCCCAGGTCACCTCCCTTTGCAGTACATGGAGAACTCCATTACCGCACCTCCCTACGCCCACTCCCATCCAACATTCAACATGGCATCAGGGGCTATATCCCTACCTTGACCACTCCACCCTGGGGGAACATTAAGGACAACCACAGCTTCCCATACACAGACCTATGAAAGCCACAATTGCTGAACATGTAGCCAAAATGAACATGAATGTTCTTTCCCCTTGTAAAGTTCTGCTTTATTAATTTATTAAGTTTTTAATATAGTTGCTTTTAAATTGCACAGATTTTTCTTTATGTTCCTTTTGTTAATGAATAAAATTCTATTATTTGGAAAACAATTCATCTTTATAAGTTCCACAGCATATGCTGCGGAGTGCCTAGAAGTTCTGAAAGCACCCACTTGTTACTGTGCAGCGTGACACAATTTAGGATCAGTGACAAAGTGTAATAATCAGAAATGTACATCAAACACCACAGAATTCTGAACAGGCCCCAAAACAGCAGGGCCAGGTAAAGCACAGTACATTCCTCAACCACTGTTTGTCATCCCAAGCCTGCATTATGCTTCAATCCCACCAATGAGTGCTTATTTCTCAGGCCCAGAAATGACACTCCACCATCTGCAGCTGCTCTGTGAACACTACTAACACAGCAATCTGTCCTCCAAGAAATCCTCATGGTCCCCACTGATTTGATTCTTCTACAAGTCTGCATATACTGGAGGATCATGCGCCATGTGCTTGCAACACTTACAACAATAGTGCAGAGCTGTACAGGCCCCATGCTTCCGTCAGAGAAGAGATTTTTTTTTAAAAGGGCCTGAAAATTATGGGAGATAGATGACATTATGGCTCAGGGACAGCTACACAGTGGTTAGTCGACTCCCCTTCCTTCCAGTCACTCCTGCTTGTTTCTGCTCCACCATGCATTGTCTGAACTGCACAAAAGACTGTATGCAGGACGGTGGTGGGTTGCTCACTGAGATATTTACTGACAGAGCACTGCATTATGCCTTGACACGAGCGCTCCTGGTGAGTACCCACAGCACCAGTGCAAGGATCCAAGAATGCACGTGCACAAGCAATAAACTAACTGCAGCAGTTTATGCCAATATAACTTGCATCAACCTACATTTATAGTGTAGACATGGCCCTCGTAAATAGAAACAATGAATACATCGATGAGTCAAGAATTAAAATGTAGAATATGAAGGAATCTTAAAGGATTTCACTTTCAAATAATCCTGTTATCCTTAAAGAAAGACATTTAAATTTCCACATGTAGAAGAACATCAAAGCAAAGCAAAACAGCTAGAGCTTAAGGCTTATTTGATCATTTTCCAGAAACAGAATTACATAATTTAATATGTAGCCGCACGCACAGAGCCAAATTCTTTTCTATTCTATTTTTTTCTATTTTTATATTTTATAAAATAGAATAGTGGAATTGCATTATTTTGCTTTATTCTGCAAAGAATCAAATTTAGCAGAGTTTACGGTTTAACTACAGCATAAAAATAAAATTCAGTAAATGTCATGGCAGCATATCAAACATTTAATGCCAGGTTCCCTTATGTTCTCTGCTTTGCTAAAGTGACCCACCCATCAATTACATAATTTTGGAGTGATATTTTACTTTGTAATTAAAAATGAAATTCTTTATGCTTGGTATTTTGTGGAGCATATGTGTAGAGTAATTGCTCCTTGTGGATCAAATAGAGAGTGTGTCTACTTTCCAGTCCTCAGCAACATACACTCTTCAAACACATGCAAATATTGTTTAAGACCCCAGTCCTGCAGGAACTGCACAAGGGAACCCATGCACCCATGTTACGTCCCACCAAAGTCTGTGTAATTCCCCCCTGCACAGATTTAATTTCAGGACTGGGATCTTAAGGGATTTTGAGAGAACCACACCAGATAGCAGGAAAAACAAGAATTGTGATAACATTAGATAATGGATCAATGGTTCAGGTGCACAAGTAGGATGGCAAAGAGATCCCAAAAAAATGAAAATTTGATGGATGGAAAAATAGTGGTGGAATGCACTATACGAAAAATGTCACCACTGCTACAGTCTATGAAGGAACATGAGGAATCGGAACACCTAGTCTCCATGCTAGACTAAATTTATGTCAACCAGTAAATAGGCATGAAACTATTTATGGCACTTTTGTTCTGAGCTTTTTAAAGCCTTGTCTACACAGAGGTCTTGTCTATATTAGAAAATTTGCACCAGTATAATTAAAATCCGTCTAGTTACAGTCAGAGCTGCCCAAAGGGGGGGAGGGCAAGTGGGGCAATTTGCCCAGGCCCCACAGGGGCCCCCATGAGAGTTTTTCGGGGCCCCTGAGAGCGGGGTCCTTCACTTGCTCCAGGGACCCCGGAAAACTCTCGCGTTGCCCGGGCCCCCGGAGCTTCTTCCGCTCCGGGTCTTTGGCGGTAATTCGGCCGCAGGGGGTCCTTCTGCCCCGGGACCCGCTGCCAAAGTGCCAGGTCTTCGGTGGCAGGGGGCCCCTGCTGTGGGTCTTCGGGGCACTTCAGCGGCGGGTCCCAGAGCGGAAGGATCCCCCGCTGCCAAATTACCACCAAAGTGGGGGCCTTCCACCACCGAAGACCCCAGACCCCCTGAATCCTCTGGGTGGCCCTGGTTACAGTGGATTAGAACCCTAATATAGCTGCACTTAAATCAGTTAGTGTCTGTATTAGGAGTTTGCACTAGATCAAGTGGAGTTACACCAGTGCAAGTTTTCTAATATGCACATGGCCTAAGAAAACATATGAGTTTAAGTACATAGATGTAATTACGCCACTGCAAATGTCCAGTGTGCACAGTGGGCCTTACCTCAACATAGCTTGATTCAGTGCCCCTCCATATCTGCATTAGGTGTTTGCATTGGCACAACATGTTTTCTTAATGAAGACAAGCCCTTAGTTAGAAAAAATTGTTTTTATACAAACTGGCAAGTGTTATCTTGCATTTAATTAATTAATTGTGTAAGTCATCATGACCATATGTTCTCTTCACATTTTTTAGCCTGTTTCCTATAGCAATTCACCTATTGTTAAAATGGAGGAGAAAGCTATCGGCTAAATCAAGTCAATAAAACACAGGGTCATGATTTTTTTCATTTGCTTTTACCACTAATTGTGTGTTTTAAACACTCAGCACAGAATGTGTTTTTAGTCTGCTTACCTCATCAATACAGTGTGATTTTGAGCTCTGTCACCTTGCACTCTTAAAATAAATAAATAATCAACGGTAAAGCCACAGTCTAGGCCTGTATATTCTATAGAATGATATACACTATAGAAAATGTCTTTTGCCAGATGTATTTATGCCTAAGTTTTATAGTTGTATACTTCACACTTTGAAGCACAGCACTGGTACTGAAAAGATTAACAGCATGAAGTGTGAAAAACTGAAATACCACAGAAGAAATTGATCAGCTTAGAACTGTCTCTTTGACTCAAAAGCATATAGGTCATTTCATATGGAACAAAAAAACAGCAACCAAGAGATGTCCTATGGCTCAATAAGTTTTTGTTTAAGCTGTTCTGAAGTGAATTAAGCATTTATTAGATCATCATGCACAGCTTCTGTGAAGGGCCCTCGTTTGTTCAGTGTTGTCATCCTAGGTTTGATCCTGCAAGGTGCTGGACACTCTGATCCTGATCCACTCTAGCCCTTAGTACATACTTATCTTTGAACTACTCATGTCTTTACAATTAAGCATGTGCTTAAGTGTTTTGCTGGAACAGGGCCAGAGCACTCCACACCTTGTAGGATCAAGTCCCCACAACATGTCTGCAACTAGTAAATTCCAAACTGCTAAAACCAGTGGTACACAGATAAGATTTCTGCTTCCAAACTCTTGTATGCTCTCTTTACCTTAAAACTGTATAACTAGTTCATACTTCTTCCACATCTACATACGACATTTTGAATTGCTTGAACTATAATATTTAGTGATTAGTAGTAGTACTACTGTAGCATTTAGAAGCCCTAGTCATGGATTAGGACCCCATCACGCTAGGTGCTGTACTAACACTGAACAAAGAGACAGCTCTGTCCCGGAGAGTTTACAATCTAAGTAGAGTATAAGACAAGAGACGACAACTCTTGGTTCAAGATTATCTCCTCCAGCTTCAGTTTATTTAAAATGCCCCCAACAACATTCATGCTTCACTATTTTATCCATCCAGTCCAATGTTAACCAATTTGGATATACAATGTACTGTATGGTCTCATACAGATACTAAGGCCACAGAGTTTGTATACTCACTCACTTACTAGACACTTCAGTGAAAGGCATGACCTCATCATAGAGAGAAGCTTGCTCTTAAATGTGGATTTAAACCCATTCTTTTTACATTTGTTACTCAATATTCCATCTTAGCTCTAAAATATAATTCCACAAACATGCACTGTTTCAGGAATGGCCTTCATTTATATTCTGACTGTAAAGAAATGCTATCACATCAAGTGCATTTGTAGCATTGCAATGAATACATGGTGCTAGCACACAAATGTACTTAAACTGCACAAGAAATCAGTCACATTACAAAATGAACCACAGACATAATGCAGGTATGTACAATATTGGAAATGCAAAAAAATATTTATACTCACCAAATCCACTAGTTTTGACAGGAGATTTCAGTTTCTGTTGTTAATCTCCTGTTTTCATCCAAGAGAGATATGCTGCAGATTTCCCTACTTAGTTCATATACTGCTGCTGTCTTCCTTCTCTTTTCCCCAGACTGGTTGCTGAAGAGTAAAGAGCATCCTGCCTCCTACTGAAACTGAATCATGTATGAATTAGCAGCATCCTCAGCTGAAATTTCTTGAATTTTGTAAGTTTAAGTCACACGCTTCATGCTATTTAACATAGTTATGGCCAGATGCCCTCAGTTACATGCAAAACTCTTAATTAATGCAGGCGTGTTTCAACAGTTAGATGACCCTCACTTTCATGCTCCAAGGCCAGAAAGGACCACTGTGATCAACTATAACACAGGCTATAGCACTTCCTCAAATAATTCCTAGAACAGAGCATATTTTGTATTTTTTTTAAATAAGGGCAGTATAATTTCCTTTTATTCACAAAACTTTTTACAAAACCAGATGCTTCCACTCCTTCCGTGTTTCCACTGCCTTCAGAAGAGCCTTTTGTTTTTCTGAGACATTACAGAGTAAGTACCATGCAATGACAAGCAAATGGGACTTTTCAGTTTCGTCACAGGGCTATGGGATATTCATTGATATTGTACCATCTTATTATGACATCAAGGAAATTATTTAGTATCAGATAGGAAAGTAAAATATATGGGAGACTTCTATTAGTGTGTTTATAATGATAATCCTGTAATATCTCTGAAAGTAATGAAAGATGAATAGCAAATGCCTAGTTTATACCTAAAACTTAGGTCAACCTGTTATACCCCTAATAGATGTAGTTAAAACAACCTAAGCTCTGGTTTAGACACAGCTAGGTCAACAGAAGAATTCTTCCATAAACCTACATATTGGCTTCTCAAGAGGAGAGATTGACTAGAGAAGAAAAAAAAAAACCAGCTTCCATCACTATAGCAAGTTTCTATACTACAGCACTACTGTGGTGTAGCTACAGTTCTGCAGTTGTGCTGTTGTACAGCAGATATACTTTAAGGGCTGGTTTACACTCACAAGTTACAGTAGCATAGCTGCTGCCAGCCTAAATCCTAGTGTAGCCAGTGCTAGGTTGACTGAAGAATTTTTCCATCAACCTATCTACTGCCTCTCAGGAAGGTGCATTACCTATGCCAATGGGAGAACCCCTCCCATCTGCATAAGAAGTGACTACACTGAAGTGCTACAGCCGTGCTGCTGAAGTGTTTTAAGTGTAGACATAGGCCTGGTCTACACTACAAAAATAGGTCAACCTAAGCCACTTTGCATCAAATTTGTTTTGCATGTGTGTCTACACTTCAATTTGTTTCCCACCGATGTAAGCACCACATTACATCAATGCAATAACACAACCTCCTTGAGTGGTGTTGAGCCATGGCTGATGTACTGAGGGTGACGCAATGAGAGTATAGATACTGCATTACCTACATCATCCTAACAGTCCTCCAGCACCTGTCCCACAATGACTGACACTGACTGCTTTGGTCACAGTTTTGAACTCCACTACCTACAGGTCACAGAGGCTGGAAGCCCCTTGCTACTCCTTCCATTAAAATCCCACAAATTGTTGAAATGCCATTTCCTGATTGCCCAGCTTGGCGAGCACACCTAGCAGCTCTCCACTGTTATGCGCAAGTGCCCAGTTGACACTTGCTGGTTACACACTCCAGATGTGCTCTGGCCTCCATTAGACAGTAGATATTGGATCACCTGGGCCTGTGGGGAGAAGAAGCTGCACAAGCACAGCTACAGATCAGCCACAGAAATGTGGACATCATCAAACAGATTGCACAGGGGATGCAAGAGAAGCGTTATGACAGGGACCAGCCGCAATGCCGTATGAAAACAAAGGACCTGCGGCAGGCATGCCAGAAGGCCAGGGAGGCCAAACAGTCAATTCAGTGCTGAGCTGCAGCCCTGTCACTTTTATAAAGAGTTGTATGCCATGCTTGGCAGAGACCTCGCCACCACCTGCACACCACCGTGGATACCTTTGAGGAGCATGACTCACAGGACCCTTTTATGAGCAGTAAGAATGAAGAGGAAGACAGAGGACATGTGACTAGGGTTGGTGAAGGGTCAAGCTAAGATGCGAGCTAGCACCTGTTTGAGACTCCACCACAGTCCCATCAGTTGAGCACAAATGAGCCCAAGCCAGGAGAAGGAACCTTGGGTAAGTATTTCCCATTATAGTGATGTACTGATGGCACCCCCAATTTAGCAAGACACAGCTATTGACTTCTCACTAATTTACTCTTACTAGAAGAGGTAGCAGTACAACAAAGAGGGCTAATTATCTGCTTGTCATTGCCCCACAGAGCTGAGGGAGGGGGCCATGCAGGACAGTATATGTATTAGTATTATGTATTAGTATATATATGTCAGTCAGTCACTACTAATGATGTCTACTCACATCCTCCTCTCACCCTTCCCTGCCTGGCCCCTGAGTAAATGACACCATGAAAATTCTAATCAAAATGTCCATTAATGTATGTTCTGTTCCAGGTCAAAATAGTTAAAAAGTTGCTTAATGACCTTTCAACACAAAACAGGTCAAAATTATCAACATGAAATGTTTTAATGTTTCCAAAATGATATTTTTCCAGATTTTTGTTTTGTGGAGAATTTTAAAATTTCTCAAATCAGAACAAAAACAAATTCTGAAATCTCAAAACTCTCTATGAACCATTCTGTCCTCAGGTCAGTTCATACCCTTTCACAGCTGATTCTCATTCAAAAGTGCTAGGCCTGACAAACCCATGTGTAAGTCATGTGGCACAGGATCGCACTGTGCCATTCAAGCTCCCCGTGGCTAAATACAGCAAGTTGTATATAGATGCAGTCAGCTGTTTCAGAGCTGTTCTGGTCTAATAGATTAATACATATTTAGGTCTTTTTTAAAATAGTCTTTTTCTGTAAACATGTAATAATGCATATATATGTATTGTGACAGGGTCAGGCCAGATGGCTACAAGAGAGTGGTTGAAGGTAGATACATTAGCTCCAGGTTAAGCAGGTCCCTTTTCCCTGGATAAGATAACATGGACTATTTCAGAATACTCAGGAACTTTCTAGAACTAATTAAGGCAGGCAGGCTAATTAGGACACCTGCAGCCAATTGGGAAGTTACTAGAATTAATTAAAGCTTATCAGGACACCTGGTATAAAAAGGCTCTCACTTCAGTTAGTGAGGTGTGTGTAAGGAGCTGGGAGTGAGAGGACGTGCTGCTGGAGGACTGCGGAATACAAGCATTAACAGAAATCAGACTACGTGGCTCTGGGAAGAAGGATAAAGGAGTCTGAGGCGCAAGTAGTGTTCTCGTCCATCCTCCCTGTGCAGGGAAAAGGCCTGGGTAGGGATCGTAGAATTGTGGAAGTCAACGAATGGCTACGCAGGTGGTGTCGAAGAGAAGGCTTTGGATTCTTCGACCATGGGATGGTGTTCCAAGAAGGAGGAGTGCTAGGCAGAGACGGGCTCCACCCAACAAAGAGAGGGAAGAGCATCTTCGCAAGCAGGCTGGCTAACATAGTGAGGAGGGCTTTAAACAAGGTTCACTGGGGGAAGGAGACCAAAGCCCTGAGGTAAGTGGGGAAATGGGATACCGGGAGGAAGCACGAGGAGGAGAGTGCAAGAGGAGAGGACTCCTGTCTCAGACTGAGAAAGCGGGACAATCAGCGAGTTATCTTAAGTGCCTATAGACAAATGCAAGAAGCCTGGGAAACAAGCAGGGAGAACTGGAAGTCCTGGCACAGTCAAGGAACTATGATGTGATTGGAATAACAGACACTTGGTGGGATAACTCACATGACTGGAGTCCTGTCATGGATGGATATAAACTGTTCAGGAAGGACAGGCAGGGCAGAAAAGGTGGGGGAGTTGCACTGTATGTAAGAAAGCAGTATGACTGCTCAGAGCTCCGGTATGAAACTGCAGAAAAACCTGAGAGTCTCTGGATTAAGTTTAGAAGTGTGAGCAACAAGGGTGATGTCATGGTGGGACTCTGCTATAGACCACCAAACCAGAGGGATGAGGTGGACGAGGCTTTCTTCCGGCAACTAGCAGAAGTTACTAGATTGCAGGCCCTGGTTCTCATGGGAGACTTTAATCACCCTGATATCTGCTGGGAGAGCAATACAGCGGTGCACAGAGAATCCAGGAAGTTTTGGGAAAGTGTAGGGGACAATTTCCTGGTGCAAGTGCTGGAGGAACCAGTTAGGGGCAGAGCTCTCCTTGACCTGCTGCTCACAAACAGAGAAGAGTTAGTAGGGGAAGCAAAAGTGAATGGGAACCTGGGAGGCAGTGACCATGAGATGGTCGAGTTCAGGATCCTGACACAAGGAAAAAAGGAGAGCAGCAGAATACAGACCCTGGACTTCAAAAAAGCAGACTTTGACTCCCTCAGGGAGCTGATGGGCAGGATCCCCTGGGAAAATAACATGAGGGGGAAAGGAGTCCAGGAGAGCTGGCTGTATTTTAAAGAATCCTTATTGAGGTTGCAGGAAAAAAACATCCCAATGTGTAGGAAGAATAGTAAATATGGCAGGCGATCAGCTTGGCTTAACAGTGAAATCCTTACTGATCTGAAACGCAAAAAAGAAGCTTACAAGAGGCAGAAGATTGGACAAATGACCAGGGAGGAGTTTAAAAATATTGCTCAGGCATGCAGGAGTGAAATCAGGAAGGCCAAATCACACTTGGAGTTGCAGCTAGGAAGAGATGTTAAGAGAAACAAGAAGGGTTTCTTCAGGTATGTTAGCAGCAAGAAGAAAGTCAAGGAAAGTGTGGGCTCCTTATTGAATGAGGGAGGCAACCTAGTGACAGAGGATGTGGAAAAAGCTAATGTACTCAATTATTTTTTTGCCTCTGTCTTCACAAACAAGGTCAGCTCTCAGACTGCTGCACTGGGCAGCACAGCATGGGGAGAAGGTGACCAGCCCTCTGTGGTGAAAGAAGTGGTTCGAGACTATTTAGAAAAACTGGACTAGCACAAGTCCATGGGGCTGGATGCACTGCATCTGAGGGTGCTAAAGGAGTTGGTGGATGTGATTGCAGAGCCATTGGCCATTATCTTTGAAAACTCACGGCGAATGTGGGAGGTCCCGGATGACTGGAAAAAGGCTACTGTAGTGCCCATCTTTAAAAAAGGGAAGAAGGAGGATCCGGGGAGCTACAGGCCAGTCAGCCTCACCTCAGTCCCTGGCAAAATCATGGAGCAGGTCCTCAGGGAATCAATTCTGAAGCACTTAGAGGAGAGGAAAGTGATCAGGAACAGTCAGCATGGATTCACCAAGGGCAAGTCATGCCTGACTAACCTAATTGTCTTCTATGAGGAGATAACTGGGTCTGTGGATGAGGGGAAATCAGTGGATGTGTTATTTCTTGACTTTAGCAAAGCTTTTGATACGGTCTCCCACACTATTCTTGCCAGCAAGTTAAAGAAGTATGGGCTGGATGAATGAACTATAAGGTGGATAGAAAGCTGGCTAGATCATCGGGCTCAACGGGTAGTGATCAACGGCTCCATGTCTAGTTGGCAGCCGGTTTTAAGTGGAGTGCCCCAAGGGTCGGTCCTGGGGCCGGTTTTGTTCAATATCATCATTAATGATCTGGAGAATGGTGTGGACTGCACTTTCAGCAAGTTTCCAGATGACACTAAACTTGGAGGAGTGGTAGATACGCTGGAGGGTAGGGATAGGATACAGAGAGACCTAGACAAATTGGAGGACTGGGCCAAAAGAAACCTGATGAGGTTCAACAAGGGGACAAGTGCAGAGTCCTGCACTTTGGACGGAAGAATCCCATTCACTGTTACAGACTAGGGACCGAATGGTTAGAAAGCAGTTCTGCAGAAAAGGACCTAGGGGTTACAGTGGACGAGAAGCTGGACAGTGTGCCCTTGTTTCCAAGAAGGCTAATGGCATTTTGGCCTGTATAAGTAGGGGCATCGCCAGCAGATCGAGGGATGTGATCATTCCCCTCTATTCGACATTGGTGAGGCCTCATCTGGAGTAGTGTGTTCAGTTTTGGGCCCTACACTACAAGAAGGATGTGGAAAAATTGGAAAGAGTCTAGCGGAGGGCAACAAAAATGATTAGGGGGCTGGAGCACATGACTTATGAGGAGCGGCTGAGGGAACTGGAATTGTTTAGTCTGCAGAAGAGAAGAATGAGGGGATATGATAGCTGCTTTCAACTACCTGAAAGGGGGTTCCAAAGAGGATGGATCTAGACTATTCTCAGTGGTACCTAATGACAGAACAAGGAGTAATGGTCTCAAGTTGCAGTAGGGAAGGTTTAGGTTGGATATTAGGAAAAACTTTTTCACTCAGAGAGTGGTGAAGCATTATAATGGGTTACCTAGGGAGGTGGTGGAATCTCCTTCCTTAGAGGTTTTTAAGGTCAGGCTTGACAAAGCCCTGGCTGAGATGATTTAGTTGGGAATTGGTCCTGCTTTGAACAGGGGGTTGGACTAGATGACCTCCTGAGGTCCCTTCCAACCCTGATATTCTATGATTCTATGAGTCTATGAAGATCCTGTGGTGAGGACAAAGAAGGTGTTGGGAGGAGGACATGGGGAAGTACCCAGGGAATTGTAGCTGTCATGTAGCTGTTCTAGAAGGCACTCTAGACAGCTGCAGACCACAGGGCCCTGGGCTGGAACCCAGGCGGGCCCGGATTCCTCCCAAAACCTCCCAACTCCTGATCTAACGCAGGAAGATCTCTGAGGCTAGCAAAATCCACCTATAAGCACAGGACCCACCAAGGTAGTGGAGGAATTTTATCACAGTATATATATTAACACACACATACATGCATAGCTCCAAAAAGTCCTTCAATGAATATATCTGTAATACATATATTATACATATTAAAAGTACTCAATAATGCCAGTAAAGTGGTCTACTGATAGCACTCTGGGCAGTATAAGCAGATGGCATTTCGATCTTTTTTTCTAACGAAGTACCCAAACTTACCCCTTCCATGCTGTTTGCCTTTATCATTAACTTAAATGATAAACAATCCCTAGTCTTCGTTTCCTCCTGAGTTTGACTGTCCCTAGGATTTCTGCCTGCCTGATTTTCGTCTCTGCCTCAAAAAGGACCTCAAATACTTTTACACTCCTAGGTTATAACTAATAGGACCAACCTGATCTGGCTGCCAGGGTGAGTGAGCAGTATAGTTATATATCTCTGAGCAGGGTCCCAGGACCTGACATCCTGTCACAGGCTGAAATGTAGAAAATCTGTACTTTAATCTTGAATTTTTGTTCTCTCCCTAGACATACATTCTATATAAACCCATATTTGATTTGGCATGGATAAAATTTAAATAAAGCCACAATCATTTGTCATGCCTGAGTTATATAAATCATTGGAAAATGGTGATCACAAAGATACCTCTGACCCTTCCTTAACAGCTGCCATCTCAATAAGGTGCCTGTCCCCTAAGTAGCATCTATCTTGGAGACGTATACTTTTAAGAAGATTTCTGTTTTAAGATACAGCCTATTAAACTACTGCCATAGAAGGAGGCTGAGTTTTCAGGGAGGTTAGAATAGTAAAGCAAACTACATTTGGGGCATAGCATAAACATCTGCTATGGAAAGGCTTCCATCATACTGGTCAGGTGAAGTACGTTGTACTCATCTTCATTCAAGTCAGAGCTCATGTCATAAGGGTTAAAGCAGTTTCATGGGATTTCCCCATCAAAATCTCACCACTCTCCCCCCTGCCAAAGGTGAAGGTAGTGGCAACATCTGACATTACAAGGATGAGAGGACACACATATATACAGATGAGGGAGATGGACTGACATGTTTGCACCCAAGACCTTCTTTTGTGTGTAATTTGTATGACAGTTGAATGCTGGAGCCAGAAGTTAGGAAAGGCCTTGTATTCTAATATAGGGTAAATCAGCATGGTGTTTTATCCCTACTTGCATTCATTTGGCACAAATGTAAATGACTACACAAGGTGGAAGCAGTGGAGAATCTTTTCTCACAGTAAAAAAAGTGACATTAGATTGTGCCTTTCTCAGACTAACGGAGGGGGTTATAGATACGATAGTGTCTAATAATCTAACAGAGACAAAATGGGTAAAGTAATATCTTGTATTGAACCAACTTGGTGAGAGAGACAGAAGTTGGTCCAATAAAAAAATATTACCTCACCCATCTTGTGTCTCTATTATTCTGGGACCGACATGACTACAACAACGCTGCATATCATAATCCAGGGATCGACAACCCTGGGCCCGTGGCTCACCAGAGTAAGCACCTTGGCGGGTCGGGCTGGTTTGTTTACCTGCCGCATCTGCAGGTTCAGCCAATTGCAGCTCCCTCTGGCTGCGGTTCACCACTCCAGGCTAATGGGGGCTGCAGGAAGCGGCATGGGCCTTGGGATGTGCTGGCTGCCACTTCCTGCTGCCCCCATTGACCTGGAGTGGCGAACAGCAGCCAGTGGGAGCTGCAATCAACCGAACTTGTGCATGTGGCGGGCTGCGTGCCAAAGGTTGCCAATCCCTGTTATAATCCAACAGACATTTATCTTTCTCCTGGTCAATAGGCTAAATTTATTGAAATTACACGTGGGATGAAGTTGGCTCAGTATATCTTGCAAAGTAATCTTCAGCTTGCTAGAGGTACTATGTTGGTGGAAGCTGTTATAGAACTTGGAACAGGGCACTTGGCTAGAAAATCTACCAGGAAGAGGGATTTGCAGTGGTATAAGGTGCCCTGAACTTCCTCGCCATCAGAGAATCTATAAAAAAGTCAGGACAGTCCTAAAGTGGACAACACTAGTCTGGAAGAGAACATATAACTCAGTCCCCTTTCTGCCAGCCTCTACCAGGGAGCTTCTGTGAAATCACCAGCAGAGATTAAAACTGTTCTCTCTTGGTGGAAATGCAAGGAATTAATCCATCAGGGAGAAAAGGTTTGATTTGGTGCATACGGGTGCAATTTACAATTCCCTGCATTAGCAAGTGTGAATTTAGCCCTACAATATTAAAGATTGTGGTTTGCATTATGTTTTGCTTTCCCAGCATATTTTGGAGCTGAACTATTAAAAACCCTAATATTCTTAAAGAAAGTACTACCGGAAGTAACATATTATAGTAATGCATGCACAAAAATTACTCTGTGGAGAATGGTATACTGGTAGTTGTGTTAAAATTGGAATGACGGGTACTCTTGAATGTAATACCAAACTGCCTTAATACATTTACGCACTACAATTAGGGCACTACAGTACACTGAAAAGTAGGTGTATGTAGATCAATACAACGTCATTCCTTTTAAAAGACTATATAACCAAAATAGTTAGTTTCACTATTGAGGCCATTGAACCATCTATAATGACAGATCTATGCCAGCCAATTCATGTGGAATACTGGGGAACTATATAAAAATAATGATTTTTGTTATTAAAAATGGACTTGTTTGTTACGAAGAGTAACTAAAGTTTGCAGTGCCGAATTAGTAGTTAACATGAATAAATGTTATGTAGAAGGAGAAACTTATTTTTGTCCTGGCAAAAGCATCAGAAAACTATTAGAATCAGTAAAATATTTTATCCAGAGCTGAGAAGGTTTTGCTGTTTCTTGTGGAAACTATTTTGCAGCTGCTGACCATTTGTCTGAATTAACAACAGACCTTTATTTCAGCTTGGTTTGACAGAGTATATATGCTGGATTGCTCTGCAGGGTTTTACTCTGCATCGTGGCAGTACATGCAAATGTCAATTATTTTTTTTTCCTTTTAGTAGAGCTGGTGAAATAGTATTTTTCAAATACTGAATTCAGTGGAGTTTGAATGTTTTTAGCTTTACAAAACATTCACAAACCAGTTCCATTAATTGCAACTTTACTTGATATTTAACTATTGTGTGAACATCACAGGAAAACAATAGGCAACCTGCGAATTATTTGTGAAGTATCTGATATTGGCGACTGGTATTCAAGCTTTAAAAATAGTCCCAAGACTTTCCCACTTACCTTTTCTATTGACCAGCTGCACCACTGTTAGCAACATAGGGAGCTCTACAGCAGACATCTCTCCAGCCATAGTTAGAAATGAGTCATTTAAATCTGCTCAGAACAGAGGAGGCTAATTGACACAGTTCTGAGAAAGGCTGATGGCACATGAGAGCAGTCTACTTTAGGATCCAATGTTGCTAACACTGGTTCAGCTGAAGTGGTTTTAGTGTCGGTGGGAATTTTGGGGAAATATTCTGTAGTGTAGATAAAGCTACTGTGACAAGGACACCCTTCTCCCATACTGTCACATGATCAATGCCCACTATATATAAGGGGACTGGCCTTATCAAAATTGGGTAGAATACACTGTAGAAGAGTCAACTCACCACTGACATGCCCCTTCGAGGTTGGGCATGGCATAGGAGAATTTCCTCATGGTGTACTCTTACTTACAGTCACACTGGTCCTGCTGTGTTCCACCTCTTCCCATGACTCAGCCTTTCAGCCAGGTTGTGCTTCAGCCCCACTCCTTCCAGGGTAACAGAAGGTCCAACAGTCCAGGGTCCTTTCAAAAGGTCTTTTGCCCTCGCTGTGCCTCCCCACCCCCCATGATTCTCTCACCCTTCTCTCAGGGCTCTTAGTCATCTTTATCCCTTCTATCATGGATCTTCACACCTCCTTCCCAGTGGCTGGTAGAGGGACCCAGGTCCTCCCACTCCACAGGGTTCCAGTCCAGGAACCCTATAACTAGCAGACAAAGTCCGCTCCTTCAGACTCCTTGCTGCTGCCTCTTTAGTCTTCTTCTTACCATAAGCTGCCAGCAGGCCTCTCCCACGGCATCTCTAAGTTAATTCTTCTTTCAGGGCCAGGACTTACAGGGCTCTCCCCTGGAATCCCCCCACTACATCTCAAACTACAAATACAAGCTTACATCAACTTCTGCTCTTCTTGGTCTTGACCCTTTGTGCTAGGGTGACCAAACAGCATGTGTGAAAAATCAGGAAGGGGGTGGAGAGTAATAGGAGCCTTTATAAGAAAAAGACACAAAAATCAGGACTGTCCCTATAAAATCAGGACATCTGGTCACCCTGCTTTGTGCCTCTTAAGTTCCCCTTGCTCCATTCATCCACTTAATACCTCCTAGGGCTTGGAACTCCATATCCTGCCCTTTTTATTAGGGGTCCTCATCACCAGAGCCTGCTCCATATCTCTCCAGGCCTCCTGCCAGACTCCTCTAATTAGGAGAGGATCTCAGGGCCAACTTTTCCCTAGGCTTCCTCCTGAACCCTCCCACTCTCTCCAGTCTCTGTGCCAAGAGAAGGACTGCAGCATTCTTCCCTCTCTCCCTGCAGCCCACTTCTAATTTGTGATTCCCTTCTTTAGTCACTGCTCAGCTCCTTTGCAAGCTAGTCTTCATCTTTAATTAGGCCAGGTGCACCCTCCCGGTGCAGCTAAGGGGGTTAATTGGCCTCTCAGATCCACATTAACCCTTTCAGAACTAGCAAAGAGTATACATCACAACATGCACACATATTTACTCTTAACTCATGCACTCAAAACATCCAGGTCATCTCCAAAGTACCACAACTGCACAGATGCACATGAGCTCAAATACAGTGTCATAGCTCTGCAATATCAGATATAGAACCAGGGGCCAAATCCTAGGCATCCTGTTCTGTTTAAACAGCAGAGTATTCTCTCAGCCAGGGGAATTCCCAGGTGGCACAGAGGTGTGTGCAAGGGGTATGGCTGAGCTAAAGATGTTGTCAATCTCTGACTACAGAAGTAGCCACTTGGCTACTCTTAATTGTGCTCCAGTTGGCCAGAGGATCCAGGAGACAGGTGTATAGCCACATTTAGGTCCATCACCTCCAGGCTAGAAGGTGGAAAATTAAGTTGGTTTAACTAAGTTGGTCTGGGGTGTGAAAAATCAACACCCCTAAGCTGCACAGTTAAGCCAGTCCAAGTCTCCATGTAGACAGAGTTAGGTCGACAGAAGAATTCTGTGCCACTGTAGCATTTAAAGTGTAGATAAGCCTTAAGCCTGAAGTTAAAGGTATCACCAATATCGTGAAACATACAGATCAATGAGACCCATCTGTGTGCATGGCCAATGGTACCCGGGCTCCTCAACGTCATGATGGGCCTATCCTGTGCAATACCAATGTCATAGATTTCTTGAAAGAGAAGAAATGGAAGGGCTTGAGCATAGTAAGACACAAAGCCAGAACTCAAATAAATACTTCGGGCCTGTATCTTCATTCTCCACTGGTCAGCACCTTGTTTGGTCATGTACAACTGTGCAAAGTGAGTGTTTAACACCATTAAACAAAATTCTCTACTTACATGGATTTTCGCATTCTGTGACTGCACAAGGGGCAGGGCATTGGAGAATCAGGCCCCTGGCCTCAGACATTAAAATACATTAAACAATGTCTGAAAAGGCTCTTGTGCATATAGTAATTGTTATATAGACAAACAGTATTGCAGGCTAACAGGATTCCAACCAACCAACATTTTGTTGCTGTGTCTTTTTGACTAGTATAGACTGGACACAGACAGAGTAACGGTCTCTACCACACCTATTTCCTATATTTACTTACTTTTTCACTCATCTTTCCTTTTTTCTCTACCCACCTTTGCCAAACTTTCTTATCTCATTTTCTCTCTCTGAATTTGCTGTATGGAGCCGTGCGGGTCCTGCTAAGTAATGTCATGCTTTAGACTAAGAGTTGTCAGTGCAAACTAGTGTCTCGGCCCAAATGATTCTGACAGCACATCAGCAAACTATGTAACAGTCCAAGACATAACTTGTAGGCTGCAAACACTACTTCTGAGGGGTGTGCCAAGGAGCCAGATGCTGCAGGAAAAACATCTGGAGCTTTTAATTGCATTTAAGAAAGAGGAGGAGGAGAAAATTATGATGTGGTAAAAAAATGGCCCACAGCATAGTTTTAGGAATAATGACAAAAATTTAAAATATTTTCTTATTTAAAATACTGTAAAAATGTAAAGATCCAACACTTTTAACTCTTACACTCAGACACGATAGCTGATGGGTAAAAAAGATATACAATGGCCAGAGGAAGTATTGAAGACTCTGAAAACTTTCCAAGGATGAAAGCTTAGACCTCTGTAAGAGTTTCTCAGAGATCCTTATTTAAAGAAGAAAATCTTTTCTATATTTCAGCAAAGAAAATGCTTCCACAAGGAGGGAGAGTAAAGGTTCAGTACAAGGTGAAGCGACCAACTGGAGTTGTCACTTTAGGTGACTCTCTCTCTCTGTATATATATATATAATGACTTGGCTATTGTGAATAGAAAGCAATTTGTCCCACGAATCAGAACGAAACTTAGAATATCCTCTTCAGTATTACAAATATATCTTCCTTCAAGAAATGAACTACAAGAGATTGTCTTTCTAAAGTGTTTTTTTCCGTCTTCTTTGATCACTGTTACAGTTAAATGGCAGTCAAGCATGTCATCACCAATATATTCAGAATGGCAAACACATTTTTACTCTTAGGAATAAGTTTTCTCCAGCAGTCAAATTATCTACAGCACCTTTTTATTACATTATTATTTCAGTAGCAACTCTCCTTGCTATTACAAACTGCATTACTGCCAATTTATTTCTTCTCTACACAGCAATTTCATTTAAATGTAAATCTGTAAACAAATTAAGTTGATTGAACTGCCCAATTTTCTGTTCTAATACTGCTCCAGTAAACATTACATAATGCTTCTCAGGCCTGGTCTACACTACGCGATTATACCGAATTTAGCAGCTTTAAACCGATTTAACCCTGCACCCATCCACACAATGAAGCCCTTTATATCAATAAAAAGGGCTCTTTAAACAGATTTCTGTACTCATCCCCGAAGAGGGGAGTAGCGCTGAAATCGGTATTGCCATGTCGGGTTAGTGTGGCCGCAATTCGACAGTATTGGCCTCTGGGAGTATCCCACAGTGCACCATTATGACCACTCTGGAAAGCAATCTGAACTCGGATGCACTGGCCAGGTAGACAGGAAAAGCCCCGTGAACTTTTGAATTTCATTTCCTGTTTGTCCAGCGTGGAGCTCTGATCAGCACGGGTGGCGATGCAGTCCCAAATCCAAAAAGAGCTCCAGCATGGATCGTACGGGAGATACTGGATCTGATCGCTGTATGGGGAGACAAATCTGTTCTATCAGAGCTCCGTTCCAGAAGACGAAATGCCAAAGCATTTGAAAAAATCTCCAGGCCATGATAGACAGAGGCCACAGCAGGGACTCAACACAGTGCTGTGTGACAAGCGTAATGGAAAGCCAAAGAATCAAATGGATGCTCATGGAGGGCGGGAGGGAGGGGGGACTGAGGACTTGAACTATCCCACAGTTCCTGCAGTCTCTGAAAAGCATTTGCATTCTTGACTGAGCTCCCAATGCCTGAAGGATCAAACACATTATCGCCAGTGGTTCAGGGAATATGTCGTCAATTTATCCCCCCTCCCCTCCCCCAAAGAAAAGGGAAAAAAATCGTTTCTCTCATCTTTTCAATGTCACTGTATGTCTACTGGATGCTGCTAGTAGACGGGGTGCTGCAGCGCTAAACAGCAGCATCCTCTCCGCCCCCCCTCCCCCCCCCAGTGGCAGATGGTATGGTACAATATGACTGATAGCAGTCCTCATCATAATCCTGTGAGTGCTCCTGGCTGGCCTCGGTGAGGTCTGCTGGGGGCGCTTGGGCAAAAATGGGAATGACTCCCTGTCATTCTCTTCTTTAAGCTTTGTGCCCTGGAGATTCAGTCCTGGCAGATGGTGCAACAGGGCTGGTAACCATCCTCATCATAGCAGCTGGAGGCTAAGCTCCTCTCCCCCCTGCCTTTCATGTCTAATGGAGATTCTGGACTATCATAGCAGCGGGAGGCTGTGCTCCTCTCCCCCCAACCTTTTAATGAGTAATGGAGATGTCCTGCCTGGAATATCATAGCAGCTGGAGGCTGCCTCCCCCTCATTTTATCTCACTAAAAAGTCATTGTTTCTTATTCTTGCATTCTTTATTACTTCATCTCACAAATGGGGGGATAACTGCCACGGTAGCCCAGGAGGGGTGTGGGAGGAGGGAAGCAATGGGTGGGGTTGTTGCAGGGGCATCCTCTAGAATGGCATGCAGCTCATCATTTCTGTGGGATATCTGGGGCTCTGATCCAGAGCGACTGTGCTCTCTGGTTCTCTAGTAGACTTACCGCATATTTTAGGCAGGACTGACTCTATTTTTAGACAAAACATAAAGAAGGGAATAACCTGGGAAGTCATTCCCATTTTGTCCATGCACCCCCGGCCAATCTCAGCGAGGCCAGCCAGGAGCACCCATGACAGCAGCAGACAATACAATATGACCGGTAACCGTCATCGCCAATTTCCAAAGCAGCAGATGGTGCAATAGGGCTGGTAACCATCTCTGCTACCTTGCAAAGGCAAATGAATGCTGCTGTGTACCACTGCAGTACCGCCTCTGTCAGCAGCATCCAGTACACATACAGTGACAGTGACAAAAGGTGAAACGGGCTCCATGGTTACCATGCTATGGCGTCTGCCAGGGCAATCCAGAGAAAAAGGGCGCAAAATGATTGTCTGCCGTTGCTTTCACAGAGGAAGGATTGAGTGATGACATTTACACAGAATCACCTGCGACACTGTTTTTGCTCCATCATGCATTGTGATCTCAACCCAGAATTCCAATGGGCAGGGAAGACTGCAGGAACTATGGAACAGCAATGGGATAGCTACCCACAGTGCAATGCTCTGGAAATCGACGCTAACCTCAGTACATGGATGCACACCACCGAATTAATGTGGTTAGTGTGGCCGCATGCACTTGACTTTATACAATCTGTTTTACAAAACCGGTTTATGTAAAATCCGAATAATCCCGTAGTGTAGACATACCCTCAGATGGAAGCCTGCTCCTCAAATAAAAGACACAAAGCAAGAGTCAGATTTTTAAAGGTGTTCAGATGCCTAAAGAGTCTGAAAAACACCTATTGGGATTTCCAAAAGAGACTAGGTACTTTATCACCATTGAAATCAACAGCAGGTATCTAGGTGCTTTTGAAAATCTCACTAGGCACTTATCTGCGTCTTCAGGCACCAAAAATCTGGCCCAAAACTACTCCACTGTAGTAGCAGCTCCATCAAACTGAATTAGCAGCTCCATCAAAAATGTTAAGTTCTTGAAAAAAGTAGACAAAGGCCAGATCCTCAGCTGGTGTAATTCAGAGTAGCTCCATGAATTTAAGTGAAATTGAGCAAACTTACACCTTCTGATTTTATATGGATGTGGTGTCCATCTACATTTTAATTACACATAAAGTTAACAGTGGCTGTTAGTTAAATTCATTTGTGATTCCCCTGTGTTATAATATGTTTTGGTCCAGTTATGCTTTAGAAGTTTAGATTAAGGTATCTTTTTTATAACCCTTTTGTAAAGTTGTTTTGTTCCATCCACAGAGACTGGGTTAACCAGTGCTTTAACATGGTTGAGCTGCACTCCAGTTTAAAAAAGTGTTCAGTTTTGTTATTTTCATAGTGTAGACAGGGCTTAACTGTCACCTCAGACTGCCTGTGCTCAAACATTACAAAACTGAGATGACAAACATTTAGAAAATGAAATTCAATATCACAAATGTATTCCTTGACTAATAGATGTATCGTCGTCACTAGAATACTCGTGGTGACAGATTCACTTCTACTGACAAATTCTGAGGCAGCACTTTGTGCTTGCTGTACCTCCTCCCACTTTATAAGAACACTGCTATCAGTTTGGCTAGTACAGAAGAAGTGACGTGCAAAAGGATGTTTAAAGCTAGCCACACTTTTAAGGAGTTTATTTTAAAAAAATCAAGTTTGTTTGTATGGGTGTAGATGCAGTACCCCTGATATGTGCATGATCGACAGATTTGCACTGAAATCCTCTGTTTATCTACAACAGGTACAGCCTGGCAGCAGCTACATGAGCAGTGCCCTTCCAATGTGTCCGAACCTTGATTTGAAGGGAGGCAGTAGCTGAATCTTCATAGCAATAATTGGCCAAGGGCACCAATTAATGCCAATGGTGAGTTTTGCAATGTTAATTCATAGTCCATTTGGAACTGGACTGAGACCACCATGAGCTACTGAATTGCTCCCAGATGGTACAAATCTCGCTATTTATTGATTGAAACTGGGTACAACTAGTATAGTCCTATAGACCTTTTGCTTGTCTATATTTCTATTTCAGTGACTTTGTCACTCTTTCCATGAAGAATACAAAAAACTAAACTGTTTTCCAACCACAATCCTACCCCCCCCCCCATTGGCAAGAGTTTGTTTATTTCTGGTCACATGAGAAGGAATTATGGTTATCAAACATTTGTGAAAGTTGAGGCAAGTCTGCTAACATCCTGGCACTTCCTGGTTCATATTCAGTAGCAATTGCTAGGTCAACATGCTCTTCTAATGCTCTGGACACCTGTGTGCTCGCTTGTATCTATTCATTAAAGGAACTGTGTTTAACAGACTCAAAACAGCATCTGTGTGCTCAGAGAACTGAATGCAAATAAGTGTGTTATTTACTAATATCTAAATCAGTGTTAACAAAAATAATGATTAAATGTCTTGACATTCCCTACTATTTTTAGGTATCCTTCTTTCCACTGAAAGTCACTACCTCTCCCCTCCCATACTGCCGAGAAAATGCTTTGCACCCAAACAGCAGAATTCTAGTCCAGTTACCAGCCCCACAAGAACCCCTCTGCCAATATCTAGGCTAAAGACCCTCTTCCAATCCCACTGTTTTTCCCCATGCCCAATACCCATCCAAAGCTTGCACTCCTGCATATGCTTGCTAACCTCACCTCTGTATCACTCCCATACCCTGATCTGGCGCCTTTATCACCTCCCCAGAAAACTAAAAAGTCATGATCCATCCCAGCTCATTTCTGAGGAACTTTCTCATCACCATGAGAAGATCCTCTTTTGTGGGGATTGAGGGGAAATGAGGGTTGTGGGCAGATCAAGGGCCTTCTCTTCCCTTCTGTCCCAACGGCACTGGAAGGTTAGTAGGACAACTCATACGCACAGTTGGTCCCAGCGGCAATTTTTTTGGTTCCCCAAGGGACCTATATGACCAGTAATTCAAACATTCATGTCTCTACTTTCACTGCAGCAGAACAGGAAGTGCTTCTGATATGGACAGTCTGTGCGCAGTCACTATGTTCACATATGTATGAGAATGTGAGGGAGAATGTGTGTCCCCCTGCTGCAGCAGGGACATGACAAGAGAAGATATATTTTTAGGCAAAGAAAGTAAAAGAAAGAACAAACTTGGTGAAATGAAAAAAAGATTTAAAAATACTAAAAACAAAAACATACATTTACAACTAACCTTATCAACCATGTCCCTTCAAATACCATGAAAAAAAAAAATGAATAAGCACCACTCTGATATTTCATTATATGATTTAATCAAGATCAGGACCCTATTGTGCTAGGTGCAGTACAAACACATGCAAAGACACAATCCCTGTCCCAGAGAGCTTTCAATCAAAGCCTCCCTATTGAGGATAGCATCCCTATTTGGAAAAGTGTTTAGTCAGTAAGGGTACACCTACACTACCCGCCAGGTCGGCAGGTAGCAATCAAACTATTGGAGATCGATTTTTCACCTGTAGTGAACCCTGATCATTCTCCCATCGACTGCTGAACTCCAGCAGTGCGAGGGGCAGAAGCAAAGTTGATGGTGGAGCCGCAGCCGTCGATCCCATGCTGCAAGGACGCAAAGTAAGTAATTTAAATTTGATCTAAGATAGATCGACTTCAGCTACGCTATTCTCATAGCTGAAGTTGCATATCTCAGATCGATCCCCCCCAGTGTAGATCAGGCCTAAGACTTTAAGCAAGTGTTTAATGTTCAGCACATACTGAGTGCTTTCATGGATTGGGACCTGCAGATGAGTAAAATTTTGAAAAGCACTTTTTTTACTTAGGCTCCTAAATCACTTTGGGGCTTTTGAAAAAAAATTGCCCTATATCTCTTGAAGTAAGGGCCAAATTCTGCTCTCAGTTATGCCTATTTGAATACAGAGTAAATCCACTCGGGATTCATAGCAGCATAACTGAGAACAAAATCTGGCCCTTGGAATGGAACTTAGCTGTCTTTAGCACCGAAAGGTAGCCCACTCAAAATGTGTCATTCATTATAAAGCTATTTAAGTGAACTAAAAGGAATGTTGCTTATACCTTAGAGAAAAATATGCCTGAAATATTATACCAGTGTGTGAACATTAGCAATGTTTTGAATAACAAATTCAATAAATGTGAAATACGTTTCAAAAACATTGTTACATCCATGTAATCCTTGTCAGAGGGAAAATGTGGGAACAGAAGTCTGACATCCGGATTCTAATATGAAACCACTTCAAGACAGATATCAGCAAATATATGTGCAGTTAATCTCCCATCTAGGAAAATGAAAGCATGAGAACAAACACTAACTTCTCTCATAGCTGACATTGGTGTAAATCACTTGCACATTAGTATGTTATTTTCATTTAGAATTATGTTCTAAGCTATTTATATAGCCTAGGATTCCTGCTCAAATCTATTTAACAGAAATATCCATGAGCTTTACCACTCTCCAGGAATACAGTACAATGGAATTATTCTAGTGCTGCAAAATGGCTCACTCTTGCTATACAAATCACTTCAGCAGGCACTAAATCTGACTGCAGAAGAAAAAGCTTGTGAAAAGAACTATCCTTTCAATAACTCAGGCGCACAAAGATTTATCAAATTAATGCAAGGAAGGAAGAAAAAGTGGATGAGCTTCTGGAACGAAGATAAAAATCTCTGGCTTTCACACAGTTAAAAATAAGTCAGCTGTTATTTGCAGTTATTAGGTGCCTTTGATTGATGCCCTGGAGTTCCCAGTTGTAAAGGGGAGCAGAATCTAGACGAGGAGAACAACTGGTCTCAGTTACACTAGTCACTAGTGTAAATCTGTTGAGATCAATGGAATTATCCCCAGATTTACAGCAGAGTCACATCAGTCTGGCTCTAAATGTTTGTTACAAGTGAAGGTATTTCTTTCCCACTTATTGTAACCTATGTCTGTAAATGACTTCTATGCTTAAATAGATACTGACTGACTTATTTTGTTAAAGCAGAGTGGTTGGACAGCAGGGTTTTTAAAAAGTTTTCAATTGCATCTGTATATTTAAATGTCCCTGAAACCACCAGCTAGCTGCATGTCTCAAAACTACAGTCACTTGTGGAAGGAGGACAGTGGTCAAGTGCTCCACTGTACTGGCCTATCCCCACTGCTCTGGGCCCTGCAGAGATATCTCTTTAGGTACAGAGTTTGAGCTGGAGGAGGAGGAGAAGCAGGCAGGCCAAGGAGAACCCTGAACTCCTCTAGCCCCGTAGAGACTCCCGGAAAGATGGGATAGACTGGACCTTTTCTCCTGAGGTCCCCCATCCGGGTGGTATGGGGCAGCTACAGGTAAGAAGTTGGGGAGGCACAGGGGCTAGATCTGGTGGAGAGGCCCAGGATCTCTATGTCTGCCCTCCAGCAGATTCCCTAGAATTTATGCTGATCTCTAAAGATCCATAAGGCTTGGATGTGCCTACGCTCACCTTATTCTAGGGTGAGCAGAAACTGGAGTGACTGGAAAGTCACTCAGAGGGGATCTTCATGCAGACTTCACAGCTTTGATACTCCTCCCACAGGTATCGCCATGGGAAGGGATAATCCAGGCCAAATTATGAGGAAGGATGTGGATCTGTTCCATTACAATGTCAGAGTTAGCTGCAAATGAAAATAACACCTGCTACAGAGCCTTGTCTTAACTAGGGAATTCACAATTATGTAAATACCTCTGCACGTGATCTACCCAGTAACTTCCCCTAGAAAGACACAGGGAAGGCCCTGTCTTTCAGGAGTACAGCACATCTATAAATGAAGACTGGGCATCTTTCAAAAGAGATGCTTTAGCTCAACCAGAAGTATGGGCTTGATGCAGGAATCACTGGGTGAGATTCTATGGCTTGTGTCAAGCAACTAAGGGTTTGGCTTCACTTGCAGCTGTACAGCGCTGGGAGTTAAAGCTGTCTTCGTATAGCTGAGTAGGGAAAGCGCTGCAGTGTGGCCACATTTGCAGCGATGTTGGAAGTGGTGCCTTATAGGCAGCTATTCCAGAGTTCAAGTGGCTGCAACGTGCTTTTCAAAAGAGTAGGGTGAGGTGGAGTGTGACAGGGAGCGTGAGGGAGAGAGAGAGAGTGGATTTTTGGAGCCGACACTGTGTCAGCTCCCTGCCTTGCAAATTCTGACCACTTCCCCCACCCCTCTCTCATCAGGGCCGGCGCGTCCATTAGGCGACCCCAGGCGGTTGCCTAGGGCACAAGGATTCGGGGGGCAGCATTTTGTGTGCTCCCCATGGGGCGCACGGGAACTTTCGGTTCCGCTCCCATCACACCGCCGAAGAAAGGACCTTCTGCCGACATGCCGTGGAAAACAGCGGCAGCCAATTGAGCAGATCAGTGACTGCCGCTGTCACCTGCGGCATTTCGGCGGAGGGTCCTTCTTCGGCGGGGCAATGGGAGTGGAACCGGAAGCTCCCGCATGCCTGTGGGGAGTGCACAAAATGCCACCCCCCGAATTCTGCCTAGGGCGCCAGAAACTCTGGCGCCGCTCCTGTCTCTCATTCACTCTTAAATGCAAATAGCCTTCAGACCAGATAAGCAGCTGCTCCTATGGACTCCCCTCCCCCCCTCACCAACCGTTCTGTTTCTCTCCTCAGGCAAACACTAGCTGTGGACATTCCCTGCCTGCCTCTGCTCGAGCAAACGATTGCTGTGTTTGTTTTTTAGATAAGCAGCTCCCGAAGCCCCGAGTTCACAACAAAACAAAGAGAGGCATCATAACAAAACAAAGAGAGTTCTTTAGTTAAAAGCATTATGGGAAAATTCCAGAGGTCAGTTACAGCGTAGTAAGATTAATCACTGTTTACACTGGCACTCCAGCGCTGCAGCACCAGTGCTGTTCTCTTTATTCCTCTCGTCCATGTGGAGTATAACCGGCGTTGTAGCCAAGGAGATACAGCGCTGTATGTGCCTTGCCAATGGGGACGGGGAGTACGTTGCAGCGCTGTAAAGCCACTACCAGTGCTGCGAATCTCCAGTGTAGCCAAGGCCAAAGTGAACACAACAGTCTCTTCTGGCCCTAAATTCTATTATTTTTCACTAGGAATTTGCACAGGTGTGGCTCCTTTCTGATCATATTGTAGTGTAGATCCTTGTTGCCCAGGCTAGAAGTTCCTCACTTGCTATAACCATCTGCTCTCACTTCCCTTCTGTGTTTCACTGTCTTCTATTCTCTTTGCTCCCTCCTCCTCTTCAGTTTTCATCTCCTACAGATTGATAAATTATTAACTAAACATTGTTTCATAGAGTTTAAGGCCAGATGGGACTTTTAATTAGATCCTCTAGTCTAACCTCTTGTCACAATGAATGAAATTTCACTCATATACCTCTATATTTAGCTCAATAACTTTAGTTAGGGAAAAACATTTCAGTCCTCAGGAGACTAAACTCCATTCCACATGCAGAGAACAGGACCTATGCCTAAGGTCCCTGCAGTGGCAAGGAATTGATTAGGTGAAATAAGCCTCGATGGTTTTAGGAGGCAATCTGTACTCCATGCTTCAGAGGAAGGTGAAAAAATCCCAAAGTCCTGGCCAATTTGACTTGAGGGGAACTTTCCTCTCAACGCCAAATCTGTAACCTGTTTGACCCTGAACATGTGAGCAAGGCACACCAGCCAAGCACCTAATAAAGAGGATTCTAACTACTACCTCAGAGCACTGGTCCACCTTGTCCAGTGTCCCATCTCCAGCTGTTGCCAATCTCTAATGCTTGAAGGGAAGGCAACTCCTTTCCAGCAAATACACCTAGTCCATTGCATATTGGGAGAAGGGGTTAATTCTTCCTGACCCCTTCAGCTGACCAACTGAAGCCCTGAAGCATGAGATTTAATTCCAAACATGGTCTTAACACAGCTGCAAGGAAGGGAATTCCAAGGCCAGAACATCCAAGGCCACCCCAAACCATTCAACCCAACCCACTGTTCACACAGGTGATAGAATTTCTCCCAGAACCTGTATTAAAGCATGTCTTTTAGAAAGCAGTCTAATCTCATTTTAAAGGCTCTGAGTGATAGCAAGTCCACCACCTCCCCTGCTAAGCTGTTTCAATGTTTAATTACCCTCTTTCAGAAAATTGCATCTTATTTCAAGGTTGAATTAACCTGTACCATGTAAAATAAGCGATCTCACCCTCATTAGGTTATTTTCTATTGTTTTCCTAAATAATAGCAAACATATTGGGATATATTCAAATTTTAAATGTTTCCCATTAAAGTTTTCCATCCAGTGTGGTTTGCTCACGTTAAAGTAAGTTTATTTGTGTGGCTTGCCTCCATGGCCAGACTCTGGCTAGCTGGCCATTGGTTCATCTGCAATTTATGCTTGGTTTGAGCTACAGTGCAACATGATACAATTTATACTTGCACTGCAGGATCCTACTTCCAGTTCACAGGTTCCAGGGCACCTATGGTATACAGCAGTGGTTCTCAAACTGTGGGCTGGGACCCCAAAGTGAGTCACAACCCCATTTTAATGGAGTCATTGGGGCTGTCATTAGAATTGCTGGGGCCCAAGGCTGAAACCCAAGCCCAAGCCCCACTGACTGGGGCCCAAGCCAAAGCCCAAATGCTTCAGCCAGGTGATGGGGCTCAGGTTACAGGCCCCCCACCTGGGGCTGAAGCCCTTGGGCTTTGGCCCCCTGCTCAGGGTGGTGGGGCTTGGGCTTGGGCTTTGCCCTACCCAGGGCAATGGGGCTGGGCAGGCTCAGCCTTCAGTCTCTGCTTCTGGGGTCATGTAGTAATTTTTGTTGTCAGAAGGGGGCTGCAGTGCAATGAAGTTTAAGACCCCCTGGTGTATACTATGGGCTCAATTGAGCCCCTTGGACCACTCTTACGGTACAAAGGGGACAATAGTTGGCTTAAACAGCCAGCCGTGGATTCCCCTAGTATAGGAGCCATAACCAAACCTATGCAAGCCCTCTTCTAAACCTGTATGTACCAGGGGAACTGTAATGGAGTGGCCTGTCCCTTGAAGGGACAGAGGCCTGGAGCTGGCCAGCCTTGAACAATTAACCTTGCATGCCACATCTGGAATGGGATGTGAGGGTTTAATTAGTAGAACCAGCTGGGTATGGAGGACCTGATTCTCTTACAAAAGCAGCAGGAAGCTGCAGACAAGGAATGCAGTACTCAGAGAAAGACAGTGGAGCTAGAGTGAGACTTCAGCAGAGGCCTGCCAAGACAGGAAATGGGTGCTGGGAGTGAGTAGGCACCAGCAGGAGACCCTAAGGGGTTGTATGGGAATTGATTGCTGTGAGTAAGTAGATGGCAGTCAGGGAAAAGGTCTCAGGTAAGGAAGGCCTGAGAAACCCCCCACCAGGAAGAACTGGGAGTATGGACTTGATAGGGATGTTCAGAACTTTGTTTATAATTGATTTTGTTGTTTTAATAAATCCAGTCCAAGGGGGGTGCTGCTGAACCAAAGAAGAGCTGGACTGATAGTTTTATTTAAGGAGCCCTGAATAGAGTAGGGAAACCAAGGAAGGACACCTGCAGAGCTACCTCAGGCCACAGGGAGGTGCACCGGAGACAGCCATCCCATTGATAGGCACAGAGCTGTTGTGCACTGCACTGAACAATTCCCCACTGGTGGATGGCCCTGTGAGGGCTAGGACAGCTGAGCAGAGTGCAGAGTAGCCTAAAATCTGCTCTAATCTACACTGTGAGCCAAGCCACAAGGGACCATGTGGAGGAGGAGGGGACTGTGAGGGACCATGCTGAGAAAGAAGAGGGTCCATGAGGGATGAGAACAAATGCTGCTCCTCTACTTGTGCATTAGAGGGCTGAGACCTGTGTCTAAACTTGCACCCCTTTGACACACTATCTTCAGCATTTTGTCCACTGTGAACAACTGGCAGACGGGCTGGGTTCAGTGATAAAACCTGAGTCACTCGGAGTCAGAGAATATTAGATTCAGTTATGACACAGCTGATCAAATACATACCTTATCTGGAGACTGGGCAAGAGACGATTCAGAGGCTTTCAGCTTGTACTGCTGTGCAGCTATTTGGTGCTGACACAGGAGCTGTCAAGCAAGATGAATTAAGTCAGAATTAGATTCAGGCTCAGATTTTCAGAGCCACCTAGGGAATGTGGACACCCAGTTCCCATTTATTTACTCAAAGTGCTTAGGTAGCAATGAGATCTCAGTGTCAGAGTCCTGACTGTGCTCCCCTTTGTGGATGCTCATGAGGACTAATGTCTCCAGGTCTCCCCAACAGAGTAAATCCACCTTCCCCAGATCTCCATCCTTATGGCTGCTCCAGTTTACAGTTTGTCCGTTCAGGACAAGCGCTGGTTGAAGCAAGTAACACAGACTTTGCAGAGGGATTTCTAAACCAAACACTTTATCTCATAGACAAATCACAAGAGACACACAGCTCTGGGCAAAATAATAAATATCTGTACACAATTCCTTCTCTGGGTACGTCTGCACTGCACTTAAAGACCTATGGAACAGCCATAGCTGGCCCAGGTCAAATGATTTAGGTTCGCAGGGCTCGGGCTACAGGGCTATAAAATTAAAGTTGTAAATGTTCAGGTCAGGCTGCAGCCTGAGCTCTGAGTCCGCATGCAGGGTGAGGGTCTCCAAGCCTAGGCTCCAGCCAGAGCCCAAACATTTACACTATTATTTTAAGCTCTGCAGCCTGAGCCCTGTGAGCCTGAGTCGGCTGACCTGGGCTCTGAGACTTGGTGCAGTGGGTTTTTCAATTGCAATGTAGACATACCTTCTGAGTCTTCACCATTCTTGAGTAGCCTTTGGGTTTTAGTGAGTGCTTTCAGGGGTCCCTGGACACTATTTCTCTTTCCTTCCTCCAACATAGTCTTGCCTTGTTCTGTCTGGAGACTCAGCCACTAAGAGCAGACTTTGTCTTTTTACAACTTCCAGCCCGCTCTGGCAGGTAACCCTTTTGGTCAGCCTCAAAACTGCCATCACGTGATTCATTGTTTGGTTACCACTGTTATGATTTTTGGACCTAAAAGTTTACCTTAAGTTCAATTGTAAAAAGAGTGTGAAAATGAATAAGCTGTTACAATAAACTATACTAACAAATGCTAATGGAAAATAGGTCAAGTTATTTTCAGTAGTAAATGATACTGTTCAAGAAAACCAGACAAAAATTGAGTTAGTCCAAACAAAGAAGGCCTGCTCATATGGTTCAATGACTGTTGAAATCATTGTTGGTAAAAACAGAAGATGTGGAGCCACAAATTAATGAACTAAAATTGGTGTGGCAAATATTAGGCCTAACTGGTGGACAAAATAATGAGGGGATGAATTATGTTGCCCTCTTTTTCCCTTTTGGGGGTTCTTAAAAAGAGACTTGCATCCCTGTGACAAAGTGGGAATGTTCTTAATGTGTTCTTTGAATACTGAAGGGGGAGTATTGACCTGTAGGGGAGTTTTGCTGGGACTGTCTGCATTGGAGGATGGGAGACTTTCCTTGAGGGAGGATACCTGAGCAAGTAACAGGAGAACCCAGGAGGGGGGTTGGAGGCCAGGTGACACCTCTGCCCTGGAAAAGGGACAAAGACAGGGGGAGGAGCCTGGGTGAGGCTGAGTGAGACGGCTGGAGGGAGTTTCAGTTTGGAGCTGGCTGGGACAATGGAGGGGAGCCCAGATGGACTCTGGCCTCCCTTCCCCCCCACCAAGATGGACCTAACTGAAGGGGTCCTGTTGTCTGTATCTGCAAGACCTGTCTTGGACTGTGGTCCTGTCGTCTAAATAAACCTTCTGTTCTACTGGCTGGCTGAGAATCACGGTGAATCGCAGAAAGCCAGGGGTGTAGGGCCTTGTCTCCTCCAACACTACGTGACAATCTCAACTCAGCTCATCTTTCCTGATGCCAACACAGAAGGAGCAGACTAGACTGAAAGACTTTCTTACTGAGAGGAAAGCCATTAGATCTTGTTTTAAGGAACTTTGTTTTTCTTAAAAAAAATCACCACATCATGATAACATCCTCTCCTCAGCCTGTCAGTGGGGATACCCAATTTCCAGCACCACAGAGACATGTAAGATCCTGTTCTGTCTGCCTTCCTTTTCTATTACTTTTATGCTTCCCCTATGCCTTCCTCCTATCCTCTCTCTCACTCCCTCAGCATTTGATCAGATTTTGAAATCAATTGCACTGCATCAGCATAGCATTGAGATGACCACAATCCTGCCCTGTCTAAGGAGAAAAGATGCAACCACATGATGTCCCTTACCAGAATGTGAAATAGGGTCCAAGCAACAGGTGTCATGGTTGACAAAGCATCCATTTGTAATGGACCCAGCCATTCCAAAAAGTGTTCCTAAAAGTCTTATTTCCCCAATCTTCTATATCCTGTTTCTCCTCCACCTTGTGTCTGCCTGCCTGCCGGTTAAAAACAGAAGTAAATACCCTTCATACATCAGGACTCAGTGTAAAATTAACCATTTCCTTTTCACTAAAAAGTTTGCTTAAACAAAAAAGACTGATGGTTTGCCTCCAAAAACACCCTAAATTTAATAAGTTCTAATTAAGTTTGCAATTCCAGTTGCAGTACAAATGCTTGTTTTAATTTCTTGTTCTTGCTTGTGTTTGATCAATAAACTTTCAGCTTTAGAATGAATGCTTTTGGGTGTTTGCCAAGAAACTGAGTAAATCATGCCTCTGTAGAATAAAAGCCTGAACTTAAGTACCATTGTTTTAATGTTGGACAGTGAAAGAGTTTATAAACACCTCTAACTCTTTCAGATGTTGAGATCAATATACCACCAGTCACCTCAAATCCAGACTAGGGGAAAAAAAAAAAGATTTATTGCAGCTCTTGCCGCACTTTAGCATCATTTAACTCACTACACTGAGACCACTAGATACATTCCAGAAGGTCAGAGTCCAATACATGTGAGGGGGCAAACTCAGAGTCAAGTTACCATGAGATCAGTAGGAGCAGGTATTGCAGTGGGACCACTCCTGAGCTGGGGGAACCCACTTGCATAGACAACTTCCTTTTCCTGTGCTTGGGTTAAATAAAGGCTGGGGACCAATCAAGATTCTCAGGGTTTCACCAATCAGATCCCAGGACTGGAGTCTTCTGTCAGAGTTCAGCTGGTATTGTAGCACCATTTAGCAGGTCACTGGGTGGCAGGTTGGGATTCTCTAGCTCCTAAGAGTGCCATGGACCAGCATTCAAGACCTGCAGTCCCTGACACTTGGGTCATCCTGCAACTAATGTTACTGCAAGTCCCTAAAGCCAGAAATGTAGGTGGCAACCTAACAGGGATTTGTGAGTAAGTGAAACTATTTGAGGGAGAAACAGAATGTTATGGTAGAGCTAAGCAAGCTCAGAAGAAATGAGCTACTTCTTCTGATGGTGAAAGATCTCTTCTCTGATCTATGTATATAACCCCCATCAGCCTTAACAGGAGATAGAATTACAGGATTAGAGCAAAATTTGAATTGTAGTGGTCAGAGATGGAGAAAATCTGTCACATGTATCCATCCTCCTGGAAGTAAAGGGTAGGGTTTTATTTTTTTGTAATAAATTAATGCAGAAGGCAAAAGAAACAGAGATCAAAGAAACTACACAGAGAAGCTGCTCAGAAAATATCCAGTAATAAAAAGACTACAAACAAATAAAAAAGTGAAATAAGATTATGACCTAAACCTAAAAAATCAGGAGGTTCAAAGTTAAATTTATCAATCCAGCCTATTTATTAATGTCAAGCGTTAGGGCAGGGGTTGGTAACCTCTGGCACATGGCTCACCAGGGTAAGCACCCTGGCGGGTTGGGCCAGTTTGTTTATCTGCAGTGTCGGCAGGTTCGGTGGACCGCAGCTCCCACTGGCTGTGGTTTGCCGTCCCAGGCCAATGTGGGAGGCAGGAAGCTGCGGCCAGCACATCCTGCACCACTTCTCACCACCCCCATTGGCCTGAGGCAGCGAACTGCGGCCAGTGGGAGCTGCAATCGGCTGGACTTGTCGACATGGTAGATAAACAAACTGGCCCGGCCCGCCAGGTTGCTTACCCTGGCGAGCCGCACGCCAGAGGTTGCTGACCCCTGCGTTAGGGCAACCAACTCTCAGTTAAGGATGGAGAGTAACTATGGACTTGTAAAATTCTGGCTTGTGTGTCACCAGTTTAATATTACTTAAACACAGCACTTTTTCATTGTTAATTCCATCTTTATTTCCATAGAAAGTTGGATGTGTATTAGTAGTAAATCTTTAATAGAACTATGCATTTAGGCTTTCATTATAACACATTTACTGTGTTAAATATGTCTTTTGATATGCATCTTTGAAACACTGGTGTCATCCATATTAATTACACAATGAACTGCAGTTACTGCACTGTATTATTTCAGTCAAGCTATGACTGAATACCAAATAGAAATATGGTAAAATGCAAAAATGGAAGCTGATATTTCATTTCTTACTGGGCTTTAGGTTTTCATTTCTAAGTACAGAAAGCACACAGATTACATTTGAATAAGTTGCTTTTTTCATTTTTACATTTTAAGAGAATACTAGTTTATTCTCTAAGAGCCTAATCCCAAACCCTTTGAAATCAACAGAATGACTCTCACTGACTTCAAAGGGCTTCGAAACAGGCCCTAAGGCCCAAATTCTCCCTTTCAGCACACACCCTGAGTCTTGGGTTGTGCACTGGGAACCAGCAGGAAGGATTCCTCTCCTATAAGCCATGAACTCACAGCTGTCACAGCTCAGTGATTGCAGCAGTCCTTGTGGTCCTAACATGCCCCCACACAGGGAGCCATCATGGAGTCAAGCACTGCACAGGAAGAGCTTAAGCTTAATTAGCATATATATATATATTTCACACACACACACACAAACTATACTGAAAGAACATTATTAATGTTGCAAAGTCAAGTTCATTCCTTGAATAGGATGACCAGACAGCAAATGTGAAAAATTGGGACAGGGATTGGGGGTTAATAGGAGCCTATATAAGAAAGAAAGCCTAAAATCAGGACAGTCCCTATAAAATCAGGACATCTGGTCACCCTATTCCTTGAAGGAAGATATTTCTCTTAATGCTCAGAGGCTACTGTAGGAGATTTTTTTTTTAATTTCATGTGACAAGCTGCTTTCCATTCACCGTAGTCAATTCATAATATATATCAGCTAGAAAAAGAAACCCCTCGAGGTGCTGGGATACTGTCAGGAACTCAGCTGCTTCTGGGCTTGGTTGCCTTGCTGGGCACTAAGTGTCTTTGCTCCCTGATTAGTTAGAAAAGCCATCAGATCACCATTTTAGCCCTTTAGCAGCAGCAGAACAGTGGCTGCTCAATGCCCGCAGATGGGCCAGATCTGCTTCCTCTCCAGTGCTTGCTCTTCCCCTTGCCTGCTCCACTCCAGTCCCAGTCTCTGTATGCCTCTGGACTCCTGATTCCTAACTCCTGGTTCTGACCACTGGCTTGTTGTCTGACCACAATTCTTGCTCTACCCTTTAGTTCTGTTCTGAGTCCTGGCTCCAACCCGCATCTAACTATACCTCCATTTCTGCTCTCCGATTCTGCAACAACCAATAGGCCAGACTCCTTATCAGACCAATAGGTGCACCTCAGTGCGTGACAATACCACTACTCCAATTTTTGTGTCATATGCAAACTTTCCATGTGAATATTTCACGTTTTCTTACAGATCATTGATAAAAATGGTAAATAGCATAGGGCCAAGACCAATCCCTGCAGGACCCCACGAGACGCTTATTAGTCCCCATTTACAATTACTTTGAGTCCTAACTGCCAGGTTTTTTCCCCATTTTATGTGTGTCATGCTAATTTTATATCATTCTAGTTTTTAATCAAAGCGTTGTATGATACCAACTCAAACATTTTACAAAAGTCTAAGTATATTACATCAGATGTCTTACATTTATCAACCAAACATGTAATCTCATAAAAAAAATCTAGTTTGACAGGACCTATTTTCCATAAACCTATGTTGATTTCCATTAATTACATTACCATCCTTTAATTCTGTATTAATCAAGTCCCGAATCATCCGCTCCTTATCTTGCCCAGGAACGATGTCAGGCTGACAAGCCTATAATTAGTCAAGTTATCCTGTTTACCATTTTAAAAAAATGGCACAACATTAGCTTTCTTCCAGTCTTCTGCAACTTCCCCAGTGCTCCAAGACTTATAGAAAATCAACATTAATGGTCCAGTGAGCTTGTCAGCTGGGTCTTTTAAAACTTTTGGATGCAAGTTATCTGGACCGCCTGATTTAAAAAAGTCTGTCTTAGTGGCTTTTGTTTAACATCCTTCAGAAATACTAGTGGAATGAAAAGTGTGTTATCGTCACTATATGATGAGACTATATCATCTGTTTTTCCCCAAATATGGAACAGAAATATTTTTTGAACACTTTCTGCCTTTCCATCTTGTAATGGACCAATAGCATTGTCAGTATTCTTTTTGTTCTTAATATATTTTGAGAACTCCTTTTTATTGTCCTTAATGCTGCTGGCCATCTCATTCGCCTTGTGTCCCTTTGCTTCCCTTATCAATTTCCTAGTTTCTGATTTATGTTCATTATTATCAACTTCCCCTTTCTTCTGTTTATTTTATACATAATTTTATATAGCTGCCTTCACTTCCCCACTAAACCAGGTCATATTTTTTAGCTAATATGGCCTTCTTTCTTGATTGTGGTATTATGGATATTTGGGCATCAGATACAGAGTTTTTTAAACTATTCCCAATTATCATTCACATTTTTCTGTTTTAAATCATTCCTCAAACCATATTTATCCGTTTACATAGGATGGAATTTAAAATCTCTCTCAGTACTGAAGTCCATCTGGGAAAGGTTTCTGTAGAACACATATCAGCTACCTCAAAGACTTGATGCCTTGAGATACTAATGTATCAGTGCCTGTGGTGGTGGTCATGGTGAGGAAATGTTTGCCCCTCACTGAGAAAAGAGAGAGAAGGAAAAAAGTGCTCCTACATTGTACAATGCTCCCAGAATTCTGCGTTCAGTGAAGGGTTTATATAGGGTGCAATAAATAAGACCTAGGCCAAACATTCTAGTCTTTTTGGTTTCCATCTGTGGTATATGAAAGAGAGTATAAAAAGAAATATTGAACAGCTGCCTCATTTACTGATACTTATCCCTCCTGTGCCTTTAATAAGGCAGGGGCACAATGGCAAAAAACAGTACGTGCTTAAAGGCAGCTGGGACCCCCCTGTGTCCTGAATATATTTTATCACAGGAGATGATGCAACAATGGTCTGATCTCAGCAGCTGATGCCCCGTTGCTGCCTGACAGCCCCCAACTCATTCTGACATCAGACAGCGGCAGAGGCAGGTGAGCCACAGGGAAAAATTATGAGTAAAACGATCAGGACAAGGGAGAGACCTGACAAGGAGAAGAATAAAGGTAATCCCCAAAAGGGACTGTAAAAAGGAGGAGTGATCCATGAGGGAACTCCCCAAGAAGGAGTGGACCGAAAAGAAGTGGACAAATTTGTGCACATTTTCACAGACGCAGCGAAAGGCACATCGCATCTCTGACACAAAGGCCACTAGACCGCCAAACTTCAAGGGCTGGCTGCACATCATGGAAGCACTAGAGCCTCTCAGCTAAATGGTTGTAAGAATTTTGTTAACATTTTTTGTCTCTAATTTAATTCTTGGAAATGGCTTAACCATTTCAGCTTAAACCTTCAAAACAAGTCTGCCTGAGGCAGATGCCTGGCATGGAGAATTTCTTCCCAATCTGAACCATTCAGGCTAGGTTATAAGCAACTGAAAACAAGGTGTTATAAATGGAAGTGTTGGACAACCTTAATTAATGGCCACCAGCTCTGCCTATAATACACACGCACACAAGGCCCTACCACTAAATTTACAAAACTCCATTGCAGAAAAGAGCCCTGATGCATTGTTCAGTTCTATGGGCTTAAACTATATGGAGTAAAAATTGTGACATTTAGTCAAAAAAGGGAGAGAATAATACTGTAACAGACTGATAATGTCTTAAAGACACAAACGTAAGTGTAAACTAAATAGATTTTGTAATAATCAAGTGCTCCACACAGTTAGATTGCAAAGATGCAAGGGAACAGCATACGTATATATAATATGAGATGTAGTTGCGTCAACCGGGTTAAAAAGTCCATGGAGTAATTGAGGCTGTGTCTGCACTGAGCTTTTTAACCAAAGATTTCACATTATTTCTACTCCCAGTTAAGCACCAACCACTGTATGCTGGGATAGACTGGCTGCCAATATTTTTCCCACTGTGCCCCCTAACCCCGCTCAGAGAAAATCCACTTAGTACACATGTGAAAATGCCAGTGGCTCTTCCGCTGTTCCTACCACTGATGGAGCTCAACTAGTGGTAATAGCCTTAAAAAAATGGCAAGTCTAGTCTAGACAAAGCTTTAGACACATAAACCTGGTTGTGAGGGAGTGTTGAAATATGGCTAGGGTTGGAGAAGTCTAAAGAGCTGAAAAGAAATGCAGATTAGCCTTACAGAAGAGACCATTTAGAATGCACTGCAAGAGAGAAATGTACCAAGAAGAAAAACGTGAAGAAACTGTTATGCATCTCCAGGGCAGCCTAAGAGAATGTTTGTTTCACATAAGGATCTATGTAAAAAGAGTAAAATATCCACAGGGGATTTTAACAGCCTAGATATAGCTAGAATTAGAGTGGGGATATGATCAAATAAGGGTGCATCCCTCTGAATATAATATGGGATTGTTTCCCTTGAACATTGTGCAAGCATCACAATCAGAATCTATTCTGGACTGAGTCCTAGGAAACAATCCAGATCCAATAAATCAGATAGAAGTGGCTGAATATCCAGGGAGTTGCTATCATAATATGATGGTATTTGAAAGACTCACTCTGGAGGTTGATGCAAAAGATAACAGAAAAAAAATATTGGCATTAAAAAGAAAGTGTTTGAACAGTAAAAAGGAACTCTTCCAGCCAGGCTTGCAATGAAAGGGGACTTATCTCAGACAAAGGAAACAATCAATATTCAAACGATATTGTTCACTGCTTTCCAGCAGAATCTCACATGTAGTACCTGCGGCAGGGGGTAAGTCTCAAGTGATCATGTTACAGTCCCTCTATAGGGTTAAACACAACTGAAGATACCATGAGAGATAGTTCTGCTGTTGAGCTTTTGAAATTACAGAGATGAAGAATATTATCCAACAGCTGTCCTTGAACAAGTCTCTAGGACCTGACAACTTCTCATTAGAACTCAGCTATAATGGCTGTACTTTGAGAAGGGCTGAATTTCTGAGTTCTCAGGAGACAAACAACTACATTAGTCATATATAATTCATTTACATAAGAAGGTCCTTGTGTTATATGTTTTATATCACTTCTTATTGTTGGCAATAAAATCCTCATCAAAATTTTGGCGAGCAAATAGGAAAATGTTCTGTCAGACTCCATTAATACAGATCAGTCTGGTTTGCTCTACATAAACCAGAAGATTATCTTCTTCATGCAAATGGTGGGGTTTTTTACCTCTGTATACAGCATTGGTAAGACTGATATTGGAATACAGCATACAGGTCTGGCATTCACATTTAAGAAAAGATGTTGAAAAACTAGAAGGTGGAGAAAATAGCAGTAAAGAGCCCAATCTGTTTAATTTATCAAAATGGAAATTGAGAGGTAACTTGATGGCAGTACCTTCTTGGGGAGAATATAATGAGTGCTAAAGTGTGCTCTAATCTAGCAGAGAAAGGCATAAAAAGAGCAAATGGTTGGAAGCTGTACCCATACAAATTCAAACTGGAAACAGCTAGGGTGCTTAACCATTGGCACAAACTACTGTGACTAAGGCCTTGGCTACACTGGTGCTTTACAGCGCTGCACCTTTCTCTCTCAGGGGTATGAAAAAAACACCCTCCTGAGCGCTGCAAGATGCAGCACTGTAAAGCGCCAGTGTAAACAATGCCACAGCGCAGCTCCCAGCGCTGCAAGCTAATCCCCATGAGGAGGTGGAGTACGTGCGGTGCTGGGAGAGTTCTCTCCCAGCACTGGCGCTGCGACCACACTCACACTTCAAAGCGCTGCCGCAGCAGTGCTCCCGCCACAGCGCTTTGAAGTTTCAAGTGTAGCCAAACCCAAAGTTCCTCCTCTACTTTGGTGAGTCCTGCACTTATTGGCAGATTTGCTCACCTCAGTGATTTCCCCCACACTCTGGGACAACTTCTCCTGTGTCTGATCAGGAGTTGGGAGGTTTAGGGAGAACCTAGGCCCACCCTCTACTCTCGGTTCCAGCCCAGGGCTCTGTGGATTGCAGCTGTCTATAGTGCCTCTTGTAACAGCTGCATGACAGCTACAACTCCCTGGGCTACTTCCCCATGGCCTCCTCCAAACACCTTCTTTATCCTCACCACAGGACCTTCCTCCTGGTGTCTGATAATGCTTGTACTCCTTAGTCCTCCAGCAGCACTCCCACTCCCACTCCCACTCCCACTCCCTGCACCTCTTGCTCCCAGCTCCTCACACGCACTTCCTCTCCACTGGCTCCCCTTTGCCTGACTGGAGTGAGCTCCTTGTTAAACCCAGGTGCCCTGATTAGCCTGCCTTGATTGGCTGCAGGTGTTCTAATCAGCCTGTCTGCCTTAATTGGTTCTAGCAGGTTCCTGATTACTCTAGTGCAGCCCCTGCTCTGGTCACTCAGGGAACAGAAACCTGCTTCTCTTGGGGCCAGTAGATCTCCCTTCTATTCCTCTGCTGTAGACAGGAGGAGGGAGAGGGCTGCTGCTGCTATTCCTGCTGAGCACTGGGCCCTCACTGCTGCTGCTGCTGCTCTTCCTGCTGCTCCCTTGGCTGGGCCAGACACCACCACTTCCATCCCCACCTCCCCACTTCTCTGCTACCCTCTAGTTGGCTGGCTGCTGATCCCCCTCACCCCCACCCCCCACAATTGCTGCTGTTACTCCATCTACAGCCCAGGGGGGGAGGAGAAGGCTGCTGAAGGCCTGCTTTCCAGAGAAGGAGGGGAGTGAGGGACCCCAGCTCTTGTTGCTGAGGACACCATCTGAGCGGGATCCCTCCTGCCTGGACACCAGACCACCACCACCTGGAGCTGCTTGGACTACTGTGGCTGTTGCTGGGGAGCTGTTGGAGCCCCAAGGAGAAGGAGGAGGAGAAGAGGACCACCTGCTGCTGGAAGACCACATGAGGACCATTGTGGAGGGGGCTTTACTGGACTGAGTCTTTTTTGAACTGTGCTCTTGTGGTGGGGGTTTGGACTGTGTCTGTTGGGACACTGGGGGTGTGGCGTGGAGCCTGCCCCCAGTCCATCCATGTCCCCCATCACCACCATTGTTGCCCCCTCCACCACCCCTGCTGGCTGTTTTCCTTCTACTTTGACCTCCTGCCTTTGGGACTGAGCTGCTCGCCTAGCTCACCACACCCACTTCCACTATTTGAGCCTGCAGCAACTGCAGCCAAGCACTGACTTTTTTGCACAAGTGCCCGTGGGTGCACTCCCCTCCGCCCCCTGGGCTGACCCTTTTCCTATGCCATATTTGTCTGCCCCACCTGTTTCCTTCTGCGGCCCTCATTGTCCTGCCCCAGCCTTGCAGCTATCCCCGTGGTCCCTCCTCCCTGTTCCTAGCTCGCCCTTTTCCCACCCCCCACCCTGTGATCCCCCAGCCCTGATTGGTCCCTCCCCTCGTGCGCCCATGCCCACTCCCATGCGCTTGTGCCCTTCCCCCGTTTGAGTTTTCCCTTGTTCACTGCACCCCCCTCTGCCATTATCCCCGTGATCCCCTAGTGCAGCTAGAGGAGCTGGAATTCCCCTCTGAGTCGGTGACCTGACACCCTCCCGCCCCTAAGTCCTTAGTTGCTCCCCACTCCCCTTTAGCCTTCCCTTTCTGGCACCCTCCTCCCCTGCCTGCAGCCTAGCGGGGAGGGGTGGTCGCCTCCTCTCCTTCCCCTCCCCTCATTGTTTGTCCCCCTCCCCGCTCTCTTTATGGCAGGGACGCGGCGGGGGAGACCCCTTGCGATGCTCCCATCGCCCCTCCTCCACCTGCCCCCAAGTCCATTTCCCAAGCCTCTACCTCGACCGCCGCTGCCAATCCACCTATCACCACCCCTGCTGGGGCACCAGCGGCGGTGAGTACCGGGGAGACCTCCGCTGCTGCCACATCCCTCTCCCCTTCCAATTCGGGGGGAGCCTCCCCAGCTGGTGGGAAAGGTCGGGGTGGGAAGAAGGGTAAGGGCCCCACTAGAAAGGCCAGGCCCGCCATGGCAGAGACTGCCCCCACTGCCGCAGCCCCGCTACCAGCCACGGCATCCCTCCCCGCTACTTCCTCCACCAGCTCCGCGGTTATCCCTCCCCCGGCCCCCAGGGCGTACGCCCAGGTGGCGGTGGCCCCCCTGCCTGCCGCTGCTCCTCCAACCACCCCTTCCGCTACTGTCTACAGCGGCCGGGGCCCCTTCCCCACCTTGACCAGGAAGCACGGCATCCGTTGCCTCCTGGTGCCCACCTCGCCCCATGTGGAGACCTACGTGCAGGCGTTGGCGAGGGTGGTGGGGCCCACAGCCATCATGGCGACCTCCAAACTGTACGGGAGGGTGGTCTTCTTCCTGGCATCGGAGGTCGCAGCCCAGGAGGCGGTAGAGACGGGCCTGGCGGTGGAGGGTGTGCTCGTCCCCCTGGAGCCATTGGAAGACCTGGGGGTCCGCTTGATCCTGACCTCTGTCCCTCCCTTCCTGCTCAATGCCACCCTGCTGCCTGCCCTTTCGCCCATCTCCATCATCAGCCCTGTCCCGTTGGGCTGCAAGGACCCCGCCCTCCGTCACATCCTCTTGTTCCACCGGCAAGTGCAGCTTTAACTGCCGCTGGCAGCGCATGTCGGAGAGGCACTCGAGGGGTCCTTTCTGGTCCCCTACCAGGGAGCCCACTACCGGGTGCATTATTTGATGGGAGAGGCCCGGTGCTACCTCTGCCGGGCTATGGGGCACGTCCGGAGGGACTGCCCCTTGGCCCGGCACGGAGGAGCATCTGGGACCCCCTGTCACCGCCGATACCCCAGGCTGCCTGGCACCCGAAGCTGCCCCTCCTTCTTCTCGGTCCACCACTGTGGAGGAGAGTGCGGCGGAGATACCACCAGGCGTGAGAGAGGGCTCGCCCCAGGGGGAATTCTCCCCCATTCCTGCTACCCTACCATTGCCTCCCCGTGTCCCTGAGCCATTGTCCTTGCCCCCTAACCCTACCCCTGTTAGCCAGCCCCTGGATGATGCCATGGAGGGCTGGTCCTTAGTGCAGGGGAAGCGGGGCAAGCGGAAGGCTAGGGTCCCATTACATCCTTTAGATTCGGAGACCCCCCGGAAGAGCAGGAAGGGGGGCACCGATGACGAGCTTTCTTCCTTGCCCCCTGATGACTCCCGTTCTGTGGTGCTGGCTGGGGCACCGTGGCAGCACTAGAAGGTGACACTGCCCCTCATCCAGAGTCCCTTCCCCTGGAAGCCCCCAAGGGAGCCTCTCTCGCCCCTTTCCCATCCAAAGCCCCTGCAGGCACCGAGGTGGGCATCGCCTCAGGTGCTGGTGGGGAGGGCCCTGGGGTGGTGGACTGTGATCTCCCTTCCATCTACGAGGAGATCTAGGCCCTGGGTCTGACCCTGGTCACACAAGGACAGGACGACCCTCTGCCAGCGGGCCTCGATCTGGACGACCTCACCCCAGTCCCCTTGTCCCCATGTTCCCTTGCCCTGACCGCTGCTTCTTCTCCTGCCTCTGAGGGTCTCCTGGAATCTTCCATCAGCCCAGCTACAGGCAGCGCCCGGCTGACGGCTGCTGAGCCCATTGAGGCCACGGCCCGGGCCCCGCGCCCCGCTGCTGGGACCTGGTTCCCAGGGGGTGTCCCTCTTGGGTGTGGAGCACCCAACCTCCTTCCCAGGCAGGGACCCCGTTGATGACCATCCATCTCCTGATGCCAGGGCTACCGCCCAAACCATAGTGGCTGAGCCTGGCATCGTTGGGGGTCTCCTTCCCACTCCCCAGATCTCTGAGCCTAACCAGGAGGGGCCACCTTCCAGCAGCCCTCCCTGGTTCCCTTCCTGATTCCCGCCCTACTCCTGTCCCCTACCCTATTCCTGATGCCAGCTCTGTCCTTGTCCCCTCCACTTCCCGTGCTGCCAGTGCCGCCCCTGGGGATACTCCCCAGGGAGCGGTTTTAGTTGTTTTTCCCCATCCCAACCCATTGGGGGCTGCTGTTTTCCTTACGCCACCCCCTGTTGAACCAGAGAGTGGGGCAGGTCGCGTGGCGTCAGCCCATCAGACACCACGTCGGGGGTCTGCCCCCTGCCTACCCGCCTCAGTGGGCCACGAGGGTGTGACAGGGGTCCCACTGGGGGACAGTCATAGATCAGTGACCCCGCCCCCCTATGAGCTGAAGGAGGAGCTGCGGGAGTTCCTTGAGGACGTCCGTGGCTCCCGTAACAAAGTTCAGCTTGTGCCCCAGCGGTGGGGGGATTTCCATCAGGTCCTCTGGGCCGCAAAGGCCCTCATGGGGGAGGGTAAGAGGACTGGGAAGCAGGCCGCCTCGGCCTACCAGCGAGGTCGCCTCTTCCGCGACTCTTTACTCACCTACGGGGTAGGTCACGGATTGCTGCATGGCCCGACGGAAGCCGTGGGCATGTCTGCCGGCGAGGATACCCCCCTGCCCTCCTCATGGCACCAATCATCTTTGCCACATTAAACACCTGGGGCTGTAGGATGGGTCTCCGCAGGAGCCAGGTGCTCTCCTTCCTTCAGGAGGGGGGGTACTCTGTGGTTTTCCTACAGGAGACCCATACGTATCAGGACACTGAAGCTAGCTGGCAGCTGGAGTGGGGGGAAGGGGTCTACTTTAGCCACCTCTCAGTTTGCACGGCTGGAATGGTGACCTTGTTCTCCCCCAACCTACGGCCTGAGGTGCTGGGGGTTGCCGAGGCTGTGCGAGGCCACCTGTTGCACCTCCGGGTCCACATGGAGAGGCCTGTGGTTCATCTCGTCAATGTTTATGCCCCGACATCAGGCCCGGAAAGATTGCATTTTTATCAGCAGGCGTCCACCTTTCTCGGCTCCCTGGATCCTCATGAGTTCTGGGCGGAGACTTTAACACCACCCTCGAGGAATGGGACCGCTCGTGGACCAAGCAGTGCCCATCCTCCGCGGACGTCCTCCAGGAGATCGTCAAACGCCACTCCCTGGTGGATGTCTGGCACGACCACCACCCGGACGACGTCTCGCCGTTCACCTTCATCTGGGTGGAGACCCATCGGTCGCACTACTCCCAGCTGGACCACATTTACCTGTCACGTCTCCACCTTTCACGAGCCCACTCCTCCAACATTCTGCCGGCCCCCTTTTCAGATCATCACCTTGCCACCGTGACAGCCTCTCTCTGCCCGGAGAGGCCTGGGCTGGCCTATTGGCACTTTAATAATAGTTTGCTGGAGGATTCGGGCTTCGTGGATTCCTTCTGGGAGTTCTGGCTGTCCTGGCGAGGGCAGAGGCGTGCCTTTCCCTCGGCACGGCGGTGGTGGGATCTGGGGAAGGTGTGCGCCCGGCTCTTCTGCTGTGACTACACCCGAGGCAGCAGCCAACAGAGGGATGCGGCGATAGAGCAGTTGGAATGGAAGGTCTTAGAGCTGGAGCGGCGTCTGGCTGCCAGCCCCAAGGATCCATCCCTCTGCGGAGCGTGCTGGGAGAAGCAGGAGGAGCTCCGGGCCCTCGAAAACCATCAGGCCTGGGGTGCTTTTGTTCGATCTCGCATTCACCTCCTTCTGGAGATGGATCGCGGCTCCCGCTTCTTCTATGCCCTGGAGAGATGGAGGGGGGCCAAGAAGCACGTCACCTGCCTCCTGGTGGAGGACAGCACTCCCCTCACGGATCCAGCAGAGATGTGCGAGAGGACCAGGGCCTTCTATGAGACTCTTTTCTCCCCAGATCCAACCGATCCTAACGCTTGCAGATTGCTATGGGATGGACTCCCAATGGTCAGCACGGGCGACCGGGACCGCCTAGAGTTGCCTCTCATTCTGGCCGAGTTCTCGGACGCTCTCCGTTGCATGCCCACCAATAAATCTCCAGGCATGGACGGGCTGACCGTGGAGTTCTACTGGGTGTTCTGGGACGTCCTCGGCCCAGACCTGGTCACCATCTAGACCGAGTCTTTGCAGAGCGAGGCCCTCCCTCTCTCGTGCAGGCGAGCCGTGCTCACCTTATTGCCAAAGAGGGGGGACCTCCGCGACTTATGGAATTGGCGTCCCGTCTCGCTCCTCAGCACGGACTACAAAATCATTGCAAAGGCCATCTGATGCAGCGAGGGTCCGTGCTGGCAGACGTGGTCCATCAAGACCAGACCTACACTATCCCAGGCCGCACTATCTTTGATAACTTGTATCTGGTCCAGGACCTTCTGGAATTAGGGTGTAGGGGTGGTCTGTCGTTCGCCCTCTTGTCCCCAGATCAAGAGAAGGCGTTTGACAGGGTGGATCATGGGTATCTTCTGAGCACTCTGCGAGCGTTCGGCTTCGGACCCCGGTTTGTGGGTTTTCTCCGGGTGCTGTACGCTTCTGCGGAGTGTCTGGTCAGGCTCAACTGGACCCTGACCAAGCCGGTCAGCTTCAGACGGGGAGTACGGCAGGGGTGCCCCCTCTCAGGCCAGCTGTACGCTCTGGCGATCGAGCCCTTCCTCTGTCTCCTCCACAGGAGGTTGACAGGGTTGGTGCTTCGGGAGTTGGAGCTGTGGCTGGTCCTGTCGGCATACGCTGGCGATGTGTTCTTCGTGGTCCAGGACCTGGGCAACTTGGCGCGGGTAGAGTCTTGCCAGGCTGTGTTCTCGGCAGCCTCCTCTGCCCGGGTCAACTGGGTCAAGAGCTCTGGCCTGGTGGTCAGGGACAGGTGGCAGGTGAGCTCCCTCCCACCCATGCTTCAGGCCATCCAGTGGAGCACGGGTCCGCTGCACTATCTTGGTGTTTACCTTTCTGCCACGCATCCGTCTTCGCTGAAGAACTGGCATAGTTTGGAAGGCAGGGTGACGGAGTGGCTCCAGAAATGGGTGGGAATACTCCGGTGCCTCTCCCTTCAAGGAAGGGCACTGGTGGTCAATCAACTGGTCCTGTCCATGCTCTGGTACCGGCTCAACACACTGGCCCCGGCCCCGGGTTTCCTGGCCAACCTCCGGACGACGATTCTAGAGTTCTTTTGGCCAGAGATGCACTGGGTCTCTGCAGGGGACCTCCACCTGCCCCTGGAGGAGGGAGGACAGGGCCTGAAATGCCTACACACTCAGGTCCATGTCTTCCGCCTCCAGGCCCCACAGAGACTCCTGTATGGTGCAGGTAGTCTGGCATGGAGTGTATTGGCGCACGCCTTCCTCCGCCGCTTCCGAGGGCTCCGATACGACCGGCAGCTCTTTTACCTCCATCCGAGAGGTCTTCCGCGAGACCTCTCTGGACTGCTGGTCTTCTACCAAGAACTCCTTCGGACCTGGAAGCTCTTTTCTACGACCAGGTCCATGGTGGCCACCGTGGGGGCTGATCTCCTTGCGGAGCCCCTGCTACACAATCCCCAGCTTCGTGTGCAGGTGGTAGAGTCCCCCATGGTGTGCCAGAGGCTGGTCTTGGCGAGAGTCACCAGGGTCGGAGACCTCCTGGACTATGACCAGGGAGACTGGCTGGATCCCCTGATGCTTGCTCAGCGCATGGGGCTCTCCAGCCCTCGTACTCCCCGGCACGTACTTCAGGAGGTGAAGGCCATTTTACTACCTGCTGCTCGGGCTTACCTCAACCGGGTCCTGCGAGAGGGCATGCCCTGCCCATCCTCCACCCCAGGCCCTGTGGACATTTTTATCGGGCCCCTGCCCTGTGGACCCAATCGGCCCCCTCACCCTTTCACTGTGAGCCGGCTGCACGATCTGCAGCCGGTTCTGTTCCAGGCCGCGCCATGGAAACACCTGTACACGCTCATGCTCCACGCTCTCCACTACCTCACCCTCGCATCCCACCCTGATACCAAATGGCAGGACCTCCTGCCACCTCTCGAGGGTGAGAGGCCCCAGTGGGCCAGCTTATACTCTGACCTGGTCCCGAGGTCCGCCGGGGATGTCAGTTGGCGGCTCCTTCACGGAGCCGTGAGCACGGGCGTGTACTTGGCGTGGTTTACTCCTGTCCCCAACACCTGCCCTTTTTGTGGCATGAAAGAGACCCTGGCGCACATTTATTTAGAGTGCACCAGATTGCAGCCCCTGTTCCGGCTCCTCTTGAACCTTTTATTGCATTTTTGGTTGCATTTTTCCCCTCACCTGTTTATCTACGCACTCCCCATCCATGGTCCCACAAAGACGCAGGATCTCCTTGTCAACTTCCTCTTGGCCCTGGCCGAACTAGCCATCTGCAAAACCAGGGAGAGGAGGTTGGCCAACGGGACTTCCTGCGACTGTGGGGCCTATTTCTGCTCCTCCGTCCGTTCACGCATTCGGGCAGAGTTCCTCTGGGTGGCGTCCACTGGCTCCCTTGACGCTTTCAAGGAGCAGTGGCCATTGTCTGGGGTTCTCTGCTCTGTGTTCCCATCAGGTTCCCTTCATTTAGCCCTATGACCTCACTCCCGATCCTGTTTTTTCATTAGTTGTCCCCCGTACTTATTTGGTGTCACGGACCTGTGGATCCTCCCCTTAGGCTGGAGGGAGGTCCTTTAGAAGTGGGTGGGCTTCACCTGCCCACCTCCTGGATACCAATAGGACCAGACTCCTGTACCGCACTGGTTTGGGTCTGTCACACTACCAAGGGACATGGTGGACTCTCCACCTCTTGAAGTCTTCAGATCAAGACTGGATGCCTTTCTGGATTATATGCTTTCGTCAAACACAAGTTACGATTTATGAGGAGTGGCTGAGGGAACTGGACTTATTTAGTCTGCAGAAGAAAAGAGTGACAGAGGATTTGATAGCTGCCTTCAACTATCTAAACGGGGGTTCCAAAGAGGATGGAGATAGGCTGTTCTCAGTCGTGGCAGATGACAGAACAAGAAGCAATGGTCTCAAGTTGCAGTGGGGGAGGTCTAGGTTGGATATTAGGAAAAACTATTTCACTAGGAGGGTGGTGAAGCACTGGAATGGGTTACTTAGGGAGGTGGTGGAATCTCCATCCTTAGAGGTTTTTAAGGCCAGCTTGATGATTTAGTTAGGGTTGGTCCTGCTTTCAGCAGGGGATTGAACTAGATGGCCTCCTGAGGTCTCTTCCCACCCTAATCTTCTATGATTACCATGTTCACTACAGGGGTATCTGGATGAAAAGTAATGGCCTGTGATATACAGGAGTTCAGACTGGATGATCCCTTCTGGCCTTAAATTCTGTGAATTTATGATAGTGTAAGCTGCAAGGGTATGGGCAGCCTACCTAGCGGTTGGAGCTGAACCTTGTTTAGCGGTTGTGGTGGCAGTTTGGAGTAGTGGTGGGCAGGACCAGATTTACACTTTACACACTCCTAGGAGCAGCATCTTTGGTGCCTGCCCCCTCCCCCACCTACAGTTGACATTTGTGGTTTCTGTAAAAAAATTAAACAAAAAGAAATGTAAATGATGATTTAAATATTTATTTAATAATAAAAAATACATTTAATTAAAACAATCATATAGGCCCACTCCTGGTTTCAGCCCTGTGCGGGGGGTGCTGGCACTCAAGGCTTCAGCCCCACAGCCTTGTTCCCACCTTCAGCCTGTGGGGGGCGCCAGAGCTCAGGGCTTTAGCTTCAAGAGGAATTCTGGTTTCAGCCCCAGCGTTCCCTCTGTAGCTAGAGCCCCAAGGCCTGGCACCTCACCCCCGAACCAGGGAGCGCAGCTGTGGGAAGCCCCAAGCTCCAGCAACCCCCACAGGGCTCAATCCAGGAACGAAGCTGCACTCCCCCCCAGGTCTAAAACGCTGAGCCCTGGTGCTCCTGCGGGGCAGAAGCCCTGAGCCCCCTGCCTGGAGCCCCTGCACCCTGAGAGTCAGAAGCTCCAACTCTCACACACATACACACATCTAGAGCCCTGACCCTCCCCTGCAGCTGCAGCCCCAACCCCTCATGTGGCTGAAGTCTGTAATCTTTCCTTCAGAGTTACGAAACATTTCAGAGTTATGGACAACCTCCACTCCCAAGGTGTCTGTAACTCTGAGGTTCTATTATATTAACTTTTTAACTTTTAACCCACTTTTAACTTTTAGGCACCTCCAGAATGCTGGCACCCCTAGGAACGTGCCTATTGTGCCTAATTGGAAATCCAGCCCTGGTGGGGAGCGTATATCCAGGACTCAGCTACTAGACTGAGGGTAAAGCCAGAATGGGGGTCAATGAACTAAGCCCAGGGTCAGAACTGGAGTCAGGATCAGGACACCAAACCAAAGATAAGCCAAAGTCAGTGCTGAGAGAACCAAGACAAAGGTCAGAACTAGAGGCAGGAGCAGGACAGAGAGGCAGACAAGACAGGATCGGAAAGGGGTTAGGACTGGAACAAGGCCTTGAAGCAGGCTGGAACAAGGGCTGGGGAGGCAGGACTGGGGCAAGCGTAGCTGTGGGTGTGATACAAATTGAGCAGCACCTGTATTGCTACCACTGCAAGGGCTCAAGTAGAAGGCCGCAGGATCTCTTGCCCAATCAGGAAGTACAGCCATTTGGAGAAGGCTTATTGGGCCCAGCTGAGCTTGCGGGGTTGTCTAGTGACCAGGCTAGGAGCTGTGCTCCTAACAGATAGTTTGGACAGCCACATCAAAACTAGAACTCTTCAAGGAATATTGGAAGAGGTAGCAAGTGGCAGTCTTCTTTCCCTTCCATTAGCTCTGTTATTAGTACATTTAAGTGGCCACAAAAGGCAGATACAACTAGGATCTCTTCTGAACAGACAATGGTTGAGATTTTCAAAGCTGAGTGAGAGATATAGCCACACAATTCCCATTAGTTTCAATGGGAATTGTGTGTCTAAATCTCCTAGTCATTTTTGAAAATCTCAATCTTCTAAACTGGATATGTGCTGGAGAAATTTTGTAAAAGTTCCTATCAGAGTTAGGTGAGAACCACAGTGTGAGAGGGATCTAGAAGCCTTCGCCATTTAAATATCGTTTGTTTAGTTGTTTGTTTACTGGATCTATCTAACTTTTTCCAAAATTCAGATGCATGCAGATCTGAGGCTTGAGGTCACAGAGATGGACCAGAGAATGTAAACAAGTGACATAAGGGCACAGACCTTAACTAGGAATGTTCTAAAATTTAGTAGAAATTAGAAAAGATTCTAAATGCTTTCTCATTTCCAGACAGATTCATGATGCTAGGAAAATTTGAAAAGGCAACATATTAGGAAATTAGTTTAAATCATCGGACAAGATTAGAAGCTATTTTAAGGAATCATGTAAGTGTAATAATAAATTATCACTTTCATCTTCAAACTACTCTTTACACATTAACTGGTTATTCCTCAAAACACTCCTGTGAGCAAAGTAAATACACTCCAATGCAGACGAATAAATCGAAGCCAGGTCTATGCCTGAAAATTAGACTGATCTAGGTACATCACTCAGTGTTACGAAATATTTTGCACCCTGTACCTTGTAGTTAGACCCCACTGTAGAAGCAGCTACATGTAGACTAGAATTCTTCTGTTGACCTAGCTACCACCTCTTGAAGAGGTGTATTACCTACATCAGCAGAAGAACACCTTTCATCAATGTAGGAAGCATCTACACTACAATGCTACTGTAGCACAGCTGCAGTGCTGTAGCTGTGCTGCTGGAGCTGCTGTAGTGTAGACAAACCCTGAGACAGAGATTGTCCTGCTGGCTAAAGGTTCTTCTCTGCTGTCTCCAGCCATGCACCCACACTGAAATTCCACAAACCCCTATACATATGCTGTTCATCCAGTGAGGTTGTTGGCAATTTAGAATGGGATGTTTTTTCCTCCTATTGGTCTGTGCTCACTCACACAGATCTATTAGCATGCACACCATAAGAAGCAGCAAAACATTTGTCTTAAAGTTGTGTAAAACAGCTGTGGACCCAGTGAATAAGTAATAGCACTGGTTGAAAAAATTCTGTCAAAATGTTTTTTTCAGTGGAAAATTACTGTTCCACAAAATACAATGTTCAAGGAAATTGTTTCTTCAAGGTTTGTTTCTTATCCTTATGAAAACTGAAAAAGTTTGATGAAAATGAATAACTATTTGTTTTTGTCAAAAAAATTGTCAGAGGGAAAAGAATAATTTCCCACCTAGATCTAATGGATATTCCTTGCTGTGAATGTATTTCTTGGAGAGTGGAACCATATATATTATTATGTCCATACTGCATTTTTACTTAGAGACTTGTCATCCTCTATTATTGTATCAAGGGTGAAAAAGACTACTCTGAGGGGAAGGGGGAAGGGATCTGAATACCGCGTATACTTTTTAATCATAAAAAATGATGAAAGTACATGCCTGCTGTAATAGCATCACGTTTTTGGCTTGTTGATTAGAACATTGTATTTAGAGTTTGCTTGCAGGGAACAGGATAATGTTTAAAAAGGAACCTTTTGTTTTTTCTGAAAAAAATAAAAGTCCTGTTGCTTAGATTTCACATATTTATCCTGGCTTGCAAACCAAAAATCCTGTGACATTGGTGCCAACTAGCAGAGAGCATAAGAGGTGTTTTGGAGTTTACATGGATCCCTAGGTCTGATGTCTCCATAATAGCGTGTCAAAGGGTGGCATGGGAGATCTCTATCAACAGCCAGTAACTCACTGTTTGGTCTAATCACTGCCAGAAGTATGTACAGATGATATTGAAGGAGGTAAGTATCTATAATGGAAATTATGTTTGTAAAGCCTTGAAGTTAAAAGGAGGTCACCAGGAGGTGACAGGCCTTGGACAGTTTATGTTCAGGCAGGCAATAGGAGATGCTTTTGTCTCTGTGTCTCGTCAGGTGTATATTGTGCATTGTGTGTCTCAGACTGGAAATCTGTTTGCATACGGAGACACCAACTAATCTAGATTGCAACACTGACAAAAGATTGCAAAAAGGAACATGCTGCAGAGGGGAGGGGGATTAAAAAAATCAAAGGACTATTTTGAAATTTCTGGGATTCCAAGGAGCGAGCCAGTAAACTTCACCAAGGAGATGAACTGCCAGAGGGTTGTGTCGTATGAAAGGAGAGTCACAGCCTACCTGGCTGGAAGATGCTACAAAGACTTTGGATGAGCTTAATTTCATTAGACAAGACAGAAAATCACAAGAACAACACTACGATCCACCAAGCTGAGTTAGGTGCCTAAATTCCCTATACAATGAATGGGGGGAGATAGCCATGTAAGAATATGACCTACAAAAACCAACATGCTAAGTGGCTCCCTGCCTAAGCTAGCCAATGGGAGATGCCAACCATAAAGGTGTGTGCTAAACCCTGCTTGTCTCTCAGAGATAGGTGCCTCAGGCTGCAGGGGGGTGCCTATCTCAGCTAGCAATCCATGAACAGGAACCAGCCACCTCGAGTTAGACACCTTATGCACTTCTTGTGAGAATGAGTTACATGCCTGCCTCACTTCACACATATGGTCTGGAGGAGGAGGAGGCAGTGCTCACCTTACAACTTTTACCCTAGTGGTTAGAGCGCTCACCTGGGATATGGGAGACCCAGGTTCAATTCCTCTCTTTGCCTGAGTGGGGGGAAAAGGATGTACACAAGGATCTCCCACCACTCAGGAAGATGCTATAAAGATTGAGCTATGGGCTATTCTAATTCAGGGCTCTCTGAGTCTCTCCTTTTGAAGCTGTTCCACTGTGGTTGAAGAATGAAAAAGACACTGGAGCAGGGGGAACGGACCCTGGGTCTCCCACTTCATAGGAGAGTGCCCTAATCACTGGATATAGAGTCATTCCCATTCCCTCTCTCTCTCTCTCTCTCTCTCTCTCGCTGGCCCAATGATTGTTTTAGTATTTATCCTCAGTGGATTAGTCATTGGGCCAGAGAAAAAGAGAGCGTAAGACTCTGTAGTCCAGTAATTACGCACCCACCTCGGAGATGGGAGACCCTGGGTCCAGTCCCTCTGCTCCAATCACTCTTTCATTATTTATCCAGAATGCAGCCATGGGTGGCTCCAGGCACCAGCGCAGCAAGTGCATGCCTGGGGTGGCAAGCCATGGGGGGTGGCGTGAGGCCAGCAATTCGGTGGTGGGTACGCGGAAGGTGCGGGACTGGCAGATCACCAGCAGAAACGCCGCTGAATCCTCATGACCAGCGGACCGCCCACAGAAATGCCATCAAAGCCGCCTGACTGCCATGCTTGGGGTGGCAAAAAACATAGAGCCTTCCCTGTTGGTGTGGAATCCTTGGACTACCTGAGAGCAGAAGCTGAGGGCACTCCCAGTCAGGGTCACCCTATTAAACTTATTTTTCCTCTATGTGGCTTAGCTTTGTTTGTTTGTTTTTAGCTATTTATTTAGGAAATTTTTACAGGTTTACAAATCCTTGCAAAGTAAACATCAGAGTCAGAACTGAATCTACCAATAAGCCAACGGAGAGGTCTCAAAATATAATTGCAAATAGGGAATCACTCTCCACTGGGGTCTTGCAGGGATCAGTTCTTGGCCCTACACTATGTAACATTTCTATTAAGGACTTGAAAAAAAGCATAAAATCATTGCTGATAAAGTTTGCCGATGCCACAAAAATCTGGGGAATGGTAAATAAGGAAGAGGACAGGTCACTAACACAGCTAGGCATGAGCATGGGTGGTGGGTGAGCCCCGCCTTCAGGAAGGCTAGCCCCCCACCCTCACCCCTTCCACCTGAGGCCCTGACCCGGCCCACCAGAACCCCAAGACACCCCTTCACCCCTCGGAGCCCCGAGCTCCTCCCACCCGCCACCCCCTACATGGCCAGAGGAGCCCTGGCTCGACCAACCACAGCGCTGCCCCAGGCTGCTGGCCCAACCCACTCCCAGGCCAGACCCAGCACCACCCCGGGCCATCCCAGCTCTTAGTCACTGGCCAGAGCTGAGCCCCCACCAGCTTAAGGGGAGAGAAGGAAGGAGAGTGGGGCCTCAGAGCACAACATGGGTGAGTCCACAGCCTGGGTTAGGGATGGCTTAGCCTGCCCTGACCTTTCATACCCGCCATCCATGGGCACAAGAGAACAATATGCATTTTAATATGGCTTAACATAAATATATACATCTAGGATCAAGGAAGGTAAGTCACACTTACAAGATGGGGGACCCTATCCGGGGAAGCAAAACCTCTGAAAAAGATTTGGGGGTCACAGTGAAGGATCTGCTGAACATAAGCGCCCAGTACTATACTGTAGCCAGAAGAACTAATGGAATCCTTGGAGTACAAAGGTTATTTTACCCCTGTATTTGGCTCTGGTTCAACCGCTGCTGGAGTACTGTCTCCGGTTCCAGTGTCCACAATTCAAGAAAGATAGTGATAAAATTGGAAAGGATTCAGAAAAGAGACACAAGAATGATCTAATGATAAGATAACATGCCTTATAGTGACAGATTTAAGGAGCACAGTCTATTTAGCTTAACAAGAAGAAGAACACAGTCTATAAGTACCTATATGGGGAACAAATATTTAATAATGGGCTAGCAGGGAAAGATATAACATGATTTAATGGCTTGAGGCTGAACCTAGACAAATCCAGACTGGAACTACAGCATACATTTTTAACAGTGAGAGTAATTAACCTTTGGAACAACTTATCAAGGTTTGCAGTGGATTCTCCACCACTCCCACTTTTTAAATGGAGATTGAATATTTTTCTAAAAGATACTCTAGCAATTATTTAGGGAAATTTCTCCGGCCTGTGTTACACAGGAGGTCAGAGTAGATGATCGCAATGGTCCTTTCTGCCCCTGGAATCTATGACTTATTACAACAGTGAGGTTTTCTTCAGAGTAACTGTAGTGAGCCAGTGTGGCTCCCCACCAGCTCAAGGAGGAAGAGCCCAGCCGGAGGCCAGAGTGGGTGGAGCTAAAGAGCTCTGAACCCGCCCCTCAAAGGGTCAGGCGCTGACCCAGAACTATAAAGGCCAGCCCTCTGAGCTCAGTCAGGGCCCAGCAGCCGGAGTGAGCAGACGTCCCTCAGGGAGCTGGAGACTGGGAACCTCCTGCGACCCAAGGCAGCTGCCCAGATTGACCTGAGCTCCCATGTGCCCGCTACCCGGAGGAGCCACCGGAGCTCCCCACACCCTCTAACCGGAGGAGCTGCCAGAACTCCCCCGCACCCGCTAACCGGAGGAGCTGCCAGAGCTACCCTGGGCCGATTTTCCCCGAGGAGTTGCCGGACCTACCACCCAGCCCCGGCCACGACGAGCCCATGCTCCTGGACCCTGCAGAGGCCGACATCAGGACCCAGTAGGCCCCAAGGGAGAGTACGGAAGTGGCCCGCGGGCTGCCGACCCCAGTCTGGCTGCAGTCGTATCGAAACCTATGTCAGTGTGTTGCGGTCAGGATCCCCACTGACTAAGCAGCGGATCGTCTGCTGCTGGTAGGGCCCTGGGCTGGGACGCAGTGGAGTGGGAGGGCCTGTGTCCCCCACTGCCACCCCATTCCAGGGTGGCAGACCCCCCCCCGGCCTAGGAAGGCCAAAGTCTACCATTACTGCTCAGCCCTGCCTGAGGGCCTGAGCACCCCTGACTTGGCATTTGCTGCCCCACTCTGACCTAGGGCCAGGGCCATAACTGTGATTGTTGCTCAGCCCTGCCTAAGGGCCTGAGCTTCCTGATTCAGTATTCGCTGCCCCACCCTGACATAGGGCCAGGCTCATAGCAGTTATTATGGCTCAGCCCTGCCGAAGGACCTGAGCCCCTTGCCCCCACAGGGCAGACGATTGCCACGAGGACTGCCGGGCTATTCTCCCCGACCCAGCGGTGTGTAGTGAGCCAGTGTGGCTCCCCTCCTTCCCCCGGAGAGGGTCGAGCCCCGGCGTGTACACATGGTACCAGAAGTGGGGAGTCTGGACCCTTGATCCTTGTGAGAAGGGGCCAGAGAGGAAGATCTAGCCTAGGGAACCATGGAGATGGAGCGCTTGTTTCAGCTGCTGGCGGAGAACCAGGACCGGCAGCAGACCGCCCAGCTACAGCAGCAACAGCAGCAGGCAGCCACCCAGCTCCAACAGCAGCAATAGCGGGATGCCGCTCAATTCCAGCCGCAGCAGCAGCAGCATGCTTCCAGCTCAAGCAGCAGCAGCAGCTTATTCGGCAGCTCTGAGTCCAGCTGCAGCAGCTGGTGACCGCATTACCGCACCCCGTAGAACCATCGGCAGGGGATGGCGCTGGGGCACCATGCTCTGCCGCCCCAGTGGGACTAACAAAGATGAGCCCCGACGATGACCCCGAGGCGCTCCTGGTAACGTTCGAATGGGTGGCCCTCGTCGCTGGGTGGCCCTGGGACCAATGGGTCACCCTTCTGGCCCCATACCTGACCGGGACTGCCCAGATGGCATACTGGGGGCTGGCGATGGAAGAAGCCAGGGATTATGGCCGAGTAAAGGCCACGATCTTAGATGCCCTGGATGTAAGCCCCGAGACTTTTCGGCAGCGGTTCCGGAGCAAGACGTATCCCTCGGGAGCCCGACCTCGGCTGGTGGCCCAAGCCCTGAAGGAGGCGTGTCAGCGATGGCTACAGCCAGAAACGAGGAAGGTAGAGGAGGTCACCTGGAACAGTTTGTGCACACCCTACCAGCCCAAGGACGGGCCTGAGTGCTCCACCACCGGCTGGCAATGTTGACCGCGGCCGTCACGCTAATGGAGAACTTTCTCGCATCCGAAACGTCCGTGGGGCCCGCCTTCTGGCCTCCAAATCCCGGACCTGAATGCCCTAACTCTGACAGAAAGGGAGACACACCAACCGGGCCGCGAAACCCCGGCCACGGGCATGACACCAGCCCGGGGCCTTGGTCCCGGCGCCCGGATCCGGCCCCTCGGTCTGGAACGGCACCCTCCGGGCTGGGGCCCAAGAGGGCCCATCAAAGTCCCCTCAGAGGTCCCGGGGAGCCCCCTCCAGGGGTGGTCGCCCTGAACTCGGACCCTGTTTCCATTGTGGGATGTCCAGACACTTGCAGCGGGACGGCACGGAAATGGACTGCAGCTTCAAGTAGGTCTATGCAGGGGACACGAGGGCTCGGCTGCCACAGGCTCCCAAGATCACAGTTTCAGTAGTTGTTGGGGACCATGCCACCCAGGCTTTGATTGACTCTGGCTGCGCCAGACGCTCATCCGCCAGACTCTGGGACCCCAGGCAGATCCCCGCCTGGGAACGATTCACCTGCAATGTATCCATGGGGACGTCCGGCCTTATCCTAGTGCTTGGATCCCGTTGACAGTAGCTGGCGTCACCCGGCAAATCGTCATTGGCCTAGCCCCTCGACTGGCGTACCCGGTGATCCTGGGGCGGGACTGACCCACCTTTGAGGAGATCCTCCGGTCGACCTCAGCACTGGAGGGAGAGCGCCAGGAGGCCCTACCAGAAGAGTGTTGCAGAACCCAGCAAATGGAAGCAGAGACCGAAGAAACAGACAATCCCCCGCTGGAGCCCGCTGTCAACCTCCTCCTCCATACTGATTTTTGCCGTGATCAGAGAGCTGACCCTACCCTTAGCCGAGCCTATGAACAGCTCGCGGCAGTCGATGGGACCATCATCGACCCGCAGTGCACAACCCAGTGGCCCCACTTTGAACTACGCCGGGACCGTCTTTACCGGATCGACCGTGACTCCTGCACGAAGGAACCTCAAACACAGCTGCTGGTACTGTGGTGTCATCGGCCAGCTGTGATGAAGCTGGCACATAACATCCTGGCTGCTGGGCATCTGGGCCATGAGAAGACCCTCACCCGGATCTTGACGCGGTTCTTCTGGCCCGGTATTCACCAGGAGGTGAGGAATTATTGTAGCTCCTGCTCAGAGTGCCAGTTAGCCGCTCCTCAGCGAGTGCCCAAGGCACCCCTGGTCCCCATGCCTATAATCGAGACACCTTTTGAATGAGTGGCCATGAACCTGGTGGGCTCACTCCCGAAAAGCGCTGCCGGGTTCCAGTATGTCCTGGTCATCGTTGACTACGCCATCCATTTCCCCGAGGCCATTCCATTGCGGAGCACCATCGCCTGGACCATCGCCGGGGAACTGGTGAAGACCTTTGCTCAGGTGGGCCTGCCCCGAGAAATTCTCACTGATCAAGGCACCAATTTCACCTCCAGGTTGCTACAGCAGGTCTGCAAGCTCCTGGGGGTAAAACAATTACGCACCTCTATCAACCACCCGCAAACAGATGGTCTGGTGGAACGGTTCAACTGGACCCTCAAGGAGATGTTGCGGAAGTTCCCCCCGGAGGAGCTATGCCAGTGAGACCAATTGCTTCCTCCCCTGCTGCTAGCCATCCGAGAGGTGCCCCAGTCATCAACCAAGTTTTCCCCTTTTGAGCTGTTGTATGGACACCGTCCACAGGGCCTGTTGGACTTAATGCGGGAAAGAGCAGTCCCCCTCTCCAACCCAGGGACTCCTGAAGTATGTCCTCCAACTACAGGAATACTTTGCCCAGGCTGGGGCCCTGGCCTGTGAAAACTTAAAGGCTGCTCAGGACAGGCAGGAACAGACTTATAACAAGGATGCGCAGGTGCGTGACTTTGAACCCGGGGACCGGGTTCTGCTCTTGCCCTCGAGTGAGTCAAAGCTACTGACCCGTTGGCAGGGACCCTACAAGGTAGCTCGGAAGGTTGGACCCATCACTTACGAGATCCACCAACCTGACCGGCGTAAGAAAACCCAGTGATATCACGTAAATCTGTTGACGCCGTGGCGAGACCGAGAGGCCCTGCTGATTAACCCTTACCCGCCAAAGCCGGAGCTGGGTCCCTGCATGCCCCAGACAGAGGACCTCGCGGCTCCCCTGCTCGGCGACACCCTGACGGAAGAACAGCGCAAGCAGGCCAAATGTCTCCTGCAGACGTTCCAGGGAACCTTTACGGCCCTACCCAGATACACGACCTTGGTCTATCACTCTATCCAGACCGAGCCAGGGAAGGTAATCCGGGAAACGACCAGGCCACTGCCGTACCGGATGCACCATGAGGTGGAGGAAGAGGTGCAGGCCATGCTGGCCTTAGGAGTCATCGAGCAGTCTCAGAGTGAGTGGCGTAGCCCAGTGGTCTTGGTACCCAAGCCCAATGGCACCTGCCAGTTTTGTATAGATTTCCAGCGGGTGAGTGCCATCTCACGGTTCGACACCTACCCTATGCCCCATGTGGATGAGCTGCTGGGCTGCCTCAGGGAGGCCCAGATCATCACCACCCTCGACCTCCGTAAAGGATATTGGCAAATCCCACTCGATGATCCCTCTAAGGAAAAGACAGTGTTTGCCACTCCGACGGGTCTCTATCAGTTTACATGGATGCCTTTTGGCCTCCATGGGACCCTGGCGACATTCCAGCAGCTAATGGATCGCCTACTGCTGCCCCATCGAGACTATGCAGTGGCTTATCTGAACGATGTCGTGGTTTATAGCCGCAATTGGAAAGACCACATGGAACGGATAGCAGTGATCCTGCGGTCCCTGCGGCAGGCGGGATTGACGTCCAACCCAAAAAAATGCCGCATCGGATAGCAGGAGATCACGTATCCAGGGTACACTATCGGGGGAGGACGAGTGAAGCCCCTCATCGGGAAAGTGCAAGCCCTGGCGGCCTGCCCGATGCCTACCACAAAACGCCACATCTGGCAGTTCCTGAGGCTTGTAGGGTACTATCGGCGGTTCATTCCCCAGTTTGTTTCCATCGCAGCACCCTTAACAGGACTGTTGACAAAGAACAGCCACCGGCAGGTACGGTGGTCTCCCAAATGTGAAAATGCCTTCCTGACCCTCCAGACGTGCCTATGCCAAAAGCCGGTTCTATACAGCCCAGATTTCCACTGGAGATTCATCCTTCAGATTGATGCCTCAGAGGTGGGGCTGGGGGATGTCCTGTCCCAAGAAGTTGATGGAGAGGACCATCCAGTTCTGTATCTCAGCCGTAAATTATTTCCCCGGGAGAAGAACTATGCGGTGATTGAGAAAGAAGGACTGGCTATAAAGTGGGCCTGTGACGCCCTATGTTACTACCTCCTTGGGGCCCCATTCACGCTAGTCATGGACCATGCCCCTCTCCGATAGTTGATGAATATGAAAAATAATAACGCCCTCAGAGCTCAGTCAGGCCCCAGCAATCGGAGTGAGCAGATGCCCCTCAGGGAGCTCGAGACTGAGAACCTCCTGCGACCCAGGGCAGCCGCCCACACTAGCCTGAGCTTCCCCGCGTCCGCTACCCGGAGGAGCTGCTGGAGCTTCCCCGCGCCCGCTACCCGGAGGAGCTGCCAGAGCTGCCCTGGGCCGATTTTCCGGAGGAGTTGCCAGACCTACCACCCAGCCCCGGCCGCGACGAGCCCATGCTCCTGGACCCTGCAGAGGCCGACGTCAGGACCCAGGTAGGCCCCAAAGGGGAGTATGGAAGTGGCCCACGGGCTGCCGACCCCAGTCTGGCTGCAGTCGTACCGGAACCTATGTCACTGTGTTGCGGCCAGGAACCCTACTGACTAAGCAGCGGATCGTCCGCTGCTGGTAGGGCCCCGGGCTGGGACGCAGTGGAGTGGGAGGGCCTGCGTCCCCCCCCGCCACCCCATTCCGGGGTGGCGGACTCCCCCTCTTCCTGGCCTGAGGAGACCAAAGTCTACCCTTACTGCTCAGCCCTGCCTGAGGGCCTGAGCACCCCTGACTCGGCGTTTGCTGCCCCGCCCTACCTAGGGCCAGGACCTTAACTGTTACTGTTGCTCAGCCCTGTCCAAGGGCCTGAGCTTCCTGACTCAGTGTTTCCTGCCTGCCCTGGCCTAGGGCCGGGCCATAACTGTGATTGTTGCTCAGCCCTGCCTAAGGGCCTGAGCTTCCTGACTCAGTGTTCGCTGACTCGCCCTGACATAGGGCCAGGCTCATAGCGGTTATTATGGCTCAGTCCTGCCGAAGGACCTGAGCCTCTTGCCCCCACAGGGCAGATGATTGCCACGAGGACTGCCAGGCTATTCTCTCAGACCTACTGGTGTGTAGTGAGCCAGTGTGACTCTTCTCCTCTCTTTATTTAACAGGGTGTTACCAGTTTACATAGTGAACATCTTTACACTGCCCATGACATGACATTTTTAGTTATTTTATTAAATAAGGTGTAATCTCTGCTTTACACATATTTAACAAGACAGGCATCTCTATCAAATGTTAATATTAAAAAATAATTGAACGAATGTGCTGACTTTCTTGCAGGTGAACGTACTTTTTGTGAGAATTAGATATTTAGTTACCATTTATTCAAGTATCTATCTGTCCCCTGACTATTTTTCTGGGTACATAATTAATGTTTTAACCTTTCCATAACAAAAAATCCCCATAATTTTTTTAGCTATTTCATTTGGTTGGACTATTTTTCTATTTCCAATGAGAGGCTAGCAGCTACTAGCAGATAAGAGATTAATTCTTCACTTTTGTGTGAGCATTTCCACTAAGAAGCCCCAGGAGGATTACCAAAGGATCATTTGGTAATAAATATCCAACAATTTGTGACACTTGTTTCCAAACTGCATCCCAGTACTCTCTAATGTCTGGACACATCCACCATATATGCACATAATCTCCTTTTTCATCACAACTTCTCTAGCATTTATCCCCATTCAATCCATTTGTTTTTTAACCTGACTGGTGTGAAGTACCGCTCAAGCAGTATTTTAAAGAAATTTTCTGTTCATGTGCTAGAGACTTAGGTTGCTGGACCTCTTTTCCAGATCAAACCCCAATCCTCTGAAGTAATTTATCTATCCAGATCCTTTTTTCCAATGTCATATATGGACATTTTTGGTTGGGAAAGTTGCCTGCAAAGATTTATATAACTAAGTTTTGTTTGTTTGTTCCCTAATTGACCAGATGTCATTGCTTCTATCAAAGTTAACTTTCTGGATAAAACAGCTTCTCTAGAAAGTTGAAAAACATAATGCGTAACTTGAAAGGACTTGTACTAAAGGAGAGTGGGCCAGATACAGGGGCGGCTCCAGGCACCAGCACGCCAAGCGCTTGCCTGGGGCGGCAAGCCATGGGGGGCACTCTGCCGGTCCCTGCGAAGGAGGCAGGCAGGCTGCCTTCGGCGGCATGCCTGCAGAGGGTCCGCTGGTCCCACGGCTTCGGCGGACCTCCCACAGGCTGCCACCGAATCCGTGGGACCCAGGACCTTCCACCGGCAAGCCACCGAAGGCAGTCTGCCTGCCGTGCTTGGGACGGCAAAATACCTAGAGCTGCCCCGGCCAGATAAAATTAGTTTTTATCTCCAAATAAGTTGGAAAAGTTTCTTTACTAAAGTTGGCCCACCATTAGTATTCCATGGCCCTCTTATTCTTTAAAACTCTCTGGTTAGTGATAGGACCTAAAATCTTGATAATTTGCAATGGCAAGGGAAAAGGGCTTATCTCTAATTCTGTTCCAAACCCACAGGGTAGCCTTTGCTAAAGGATGTATATAAATTTTTGGAGGCTGTCAATTGATTTATTTATTTATTTATTTATTAATAATCCACGGTAGCTAGCAATATTTACACTCCTGGGTTTTCTTAATTCCAGAATGTGAGGCTCCTAACGTGTTGTTATGCATTCTTTCCTGTGATAACAATATTGATTACACTGGCTGCACTGGCAATGCAGAAGTGTTTGCGAATGGAGGCTGTTCTCAGGTAGTTATTGTACTCCCAGAGGAGAGTGTGTTGTGATTAGATGGTGTTATGCTCTCATTTCTATGTATGACTCTCTTTGTGACTGCAAAGAAATAGAAACATCACTAATTCCAATTCCATTCTTATCTGCCAGTAGGAACAACTACCTGAGTATAATTTATATTCAAAACCATTTCTCCACGGCAGTGAAAGGAAGAACATAGAACAACATCTTGCACTCCATGGAAAGAACCACAGAATGACACATTTTCAGTCTGTCGGCCACTGCAATTAAAACACTCAGGGCCCACAGTGGATGATAGTTCATAAAACAAAGGATCCGTATAGAATAGAGCAGGAATCGGCAACTTTTGGCACACAGCCCATCAGGGAAATCTGCTGGCGGGCCAGGACAGTTTGTTTACCTGCATCTCCCACGGGCCGCAGTTCGCCATTCCAGGCCAATAGGGGCTGCGGAAAGCGGCGTGGGCCAAGGGATGTGCTGGAGGAAAGCGCCCCTCCCAACAAAAAACCAATGAAAGTGGCTGGTATGTTCCCCAAAATTGACTGGGAGTGGCCAGGAAAAACAAGAGGTTCCTTGCTCACATCCTGCAGATCATTGGGGTTCCACAGAATGCCAAGGCCAATAACACATAAGCTCTGTGCCTCATCATTGACTTCTATGCATCATGAATGCATAGGAACCACATTCCCCAGGCTACCTGCACTACTATCTTTCCTAGAACAATCAATGAAGAAGAGGAGTGGTTCCATAATACGGAGGGAACCCACGGAAAAATTAATGCATCTCAGGTTGTATTATTTTTTGTGCATTGTCTGAACGGCTTGAGGCTGGGAGTGGGGAACAATACATATTCCTTCCAATTTCATCCTTGGTCTTCCTGCTGCTGCAACTGGCCTTCCTCACCCCAGTACTACTATAACATTTCCCTGACCCCCAAAAAGGACTCTTTGAAGGATCTCGGGAGAGGAGATGGTGCCACAGTGGTAGCTGAATGCCCACAAGTAGAGGGTGTATGAAAGGAGAGAAGGTTAGCAATCCCCTTGGTAAGGATGGAAGAGGTCTTAGTGACCTTTACAACACGCATATGGTTAAGGCATTGCCACTTACTTCGTGACATCTAACCAAGTAGAGGGTGATCTGCATGCAGAGGGCTCCATCCGTTTCTACTTCATCCTTTTCCAAATAAAACTCCCATCGAGGATGGATGGTTTAGTAGTTGATAGGGCACTGAACTTTAACTCAGGAGAAAAGGGGTCAATTCCAGTGTGATCTTAGGCAAATCATTTATTCCAGCCTGGGCCTCTCCTCCTCTGTAAAATGGGGATAATATTTCCTACTTCACAGGGGATTTATGAGGCTAAATACATTAGTGATATAGAGGTAGTATGGTGGCAAAGGCCATAAAACTACCTAGACAGAGTAAAAACAGACTCAGGACTTTTTCCATCCATTTTTTTTCAATCAAATATAACATCTCTGCTTAAACTGTTCAAATCACCACAGTCTGTCATGTTGTAGAATTGCTATGTAGAAGTTGAGCTCTGATTAAAGAGCTTTTTATGAACTGTTCTGAGTGCAGTGTGTCCTGGCTACATTAACCTCCCCCTCGCTAATTTTCCCAGTATTGGTACCACTGCTGCAGAGAGAAAGGATGCTTTTAAGTTTAAGGCGCTTGACTAGGAGGACTCAGGAGATCTAGGTTCAGTTCCTATCTCTCCCAGAGAGACCTTGGGTAAGTTACTTTGTCTCTTTGTGCTTCAGCTCCCCATTTTTAAAGTGAAAGTAACAATGCTTCCTTTGTCCATCTCACCTATTTACACTGTAAGCTCTTCACAATGGGACTGTCTCTCACTATATGTTGGCTGGGGACTGTGTCACCATAATGCTACTAATAAATACAAAAAGTAATATTTGTAACCCAGTAAGAAGATAAGCAGCATTTAACTGGCTCACCAACATAATGAGAGTGGAAGTTTAGATGGGACCTTAGGTCCTCTATCAGGGTTTTATGGCATAGTTACAACACAGTTCTCAAAAGAGCACCTCCCTGATTATACAGGCCAGGTATACTTTGCTAACTACTACTCTCACAATTAATCAGAACTCAAAGCATTCCATCACTTGAGATACTAGCACTGTGAAGGACATTTGAAAAAGATAACAATACAAACCTACCTAACAACCCTAATAGACCTGATAAAAGCACAGGGCTGTGGTCCAGACCTCATTGATGAGTTTTGCCATTGGCTTCATTGTCAGCAGGGGCAGGACCTAGATCTATTAGGGGTTGATTTTCCATTTCTAATGCACCCACATACCAGTGGCAGCTTTGTAATGCAAGGAATGCAAGTTTTGGCTTTAATCTTACACATGTGCTCCTTCAATTGTTTATGATCTAGTAAATACCAAACTGTTTCTTCATGTATGTAAATGAAAGGAATAATCTAACAAATATTTAGTGATTGTTACCAAGAATGCATCTAAGAAACCTCATCTGCAGTAAAGATATGTAAATACACATGTTGAGTCATACAGATTTAGAGGCAGACCTTGTTTATTTGCCCTTATCACTTTTAGCTGCAGAAAGTTTCTATTACTTGGAAAATTATTTATGTAAGATAAATGGGTTAGTGGGTCAGCGCATAACAGATATACATGGGTATAGACATAGCCATACAAAATCCCTACTTTTGGATGTGCAAAGAAAATTCTTTTAAGGGAAAAGCTGGAAGTGCTTGAATGGCGTTCTGTATCTCCAAGTTAACCTATAATCCATTAATTAAAAATTACATTAATTAAGAAATACAGCCCCAGGCAATGCTTCTAAATGATATATTGCTGTTAGCTTGCTTGAAGAACACAGTAAATGTTCAAATGGAATTGTCACTGTATGACAAGTATATAGCATTTTTATAGCTCTCCTAAAGGTGAATGTTATGTAATAAATAAAATTAAAGGGAGAAATGTTTATATGGAGAGATTTCTAAACTAAGAAAATTATAATAAAACCAAAGAAGTTCCTCTCACTGGTATGTGATATTATCAAACATGGGTGGTCTATCTGTTGTCTCCCCCACTCTCTGCACTCACCCGTGCTGCTTTGTATTATCTACCACCAGGGCACCAGCATACTGCATCTGGCGAACAGAAATTAATGTCAATCAGCACCATATCTAGAGTACATCTTCCCTATGTCATGAGCTGAGGACAGTTTCATTAGTCTCAGTGTGAATTTTGGGATACATAGACTTGCAGGAATTACAGATCTTCACTCAACATTGTCTAGGCAAACTTTGAAAATTAGTTATATAGGGTAGACTCTGGCAAGCATCATTCTATGGGGAACCCTTCCAATGAGAACAGTTCACTGTGTATTATGCACTTGTGCAAATGACCAGAGAATCCATCTCCTACTCCAAATTGTGCTCCAGAATTTGATAGTGTCTTTTTGTTTTGTGTGTCTTGCCCTTGTGTTTGTGAAGACATCCTTCCAACTTAAGCTATGTCTACACTACAGCCTACATCAGCATAACCTATGTTGCTCAGAGGAGTGAATAAACCACCCCCTTTAGTGACATAAGTTACACAGACATGAACGCTTCTGCAGGTCATGGAGGTGGTTTTATTATGCTGACGAGAGAGCTCTTCATCAGACACGCTGCAGCAGTGAAGCTGCATTGGTACAGCTGCACCACAGCAGCACTGTACATGTAGACATGGCCTAAACCAAGAATAATTAATGCAGTGTTGTCTTCCTGAGTCTGGAGACAACCTGAAACAATAGCTCAAAAAGAAGTGCAAACATTCCTCTTCTTCTCATTCATTTGTAGATTCTGAAGACTAATTAAGGCAATTTATATCTCTTAAAAGAAACATGATGATCCCACAGTCCCAAAAGAACTCTAATGCTGGTTTCCAAAACCCTCAGGCTCCCAGCCAATTCCGATAATTAAATTGTGTATTTACAATACAAAATAATACAATACAAAAATCTGCATCCCTGGGAAAAGTGAAAATTTAGAGCAGAGTAAAATAAACTGCATTTACTATCAGCATAAACAATGCAAGGAGAACTTTTCTTACTGAATTCTTCATTTTCATATTTAATTCCATACAAATGTGCATTTTTTAATTGCCCTGAGGCTGAATTTCCAGCCGACTGTGCATCAGAGTATCACAGAAACTGTGGGGTTTGCAGCAGAATTTAGTTCCAGCATGTTGCCATATGTGTAAAGCCCTGGGAGGGATCTTAAAAACCATGGCTCTACCTGCTCTGTCTGGACATTGAAAATTCTACAGCACCTTTGGCAAGAGTTGTGATTTTCCTCAATGGCTTTGGCCAAAATTTTTCTTGCCATAATTAGTGTGCATATGCTGTAGGCTGGATGGTTGCAGCTTTCCATGCTACGGGCAGCTGCATCTCAGTGCTTTTGCATATAGAAGATGTACAGTGCTTGAGAATGCCAGGAACCGGAGTATATAAAAGTAAGGTATTATTTATATGTTACTTGAAATTCATTTAAAAATTTTGTTTTGTTTAAATGTTGTTGTGTTTTTTCAACGTGTTTGTAATTTTAGATTTCAAAATATTTAAATGAGTCTGATCAAATGTTGGTCTGTTTCTGGGATTTTGTCATGGTAAGTACATTAAAGCTTTAAATGGAAATGTTTCTGAAACCAAAAAAATGTTACTGTAGGAGTGTAGCCATCTGCAAAATAATCTAAAAATCATGAAAAAGAAGAAAATGTACATGAAGTATATTGGACTAAGAAAGAAATAGGGATTTTTGCCTGTGTCATGACAACCAACTGTTTCAAGTTTCTCTCAAGGTTTTATGCATGCCAGCCAAATGATTTGGATACACTCCAAGCAAAGGCAATGAAGATTCAAGAAGGGGAGTACTGTCAAAGGAGCAAAAAGCAGACACATTGCCGTTGCTTTCAATAGTATTACTATTACCATAGTATTTTGCAGCCCTTGTTATGGGTCAGGACCCCATTGTGCTAGGTGCTGTACAAAAGGAACAAAAATACAGTCTCTGCCTCAAAGAGCTTACAAGAGACGACGGTGGTATCAAAGAACCAATAAACTAACTGTTAATGTTTCATGGCATCGCAGCAAAGGAGAGTTTGAAGGTGGATAAGGAGGTGGCTTTGCAAGTGCTTAGTGGAAGTTCCTCCTAAGTGTAAGAAGCAGCATGGGAGAAAGCACAAAGATGCTTGTTTGAAATCTTAACAAGTGAGCAATGGAGCCTGCACATTATTGGCTGACTGAAAGAGGGACCAGTATTCCACCATTTGTTTAACCTCAGCCTATTGCTGAATGCCCAAAAGATGGAAAGAGACTGGCTTAAACAAGCATGTGAATGTGGAAATAAGCAGCTTGTAGGCTAGACAAACAGCAAATATGAAAAAGGATATTTATATGGGTTAAAAAAAATATAGATGATACAGATAATGAAAACAGATCTAAACCAAATGTGTAATAGCCAACAGCTATCCAGTACATTCATAGGCCAGGAAGGCTTAAGCTTTACTAAATCATTGGGGTACTAGTGAGGCTAATAAGGTGCCTTGGTACATCCTTTGGTAGCATACCAAATGTTTTATATGTCATCTGGTGAAAAGAAAACTGACTGTAGGGGAAATTGCCATCTGTCTTTGTCAATAAAATGCCACATTAGTTGCTTGAGCAGTAAGACTTGAGCAAGCCATTTACAGCACAGTAGAAAGAAAGTGGGAGATCGCATCTAAAGTGTGAGAAAATACAATTTAAAAGGAATAAACAGAAATTACCATGACATATTCTATTCTACACAGATTTTTATACAGAGGGGATAAAAATATTTAAGGCAGGTGTCCACATTAAACTTATGATTTTCATAGCTTCCTAGGGACTCCTTTCAACAAGATTATCTCAGGTATTGTTTTCTCACAGTTAAATGCCATTACTACTGTACACAAAAAAGGACAGTGAAGATTTTTCCTTCCCAAATACACCTTTAATACATCATCCTTTTTTTCCCCACAACAATCATCATAATGAATCTAGTCTACTAATGATTAGAAACTCTTTTCTTTCCTCTTTCCCTCCTTAATATAGACGCAGACACTGATTTAGTACTAGTATAAATCTCAGTGGTTCAGACACAATCCTGTTACTCTGTTAACCAACAGAATTACTCTCCATCTATAATTGTAGCGTTGAGGTATATCTACAATGCAAATAAAAAACTGGGGCTGGCCCATACCAGCTGACTGGGGCTCGCAGGGATCAGAGTAAGAGTCTGTTTAATTGAGGTGTAGACATGCAGGCTCAGGCTCTAGAAGGTCCCAGATCTCAGGCTGCAGCCCGAGTCTGAACATCTACAGAGCAATTGAACAGCCCCATGAGCCCAAGGGCTAGCTGCAGGTTTTTAATTGCAGTGTAGACATACCCTTAGAGACCAAATTCTAGGGCTGGATCTGAAACATACTGAAGTCAATGAAAAGGTTTCAGTTTATTTCAGTGGGCTCTGGGTCAGGCCCCAGACCTCAATATTTTGGAATTGTGTAATTTGTGATAATTTATTTAAAGGATAAAGACTTCTTTAATTATAAGGAGTGGATGTGCATGCAGAAGAAAAATCTAGGATATATGTTTTAATAGTAATAAAACCCATTTATTTAATTGCTTGGCTAACATAACTAATTTATTATTAGAGAGATAAGGTGGGTAAGGTAATACCTTTTTAAGGACCAGCTACTATAGATGAGAGAAACAAGTTTTCAAGCTTACACAGAGTTCTTCTTCAGGTCTGAGAAATGTACTTAACCCTGGTCTACACTATGAGTTTAGGTTGAATTTAGCAGTGTTACATCGATTTAACCCTGCACCTGTCCACATGACAAAGCCGTTTTTTTCGACTTAAAGGGCTCTTAAAGTTGATTTCTGTACTCCTCTCCAATGAAGGGATTAGAGCTGAAATCAACAACGCCTGGTCGAATTTGGTGTAGTGTGGATGCAATTCAACGGTATTGGCCTCCAGGAACTATCTCAGAGTGCTCCATTGTGACCAATCTGGACAGTACTTTGAACTCAGATGCACTATCCAGGTACACAGGAAAAGCCCGAGGAACTTTTGGATTTCATTTCCTGTTTGGCCAGCATTGCGAACTCAGCAGCACTCAGCAGCACAGCTGACCATGCAGTCCCCCCAGAATGTTTCTACATTCTCCCTATCATCTCCGTCCCTGAGGTTATCGCAGATTAGAAGGTGAAAAAAACACACTTGTGATGACATGTTTTCCGAGCTCATGCAGTCCTCCCGCACTGATAGGGCACAGCTGAATGCATGGAGGCAAACAGTGACAGAGGCCAGGAAAGAATTGCTGTGTTTGCTTAACGGCAAAAGTATCATGCCTCGCTAGCGATCCTGCTCGAGCCAGGTCGCTGTGTCAGCCTTGGGCGGGGGCATGACTGCTTTGTGAGCAGGAAGGCCATAGATATAGACATTGCATTAGGTAGCTTCTGTAGCTAGAGAAAACATTCCTGTGCATTCAGCAAAGTCTGTGGCAAAAAAAGAGAAGCCCCGTAGTGTAGTGGTTATCACATTCACCTAACACACAAAAGGCCTGTAGTGTAGTGGTGACCATGATCACATAACACATGAAACATCCCTGATTTAAAACGGGGTGGAAACAGGTCACTGTTCCTTTTTCTGACTCCCCTCCTGCATTTTTAGTCTTAGAACAGACCACACTGTGAAATTTTACTTTGAATTATAGCAATTATGAGTTAAATAATATGGAAGCGCTCTCTAAGTTATAGTCCCGGGTTCCTTACCCTTTCAGCTTCTCAGATAAATTAACATTTTTTTTAGGGGTGGGGGAAATTTTTCATGAAGCTTTTTATAGGGACTAAATGCTATCTAGGACTCTGAAATAATCTTAACGTGGACCATAGAGTGCAATCCTTCGTTCTGGATTTGTCATTCCACAAGTTGAACTGCTCCTTACTACTGTCCAGGCTTCATGAGCCATGGGAGCAAGGGGCAGGCTAGGGTAGGCGCAACCGTGCGGTGCTGCCGGCTAGGCAAGCAGCCTGAGGCAGAAGCCTCCAGCTCACATGATATTCCAGGCAGAACTGAATCTCCATGAGACAAAACTTAAAGAAGAGAATGACCTGGAGTCACTAGCTGAGCGGGGCTGAGCGAGACCCCGGCTGGCAGGAGCCGGCGGACAGAACCCCAGACCGGCAGCGGGCTGAGCCACTCACCCTGCTGCTGCTCTGGGGCTCCGTCTGCCGACCTGCTCAGCCCACTGCCTGCTTGGGGTTCCTATCATCCAGGCAGGCAGTGGGCTGAGTGGGTCCTGTGGACGGGACCCCTGAAAAAAGGTGCGAAACAATTGTGTGCGGTTGCTTTCATGGGGTGGGGGGGGGGGTGAAGACATGTACCCAGAACCACCCGCAACAAAGTTTTTGCCCCATCAGGCATTGGGAGATCAACCCAGAATTCCAATGGATGGTGGAGACTGCGGGTACTGTGGGATAGCTATCCACAGTGCAATGCTCCAAAAGTGGATGCTAGCTTTGGTACTGTGGACACACTCCGCCGAGTTAATGGTCTTAAGTGCGGACATGCACAATCGACTCTATAAAATCGATTTCTAAAAAATTGACTTCTATAAATTCGACCTAATTTCATACTGTAGACATACCCTTAGGCCTGGTCTACACTAGAAAGTTAGGTCAACCAGGCTACATTGCTAGGTGTCCAGTTTTCAACCAGAACGCCTGGTTGAAAAGGGACCCTGGTGGCTCCGGTCAGCACCACTGACTAGGTCACTAAAAGTCCATTTGGCTGCAGTGTCCGGCATGTCCCTCTGACTTCTAGGCACAGAGACAGCCAGGGAGCCAATGGGAGCTGCAGGGCTGCTTCCCGGGGCCGCCCGGAGCCCATACCTGAACACTCCTTCTGCACCTCAATCCCCAGCCCTAGCCTTGAGCCCACTCCTGCACTCTGAACCCCTCAACCCCATCCCAGAGCCTCCTCCTGCACCCCAAACTCCTCATCCTCGGCCCCACCCCAGAGCCCTCACCCCCAGCCAAAGCCCTCACACCCTCCACACCCCAACCCCGTGCCCCAGCCCTAAGCCCCTCCCACACTTTGAAAATCTTGGCCCCACTCCCCAGCCTGGAGTCCCTTCCTGTACCCCAAACTCTGAAAATCCCTGCCCCCCCCCAGAGACTGCACCGCCCACCAGAGCCCTCACCCCCTCCCAAACCCTTGCTCAGGGGTGTAAAAAATCCACATCCCCGGGCAACATAGTAAAGCGAACTTAACCCCCGGTTGTAGACAGTGCTGGGTCAATGGAAGAATTTTTCCGTCATCTCTCAGAAGGTGGATGACCTGCGCTAACAAGAGAGCCCATCCCATCGGCGTAGCTAGTGTCTACAGTGAAGCAGTAGGGCAGCGCAGCTGCTGTGCTGTTGTAGCGGTTCGAGTGTAGAGAAGCCGTCAGAGCGCTGCAGCTAAATACAAGTGGAACAGATTGTTTAGCATAAGTAGTTAACATATTTCAAGTGACTATTCAAGCCTGTTAACTCCTCTCCAGTCAGAAGGGGGAAAGGAGAAAGGAAAAAAATGTATTATTATTTACAGTTACACCTAGAACAGTGTTTCCCAAATTTGGGTCACCGCTTGTGTAGAGAGAGCCCCTGGCAGGCTGGGCCAGTTTGTTTACCTGCCCCGACCACAGGTCCGGCCGATCGCGGCTCCCACAATGGGAGCTGCTGGAAGCGGTGCAGGCCGAGGGACGTACTGGCTGCCACTTCCAGCAGCCCCCATTGGCAGGAGCGCTGCCAGCTTTTTTGGTGTCCTAGGCGGCGAAAGGTCTCGCCCCCAAAATGGCATCCCTGACAGAGACGGCAGAAGGTCCCGCCCCCGAAATACCAACAATGACTGGGGTGGCCTCCGCCCCCCAAATGTTAGCGCCCTAGGCAACCGCCTAGGTCACCTAATGGGTTGCACCAGCCCTGCCCATTGGCCTGGAGCAGTGATCGGCCGGACCTGTGGACGGGGCAGGTAAACAAACCAGCCCGGCCCACCTGGGGCTTTCCCTACACAAGTGGCATCCCAAGTTTGGGAAACACTGACCTAGAGGCACCACCAACGATCACAGCCCCCTTATGCTAGACACTCCACAAGCAAATGGTAAGAGACAGTCCTTGCTCCACAGAATTCAAATGGCTGACAAAAGCAGTATTACCTCCATCTGACAGATAAGGAATTGAGGTACAGAGACATTAAGGAACTTGTCCAAGGTTACACAAGTAATCTACATCAAAGCCAGGAAGTGACCCCAGATCTCTTGAGTGCCAGTTCAGTGCCTTAACCACTGGCTCCTTCAGCCTCTCTAATAATTTTAAAATGTCTTCACTTCATCGCACACAAAAATAAATCCTCAATCAACTCTTAATTTACTAATCCCAGAGCATTAAAGCATCTACATCTCTGTCACACATTTCTGATGCAAAGAATTCTATTTGCTCCCCCGCCCTCCATTGCAGCCACAACACCCACTAATAATAATTTAAGTTATTTGTGAATATGAGGGAGAACATTTGAGCCTGGGCCTGCAAAAGCCATACTCACATGGCAACTGGACTTCTTACATACACAAGGATTACTCACCTAAGAGTTTCTAGGATCAGATGCTACATAGATAATGACAAAAAATAAATCTTGAAACCAGGATATGCAAGTGCTGAACAGTAGCCTGAAAATATAATACAATACAATAAAAACATTAAGATTTGAAAAGAAGCAAACAAATAGAGGAGAGAACAATTATAAGAGCCAGGTTCATTGGTATTCTTCAGTTGTTTCACATTGCTCCAACAATACAAAGGAGAGGTAAATCTGAATTACTTACAGGGGCGGCTCCAGGCCCCAACATGCCAAGTGCGTGCTTGGGGCAGCAAACCGCAGGGGGCGCTGTGCCAGCTCCGCGAGGGCAGCAGATAGGCTGCCTCCGGCGGTTTGCCTGCGGAGGGTCCGCTGGTCCCACGGCCATGCCTGTGGGAGGTCCACTGAAGCCTCGGGACCAGCGGACCCTCCGCAAGCAAACCACTGGAGGCAGCCTGCCTGCCGTGTTTGGGGTGGCAAAATCCCTATAGCCGCCTCTGATTACTTAGCATGAATTATGATGAGCCAAGGGCTGGTCTGCAAAACAAACAAAAAACTAACAAAACAACAAAAAGCTTGGAACTAAATGGCCACTTCCATATTAATTCTTTTTTTTTTTTTTTATATTTCAGTGCAAGTTCGTGTGTGGACACTCTTTTTTTCAGATTAAGAGTCTCCTATTCAATTTAGCTGAACTCAGTGTTTTACTGACTTCAGCTAAGTAAAAAAAATAACTATAAGCTTTGAAATATATTTTAAAGGTATAGATTATATTATATTGAGATATAGTTACAGATGTATTTCTCTACCCCAGCGGTAAGCTAATCTGATGTAAACCAAATTGAAACCAATGTAAGAATGTCTACATAGGGTTTCACACTGGTTTAACAAATTGCCGTCCCTGAGGCTTTGGCTACACTCACACTTTACAGCGCTGCAACTGGGGTGTGAAAAAACACCCCCCTGAGCACTGCAAGATACAGCACTGTAAAGCATCAGTGTAATCAGGGCAGCAGCACTGGGAGCGCGGCTCCCAGCACTGCACGCTACACCCGTAAGGGATGTGGTTTACATGCAGCGCTGGGAGAGCTCTCTCCCAGCGCTGCCGCTCTGACTACACTCACACTTCAAAGCGTTGCCACGGCAGCGCTCCCGCAGCGCTGCCGGGGCAGCGCTTTGAAATTCCAAATGTAGCCATACCCTGAGTGACATAGTTATACCAACCTAACTCCCAATATAGACAGCACTATGTCAACGGGAGGGCTTCAGTTCTCTTGGGAAGTGGATTAACTATGCCAGTTGGAGAAGCTCTCCCACACTGGCATAGTACTGTCTTAATTGAAGTGCTGCATCTACACCTCTGCAGCGTTTTCAGTGTAGACCTGTCCTAAATCAGCTTAAAATTACATCTCTAGTTAAATCACTGCAACTCTGAATAAAGACAAGGCCATATAAGTGTTTTCCTTATGAGTAAAATAGATAAAGTAAAAAGAATAAGGAGTACTTGTGGCACCTTAGAGACTAATAAATGTATTTGGGCATAAGCTTTCGTGGACTAAAAATGCATCTGATGAAGTGGGTTTTGGCCCACAAAAGCTTATGCCCAAATAAATTTGTTAGTCTCTAAGGTGCCACAAATACTCTTCGTTCTTTTTGCTGATACAGACTAACACGGCTACCACTCTGAAACCTGTAGATAAGGTAAAACTCTCTTAGGGCAGGAACCTTGTCTTTGCTTAGTGCAATGGCTCCCCAGTCCTGACTTTTACTGCTAAAATATAAATAACACAGTTAAAACTTCACTGCTTGAGCCATATACAGTAACTGGCCTATGAAAAAGTATTTTACTAATATATATTTGTGCATGTTTATGCTTTCAGTCTGAGCAGTTGTTTGTTTTGGGGGTTGGGTTTTCTTGGGAAGGGGATTTTATTTTGGTTTGTTAACATATTGCAAAACAAAAAAACTATCTTGAGTTACTGGAGAAGTTTGTGTTGGTTGGTCTAGAAAGACAAGACACTCTACAATGCCTACAAAAAAAATCTGAATCTTGTTTTGTTCCCATTTTTCTAGCATACTGGACATACATATAGTTTAGATCAGATTTAGCAAACATTGTTGGATTTATTTACTTAATAAAAGTTTGGCAAATATTAGTAAAAGGCTTGGCCCAGGCTTCAACAGCTGCAATAGAGATTGCACTGTATGAAGCTCAAAGAAAGCTTGAAGAAACAAACAACTGATAGATCATTAAGAAATCACAATGCTGAGAGTTGGGACATCATGAAATGTGCATCTCTTGAAACCAGGAGCAAAATTTTGAAACCATTTTATAAATCTTCATTTAGTTTTAGAATTTGAGGCCATGGCTACACTGGCACTTTACAGCGCTGCAACTTTCGCGCTCAGGGGTCACCGTGAAAAAACATCCCCCTGAGCGCTGCAAGATACAGCGCTGTAAAGCCTCAGTGTAATCAGTGCTGCAGCGCTGGGAGCGCGGCTCCCAGCGCTGCAAGCTACACCCATAAGGGATGTGGTTTACGTGCAGCACTGGAAGAGCTCTCTCCCAGCGCTGGCGCTCCGACCACACTCACACTACGAAATTTCAAGTGTAGCCATACCCTGAGACTTGTATTATCCAGATTATAGTCCTGTTTCTCAGTATCAGAAAGTATGTATGGTTTAAAACATGACTGAAATTACTTTAGCCTGTCAGACTGAATGTTTCCTGGGAAGGCAAGATGTTTTCGTTCTTATGCATATGCTACATTGATACTGTGTAACAATAGAGGATAATAGAAGAAATGGCTTCAGGGGAGGCTGAAGCATAGAGAACATTTTCTCTCAGTGTAAACTTTGATTATCTTTTTGTTTGTTTGTTGCTTTCTTTACATACAGCAAAGTTCTCTGTGCATCTCAAAACACAAGCAGACTTTTCAGTATGTTCTCTGAGTTTAGATAACTATTGGAAGGGGATTCTGGGAAATTACATTCAACTGAGCACACTAAGCAGCCCACATTGGTTCACAGTTTCTGTAATGCTTTTCCCCTATTTTCACCTTCCATAGTTTTCTTGAATTTGTGTTTTCTAAGGGCTTGTCTAGGCTAGAACAAAAGGTGTCTTTGAAAAAGGTGTTAGTGAACTCTTTTAATTAACATATTTTAAAACCCTAATGTTGACAGGGTAAGTTGTATTTTAACATATTCATCTCAATCAGATAATGTGTTAAAATACAACTTGCTCTGTCTACATGTGACAAGTTGAAACATAAAAAAAAAGTTAAGAAGTTTAACATCTTAATTAAATTATGTTCAGTAATATATTTTTTAAAAATATATCTTTTATCCTGATCTAACGCCAAAAGTCACTGCCATTTATGTGGTCTGCTGGAATTTTGAGAGCTAATTCTGGCTTTTTGCTTGTTGTGTGGGTTTGCACAAATTATTTATCCTTTCTCTCAGCTTCTTCATATGTCAAATGGAAATGAATATATTATATCCACTAACCACCCCAAGCACCTCAAGAAATCTGTTACCTACAGCCAGGCACTCAACTACCACAGAAATATGCTCTGAGGAGAAAGTCCAGGATACACCCTTTAACACACTTTAAAACGCCTTTAGCAAACAAGGATACTCTACCAGAGAAATAGATTGTATCATGGTACAGGCCTCCCAAATATTCCAAGAGAACCTGCTTCAATAACGAAAAAACAATAACTCTCCAACCACACAGCCCTTGTTGTCACCTATCACCTCCTACTGGAGCTCATATGGGGTATTATTAAACAATCACAACCCATACTCCATGAAGACTACGTCCTGAAAGAAATCTTTCCTGAACTCCCTCTTCTGGCCTTCAAACAGCCCCCACAACCTCACCAAACTTATCATCAGAAGCAAGCTCCCCACAGATCACGACACACCAACTCAAAGTGGCACCAGACCCTGCTGTAACAACAAATGCAAAACCTACAGACATATCTCCACTGCTACAACAATCAACACCTCCACAACACATCTTTCAAGATCTATGGTTACTACATGTCTATCACTACATGATCTACCTCACCAGTGAACTAAATGTCCCAACATGTGGGTGAAAAAAGACAATCACTATTCTCTCAAATGAATGCACACACAAAAAATATCACCTGTTGGTGAACATTTTTCACAAAACTATAACTCTGTATCTGACTTCTCAGCCCTCATTCTTAAAGGAATGTGTACCTTCAAAAGACGAGCCTTGGAGCTTAAATTAATAACTTGGCTAGACACCAGAACTCATGGACTTAATCAAGACACTGGATTTACTGTTTATTATAACAATCTGTAGCAACATGGACTAATACATTATCTGTTCCAGCTTTTATTTAGCTGTGACACTCTGGTTACCTTTCCCAGACCTGAAGAAGAGCTCTGCCTATTGTCTCTCATGAGCAGAAGTTGGTCCAATAAGAAATATTACCTCACACACTTTGTCTCTCTAATAGCCTGGAAGCAATACGGCTACAACAACACTTGCAACATGTAAATATCAAGTATTACTGAGAAGGAAGATCACTGCTGATTAGAGAATGAGACTGAAAGTCTATCGCTCAAAGTCTGGTGCACATATGATTTGTTCTGTGACCTTGGTCAAGTCATTTCACCTATCTCTGCCTCAGTTTCCATCTATGTGAAATGAAGATAATGAAAATAAATTCACAACAAGAGTGTTGTGAGACTATTTCTAAAGTGTTTTAGTAGGAGAGGCAATGTGGTGGCTCCATGGATAGAGCATTGGACTGCAAGTCAGGAGACCTAGCTCTGCCATCGCTGGCTCTGCCTCTGACTCATAGACTCATAGACTCATAGGTCAGAAGGGACCAATATGATCATCTAGTCTGACCTCCTGCACAAGGCAGGCCACAGAACCCCACCCATCCAATTTTATAACAACCCCTAACCCAGGACCGAGTTATTGAAATCCTCAAAATTGGTTTGAAGACCTCAAGCTGCAAAGAATCCACCAGCAAGCGACCCGTGCCCCACACTGCAGGGGAAGGCGAAAAACCTCCAGGGCCCCTGCCAATCCACCCTGGAGGAAAATTCCTTCCCGACCCCAAATATGGCGATCAACTAAACCGTGAGCATGTGGGCAAGACTCGCCAGCCAGCACCCTAGAAGGAATTCTCTGCAGTAACTCAGTTCCCATCCCATCCAATATCTCCCCGCAGACCATTGAACAGACCTACTGTATGGGGTCTTGGGTAAGTCACACCTTCAACTCTCTGCCTCCCCTTCCTGTCTTGTCTATTTTGTTTGTAGGTTCTGCAGCACAGGATAGTCTCTAAATAGGGGCTGGTCTACACTTAAAAGTATTACAAGTATAACTATGTTGGTTAGGGGTGTGATTTTATTTATTGCAGTTATAACAATAAAAGGTGCCATATAATGGTATAATTTATTTATGTACCCAAACCAGAATAGGCTTTATCAGTGTAACTACTGTATTACAGGTATAACTGCATCCACATTAAGGGTGGGAGCGTTTTGGTTGTTTTGTGGTGGGTTATTGTCACTTTGACTATACCAGTATACAAGCCCTATGTGTTTGTACCATGCTTAGCTCAACTGGACCCCAATCTCAATTGTGGCCTGTAGATGCTAATGTAATATTAATTTTCATATCCTTGAATGAAAGGCACTATATGCAACGTGCTATTAGAGTGTAACTGTTTAAACCCACGCTACGTAGTGTTGTCTCAACTGATCTCCCATGCTAAAGAAAGAAAAGCTAGCTCAGTATTCAGATGAGAAACTACTAAGCAACAGAAACTGAGGCTAGGCCTACTCTACAAACTTTTGCTGAATAGCCATGTCAGTTAGGCGTATGATTTGTGACTCAAATAGCTGTGCCAACAAACCCCCTAGTATAGATGCAATTATACTGGCAAAACTGGCTTTTGCTAGCAGTATAGCTTACTTCATTTGAGATGAGGCTGAAAAAAAGGATGCCAGTTCAAGCACCATTACACTGACATAAGGGTCATACACACTAGAAACGCTTTGCCAGTTTATCAGAAAAGCTTTTCTAATTTAGATTTGGCCTAGGATGTTGCAGGAAGTGATGAGGTAGTCATAGTTGAGGTGAGATGAGATTCTGTGGCCTGCAATGTGCTGGCCAAGGGATGTGCTAGCTGCCACTTCCCGCAGTCCCCATTGGCCTGGGACGGTGAACCGCGGCCAGTGAGAGCTGTGATCGGCCGAATCTGTGGACGCGGCAGGTAAACAAATCATCCTGGCCCGCCAGCAGATTTCCCTGATGGGCCGCATGCAAAAGGTTGCCAATCCCTGGACTAGATGATCACAATGGGCCCTTCTGACCTTAATGTCTATGAGAATACACTATGGTAGATGTGTATTGTTGGGAGTGCTGTCTTTTAGATGAAACATAAAACCTGTAGGTTTTCGTAAGAGTAACGGTCGTAACCTTTGTGCCTGGCAAACTCCATACTTCATTAATTACATGCTGCCTTCCCTGAATTTCTCTTTCAATTTCAATCTGATATTACAGCATCAATATTCACTTTATCTCCTAAATTGTATATTAGTGCCATTAGATAACCTAAATGAGTCCTGTGTATAGTTTGTATATTGATTAGTGAAGCAGTTTGGGATGCTTTAGGATGAAAGGGACTGTATATGAATTGAATTTATTGCAACTTTGAAGGTGATTAGTGCTGCTCATGCTGGAAGAATACAATTGTTGATCAGTAGACTGGTGTATTTTATTTATTTTTCATTTAGTCATGTAAATTGCTAATTGCCAACAGTTTAGAAGAATAAAGAATCTATCCTAAAACACATGTGTGTGTTGGGGGCAGAAGAGGCAATGTGTGATGGTGGACAGCCAGAAGACTAGCTGGAAGTGGTTTTGCTAAGGGGTTAAATTTCATTCTTCCAGCTCAGAATTTAGGTTATCTGCAGGGTTTGTTGGGAACTTGTGGGAGGGAGTGTATGTGTACTTTTGAGTTATTTAATTGGATTGTTGTACAACTGGTTGATCAGCACGTACCATCTGTACAGAAGAATTTGTATAAGTAATGCTGTCTTGTTTTACTGTAGAGCTATAAAATACTGAGATGACTGATGCCTGGAAAACATATTGGGATCACAATACATACTCCATCATGACTCCTACAATAATTCTGTAAAATACTTTCGTGACATTTCTCTAAAATTCAGATGAGCTGGCATATGGAATAAAGGTTTACCACTATGCCTGGACAAGGGAAAACATGGATTTTTACACTGATTTTGCAATTCTGGCTTATTCTTCAGGCAATATGACATCAGGTAATATACTAATCCAAACAAATAAAAATGATCTAATTAAAATCAAAACAAGAAGGGATCTATAAAAGACTAAAATTTCTTTGCAAACAGGACTAGCACCATAAGGAACCTGGCCAACTGCCCCTGCATCACATTGCTTTCACTGCAGGGATATAAGACTTAGTGGGAGACCTCCAAGGTTCTTTTTCATGACAAATTGTCTCTGCTATGTATCGGTCACTAGATATACACTCCCAACAGGTTTTACTTCCCCAGTGATGACAATGAACACTCCTGAACAGCTTTCTCTTTGTCACTGTTATTCATTTGCTGTGTTAATGCTTAGGCACCTCAGCTGGACCAGGGCCCCTTTGTGCTAGGTGCTGTACAAACACACAACAAAGAAACAGCCCCCTGCCCCACAGAGCTTACAGTCTGATACCAGAGACAACATGTGACTGCAACAAATGGATGGGGGAGACAAAAGGAAACAAAGAGAGAATTTTTTTTTAAAGTTGATGTTTAAAATTAAATATATACAAGAGGGAAGGTACAGTACATCTGGAGTCAAGCTTGAGTTATGAGGGATTACATGTATCAGTTACAAGGATCACGAGATACATACATATCACATAACCAGCATAGACCCAGATTGGGGTGCAGGAGTTTTTAAAGCTTCAGTGGAAAAGTGGGCTCTGGTACGCCAGGCATGGAATGTATTAAGAGTCCAAATCAGTATAGTGAATAAGTACATGGGTGGGGTTATACTAGTCAGCTTGATTATTGGGTCCCTTGTTCTTCCTATGCTCTGGAAAGCTCCTCTCTCACCATCAGAAGTTGATCCAATAAAAGATATTACCTCCCCCACCCTGTCTTTCTAATATCTTGAGACCAACACAGCTACAACAACACTGCAATAAACTCTCTCTTGCCTTCCTTTCCTGGCTGAGATGTAAGAGAAAAAAACTCCAACACCCCACTTCCCTGCCCCCTCCCCATTCCTTCCTCCCCTCCCCTGGCATTCAGGTCTCTTCCTCTCATTCATTTGTTTTCCGTGTTGGAAATACCTAGTGTCTGTCCCTTGCATTCCCCCTCCCCTCAGACTAGTCCAGCTGCCCTTTCACATGCTTCCTCTGGAAGCCCTGGCACGGAATCAGTCTCCTCCCCCGCTCGCTTTTCCATGCCCCGGCTCCAAGTCAGCCACACTACTGGGATCGCAATTCGAGTTAGCTGCAAAGGCATGGAAACTCCTTCCCAATCTCAGCTGTGGAATCCCGCCCCTGCAGCCACCACTCCCATCTTACCTCCTCCCCCCCGCCAGCAGCTACAGCCACAGCGCCAACTACTTCTCCTTCCCCCCGTCCACCGCCCCCTCCAGGGTAGGGGTCCATCTGCTCCGCTCTGTCTCTCGCTCCCTCCCCCCACTCGCTTTCTCACTCCTCCTCCTCGCCTCCCCCGCCCCCCCCCCCAAAACGCTCCGAATCTTCGCCGGCCGTCGCTACGGAAACCAGCCGATACCCAGTAAATGGGCACCCTGCAAAAGCAATGCAGCCGGGTAACAAAGAAGCCCCCTCCTCCATGGGGTTCTGCAGAAACATCTCAAGTCCTTTTGCTCTCTGTGCATATATTGGAGGAGACGCGTCTTGCCACATAGCTAGGATCCACAGCAATTTAACACAGCAACCACAAAAAGTGCAGATGGAGGGTATTTTTCCAGCTTTTCTGGTGAAGAAAATCAACAGCCTCCTCCAAAGTGCATTTCACAAACGTCTGGATGTTACTGGATTTGTCTAAATTACGTTTCTGTTTGGGACTTTCCCATTTACACAAAGGGGTTGGCTTCCTTCAACCATCACTGCCGATAGCCTGGCCAGCGTCTTCTCCCTTAAGGGCGATAAGATATGTTTGCTGGCACGATGCAGTTCTGCAAAAAAACTATTTACATCAGCTTTGGGGAAATATAACTTGGTGATTGACTAAGGCATCAAACCGAAGCAGTGTGTATAAAACCCAAATCGTTACAGACGCTTTTCAGCTTGGTTTCGAAAAGAAAGATAATGATTAAACCAAAGAAATCGAGGCTGGTACTAAGCGTTTTCCGCGATGCGATCCGTTTTCCTTGAAATGCAGGAGGGAAGTTGTATTTGAAATGCAGCAGAAGGGAGAATAAGAGCTTGATCTAAAAAACAAATGCCCCTTCGTGTGTTTTGCCCCCAAGAAATGTAATATTATCTTGACTGATTCTCTTCTTGCTACAAATAAAGGATTGTTCATATTAGAGTTATTGAAATGCAGCGAACATACAAAGATCATCAGATTCTGCAGCACAATGAGATCTTTGGGGTCAGAGAGGTGGGCAGTTTGGACCGGTGTCTTGAAATTCTGAACCCTGGATTATTTTAATGGTTGTAACATTCTTGTTCATAAACAAATCGGACATTTTGAGATTTGATCTTTTTTTTAAAAAGTAATTTCATCGGTTTTCTCATTACCGCTCTTTCAACAGAGGTTTAGGCAGCCTTTCCCCTATAATTTATCCATTTCAACTGAAAAAAACAAATACCAGTCCATGTAGACCTAGGCTGCCAGACATGCAAAAAGCCACTCCTCCGCACCCCCTAAAAAAAGATGCGGATCCCTTGTATGTCACGCAAATAATTGCTGCTACTCATGTACTTAGCAGCAATATTATTTCAAGCGAATTAGTATCAAATTACCTCTTATAATTTGGGGAAAGCACAAATATATCCTTGATAACGCTGCTTCATCCAGTAATTTAATGCATGAAAAATCTAAGTGGTAGCCGCCTCACAAAACAGTTTTTAAAAATATAAATCAAGGATAATCAGACAGTAGAATTTAATTAGACCCGTAGGCTAATTACAGAATATTTTATTTCAAGCTAATACTGCTAGAGGGAGGGGTTTGATTCTGCTTTTTCGGCGGCGGCCGCGGAAGCTTTTGCCATTTTCAACATCTGGCCTACAGACCTACTAATTTCAACTCGTGATCTCGTTTGGCAAAACTCGAACTCGATCTACGTGATTTAAATACCTTCCAAATTGGAGCGATAGAGCAATTGCAACCAATTAAATAAAAAACTCAAACCTCGCATAGTATCTGTTGATCTTCTACAGCAGAGGATGGAGGGGGGCGGGTGGAGTAGGGGAAAGAGGATGAAATCACAAACACATAAGTCAAACCATTGTCTCTAATTTAACACAGAAGCAAATGGGGGAGAGAGACAGAGGCACACAAACAGAGCCACCGCAAGTCAAATGAAATCCCCTTACACTGTTAGTTCACCTCAGAAAAGAAAGGGCAATAAACCCATGCATCATCATTTTAAGTGAAGAAAAAAGAGTGCATGCATTTTTCCATTACTTTATTTATTTTCGGGGCATTAATTATCAGTCAAAGGCTGATTTCAAATTATTGCAATCGCGGCTCCATTGTTCGCTCCAATTGGAAGCCCCACCCCCTCCTTTGTCTGGCGGCGCCGTGATTGGTCGGCGACGGGCAGGGGGTTGCCGTCAGCCCTCGGAAAGCCCATTCATCTGTGCACTTGGGCGTTGGACTCCGCATCTTATTAGCAACCAGGGAGATTTCTCCATTTTCCCCTTGTCTACAGTACGGCTACAAATCTGGGATTTTTTATTACTTCTTTTTACTAAACTTGGGCTCTTTTTTTTTTTGCTCGACTTTTTCCCCTCCTTTTCCCCCCTTCCTCCTGTGCTGCCGCTTTTTGATCTCTTCAACTTAAATTTTTAAAAAGGAGTGCATATAAATCGGTTCTGTTCTCTCTTCTGTGTTCCCCCCCCCTCTGGTGTGTGTGTGCGTGTGTGTGTTGCTGCTCGCCCAGTATTTATACCAATCCAACGCTCTTTGTTTCCCCTCCTTTTGGATCTCTTGAGTTTCTTTGTTGAATAAGACAGCATGGGTGCCCAGTTCTCCAAGACCGCTGCAAAAGGCGACGCCGCTGCTGAGAAACCTGGGGAAGCGGTGGCTGCATCTCCTTCCAAGGCGAATGGACAGGTAACCAACCCCTCAACCTCAAACCTACCCCCCCTTTTTTTTTAAACGGCAAAACTTGCATCCTTTGCATCCTGTTTAATTTTTCCTCCCCCTTTGAGGTGCCTTGAGCATATTAGATGGAGAATACGGCCAAAGCCTTTATCTTGAAAACTTGATGCAAAGAAATGGCTTTTTCACTGTTTTATTGGAAGGGGTGGGGGAGAGGAAGGGTTCTATAGACCCGATTTTTTTTTCAATGGAGTGGAGCAGATAAAAATCACTGGTGCGTTATTTGAGTGGGGTGCAAGCTGCTTGTAAACTGAGGAATGTGATACTGAGTTGGCTTTTCTGTCCATTTCATCTCAGTGCATTAGCTTTATTCCCCTGAAGACGTTTGTCTGTGAATAGCCAAAAATGCCCCTGATGGGGGGTGGATTGGTAGATAGTATGAGATTTGCTCTCTGCAGTGCAAACTGGCAGTGGTGAGGTTAGGGGAGGGAAGTGGCATGCCCGTGGGTACCCTGTTGGGGAGATCGCTGTGCTTCTGGGAGATGGCTGGCTGGAAAAGGGAAGGGGTAGCGAAGCACGCTCTTCTCCATGTTGTTGCATGCCTGCCTCGCCCCTACTCCTCTACGGATCCGGGCTCAATCTACGATTTAAACCATGGGGGGCTGACTTGCTCTGGGAGGCTTTTCGCGTCACTGCTGTTTCAACACACTCCGGACTTGGGGGATGGGGGTGACTCTTGGCGTTGCACTAACGTGACCCTCATCTCTGCCATCCCCGCCCCCCGTGCAACAGGGGTAGCGGCGCTGGTCGCACCGCCTGGGCTGCGCTGGAGTCGAGTGGCGCCTGTATCTGAACACCGGGTACTCCCGCCACGCCTCTGAGCAGCTGCTGCTGGAGCCAGCCGGGCTCCGCCGTCCTCCGGAGAGGCTTTAGACTCGTTAAAAATGCAAATACAGCGAGAGGCGGGGGAGCGTCTTTTAACCAGCCAGCAGGGGGAGGGAAGCCACGTCTTTATTTTGATTTTATTGCTGGCTGAAGGGGGCGTGAAACGGACGCAAGGACCGAGGCGAGCTTTGTTCGCCTTTCTGCTCAGCTGCGCTGCTGCTGGACAAGGCGTGCGAGAGCCCCGCAGCCCGCCAGCTGCTCTCCTCTTCTTCCCTGCCCCCTCCCCTCCGGCCTTCTCCGGCCCGGCTCTGCAAGCTGGAGTCACAGTGCCCTCTGCCGGCGGAGAGCCGCTCTACCCGGCCTGCCTGAGGCCCGCTGGAGCTGCAGTGATTGGAGGGCTTGCTGCCCTGCCGGGGCTTGCTGATGCGTTGGCTTTTTCAACCACACAGGCGTCCCCGGCGTACCCTATGAAAGCAGGCGGGGGCGTGGCTTGGTGCTGGTTTTCCAGTGCAGCTCCAATGGGCTGCGCTCCCGAAGCCTGGGCTGGGGAGAAGGCAGGGCTGTTGATTTTGAAAGAGCCCAGTGCTGCCTTCTCTCGAGAGGAGCAATGGCGAGTCTGCCCATTGCAACTGCTGGCTTAGGACCCCACTGTTTCTGTAGTTAATCACTTGATCTGATCAAATCCTCAAACTGGTATAATTGTTCAAATCATGCCTTAGTATTGGCATAACATGGCAAGTATTCTTAAAGCAGTCAGTACTGTCTGATCCATCCAGTTTTGTCTAAAAGTGCAGACTCTGGTTAAGGGAAATGAGCTGTTGAGCTTGGGATATGGCTGAGAAGCAGATCTTTCTCCAATAACACTGAGTTGTTTTCTTCCAGGAAAACGGCCATGTAAAGGTGAATGGTGATGCCTCTCCAGCAGCTGCTGAGGCAGGCAAGGAGGAAGTCCAAGCAAATGGCAGTGCACCTGCTGAAGAGACAGTGAAGGAAGAGCAAGCCTCTTCTGAGCCTGCCTCTGAGAAGGAGGGAACAGAAGCAGAGAGTACTGAACCAGCCTCGCCTGCTGAGGGAGAGCCCTCCTTGAAGGCAGAGGAGGGGGCTACCCCTTCTTCCAGCAATGAGACCCCGAAAAAAAAAAAGAAGCGCTTTTCCTTCAAAAAATCCTTTAAGCTAAGTGGCTTCTCCTTTAAAAAGAACAAAAAGGAGGCTGGGGAAGGAGCAGAGAATGAAGGTGCAGCTGCCTCTGCAGAGGGAGGGAAAGATGAAGCAGCTACTGCTCCAGAAGCAACAAGCAATGAGGAGGGTAAATCTGCTCAGGAGGAGTCCTGTGCTGCTGCAGCTAGCGGCACGGAGGAAACAAAGGAGGAGACTGGTGACTCTCAGGAAGCAAAATCAGAAGAGACAGCACCAGAGAAGCCTGCGGGAGAAGAGGCCAAGCCTGTTGAAGAGCAAAAGCCTGAGGATAAACCAGAAGAGGCACCAGCTGCCTCTGCCCCTAGTGCTACAACTGAGGCCACTTCAACTGAACAAGAGGCACCCAAAGTAGAAGAGGCAGCACTTCCTACACAGGAAGTCCCATCTGAGTCTAGTCCAGAAGCCCCACCAGCTGAATCGGCAGAGTAAACATGGCAATTTTGAGATAATCGAAGAACTTTTCTCCCCCTGTTTGTTTGTTGGAGTGGTGCCAGGTACTGGTTTTGGAGAACTTGTCTACAACCAGGGATTGATTTAAAAGATGTCTTTCTCTTTTTTTCTCTCCCCACAGATCCCATCTCAAATAATTCTGTTACCACCATTCCAACAGGTAGAGGGGAGACTAAACACCTCCCTCTGCCTTGTTCCTTTTTTTTTTTTTTTGCATCAGTATTAATGTTTTTGCATACTTTGCATCTTTTATTCAAAATGTAAACTTTCTTTGTCAATCTATGGACATGCCCATATATGAAGGAGATGGGTGGGGTCAATAAGGGATATCAAATGAAGTGATAGGGGCCACAGTGAGGAATTAGTGGTGCACATAATTGCCAAGAGTGTGCCACAAGAAATGATGTAAGGGGTTAGTCTTTTTTAAAAGAAAGTTATTACAATGTATTTTGTGAGGCAGATGTTCTATAAGGTTTACAACACTACAAGTCTTGACTAAGAAGGAAAGGAAAAAAATCAATACCCAGAAAAAAATCATAGTCTTAGGAATTCATTTAAACCATAGGAACTTTTCACTTATCTCATGTTAGCTGTACCAGTCAGTGATTAAGTAGAAATACAAGTTGTATAGGCTTTATTGTTTATTGCTGGTTTATGACCTTAATAAAGTGTAATTATGTATTACCAGCAGGGTGTTTTTAACTGTGACTATTGTATAAAAACAAATCTTGATATCCAGAAGCACATGAAGTTTGCAACTCTTTCCACCCTGCCCATTTTTGTAAAACTGCAGTCATCTTGGACCTTTTAAACACAAATTTTAAACTCAATCAAGCTGTGATAAGTGGAATGGTTACTGTTTATACTGTGGTATGTTTTTGATTACAGCAGACAATGCTTTCTTTTCCAGTTGTCTTTGAAAATAAAGGAAAACTCTTCAGATGCAATGGTTTTTGTGTAGCATCTTGTCTATCATGTTTTTGTAAATACTGGAGAAGCTTTGACCAATTTGACTTAGAGATGGAATGTAACTTTGCTTACAAAAATTGCTATTAAACTCCTGCTTAAGGTGTTCTAATTTTCTGTGAGCACACTAAAAGCGAAAAATAAATGTGAATAAAATGTATAATTTGGTTGTGTCTTTTATGGATCCTCTGACAGCTATAAAGGGACTACCAAGTATGGCTTAAACTTGCATAGAGAAGGATCTTGTGTGCCATTAATGCTATCTTTAGAAATGGCTTAGAATTTTGGATTCAGTAATATTCTAAGTCTTTATTATGAAGAAATTTATAAGCAATATCTCCAGATGGCCTCTGCTTGTTTTGAACAAAAGACTGGAAGCCAATCTGAGAACATGATGGCATAGTAAGACTGCCATTGCCCAGGTTCCATCTTGATTTGAGACCAGTTGTATACAACAGACTCTATTCCTACCTCTTAAAGTTAATATTTGACTTGGATTTTATTGGGTAAGGTGTTTATTATATGGTCTTAGGCCAAATTTTTCTGAACTGGTTGCCTAGAGTTAGGCACTGAAATAAATGGTCCATTTGTTTTTTTATGCCACTTCTACTTGTCTAGTTTTAGACAACCAGTTTGAAATATGTAGCGTAAAAACATTTGTGGTTTTCTTGCAGTCTGCTCAGCATCTAAAAGCAATATTTTTTTTCAAACATGTTACTCCTAACTACAAATGAGTTACAAAGGGGATTGCTAAATTTGTCTATAAAAAATATTCACTTGGTGCTTGCCTTTAATTGTTCGGATGTTTGGCTAATTTCCAGCATATTGCTCAGGGCATGTTATGCCTTAATAAAACAGTAGGCTTATGTAAAAGTAGCAATGGTGTTCAGAGGGTGGAAATTGATTCAAGAATCTTTCTCCTAAGTTTATAGGAGAGAGTTTAGTATTACACTTGCTTCCATCAAAATTTTTAGCAGAATCTTTCTTTGGAAGTAATTATGATTCATTTTATGAGAAAATGGCACATTAGCACCTGGTTCCCAAAAGAACTGAATTAACTGCATTGGATTCCTGCTGAATGCATACTTATTTTTATTCAGCTGTCTACCATTTTAATTTTGGCTTGTATGTACACTAGTCATCCTGGTATTTCTCTATAGTTTTAGATATGTATTGAATATTATGCTGTAATGGCCATGGGATGAAATAAATGGATGTAAAATGAGATCCTCCACACCAGTGTCATTCTTGGAGTACATCTATTGAAGGTGTTCATTTTATAACCATTTTACTCAAGATTTTTATAATATGGTTTAAAAACAACAACAAAAAACTGTTCAAGACATTTGATGTCTTGGCCCTATACTCAATGTCATATTTTTTAAATACATTCCTTTATATTTAAATTGAAGGTTTTTGTTTTGTGTGGTGTTTTTTCCCTCCCTCTTGTCAAGTTGTCAGGAAGAACCAAATCACTGCATTCCCTTCACAGAACAATAGTCAATACTTGGTGAATGTGTTTTAAACTGTTTACCAAGAAAACATTTTATTACTATGTAACTATTGCAGTGTTTCAATAAAAATGCTAATATTACTCTTCAGTAATAGCTACTGTAACTGTTTCATTGGAGTTCAAATCCATTTGAAATCTTGAAATTAGATACCTTTGTGACTTGCAAGAGCTGTTGGAAACCTGACAGGATTAAACAGTTCTCTTAGGCTAAATCATAAGGCTTTTTTCTTAGGCAAAATTCTTACTAAAATCAGCTTTGCCTGAATAAGGACTTCAAGATTCAGCCCCTTAAATTTATTATTGGATTAAAATGAGGGGCCTTTCTTACTCATGGTTAAAACTCATTACCAAAACCCCCTTCAAGTTCTTACATCATGTCTAAGCTGCATTTTAAAGTCTCCATAATAGCAACGTTTCTAGTGAAGTGATCCGTGTTGAATATTTATCCCTAGTTCATGAATGGGAAAGTGTAAGACTTAATTCATTTGATTTCACATAAAATAAAACGGGGGGGGGGGGGAGAAGGGAAGAAATGTAATTTAAGTTATATCTGCCATTAGAGTAGGTCCATCTTCCTATGTAAGTGTATACAATTGTTTTCTGGAAATCAGTAATACTCATATAAACATTTCTGCTGGTGCACTTAGGCCCTCACTAAAACCCCCCTCCTCCTATAGGTTGTAAACATTCTCTTAAGTTTATGCCTTCATTCTGTGAGGGGGAGGATTTGTTTCCAAATGGTTTAAAGGCAAAAACTTTAATGACAGACTCATTCTAAATGGGCATTCCAGAAGTAAAATTTAGCATTTTAAGTTCAGCAAAGGTTTTGTTTTTGAAGTGAGGTATTTTGTACAACTCTGCTTTTACCTTAAGAATACAACTGTAGATTGCCGCCCTTACAGTAACACCTCCCAGCAATAGTAACTGAATTCAGGGCATAGTAACATGTACTGCACAGTGAGGGTGGCAAAATGTCCTCTTTCAAGATCCACAGTTCAAATGTTGGTTGAAAGTAAATTTTTAAGAGGTTGAGTACTATGTGTTTCATATACGAATATGCAGTCATTGGAAGCAGCCTAGCTGTAAGTTATGACAATTATTTTTTACCCCTATTAATTCAATAAGGTAGAATGGAGTATATTTTAGTTTCATGAAGTAGGCAGCAGGTGGAAATAGTATGTTTTTATAATGAACTTTAGGCAGAAGGGTTGACATGTTGGCCACCTACAGTTCAAAGGAGTTCACCTAACTTGTAATGAGTATGAACTCTTGCAGCTATAAGTAGTCCAAATGGAACATGCTTGTTGGAATATGCAGCTCAGTGTACCTTGAAAAAGTAATTTAGGAGGTGGTGCTATAGGCTACTACAGGTGGTCCAACCTTTTTGGTCCCAGGGGCCAGATGCTAGGGTTGGGGCACCTCTGGTCCACATACAGAAATACATGGTCCAAAAAATGACATCCTCCATGCAGTGTGATGACATGAGCACTGTGGAGGATGCTATTTTATAGAGCAGATCTGCTACTGGGGAGGGTGAATGTATTTGGGGGCTGCATGGAACTGGCTTGTAAGGCACCATTGGCCCACCCATAGGTCATTGCTGCAGTTAATGTCATATCTGCATTAGCTAGCCTTTGGAGAAATTAAGGTTGCGCTGTGCTATGGATATCCAGTGGCTTTTCATATTTGAAGATCTGAAAAAGGCAGCTCTAGCACTGTGTTGTTTCATGAATAGTGTACCCAGACAAGTGTTTCTTCATGGTCAAGTGGCAAAGCAGTTAGCCACAGATATCTGTGTGATACAGCTGCAGGATAAAAAGGCACACAAAGTTTGAACAGAAGAGAGCCTGACACCTGTTAAAGCACAGAACTGGGAGTCAGGAGATTTGGTTTTTTCCATTTCCTGGGTCTGCTGTGTGAAAATGAGCAAGAGATTTCACGTCAAAGTGCCTGTGATAATATGGGGATAATGATAACGAACAAGGGTGATGTGAAGGTTAATTAATCTTTTCAGAATGTGTTGAAATCCTCTTACAGAAGGCACTATAAATATTATCTATACAGTTTTTACTCCATGTTAAAGGATAACATGACTGGCCACAACAGAACTTTACTACATAGTAGTTTAATAGAAAAGACACATGATCCATAGAAGATCAGCTCCCTAAGCTTAAACAGAACTTAAAAGAGGTCAAATCATTACTTAGGCAAAATGGATATAGGAGATGATGACAATTTTGCCTAAGAAATGCAGATTCAGTGTAATTTTCCTAGAGGAAAGCATAACAGTTTTAGCAAGAGAGGGGTTGCAACTTGCAGAAGTGAGCTATTAAAGTTACCAGGGTTAGCTATTATATCATTAATGTATAGGTAAGTATCCCAGACCTCACTTAAGTTATCACATATCTCTGTGTATGAGTGGAGCTAACATGGAAACAGAAAATTCCTTTCCTTCTTTGAACCTACTGAGTGATATGGGCACCATTTTTTTTTTCTTGCACTGTAGTGGGGTTGTGAATGCATTCCACACCAATTTTTATTTATTTTCTTCCTCAGTTCCTTACACTCATTCACATGGCTGTGCGTGTTCTAGCCTCCACCTGAGAAGAGCTAGAAAAGTGTAGCCCATCAATACAGCTTCTTAAAGGCTTTTTTACAATTCATCAGACACCTTGATAACAATACACATTTAATACTTGTTGCTAGTGTGGATGTAGACACCAGGGTGAACCGAGGTTTGTTTTTGATAACTGTACTAGCCAAATGAGGCTATAGACAAAAAAGTTCATAGTTTAATTTTTATAATATAGTTCTCTGGAGGGGGGGGGGGGAATGTTAATACATTGGTCAGGAAAGTCATGCTAGATCAGTGGTTCCAATAACTGCAAAAAGTGACTTGCTAGCATAAACCAATTTAGTTAGCTCAGTGCAAATTGTGTGTAGACCAGCCTAAGCATTTACATTTGATAACTGAAAAGATACTCTGAAAAGTGATTTAGAGTGCCCAGGAAACAAAGTCCATCCAGTAACTGACCCTTAATAGAAGGCTTCCCTTTGGAAGAGAGAGCACTTTGATACACAAAAGTAGAAGGGCAATGTACACAAAGCCTTTGAATAAAACTAGATTTCCCTCTGCTGTTAGAACCAGAGTAGAAAAGAGAAACCATAGTTCGTTAGGCATGAAGCCACCACTTTTTCTCTAGGAAAACTACAATTTTAATACAAGACACAGAGCCTCCTCTACAATGCTAATTTGAAACCCATGAGAAAATCATTGTGGAAGCAAGATCCAAAATTGACTAAGATTAAGAAAAATATTTGGACCAGACAGTTGCTTTACCAGTTTATGTAATTCAGGAGCCTGTTCGAGCAGTTTTGATAAATACTGCCCTTTCAAGTAAATTGAGCACCAAATAAAGTCCACCTATATATCTCTCCATAATCTTACACAGTGGTATAACAATGGGATGGAAATTAGAAAAGATAAATGAACAAGAGTGTTTTTTCCCCCTCTAGTGAATAGAGGAACTCGGTCTCATTCTTATGTCTTTTCAACACTCTATATACGAGTTCAGTTCCTAATCGAAGTCCAGGTGGAAAACTTGCAAAAATAACACTTCCTAAGTCCATTAAAACTATTTCTATGGATACTACTTCAGATTAGTAGAATTTTGTTTTAACATCTCACCATCTGAGATTCTGGCTGTTTAATATCCCAGATTACTGAATGCCGGTTAGAGAAAAGGTATTATTGGAATGTCAAATAAAGATATAATAATTTACAGGTAGGATTTTCCAAAGCACTTGTTGGCCTAATTCTTCTCTGCTTTTAAAAATCCCACCCTAAATAGTTCTAGAGCTAAAATAAAAATTAAATGTGTTAATAGAGATATACCAGCACATCCTGGCATTCATATAATATGTGAGAAAATGATTCTATGTGAGTAAATTGACAAACAATGACACACGCAACCAAACCAGTGACATTAAAAACGAGCAATGCTGCTGTTACAGGGCCACTTGGTAATGAAAATGAAAATTTACACTCATTCCTACAACAGGACCAGGAGTGAAGGTTAGAATCGGCATCTGGGGTCACAAGACACTGCCAGATACTCCTATATTTTTCCCCTGTGTTAAATGAATTTAGTGCTTGATAACCCTGTAGACTAAAGTACGGTATCTTAAAAAAAAACAAACAGTTGTAAGGTGCCTATTGGAGCAATTAGGTATATTTTACATAAAATAAGTTAAATTTTAATAAATTGCTGATATTTAATTGAATTATCCCTCTAAAATAATATGTCTAGAAAATCCCTCCAAAAGTATATATTTTATTGCCTATATGCTACCGGTGTAGAGAGAAGTGACACCATATCATTACAAGATTATAAATGAAACCACCAATTTTATTGTAAAGCTAGGGAAAGTCACCTTTCCAAAGACAGAGCAGGATCAACAACACCCGCCTCCAGTCCAAGATGAAGGAGTTCAAGTCTATCCAGCCTGATGCTCAGAATCGCCACAGTAAACATAATATAATCTAAAGAAGCTTGAAGAAGGACTTCTGAGTTCATAACACTTATGTTATACCGAAGCTATGATAGTCACTTACACCCAGATTTAGGCATTGCTGTACTCAACATTGCAATGCCTAAGCTAATTAAAGAACCTAAGGCTCAGTCTACACTTAAAATTTAGGTTGATTTAGCTACAGTGCTGAGGGGTATGAAAAATCCACACATCTAGGCTGACATAGATAGCTATGGCACCCAACACCCAGTATCGACACAGCAAGGTAAACAGAAGAATGCTTCTGTCAACTTAGCTACCTCACTTGGGGAAGTGGAGCACCTACAGTGAAAATCCACTGCCATCAGTGTATGCTGCCTCTATACTATAAGCTTGCTACAGTGCCATAGCTATGTTGTTGTTGCACCTATAGTGTAGACACACCCTAAGTCTCATTTTTCAAAATGACTAAGGGTACGTCTACATAGCAGAAAAAAAAACAACAACAAAAACCAACAAACCCACAGTGCAAGTCTTGGAGCCTGGGCCAACTGACGTGGGCTCATGCAGCAAGGCTAAAAATAGCAGTGTAGACATTTGGACTCTGATCCAGGCTCTGAGACTCAGTGAAGGGGGAGGGTCTTAGAGCCTGGGCCCAAGCCCGAATGGCTACACTGCTATTTTTAGTTCTACAGTGCTAGTTCAAGTCAGTTGACCCAGTTTCGGAGACTACTGCCATTTTTTTTTTTTTTTTTTTTTTTTTTTTTGCTGCGTAGGTGTATGCTTAGGCATGAAGGCATGTAGATCTTATTGAAAATCATTCTTTAGAAGTTGGTCCCATAAAAAAATTCTCTATAATTCACTTACCATGTATAGCGCAGAGCAACCAAGTGCAGGAAGCATCATTTATGGCTCTAAATACAGGAGATGCCAAAGAGGTCCCTGGGATTTCAGGAGCAATAATATAGTTGTTTATATTTGTGGCATGGCTGGGATGAGGAGCACAGGTAGCTGGTGTTACTCCGTTTAAGAAGCAGCTGGTTCAAAGTTCACAGCTTAGTGCAAAGCATAACAATAAGGGTATCACCGGAGGAAAACTTGAATGCTAGGCATTACCCATGGCATGGAGCAAAGATGCAAAGGAGTGATGGGCGGACCAGTGGCAAGTGAGATTCTTACATCCTGCATCGACTCATTGGAACATTCACATTGTAACGATGAGATAGTTTAAAAATGAAAATAATAAATCAGTGAATGGTGGTCAGATCCCCAATTCTTAAAGCAGATTAATGCTGAGGGTGTGGTAATAGAAGGCAACTTAACACTGGCTAATCTGAAAGGGTTGGCTCTGAAACCAGCCTAGTCACCTCCACTCTCTTAAAAGTGATTATTCAAAAATACCTATATTATTGGAGTGTCCCAATTCAGCTGTAAGGCCTTATTTTGCTGGCCTCTGCAGAAGCAGAAAACAGACAATCCCTGCCCTGGATGGCTTGCAATCTGAATGCCAAAAGGGTCAGCCTATTTCACTTCCTACTATTGTTAAAGTCACCAGTTCCTGTTTGTGTTATAGTTGATTGTGATTTAAAGGGGATTCTTCTATCCATTTCCATTTTTTAAGCACTATGTGAGTCTGGCTTGCACCTCTCTTTTCATACCTGTTGCTGCTTATCTTCATAAAGGTTGAACCATGATCCAAAAGACTGTATCATCAGAGTTGCTCAGTGCATGGATAGCCCTGGATGTTTTCATAGATTCAACAGTGATGAACATGATAGAAACAGATAAGATTAAATTAGAATTGGCCATTGAGGGGAAACCCTTAAAATGAAGGGGGTGAAAAAAACACATTATTGAAAGCTCTGTAGTGACACTATGAGGCCACTTTGATGTAATGCAATTGAAATAAATTTCACTTTTAAATCTGTCTGTTTCACACACTATCAATCAGGAATTAATATGATCAGTGTTTTTTGTTTATTTTGGTTCAGAAGGGTTCTTTTGTATGTAGAGATATAACCTTTCCTTTTTAGAAAAATGTTTTAGCTACCTGATGATGATACAATCAGTTGATTGAAAGTTGTAGTATTAAAAGGTACATGTTGAAAGTTGAGATTTTTCCTCTCTTTTTTTCCTGATTAAAAAGGTGTTTTAAGGATCTAATTGATTCCCTGAAAAGTTTTCACCCTTAGCTGTGAACAGTAATAACTAGTCTGGTGAGTGCAAGTTATACTTTTCCTCTGACACATGCTTGCTTTAAATATCTGTTCTAACCAATACATTATAAAAAGCAACAGAATTTGCTGGGGACTTGCTTCAGACACAACTACTCAACTCCTCTACAACTGAACTGAAGATCTAACATGATTTGGGGTTTTAAAAGGATACTATCAAGGCATTTTTCATGTTATAGATATCAAAGTCATCCCTGAGCTGCATTTGGCTTAAATGCAGGCTGAAATGATTAAGGCACCTCAGTTTCCATAGCCAATGATACACAATGGAATGATGTGGCTAGCACCATCTTTGACTCCCTAACCTGATGGATCAGGACCCATTTGCATCTAAATGGCCTTTCTGTGTGAGATCGAGTGAAATGCAAACCCATGACCCTGGGATTGTAGATGAGCACCAAAACTACTCAGCCATGTATGTATATATAGCTGTTGTAAAAGCTTCTTGGAAATATAAAAGATAATTTTTTTATAAACATGCTTTCTCAGTTATTTATTATGCATACATGGCCTTTAGTTTGTTAGGCTGTTGCCACACTAGGCATTTCAGCCATATATGTTAAACAGGCATGGAACATAGCTATCCTCGTTGCTCCATTTCATGTGGTATTGAAAATGATGGTCCCACCTGTTTAGACAAGTAGCTGAGTTAGACACTGGTTCTAGCAAACGATACTGGACTCTGACAGAATGGTCTTATCCATAGTAACAATTTTAATAAATTCACCCGACTCCACTCTTGCACCACCAATATAAAGCTCCTGTGATGCTAGCAATGGTAGGAGTAGTAGTGTAGGCTGTCTGATGGCATTTCTACCACCATGTTATCTAAGCCTGCTCTAGTGGTAAAAATGCTGGTGGCTGATGTATATTAATCCTTTCGATATTGTTAATATCATTGGAGAGCAATGGCAGAGCATTTTCCTAAAATTGTCATGATTGGCTGTGCCTATCAGTCCTTGAGGTATTTAGCACTCTTTGCTGCCAAGTGTGTTGGCGTTGTCTATCCACAACAATGGGACATTTTTGTAGAGGGAGCAAGAAGAGCTATGTTTGACACACATTGTTTAACAAAGCTGAAAATCCTAATGTAGACACAATATCAGGTCAGGGATTTTTAATAGTCTCCAGGTGACAGACATTTTTCCCCACCAGAAAAAGACAGACAGAAAGAATTTGCTTTGAAAACAAATCACATATATAAAGAATTATACAGACTTTGCAACAAAAAAAAAGAACATACGAAAAATGTGGGCAACATATAGGGCCTGTTTCTCTGAGGGGTAATTCTACATTTTGTGGAAGGAAGAAATTTTTCTCTGGCAGGTTGATTTTTAAAATAACCAGCAGTAGTTTAAAGCTGTTCCTAGGTTTGGAATCTAAGAGTAAATGCCTGGGAAATGGATTGGAAGGGAAAAGGCAGGTGAGGCAGTCAAAGGTACATTTATCACATGCCTGTGCAATTTATTGCATGGCTGTCACCTACACACATATTATATGCAGATAAGCCATATCTGCTTTATACCTCAACATTTTATTGTTTTTATATCTAAAGAAAGGGAGAAGAGCAGTGGAGAAGAAGCATAGATTGGTCAGGTGATTCAAAGTGGTTTGAACCATCTGTGTGTCTACACACACCCAGAGAGCAGATCAGGGCAACTGAGGCAGAAGGTCCCAGAAACATCCAATTGAAATTTTCCTGAAACTTTATAGAAAGCAAGTATTATGGGTAAACAGTTTTGCATGTCTCACATAATCATAACTTGAGAGCTGAGCCAATCACAACTGAAGGGTAAGGAGGCTATAAATAGAGGAGCTGAAGAGAGTTCTGTATTGGGTAATCAATGCAAGACCAAGAAAGGTGTTTGCTGTCAGCAGGATCTCAGCACCTGTAACATTTTGGCTACAGATTTCTCATCTGACTACAGGCTGATGAGAGCAAGTCACCTATTAACTAAATAACTGAATGTTGCCAGCATTAAGGAGCCATCAGACTTTTGCTGACAAGAGTAGCACTTAGATTTCTGACTGAGACGCTGTCATTTCCTTTCAAGCCCTGAAGAAATTCAGGTGACACATACTACATTTTAGGTCACATTACAGACTGAGAAATCATCTCGGAAAGAAGATCAGAGGGGAAAGAATGTGTTCAATGTTAAATGTGTTCAATAAAATACAGAAGTATTAGTGTTATGCTAAAACACTGTTGTAATGCAGATGTTAAAAAAAATCATGAATGTATAACAATTGCAACAGAGTAGTGGAATTCTGTATAGGAAGAAACATTAATAGATTTACTATCTAATGGTTGTGGTTTTAAAAGTTACGTTAGAAATATTTCAAATACTATTTACAATGTGTTTATGTACATCAGATGTCAATGTTGTATCCTAAGCAATTGTGTAGTGTTCTCTGACACTTATCTTCAGGGTTCTGACTCTGTTATGCTTTCCAAGAAGTTCTGAAAGGACAGAAATTCTTCAGCAAAAGTTAAACTGAGAGGTGCGGGAAAGGATATATAATAGTAGTTGTACATAATTTACCTTATCACCTGTCCCATATACACATACCATTAATAGTGACAGATTTGGTTCTTGGGTGTGCTCATTCATGTAGCTAACTTGGAACAATGAGGAACCCCAAACATACATCAAAGGATGGAATTTGTCAACAAGAAATTTGATTTTAGCATTAAGAAATGTTAATATTATTTTAATATGGTCACAGGTAGAATCCCTGACCAAGACTGGAACCCCATTGTGCTAGGAACTGAATATGCGCATAGCATGAGCCAATCCCTGCTCTACAGAGCCTTAATCTAAAAAGACAAGATGGATAAAAGTCCTGGAGAATGTAATGCTATGAATATCACCTCAGTCATTTACAGGTTGAGATCAAACCAAATGTCTCCCATTCAAACAAAAATGTCTGTCAGAAAGTCAACCATCTAGAACAGTCTACTACAATCAATCAGTAGTAAAGGTGATATATAGCTGAGTATTGTTACAGCCCATATTCACTAACATGCTGAACATCAGAGAGGGCAAATCAGAGCTAGGAAACTCATGGGCAAAAACAAGCAAGTACTCAATCCCCTTATGAGACCTCCCTTTCAGGAGGGTCCTCAACCACTGAAGAACAGTTCCATTCACCTCACAATCCTTAATCAGATGTACATGTGCAGCTTTATATGGAAAAAGTATTAACATACACATTAGACTGAGAAAGGTCTCTCTTTTTGAGAAACACTGTCTTACTGTTGTATTAGGTGTTCCACAGCATATATAACCATATATCTAGGAGGGAGTATAGTACTGAGTTTGGTGTTCTCCCTATTGTGGAAAATCAATCGTATGGTCGATTTTCCACAACATCCCCTAATTAATAACTCAGTAGTCACCTATGCATAAATCTATCCTATTTGGGAAGGATGAGAACAATTATCTTCGTACATCACCTTTGATTAATTGCAGGAGTGTCAGCACTCTTGCCTTGGGTTTGGGGGAACTGCTGTGAATTCGCACATTCCACAAATAGTAGCACACTACTTATATCTGTTCAGCGCATGGATTAAAAATCCGCTGGTCTCTGTTTTATGTCATCCTTATCAGTGGGCACGTGTACACTTTTGGATTGAACAGCTATGACTCTGTGTAAACATGATCGTTTCCACACAAAACCCCATAACTGAAAAAGTAGTGTGTCCGCAAACATTCATATGAACAGAAACTGGTCATCTGAATGAACACAAAACAACCAAAAGGAGCACAAATACTGCCAAATCCAATCACAAATTAGATGAAGTCAGATGTAGCAAACGAGCTAATGAACATGTTTTCCCATTACTTGATCAGTTCTATTTATTACAAAAACCTCTTAAAAACATACTTCAGGAGCGGATATTAGACACATGGGGTGGGGGGGGGGGAAGAAATCATCTGCTTATAGTTTCATATAATTATTTTCATGTTTGAATTATTTACTTTAGTCAGCAAAAATTTCTCATGGAAATTTGCATAAAGCTATTTTGCCCCCACTGAGCTATTCAGTAGGAAACACCACATAAATACATTTGCGCCACATAAATACATTTGCTTATATTTTCAGAGGTGTCAAATGAATAACTAGCTGATTTGGGTGAATACAACAATAATTCTGTCTTTTTTCAGTGGCTCAAAATTCTTAATTTATCCACCAACACCAGCTTCCACTTAAAGTAATGAGAGAGACCATAAGAATGGACATACTGGGTCAGACCAATAGTCTATCTAATCCAGTACTGGAGCTTCTTGGGGCTGTACAGAATAGGGCAGTTAAAATGATCCACCTTGTATTCTTTTCTGGGCTTCTGGCAGTCAGAAGTAGGGTTGCCCCAAATATGTAGATGCACCCTTGACCATCTTGGCTAGTAGTCATAGGTGGACCTATCTAATTTTTTTTTGGCCAGCACAAAATCCCATGGCAGTAAATTGCAAATGATAATTGTGCTTTGTGTGAGAAAAAAATACTTCCTCTTGTTTGTATTAAACATGCTGCCTTTAATTTTGTCAGGTGACCCCCAATTTTCCTATTGTTTGAAAAGGTAAACACTTCTCTATTTACTTTCCCCACACCATTCATGATTTTACAGCCCTATATCACATACCTTCCCCAACCCAAAACATCTCTTTTCTAAGCTGAACAGCCCTATGGCTTCCAGGTATGGAAGCTGTTCCATACTCAGGATCATCTTTGTTGCCCTTCTCTGAACCTTTTCCAGTTTCACTATATCCTTTTAAAGACAGGATGACCAGAATTGCACACAGTATCCAAGGAGTGGGCACACTATGAATTTATGTAGTGGCATATTAATATTTTCTGTCCCATTCCTAGTGGTTCCTAACTTTTGGTAGCTGTTTTGGACTGCTGCTGAGCATTGAGCTGAAGTTTTCAGAGAACTATCCATGATGACTCCAAGATTTATTTCTTGGATGGTAACAGTAACAGTTAATTTAGACTCCATCATTTATCCAGAACAAATCATATCAAACCAACCTAATAGCCTTCTTTGACAGGGTAACACGACTTGAGGATAAAGGGGAAGTGGTAGATGTGGTACATCTGGACTTTGGTAATGCTTTTATTACTGTCTCACATGACCTTCTCATAAACAAACTAGGGAAATATGACCTAGATGAAGCTACTATAAGGTGGATGCATAACTGGTTAGAAAACCATCCCCAGTAATTATCAGTGGTTCACAGTCAAGCTGGTAGGGCACATTGAGTGGGGTCCCACAGGGATCAGTTCTGGGTCCAGTGCTGTTCAAAATCTTCATCAATGATTTAGATAATGGCATAGACAGTACACTTATAAAGTTTGTGGATGATACCAAGCTGGGAGGAGTTGCAAGTCCTTTGGAGGGTAGGATTAATATTCAAAATGATCTGGACAAACTGAAGAAATGGTCTGAAGAAAGTAGGATAAGAACATAAGAACGGCCGTACCGGGTCAGACCAAAGGTCCATCTAGCCCAGTATCTGTCTACCGACAGTGGCCAATGCCAGGTACCCCAGAGGGAGTGAAGCTAACAGGCAATGATCAAATGATCTCTCTCTCCTGCCATCCATCTCCATCCTCTGATGAACAGAGGCTAGGGACACTATTCTTTACCCTTCCTGGCTAATAGCCATTTATGGACTTAGCCACCATGAATTTATCCAGTTCCCTTTTAAACATTGTTATAGTCCCAGCCTTCACAACCTCCTCAGGTAAGGAGTTCCACAAGTTGACTGTGCGCTGTGTGAAGAAGAACTTCCTTTTATTTGTTTTAAACCTGCTACCTATTAATTTCATTTGGTGACCCCTAGTTCTTGTATTATGGGAATAAGTAAATAACTTTTCCTTATCCACTTTCTCCACATCGCTCATGATTTTATATACCTCTATCATATCCTCCCTTAGTCTCCTCTTTTCCAAGCTGGAGAGGCCTAGCCTCTTTAATCTTTCCTCGTATGAGACACTCTCCAAACCCCTAAACATTTTAGTTGCCCTTTTCTGAACCTTTTCTAGTGCTAGAATATCTTTTTTGAGGTGAGGCGACCACATCGGTACACAGTATTCGAGATATGGGTGTACCATGGATTTATATAAGGGCAATATTATATTCCCAGTCTTATTCTCTGTCCCCTTTTTAATGATTCCTAACATCCTGTTTGCTTTTTTGACCGCCTCTGCACACTGCTTGGATATATTCAGAGAACTATCCACGATGACGCCAAGATCTTTTTCCTGACTCGTTATAGCTAAATTAGCCCCCATCATATTGTATGTACGGTTGGGGTTATTTTTTCCAATGTGCATTTCTTTACATTTATCCACATTAAATTTCATTTGCCATTTTGTTGCCCAATCACTTAGTTTTGTGAGATCTTTTTGAAGTTCTTCACAGTCTGCTTTGGTCTTAACTATCTTGAGTGGTTTAGTATCATCTGCAAACTTTGCCACCTCACTGTTTACCCCTTTCTCCAGATCATTTATGAATAGATTGAATAGGATTGGTCCTAGGACTGACCCTTGGGGAACACCACTAGTTAACCCTCTCTATTCTGAGAATTTACCATTAATTTCTACCCTTTGTTCCCTGTCTTTTAACCAGTTCTCAATCCATGAAAGGACCTTCCCTTTTATCCCATGACAGCTTAATTTATGTAAGAGCCTTCGGTGAGGGATGTAAACCCCTCCTCTCTACACCATCGTCTCATCCACGCATTAAGACTCTGAAGCTCTGCCTGCATACCTGGCCCTGCACGTGGAACTGGGAGCCTTTCTGAGAATGCCTCCATAGAGGTCCTGGATTTCAGTCTCTTCCCTAGCAGCCTAAATTTGGCTTCCAGGACATCTCTCCTACCCTTCCCTATGTCATTGGTACCTACATGTACGACGACCACCGGCTCCTCCCCAGCACTACACATAAGTCTGTCTAGATGCCTCGAGAGATCCGCAACTTTCGCATCAGGCAGGCAAGTCACCATACGGTTCTCCCAGTCATCACAAACCCAGGTATCTATGTTTCTAATGATCGAATCTCCCATTACTAACACCTGCCTTTTCCTAGCAACTGGAGTTCCCTCTCCCGGAGAGGTAACCTCAGTGCGAGAGGCAACCCCAGCACCATCTGGAAGGAGGGTCCCAACTATGGGAAGGTTTCCCTCTGCTCCCATTGACTGCTCTGCTTCCCTGGGCCTTTCTTCCTCCTCAACAGCACAGAGGCTGTCTGAGCGGAGGTGGGACAATTCTACAGTGTCCCGGAAAGCCTCATCAACATACCTCTCTGCCTCTCTTAGCTACTCCAGTTCCACCACCCTGGCCTCCAAAGTCTGTACGTGGTCTCTGAGGGCCAGGAACTCCTTGCACTGACTGCACACATACGCCACCCACCCACAAGGCAGGTAATCATACATGCTACACTCAGTGCAATAAACTGGATAGCCCCCACTCTGCTGCTGGGCTTCTGCCTGCATTGTCTCCTAGTTAATGAAAGGGTGGTTTAAAGAAAGGAGTTTTGGAATATGGTTTGGTTCATAGGTTTTAAGGGGACTACAGGGGAACAGGTAGGACTGATAAGGGACCCCCCGTTCCTTCCCACTCCCCTTCCAAACTCCCTTGCAAAACTCCCTATTAGCAGCCCCTGGTCACAAGCTCCCTGGTTGCTTGTGCATGGCTTTATAAAGCCCTGGCCTGAGTTAATGCCCCACCCACTGATTAAGGCTCAGCCAATTACCAGAGGCTTCAAGCTTCCAAACCTCCCTTTGAAGCTCACGGCCTTCAACTGCCATCCACAGCACATGGTCCTTCAAACAAACAAACAGACTGACAAACACAAGCTCAGCACACACCAAGTAACCCACAAACACAAACACACACACACTACAGACAGTCACTTACCCCACAGATGCTGTATTTGCTCCTCCTTCACCTGGAGAACTCCCTTGCAAAACTCCCTGTTAGCAGCCCCTATTGATGAAAGTCAATAAGGACAAATGCAAACTACTCCACTCAGGAAGGAAAAATTAGTTATACATGTACAAAATGGAAATAACTGCCAAGGAAGGAGTACTGCAGAAAGGGATCTGGGGGTCATAGTGGAGCACAAGCTGAATATAAGTCAACAGTGTAACATTGTAGCAAAAAAAGCAAACATCATTCTAGGATGTATTAGCAGGAGCATTGTAAGCAAGACAGAAGAAGAAATTCTTTTCCTCCCTCTGCACTCATATGGCCTCAACTGGAGTATTGTGTCCAGTTCTGGATACCACATTTCAGGAAAGACATAGAGAAATTGGAGAAAGTCCAGAGAAGAGCAACAAAAATGATTAAAGGTCTAGAAAACATGACCTATGAGGGAAGATTGAAAAAACTGGGTTTGTTTAATCTGGAGAAGAGAAGACTGAGAGGGGACATAACAGTTTTAAAGTACTACATAAAAGGTTGTTACAAGGAGGAGGGAGAAAAATTATTCTCCTTAGCCTCTGAGTATAGGACAAGAAGCAATGGGTTTAAATTGCAGTAAGGGTGGTTTAGTTTGGACATTAGGAAAAACTTCCTAACTGTCAGGGTAGTTAAGCAGTGGAATAAATTGTCCAGGAAGGTCATGGAATCTCCATCATTGGAGATTTTTAAGAGCAGGTTAGACAAACACCTGTGCAGGGATGGTCTAGATCAGGGTTTCTCAAACAGGGGTCGCCACTTGTATAGGGAAAGCCTCTGATGGGATGGGACGGTGTGTTTATCTGCCTCATCCACAGGTCTGGCCGATCGCAGCTCCCACTGGCCACGGATTGCTGCTCCAGGCTAGTGGAGGCTGCTGAAAGTGGAGGCAGCTCCCATTGGCACAGAGCAGCAGTCAGGGGCTTTCCCTGTTTGAGAAACCCTGGTCTAATACTTAGTTCTGCCTTAAGTGCAGGGGACTGGATTAGATGTCCCTTCCTGTCCTACAATTCTTTGATTATGGATGGGTAGTTGGGATTATTTTTTCCATTGTACATTACTTATCTATGTTGAATTTCATCTGCCATTTTCTTTCCCAGTCACCCAGTTTTGTAAGATCACCCTGTAACTCTCCACAGACAACTTTGAACTCAAATATCTTGAATAACTTTTGTTTGCAGTTAGTGTAGCCATACTGGTCCCAAGCTATGAGAGAGGCAAGGTAGACGAGGTAATGTTTATTGGACCAACTTCAGCTGGTGAAATGTACATGCTTTCAAGCTCCACAAAGTGCTTCAGGGTGCTTCCTCACTTCCTTCCCTAGACCAGAAGAAGAGTTCTGTGTAGTTCAACAGCTATTACTTTCCTTCAGCAGAATTTGGTCCAATAAACACTATTACTTCACCCACCTTGTGTCTCTTGTAATCAGGGCCGGTGCAATCATTTAGGCAGACTAGGCGGTTGCCTAGGGTGCCAAGATTTGAGGGCGCCAAAAAGCGCACTCAAAATTTTTTTAAAATGGTTGAGCAGCCGCTGCTGCTGGAACAGAGAGGGAGTCTGAGCTGCCGCAGTCGTGCCTGCGGATGGTCGGCTGCTCGAGCAGCTCCGGTGGACCGCCCGCAGGCACCACTTATCACTGTTTGGAATGTTCAGTGTCCCCCTTAGAAATGCTAACAAGCTTATTCAGCGAAGTTTTGATGTACTTGATGCATGCTATGAGATCGTCAGTTAGGCATCAACGAGATAATTTAAGAGTAAATGTCTTTTTGTTTGAAGTACCACTGAACACTAATCTGTCCATTGCCCCCTCCCTCCTGTGTTACTGCTTGAAGCAGAATCCTGGGTAACAGTAATGGGGATGCTGGTAAAACCTTTTAAAATATTTCCCCTTTATAATGCCACATTTTTAATACAATTTTAAAATTAGATCCCATAATTTCAAGGCATCGATTTCCCCGTTTGGACGATTAAATTGCAATTGTCGGCATGAACATCATTTTAAAGCTGGGTTTTGAAAATCTAATTTAACTTCAAAAATTAATGACCAAAAGATGGGCACGTGAAGTAAGGTAAAAGTAATTAACCGAGGGTCTAGCATTCACTCCCAGCACCGCAAAAGAGCTGAGGGATTTCCAAAGAACTCCGACACCACTACAGTGTATCATTCAAACGTGATAACATAGTTACTACAGATAATAAATAATAAGTTACCTGGGATCGAAATAGATCTTTGTGAAAGGGAAAGCAGGAAACTTGTCTTTTTGATTACAGAATTATTTTGCTTCTGGATCCATTAAAATCATAACCGATCTTTTGGGGGAGGGGATGTGGGGAAGAAACTCTTTTCTCTACTAGGTTTGTTTATAGGCAGCTGAAAAGAAAAGTTAACCGGCTTTGCACAGAACTGAAACCTAAAGGTCTCTCTTCCCTCCTTCTCTACTCTGACCCCTCTGGGCTATTCCAAGTTAATTGTCATCTAATTGCCCAGCAAAGAAAGAGATAGTGGCAGCAATTAGGCATAACCCCCACCAGTTCAGGAGTCATTAACACAGTACAAAGATATGCTGCATGCTTTACAGGCACCCAGGCCTAATGAGGGACTGGGGGCAAGAGGAGCAGGGCTGAGCCCCTAGGGAGTGAGCCGCAGAGAGCCAGTGCCCAGGAGGCTGAGAGGGCAAGGGGCTGCAGGGGCGTCCCCACTGCTATTTAAAAAGTCAGATCCCGCAGTGGTACCTCTCCATGGGACAGAGCCGGTTCCTCACAGAAGCTTCTGACCAGCAGCTCTTCCTTCTGCAGCTGCTCTTTGTGCTCCAGCTCCATCCATGGCAGCTGAACCCCCTGTCCTGACTGCAGCCAACCCCTCATCCCCTGCCCTGCCTCTAGTCAGCCCCACACCCCTTCCTCTGCCTCCAGCCAGCCCCTCACCCCCTGCCCTACCCGCAGCCACCCCTGCTGCACCCCCTGCCCTGCCCACAGCCAGCCTCACACCCCCTGCCCTGTCTCTAGCCAGCCCCACACCCTTGTATCCAGCCAGCCCCTTACCCCCTGCCCGCAGCCAGCCCCGCACCCCCTTCCCTGCCTCAACCAGCCTCACACCCCCTGCCCTGCCCGCAGCCAGCCCCTGCTGCACCCCCTGCCCTGCCTGCAGCCAGACCCATACCTCCTGCCCTGCCCATAGCCAGCCCCACACCTCCTGTCTCCAGCCACCCCACACCCCCTGCCCTGCCCACAGCCAGCCCCTCACTCCCTGCCCTGCATGCAGCCAGCCCCTGCTGCACTCCTTGCCCAGTCCATAGCCATCCCCACACCACCTGTCTCCATCCAGCCCCTGCTGCAGCCCCTGCCCTGCCTGCAGCCAGCCCCACACCCCCTGCCCTGCACGCAGCCAGTCCCGCACCCCCTGTCTCTAGCCAACCCCACATCCCATCTCCAACCAGCTTCGCATCCCCTGCCCTGCCCTGCCCAGAGCCAGCCAGCCCTACACCCTGTCAGGTTATTCAATTATTTTCATTAAATATGTAGGCTAAATAATAAAATTAATAATTTTTCAAGCCGAATATGTATTAATTCTAATGAACAATGCCACATTATGCAGTATTCATTTTTGAAAGTTTATAATAAGCAATGCTCTGGGGGGAGGAGTGGGGGCAGAGGGCGCCAGGTGGAAGTTTCGCCTAGGGTGCAAAATATCCTTGCACCGGCCCTGCTTGTAATTTTCCATCATCTGCAAACTTTACCACCTCACCATTAACCCCCTTTTCCATATCATTCCATCCATCCATCAAATTAGTGAATGGAAATCTGTGCCTCAGAAATTAGGCCATCTGGGGCAAAGGACCCGGAAATGTTGAGCAACACTGATCCCACTACAGACCCCTGGGGGACACCACTATTTATCACTCTCCATTCTGAAAACTGTCCATTTATTCCTACTCTTTCTTTCCCAACTTTTAACCAGTTACTGATCCACGAGAGGACCTTCCCTCCTATTCCGTGACTACTTATATCAGGGGTAGGCAACCTATGGCACAGGTGCCGAAGGTGGCACGTGAGCTGATTTTCAGTGGCACTCACACTGCCCACCTCTTGTCCACCAATCTGGCGGCTCTGCATTTTAATTTAATTTTAAATGAAGCTTCTTAAACAGTTTAAAAGCCTTATTTACTTTATATACAACAATAGTTTAGTTATATATTATAGACTTATAGAAAGAGACCTTCTAAAAATGTTAAAATGTATTACTGGCACATGAAACCTTAAATTATAGTGAATAAATGAAGACTCAGCACATCACTTCTGAAAGGTTGCCGACCCCTGACTTATATCCTTAAGAGCAGTGGTGGTGATATTACGATGATATGATTATAGCATAATTATGATGTTTATAAGGCAGGAAGTGACATCATTGGTTGTTCTTCACTCCTCACATAAGAAGGCTCCTTGAAACACCTAAGGAACAAAGACTGAAGTAGGGGAAATACTAGACCCAGATTAAAGGGATTTCAAGCCTGTGTATGAAACCTGGAGATTCCAAGCTGTAAAGCAAGTGCAGCATGTCCCTTAAGAATCTGCAGCCTGCTTGTATCATCAGCCAGGGTGAGAATTTGCTAATTCATATCCTATCTTTCTAGTTTTTTAGGATTAGTTTGTGGTTTTTGTTTTACTGGGTAATCTGCTATCACTTAAAATATAACTTATTTTTGCTTTATTTAAAACCAGTGAGTTTGGAGCGAAGTGTGTGGAAATCTTAGCTCAGATGGGCTGTTGCATATTACTCTCCACACAGAGGGCGGGGGGGGGGGAGTGGGCCATGAACTCTATGAGCTTACATTATACAGTTCCCTGTGTAACGCAGGTTGGTATAATTTTGGGTTTGTGCTCCAGAAGGGGTGTATGCCTGGGGAATTGAGAGTTACCTTGGCTTTAGCCTTTCGACTGTTGGTTTGTGCAGTGGCTAGTCAGACAGCCAGCATGTAACTGCAACTGGGTGCATCTCTACACCTGTGTGTATGCAGGTAGAAGTGTAAGAGAAGGAGTGTGTCTGTAGTTTGTCACGACAGCACAGTACTGAGAGGGAGCCCAGGCTGGTGGGTCAGAGGGCTCAGTAGTACCCCAGTTCCAGGTGGCACCCCTAGGGAATCCATCACACACATCCCATGCAATGCACTACAGCATTCAGGGCATGATTTAAGAAAAAAAATCACAAACAAAACAAACAAAAACATAGCATTGAGTGAAGTACCTAAGTCAATTCAATTTTTAAGTGTTCACTAGGCCTAAGTCTCGCAGCCTGTCTCTCCCCAAACAAACAATACCAGTGTCCTTGGCAGTAGTCATCCCTTTCCTTATCACAAAGTCTATGACAATGAAGAAGAGAAGCTGGAATAGAATGCCACTCCATGTCTCTGCTCTCTGTCCTGATGCAGCACACAAACTCTTCACACAAAGCTTTTTATCCAATTCACAATCTTTGCTGGAACCTTCTAGAGGGCTTTCCTGTGGATACTATCAAATGCTTTTGTAAAATCAAGGAAGTCACTTCTCAAGAAGCAGAGCTGTGCAGTCCAGTGGGGTTAGGGTGCATTTTCAGAGCTGGGGGTGCCAGGCCACCCTTACCTGAGCCCCCAACCTATGTATCCCCCTCCTCATAACCTCCTCCCCTCACTCCAGCCCCAGACCCTCTCCTCCTATTCCTCACACACCTCTCTCCTGCTAGAGGCATTCACATGTCTAATTTCCCTCCCAAGGACTTTTATTACATTCCACCCAAAATAAAATTGTCACTCACAAATTATACTGACCTCCAAGCCCTGAGTCCAAAACTCCTTTTGTCTTATGTGGAAAAAGTGGGCAGAGGTTCATGATTAATTTATCTTTAGTTATGTTAAAGTGAAGGGCAAGTTCATGGCCATCCAGAAACCTGTGATCCATCCAATCATTAGTACCTCACAATTTAACAGTACAAGGCAGTGGAAGGAAACAGTTTGTGTGTGTGTATTTTTATATATATATATATATATATATATATATATATATATATAGGCTGGAGTTGCAAGCCTGTAACTCAGGACTGGTCTACACTACAGAGTAAGGCAGCTTATGTCGACTTAACTCTGTAAGTATCTATACTAAAATATAGCTCCCACCAATGTAAGTTGCCCATTACACCAACTTAATAATGCCACCTCCATGAGATGCATAGCACTTAAGTCAATGTAGTTAGGCTGAGACAGTGTCAGTGTAGACACTGCATTGCTTACACTGAGAACAGGTCTCAGCTACAGCCGGGATCGATGTTCTGAGATCGATCCACTGGCAGTCGATTTAGCAGTTCTAAAGAAGACCCACCAAATCAACAGCAGATCACTCTCCACTTGACCCCTGTACTTTACCCCAGACTAGAAGAGTAAGGTAAGTTGATGAGAGAGTTTCTCCCATCAACTCCCCATGGTGTAGACCCTGGGGTAACTCAACCTAAGGTATATCGGCTCCAGCTACATTATAGGTCGACTTACCACGGTAGTGTAGACATAGCCTGACTTTGCTGCCTTTCAGAAACCATCCCACAATGCCCCACACTGGTAGTTAAATCGGTGGAAGCACTTCTGGTGAGAATTGGCACCACCAACACAAGAAGTTAGTGTGTATGTGTAAAACCAATTCAATTACTGCGGTGGTTATTCATCGACGAAACTTAGATTGACTTAGTTTTATACTGTAGACTTGCCCTCAGGAAACACTGGGTCAAATGACCCCAAATTTGGACTAACATTACCCCCACATCCCATAAGGCACACCAAATTTCAAAGCAATCTGATTAACCATTAGCGTTTTAGAGCATTTACAAGAGTCAAATTTGAAGCATATAAAATGGCAGGAATGGAAACCCTCTAGCCTTTTAACTGTATTGGCACATGTGCTCTCTAGGAAATGTACATTTTCTTCAATGCAGTTCTCAATTTGGGTCCTCCAAAGATTTAGTGGGTGCTGACCAATTTGAGACCATTTTGAGCCACATCACATCAGTAGCTTGATTTCTATCTCCATGAAAAAAGAAAAACAAACAAACAAACAAAAATACACACACACACACAAACCACCACACTCCACCAGAAACTTTTTAAAATGGCTGTTTTTCCCAGCTTATTATCTCTGGAATTCTTAGTTCATATGACCTAAAATCTGGGTCACTAAACCTTACATGCACCCTCCCATGGCACTCCAAATTTAAAAGAAATCCAACTACACATTTCAATTTTAACCTTTAAACAGATGTCTTGATGCAGCCTTAATTATAGTGGCACTATCATTCTGCTATAAAGAAAACAATTGGACTGGACATTGTATGGATTAACAAGCTAATGATATAAACCAAACACCTTTCAAAGTGCAAAAGGATTCAGTGGATGTCTAGATTCCCTGATTTATCAGTAAAATTGACAAAAAAAATGGCTTCATATTTCTTTCAAATAAACCAAAATCTTAAACAAACAAACAAACAAAAAAACACCCTAAAATGCATGAGACCTCCTGAGGTCCCTTCCAACCCTAATCTTTTATGATTCTATGATGAGTCATTTATGGAAAAAAATAAATTGGGAATATTTTTCCGTAATAACTACAACAGCCATAAGACCTTTCTATTGCTGTTTAATTCTTTAGCTCCTTTTGTTTTTAGTGTTGTCTGAATGAAGGCTGAGAGGAAATGTCTTGTCTATAAAGCATCCAGAAATCTTTACTAAGGCTTTTAACTTTTGTTGTGCTGATCACACAACACTATCTATGCGGAAGTGAAACTGTAGTACAGAAAATTCATATCATTCTCTCCGTACAGATTAGGAAGCATCAGCAGAAACTGATTTTAGTTCCTTTTTTAAATACATGGGTTTTTTCCAAAACCACACTTTCTATGCCCCCACTTAAAAATACTGAACTATTTTCTGCTGTCAGTTACATCCACTCAGCAAATGGGTTTATACACATGGATGCAAGATCTCTTATGAGGCTTGATTTTCCAAGAAGCCCTGAGCACCGTTCTCTGAAAATCAAGCCCCTTTAACATATCTCAAGTTGAGCACCCCAAAATGGAGGCACTCAAAATCACTAGTTACCTTTCAAAATGTAAGCATGATGGTCTGGCTTGCCCTCTGCATGGAGTTTACATCCTTGTAAATCAGGAATGCAAGGGCAAATCAGGCTCTTAGGACAAGGGAAAACAAAAACACCAAAATGGGATCTGTTGCTAAAGATGATATACTATTGACATTTTTACTGTGCAATAGTAAAATGTAGTGTCTAACAAATCTGAATAAAAATTTATACAATACAACTCTCTCTGGCCTAGATACTGTCATTCTTTCATTATGCTAAAATGAGTAAGTAATGTGCTTATGAGTTATTAGGTCTTGTGACACAGAAAATCTACTGAAGTAATTACCCTTCCCCAGAAAGGTATTGAATTTTATTAACATTTTAGATATTAAGGGAACAACACAGCAAAATAAATTTTATGTGATGCTTTGAAAACTGTGTTCATAAGAGACAAGCAATCAACAAATTAACAGCTTTACTGACACAAATACTTACTGGGCTCCAACTCTATCAGTCTCCCCACATTGGCCATTCTAGAAGGGGGAGGGTCAAACCTTTCTGATTTCTAATTATGTAAAGCTTAACAATCCAAAGCAGTCAAACTGTCTCACTCCATACAGGATACAGCTCACAAAGTGATAAGGACTTCACTCCATTATTTTGAAGAGCATACTTATAATTTATAAGTAACAAAATCTAAAAGGAACTATAATGGTGTTCTTCTCACATAAAAAACAACAACTAGAGCATAAATTATAAATGGAGGGTGTTTTTTTAAAGAAAGAATTACAGATAAAAGATGTTATCTAAGCGAGAAAAAAAACAGTGGCTCAGATGTTGGGGTGCTCTATGATAGATTAGTACAGGGGTAGGCAATCTTTCATAAGAGGTGTGCCGAGTCTTCATTTATTCACTCTGATGTTTCGCGTGCCAGTAATACATTTTAACATTTTTAGAAGGTCTCTTTCTATAAGTCTATAATATATAACTAAACTATTGTTGTATGTAAAGTAAATATGTTTTTTTAAATGTTTAAGAAGCTTCATTTAAAAATAAATTAAAACGCAGAGCCTCCTGGACTGCTGGCCAGGAGGTGGGCAGTGTGAGTGTCACTGAAAACCAGCTCACGTGCCACCTTCGGCACATGTGCCATAGGTTGCCTTCCCCTGGATTAGTATAATTACCCTTATGCAATTATACCTAGTCTAGCCAGCCAATGGCGCCATCTAGGGGGAGCCTCATATATGGGTTTTATTCCACTAATGCAGATGGCATAGACCAGCTGGATCAACCCTGGTGAAACCCTGTTTCTGCAATGGCACCTTGAGACAGCCAGTGTCACAATCTGTCAGAATCTGGCTTAATGGCTGGCTGGCCCAAGATGAGGGGAGTGGCACCTATAGAAGAGTGGTGTGCCCCCTGGTGGCTGGAGGTGGCATAGCAGATCTTTCCTGTCTAGCACTCTTTGTCGACAGTAGCTCTAGTTCTTTGGTGGCCTTTTTGTGATTTAGTCCTCTGGTCAGAGCTTATTTTAGTTCTACCCCTTCCAGGGTAACAGGAAGTCCAACAAATAATAATAGTTCCAATCCTTATATTTGGTCTTCAGCACCAACTCCTGGCCCCATGATCCTCCCACCCTTCTCTCCAGGTTTTAAATCATCCTTATCCAACTACATCAGAGTGGCTTCATGCAACCTTTCCAGTGGCTGGTCAGGCATTCTTCAGACCTTTTCCCCAGACTCTTTGTAACAATCAGTGCCTCCCAGGACTTCTCCCCAGAAGTCTGGTTCCTGCCTTGCATCAGGGTCAGCCACAGGAACTTTCTCCAATCCTGTGTCTTCCAGGTATTCCACCACCCCTCCCCACCCCGCTCCCCATTGGTTTCCTCTTTGCCCTGCAGGAACCTTTCTGCAGTTTTCCCACAATTCTCTGCAGTTTCTGCTACTGAGAGAGACTGCAGAGTTCTTCCCTTTCTCCTTGAAGCCTCTCAAACTTAATTCTAAACCCCTCTTAGGCTTTACCATCACTGCTTTTTAGGCTTTACTACCTCTGGTTCAGAACAACCTGCCTCTGACCCTAGGCTTCACTGCCCCCTGCCTCTCAGGCTTGCTGCTAGCTCAGTACCTCCTGGTTCTGGCTCTGGCTCCAGGCTTCTACTCCCTTTAGCCCACGAGAAGAAACACCTAGTTATCTCTCTGCTGGGTCTCCTCTCTGGCCTTTTCTCCATTATCTGTGCTCCTTCCCTCATGAAGGGCCATCTCCTACCCAGCTGGGTAGGATCACAAATTATGCCTAAAACCCCCTCCAGGTGTCACCAAGTGGTCTATTTGGGCTCCTGTTAGCACATGGTTAATTAGTGTGGGGTTTATACACCCCATGACAGCACCATAGCCTGCCCATCACCCACAGGAGAGGGCTCACTACCGAATATGGGCCCAACCCACTCTCATTAAAGTCCATGGGAAGACTATTGATTTCCATGGGAAATGAATCAAGGATATATAAGGCTGTCAACACTAGAGACTAGCTAGTAATATGTGGGTTTTCAGATTTTGTACAGTCAGTGAGGAAAACTCTTCAGTTTATGAGGAAATGCCCTTTGATTAGCTGCCTTCTCACTTTACCTGCCTCCTGGGAAAAAGCAGCCAATCAGAGCTGCCGCATATGCTGAGGGTTTTTTCCTCCCTTAATAAATGGACTAGGCATAACTCCCACTCCATCCCTTAAAACCCAGGCCAGGTTGTGTGACCAGATTCCTGCTTGAGCACTGAAGAGGCTATCATTTCCCCTCCTTCCGAGGCCTGACAAGGGAAGAAGGGGTTTGCAAAGGCTCCCAGTGTTGACCCTTCCTTGGCAGTTCCTTTCCCTCTAGACTGAAAGGGCCCCACACCATCAGCAGCCACACTAATTTAATTTTAAAATATACTGTTTTTCCCCATAAGTGTCAGGACATGTAAGAGTGGCAACATACTATTCACCAGAGTTTTGAATTCTATTAGCCACTCTGGTAGAAAATAAGCACCTGCAAAATATGTGTTGAAAGGATGAGAGCTGTTTACCGAAACAACAAGTGATGGAAAATTATACTAGGCCAGAGCTTAGTGGCAAGTTGTAGCATCTCAGGGAAGACAGAGGCATTCAACCTCAGGCCTTGTCTTCATTAGGTAAAAAAGGTGTGCTCTTACCTCAGGTTAGCTAATATGAGATAAAATCCGAGTGAACACAAGACAGCTGTAGCATTAATACATGCTACTGGCTGGCAAAGGTAAACCTTAGGCTTCCTCTAATGTTTACCTCAATCTGTTAACATGGGTGATAACTACAAATTGCCTTATCTTCAGTAGGATTTTACTTCATTAGCTACCATGTTGAGTAACACAAAGCATGAACGTATCTTTTTTCCTAACATAGATGCACCCTCGGACAGGCAAAGTCCTTCTCCAAGCTCCCCAGCAGATCTTCCATTACTGCCATTACGGAGTGCTTCCTATGCCCATTTGTGCAGCCTTCCTACTCTAAGGGCCAGTATGGAGAGGGTAGGGACTATGGCTCTACCTTCTCTTTGTCCTTCACGGTCTTCTTTGGGAAGTCAGGTCATAGGTCCCTAGGGATGTAGTGATAGAGAAGCCCTTGCAGTTCTGAGGCTGCAATTATGCTTGCCCCTTATGGTGGTTGTACAGGGGCAGGGGGAAGTTTCCTTGTGCCACCCCCTGCCCCACACCAATATAAGACCAAGACACAGTCAGGCCTTACTAACAAGGTTCACGTACACACAGGCATGTACATGAACACACATTTCAGTCCCACCTCATTTTTCCTCCCAATACCTATACATGGACACCCTTTTTATGCCTATACTTTTTGGCAAAAGGCCTTCTCAGCTTGTGAGCTGAAGGTCCAAATTCACTGATATCCTATTAAGCTCATTAAGAGGATCTAGCCTGCAATTGCTTCTCTGCTGATTCTGCGCTGCCAAGACACCTAATTCCAAGCTTGGAAGCCAACAGAATTGCAAGGTTATATCTCAGTCAAGATTATTGTGCTCATAATCTCATTGGGAATATACATTTGTTTGATATGTATGTCTAAAGGAGTACCTGAGGCCTAAGGGCAGGAGAGATAAAAAAAGATTTCCCTCATACATAACTTCAGAAGTATTACTTAATTACACTCATAACTTGTCAGGATCCTGAACAGGGCAGTCATGACCAACGGTCAGAGCAGGGTCAAACCAGAGATTGAGAGTAGCAGAGGAGTCCATAGTCAGGTTCTAAACCAGGCTGATACAAAAGATCTGAGTCCAAGCTAGATTTCACGATCCAGCTCAGAAGACAAGGTACAAATCAAGGCAAAGTTGAAACTAGGAATTCAAGAGCTTAAAGCAGGAATGGTCATGGCAGTTACAGAGGAGCCACACTGTTACTTGGATACTTCCTGGAACACCACTTGGATTTATATAGGGTGGGGAGCCAATCAGGAGCCATGCGGTTGCCTGTCAGACCCTGATTTTTTAAAAAAAGGCTTCAGAGGTGATCCTGGCAATTACAAGTCAGTAAGCCTAATTTCAGTACCAGGCAAATTGGTTGAAACTATAGGAAAGAACAGATTTATCAGACAAAGATGAACACAGTATGTTGGGGAAGAGTCAATACAGCATTGCTAGAGGGAAATCATGCCTCACCAATCTATTATAATTCTCTGAGGGGATGTAAGTGGGTCAACTCACTGGTAGGGTGCCTCCTTGTGGCTGTTCTTAGGATTAGCTCCTTCCAGGTCCAATGTCCCATTCTGTCACTTGCTTGTGCACCTTACCACCTCTCTCTCTCAGTGACTCAGGGTGCTCTCTCATCATGGCTTGGCCTTCCAGCTCAGTCATTGTAGTCCTTCCCATCCAGTATATCAAAGTATCTCCATACAAAAAGGCAGTCTTCCCTTCACTGCCTTGACTGTACCACTCTTCCAGTAGCTATTATGGGAATCCTGACCTACCCTCTATTCCACATTCCAGTTCAGGGATCCTCTAATCAGCAGCCAAGGCCTTGCACCATTTTAAATCTTGCTGCTGTTTCCCTGAGCCTTTTCCAACACCCTATCCCATAGATTTCCCTCTCTAATGGCCAGAGAGTAGTTACGGGTCCCTCATTGCAATCCTTGTCTACTGCCAACTTCCTGGCCCTACCTGTTTCTTATTAGATGGGCTACTTCATCAATCAACTTTTCAATCCCTGGCTCTCTCCCAGGTGTAGGCTATCCGGTTAATTAATCTAATTTACCCTCCTCTGCCTCTTGTGGGGATGAACATCCAATCACAGGGGGCTAACAAACATGTGGACAAGGGTGATCCAGTGGAATTAGTGGTCATGGACTTTGCAAAATCCTTTGACGAGATCCCTCACCAAAGACTCTCAAGCAAAGTAAGCTGTCATGGGATAAGAAGGAAGGTACTTTCATGAAAAGTGGTTAAAAGATAGGAAATAAAGGGTAGGAATAAATGGTCAATTTTCACATTGGAGAGAGGTAAATAGCACTGTCCCACAAAGATCTGTACTGAAGCCAGTGTTGTTTAACATATTCATAAATGCTATGGAAAAATGGACAGTGAGGTGGCAGTTTGCAGATGATACAAAATTACTCAAGACAGTTAAGTTAAAGCTGACTGCAAAGAGTTACAAAAGGATCTTATTAAACTGAGTGACTGGGCAACAAAATGGCAGATGAAATTCAATGTTTATAAATGCAAAGTAAGGTACATTTGAAAATAGAATTCCAACTACATATACAAAATGATGGGATTTCAATTAGCTGTCACTACTCAAGAAAGAGATCTCAGAGTCATCATGGATAGCTCTCAGAAAACATTTGCTCAATGTGCAATGGCAGTCAAAAAAGCTAATAGAATGTTAGGAACCATTAAGAAAGAGACTGTTAATAAGACAGAAAATATCATAATACCACTATATAAATCCATGGTGTATCCACAACTTGAATACTATGTGCAATTCTTATTGCCCATTTAAAAAAATATGCATATATAGAACTGGAAAAAGTACAGAGAAGGGAAACAAAAACAATAAGATTAAAAAGACTGGAATTATTCATTTTAGAAAAGAGGTGACTGAGAGATGATATGATAGAGATCTATAGAATATTCCGCTGCTGAATAACAGAGTGCCAAGGCTGAAGTGCATAACTTTTGGGCATTGGCATCCCGTGTCATTCCAGCCAGTTTTCCAAGCAGGTGGCTGCACATTTTGACCTTGTAAGTTGGTCACAATATGTGAGAACTCTATTCAATGTAACGTGTAGATAGACAGGGTGTGCATCATGCTTTTTTCACTGACCATTGAGAACTATGTTCAGCTCTCTGTCTGTTTGTTTATGCATGATGTAAGTGGAAGACACTTGATATAGTCTTACTTCCACTTGGTATCAGGCGCCACTGATGATAATAATCAGCCATAGCTGCCATATCTGCATTCAGAACACTCTCAAGTATGTCAAGGGAGTGTGACTGAGTCCTGAGGCATGTTATCTGCATAAATAAACTTGCGAGACCAGGTATATGGTAGGTCATTTGAATATTAATTGAATAATGTTGGAGATCATACTGATCCTTGTGGGATGCCATTCAATCAAGGACAGTCAAGTAGAAATACATAGAAAAACATGGATTAGGAGAGATACTTGATGGGTCAGTTAGTGCATCCTGTATTGCATTGATCATGATTTCATTATTTCTGAACCATCTTCAATAGACAGGTATCTTGTCTAAGCCTTACTGTTCTAATGAAAGGTTTCAGAGTAGCAGCCGTGTTAGTCTGTATCCGCAAAAAGAACAGGAGTACTTGTGGCACCTTAGAGACTAACAAATTTATTTCAGCATAAGCTTTTGTGGGCTACAGTTCACTTCTTCAGATGCATAGAATGGAACACCTATGCATCCGAAGAAGTGAGCTGCAGCCCACGAAAGCTTATGCTGAAATAAATTTGTTAGTCTCTAAGGTGTCACAAGTACTCCTGTTCTTTGTTCTAATGAAAAGAGAAGACTGAGAGGGGACATGATAGCAGTTTTCAGGTATCTAAAAGGGTGTCATCAGGAGGAGGGAGAAAACTTGTTCACCTTAGCCTCCAATGATAGAACAAGAAGCAATGGGCTTAAACTGCAGCAAGGAAGATTTAGATTGGACATTAGGAAAAAGTTCCTAACTGTCAGGGTAGTTAAACACTGGAATAGATTGCCTAGGGAAGTTGTGGAATCTCCATCTCTGGAGATATTTAAGAGTAGGTTAGATAAATGTCTATTAGGAATGGTCTAGACAGTATTTGGTCCTACCATGAGGGCAGGGGACTGGACTCGATGACCTCTCAAGGTCCCTTCCAGTCCTAGAGTCTATGAGTCTATGAAAGTGATTCCACAATTTCCAATGGAAATTTCTCTATGGTGTAACTGTTCTTAAAAAGTTTCCCCTTAACATTTAATTTACTTTTCTGTGCTACAGTTTAAGCTCATTATTTCTTCTTTTGTTGTCATTGACTAATGAGAACGATTTGCTCTTGGACTATTCTCTGTCTAGTTCAAAAAAGAAGAACCTTCATTAAAAACCAGTTAAGGTTGCTCAAGCAAATATTGCACAAAAACAATCATAAAAAGCAAGAAAATCTGTAGTTAAGTGTTCAACCACTCCTTGTAACCTGCAACCATGATTTTGTCTTCTCCACATTACCTCATCCTCTTCTACAACCTATAGCTCACAAACTTCCTCTTTCCATCTCCACAAAAAAAAAACGAAAAAAAAAACCCACACCGTCTTATAATTTTTACAGTGTAGAGTAGATGGTTTTATTTGTCTGCCCTGTTGAATTAGTATTGTGTTAAAGTATGATTTGTGCATGCAGTACAGTTTTACTCGATGGTTGTTGTTTAAGCCCATTGTGCTAGCAGATGGCATTGGAAAATGGAAGTTGTTGATGGATCTGAACAGGGTTTTTTTCCCTCAGAAAAATTCAATTAAACTACCCCAAATAAAGGAATAACTCTTTAAAGAATAGTCTAGTGTAAATCAGTGTTGCTTCAATACCAGTTTACACTAGATGGGGACTTGGCCATACGTATTTAATTTTGAAATTTCGAAAGTGACCTTTGTGCGTGATGTTATCAAAATGTCTGTGTAAGTGAAGGTTGGGATGTGTGGAGCTTTGATTATGTAGCTAGAGCAACCCAAAGTTATGCAAGAAAAAAGAGAAAATTTTAAAAATTGGACAATTAAAGAATGTTTCTTCTGCAAAAAGTTAGTAAACATGGGGAATTCAATTGACCCTTTAAGAATTATTAGGGTAAGTCTGTGGACTAAATTCAGTCAGCAAATTGTGAAAAGAAGGTCCTTTTAAAAGTGGAAATCACAACATAACTCTAACAATCAAGTCACTATCTCTGTAACAGCAGCTAATGTGTTTACATAAGTTATATTTCCCTCCAGTTTCCTTTCTTTAGGCTGAACCCATCCAGTTCTCTTAAAGCTTCTTCACTGATAAAAAAAACTTTTAAAAGTTCCCAATTTATTTATTTTTCTTCCCCTCCCCACTTTCTTCTGAATGTGTGTCTAAATAGTGAATACCATTTTTAAAAAACAGTGCCCAAAGCTGAATGTAGCACACTACTTCAGGTCTGACCAGTGCCACATAAGGGAATAATAGATGTTCCTATTCACGCAGCCAAAATGTACTGTAGAGTTTGCCTCATATGCAACAGTGTTATACTACTGACTTACAGTCAAGGTAGCAGTTGAAACTTTTCTTTCCAGTACGACTCCATTGAGGATCATTTAATCAGTTATCCACTGTAACTCCAGATCCTTCCGTGTGATACAGTACTCACCTTCTTTTGACCTTTGTGCATTTGACTATTCCTTCCTTTGTGAATTCCTCTAGATTTGCCTATAACAGTGTTACATTTGACTGATTTCAGCTTATTTCTCCAGCTTATTAAGATCATGCTATATGATCAAAACATATTCCAAATCATTTGTGATCTTTCCCTGTTTTTTAGATTCCATGGAAGACACCCCTAGGCTTTCTGCAGGATTTTGGAGATGGAGCAAAGGGTGGAGCCTCTCTCTGCATGATTCTCCTCTTTCTAGCCAAATGTCTTAAAGTTGCCACAGTTTCAAGCTTTAATAATGCAGGTCATATGCCTGAAATATCTCCTCATTCCCTAGGGTGACCAGAGGGGAAGTGTGAACACTCAGAACGGGAGGGGTGGGGGTAATAGGTGCCTATATAAGAAAAAGCCCCCAAAATCGTTCCCCTGGCCAGATTTTCCACTTTTGCCTGTTGGGAGTAGCCAGGTGAAAGCTTCAGGAGGGTTAATGCATTGGGAAGTATTATCCCTCACGTCATTCCCTGTTTGTGGGAGAATGACTGAGGATGCTCTGCTCCCCAGCATACCTGGCCAGCTCTACAGTCCACCAGAGTTGGTCAGGAATTTTTTGACAAAACATTTTTTCTCTGGAAAATGCCCATTTGTCAAAACAGGGACATTTTGAAGGACAGGGTCAGGTTTGACAATTTTTTCATCAACACATTTTTTGAAAAAAGGTGTAAAACATTTTTTGACTTTTTTTTAAATGAAAAATTCCATTTTTCTCCAGAACTGGTGTATGCATTTGTGGAGAGAATTAAGATAAGAGTTTATGGAGGCTCTCTTCTTTACAGGAGAAGGAACCTGTGACATGCCGCAGTATAGCTCATAGCACTGGAGCACAACCAGAAAACATTGCAGGAATGTTTTAACCAGAATAGGGCCCAGGTGTGTCTGTAGATTTGACTCCATTGTTTATTCACTGAGACGGGGTTTGCATGGAAGCAGGTAGCCTATTCACTGACAGTATTGGCTCATGTTACCAGGAGTGAGGGGCAGTCCATCCAAAGAAGTGGAAGTTCCATTCCCTGGAGATTACCAGGTATCAATGTGATTAGTAGGAAGCATCCCTCTACTCCCCAACAGGCCATTAATACTCCCATCCAAGAGGAGAATTTCCAGGATATTTTGCAAGATAAACCTTGTAGAATTTCTGAGCCCTATAAACAATGTCCATCAACAATACTAGAGAGGGGAGGAAGTGACAAGATGGAGACAGAGACCTAGGCAATTAAAAGGATGTTGGTAAAAGAGAGACTGTAGTATGGTAACTGCATAAAATCATTTCAAAACCAAAAATCTCGGAGTCCAGAGAGGAAAGATACTGAGTTGTTGCTGGATACTGTAGAAAAGTCCAGGCTATGTTATGTCTGGATATCAGTGATGATACTGCATGTGTTGGAAGAGGCTATCGGCTTCTGCAAAACTCTTTAAAAAAGGAGGAAGTAAATCTGTTGCCAGAGATTCTTTGTTTGTCACTCTTACTAGTCTCTAGGGTGAAGGGAAACACTTTATTCCTGTTTTGAGCCTTGCAATTTAGCAGAGGAGGATAATTTTCAGTGAGTTTAAATAAAAATGATTATAGAAGGTACTTCCACCTCCAGCCTGTTTCCAAAAGAAGCTCGGAGGCCTTTCTAGTTCATGTGCCCTCTGACCAAAAACGTCAGTAGTCCATTACTATTGAAAAAAGGAAAGGAAACACAGACTCTGGCCAGACCCATGTGGTGAAGATGAAACTGACCAATGTGCTTTCATTCTCTGTATGTGTTCTCTTTAGACCTACACTGCTTTGTCTTTTACATTCGGTATAATTGGTCACATCTTCCTTGCAAACAACGGATAAATGTTATTCCTTTTCTTCCTTTTTTCCTTGTTGTATGGTCTGTTACTTATTGTTACAGGATGCTTCAGTCATTGTTCTACAATGCTGGAAATTAATAAAATTCCACAACTATTGATTACATTATTGTTTCCTACATATCCAGTACAAGTTAAATCTGAATAGTCAGATGCTGTGAGGGGCATTTGGGACATTCAGATATTCAGAGTTTTATATTAACAAAATCCCATTTAATACAGTTGTTCATACATTAATTCAGGCATTCAAGGATTATATATTTTGGGTTAACCTGCCCCTCTTTCTTTCTGCCTCTCTTTAACTATAGATGTATTTACATAAAGTTTCTATCCCTTCTGGTTGTGAAGATAACCTTTAGAATGTAAATAATGGAATGCTGGGTTAAGTCTGGAGCCAAACATATGGAAACAATAACACTAGAAGTAAGCTGTCTTCATTCATCTCAGCGGGATGCTAGCAATGAAGTCTGGTTGTGACAATGTAAATGCTAAAATTATTAACAATTTCACTACTATGTTTGATAAGAGAAAACTCAGATAAAGTATTTAATCTTATGTAGTTGGGTACGCATGTAATAGCCTGATATTCTTCTCATTTGCAAGGATGTGCCACATAAATATGATTACACATTTTAAATGCATAAATAGCTAATCTGTATTTTGATTTTGAACAGATTAATCTGTTTTTGACTGAGTTATTCTGCAGGGTGAGTATTTATACATATTTCAGAATTAAAACATTGCTCATGTAAGCTAGCTTTTCACAGACGGTTTCTCAAAGGAGATTTTATTTTCGAGCAAGCCATAGACTAAACTTAACCAACATATATATGGAGAAGAACATTCTGCTCAAATGCCCATCTTCATGTTTTTCCCCTGATGGTAAGATGCCAGTTTATTTACAATGAATGAAATACTCTTTGTCAGCAAACACTGGCTCAGTCCAAGGAAGTTTAATGCACCATTCTGCCTCCTCACAGGATTCACTAACCAGATATGCAGAATTCTCTGACTGATATTGGTCAAGCTATGCTGTCTTACTTCTCTACAGGGATTTTTGACTTGGATGTTCAATCACAGTTAACATTTAAAGCAGGGGGAATCTTGAAATGCAGTTTTATGGCAGTTACAGGGAGAAGCTATTATTAGAAAAATGTTAATAGGACAACAGACTTTCAAAAGCAACTGGATGTTGTGTGCAATTTACTTTGCAATGCACTACATTGTATTGCCCAAATGCTCAAGACCACACTCAAGGAGTGGAGGACTGCATACTATCTGTCCCCACGCCCAGCATCCCAGGCTGGAGTGGCGTCAGAAACTGAGTTAACTGGGAACAAGAGTGGTTTGCCCATTGTCCCCTCCAGTCACATAAGGAGTCCAAAGAGGAAAAAAAAAAGTCTGGCACTGTACTTTTTCCACCACCCCTCTTCCCCCACACTACTGACTTTCACAAGAAGGTAAAGCCAGGGGGAATCACTGGTAGTGTTGCTCCAGAGATTAGGCTGTGAGCATGTGAGGGTAATAACTGGGCAACAATGCAGCTTGGAATTAATAAAATTACACCATTTTACACTAGGTGAGAATATGGCCCCTGATTCTGAATAGATACTTGCTCGTTTGATGACAGAAATTCAATACAGAATAGTGCCCCAAGATGTATTTCTCAGGCTATGTCTATAGTACAAAATTAGATTGATTTTATAGACGTAGATCTTTAGAAAGCGATTTTATACAGTCAATAGTGTATGTCCCCACTAAGTGCATTAAGTCAGCAGCATGTGTCCTCAAGATCATGGTTAGCATTGACTCACAGAGCGGTGTACTGTGGGTAGCTATCCCACAGTCTCTGCTGCCCATTGGATTACTGGGTTAAGCCTGATGGGGCAAAAACATTGTTGCAGGTGGTTTTGGGTACATGTAAGTCTCCACCCCCCTCTCTCCCTCCCTCTCTCCCTGCGTGAAAGCAACGGCAGACAATCATTTCACACCTTTTTTTCCTGGGTTACCCGTGCAGACACCATAGCACAGCAAGCATGGAGCCGCTCAGCTCACCACTGCTGTTGTGAGCATTGTAAACACTTTTCACATTATACTGCAGTATGTGCAGAACCTGGCTAGAAGTTGCCAGCACAAGGATGATTATGAGGAGGACATCAACACAGACGTTCCTGAAACCCTGGGAAGTGGCAACTGGGACATCATGGCAGCAGTGGGGCAGGTTGATACAGTGGAATGCCGATTCTGGGCCTGGCAAACAAGCAAATACTGGTGGGACCACATAGTGTTGCAGGTATGGGATGATTCTCAGTGGCTGCAAAACTTTCGGATGAGTAAGGCCACTTTCCTGAAACTTTGTGATTTGCTATCCCACACCATGAAGCACAGGAATAACAAGATGAGAGCTGCCCTGACAGTTAAGAAGTGAGTGGTGATAGCCCTGTGGAAGTTTGCAACACCTGACCGCTACCGGTCAGTAAGGAATCAATTTGGAGTGGGCAAATCTACTGTGGGGGCAGTCACTTACCTTCTGCTATCAAGGGTAGTGACTCTGGGAAATGTGCAGGTCATAGTGGATGGCTTTGCTGCAATGGGGTTCCCTAACTGTGCTGGGGCAATAGATGGAACACATATCCCTATCTTGGCACTGGACCACCTCGCCAACCAATATGTAAACTGCAAGTGGTACTTTTCAATGGTGCTGCAAGCACTAGTGGATCACAAGAGATGTTTCACCGACATCAACGTGGAATGGCCAGGAAAGGTGCATGATGCTTGCATCTTTAGGAACTCTGGGTTGTTTGAACAGCTGCAAGAAGGGACTTACTTCCCAGACCAGAAAATTACTGTTGGGGATGTTGAAATGCCAATAGTTATCCTTTGAGACCCAGTCTACTCCTTTCTCCCATGGCTCATGAAGCCATATACAGGCAGCCTGGACAGTAGTAAGGAACAATTCAACTATAGGCTGAGCAAGTGCAGAATGGTGGTAGAATGTGCCTTTGGACATTTAAAAAGCTCACTGGCGCTGATGGCTGACTAGGTTAGACCTCAGCACAACCAACATTTCCATTGTTATTGCTGCTTGCTGTGTGCTCTATAATATCTGTGAGAGTAAGGGGGAAGACATTTATGGTGGGGTGAGAGGTTGAGGCAAATTGCCTAGCAGCTGATTTTGAGCAGCCAGGCACCAGGGCAATTAGAAGAGCACAGCTATGTGCACTGCGCATCAGAGAGGCTTTGAAAACCAGTTTCATGTCTGGCCAGGCTACTGTGTGGGAGTTGTGTGTGTTTCTCCTTGATGCAAACCCACCCCTTTTGTTGATTTCAATTCCTTGTAAGCCAACCACCCTCCCTCCTTTGGTCACAGCTGGCAAAGAAAATAAAGTCATTATTGTTTTGAAAGTATGCTCTCTTTCTTTATTAAATAAAAAAAAGTGAGATAACTGACAAGGTAGTCCAGGCGGGGTTGGGGAGGAGGGAAGGACAAGGCCACATTGCTTATTGTAGCCACACTGCAAATCAAAACTGTTTGAATGGCAGCCTTCTGTTGCTTGGGCCATCCTCTGAAGTGGAGTGGCTGGGTGCCCAGAGCCTCCCTCCCTGTGTTCTTTGGCAACTGGGTGAGGAAGGCAGGTGGTTATACAGTGGATGCAGTGGTGGTCTGTGCTCTTGCTGCCTTTCCTGCAGCTGCACCAGATGCCTGAGCATGTCCAACATTGCTCCCACATTAGCCTCAGCAACACCTCCTGCCTCTTCTCATCGCACTCACTGCCTGCTTTCCTGCTCTCTGTCATTGTTTGCCTCAATGCATTCAGTTGTGCCCTATCAGTGCAGGATGACTGCATGAGCTCAGAAAACATGTCATCGCGACTGTGGTTTTTTTGCCTTCTAATCTGCGATAACCACAGGGATGGAGATGATAGGGGGAGCATGGAAACATTTGCACCTGTGGGGGAATAAAAAGGGAGAATAGAATTTAAGAAGATACATTTCTGAGAACAAAAGGGAGACTCTTTCACAGTGAATCAAGCAATTCACAGCAGACAGCACATATGCTTTAGGTACAAGGTTGCATTTTGCCTTTTATATTGAGCTCCTGCTGGTATAGTGACACATCACAGACAGCTGGGCGACAGAATTCAGTTTCCAGGCAGCCATGGTAAGCCAAAGGGTATGTGGGGTTGGCTTCTAAGGCCTTCATAACATGTGGGAATGGTTTCAAACTACAGCGCCCACCTTTTCCATAGCAAGCAATGCCGGTTGGGTTTGCCATTTAAAAGGACAGCTGTGATTTTCAGGTGGACATGCAGTATACCCCTCCCCCCATCCCACCACGTGGCTATTCTCTGGGATGATCCCTTCATCCCTCCCCCAACCGTGTGGCTATTCTCAGGGATGATTCTTTATAGCCAAGCGCAAACAGCCCAGCATGAACAGGGTCATTTTACTGTTCCCTTACAAAAATTCCCCTATTTCAACTAGGCGACCATGAATGATATCACTTTCCTGAGGCTAACACAGAAAGATATAGACCAAATGTTGTCTGAATGCGACCAAAACCCAGGACCATTCGCTGCCATACTTTGTGCTGCAATGATTCCAGACTACTTGCTACTGGCTTGACGTGGTAAAGTGTCCTACCGTGGAGGACGAAATAAGGCAGCCCTTCCCACAAACCTTCTGCAAAGGCTTTCAGAGTACCTCCAGGACAGCTTCATAGAGATGTCCGTGGAGGATTCCCACTCCATTCCTAGACATGTTAACAGACTTCTCCAATAGCTGTACTGGCCGCAAATGCATCCCAAGTCTCCAGGGCAAATCAAACATTAAACACAATTGCTTTTAACCCCTGTAGTGTAGTTACGAATGTGCACTCACCAGAGGTGCCTTGTCTGGCTTCAGGGTCTGGGAACCTGCTTTGGAAGGGTATTGGCTCCAGGGTGATGAAAAGGTCCTGGCTGCGCCAGGGAGAACAGATTCTCCACTTGCCTGCTGCGCATTCTCCTCCTCCTCTTTCTTATCCACAAAATTCTCCTCTCCGTTGCGTGAGACTCCCCCCTTGAAGGTGTCCACGGACAGTGGTGTGGTGGTGATAGGGTCCCCCCCTAAAATGCCATGCAGCTGATTATAGAAGCAACATGTATGGGGCTCTGACCTGGAGTGACCATTTGCCTCCATTGTCTTTTGGTAGGCTTGCCTGAGCTCCTTGACTTTCACACGGCACTGCTGTGTGTCCCTGTTGTAGCCTCTGTCCATCATGCCCTGTGCGATTTTGGCATATATATTAGCATTTCTTCTTTTTGATCGGAGTTTGGCCTGCAGTGATTCTTCTCCCCATACAGCATTTGGTCCATGCGGGAGCTTGCTTGCAATTCTGGGACTACATGGTCCCCTATGCTGCTGAGTTGGCCATGCTGACCAAACAGGAAATGAAATTCAAAAGTTCCTGAGGCTTTTCCTGTGTCCCTTCCTAGTGCCTTGGAGTTGAAAGTGCTGTTCAGGGTGGACACACTGGAGCACTCTGGGATAGCTCCCAGAGGCCAAAACTGTCGAATTGCATCTGCACTACCCCAAATTCAACCCAGCAAGGTCGATTTTAGTGCTACTCCCCTCACCAGGAAGGAGTACAGCAGTCAATTTTAAGAGCCCTTTAGGTCGACGGAACGGGGTTGGTTGTGTATACTCATTGCTTATAAAATCAACCTAACTCAGGTAAATTCAACCTAACTTCATAGTGTAGACCAGGGCTAAGAAGCCCTTGATAATCTCTGGGTTCATTCTTGGACCTTGTTTACACTAGGCTGAAATTTCCAAGCATTGCTACATCCAGCTTCACTCCACTTATAATAGCAATAGTGGACCCACTAGTGTAGGCAGTGCTCTGGTTCTTGCAGGGCTTTAAGCAGCATGGTACAATAAGCCTCCTGAGCAGAAATAGCCAATTTAGGGCCTGATCCAGAGCCCTCTGAAACCAGTGGGGGAGTCTTTCCATTGTCTTCAACAGGTTTTTCATAAGGCGCATAATTAAAATGCTGGCAGCTGCCTGCAGTCGTGTGTAAACCAACATAGGCTCTTGCTGGCACCAGTGAAGAAGAACCAGTTGTGGCAACTGTGGGGAAATTTTTTACAGAACTGGCTATATAATGCAGTTTCTAATTATTGACCATGTATTTAGCCTAATGGTCTCCTCTAGCCTTCCTTAAGCTGAGAACTGCCATACATCAAAAATTTTTAGTTCTATGGTTAGTAATTTCTGAGATAAATTAACTTTGAGGTATAATAAATATTTCTGATTTAAAATAAATTGTTATATCATTGTAAGTGGTTAACATAACTGTGATCATTTCTCTGTACTGGCTTCTTGGGGAAAGATGGGGAGCTTGTGATTTCTCTCCACTTCCCACCTCCCTTTTTTTGGCTTTTTATCTTTTATACTTTTCTCCAGGAGACAAATGCTTGCAGATCACTGGGGTGTGGACACTCAAGCCATTATCCCTTTCTCCTAAGAATGCTCCCTTCTCTGAGGGCAAGAGGAGAGGTGCAGTGCTGCTACGTGGGATCTATACTGCCTGGGGGTCCCCTTGCACAACTAGATGGGGAAATCCTTTAGAAGTTGGTGACCCCATTTTTTTCCAATGCTAGAGCAGCAAAAAACACCTAAGAATTGGGCCCAGTCTCTTCAAATTAGAGTTCAGTGGCAATTGCGCCATGCTGTATATATATTTATATATATTCTGTAGATAGATCATATCAGCTTCCTTTCACAAGCACTAAATTCACTTACCTATTTTAATAGGCATATCAAGTAGCTGACTGAGGAGATATCTGACTCATTAGTGATTATCATCAAAAAATCATGGATGACAGGAGAGATTCCAGAGAACTGTAAAAGGGCAAATATAGTCCCAATCCATTAAAAGGGAAATAAGGACAACCTGGGGAATTACAGACCAATCAGCTTAACTTCAGTATCCGGAAAGATAATGGAGCACATAAATAGCAATCAATTTGCAAACACCTAGAAGATAATAAGGTGATAAGTGTCAGCATGGATTTGTCAAGAACAAACCATGTCAAACCAACCTAATAGCTTTCTTTGACAGGGTAAAGCCTTGTGGATGGGAGGGGGAGCGGTAGATGTGGTATATCTTGACTTTAGTAAGGCTTTTGATACAGTCTCGCATGACCTTCTCATAAACAAACTAGGGAAATACAACCTAGATGGAGCAACTATAAGGTGGGTGCAAAACTGGTTGGAAAACTGTTACCAGGGAGTAGTTATCAGCAGTTCACAGTCAAGCTGGAAATGCATAACGAGTGGGATCTCAAAGGGATCGGTTCTGGGTCCAGTTCTGTTCAAAATTTTCATCAATGTTTTAGATAATGGTATAAAGAGTACCCTTATAAAGTTTATGAATGATAATAAGCTGGGAGGGGTTGCAAGTGCTTTGGAGGATAGGATTAAAATTCAAAATGATCTGGACAAACTGGAGAAATGGTCTGAAGTAAGTAGGATGAAAATCAATAAAGACAAATGCAAAGTACTCCACTTAGGAAAGAACAATCAGTTGCACACATACAAAATAGGAAATTGCAGCGATATAGGAAGAAGGGGACACACATCAGTGCCCAGATGGCTCTGGGTGATCACTACTTCCCACTACCCAACACAGATGTAATGAGGTTAAGTGGTGTCCGTATAAAGAAATTAAAACTACTGATTGTTCCTCAAGATAGGCTTTTAATGACTTATGACTATAAATGCAACACAGACAGAATAGGAAAAGAAAAATTAAAGACCAGCATTGAATAAGAATATAAATGACAAATTGTATTGCAAACAAGCACAAGTACAGGTAATGTTATGCATTAGCTACTTATTACTATAAAAGTATGTCCTTAACATTGGCAGTTTTCACTGATGACAGGCACGAGTACATTACTCATTAACTATTAACCTTACAAGTTCTATTTCTGCCCTTAATAATCACAAGTACAAACAAAGATACTATAAATTGATTAACAACTTTCTACTATTTCTAAACAACTGAATGCTAGTATTAAACTTTTACTACTATTTTTAATACTGCAGCATTAACATAATTTGAGATCAAATTATCCCGACACTACCATTCTTAATACTATAGTGTCAGTACAACTTGAAATCAAATCAGCTCGAGCAACCCAGACTTATTTACTCTGTTACCTTATTCTGCATGCAACCAGACTATTTTACTTTAAAACCTTACCCTACTGAGGATATGTTACCTTTCAGTCCACCACTCTTTGCACTGGCTAGGTACAGATAGTCGGTGTGATTCTGGTTTCCTCGGCTCAGGGGGTGGGGGTCAGACTGATTAAAGAGAATAACCTCTTAGACCAAGACACTCACACATACACCTGAGGCTCTACACATTTAATCTCATCTGCCCGCCATGTTTTGAAGCAGGTCAACCAATCAGGTTAGGCCAAATCTTCGCTTTAGCTGTATAATTTATACTTACTTATTTTCTTGTAGCCAATTGTTGTTTTAGTTTTATAAGTTATGCACAAGGAGATAACTTACATCCATATAGCCCATTATCTCGACTGTGGTTTTACTAATAGCCAAATGTTCTTTATTTTTGTAAGTTACAAGGACATCACTTACCTCTAAATGGGCTATTGTCTTGATTGTGGGTAAGTTTATTTTGATGACCTATGCCTGAAGGCCTAGCCCATCAAAACCACATAGGAATCAGTTCTTTGGCTGCAACATCTCTTAACCACAAGTTTCAAAGGTGGTCTTAATAAGCCATATCGTGTGCATGACCTATTTTACCATATAGAAGTCAGCACAAAACGTCGTCTGGTTGCAGGTGTCTTTTGACCACAAGTTTCAGCTTAATTTTGTAAAGCTTGCTCTCTAAAGCTTCCGGAAGTTTTAGGCCTAACACTGGCAATACCATTGTCATTTTAAGCTTGACAACACTCTTGTTCAAATTAATCACATAAATGACTGTCTAGAAAAGAGTACCACAGAAAGGATCTGGAGGTCATAGTGGATCACAAGCAATTATGAGTTAACAGCATAACACTGTTGCAAAAAAAAAAACAAAAAAAAACCCCACCCACCCACCCCCCAAAAACGAACATTCTGAGATGTACTAGTGGGAGCGCTGTAAGCAAGACATAATTCTTCTTCAGTTGAGGCCTAATCACTACAGAGTACAGGAGTATTGTGTCCAGTTCTGAATGCCACATTTCAGGAAAGATGTGGACAAATAGCAGAAAGTCCAGATAAGAGCAACAGAAATGATTAAATGTCTAAAAAACATAACCTCTGAGGGAAGATTGAAAAAATTGCATTTGTTTAGTGTGAAGAAGAGGACACTGAGGGGTGACAGGTCAGTTTTCAAGTACAGTACATAAAAGGTTGTTACAAGGATAGGACAAAAAGCATTGGGCTTAAAATGCAGCAAGGGTGGTTTAGGTTGGACATTAGGAAAGACTTCCTGTCAGCGTGGTTAAGCGTTGGAATAAATTGTCCAGGGAGATTATGAAATCTCTATCATTGGAAATTTTTAAGAGCATGTTAGACAAACACCTGTCAGGGATATTCTAGATAATATTTAGTCCTGCCTGGAGTGCAGGAGACTGGACTAGATGACCTCTCAAGGTCCCTTCCAGTCCTACAGTTCTGTGATTCTATAAGAAATATCACCCTTAAAGGCACAGTCCTATGATCCAGTTCTATAATTGTATTCTCAAACTGGGAAATAAAAATACTATATTCTCAGAGCTCCAGCTTTAGTATTTCTATCACTGCTAGACAGTGGACAGAGTACTCAAACTAACCCTGTAGGAGAAGGTTCAATTTATGAGGTATATCAGTTAGAAATATCAAATCTGCAAGAGATTTTCATGTTAATTTAGTGCTTAAGAAAGGTTCCAGATTGACATCTGATAATGTAATATTCTATTTCAGCTCCCCCCTGTGCTTTCCACTCCCAAAACATGAGCTTGCTCACCTAAAGGGTTTTCTCATAAAAATATAATGTTTTGAAGTTGACATGTACAATTCTACTATGTTTGGATAGTATTAATTTGTAAATGCAGATGCCTCAAACCTCATCCATAATATAGAGTTTCTTATATGGCTAGTGATGGAAATGACAAGAAGCTTAAGCTTTAATGCATGCCATTAAATATGATAGAGGTTGCAGTACGGTGTTTTCATTCACAATCCTCACCTCACCTCTGAAAATTCCTGAATGCAGTTTGTCTTCAATAGTGAATACCAAGCAGGAGCATTGTGTCCCCAAAATACCTATTGCTCATTCTTCACAACAGGCAGAATTAAAAGTTCAATAAAATTTAGGGTTAGTATGCCTATGATGATTAAATATTCTGGTTTCCCCTAGAACAAGATCTCATGTCACCAGAAAGCAGTGAGAAAAGCACTCTGTCATCACATACAGTTGGGTTTTGACTAATTTCATTTTTTCTCCCTAACCACTGGAACTCTATAATTTTTCCAGCTCTGGTGTTGACTCACTATTTTACCTTGGCCTCCAAGCTCCTGTTTGTCAACTGTCAGTCTGCTAGAGTTGTCAGCACACATCCATTAACACACTGTTGACTGTGGCAACTATTTCTGCCAGTGGTCGTTAATGCATATTAAAAAGAAAGCTCCATAATGTTCACTAACTATTGAAGTTTGACATTTGCAACTTAGGCCTGTCTATATGGTGCTGGCAGCTACATTTAACAACAATACTTAAGCATGCTTCAAACATGGTTGTATGTTATCCCAAGGACCTGACTCTTCCACTCCACAATACAAATAACTCACATTGACTTCATTGCATTCTCTACAGCAGAGAATTTCATCATTATTTGAACCTCTGTGACCTGTAGTGGGAAGTGCATCCACACTAGTCTTGCTGGCTAGTTTAAATCTTTTTGGCATGTCCACACATAGCACTCTCTCTGCATTGTGGATACCTATCCCATGAAATTACAGGCTGGACTTACTCAAAGACAGAAAATAATCCGTAAAGGAGATGTTGCAAATTGCACAGAATAATTGTTGAAGTGTTGCAGGAGCATTTGTGGTGGTGTGCTGGGAAGATCCCTTTCAACAGGGCTGCTGCAATTACCTCTCTTTCTGTGCACTGGCACAGGATGATCTGAGGATACAATGGAGGTGAGCATTGCTCTGAGCAAGTGTTACTGCAACAGAGTTGGCAATGCTTGTGCGCTACTGCAGGTGGAGGTATGTTACAAGCAGGGTAGATGCTTGCAAGGCTGCTTGCAATTCCAAGTCACTTCTATTCTGTATGCAGTGTTGTTGTAGCTGTGTTAGTCCCAGGATATTAGAGACAAAGTGGGGGACGTAATAGCTTTTACTGGACCAACTTCTGCTGATGAGAGAGACAAATTTTCGAGCTTACATAGAGCTGAAGAAGAAATGTGTAAGCTTAAAAGCTTATCTCCCTCACCAGCAGAAATTGGTTCAGTAAAAGCTACTACCTCCCCAGCTTGTCACTTTTATTCTGTAGCAGAATACACAAATTAAAGAGACATGTTAGTTAACTAGTTATATATGTCATCTCTCTCCATACTGCCCAGCTAAACTGAGTTAGAAGCTGGTTCAGCCATATCCAGGTTTAAGCCATTCTTAAGCATGGCTGAATATGCTGAAAGCCCTGCATAAATGTGATTTTAGAAAATGTGATTTAAAATGACAACTTCCCTTCCAGGGCATACTTATATTTTATGTTTCATAACATTTTTTAAAAACCCATGGTATTTTGATTTGCTTCCATGAGGATTTTTCTTTTAAGCTCTGGAACTCCGTGTTAGAGAAAGAAACGTAAAAAAAAAAAAAATCAATATTGCTTCACAAAATGGATGCCTAAATAAAAGATTCATGCTAGGGAATTTCTGTACTGTACTGGAGTGGAGCTAGAGACCTTGAGCATGACCTGACATGGATGTTATCAGGACTTTGTCCAGATTGTTTTCCTCTGTGGGAGACATCATTTGCTGGGTGTTATTGTTATGGCTAATTACCATCCCTTTCTGGGAATTACAGACAGAAAGATATAAAAACAGGCTGAAATGTATGCAGTGGCAGTTTCTGACAACAAGCAGGCTTCTTATGGGCCTCTTGCAATAATGTAGATTCTTGAACTAAGCCATTTCTTCAAGTAGAGGTGGCCCCACTGACCTCTTTATGTGCACGGCTGGAATTAAAGAAAATAAAAGCCCTCTCAGAACTCTTTGGGCACATAAACCTCAGTCTGTTGTTCATGTGGTTCCAAAGAGGAATGGTTTTAATCCAATAGGACATACTTCATGAAATATGAACTGCTTCAGTTTCTGAGTGAAAAAGCCAGAGGGAGGACACCAGTCTTTTATCTCCTGCATAGAAGAACCATCCCTTTGTTTGTCCAGCCTCAAAGATCTCAGCTTTCGGCCAGGTCAGGGAGTTCTGACATTCTAAAGACCACCACTGAGGGAAACTTAATAGTTACTGAAATCTCTAAAGTCTTACTCTGTTTTTGCAGAGAGGGGGGAAGATTCCAGCCACCTATATCTGGAAATCTTTCCACAAAAAACTCTGTTGTACTATTCTCACAATGGATGGTTTGTATGTGTAGTTTAAATGCTTAATTATTGGTCACCGATATAAGGAGGATTCTTGAGACTAGCTGTTAGAATTCTAAGTGTTGTACACTATCTTAAGGAGTTGTTGAAGCCTTAAGCATAGGTTTCATTTTTTTAATCTCTGTGCTTACAGAGGCTCATGGAGGATGGCATTTCATTCTCTGAAGGAAAGAAGTATAATGATCTATCTAATATATTATATCTTTGACAAGAGAGTAATGAGTCAGATCCAGGAACTCTTTTGAACCAGATCCTCAGCTGATCTAAATGGGTGCAGTTCAATGGAAGTCATTAGAGTTTGCCTATTTATATCATCTGAGAATTTGGTCCATAGTTTTTAGTGGAGTTACTCTGCTTTTACGCTAATATGAAAGTAGAACGTGGCTCATCCGCATTACTGGATAATCTATAACTCCCTCTCATTTTATACCATGTATATTCCCTAATTAAACAGTTTGAAGACCTCAGAGAGCAGTTGGGTCACTGAGCCCTTAATAAACTTTAATATTGTCTGCAAACTACTACTAATTCCTTATATACTGTTATTTAATTAAATCTTCACAATGCACTTGTGTAAGTATTAAAATCTCTATTTCAGAGAAGGGGCAACTAAACAACATAGGGCTAGAATCCCAAAAGGACTCAGGCACCTAACTGCCATATTAGTCACCTAAATCCCAGCATCAGGCCCTACTGGGATTCACAAGAGCCCTGCTCAGCTACCACTGAACCTGTAGGTGCCTAAACTAACTCAGCATCTAAATTTTTGCAGTAAAATTCCCTAGGTGCCCATGTTTCTTCCTCTGCACACTGCAGCCTCAGGTAGGCATCTGGACACCTAAGCCCCAAGACTAATGCACAAACCAGGGAAAGATAGGTATTTCTCCACCAAACTCACCTGGGGAGGAGTCAGCCCAATTTGGAAAGCATGCTCAGAGTTTGCCTACTGGACTGGGTCTTTTAAAGAAAGCTAGCAGGTGCTGTCTTGTAACTTTTAATCAAATGGTTATGGTATTCACCTGGCATGTGAGAGACCCCTGGTTCAAGTCCCCCTCATTGGAACAAGGGGAGTGGATACTGGGTCTCCCACATACTAGGTAACTGCTCCAACCACCAGGCTGCAGCACCATTCTTGTACTCATGCTCTTGCTCTCTCACCCAAATGATTCTTTCAGAATAGAACAGCTTCAACAGCAGACACAGTGAACCCAATCTCACAAAGAGTCCATAGCTCAGTAGCTAGGGCATGTACTTGAGAGGTGACAGCTCCCTGTTCAAATCCCATTTCCCCTTTAGGTAAAGGGGGGACTTGAAGTGGGAGGGCCTTTCACATCCCAGGGAGTACCCTAATCACTGCACTAAAAGTTGTAAATGAGGTCATTGTCATCCTCCTCCAACCCCTGACTACCTCCTTGCTAAAATGTCATAGGTGCCTAATGCCAAGAGAGGGTTTGCAGCTGTGAATCGCTAGCAAAGAAGGTTCCTCCCTACAGCCGGGTCTTAGGCACTGAACTCCCTGAGAGGATCAGGGCTTAGGACGCACCCCTCACCTGGGCACATCCCATTGCCTCGTTTAGGCAGGGAGCCACCTTGCATGTTGGCATTTGTGTATCTCTCCCCATCATTGTATAGGGAGCCTAGGCAACTAACTCAGGCTTTGTGAATCCCAGTGATTTCCAAGGCACCTAAAAATTAGTGTGGTGGTGCTCAACATTAACAGTGTTCATTTTAGCAGTGAATAGACTAAAAATATGTCTAGACTATTAGGCAGGCATTTTGGACCAGAAGGCCTCTCTTTGATACTAATACTACTTAGGTTCCTATATTCATAATCAGAAATGTACAGAACTGGGATGCTATTGAATCAGGATCACCACTACTTCTTTTGCCAAGTTATGGCTCTTACAGACCCTCTCAACACTGCAGGTAAAAAAACAGTTGATGGTTTTATAATAGTTATGGTTACAAGGAACAAAACAATGTTCACACCAGTTTGCAGCAGGTGAGGATGTGGCCTATGGCCTTTACAAGGACTCCTACAGTGACAAATATTAATACATGGCCCCACTTTCCCATATGGCTGTCTTTTGGTTGCATCATCCAGCATGTTCATGTGGCCCAGGAATGCTCTCCCTTGTTCACTGTGGCACTAGGTAACTTTCACAAAGAGTCAACTATAATCCAGGCCAGAATGGCAATCATTCATTTTCACCATTTCCATTGCCCTTTCCCATTCTTGGTTATGTGCGCAGGCAGGTCATGAGGATCAATTGATTAATCAATCATTACTTTTCTAATTATTGTATATTGCCCTCCTGCCTGCACTCTCCCGATAACATGACATGAGCAGAAAGTCGTTTCAGTCCTCGTTAGAATGTAGCTTTGGTAATTGAATTGTTTTATAGAGAGGGCTGGAGTTCTAGTTGCAGCCATAGGGCCCAAGCCATTTTTGATACTTCCATCACCACTGCCTTATGTCAGTTAGGCATGCTTTGCTCCACTGAAATCCTCCAGCATCTCCACTGTACAGCCATTGTACCTCCAGCAGTGGCTTCATCATTTGAAGGGTACAATGGCATACAAAGTAGTGCTTCTCCTTCTGTGTTAAGCTTGGCATGCAGCTATTTTCCAGATACTTGTTCTTCAGTGTGCAGCAGGGAGATAGGCTAAATATAAATACAGAAGCGCTTTCTGTCACTTCCATTGGAGAGATTGCAACCCAGTAGGAAAATGTTATTTCAACTGCAAATCTCACTTCCCTCGGAAATCCCATATTATTCTAATGAATCACCATGAAGATAAATGAAAAATGTCTGAGCAGGTATTGTGTCTCAAAAATACACACCTTCACTAAAAGTGCAGTGTTCTCCAATAGAGACCATATCAAATTATATGCACATTTTACCAATGATAAAGTTCTTATTTTTCTCCAAGATGTTTGTCTTAAATATGTAAATATAAAGATTGTACAGGAAATTTTTGTGCAAACATTTCTTCTCCACATCACCTCTCTCTATCCCTCATCTCCAGTGCAAAAGTCTGCAGCAGGTATTGGGCCAAATCTCAACGAGTATAAATTGTTGCAGATCCACTTACTTTGATGGAGCTCTGCTGATTTACGCAAATGGACAATCTTCTTCACAGACTTCTTTCCAGTGTGCATTTAACCTTATGTCCTGAACTAAGGCACTTCCTCATGTTAATAAAGGTTCCAAATTTCAACGTGAGATCGGCTTTGTTGTAGTTTATTTATTACTCTTCTGTTTTATTTTGAATTGATTGTTCACAGTGAATAGTCCAGAAAAAGACAGAGTCAAACTATTTCAAAAGTGATCAGTTAAGTTAGGCATATTGAAAATTGTATATAGCCTGTATGGGTGGATTTAATTTCTAAATGTAGCATAACTATGTCCCTGCCTAAACTAGGAAAATAGATCAAGTTAAAACATCAATGAAGATAGGGTTTAACACCTTTAAAAATATGTTAGCCACTCATGGTTAACCCGAGAATGAGTCTAGGGCTGACCTCAACCAACTAACAGAATTTAACATCTTTAAAATCTATCAACTTAGTAATCAGATGCACATTAGTTGGACTGTGTTAGCGAACACATTTTTAAACACTCCCCTTTTTCCTGGTCTAGACATGACTTAATAGATTGTGGATTTATATCTTGATGTGAGAGAGTTCACTCACCACTCTGGCACCTCTTGTTGGCTGTCTTGGGAATTAGCTCTGTGTGTTAGTGCACCCTCTTTGGGTGGTGCTTTACCACTGTCACTCCTGCTCTAGGACCCATGTCTCTCCAAGGACTGCAGCATCCTCTTCACTGACACAGCCCTCCGGCTGTGCCACATACTGTGCTCCTCCCTTCCTGGGGAGCTGCAGTCTGCTGTACAGCCACTCCCCTTAGCGGCTACTGCAGTGAATTGTCTGACCACTTCCTCGTGGCCCCAGGATCCTCTTTGCCTGTGCCTGGGCCTCAGCCTGCAAACTCCAGCAGCCATCCAAGAGCTATCTCCCACTCCCCAGGTTCCTGCTAGCAGCACTGCTCTGTCCAGGGTGCTGGCAGTTCACTCAGCCCTCCAGAGACACAGTTCTTCCTCCCAGGGCTCCCAGCAGTGAACTGACTTCCTCTGCCCTGCAGCTCCCTTTTTATATGGGTTTGCTTGGCCCTGATTGGCAGCCTCCTGCACAGCCTCCCTAGGACTGCTTTTAACCTCTTTTCTGCCAGTGAGGGGCAACCGCCCCATCACACTTGATTTAAGGATCCTTCCAGAATCCTCACACATACCCAAATCGTGTCCCTTCCCAACTTCTCTGTGGATAGAGTGGCCACTGTCGTTGGATGGAAATAAGGGAAATCCACATGAAAAATATAATACAAGGCTTTATTTGAAGGGACATATTAGGAGAACACCATTTCCATTAGCGTATCATGTATTTTTCTCTCAGATATACAATGCAATCACCATAAGCTTTAATTTAATATTTAAAATGATCAAGGGACATCCCTTTAAATAAGGGACAGGTGATCACTTATGTGTGGACTCAGAATCTGAAATTCAGCAGGATCAGTCTGATCTGATCTGGCCCTGACCCCACACAAAAAGGGAAGTCCATGCAGAGTGGGGTGTTTTTGTGTGTGTGTGTGTGTGTGTGTGTGTGGGAGAGATAAATAGCCCTGCACACTGTGCACAGCTGTGCTCTTTGAGGGCTTCATCTGTATGGACCTGTGATTATGCAGCTCCACCAGACAAAACCCACATACGACTGAAAGAGTTTCCAGTGGCAACAGAGGCTATTTCCAAACATGGAATGCAGAAGCAGCCACTCACCACTCTGCTTCCCTTCTCCAAATAACACTTGACCAAAACCCATTTATTTGAGCTATGCATAGGGAGGGAGAATTTCACGTATGGAAAAGACTTATAGAATTGAGCAGAGAATTATATCCTTTCTATAGGATTTAAACCATCCTTTTGATTTTAATAGAGAATTACATCTCTACTATAGAATTCTATAATATGGTTCAAAAACACAAACAGAGAGAATTATATATTCTCTATTATAGTCTATGGGTTGTTAGGGTAATTTCTATCGAACTGTATTATTTTCATCCCTGTTAATTTGCAGAAGACTTTTCCGTAAACATTAGTGCCTATCGTGATCTGTTTCCTAAGATGTTCAAACCTAGAATTTTTTTTTTTTTTAGGTCTTCAAACTCTCTCTTTAATGGTCTGTGTCACTGAAGTGTCTTACTTCCATTTCAAGATCATAACATACTATGCTGTTACTTATTTGCTTTCAGGGAGTGAGACTGGCAGAAATTATTGAGCCTCATGTTGAGGCGTTAAAAATAACTTTCAAAAATGTAAAGAAAGAACCTCAGTGTAAATGTATTAGTTGTTAATATTTTATCCCACATTGTGCATTGTCTTTCAGTATCTGGAATTTAAGATCTTGGCCAAAACCATTTTCTTTAGGATCTTTTTCTGTGGACTGTTTTTAACTGTGAACGAGTGGTGCCGTGAAGCACAAGTTAGAAAAAGAAGTGTCACTGTTAAAATACTGAATTTGATAGAAAAATCAAGAGATTTGCTTTAATGAGTATTGGATCAGGCTTTTAAACTTCATGCCTCACTTTGCCCATTGGGAAACTTACCTAACTCACAGAGATTTTCTAAAAATTCATTGTTTGCAAAGAGGTTTGAAGATTCAAGTACTAGGTCTTATCACTAGATCTAGTAAATTGGCAGTGCAACTAAAGATAAGGTGTGTATCGAGAAGAGGAAGCAGGTATAATGTAATAATAATAACTGCACACTTCTCTGTTATATTGGGGAACCCATAAAGATTCAAGAAAGAACATTACATGACGAGAAAGAAAAAAGAGAGGATGGAAAATTCGTAAATAAGCAAACATGCCACAGAATCACCACTGCAAAGTCTGAGACAATAGGACATTTGGAAAACATCTCCATTTCTGGCAAAGGAAAACACTGAAGGAAATCAACTATAGACCTCACCAACACGAGAAAATCAAAGAATATACAATGATGGAAAATTACATAGAAACAATAAAAAATGAATCAACCCCATTTCCACAAAAAATGTACAGGCAGAAGTGAGACCAGAGGTAATAAGCAGAACCATGCATAGTAACTAGATCACAACAATGGCTAACAGCAACTAATGTTTCTCTGCCTGCAACAAAAGCAACCTGAAACTAATACCCTAGTTACGCTGTAAGGAATCTACAATAACATATCAACAGCCCCACCATCTGGTATCAAATCTGTAGACAGCACTCTAAGCAGGATAGCTGCAATACTGAAGGTACCACAAAACTGGGGATTCTGTAAAATAGGGCAGATTCCCAAACTTTATTGGTTTACATACCACTTTCTTAAAAATAACAAAATATAATGTTTGAAGTACCACATGCAATTTTTTCTCCTTTTTGCACACATTTATTTTAGAATGTAATAGGATTAGTTATTTATGGATTCATAGTAAAATAAGTTTTGAATCTGGCTGCTGGAGTTCTGCCCGGGGGGAAATTAGAAGAGAAGAGAGATTGACTGAGGGAGTCTGAGTAGGAAAGTTAGAGGATATGAGGTTTAGAGCTGGTCAGGAATTTTTCAACAAAATGTTTCATCAGCAAATGCCAATTTGTTAAAAACCACAACTTTTTGTGGGAACACATGGTTTTGATTACACGTTGTCAGGAGAGGATTCTCAGGTCCAGAATGGAACTTCTGGTCTAAATCATAGAGACATGAACCCCAAAACTGCCTGGTCGTCAAGATGCTCACTTGGAATGTGTCACAGGTGTGCCCAATTCCAAGCAGGTACTTGAAGCTGCCATATGGTCTTCCATATGCCAGATGAGTGCCCTAACTACCAAGCTATTGGCTACTGTGGGGTGATTGGATCTCTATGATTTTTTTGTGAAAAACTTCAGAGGGTCTCAGTTTCATCCTGGTGCAGAATGGAAAAATTTTCAAATAAAATCACAGAAAGTTTCAAAATGTGGAAAAACTAACCTCACTAGAAATGGGTGGGAAGGGACAGACTAGGAACTTATCTACACTACCGCTTAAGTCGATGTAAGTTACGTTGCTCACGGGTGTGAAAAAAAAATCCCCCTGAGTGATGTAACTTACATTGACTTAAAGCGGTGTCTACACCACGCTGTGTCAGCAGGAGACACTCTCCCGCTAAAATAGCTTCTGCTTCTTGTTGAGGTGGAGCAATCGTGTTGATGGGAGAGCGCTCTCCTTTTGACGTAATATTTCTTCACCAGGTGTGGTCCACTGGCGGCAGCAGAGCTGAATTAGCATAGTACTGAAGACAAGCCCTGAGGGAAGTGGTTCTGGCTGGAGTGCAGGGGCCTGTGGTGGTGTGTAGAAGGGCAGTGGGATTCAGCGGGGAGGTGCAGGAAAGTGGAGTCATCTTGGGTGGAAGTGGGGGGCTTTACCGGGACATCAGGCAGCTTCAGGATCCCAATTCCCTCTGTGTCAGGGAGCTCTGCCAGTTCTACTGCAGCCCCTGACCTCTCTGGAGAGTCTTTCCCATAGGTCTCCTCCTGCAGTGGTCCCTGGATTCACAACTCCTTCCTTTTGGTTAAGGAATTCCACAGCCCTTCTTTGTGGGGCTGTGCTGTGATTCAGACAGGCTTCACCACGCCACCAGCATCATGGAGCCCTCCTTGGACTCATACACTTTTTCTCCTTGGTTTGAGGGCCTCCCAGTCGTCCTTCTGGGGGCTGTGATTCAATCAAAATCCTAGCTTAGACAAGGCAGTCAGAAACAAGTGTTAGCTGGTTGAGTAAACACTAGGATGGGTTCATTAGCTATGTTTCCACCTTAGTTCCCAAATTAGGATTTTCCTGTTCAAATACTGTTTAATGGTGCATTTGGTTTTAGATGCATGATGTTATTTGGTGACTAATTTTAGAGAGGTCTTATAAACCTTTTGTATTAGCCATTGTTTATCAATATAAACTGTGATTGCTGATAGGCCTGGACTATGGTCTTTCATAGTCACAAAATACTGTTTTATGGCCTTCTGGTCTCTATATTGGTGGACTAACACAGCAGGCAGAATCCTTGGAATGACCAGACTGGCATGAACGCAGTAAGTGACAGAGCATATATTAAAAGTGGGTACAGAGCCTGCTCATCACTGCTGCTGCTGCTAATTCAAAACCCATTTCCACCTTCTTTGCCAGGCAGGAAGTACATCCACACCCTGAAGCTCTTTTCAGGGTTACTTCCTGAGAGGGGAAACTTTCCCATCTAGGGAGCCACATCCAAGTTTAGGGGCTGTTTGTGGATATGTCACATGCAGATAAAGCCAGCACGGTAACTCTCTTATAATACTCCAAGTTTGAGGTCTGGCCCCTACCCTCACTCTGCACCAGTAACTGTGGTTATTTTTAGGCTTGGTAGAATTTGATTTTTAATTCTTTATAGTATCACTGGAAATACCAATGTTTATTTCAAGTATTTTTCCAATTTTTATCAATTTTCACTTTCACTGTTGCTCAAAATGATGGGTTTAAAACATTTTTTATTGATTGATTTAGATTTTCCACAACTGTGGAAATTATGGGAGGTGATCAGTCAATTTTTTAATGATAATAGGCACTGAAATTTAAAGAATTAAAGCTTTATAATTATTAAACAATTATTACAACAATTAAATTGTCAGGATCACATGTCAAAACATAAATATGCTTACATCAAATTCTAACAAGCTTTCAGGCAGCATTTTTCTTGCTTCACCTAGCTGTAAATTTCAATTATCATTTATGGAAACATTTTTAGTTGGTTTGTGTGTTAATAGTGAAGTCAACATTTACCAATTTGCCAATAAATATCTAATATTTTCATGCCTAATTATTATGGGTGAAAATATTTTGTGCGTGGGTTTGTGTGTATGCAGTGAAATTGATATTTACCAAATTTAACAATAAAAAAATTGAATACTGACAAGCCTAGTTATTTTAGACTCCCTCCATCCCTAACTGTATGTCACTCTTAACAGCTGAACATACTTTAAGCACTGTTTTATGCAATAATTGAATTTGAAACTACATGGACATGTTCTTCAATTTCCATAACTATTTCAGTCTCCAGAACACAATTAGTGGTGGAAATGATCCTGTATCACAGACAAGGTGAATGTCACAATAGGAAATCAAAGGTGTTGTTAAGTAACGTACTTACATGAACAGTTGTGTAACCTTTCAATAGGCTAGAGTATACTTCATTGCCCTTCTGCTAGTGCCTAAAAACCACTCCCATAGAAAAGCACATGGAGACCCAGCATACAATCACTGAGCATTTTCAACAAGGATTGCACAGGGTTAGTCTCCCTACAATCAAGTCCAAAACAAAAGGAATTAACTTAATTCTTAAGTACCAACTTTATAAAATCTTATATTGATGAAGAAACATAACAATAACCTAATGTCTACAATAGCAAGGCTGCAACAATATCTTTCCTCTCCTTACTTGCAGAAATCTCCAACTGGATTCCATGCAGACTCTTTCTCCTTCTCTGCTGAAATCACTCAGTTAGCTAGTCAACTAATTAAACCACTCAGATTAAGTATATAAATAAAAAAACCCATTACAAGAAAAATACAAGCCTGAAAATAGTAGAATCATAAGACTGGAAGGGACCTTGAAAGGTCGTCTAGTCCAGTCCTCTGCACTCATGGCAGGACTAAGTATTAGCTAGACCATTTCTGACAGCTGTTTGTCTAACCTGCTCTTAAAAATCTCCAGTGATAGAGAATCCACAACCTCCTTAGGCAATTTCTCCCAGTGCTTAACCACTCTGACAGTTAGGAAGCTTTTCCTATTTTCCAACCTAACCCACCCTTGCTGCAATATAAGCCCATTGCTTCTTGTCCTATTCTCAGAGGTCAAGAAAAACAATTTTTCTCCCTCCTCCTTGTAACAACCTTTTATGTATTTGAAAACTGTTATCATGTCCCCTCTCGGTCTTCTCTTTTCCAGACTAAACAAACCCAGTTTTTTTAATCTTCCCTCATAGGTCATGTTTCTAGACCTTTAATCATTTTTGTCACTCTTCTCTGGAATCTCTGCAATTTGTCCACGTCCTTCCTGACATGTGTCGCCCTGAACTGGACACAAATACTCCAGTTGAGGCCTAATCAATGCGAAGTAGAGCAGAAAAATTACTTCTCATGTTTTGCTTACAACACTCCTGCTAATAGAACAGCATTTCACTGTTGACTCATGGTCCACTATGACCTCTAGATTCCACATAGCTTGTGGTCCTATGTAGTTGTTTCCCATTTTGTATATGTGCAATGGATTGTTCCTTCCTAACTGGCGTACTTTGCGTTTGTCCCTATTGAATTTCATCCTTTTTACTTCAGACCATTTCTCCAGTTTGTCCAGATCATTTTGAATTTTAATCCTATCCTCCAAAGCACTTGCAACCCCTCTCAGCTTGGTATCATCAGCAAACTTTATAAGTATACTTTCTATGCCATTATGTAAATTATTAATGAAGATTTTGAACAGAACTGGACCCAGAACTGATCCCTGCGGGACCCCATTCAATGTGCCTGTCCAGCTTGACTGTAAACCACTGATTACTCTCTGGGAACAGTTTTCCAATCAGTTATGTATCCACTTTATAGTAGCTCCATCTAGGTAGTATTTCCCTAACAGCAAAATATAAATGACTTTTTCCCCATCATCAGATTTAAATAAGAAAAGAGTTGGTGAACCATACTGATTGAAACAATTTAACTAAAACAGTTAGGCTAAAATCAAACAATATTCAAAGTATATGATTAAAATGAAATAAAAACAGTTTTCCCTCCCAATTTCCCCTTTTTATAATTAACACTGCTATGGCATCCCTGTTGAAAGGTTAACAATATTACTAACCTGCTGCAAGATGCTTCAGAGTGAGGGGGAAACCACCTTGTTTCTGTTCCCGTGCCTCAGCTTCTCCCAACCCACATGTCCTTTTGTAAAGAAGCTGCTCTGACTACATGCCCTCAGTAGAGTCTGAGTCCAGTTACAGGAAACCTATTTGCCCAAAACTACCACACTCAATTATAAAAACTTCTGGATGTGGTAGTTTGTGCATCTGCCTAGCAACAATGACCCAGACACAACTCATTCCTACCCCCTCCCCACTTCTCAATAGACCTCTTAAAGAGAGATCTTCCCATTAGTCACAGCAGCAGCAAGCTTTAAACTATCCCTTTCTCTGCTCCTGTATTATCTGATTTGTTCTGCTAGTGTTGCCTTGGCATAGTGGCCTTCTTGGAGTCCTGCATCATAGACTATCAGGGTTGGAAGGGACCTCAGGAAGTCATCTAGTCCAACCCCCTGCTCAAATGGCCCCCTCAAGGATTGAACTCACAACCCTGGGTTAGCAGGCCAATGCTCAAACCACTGAGCTATCTCTTCCCCCTATAGACTATCAGGGCTGGAAGGGATCTCAGGAGGTCATCTAGTCCAACCCCCTGCTCAAGCAGGATCAATCCCCAGATGGCCCCCTCAAGAATTGAATTTGCTACCCAGGGTTTAGTAGGCCAATGCTCAAACCACTGAGGCTAGCCCTCCTCCTATCATCCAAACAGCAGTGTTGGTGTGATGGGGGAAGGAGAAGGGCTTCTTTTAAAAATACAGGGGAAAATTTTCATTCTCTCTCTCTTTAAATGATTTTTGGGTTCTCCAATTTTAGATACCTGTAACTTCACTGTGATGCTTTCAAGGTGTACCCAGGGTTGTGAGGTGCCTTGCTACCACCTGTCCTTACTGGGAAGAAGCCTTGTGTGTGCAGGCCCTGCACTCACTCACTTGCTCATGCCCGACACCCCAATCGGGGTATGGGCCACCAACCACAGATCTCCAGAGTCCTCTATCCTGGGCCATTCGCTCTAGCTGGTTCCAGGTATAGCCCATTTTTTTGCTATCAGCCTGAAGATTGTGTAGCCAGGTGTTTCTTGGACGGCCTCTTTTCCGCTTGCCTTGGGGGTTCCACCGCAGTGCCTGTCTGGTGATGTTAGTTGGCTGCTTATGTCAACCTGCACCGTCTTTCCTGAATCGTACATGATCCTCACATTCCATGAGCCTATGGTAATCCTCCTGGTTGCAAGAAGGGTAATCGGCTTAGTGGCTTCCTCACGGCTTTTACCACCCAGAGTCATGCATCTTCGAGTTGAAGACCGTTCTTTTTCCAGGGTAAAAGTCTCTGTTGTCTCTATTGTTGGCGTTTCTGTAGCAGGTTGATTTTTTACGAGGTGGAGTTGCTAGCCCCACGCCCAACCCTCCTCCTTTATCCTGACTTGGGACAGGCAGATGGCCCCAAAGGACCTCTCTGGTGGAGGCAGGCCCTGCTTAGCTCCCTAATACCCCACAAGCTCAAGTACTCCTCTCTCAGTGTACATAGGCTCAGAGCATCCTGTGGTGTTCAGCCCTTTATCTACTGGACACTCACAGAATCACCAGAGCCACTGTCCCTAAAGCAACACTACACCTCAGTTTACTAGTTACCCTTTAGACTCGAGCACTGCTTAACATGAAGCACTTAGGGAAGGTTTTCACTACCCGCCAGATCGGCGGGTAGAGATCGATCTATCAGGGATTGATTTATCACATCTCATCAAGACACTGATAAATCGATCTCTGAACGCGCTCCCCATCGACTCCGGAACTCCAGCTCACAAGAGGCGAAAGCAGAGTTGAGGGGGAGTGGCAACGGTCAACTTGCCACGGTCCTCACGGCCAGGTAAGTCGACCTAAGATACACCTATTTCGTAGATGAAGTTGCGTATCTTTGGTCGACCTCCCCCCCACACCAGTGTAGACCAGGGCTGAGATTTGTTTATGGAGAAAACAAGTATAAGTTTATTTAATGAAAAACAGATTCATGTGATAGGAAGCAGCAATCTTGGAAACAAAGGGTTACATATAAAAATAAAATCATTACATGCATTCTAGAGCCTAGACTCAACTAACAGGATGACCTCTTATCTAAGAAGGCATTGCTCACCCAAAGTCCTTCTCACAGCATTTTTCAACCAGGATGGCCAAGGTCAAGCTTCTTTTCATGAAACCAAACCCACTGGCAGCTTCTCTCCCCTAGATGAATGATGCCAGGGCATCTTTCTGTGATACATTAGACCAGTTTCTTGTTCTTCATTTGTAAACAGGGTTCTTCTCCACCACACACACACAATGTTCACCTCTTCCTTTTAATTTCTTCTCCTAAAGTCCCTGAAATCTCTTCATTAGCATTTGACTCAGCATGCTAATAGACTTCCAATGTTAGACATATACAATGGTCAGCTAGGGACATAAATGTCTTGAACCTCCTGTCCGGAGGAATCTGTCTTAAGATATACCATCCTTGGATGACCTGCCTTTAACTTTAACTTCAAGGCTTTAAGAAGATATTTTCGTCTCTCTCTCTCTCTATATATATCCTTACATATTATCTGCATATACATTTCCAAAGATTAAGATGACCAGTGTGACACAGGTTTTCATTAGACACTTTATATGACACTTTTGGCACCAGGAAGTCCTTGGTCGCACCCATCCAATAGGCCTAGGCCTTGAATAGCTATATCATATTACATAAAATATATGTTAAAAACACTAAGATTGTAACGCTAAGCACTCAGGAGCCTGGAAAATTTCAGCCTGAATGATTCAAATTTGACAAAGTTATAAGAAACTGAAAAAAGTTATAGGCATTGCTACCTGTGCCGCCTATAATATATGTGAAAATTGTCATTTGTCCCATTTTGGTCAGAATCCCATCTACACTCTCTTATGAATTGTACTATTTACAAATAGCCATATTTACAATTGGAGAGCAATTCTCAGTTCTGTGTTTAAAAGAGTGTTCTTACTGAGGGCCTCTGAAATTCATTTCCAAGTTTGGCCCTGTACAGCCCAATTATGTTCACATAGGGAATGTCTACACTACATTGTAAACCGGGGTCTGTGGGTTCCTCCTTGTGGATTCAGTGTTTCTAAGCCCATGCTGCACTACATTGTAAAACTTGGGTTTACGATTGCTGGACCCAGGTCACATAACCGCAGTAATGCATCCATACTGCACTATCCAGAATTTCTGACTTAGGTTTCAGAGTAGCAGCTGTGTTAGTCTGTATCCATTGTGACAGACCCAGACCAGTGGGGTACAGGAGTCTGGTAGAGGGCAAATATACTGGTCACTGGATGAGGAGTTTTCTGTTCCCTGAGTGACCAGAGCAGGGGCTGCACTAGAGTAATCAGGAACCTGCTAGAACCAATTAAGGCAGACAGGCTGATTAGAACACCTGCAGCCAATCAAGGCAGGCTAATCAGGGCACTTGGGTTTAAAAAGGAGCTCACTCCAGTCAGATGAGGAGGAGCCAGAGGAGAAGAAGTGTGTGTGAGGAGCTGGGAGCAAGAGGCACAAGGAGCTGAGAGTGAGAGGGTGTGCGGCTGGAGGACTAAGGAGTACAAGCATTATCAGACACCAGGTGAAAGGTCCTGTGGTGAGGATAAAGAAGGGGTTTGGAGGAGGCCATGGGGAAGTAGCCCTGGGAGTTATAGCTGTCATGCAGCTGTTACAGGAGGCACTATAGACAGCTGCAATCCACAGGGCCCTGGGCTGGAACCCGGAGTAGAGGGCAGGCCTGGGTTCCCCCCAAACCTCCCAACTCCTGATCAGACACAGGAGGAGTTGATCCAGACTGTGGGGAAGATCACTGAGGTGAGCAAATCTGCCAATAAGCGCAGGACCCACCAAGGTAGAGGAGGAACTTTGTCACACTGTAAAAAGAACAAGAGTACTTGGCACCATAGAGACTAACAAATTTATTTCAGTACCCCCACAGACCTTCCTCCATGTGGGGATGGGGGCACAGTTTTGGATCCTCTGGTTTGTTCTCTGGGAAGGAAAGAGGTTAACTAAAAAAAGGGAAAGGGAACTTGTAAAGGTCTCCCCACTAATCTTGCAACAATACCTGAAAGCCCGCAATAAGAAAGCCCCCACCTCTTCCCAGAGGCTCCTCATAGGCAGTGTTCATTCACACAGATCGCTAGCTAAACACGTTTTTAAACAAATAAAAATATACGGATTTTTTAATGTAAACAAACAACTTTGTTTCTAGAAAACCTTTCATGGTCTCCTTATGCAAATTAAGGAAGCAACAAGGAGCTAGAATAGACTAAGGCTGGCCACATCACCTACCTCCCTTCGGCCCCTTTGTAGACCTCATCCTAAATTTTCAAGAGTGATGTGTGATCTGGGTTGTCCAAGCTGAGAGACCAGGGGGATCTGATTTTCAGAACAGCTGAGCACCCAACTCTCTAAAAATCAGGCCCCTTTAAAACAATTTCAGGATGAGCATCCAAGGTCATTAGTCCCTTTTGAAGAAGTAGGCTACACTAGGCTTTGCTGTTGACTTGGGAATGAAAAACATCCAACAAGGCAGAATAGAAAGCTGATGTTTTAAGGGTTTGCTCACAAATGGATTGATTCATTTATTTATGCTCGAGACGTACAGTGTTTGCTGCTGGTGTAGTTAGCGCTTGAGCAGTCCACATAAGAGGCAGGGCACAGGTGCAAAATGCATCTACTATTTTTATTGTTGCCAGTCGCTAGAATCCATCTTGTGGCACATTCACAATTTTTTCTGAAACCTCTCTCAATTTAGATATAAGAAATGTGTGAAAAGCAAACAAATTCTGCATGCTCTTCTCTCGATGCTGTTTTTCTTTTTTAAACAATGACCAGTGTTTTTGACATTTATGTCTACATCACATTCTGTTATGTTGATAACGGGTCTATCTGCAATTCAGTGTCTGCACAATCCCAGCAGCACTGTCCTTTCAAGGATTCTTTAAGCCAGTTACTATTCACCGACCATGAAATAAAACTGCCAGAAACGGAACATACCTACACAGTCATGTCCATTTCAGCTTAACAGTCTTTTCATTCATACCTGAAAGGTTAAAAAGCATATCAGTACCTGAAAATAATAATAATTAAAAAAGCTGGCATTTTAAAATCCAAGGTGCTGGAGTCTTTTGTGCTTCTGTTTGAGCTGTTGGCAGACTTCTGAGTCACGATTTCAATTGCCAGCCAAACACATGGTAATGAAAAAAATAAAAATTGCTGATTTGTAACATTTTAAAATGTTGCTATGGTGCTTGTTAATATTCAAAATCTGTGAAAATTTCCATAATTTCTCAATCTATCACACAACAGCAGAGTATTTGCCTGGCCAGGGCCACCCAGAAGATTCAGGGGGCCTGGGGTCTTCAGTGGCAGGAGGCCCCTGGCTCCGAATTGCCGCTGAATACCCGGCACTTCGGCAGCTGGTCCTGGAGTGGAAGGACCCCCCACCGTGGGTCTTTTGGGCACTTTTAGCAGTGGGTCCTGGAGCCGAAGGACCCCCCGCTGCCAAAGACCCAGAGCGGAAGAAGCTCCGGGGGCCCAGGCCTCGTGAAAGTTTTCTGGGTCCCCCAGAGCGAGTGAACTCTCATGGGGGCCCCTGCATGGCCTGGTGCAAATTGCCCCCCTTACCCCCCCCGCGTGCCCTGCTCCTGGCTCATCATCTCTCTTTCTCTGAGCTGTTTCTTTACTCCCAGAATGGTGATTTTTATGCCTTCAGTTGGTTGCCAACATGAAAAAAAGTCTGGGCTTAAAGTACTGGCTCTATTTTGTAGTAAGCATAATAAAGCAGTGCTATACAATACAATCCATAATGATATAGAATCCTTTCATCTACCAAGTAAGTCCTGGGGGACATTTTATAGAATCAAACGCTGACAAAACCAGCATCACATGCAAAAAGCCTTTAAAGTAGATTTAAAGTCAGAGAGCAATGCAGCATATGAATGATCCATGCAGAGATGGTTTGGTGAATGTGACATGGAATTACTAGAAGCTTGCCCATAGCTCACTCACATTTTGTCTTTTAGCAGTGCAATCATGGACTGTTAGGCATAGACTATTTCCAATCTGGGAAGTTAAATTTTTATTGCTGCCCACCGTTGGCCAGCTCAGCTATCTAGTTCTGCCAGCACATTAATTTACAGTGAATGCCATTAAAAAATATGTAGCATACCCTAGAGTTAAACTAAAAATTTGTCAAGTGCTGCAGTAAATTTAAGTACCACAGGTGGTAAATATCCAGTTTTTAATGGTGCCATCTGCACTTGTCTTCTCATCTGCACATACAATTAAGCCAATGTAATTCAGCAGGAGTGAAAATTAAATAGAAAACCCTTTATTAATTATTAATTATTATTATTAGAAATGCTTTCCAGTAAAATAGTGAAATTGTCATGAGGTTGTAACTGAATGCAGCCCTATATTCACACCCTACATACGACTGTAGTAATCTTAGTACAAAATATGCCTTGTGAAATATCATTTGAAAACTAATAACTCATTGGTTAATATCATCATGGTGGAATGTGTGTAACAACACTATACATAAAGTTATGAACATGAACAGAAATCATGACTGAGGTCTGTTTACCAGGTAAGTCTGGGGAGTGGGTAAACCTGTTTGTCAAAGGCAAAGGACATCTCTAGCCAGGTGTCAGCAAAACTGATGGGCAATCACTTGTCAAGTGGCCATTCTTTAGCAAGGAAGGGAGGCAGGAACAAACAGATTGGCATCTCAGCAAACATCTTAGCAAACAGCTCTGTCCTCACAGCAAGAATGAACTTTATTTAGGGGTAATCCTCAGGAAAATGCATTTCAAAGGGTGACTGAACTATAAAAGTGAGGGACAAATACATCCCAAGTTCTCTCTCCCTATCCACCTCCCTCTCTCCTTCAACTCAGAAAACAAGAGAGAGCCTCTGGACTTTGGGAGCAGACCCTAACATGAAAATTTGGTCAGTAATGTTACTGGGAGTGTGATAAGGGCTTTCCCTTAAACCAAAGCTAGTTTGTTAACTTTTAGTATAAAGAAACATTTTATCTTTATTTCTCCTGTAACCATTTCTGACTTTAATGGCTTATATTGGTACTCACATAAAAGCTCTCTCTCTCTCTGAGGTTAAATACACTTGTTTTATTCTCTAATCAAAACTAATCCAGAGTTATGTTTAAACTGAATTGTGTGGGTTGAAGGCTGTGCTAACAGCACAGGGTCAGTATAGCAAGTGCAGCCTAGGGGCTGTCAATCAAGGTGTCCATTGGGTTACCTTTGCCTATCTGCACATATGTAGAAGGGACTCCTGGCTGGAGGAGCGCGGATCCCCAGGTCCTGTTGTGATTGTGACTCAGGGAAAGGTTACTAGCCCTACTCTGCCTAGCACCAGTTTCTTACCTTAGCCAGTAACAGTTTCTGATTTGATAACCTGTTTCTCTGTATTGCTTGGTCAATTGATAATCTGTATATATTGTACATTGTTACCAGTTCTTTGGGAAGCACGCAGGCAATCTAGCTAAGGATATGTGTGTGTATTTATCTCACAGTGACTCTGCCTGACCAACAGAACTCTAGGGCTTATGGTTTTACTTTCATTTATTATTTAAAATAGATTCATAGATTCATAGACTCTAGGACTGGAAGGGACCTCGAGAGGTCATCGAGTCCAATCCCCTGCCCTCATGGCAGGACCAAATACTGTCTAGACCATCCCTGATAGACACTTATCTAACCTACTCTTAAAATCTCCAGAGATGGAGATTCCACAACCTCCCTAGGCAATTTATTCCAGTGTTTAACTACCCTGACAGTTAGGAACTTTTTCCTAATGTCCAACCTAAATCTCCCTTGCTGCAGTTTAAGCCCATTGCTTCTTGTTCTATCATTGGAGGCTAAGGTGAACAAGTTTTCTCCCTCCTCCTGATGACACCCTTTTAGATACCTGAAAACTGCTATCACGTCCCCTCTCAGTCTTCTCTTTTCCAAACTAAACAAACCCAATTCTTTCAGCCTTCCTTCATAGGTCATGTTCTCAAGACCTCTAATCATTCTTGTTGCTCTTCTCTGAACCCTCTCCAATTTCTCCATCTTTCTTGAAATGCGGTGCCCAGAACTGGACACAATACTCCAGTTGAGGCCTAACCAGCGCAGAGTAGAGCGGAAGAATGACTTCTCGTGTCTTGTTTACAACACATCTGTTAATGCATCCCAGAATCACGTTCGCTTTTTTTGCGACAGTATCACACTGTTGACTCATATTTAGCTTGTGGTCCACTATGACCCCTAGATCTCTTTCTGCCATACTCCTTCCTAGACAGTCTCTTCCCATTCTGTATGTGTGAAACTGATTGTTCCTTCCTAAGTGGAGCACTTTGCATTTGTCTTTATTGAACTTCATCCGGTTTACCTCAGACCATTTCTCCAATTTGTCCAGATCATTTTGAATTTTGACCCTGTCCTCCAAAGCAGTTGCAATCCCTCCCAGTTTGGTATCATCCACAACCTTAATAAGCGTACTTTCTATGCCAACATCTAAATCGTTGATGGAGATATTGAACAGAGCCGGTCCCAAAACAGACCCCTGCGGAACCCCACTTGTTATACCTTTCCAGCAGGATTGGGAGCCATTAATAACTACTCTCTGAGTACGGTTATCCAGCCAGTTATGCACCCACCTTATAGTAGCCCCATCTAAATTGTATTTGCCTAGTTTATCGATAAGGATATCATGAGAGACCATATCAAATGCCTTACTAAAGTCTAGGTATACCACATCCACCGCTTCTCCCTTATCCACAAGGCTCGTTATCCTATCAAAGAATGCTATCAGATTAGTTTGACACAATTTGTTCTTATCAGCTTACCACCTTCCAAGTGTTTGCAGATGATTTCTTTAATTACTTGCTCCATTATCTTCCCTGGCACAGAAGTTAAATTAACTGGTCTGTAGTTTCCTGGGTTGTTTTTATTTCCCTTTTTATAGATGGGCACTATATTTCCCTTTTTCCAGTCTTCTGTAATCTCTCCCGTCTCCCATGACTTTCCAAAGATAATAGCTAGAGGCTCAGATACCTCCTCTATTAACTCCTTGAGTATTCTAGGATGCATTTCATCAGGCCCTGGTGACTTGCAGGCATCTAACTTTTCTAAGTGATTTTTAACTTGCTCTTTTTTTAATTTTATCTTCTAAACCTACCACTTTCCCATAAGCATTTACTATGTTAGACATTTCTTCAGACTTCTCGGTGAAGACCGAAACAAAGAAGTCATTAAGCATCTCTGCCATTTCCAAGTTTCCTGTTACTGTTTCTCCCTCCTCACTGCGCAGTGGGCCTACCCTGTCCTTGGTCTTCTCTTGCTTCTAATGTATTGATAAAAAGTCTTCTTGTTTCCCTTTATTCCCATAGCTAGTTTGAGCTCATTTTGTGCCTTTGCCTTTCAAATCTTGCCCCTGCATTCCTGTGTTGTTTGCCTATATTCATCCTTTGTAATCTGACCTAGTTTCCATTTTTTATATGACTCCTTTTTATTTTGTAGGTCATGCAAGATCTCGTGGTTAAGCCAAGGTGGTCTTTTGCCACATTTTCTATCTTTCCTACTCATCGGAATAGCTTGCTCACTGAGGACTCAAGAATTTGAATATCAAACCAGGTGGGTAGCAGGAGGAACCCGCAAAGGGGCACTATTGCCTTGACTGTTGCGCTTCAACATGAATAACTCCATTTAAAGTAGTAAACTGTTGCATATTGATCCCCTTAGAGGGGCAATGGATCTAAAATCTCTGAACTGTCCAAGACAGTGGTTGACAAGTGCGGAACACATGTTTTTGTGGAAAATTTGGGACAGGGAGTGTTTTAGGGTCACCCTGTAAGTGGTAACTCAGGCTGGTAGAAACTAGAATGTGACCAGAGTGTGTTGGCAGGCTGCAGCTATATACAGACACTCAGGGTGTGATGGCCGTGCTGTTTGTGAGGGACCCAGGTTGGCACCTACAGTAGCAAAGCATTATGAGACACTCCAAGTTGAAAGGCAGGTGGTGACACAGCAACTCACAGGTCTGGATTGTACCCCAGAATGTCACAGAGGTCATCAGTAGTGACATCTCTAGCCCTAACTAGACAAGAGTTTTTGGCTGTATTGTAACTCAATGTGATTGCCAGTTAACTCGAACTAACACACTTGTAAATGCAAACATAGACCATCTACAGATGTTTGTTTCTGATTGTTTCAGCCAGAACCAGTAACAAATGTGTGTGTCTTGAAAGAAACGTTAGTGGAATGTCTACATTTGCATTTACAATTGTGTTAAGCCAAGGCAAACACTTGAATTATGATATGACCAAAAATAGTCACAATTTATATTGGTTCTGTTTATAAAGGATGAATAAATGGCTGATTTTTTTTAAATAAATGGTCAATCAGTTGTAATAGTTTGTTATATAGTTCAATAGGTTACTTATAACTATGGCTTATAACCATCAACACCACCTTTTATTGATGTGCTTATAGCCATCTGTAACACATTACTCATGTTTGTAACATGCTTGTAACAGCTCTTAACCATTTATTAACCTTTTAGAACCATTTATAGATATAAAGTTAATATAAAGTGTAACTCCAAAAAACTAAACTAGATATGGCCCTTTGGTGCAGATTCAAATAACCTATCACTCTTTTCAAGCAGTAACAATTGTGAGCACAGATTTTAAAACCTGTGCAAAAAAGCACTGGGGTTTGTGCCTGTAAATTCTACCTGGTCTAAGTTAGTTTTGGTGTGTAGTAATTCTATTATGTGGTTATTAAAGTATCTATAGCATTCCAGTTTTTACAGATTTTCACTGATAAATTACCAATTTTTTTAATTAAAGTAGTTTTTTTTAACTGGATTAACACTTGTTTATCAGTCCACTCAATTTTTTTTTCAGATACTTATTTTTGTTAAACATTAATGCTTTATGCTATTGTTATGTCCGGCAGCTCTGAGACTGAAGCAGTTCTGCATTGTAAAGCAAAGAATGCACACATGGTGGAGATCAGAAAATGAAACAACATTAATATCGCGCTATGATTGGCTCACAAGGAGATGCTGCCTGCCTATTTCTTTGAGTCTATTTAGTGCGGCGCTGAATTTAAACAATCAATGCTCCACAGATAAAGATAAGGTAAAAAGAAATCTATGCCTGAATGCCAACAAAAAAAAATCAGTGCTTACAAATTTTCAAGAAAAATAAAGATGGGAGTGAAGAGGATGCATTGCCCTGCAAGTACCGCAGCATTGAGGTCAGGGCTTGCACTGACAGAATCAAAGAGCATGTCGAAAGCAAGCAACACAAGAATCTTAAAGAGCAAAGTGAACTTTGGGATAAACAGTTAGGAACTTGCACCAGGGCTTTAGGGAAAGAGAGGACACAGCGCAATTGTGTCAATGAATTTGTGGGTGCTCTTTGTTTTGCCAGACAACCACTGTTAATTGTGGAGGGGTTTATTGGTGACTTTGTGTGACAATACTATCCAGCAGTAAAAACCCTTCCTAATGCAGACAACCTCACTCGTAAGCATCTGGAAGAAAATAGCAATGCTTTAGTATCTAAACTGATAGAATGAATTGATGGAAATGTGGTGTCTAGTCTGACAAGTCTCCTGATGCTTTGGACCGTCCAATTCTTGGCCTTTTGTTTTCATTTTTTTTTATTTCAAAGTGAATAAACCCGCATTGTTTTGTGCTGATGGGACATTCATTCCCTCTGCTGACACCCATTTTGTCAACACAGTAATGACTGATATGTTTGAGATGTACCAACTAACTTGGGAAAATATGGCCACAATTAACACAGATTCTGTTGCCTACATAGCTAAGTTTGCACAGGAGATTAAACTCACTCAGAAACCAGAGCTGCTATGTATTACCTGTCCTGGTCATCTGACTAACATTATGTTGCCAGCAGAAGAAATGGAAGATGTGAAATCTTGCATCATTGGATTCAGGGCCATTTTCAAGCATGCAAACAAGTTGAAGGCTTTGTGCATGAAGAGTGCAGAGCTGACTGCTGACTTATTTACACGTGAAGTACAAGCTCATCCACCGGTGTGGCACAAAAGGGGTAGACAATGTGTAGACTGTGCTAATGTGTCTTTTAGATCATCCGGAGCTTGTTGGTTCTAAAACAGAAACTCTGAAGAGAATGGCAAATAACCAAAATGACCACCAGATTCTGCACACCAAAGTAATGTTCATTGCTGGAAACTTGGAATCACTATATGACACACAGAAAACACCAGAGTTTCTCCAACTACTGCCAACACATTTCCCAATACAGATGTTTCCTGAAAGCCAAAATCTCAGCTGAATTGAGCACAAAAGCTGCAGGAGAAACATAACAAGAAAGCCCAGCTGTTTCTGGAAATTCTTCTAACCCGAGAAATCAAGAGAACCAAAAAAGCATTCCAAAACCTTCAAACACAATGCTCAGTGAAAAATGGGAGATGACCATGGTCTGTAATCTAAACCCTGAAGTGTTTGGTGCCAAAGATTCTTTTTGGAATATCATCCAGGTATTGTACCTGTTCCTCAAATAAAATCAAATATATGGAGATATTCCAATCTCCATAGAACTGGAAGGGACCCCGAAAGGTTATCAAGTCCAGCCCCCTGCCTTCAGTATCAGGACCAAGTACTGATTTTGCCCCAGATCCCTAAGTGGCCCCCTCAAGGACTGAACTCACAACCCTGGGTTTAGCAGGCTCAAACCACTGAGCTATCCCTCCCCAGTCCTAAAGGTGAATTTTTGCAGCAGACTACAACCATTATGCCAGAGTGTTTCAGCCATTTGCCACTAAAGATGAAATTTCAAATCTGAAAGGGGAATTTACTACTTATATGAATATGCCTACCCTGACCATGTAAACTGGATATGCTTGCTTTTTGGAACAGTCATCAAGACACACTTCCCAGCTTCAGCAAAGTGACACAAAGATCTTTGAGTATATCCCCTGGATCTATTGATGCAAAGCACTTATTTTCAAAGTTGGACTACTTCCAAGACATCAAGAGGCTCAACATGACTGAGGATACTTTGAAAATCTGGCCCTTAGTTTAACAATAAGACTAGTTATCTGTATGCACATTAACAACACTGACAGTTTCATCAATCTTAAACAATAATGAACAAAATAAAAAGTCGTGCTTTTGGACACAAACTGTTCACCTAGAAAGGTAAGGAAGGAGTTTTTCTCCCCATAACGTAGAATCATAAAAATGTAGGGCGGGAAAGGATGAGAAGTCATCAAATTGAGCTCCCTGCACTGAGGCAGGACCAAGTAAACCTAGACCATCCCTGACAGGTGTTTGTGCAACCTGTTCAAATACCTCCAATGATGGAGCTTCCACAACCTACCTTGGAAGCCTATTCCAGAACTGAACTATCCTTATAATAAAGTTTTCCCCAATATCTAACCCAAATCTCCTTTGCTACAGATTAAGACCATTATTTCTTGTTACCTTCAGTGAACCTGGAGAACAATTGATTCCCATTCTCTTTATAACAGGCCTTAATATATTTGCCACCTTAGTCCCTTCTCTCAAGACTAAACATTACTCTAAAGATTTTCTAAACCTTTAATCATTTTATTGCTCTCCTCTGGATGCTCTAGTTTGCCCATTTCTTTCCTAAAGCCACAATACTCCAGCGGAGGCCTCACCAGTGCCAAGTAGAGTGGGACAATTACTTCCCAGGTCTGATATACAACACTCATGTTAATACGTCCCAGAATATTAGCCTCTTTCACCACTGCATCAAACTGTTGACTTGTATTCAATTTGTGATCCACTGTAAACCCCAGATCCTTTTCAGTGCTACTGTCTAGCTAATTATTCCCCATTTTGTAGTTGTACATTTGATTTTTTTCTTACTAAGTGAAGCACCTTGCCCTTGTCTTTACTAAATTTCATCTTGTTGCTTTCAGACCAATTCTCCAATTTTTCTAAGTCATTTTGAATTCTAATCCTGTCCTCCAGAGTGCTAGCATGGTGTCATCTGCAAATTTTATAAGTATACTCTCCACTTTGTTCCCTAGACATTAATGAAAATATTGACTAGTACTGCACCCAAAATTGACCCTTGCAGGACCCCACTAGCTACATCATCCGATTTGACAATGAACCATTAATAACTACTCTGAGTGTCTTTTAACCAGTTGTGCACCCACTTTACAGCAATTTCATTTAGACCACATTTCCCTAGTTTGCTTCTGAGAATGCCATGTGGGACTGTGTCAAGAATCTTACTAAAAATCAAGATATCTCACATCTACTGCTTGCCCCCTATCCACGAGGCCAGTAACCCTGTCAAAAGAGGAAATTAGGTTGTTCTTGACAAATCCATGTCGACTCTTCCTTATAATGCTATTATCCTCTCTGTGCTTAGAAACGGATTGTTTAATACTTTGTTCCAGTATTTTTCTAGGCATCAAAGTTAGGCTGACAGACCTATAATTGCCTAGGTGCTCTTTGTTTCCTCTTTTAAAGCTAGGTACTGTGTTTGCCCTTCCCTAATCCTTTGGAACATCCCCATCCTCCAAGAATTCCCAAAGATAATAGCTAACTGTTCTGAGATTGCTTCAATTAGTTCCTTAAATACCCTAGGATGAATTTCAGTCTGAATACATTAAATTACCTTAATATTTCTTTAACCTATTCTTTCCCTATTTTGGCTAGCATTCCTTCCCCCTTGTTGTTAATATTAATTGTGTTGAGTACCTGATTACCATTAACTCTTTTAGTGAAAACTGAAGCAAATAGGCATTAAACACCTTAGGCTTCTTGATGTCATCAGTTATTAGCTCTCCTTCCCTGCTAAGTAGCGGTCCTACACCTTCCTTCATCTTTTTCTTGCTCTTTATGTACTTAAAGGCAAAGAGAGATTCTTTGTGTCCCTTTCTAGGTGCAACTCATTTTGTGCCTTAACCACTCTGATTTTGTCCCTACCTGTTTGTGCTATTCTTTTGTACTCCTCCTTAACAATTCATAGAATATTAGGGTTGGAAGGGACCTTGGGAGGTCATCTAGTCCAACTCGCTGCTCAAAGCAGGACCAATCCCCAACTAAATCATCTCAGCCAGGGCTTTGTCAAGCCTGACCTTAAAAACCTCTAAGAAAGGAAATTCCACCACCTCCCTAGGTAACCCATTCCAGCGCTTCACCATCCTCCTAGTGAAAAAGTTTTTCCTAATAGCCAACCTAAACCTCCCTCACTGCAACTGGAGACCATTACTCCTTGTTCTGTCATCTGGTACCAGGGCCGGCTTTAGGCCGATTCAGCTCAAGGGCACACTGTTGATTCATATCCAGCTTCATGTCCACTGTAACCCCTAGGTCCTTTTCTGCAGAACTGCTGCCTAGCCATTCAGTCCCTAGTCTGTAACAGTGAATGGGATTCTTCCGTCCAAAGTGCAGGACTCTACATTTGTCCTTGTTGAACCTAAGCAGATTTATTTTGGCCCAATCCTCCAATTTGTCATATCACTCTGTATCCTATCCCTACCCTCCAGCCTATCTACCACTCCTCTCAGTTTAGTGTCATCTGCAAACTTGCTGAAGGTGCAGTCCATGGCATCCTCTAGATTGTAAATGAAGATACTGAACAAAACTAGCCCCAGGACCGACCCTTGGGGCACTCTGCTTGATACCGGCTGCCAACTAGACATAAAGCCATTGATCACTACCCGTTGAGCCTGACAATCTAGCCAGCTTTCTATCCACCTTATAGTCCATTCATCCAGCCCATACTTCTTTAACTTGCTGGCAAGAATAGTGTGGGAGACGGTATCAAAAGCTTTACTAAAGTCAAGGAATAACACATCCACTGCTTTCCCCTCACCACAGAGCCAGTTATCTAGTTATAGAAGGCAATTAGGTTAGTCAGGCATGACTTGCCCTTGGTGAATCCGTGCTGACTGTTCCTGATCACTTTCTTGTCCTCTAAGTGCTTCAGAATTGATTCCTTGAGGATCTGATCCAGGATTTTTCCAGGGACTGAGGGTAGGCTCACTGGCCTGTAGTTCCCTGGATCCTCCTTTTCCTCTTTTTCAAAGATGGGCACTTCATTAGCCTTTTTCCAGCTATCTGGGACCTCCCCAGATTGCCATGAGTTTTCAAAAATAATGGCCAATGGCTCTGCAATCACATCCACCAACTCCTTTAGCACCCTCGGATGCAGCACATTCGGCCTCCTGGATTTCTGCTTGTCCAGCTTTTCTAAATAGTCCTGAACCACTTCTTTCTTCACAGAGGGCTGGTCACCTCCTCCCCATGCTGTGCTGCCCAGTGCAGCAGTCTGGGAGCTGACCTTGTTTGTGAAGACAGAGGCAAAAAAATCATTGAGTACATTAGCTTTTTCCACATCCTCTGTCACTAGGTTACTCCCTCATTCAGTAAGGGGCCTACACTTTCCCTGACCAACACCTTGTTGCTAACATACCTGTAGAAACCCTTCTTGTTACTCTTAACATCGCTTGGTAGCTGCAACTCCAAGTGTGATTTGGCCTTCCTGATTGCACTCCTGCATGCCTGAGCAGTATTTTTATACTCCTCCCTGGTGATTTGTCTGCTTTTCTGAAGTCCAGGGTCCGTATTCTTCTGCTCTCCTTTCTTCCTTGTGTCAGGATCCTGAACTCTACCATCTCATGGTCACTGCCTCCCAGGTTCCCATCCACTTTTGCTTCCCCTACTAACTCTTCTCTGTTTGTGAGCAACAGGTCAAGAAGAGTTCTGCCCCTACTTGGTTCCTCCAGTACTTGCACCAGGAAATTGCCCCCACGCTTTCCAAAAACTTCCTGTATTGTCTGTGCACTGCTATATTGTTCTCCCAGCAGATATCAGGGTGATTGAAGTCTCCCATGAGAACCAGGGCCTATGATCTAGTAACTTCTGTTAGTTGCCGGAAGAAAGATTTGTCCACCTCATCCCCCTGGTCTGGTGGTCTATAGTAGACTCCCACCACGACATCACTCTTGTTGCTCACACTTCTAAACTTAATCCAGAGAGACTCCGTTTTTTCTGCAGTTTCATACCGGAGTCATACTGCTCTCTTACATACAATGCAACTCCCCCACCTTTTCTACTCTGCCTGTCCTTCCTGAACAGTTTATATCCATCCATGACAGCACTCCAATTATGTGAGTTATCCCAGCAAGTCTGTTATTCCAATCACATCACAGTTCCTTGACTGTGCCAGGACTTCCAGTTCTCCCTCCTTGTTTCCCAGGCTTCTTACATTTGTGTATAAGCATTTAAGATGACTCGCTGATCGTCCTGCTTTCTCAGTATGAGGCAGGAGTCCTCCTCTCTTGCGCTCTCCTGCTCGTGCTTCCTCCCGATATCCCATTTCCCCACTTACCTCAGGGCTTTGGTCTCCTTCCCCCGGTGAACCTAGTTTAAAGCCCTCCTCACTAGGTTAGCCGGCCTGCTTGCAAAGATGCTCTTCCCTCACTTTGTTAGGCGGAGCCCATCTCTGCCTGGCACTCTTCCTTCTTGAACACCATCCTACAGTCAAAGAATCCAAAGCCTTCTCTCTGACACCACCTACGTAGCCATTGGTTGACTTCCATGATTCAACGGTCGCTACCCAGGCCTTTTCCTTCCACAGGGAGGATGGACGAAAACACCACTTGCACCTCAAACTCCTTTATCCTTCTTCCCAGAGCCACGTAGTCTGTAGTGATCTGCTCGAGATCATTCTTGGCAGTATCATTGATGTCCACGTGGAAAAGCAGGAAGAGGTGGCAATCTGAGTGCTTGATGAATCTTGGCGGTCTGTCTGTCACATCGTGAATCCTAGCTCCTAGCAAGCAGCAGACCTCTTGGGTTTTCCTCGTCAGGGCGGCAGATAGATGACTTAGTCCCCCTGAGGAGGGAGTCCCCAATCACCACCACCCACCTCCTTCTCTTGGGAGCGTTGGTCGTGAAACCCCCATCCCCAAGACAGTGCATCTCATGCCTTCCAATCGGTGGAGTCTCCTTCTGCTCCATTCCCTCAGATGTATCAATCTAGTCCACTCTCCGCATTAGTACCTGTGGAGAGAACATAACAGTTGCTCACCTGTATTTGCATTGCTGGTACATGGACGCTCCTCTAACTTCTTCTGGAGGTCACATGCTGTCAAATATCTTCACCGTCCTTCTGTCCCCGCTGTGCAGCCTGCTCTGATTCTTCAGAATGTTGTGCTTGTAGGAGCACATCCTGATGTTTTTTCCAGGAAATCTTCATTTTCTCTTATGCAACACAGAGTCGATACTTGTTTCTCCAGACCTCGAACCTTCTGTTCCAATATGGAGACCAGTTTGCACTTTATACAAATAAAGTCACTTCTGTCCTGTGGAAGAAAGACAAACATGGCACATCCTGTGCAGGTAACAGCTGAAAGCTCACCATCCATATTTCTTTCCTCCTAAGAGCTTCCTCAGCTGTTGCAGTAACCCTACTCAGAGAAACCTGTAAGATGAAAACCTCAGTGCGCTCTACCCAGGCGAACTCCCAGGCAAACTCCCTCTGTTTGCCTCCGCTGTTCACCACTCAGCTGGTTCGCTGTCCATGTTTCAACTTTTTGGAGGATTCCTTTTAGATTTTCAGGTCATTGAAGCACTCCTCATGGAGCTATATTGGCCTTTTAAAATTCTTTCTATCTTTCCTTTGTATTGTGTAGTTTGCAGTTGTGCCTTTCATATTGTCTCCTTGAGAAACTGCCAGCTCTCCTGAACTACACTTTACCTTACATTTTCTTTCCATGGGACCTTACTTACCAGTTCTCTGAAATTGTTAAAGTCTGCTTTTTTAAAATCCATTTTATTTATTCTGCTGCTCTTCCTTAGAATCATGAAATTGATCACGTCATGATCACTTTCACCCAAATTGTCTTCCACCCTCATTACCAATTCCTGCCTGTTGGTCAGAATCAAGTCTAAAAAGGCTGTCCCCTAGATTACTTCCTCCACTTTCTGAAACAAAAAGTTGTCCTCAATACACTCCAGTAACTTTTGTGTTTTGCCACATTTATTTTTCCAAAAGATGTCTGGGTAATTAAAGTCCCCAGTTATTGCCAGGTCCTGTGTTTTGGATAGTACTATTCTTTGTTCTAGAAATGCTTCAGCCACCTGCTCTTCCTGACTTGGTGGTCTATAGTAGACACCTAACAAGACATCACCCCAATTCTCCCCCTTTTATCTTTACCCAGATTCTTTCAGCCTCCCACCTCCTTCTGAACCTCAGAACAAGTCTACATATATTCTTGACATATAATGCAACACCTCCTTCCATTTTTTCTGTCTGTCCTTTTTGAACAAGCCATACCCCTCTATACCAATATTTCAGCCATGAGATTTATGACACCAAGTCTCTGTGATACCAATTAAGTCATAATTTAGCTTATGTACAAATACTTCCAGTTCTTCCTGTTTAGTCCACATACTCCTTGCCTTTATGTAGAGGCATTTAAGATGCTAAGCAGATTCCCGCAGATTTCCTTCTTGTTGTTTCTATGACCCTATTGCAATTTCCAGGTCTCCTCTCCCTCCTGCCCCTCTCCAAGTTCTAGCCCTCTAGTAAGGTTATTTTTTTTAATGCTTACGTCTGAGCTTTGGTCACCTGCCCCCTTTGAACCTAGTTTAAAACCCTCTTCACTAGGTTGGTGAGTCGGTGCATGAAGATGCCTTCCCCCTTCTTGGCCAGATGGAGTCCATCTCTTCCAAGCAGACCTTGTTCTTGGAACAGCATGCCATGGTCAGGGAAGCCAAAGCCCTCCCTTAGACACCATCTGTGCATCCATGGATTAATTTCCATGATGCATGTGTTCCTGGCTGGGCCCTTACACTCAACTGGAAGGATGGACGAGAACACAACCTGCCCCCACAAGCCTTTCACTCTCACTTCCAGAGCATTGTAGTCACTGGTGATCTGCTCAGGCAGTATCATTAGTGCTTAAGTGGATGAACATCATGGAGTAGTCAGAGTGACTGATGAGCCTTGGCAACTTTTAACATCTCAGATGCAGGCTCCAGGAAGCATACCACCTGGAACATCATGTCAGGTCAGTAGATGGATGCCTTCATTCCCCTCAGAAGAGAGTCCTTGACCGCCCCTACCCTTCACTGCCTCCTCTTGGGTGTGGTGACTGTGAGCCTCCCAGCCTTAGGGGCTGGTAGCTCGTCCTTCTCACTTCCTGCAACCAGTACACAGCGTGCTTGTTCTTGACCTCATGAACGGGGCACTGCGTGGGGATGTAGCACTGTCTACTGCCCAAGGTGGTTAGCAACCAATCTTCTCCCTGAAAAGCAGCCAGTTCTTCATCCTCTTCTGGTACTGCTGTAGACATCTGTAATCTAGCATCCTCCTCCCAGATGTTGCCATGTGTATCCTCTTGAAGACATCTGCATGCTACGCAGAGCCACCTCCACCTGCAGCTCTTACCTGCTTTCTAAGAGACACCACTAGCAGACACCTTTCATACTGGGTGGTTCCTGTTTGGCTTTCATTGGCGAGGACATGCAGGCCGCATTTCCAGCAAGTCAAGACCAGTGCCTAAGTGGAAGCCTCCAGGGTCAGGATGCCTGTCTGGTGTGTGGCACTAAAGGCACAGGGAGCTAGCAGTGTGGTTGGCAATGTGCTGGTTTTCCTCTCATTATGGGTTCCTCCTTGTAGAGTACCTGCAAGTTAAGTAAAGTTAAACACAAAAAACAGCCCCCCTACCTCCATTGTACAATTAAAATTTTTTTGGTTTTGGTCTTCTACTAAAAAAATAATAATAAAAAAATCAGGTATTAGCTATCACCAGAAACAGAATACTGAACTTGATGGGCATTATTTTCCCTGTACCATTTAAAATAATTGTTTTTCCTACTGATGAAGTCGGATTTTTCTTCTTAAATGTGTGTTGTTGTTGCTTGGGCTTAAATTAAGGTGGTATACAACAGCTAAAGGAGAACTATTTAATTTGTCTGGTCATATAAAACAAAATGTAAAGCAATGTAAATGCAAAACATTAGCAAGAACACTGGTTTCAATTGCTGTGTCATCAGCAGGATCTATCAAAAAAACAGAAAACATGATAGAATTTTACCACTAAATAAGCTGTAGCAGAAAACTGAACTTCAGAGGGCGTTCAGTTGTAGGATCTGCTGTTTACAACATAGAAATATTTTATTTTACATGCATAACTTAATCTGTCCACACTAATGCCACAAAAAATGTGTAGTGCTTTTTGCAAAATATTCATCATCTTCAGCTCCTATTAGAACTGAGGACAATCCTCACAATCAGACTTTCAAGTTCTTTACTAAGTAGGGTTTAAAATATGCCACCTGAGTTGTAGTAGAGAAGCTAAGAGAGAAGTCACCGTAAGCACTGGCTTGGAGTTAGTGAAAGTATAACATCAGCCTGTCATAAACAGATAGCTAAGGGTTAATGTCTCTTTCACCTGGAAAGGAGTAACCTGAAACACCTGACCAGAGGACCCATCAGGAAACAAGACTTTTTCAAATCTGGGTGGAGGGAAGTTTTGGGTGTGAGCTCTTTGTCCTTTCTCTTGTGTCTGACCCTCTCGGCTCTGAGAGTGATCTTTCTGTCTCCTGCCTTTCTAATCTTCTGTTTCCAAGTTGTAAGTACAAAAATAGTAAGACAATAAAGTTTATATTGTTTTCTTTTGTATTTACATGTGTGTAGTTGCTGGAATGTTTTGAATTGTATTCTTTTTGAATAAGGCTGTTTATTCATTTTTCTTTTAAGCAATTGACACTGTTTTTGTCACCTTAATACAGAGAGACCATTTTTATGTCCTTTTCTTTCTTTTTTATATAAAGCCTTCTTTTTAAGAATTGTTGGAGTTTTTTCTTTAGTGGGGACTCTAGGGAATTGAGTCTGCAGCTCACCAGGGAATTGGTGGGAGGAAGAAGTCAGGGGGGAAAATCTCTTTTGTGTTAGATTTACTAACCTGACTTTGCATACCCTCTGGGTGAGGGGGGAAGTACTTGTGTTTTCCAGGACTGGAAACAGGGAGAGTGGAGTCCCTCTGTTTAGATTCACAGAGCTTGCTTCTGTATATCTCTCCAGGAACCCAGGGAGGGAACACCCGGAGGGGGGAAGGGAAATGGTTTATTCCCCTTTGTTGTGAGACTCAAGGAATCTGAGTCTGGGGGTCCCCTAGGGAAGGTTTTGGGGAGACCACAGTGCGCCAGGCACAGTATAGATTCCTGGCTGGTGGCAGCTTTACCCGGTCCAAGCTAGTAACTAAGTTTGGAGGTTTTCATGCTAACACCCATATTTTGGACGCTAAGGTCCAGATCTGGAAAAAATGTTATGACACAGCCAGATTAGTTGTATGGTTTGGGGGTTGTTTTTTTTTTAAGAAATTAAGCTTTTAGGGGGGATAATTGGTATTTTGTGAAAATATTTTTAGGATTTAGGTATTTTAGGAAAAACAGTAATTATTTCTCAGTCAGGTAGAACTAAAAGCCAAATTGAGCGAATCATGAATTAGTCTGAATCTCTGAAAGCTAAAGGGGTGCGGAAGTTTCCTTTTTCCCTTAGGCGTAAACATTATGAATGAGATTAAACCTTTGGGCAATGACTTTATAGATGAGACAAGAGATGCTAGCAAAGCACTAAAATGTATAGTTGTGCAAGCTACAGAAATCTGAGCAAGAGGCAACAGCTCTTAAAAGAAAAATTTTCAAGTTCACAATGCTTGCAGAACTAGAGTAAAATTTCAAACAAATGCAGAAGCATTACAGAAGACAAACCACAGGACACTGCTCATTCATTATATTTAATCTTTAAATAACTTTTCAGACATTAATCTTCACTAGATGAGTATGACTAACAGATGGGGACATTGAGGCAGAAAAATGAAGCAATTTGCTCTAGGCCACAAAAGAAGAGCCATGATTAGAATTCAGAATGCCTGGCTTTCACTCATGTGCATAGATCACTAGACCATGCTTCTGAAGTCTAAAGATAGGCCTATGCCAAAAAGTTTGATTTTTTCCATGATTGTGTTTGTGAAACCCATGCTGGCTAAGAGTGGGCCTTCTACAGGCTGGAAGGCAAAAGTTTATATGTCTGCTTTAGAGCTGGTCGAAACTCAGAATTTCCATTCTGCAGGAAATTCCAAAATAGTTAGTTCTTTTTTGGAACAAGAAATAGAATTTTTGAAATTTCCATGGGAAGGGAAATTTGAAAAAAAAAAGTTTCAAAATATTTCAAAAATTAAATTGAACCTGGGATCCAAGTTCATCTGTGGTTCCCTAATCTTTTAGGCTCCCTACCAGACTGACGGAAGCCTTAGCAGTCCCCAGGGTTTCCACTCTCCTGGTTCTACAGGAAGCTTGGAAGTCCTGAGAGCCCCGTGTTGTGTTTGCTTGACTGCCACTGTCGTTGCCTAACTGCGCTGTCTACAGCAATAACCTGTTTTTCCCCAAGTGGGGACAGTTAATTTAGAACCTAGCAATATATACAAATCATTCTAGTTCTTCTATCTACTGTGTATTCTAATTGTATCTGTGCACATATTGCAACCATTTCACAAATTCAGCGCATTTTAATTCTGGGGGTGTATATGACCAGTATGTCTACAGTAGGAAAACTGAGTATAGTATCTATCTGTATATACTATTTAGATAGCAAACTTGCTCATGGCATGTTGAGGGTTGAGTGATCCTAATAGTATCTTTCAGTGCCAAATAGAGCTCCCTCATGTGAAAATGCATCTAATGGCTAATTTACTCAACATGGTTCTCCAGCAGATACAAGACAGGTATATACTATACAGGTGAGCAGAAATGTATGTTCAGCACAAGACAGCCTATGCTCTCAGGAGAGCTATTTATACATTTATAGCTCTCTTGAACTGCTTCCCGTATTGGATTACTTCCATCTGCAGTTTGTATATTAAAAATAGAATCTCCTTTACTCTCATCCCAAGGAAAAAATGCATAGCATTTGCTGACACTTGGTGAGTTGATCAACGTATTGCTGTCATTACTTCCAGCAACTTCTGTTATACAAGTGGGTATAATCGATTGGACAGATGAGGAACAAATAAACTTTGCATCCTACAACGCACAAAGAATATCATCTCAGTCTATACTCTTGGAGCAGTTTTGTGTAAGACTACTGTCAGCACTAGACTTCCAGGTACCACAAGTGACTTCCTCTTGGCCAGCATTGCTCCTATCACTGGCGGTACATGAAAATGGATTTGACACACTTTGCAAAAGTGGATGTAATGCTGACCTAGGAGGTAGCATCCTAGATTTTTAATCGTCCCTGACTTTTTGACAAGATTACCGAAGTTCACTATTTCTTCCACTGATTGATGCTTTACTTTTGTAGTTAAATGACAGATTAGAAATTTACAGTAAATTTGGCTCCATTTTAATGGCTTTGCTGCCTGTATATTTTAGCAAAGACAATTACATTGAATGTCCTCGGTTTCACTAACCAAGTTTATCTGATAAACCTCAGGGGCCAGATCCTCAGCTGGCGTAACTTGTCTTAGCTCCATTAGTCATAAGAGGGCTGGTTCTGAGCTGAAACAGTGATGAATGTGGCCACAGGAAAACCCCTGGGTGAATGTGGCCACAAGAAAACCTCTAACTAGAGCCCTTACTGAAGTCAGGGGGTAATCTCTGATAAGCTTGTTAGCATGAGTGTAGGTTCTTTATTGTTTTAACATGTTCTCTCTGTACAGCTTTTACTTTAAGAATAAACGTGTGTGCTTAGAAAGCACTGTTTGGTAATTTAACTGTGGCAATTACACTGTGTACAATCTCTGAGGAGAAAAGTTACGCAGACTGTCTTAGGCAGTGTGTCTTTGCTGTGGAGATCACAATATGAACAGGGAGCTATGCAACCTGGAAACCTCTCCCGAGGACAGAGAGATGCTGGTATCCACCCAAGAGGTGATGACTGAGGAGCTGGGACCCTAGAATGGCTGCCCTTGCTGGACCACAAGGGGGACAACCAGTGCCCAGAACTTGGATAATGGGGTCCCTTTGAAAACAAAGATGAGACCAAACTCATTATACTTATTGTGCCAAGTTCTACATAAAACAGAATCTAGGAACAAAGAATCAAGTTATCATCTATAGATTAATTTGTCCACTTAATACAAGCATCCTGGTAATATTGTTATAGTATTTTTTTAAACCATAATAGGTCCAGAAATTAATAGAAAATAATTGACATATCTAGAAATTCACCGTCTTGTAGCTAAATGCAAGAAAGCATTTACAAATACCAGTAAAAACAGTAAACCCGTTTCTCTGAGTTCTCCCATATAAAGGCTCATCCTATTTACAAAACTATACTTACACATTTCAGTTTTCTTTCAACTATACAAATATTTTTTCTGCAGTCTGTGGCAACGTATGTTTCATCTCCACTTCATTAGGTTAAATTTTGGCCCACTGTGTCCAAATGCTCAAAGTGGAATTACTAACCACAGTACTAAGCTGAAGAGTTTTTTTAGGACCATACAGATTAACATAAATCCTTTTATTATAGTACTCCAGTCTTGGACACAGACAGCCTCAACCCTTTTAACCTCAAACCTTCAAAAATTCTCAGTTTTCTCCTTAGTGACAAGGAAAGGAGATTAATTACTTGGTCATGTTGTCTTTAATACAAACCTTCCAAAGATGCCATGAATATGAAGAGGGACTAATGCATAATAATTCTTATTAGTGGAAATCCTTGAACTATGAAACAACAGGGAAGAGACCACACAGTTTAACTGCACTTTTTTTTTGGGGGGGGGGGGGGGGTACAGGAGAAGGAAGAAATGGGGAAAAGGAAAGGGAAAGAAAAGAACGGTAATAATGAGTATTTCCTTGCAAGAAAAGATAACGCTACTCTTAGTGAATAAAGTATCCATACACAGTTTCACCACATTTCTCTCAAGCTGGCTGGTATGGAGATTATTCATCTAGAATGAGGAACCTATAAAACAGGATCTAAAGTTCAAGTGCCGGCGTTGACTAATTGTTCAAAAGGAGAAAAAAAAAAAGAGGAAAAACAAATAAAGGTTTTGTTCAAAAAAAGGGATATGGTTTTTTGCAGCTTGAAGTTCAAAGGGTCATAATGGATTTTGCAGTACACCCAATCCTATCTGCAGGACTTAGTTGCTGGTTATCAAATTAATCCATAACAGGACAAATACCTTATATACTCTGCTGCTAGAGTATAAGGTATTTGTCCTGTTATACAATCCAACCAGGAGGTTCAGAGTTTTAACCTTCTGCTTCCAAATATCATGCTCGTACATCCAGGCACAATGTCCCCATACCTACTTTTCCATTATTTACTGTAAGTATAATAGGTGTATCAGTCACTGTTTCATAGTCCATGTACTATGAGTCATTACAACATGCGCAGATCAGCGTATGTACATACAGATTGTCATTTTAAATCCCCCAGCAACTGACTGTTTATCTTTACTTTAGATGGAAGTGCTTTCTAGATAATGCAATGATGGACAAAAGAGAAACAAGTACAGTTTTTTTTTAATAAAGATATAATTACAAAAAGGTAAAATCAGCTCAGGAAAGGCAAATTACTTTAATAGATCAGTTTAGACATTTAACATAATAACTCACATCCATTTTAAATACTATTACATAAAGCATGGTGAAGAAAGGAATTTCTGCTTCATAATTAGAAAACTCACAATACAACTTGCCAAAAACCAAAACAGAGCCGAATGAAAATAAATACAGTCCATGCCAAATAGTACAAAATGAAATCAGCAGTCTCTCTCAACAGGAAAAAAACCCCTCTTCTTCTTTTAGTATTTTCCCACTCTGGTATTGTGTTCTGTAATTGGTGTGAGGCCATCTTTAATTCAAGGATTGCTGAGCAGTTCTGATTTCGCTCTGTTCAAAGGCAAAAAATATAAACTATTAAAAAGAGCATAATTTCATTTTGAGAGGGTCTCAGACTAGCTCTTGATAAAGATGCAATTAGAACTACCCATCACACATTTTAAGCCTTTGAAGTATTTTAGTAACTCCAGACACTGATTTATAACTCACATTGATATATAACATATCTTCTGTACAGATGGCTAACTGAGGAAAAGCACTGAAAGTTAATGAATGTTCTCCAAAGCACAAATTTATAGTTTAATACTGAGGGGTTTACCCTTTGGTGTCTGTCTTTTCACCGCTGCTGTCCTTGGATTTATCTTCCTCCTTTACATCTAAAAACAATTAAGAAGGAAAAACACTGTGTGACACTTGAAATATTTGAAGATTCCAGAAACACAATCTAAATTTTTTTAAGATGGGGGTGGGAGGGCGGGAGAGGAAATCAGGAACCTAGGCTGCTTATTTGCAAATTACATCTTATTAAATGAACATACCATAGCTTATGCCATCAGCTACACAGAACTTTTTTCATTCACACTTCATTAGACCTATACAAATTACTAGCTTCAGGATTTGAAACCACAATGGGCAAAGATCTTCATTTAGAACAACACTCCTGGACTGTAAGTACTGTTTCAGTATCTATACAAACATGCACTTTAGATTTTATTAGTTTTTCTTCTTCAGTGTGATGGGAAAGAAAAAACGGTTGTGAGATGTGTTGCTGATGTCCATTCTAGGTGTACGCACATCCATGTGTGCGGCCGGAGATTTTTGCCTTACCGATACCCATAGGGCCAGCTGTGGCGCCCGCTGGAGTAGTGCGCTCAGGTGCCGCCGGCCCTACACCCTTTCAGTTCCTTCCTGCCAACAACTCTGACAGGGGCAGGATGGGGGGGTAATGTTATGGACATGAGGAACACATCTTGAACAACAGTTATGAAAGGTAGGTAGCCATTTTTTCTTCGAGTACTTGCTCATGTCCATTTCATTATAGGTGACTCACCAGCAGAATCAACGTAGGTGGGCTCGGAATTCACAGTCTTGCAGCTTGCAGCACTGCTCTGCCAAAGCCAGCATCAGTTCGAGCCTGCTGGGTCAGCACATAGTGAGACGCAAATGTGTGGACGGACGACCTGGGGGAGAGCCTGATAGATCTCTTGGATCAGCACCTGAGCCAGAAAGGCTGATGATGTTGCCTGTGCCCCAGTCGAATGAGCCATCACGATTGCTGGCAGCGGCACCGTTGCAAGCTCATAGCAATAGTGGATGCAGGCTGTGATGCAAGACAAATCTCTCTGGGCTGATACCACATAACATTTCATCCTGTCTACGACATCAACGAACAACTGCGCTGACTTACGGAACGGCTTTGTTCTATCAATGTAGAAGGCCAGAGCCCGTCTGACATCCAGGGTTTGCAGCCTGCATTCCTCATCTGTCGCATGAGGCTTTGGGCAAAGGACTGGTAAGTAAATGTCTTGACCAGTGTGGAACTGGAAAATGATCTTGGGCAGAAAAGCCGGGTGTGGACACCGCTGGACCTTGTCCTCATAGAAGACTGTATAAAGCAGCTCCAAAGCGAACACCCTGATCCCAGACACCCTATGAGCCCAAGTTATAGCAACCAAGAAGGAGACCTTCCAGGAGAGAAGCAGGAAGGAGCAGGAAAGCCCAGGGTTCGAAGGGGGGACGCATATGCCACAACAGCACAAGATTTAGGTCCCAAGGGAGAACTGGATCCTGGACATGTGGTAAAGATGCTCTAGGCCTTTTAGGAACCATGTCGTCATGGGATGGGCGAAGATCAACCAGCCTTGAAACAGAGGGCGGAATGCTGAAAAGTCCGCCAGGTGTACCTTGATTGAAGATAGCAACAGGGTCTGGAGTTTAAGGTGCAGTAAATAGTCCAGGATGTCCTGCAGCGGGGCCTCTTCCGCACAAATGTCAGTCCGAGGCCCAACATATGAACCGCTTCCACTTTGCCACATAGGTAGCCCTGGTGGAAGGTTTTCTGCTGGACACCAGCGGAGCACTCCTGCTCATCCACGCAGCAGCAAAGCTGTCAAGTGCAGCGATGACAGATTTAGGTGCAGCAGCTTGCCGTAGTTCTGGGATAGCAGATCCAGCCCAAGAGGGAGCTGCAATGGGATGGCTGCCAAAAGACTCAGCAGCATACTGAATCAGTGTTGACTAGGTCATGCTGGGGCAATGAGAACAACAGATGCGTGGTCTTGCTTCACCTTTAGAAGTATGTTGTGGATCAATGGTACCAGCAGGAAGGCGTACATCAGCACTCCTGGCCACGGGATCAGAAAGGTGTTGGACAGGTAGCCCTTGCCCCTGTTCTGCGGAGAACAGAACACGTGGCACTTTCTGTTCTGCAAACAGGTCAACCTGGGGAGTCCCCCATCTGTGGAAGATTAGGTTGACCACCTCCGAATGAAGAGACCATTAAAGATGAGACGAGAAGGTCCTGCTGAGGTGTTCTGCCAGGACGATCCTGGTTCCAGGCAGGTGGGTGGCTACCAGATGAACGGCATGCCGCACACAAAAGTCTCAGAGGCTGAGTGCCTCCCAACAAAGGGCCGAAGATCTGACGCTGCCCTGCCTGTTGATGTACTACATCGCGGCTGTATTGTCCGTCGGAACCCGCACCACCTTTCAGGTGGGGCAAGAAGCCTGGCAGGCCAGGCGAACCACTCTGAGCTCCTGGATGTTGATATGAAGGGCTAGATGATTTTGTAGCCAGCGGCCCTGAGTGCTGAGCTTGCCCAAGTGGGCTCCCCAGCCCAGGTCTGAAGTGTCCGAGACCAGGGGTGGGAGACAGGGTCATGAAGGGAACCCCCTCCAGCATTGACTCGGGATCCAGCCACCAGTCCAAGGATGAGAGGATGTGGCTCAGTACTGTGCTCACTCAGTCCAGGGCATGCCTGCTGGGGATATAGACTGAGGCCAGCCACGCCTGCAGAGGCCGCAGATGAAGTCGGGCATGACTGACCAGGTATGTGCACGCAGCCATGTGGCCCAGTTGCAGGCATGTGTGGGTCGTGGTGAGCAGAGGGCTCTTTATGTGGGCAGTCAAGTCTGACATGGCCTGAAAACGTGCTTCTGGAAGGAAGGCCCTGGCCTGTGTGGAGTCGAGAACCACTCTGATAAACTATATGTATTGAACTGGCGTTAACATGCAATTCTCTCTGTTTATTAACAGGCCCAGATTGTTGCAGATGGACCGCATCAGACTGAGGCTCCTCTGGAGACCTGCCCTTGATGAGCCAGTCATTGAGATATGGGAAGATCCGGACCCCTTGACATCTCAGGAAAGCTGCTACAGTGCCACACGTTTTGTGAACATCCTGGGAGCTGAGGACAGTCCAAAGGTTAGCGCCATGAACCAGAAGTGGTGCCTGGCCACTATGAAATGCAGGAAATGCCTGTGCCCTTGGAATATGGAGACATGAAAGTAAGCATCCTTTAAGTCCAGAGCGGTGTACCAGTCCCCTGGATCCAGGGAAGGAATGATGGAGGCCAGGGAGATCATGCGGAACCTCAACTTCTTGAAGACTTGTTGAGGCAATGCAGGTCCAGGATGGGTCTGAGGCCTCTTTTGGCCTTCAGGATTAGGAAGTAATGGAAGTAGAACCTCCTCCACAGGCCCCAAGACCAGGAGCTATTCAACCTCCTGAACCAGGAGTTGTACGTGAGAAGGGTCCCTGAGTTGGTGACGGACCTTTAAGGGGGCTGGGAGCCCCAACCGGGGAGGAACATTCGTGTGGCTCCCGAGTAGCCTGGTGGGCAGGCCCAGGTCCCTTGGTAGATGATTCCTGGGCCTTCTTGCTTGGTGCTGAGGAACACTTCTTGGCCTTCTTCGGCCCTCAGTGCGACCTGCCTGGAAGGCTTGGAAGCCGGGCAGAGGGCAGGATCCATCAGGAGAGCCCTGAGGCAGACAGCCCGCTCTTTTTGGTTGCAGGGCCAAAAGTTTTTGCAGATCCAGCACTGCTCCTTAACATGGGACTCCTCTCCAAACACTTAAGGCAGCTGCTATGGGGTCGCTGACAGGTATAGGCCTGTTGCAGTCCGAGCAGGACTTAATCCCCTGACACTGAGGCATGCCCTGCCTGAGCCAAAGTCCACACTGGGACTCTAACACTTAACACTACAATATGCAAACTATTTACAAAGGCCCTAAGGCACCAAGTCCCAGGCAGAGAAACTGCTAGCTCTTGCTAAGCAAGAAAGGTGCTCTGACTGACCACCATGGGCGGTAAGAAGGAACTGAGAGGGAATAGGGCTGACGGAGCCTGATTTAGAGGGCACCACAGCCAGCCCTACGGGTACCATGAAGGCAAAAATCTCTGATGGCCGCGCACATGGACGCACGAACGAACGCCTAGAATGGAATCAACTTGAACAAACAATTGAAGAATGAACATTTCAAAAGCACGTTTGTGCTAACGGCTGTCGGGCATCTTACTGCTAAAAAAATTCACTTTAAGAAAGGTGCAATCCTATAATGGGTTAAGGGAGAACACAGTTATATACGAAATTATGCTCTTACCAGTTTTTTTGTCCTCTGTCTCTTTCTTGTCTTCTTCTATTCTGGCTTTCTTTGCTCCTTTCTTATGATCTGCAACGTTTCGTCGTCCACCCTCGCCTTCATCCTCAGAATCAGAGAATTCTTCATCACAGGCTATTCGCTTATCAGATGCTCGAACTAGTATTTAAAAAAAAAAAAGAGACTAAGGAACTCAGTTTTACTGCAATAGGTCTTTCATAAAGGAATTACAGTGAAATAGGTTTTGAGCAACTGATTAGGAGATCAACAGCACTTTGCCCTCTAATCAAAGGGAAATAGAACTATGCCCAAAACATATGAGTAGACTCTGGGGTTACTTCTTAAAATATAATTATAAAGAAATGTTACAAAGACAAGTGAAAATCCAGTTATTTGGTACTGCTTAGCAAGTACTGAACAAATTCAGAAGCAAGGGGATTAACTGCAGCAGGGAAAAGTGTTCTGATTACAACAGTTAGGCAACTGATTAAGATGCCAAGAAGCAGCTGTGCAGCTACCACTAGTGATATCATGCAAGGTTAAGTGAAGCAGTTGTTTCTTAGGTATGGTTTAGAAATAATAAATATCAGTCCTTACAATCATATGATCCATACAACTTAAACCTTATAATAAAAAAAGTTAAACCTGTTGTGATTAATTAAGAAAGTGCTCTGACCATCCATCTCATATCTACCAAGTATTCAAGAATTCTTTTTAGATTTTTGAAAAATATGATCTCTCATTTCACGCAGGACCTATGTTAATTCACTTAATAATACTGTTTCTGAAGGGACATGGCATTCAAATTTTTAAGAGGCTGTAATCCATGTTTCCTTTGGGTTTGCTGCTGTTTTGGGAAGATTTCTGGGACCAGATGTCTCAGCCTGGCCAAACTGTTCTTGTGGCAAATTTAGAATAAAAGAGAGCCTCTTCAATGCTTCAAATTGTTGATCCAGCTAGAAGCCAGGTTAGCCTAGGCTCTGGCATACATCAGAACAGCCTATTGAGCTCAACTTATAACCAGTTACCTATAGGCCCAAAGGGTCATATGTCAGCATCTGGGGATTGCCAGACAATAGAAACACTCTGTTCTGGACATGTCCTCCCCATTCAGCTACTGGGAGGAAGTCTCTACGGGCTGGATCTTTCAACTGGAGTGACAGAAAACAGCTAACCAGAGGTGAGAATCTGGCCCATTATGTTTAAAGTGGCCTTATTCCGGGGGCATATTCTAACACGACACCTAAAGATAACATTTCCTACTAGAAATGCGTTTGTCTGGATCTTCTCCATCCTCATCTCCACTGTCTTCATGAACAGCGTCCTCAGGAATGGCTTGCATCTGTACTCCAGGTGCATGAGGCAACATACGCAAGTTCTCAAATAAGCGTTGTCTGCAAGTGAAGTAGCAGATGGAAAAGTTGTTAGATATAGGGAGAGATGAGCCTTTCCTGCAGTTTCTGGATATTTAATCATAAATGCAACAATTTAAAAGTTGACATTTTTCTATAATTCTTCTGCTTAAACCAGTTCTATTGTGGAAAGAGTGAGATTTCTCTTTTAAAAGGGGAGCAAGGTTCCACTTATTACTGGTTGGCCAGAAAAGTGGTAAATTCATACCATACTGTTTACTAATTGCAACAAAGGATGTTTTACACAAAAGTTTAAAGCTTGAAACGACCAAATGGCCACGACCAGACAGATTTCAGATGTTAACATTCTGCTACATCATAACTAAACATCATAACCACCTGCTCTGCGGAGTGGTCATAAGACACATGTTCTCATGTCCACAGTTATTAGTTTGTCCCAACAACATATACCAAAAGTTTAGCTCAACTACCTTTCAAGAAGGAAAACCAACACTTACTGATTTCTTATACAGAATGGAAGTGACTTTTTCATTCTTACAGATATTTAAATTGTTTCGACATTATTGCTGAATTAAGAACAAAACATTAATGACTCATAAATCCTTACACATAACATGAATTATTTGAATGACACAAAAAGACACTTCTGCAGGTTTGTTATTCAGAATAAAATGTTGGATGTTTCCCATGAATACAAATATAAGCCCTTTAACACTGACCTAAGGTGATTTACAACTCCTTTAACATCCCAAATGATTTGCAGACCATGGCTAGACTTAAAATTACAAATACATTTTAGAATATTTGAAAATATTTCTCCTCCTATTCTGTGATTAATTCAGTGTTCTGGGTTTCTTCTGCTAGAATGGACATTACAAATTCCTAAAGCAGTTCTGCTTTACTCTGCTTACACTTGTTTGGCATCATAGAAACAGAACCCTGAATTCAGGTCACGGCAGATAAGCTTTTCCTACATTTTTATACCTTTCACAGCAAATCTTCCCTTTATGTTCAAGCATGAAAGACCTCATATTAACGGAAATAAAACAACTATGCACCAGAAGTGGAGAGCAATAGGATTTGAATGCCGTTCTCGGCAGTGTCTGCAACTCATGTTTCGTGCTGGCACAAGTCTTGTCAAAAACAATCAAGACTAATAGTGCTTACTCTTTAAAATCAGTATCTTATTGATAAAGACTACTCACACTCCTTTATGACTTTAAACTGAATCTATGCTTCAAAAAGAAGGCAAAGCAAATCTATTTCTCCCTAAGTCATTAAAACCACCATCACTGCAAACGCTGTGATCCTAAAACAGTACACTATATAAATAAAAGGAGATAAAGATGAGGTTTGATTAGGTACGAAATTTATGAAGTATTTCCATCAACAAAAGACTATGATTTTTAGAGTTTTATTCTCAAGGTAGGGAACAACTACTTACTTGATCTTCTCCATATACTCTGGTGTGTTCTGGTTGGTCATATTTGATGGACTAATATGCAGTTTGAAGTCTGGTCCGAAATACTCAAAGTAGTCATTGTATGGCAACTCTATTAAAAAAAAAAAAATTTCAGCCACCTAAAAATCTTGTTTCTAGACAGCTTTTTATACAACTCAGACTGCATAACTGGACTTTAAATAACATACTGGCAAACTTCAGGTATTGGATGAATATACAACTTAGAATGCTTTTAAGTATAGCAGAAAGCCACTGTATAGTGTTTTCCCTTCAAGTTGCTCAACAAAGATGAGGGATGAATTAATGTTTGCTAGTGGAGAATCTGAGATTGAATCTGCATCCCAGGCATAAGAAACACCGATATCTGGGTAATGAGACTCAGCAGAGAATGATTTCAATCCCAGTGAATGCAGTATAGGAAATCTCAATGGACAAAATTAGATTTGATTTGTTTAGCCATAAGATAGGAAACAAATACTGGAACATTGCAACATAAGGTAACATTTTACAGAAAAAAATGCCTAAGATTCCCATTGTTGGGAGGAAAGATGTGATTAACTGAGGACAACTTGCCATTAGTCATCTTCACTATAGTTGAAGTCAAAGGTGAACTGTCAGGCTGGAGGGAGGTTACTAGTGGAGTTCCTCAGGAATCGGTTTTGGGACCAAATCTTATTTAATCTTTTTATTACTGACCTTAGCACAAAAAGTGGGAATGTGCTAATAAAGTTTGCAGATGACACAAAGCTGGGAGGTATTGCCAATACAGAGAAGGACTGGGATATCATACAGGAAGATCTGGATGACCTAGTAAACTGGAGTAATAGTGATAGGATGAAATTTAATAGTGAAAAGTGCAAGATCATGCATTTAGGGATTAATAACAAGATTTTTTGTTATAAGCTGGGGACGTATCAGTTGGAAGTAACAGAGGACGCGAAGGACCTCAGAGTATTGGTTGATCACAGGATGACTATGAGTTGGCAATGTGATATGGCTGTGAAAAAAGCTAATGCAGTCCGGGATGCATCAGGTGCTGTATTTCCAGTAGACATAAAGAGGTGTTATACAAGGCACTGGTGAGACCTCATCTGGAATACTGTGGGCAGTTCTGGTCTCCCATGTTTAAGAAGGATGAATTCAAACTGGAACCGGTACAGAGAAGGTCTAAGATGATCTGAGGAATAGAAAACCTGTCTTATGAAAGGAGACTCAAAGAGTTTGGCTTTTTTAGCCTAATCACAAGAATGCTGAGAGGAGATATGATTGCTCTCTATAAATATATCAGAGGAATAAATACCAAGGAGGGAGAGGAATTATTTAAGCTCAGTACCAATGTGGACACAGGAACAAATGGATATAGACTGACCATCAGGAAGTTTAGACTTGGAATTAGATGAAAGTTTCTAACCATCAGAGGAGTGAAGTTCTGGAACAGCCTTCCAAGGAGAGCAATGGGGGAAAAAGACCTATCTGACTTAGACACAGCTTCATAAGTTTATAGAGGGGATGGTATGATGGAATAGACTAATTCTGGAAATTAATTGGTCTTTGACTATTAGCGGTAAATAGGCCCAATGGCCTGTGATGGGACGTTAAGTGCGGCGGGATCTGAGTTACTACAGAGAATTCTTTCCTGGGTGTCTGGCTGGCGAGTCTTGCTCACATGCTCAGGGTTTAGCTGAAACCATATTTGGGGTCGGGAAGGAATTTTCCTCCAGGGGAGATTGGCAGAGGCCCTGGGTTTTTTTTGCCTTCCTCTGCAGTGTGGGACATGGGTCACTTACTGGTGGATTCTCTGCACCCTGAAGTCTTTAAATCATAATTTGAGGACTTCAATAGCTCAGACACAGATTAGGGGTTTGATACAGGAGCGGGTGGATGAGATTCTTTGGCCTGTGTTGTGCAGGAGGTCAGACTAGACAATCAGAATGGTCTCTTCTGACCTTAAAGTCTATGATTCTGTATCAGAGTGTGCTCTCAACCAAGCACATAGCAGAGATTTTTCTGCTCATAAGATCACAACTTGATTAACATGGGTATCAACCCACAGCATCAGTAACAGGGAATGGTTTACTGTGAAAACTAAAAAGTCTCCTGATGGGTAATTTAATTCATATTCTTGAGAACTTATTGCCCAGGCCCCTCCGTAGAAGCACGTGAAGTCTTGAATACCAAGAAAGTATGATGCATTCTATTTGCTATACACAATGCTCACATTTTCTTGTATAAATTATGTTAAGTACATAAGAGCCCTATTTAGGGATGAAGCAGTATGCTATCTCCCAATGCCCTTGATTGCTTCATGAGAATCAAATCATTGGGACCGACTCTTGGGAGAAAGCTCTGGGTAAAGAACCCCTCAGATTGATTCCAGGCATCAGGCTAGCAGCAGGAGCTACTGAAATAAGTGGGCCAGCAGATTTTGCCACAAGGCTCGGGGGGGAATGGTGTGGGGAGTAAGATATCTGCTTTTGGGGGGAGGGAGGATCCAGTGTAAACACGTCTACAGAGGTCAACTGCTTTACATAACTATTGCAGGTTAACTTCAGTTGTTACAGAAGTTTGAGGCTTCTGGCAGAGGTGGTCTCAGTTACCTGGCATAGGTTTAAGTTTGGGATACAGAACATAATAAAATAGTGCATACCCCATGCAATAGTGTAGGAGTCATTAAGTGGGGGAGCGGAGACATGAAAAATACAACGTCCTCCCAACCCCCCGACAGAAAATGTAAATTCATCAGATAGGAACAGCATCCAGAGGTATCCAGGTGGCCTCAGGACATTGAAGATTCCACAGTAGTTAGTCCAGAGTCTGATTATGCAGGAGTGTGGGACCCCCTGGGAGTTCATCTTCTCTGGACTACTAAAGAAAAGATATTGAGAGCTGAATATACTGACACATCATCACTCCTATACAGGGAAGCTCTGACAGAAAGTAAGTAGGGACAGGACAAGCATGGCAATGAGAAATCTGAATGGCCAAGGGAAAGCTAGTACCTGTGAAAATTGGGAGTCGCTTTTTTAATCTATGCAGGCTGTATTTAGGAGACATATCTGGAAAAAGCCTAGTGTTAATCAAATATATGGACTTAATTTGAAAGGCATTTAATAAAACAAGCTATACCCCCAGATGTAACTGGGATGAGCAGCTTGGACAGAGGGCTGCAATGCAGACAGGAATCTGGTTGTACATCATACACTGTGGTTAGAGGGGATGACACCACAGAGCATAGGTGTTCAAACTGATAGTGGCCTATTTAGTCCTCTGAAAGCCCAACAGAGACCCCAGCCTCGTAATAACATTTGCTGGGCATTTAACGAAAACAGTTGTTTTTGGAACATCTGCAAATTTAGACATGCTTGCAAGATGTGCTTCAGGCCCCCAAGGCCTGTAACTGGTACAAGTTACAGGGAAATTTTGGCAAAAGACTGGGGGTAAATCAGGCTCACCACACATACCTCCAGGTCAAGGAAGAGGGCAAAGGTGATGGACCAGGAAAAGAGCAGAGCAGATGGCAGTGGGATGTTGGAAATAGCTTTGTTTCCAGTTAGGCTTGAAGCATTAAGGGTACTCGCCTTGGGGATTACCTCAACAGGACAGATGGAAGAGTATTTGCTGTTTAACATTCCCTATATGGGCTAAGAAGTCATGTAATGTCCAAAAATTTGAAGTCCACAGATGAGTTAGGTCACATTGTAAAGAAAAAGACCACAAAGCAAATAAGTTCTAACAGTTGCAGGGCCATTCATTCATTTATCTGAGAAACCCTTCGGGTCTTCCCCTGGACCTGGTTCCCAAGAAGGTACCTAAAGAATATCACTTGATCCACCACCTGTCACATCCATAGGGTAGTTCAGTTAATGAAGTGATAGATTATGTTCAGTACACTATTTCCCTCATGATGAGGCTGTGCACATGGTTTGGACTTGTGGCGCAGGAGTTGCTATCAGCAAACTGACATCAAGTCGCCTTTTCTATTGCTACTAGTTATAATGGGAAAGATGCACCTTTTGGATTTTGTTCTGAGTAAGTTTTATTTTGGTAAGTAGCTCCCTATGGGATGTTCCATGCTTGGCATTTGAAAAATTTCAGCACAATACTGGAATGGGTAATTGCCCAGGAGCCTGATTTACAGCATGTGATACACTACTTTGATAACTTTTTGTTTGCAGGCAGGGCAAATTCTGAGTGTGCACTAGCCTGCTGACCACATTCTAGACCCTGGCTAATAAACCGGGGGGGGGGGGGGGGGGAGATACCTCTGGAACTGAAAAAAGAGGGACCCCTCTACTAAGCTGACCCACCTGGGGCCGGAGTTAGATATGTGGACTATGGTGTATGTAGACTGGCCTAAGATAAGTGGGGGGAACTTCTGAGATTGATTGTCAAGGCAAGCGTAGCCAGGAAGGTTACATTGTGAGAGCTGCAATCTATTAATGGGCATCTTAACTTTGCATGCTGAGCGGTGGCCCCAGGGCAGGCATTTTGTATCTGTCAGTGGCCACCGTAAGAGTATCAAAAGCCAACCATTTTATAAGAGTTAATAAAACGATGAAGAAGTATTTAGGAGTATGGGAACAGCTTGAGTAATTTTAACAGAGTGTCTCTTTGGAGGGAGGGAACGGATAATAGGGGCAGATTTAAAGGCTCACTCAGATGCACTGGGAGGAATAGATTTCAGGGTATTTTACCAACGCACGTGCTGTGCCCACAAACAGCCCCCAGTTGGACACAAACTGGAATAGTAAAGGGTACAACATTCCTTGAATTCTTTCCCATTTCAGTGGCAGTGCTCTTTGGGGGAATGGATTTTACAAACCGTTTCTAAAAAAGTGGAGTGGTAACATGGCAGAAGTACATATCAATCACTAGTCCCCTATGTCGTCCAGGGTTATGAGTCTGAAGGTGATACTAGTGTTTAAACTTTAACATGCTGCAAAACACGTACCTGCGATTGACAACGGTATAGCAGATTCGCTGTCCTAACTTTCAGACCTGCCATTGGGAGCCCACAAGGTGCCCGCACAGATGCTAGTAGCACTCTGATACGGTGGTGTACGATAGCTCTTGGGGTTGTACAAAGATTGGTAGTGCAACAAACATTTAGGGCTTTATGACAGGTGTTTTCGCAATTTTGTGCAATTTCAGAGGGAGGGCTTGTCTAAGATATGGCACATTCCAGAGGACCAGATACTTCAGTACATGGGGTCATTGGCAATCTGTGGTTTGACATCATCTACCATCTCTAGTTACCTCTCAGAGATTACACTTGCCAGTAGGATTAGGGATTACCCAAATCTTTGTGATGGATTTTTATTTCAGAGATTTTTAATGAGGTGGTCTCAAGACATCACTGTTCAGACACTTAAGAGCTTTGGGGCAAGTTCTCAACAAAATATGCAAAAATGGACAGGAGATGGCCTTGTTCAAGGTTGAATTCCTAGTGGTCGGTTCTTGTATTATTGAGCTTTTAGAGTCAGAAAATTAGTGCCTGAGTCAGTGAGGGATATTCCAGGAAGGACTTTGAATGGAAGGATTTACAGTACGAGGTGTGAAAGGTCATTCAAACCTTGAGAATGTCAAAAAAGATCTGAGCAGGCCAGTACAGTCCATAATGCTACAGGAGGGTAGTGAGGCAAAGATTTGTCTAGTAGAAGCACTGAAGGAATTATATAGCAATGAGACCAGCTGGGTACAGGCTCCTCTTTATTCATGAGGATGGAAGGCCCCGCGTAAATACTATTTGTTATAGTTTTAAGAAATGGGCTTACGAAGTTGGGGCTATTGATGCATGAATTCCCACCCATTCTGGATGGGGCCTGTGACAGCTGCGGCTCACTTAGGACTAGAGTGATTCAGGCAACTGGACAATGGCATTCAAATGCATATAGGTCACATGTGAGACCCAAAGCAGAGAATCAGAGCTAGTTTTTCTGTGTTTCCAATTACAAAGAGACCAAGTGAGCAGTGGTGTGATCTGCAGGCATAGGCAGGCTTCTGGGTCATCTGGAGGATCACATCTAGGTCTAGGCAGTGAGACAATTCCGAGCTGGCATGGAAGGAGGGGCATTCTCAGGAACCAGCAAATGCCCCTTGCACACTCTTTGGCAGCCCAGGAACAAAAATCAGATGTGATTATTGTTTACCTCTGTGAAAATGATTTAGGATGGCAAAAAGAGGTTGACTTAATAAATTGAACAAAGGGGGGTTTCGGGCAGACAAAAGATTCTCCCCCCGCCCCAAGGGGTGATAATTATTTGGTCTGACATATTGAGTGCAGGGCATAATAGGGAGCAGTGAAGCCTCCAAGGGTGAATAAGACCAGGAGGAGTGCAAGTAGGACGGGTGGCTAAATTCATACATCACAGGCCCCTTTGGTAATTCCACATCTGGACATACCTTACTGAGCACCCATGTGATTCAGGGAGGATGGAGCACACTTATCCGATTGGAAGGCAGATTTATTTTTGTCCAATATTAAGCAAGGAATCAACGAGTATCTAGGAACCTGCCAAATGTTGGAGGAGATAGCCAAGCATAATTTGCATATGTCCAGTGAAGGAATTTGTTATGGAAGGGGTACAATCATTGCATAAAAAGGAATGGAAAAGGATGTAAAGGGAAGCATCCTTTAAGAGAGTTGAGGTGGGGGTTGGAGCTCCTACATGTTACAGCAGAGACCCAGTCCCCTCTCCTGCTCTCACCCCTTTAATCTCTTTCAAAGGAGGACAGCTGGGACCAGGCTGAGGCTTATGCAGCAATGATTAGGAAAACGGTTATGACCCTGCACTGTACAATTTATTTTTGAGTACTCCCAGATATTTTAAGTGAATAATTAAACCACATCCCTTGCCTTCTTTTCTTCCAGCATGGCCAGACAATGAATCTACAACCCCGCAGCGTAAGAATCACTGTTGTCTGGGCAACGAGAGTCAGCACAGAATGAAACACAGAACACTTAAGAATGAAAAGCACTGAAATCAATTGTTCCTGTTTGCGTAGAAAAGGGTCAAAGGGGCACGAGTGTGTTTGGGAAGCTTGAGGGGAGAAAGCAAGTCTTTTTAAGGACAAGGTTGAAGGAGATCGTGGATAGGATGCGTTTTGGGCTTGTTAGCCTCTTAGAGTCTGTGAAAGGGGAACTAAGAGCTGTGTACACATGCATCATTCCTTTAACTCTTCCGATAGTGTGGGTAAGGTTGATTCACTATTACAGCATTTAGAAAAGCATTAACCTGCAAAGAAAAATTTGAGGCGAAAAGAACCTGAGGACTACAAATACCGAAGAAAAAAAAAAAAAAAGCTAAGAGCAATGAGAAGGAAGACTGCATTGCCTATACCGGCTGAATGGGATCACTTCACATAGAGAAAATACAACAAAAAAATCTTAAAAGGTAGAGAACAGTAATCATTCTGTTCTTTCAATTGCTTTTGAGTAACAGGATGACGCAGAGGAAGAGTAGGATGTAAAGTCCGTTTCCTAGAGGCTTCAGAAGACACAGGGCAGAATCTGCTTTTAGGAATAACTAAGTCAAGAGTAATTCTACTGAAGTCAGTGAACAGAGATGAGAGAATCTAGTGTCTAGTAAGAAAAATGTTAGAATTAACAAAACCTTCCAAAAACAGAGGAAAAAGGCAAACGAACAAGCCAACAAATAATTTTGAAATTTTACTATAAGCCATTTTAAATGTGGTCTGAAAGATACATTGTTCCAAGTCAAGACTGTTGAAACTTCTGGGGTGTGTATCTCAGAGTTTTATACTGCTGCCTATCACCACAGTATCTGAGTGCCTTCCATGAAAAATCAATACCAACAGTAAAGTCCCTATTATGGATTTATGTATTCAAAAGTTGGGTACAATGGAAGAGATACAATCAAGAAATTTATGGTTTAAGATCAAAAGAAGCTTAAATTTAACAAAAAGTGAAAAATACACCAGTGGCTCTCAACTTTTCCAGAAGTCTGATTTGTCTTGGGTACCCCCAAGTGTCACTTAAAAACTACTTGCTTACAAAATTAGACATAAAAATATAAGGGTCAGCACACTATTATTGAAAAATTACTTACTTTCTCATTTTTACCATGTAACCAATTGAATATAAATAGAGTACTTACACGTCAGTGTATAGTATATAGAGCAGTATGATCTCATTGCCTGTATGCACTTTTAGTTTGTACTGACTTCACTAGTGATTTTTATGTAGCCTGTTGTAAAAATAGGCAGATATCTAGATGAGCTGATGTATCCCCGGAAGACCACTGCATATCCCCAGGGGTATGCATACACCCTGTTGACAAAGTACCAGACTCAAGTCTAAGAGATTAAAACAAAGTTGCACATACCAGAACTATATTAAGTTCCTGAGAGATGCTGGATTTTAGGTGATGACAAGTTTATTTGCTACCCATCATGAACTGGACTAATAAGTTTAAGAGTAAGTTTGGTTCTGATAACATGTGACAGAAAGTAACTTCACAATCCTTATGAGAGTTTAGACAGAAGAATATATTTCAGAATTAATATTTACCATTAGGAATTTCACAATCTAAGGCAACAGCAGTTTCATATGTCCAACATCGAGCAACATTACGGATAGTATATCCTCCTCCTCCTAGCATCAGCAGTGGCAAGTTAAAAGTCTTTACAACCTCCACACATTTAGCATGACCTACCAAAAAGATTTAAAAGCAAAATAAAAAAAAGAAATAAATTAATTTTTATTAAAAAAGTCAGATGAACCTAATTAAAATGGAAGATCTAGAACTAAGCTTCAGCACAGCACTTTTAGTTCTTAACTGAATTAATCATTTTTGAACAAAAACAGATGTCAGGATTGGTAAATGAGAAATGGACAGAACCCGAGGCACAATATTTCCATCTTAACATTTTCTCCTACTTTGCATTAGCATCGTTGCAATTCTCTCTTTTCCAAAATGTTGTCTTTTTTATAACTTACATTGGCATGCAAGGACAAATACAGGGCCAGATTCTTGGATCAGCGCAGTGCAGGAGCCAGAAAGGCTGCAGCTATCCGATCCTCCCTGGGTCCATGTTGACCCCAGCACACTTTAGAGCAGCCCTTGAGCTGCTCTGGAGTATACTAGCTGATTAGATCCCCAGTGAGCCATATGGCAGTGAGAGAGCATTAGTTATGGGGACAAAATCTCCATCTAGAGAGAGAGAGCTACTTTCTACATCTTTTGTGCTGCTACAATGTCACAGGATGGACCACATCACAGTTCGGGATCTGGTCTTCACTTAGTGATTATTTTGAGAACAGTCTTGTGGTTAGGGTATTGGACTGGGAATTAGGAGATGTGGGCTCAGTTTTCAGAGAGCTGAAAACTTCATGGATGACCTTAGATAAGTCGATTGCGGTGGGATTTTCAAAAGCATCTAAGACAATGGTTCTCAATCAGGGGGGTCCGCTGCAGAGCCATTTTGGTGGGGTGGAGGGCAGCCCAGTGCCCCCCTGTAGGGCTAAAGCCCTGGTGCCCCCACAAGGCTGAACCTGGGAACTACGGGGCTGAATGTTGGAGCCCCAAGATCCAGTGACATTATAGCGTTCGAACCTTGGAGCCTCCCATGGGGCTAAAGCCGGGAGCTGCGGGGTTGACACTCCAGTGCTCCCGTGGGACAGAAACCCCAAATCCAGTGGGCGGAGTTGGGAGGGCGATGCCCCTCCCCACATACTACAGTACCTTACCCAGGGAGGGCCAGTTCCATCCCCCGCCCACCTTCTCTCCACTTGTCTCTTGGCCAATTCAGAGGTTGGAAACTGTAGCTGGGCAGTGCAGGGCATCTGCTGCTCTGGCAGGTGCTATGGAGTTGGCAGCCACAATGGTCCCCTGGTGCCTGGCCACTCCTCAGCTCCTTTTGACTGCTTGGGCAGCCAGTAATAGCCAACCAGGTGGGGGGACCCAGCTCCAGGGCTGACAGAGTCCTCATAGAGCAGTGACCACAAGTGGGGGGACCCTGCCAGCACACAGCCCCTAGCAACCACCCTGCCTGCACACAGTCCCAGCTACCTCTCTCCCTGCACTCTGCCTGCACACGGCACTTAGGTACCTCCTACCTGCACCCTGAGCAGTTTTCAAACTCTTTGAGCTGTGCACCTCCCATCTGAGTTATAATTTTTGGTTGCTTTCCCCCCACACCCGCCAAAACCCGAATGGGTGGGGTGGCCTGCTGAGGTGAGTCAGGGGTTGGAGGTGCTGTTTCTTACCCAAGCTCTGTCCCCCCTCCTCCAAAAAAAATTGTCAAACTATGCCTATGCTCGAGCCCCCCACCCCCGAGTTCCCCCTTCCCCTGCTGGGTCCTGGAGTTTTTACAGCATGTCTGGGGCCTCAGAAAGAGAAGGTTAAGAACCCCCGATCTAAGAGACTTATATCTTTCAAGGGAACTTGTGTTCCTAAGTACGTATCTAGCTAAACCTTTAAGAATTATCACCTTAAACAAAACTGTGATGATTCAAATAAGTTTGAAGAATGTTAGTGACTACTATTACAATGAAACAGTTGTCGATGTAATTTTTTCTCCTTTCTTTAGGAAAGTGTACTAACAGAATTCAGTAAGTATCAAAAGAATGTTACTTCTCCTCCCCATTTTGCTAACTTTAGTTGAACAGAATGAGAAAGATTTTTTTTTTAATTAATTATTAAAAATCAAGAGAGTTCTGGAAATTTAATAACGTGGACAAATATTAAAGTAAGGCACAGCACATCTTCGTTTACTAGCAAATTCAGTGCGGCAACTAATATTCTCAGTTCAAGAAGATAGCTAGTTTGGCATACTGAAAAAGTATTCACAGTTAAATATAGCGAGTCACATCACAAAGTGAACCCATGGTTGTAGACTATGTACATTACAGAAATTTAAATCCAGCATAAGAATGTGGAAATCAGACATTTGGTGTATTACCCCACAATCTAAAACTGAGTTGTACAGCTACGGAATAAAGAGGGAAGCCCAAGGAGTTCCAAACCAAAATGAACTAAAGAGATAATGAAAAAACAAAAATGGAGGAAGAAATGAGACTAGGAATAATGAGATAATACACAAAATCTAAGGAAGAAATGGTTATGGAAAAGGTGGAAATACAAGTTGCGTAATTTTAGTAAATGGATGTGGATGGGAGAGAAAAAACAACTGTTTCTCGATCTCTTTGGCTACCAGTCTCATTCACGGTGACAGGCAGTGAATTGGACTGGTGGCCAGAAGAGAACGACTATCCAACTTAACTTGCCAACTTCGACCTCTCTCCCTCAAACATATTATTTGATAGTGATTTGGAGAATGAAGGCTCCCTTCTTCTAAACAAAAATTAATCAAAAACAGGCATTATTGTGCATCTGTGAGCATTTTCTCTATTGTTTACCTTTGACAGTAAGATTAAAACACCCCAACCTGTCACCAGATAACGAGTCAGCTCCACACTGCAATACCACGGCACTGGGCTGGTACATCTCCATCACTTTGGATATGATCTATATATAAACAATATAAAATAGCAAATCTTAAATTCAACCTCACAACAACCAGGCAATTTTTCAAATAGGGTTTAGACAATACTCACTGGCTTGAATATCTGCCCATATGATTCATCATCTATACCATCTCTCATTGGAAAATTAACCGCATAGTATTTGCCTTTCCCAGCTCCAATGTCCTACAAAGGAAGTTGAAAAATACACTATTACTAAAGAAGATAATGCTTACCAAATCATAGTAAACCATGTGTCTTAAAATATATGTGTTATTATTCAGGAAAAAAAAAAAAAGCAGCTTGCTTAATTCCCTATTCTTCTGCAAGATCATTCTGAAGCATAAAATGTACGTGCCAAAACTAAAATGGAGGAAGTGTACCATCCCCAAAATATTGATTTTTTAAAAAATTTAATGATTAAGAGAGCAAAAGTACCTTTATACGTTCCTCCATAAAAATGGAAGCTTTTAAAATAGAAGAGAAACTGTACTTGCAGATTGGAAGAGAGTAACCAACCATATGGCCAGTAATCCCCTCCCCCCCCCCACACCAATCCCCTGGTTGGCTGATGCATGGAGTAACAATGAAACCTTTAAAAATAAGCCATACCTTCACATCAATATAAAATGTGCCATAACGGTCTATTAAGTGACTGATATGAACAACAAGAAATAGATGCTTCCTTTCCCCTAAACAAAGGCTTCCAATTAATTAAGGCGGTAAAAAGCTTCCAAAATAAAAGGAAGTTTACTAATAGGTCTGAAAACCATAAGCAAGAGGATTTTTGTAACTGGCTTAACACTGGTCAATTACTGGAGAGCAGAATACAGCAATCAGTTATTATTTTAAGTATGTTGACCCAGGTCCAAATTTTACTGGGTTAATTTAAAAACACTGTTGCTGCAAATTTTACAGTAAGCCAATTTGCGTATTTTCCAGTTTTTGGTAATTGAGCAGTTTTATTGGTAGTACAATAGCAATCTGTCACCTGGAGAAACTGCCTTTTTTTTTTTTTTTTTTTTTTTTTTTTAAAGAAAGAGCCAAAAACTACAAGGTGAACTCATAGAATACTAGGTGGTGAATGATTCTCAACTCCTCCCCCACTCTCGTTCACTATCAGCATGGATTTCCCTTTTGATTTCCCCAAGCTTTAATTACAGTATTAAACTTGAAGTGATAATCATGCATGTAAGATGCTTACTTAAGTCACAAGAACAAATCATCTAAAAGAGCAGGTTAAGAAAGTCTGAAAAAAATCAATAGTTCAATTACTTAAATAAATACTGTGGTTCTGAGTATACAGGTATCTGGACAATATTGTCCATAGCACCCAAGACACACATTTTCATTTTGGTGACTGTCAGACTAACATTTTCAGAGGGCTACGTTGGTATGCACTGAAAATACTAAAAGCTACCATCTTTTTCAACTGCATCAGCCTAGGTCACAAATATGAGCATCTGTGTATGCAGCATTAGGTAGATTCTCAACTGATTTATCAAGGCATACTGTGAAACGAGAGGGTCTCTGCAGGCATCCTCCAAGCTGAACAGAAGCTCCAGTAGGCCTGACCCCAAGGGAGCTGATGTGGCTGAACTAGAACCCTCAGGAATTCAAAAAGCTGGAGAACAGAGCTGGGAGGAGTTTTCTGGATAGAAAGTTTATTCATCAAAACATGTAGTTTTGGGTCAATCGGAACAGGAGGTACTGATTTTACCCAATAGCCAAGTGGTTAGAGAATTCACCCAAGCTATGGGAGACCAGTTCAAATCCCCATTTTACCTGATGGGACCTTGAGTCTTTCACACTGCAGGTAAATTCCCCAACCACTGAGCTATAGGTAGGGCCTTTAGTTTTTCCCAGGAATTTATCAAGGTTTATTACCACAACAACAAACACAGGTGAAAAATCAGTTCAAAAACCTTTAATTTTTCTGGGTAAATATCATGGTTTATTTTGGTGGATGAAAGGACAGGAGAAAAAAAGCATTCAGTAGATTAATGCTTTGAATTCCATTATCAATGTGGTTTGCTGCAGAATTAAAACAGAACTCAAAACATAATGCCACCTCTGAGTTTAAGAAAACAATGAATCTCTAATCCCCAAATAAATCTTTTCATTTGAACAAACAGTTTACTGTTGTAGACTCAGAACTACTAGCTTATAAATATTTACATTTAATAATTGGGCCATATCATTTGCAGCGCATACACTCAGATTCATCTTTTTCTCCTGTTTTTGTTTCTTTAAAACTTTCAAATACTTCCTCATGTTCTGAAACATATTCTGATGCAAATTTTCATTTTCTTCCCATTTTAGTGTATCAAATTTAAACTGTTATCTGCTAACAGCGTGAAACGTGTATGTGGTGGGCATGAGATTCATCAGTCCATTCAGATGCGCATGTACTTCAGAGCTTGCATGGATGTCTGTCTGTTTATTGTGTATATCTTCTAGATTAATACATAGCCTTATTTCATTGCATATAAACATGGACTAATATATTATCGTAATCTCTCTCTATATATATATTGAGATACATATTGATTAATCTCATGCAATGTATTTTCCTAATAAAATAAAAGTTATTTTGTATGTATTTGAATGATACAGAAGTAGGGTGAAAATTGGAAAAAAGGGAAAAAAAAAAAACACCTTTGTAAGACCTGGGAATTTTTCGGTACAAATTATTTAAATTGAAAACGAAGGAGCTTAGCTACAGGATATTCCGGGATGAGTCTCTCTCACTCTCCCCTTAAAGCTATTCAACCAGGGTTAAAGCACTCACTTGGGAGGTGGGAGACGGGAGTTCAAGTCCCTGTCCCACAACAGGCAGAACAAGGATTGGAACCTGAGCCTCTCACATCTTAGGTAAGTGCCCTAACTACTGGGTATAAAGGGGGCAACACCTCCTTCAGTGGTTTTGTGAATGGGATTTTCAAGCTTCTTTTGCCTTTAATAAAAAAAAGCAGTTAAAAATGCCAGCAATCAAAATGAAATATTGTGTGTTGAACAAAGTGTTTTGGTCAACCTGAATTTTTTTTTTCCCAGTTTTTTGTTCAGTTGAGTAAACTGAAATTTTTGTTTTGTTTTGGATGAACCAAATTTCTCTTTAATATTTTCGTTCAGCTATCAGACAACAACAAAAAAAATCAATTTGCACAGCTCTATACACAGGGCATATAAAGTAGAAAGATGTTCTTTCTGATGGACACAAGCCTTGTTCTACGTTTCAATGGCAACACCACCTCAATTTTGGAAATTAACTAGAGAGAATATGTCAGAGGGAATTAAAACCTGAGCAGAGCCCATGGACTTTGACAAACAGAAGCTGATTGTTTTGATGCAGTTTGTGGGAGCTAAGAGAAATGTTTGAAATGAAATATACACAGGTTGAGAGGGAAGGTATTGTACATCTGGGGTCAGGCTTGGGTTATGGGGGGGTTACAGATATCGTCTGCAAGGATGAAAAGATACATACATATCACATAACCGGCACAGACCCAGATTGGGGTGCAAGGGTTTTTAAAGTGTCAGTGAATAAGTGGGCTCGGGTTCGCCACCCATGGAATGAATAAGGAGTCCAAGTCAGTGTCGATGGAGCGGATAGGTACATGGGTGGGGTGCGTCCCTTGGTCCCTCAGGGAAGGAAGTGGGTTATTTTCCTGGTCGGCTGTCTCAATTACTCAGTGTGGTATTGGCGGTGTCCAGTGATGTGTTCAATATAAAAATGTCTCTGGACCACCTGATGGTGTCGGACACCATGAGCTGTCTCATGAGCTGGGCGTAGCGTCGACTGACCCCACACGCTCTCAGAACCGGCTCGTTGCGGGGTCCCATGAGCCCAGGGCTCCTACGATCAGGGCGTGTACCTGGACTTTGTAGCCCTGGGCTCTCAAGGTCTCAGCCAGTGAGGCATACTTCGACTCCTTCCGTGCTCGGGCCTCGTGGAAGGCAGGGGACCAGACTCATTACTATACTAAGCAGCCAGCTCCAGCATAGAATCCTGACTCAAGGGGGAATGTTTGTTAATGCTTACTTTAAAGGGCTTCCTTAAGCCTTCCTTCTGTGTTAACCTTATAGGCTCTTTTAATAGAACAAGTGAAAGCCTGACATTCTTTTCTAATTGGGATCTGATAGCTAGAGGAGAACTCTTAAGAAAACATCTGCATCAATATACATTACAGTTCATTCCAAAGGACTATTTACAAGCAGTGATTATGATTGTGTGGGATAGAAGTCTATCAAAGCTGAGGTATCATTTGTCATTCTGAAGGTCCACCATAAATAAAATACTAAGAACAGAGAAGATACTTTTCTGTTTGTTTTATTTTATTTCAGCCATCTAAAGCATTTAAGTCCTTTTGTCTTCAAGGTGACTAGCTACAGAAAACTTTATCAGAAGTGACTTCTCACCGACAACTGCAAACTACCCAAGCCTTCAGAAGAAATATGCCTTTGTTAAATAATGATAGCATTTTGCCATTACAATAATCTCGTTTTAGCTGCTTTTTGTTTGAATCAACAGTACCACCTTGTGGCCAGTCAAGTTATGTCACAAAAATATGCACCTCTGATTTCTATAACAAGTGATACAGAAACAATTTAACAAAACCAAGTAACTCTAGAACTGTGGAATTGCCGCCAATAGCCAGACTGAGATGGACAGTCAGCGCATTAGTGACAACATTTAACTATTAGTCTCCACAATATCCACTGTGAATCATCAACTCTTACTCCCAGCTCCACTCTGGGAATACTGGTGATGTTGCATCACATAACAAGATCGCCTGGAGGCATCACAAAGGTGGCAAGAAATAATGGTGCCTACTTACCTTTCACAACAATGTTTTGTGTAGTTCTGAAAACTTTAAGAACTATTTTATGCCCTTTTGAAAGTTACAATTAACTCCCCAAACACAGCTGATGTCACTGACATAGCACACACTGGGGTGTCAGAGCAAGAATCTGATCCATAATGAATCTGCATATTAAAGAGTTTACAGCCAATAATATACTATAGTCTTACTACTGTAGGTATTCAGCATACATTTCTAGAGTTAAAAAGGGATACCTTTTCAGATCACTCACAATTCTAACAAGTTTAGGGGTATGTCTACACTTAAGACTAAAGTGTAGAAACCACCTCTGTGGATGGGAAGGATTCTCCCATCAGCATAGGTAACCCTACCTCCCCGAGAGGTTGCAGCTAGGTCAGAGAAATTAAGTGTTAATGCTTGCATTTTTACAGTATATAGTTTACATTAGAAACCAGACAAATTCTTCCATCAACCTAGAGCTGTCTACATGGGTACTTTGGTCGACTTAACTATGCTACTCAAGCGTGTGGATTTTTCAGACCCTTGACTGATGTAGTTAAACAGACTTAATTTTCTAGACTAGACCAAGCCTAGAAAGAATAGATTAAGATTTTTGGCTTATTGTTAAGTAAGTGAACATGCAGGGCTAGGAGATCAGGTTCCTAATCCCAGTTCTGCAATAGACTCTGTAACCTCTTGGGCAATATACACTATCTGTGACTGTGTTCTCTATGTGTATTTAAGAACCTCAAAGGAGCTGAGAGGCTTAATATGTTAAGATCTATCAAGCGTTTTGGTATTCTTAGATGGAGGGCACTATAAAAATGCAAAGCATTAACACTAAGCAACTTGAGAAATATCTTCCAACACATTTGGCATTTTTCAGATACACATAATATTGTACTGTAAATATCAAATTTTGATTGTGACAGATAAAAAATGTTCACATGTCAAAAAACGTTATCCGCAAAGAGCACCTAATTTTCCTACTATATGTAACATGATTGAAAATGCAGAGGCCATCATCAAATACACTACATTGTTTTTCCTAAAGACGTGCCAAAGTCTAGATGATTTAAGTCAGTTATATTTGAAACTGAACTATTTAGTAAGCAGCTTGTCCATTTCCTTATGGGTTGAGTTAATTTGCTAAAAAAGTCCTGAAGATTTCCCAGGCGAATTCTGAAGATTTGTCAGGGAGCTGAGCAGTCCACAGAATATGGCATTTCCCCCTCCCACCCAATTTAATTATTGTGAGAAGAAGGAATTATGACCAAACACTAAAAATGAACATTTGCAAGAAAAGAAGAAGTAAAAGCTAGTTTAATCGAGTCGTAAATTCACATTTGACCTTACCCTTAAGTCCCCTGTGCCAGGAAAATATTCACCATATTTATGGAATGATACTGTCATGACACGGTCCGTTGTATAAAATGCTTCTTCAACACCATCACCGTGATGGATATCAATGTCAATGTATAACACTCTTTGGTGGTATCTGGAAAAAACATACATATACATGTAAAAAAAGTATGCAAGAGAAAACGGCATGATTTGAGATGTCAGTGCTATGATATTCAGCAGTCAGAATGTAAATATAGCACAGGAAAATGAAATCTTAACTATCTAACCAAATGCATGATAATAACTGAAGCTACCATATCCATTCAAAGAAAATAAATGAAAAAACAAAGATCAATTGATTCATTTCTTCAGCACCAAAAGCATTCTACATTTAACCTCACTGTCACCCAGTAAGAATCTACATTTTGCATTCTCTTCCCGCATTCCACCCCCTCACTCTTCCCCCCCGCCACCCGCCCAATCACCACCACTGTTGTGATAACTGGACCTGCAAATGTACCCAAATCGTGAACTCAACTGTAAAGAGAGAATAAGTGTCACAATAACGGATAACAAACATTGATGGGAAAAGGTGCAAAAGCAAGATAGAAAGACTGAATTAGTACAAACAAAAAAAGCTTATTGATCTAACTCAAGTATTGGTAAGCAAGAAAAGTCTGGGACCAGAAATCAGTGAACAAAAATTGGTATCTTGGAAACTAGGCTTAGTTGGTGAACAGAATGAGAGGACACCCACTACTCCCTTCTGGAGTCCTCAAAAAGAGACTTTGGCTGGGGTAGGCTTTGAAGCACACTATTGTGACACTAACTGAAAAATGAGAGGAGAAGGAGCAAGTTTAACCATCATGGCTGCCTCCTCCACAATCTCCCAAGACCCTGGACCTCCTTTGGCATAATCCTGAAAAATGGTGTGATAAGACTGGGACTGAGATAGGGACCCAGACGACATCACTACCTCTGGTGGAACCCCAGCCACCACTAGGAAGGGAGACTGTCTCTTGCATGCTGTCCCTTCAGGTCCTTTTCCTTTCCCACCTTACTTCTTTTCTTTCTTATCCTTCTAATAAAAGTCTAGATTAGCTGGGCAAGACTATAATGTTGCAACATCATTGTACATTTGTGACCAGAAAAAGGAAAATAAATGCAAAGCCCAAAAAATGTGATGCTAGCACAAATTTGCCATGGCTGGGAGTGGCTGATAAGACTGCGAGCCATGCCTGTGTTTTTCTAGCAGTGAGGTTGTACATAAAAGTAAACACCAGAGACAAAAGCTGCATTTCCTTCTTTCCTATTCTCTGCCCTGCCCCCTTTTGTATGCAGTTAACTAGGTTTGTCTTCTTTGGAAACAGGACTGGGCTTTAAACAGTAGCAGCAACTTGAAGCCATCCCAAGTAACTACTTCTCTCTCCCCAAAAAGGACAGTTATTAATGTCTTGAAGACCATCTAACAGACTGTCAGACAAAAGTTTTTTTATAGGTTATAATTTCATGTATATAGTTATGATGCTGAAAATGTATCCTCATGCTTAAAGCAAACTCAGACAAAAATTCTCCAGAAGCAGAGGGGCAGTTCACACCTCACCGGAACAAAGGGCACTGGCCTAGGCAGCAACAAAACAATCTGTTAGACTCTGGAGGAAGTACCCTCCATCCTTTGGTCAGTTTGGAACTGTGATGTGGTATGCTCACCTGACTCTGAAAGGGAGGCGACGGGGGGGGGGGTGTGGAGACAAAGCCAAGAGAGAAAAAAGGACATGATAAAAGAGAGACATTTGCTCGTTCTCTCTCTCTCTCCCCCACCTACATCTACAGAAACCACCACCACCAAGCAACTGAAGCACTTATTAAAGGGGAGAGCCTGGCTGAAGAGCAACCAGGCAGCCTGTGGTTAGAAACATCTTCATTTGTAAGGGCACTGAAAGTGTTAAAATCAGCTGAGAATGCGTTTTGCTTTTATTTCATTTGACCAAATCTAACTCACGATCACTTAAAATCTATCTTTATAGTTAATAAATTTGTTTATTCTACCTGAAGCAGTGCATTTGGTTTGAAGCGTGTCAGAGGCTTCTCTGGGGAAAACAAGCCTGGTACATATCAAATTCTTTGTTAAACTGACAAATTCATATAAGCTTGCAGCACCCAGCAGGCATAACTGGACGCTGCAAGACAGAGGTTCCTAGGGCTGTGTCTGGGACTGGAGATATTGGCTAGTGTTATTTGGTTGCACAATCCAAGGAGCAGCTTACATGCCAGAGGCTGTGTGAACAGCCCAGGAGTGAGGGTTCTCACAGCAGAGCCGGGTAAGGATGGTTCCCAGAGTCAAGGATTGTAGTGACCTAGCAGATCACCGGCCCAAATAACACCAAAGGGGAACATCATAGAAAGCCTTACTTAATGTTTTACATTTCAAATGCTTTAACTTTTTCCTTCTTTTCTGTATTTTTAATAGAAGGTTTAAATGATGTTTAATGGTGTGTTTGCCATAGTACTAAGCAGACTGAATTTCTGTATACCAAACCCTGAACTTTGCTTAACACTGTTTAATGTTGGACAGTAACAGGGTCATATGGGTTATGTTAACATCCTTGACTCTTTGGGCACATATATTCCATCTAAATTAACACACTCATCTTCCCTTTCCCCCTATTTTTTTCTTTTTCTCTCTCTCTTACTTAGATCTGTTCCAGTCCCTCCTCTCCCTTTCTTTTTCATAGTCAAGTATCAGAGGGGTAGCCGTGTTAGCCTGGATCTGTAAAAGCAGCAAAGAATCCTGTGGCACCTTATAGACTAACAGATGTTTTGGAGTATGAGCTTTCGTGGGTGAATACCCACTTCGTCAGATGCATGTAGTGGAAATTTCCAGGGGCAGGTATATATATGCAAGCAAGCTAGAGATCATGAGGTTAGTTCAATCAGGGAGGATGAGGCCCTGTTCTAGCATTTGAGGTGTGAAAACCAAGGGAGGAGAAACTGGTTTTGTAGTTGGCAAGCCATTCACAGTCTTTGTTTAATCCTGAGCTGATGGTGTCAAATTTGCAGATGAACTGAAGCTCAGCAGTTTCTCTTTGAAGTCTGGTCCTGAAGTTTTTTTGCTGCAGGATGGCCACCTTAAGGTCTGCTATAGTGTGGCCACAGAGGTTGAAGTGTTCTCCTACAGGTTTTTGTATATTGCCATTCCTAATATCTGATTTGTGTCCATTTATCCTTTTCCGTAGAGATTGTACAGTTTGGCCGATGTACATAGCAGAACGGCATTGCTGGCATATGATGGCGTATATTACATTGGTGGATGTGCAGGTGAATGAACCGGCAGTGGTGTGGCTGATCTGGATAGGTCCTGTGATGATGTCGCTGGTGTAGATACGTGGGCAGAGTTGGCATCAAGGTTTGTTGCACGGATTGGTTCCCGAGCTAGAGTTACTATGGTGCGGTATGCAGTTACTGGTGAGAATATGTTTCAGGTTGGCAGGTTGTCTGTGGGTGAAGACTGGCCTGCCACCCAAGGCCTGTGAAAGTGTGGGATCATTGTCCGGGATGGGTTGTAGATCCCTGATGATGTGTTGGAGGGGTTTTAGCTGGGGACTGTATGTGATGGCCAGTGGAGTCCTGTTGGTTTCTTTCTTGGGTTTGTCTTGCAGTAGGAGGCTTCTGGGTACACGTCTGGCGCTCTTGATCTGTTTCCTTGTTTCCTCGTGCGGGTATTAGTTTTGAGAATGCTTGATGGATTTTTTGTAGGTGTTGGTCTCTGTCTGAGGGGTTAGAGCAGATGCGGTTGTACCTCAGTGCTTGCCTGTAGACAATGGATCGTGTGACGTGCCCAGGATGGAAGCTGGAGGCATGAAGGTAGGCATAGCGGTCAGTAGGTTTTCGATATAGAGTGGTGTTAATGTGACCATCACTTATTTGCACCGTGGTGTCTAGGAAGTGATCCCGGGTAGATTGGTCCAGGCTGAGGTTGATGATGGGGTGGAAGCTGTTGAAATCGTGGCGGAATTTTTCCAGGGTCTCCTTCCCATGGGTCCAGATGATGAAGATGTCATCAATGTAGTGTAGGTAGAGAAGGGGTGTGAGTGGACGAGAGCTGAGGAACCGTTGTTCCAGGTCGGCCATAAAAATACTGGCATATTGTGGGGCCGTGCGGGTGCCCATAGAGGTGCCACTGATCTAGAGATATATATTGTCATCAAATTTGAAATAGTTGTGTGTAAGTATAAAGGCACAGAGCTCAGCAGCCAGTTGTGCTGTGGCATCATCAGGGATCCTGTTCCTGACAGCTTGTATTCCATCTGTGTGTGGGATGTTTGTGTAGAGAGCCTCTACGTCCATGGTGGCTGGGATGGTCTTTTCTGGAAGGTCACCAATCATTGTACTTTCCTCAGGAAATCAGTGGTGTCACAGAGATAGCTGGGAGTGCTGGTGGCATAGGGTCCGAGTAGAGAGTCCACATACCCAATGAGTCTTTCAGTGAGAGTGCCAATGCCCGAGATGATGGGGCGTCCAGGATTTTCGGGTTTGTGAATCTTGGGTAGTAGATAGAATAACCCTGGTCGGGGCTCTAAGGGTATGTTGATTTGTTCCGGTGTCAGTGTAGGGAGTGTCCTGAGTAGATGGTGCAGTTTCTTAGTGTATTCCTCAGTGGGATCTGAGGGAAGTGGCCTGTAGAATTTGGTATTGGACAGCTGTCTGTCGGACCTCCTTTTGGTAGTCAGATCTGTTCATGACCAGCAATGCCCCTCTGCTATGTACATCGGCCAAACTGGACAGTCTCTACAGAAAAGGATAAATGGACACAAATCAGATATTAGGAATGGCAATATACAAAAACCTGTAGAACACATCAGCCTCCCGGGCCACACAATAGCAGACCTTAAGGTGGCCATCCTGCAGCAAAAAAAACTTCAGGACCAAACTTCAAAGAAAAACTGCTGAGCTTCAGTTCATCCGCAAATTTGACACCATCAGCTCAGGATTAAACAAAGACTGTGAATGGCTTGCCAACTACAAAACCAGTTTCTCCTCTCTTGGTTTTCACATCTCAAATGCTAGAACAGGGCCTCATCCTCCCTGATTGAACTAACCTTATTATCTCTAGCTTGCTTGCATATACATACATGACCCTGGAAATTTCCATTACATGCATCTGACGAAGTGAGTATTCATCCACGAAAGCTCATACTCCAAAACGTCTGTTAGTCTATAAGGTGCCACAGGATTCTTTGCTGCTTTTCATAGTCATAATCTGTTTTGTTCACTCTGTCAATCTCAGACATTTTCTTTCAATGGCCTCAATAAGCATGGATTTTGCAATAGAAAGCTTCCCTCGCATGCTGCATGTGCTAAAGGAATTTTTTAAGAACACATTGCCAGTAAATGTAGAGAATTACTTTAGTTCAAACAATACAGCTCCTGTGAACTCCTAATCTTACAGTTTGTCTCCCTTTCCCCACATCCTCAAATATGAAGTGTTTATGCTTCCAAGTTCATTTAACTTAATACATAAAATATTATACAACTGGAAACCCATTCAAACCTACTAATAAAGTTGCAAATAATCTAATATTTCTCAACCATTGGGGACATGACTTTTCATAATATTGTGGAATAACATAAAATAGTGAGGTCTGAGAAGCTATATACTGAAGCTTCCCATGAATAGGCACAAAGCGAAGTTTCCTTTCATTATGGGTATAATGAACAAGATTACTTTGCTCAGTCACGTGAGATGATGATTGGAGCCCTGGTTATTGCTGAGGTTGGAATGCAGGGCTCATGTCCTGGGTGCATGTGAAGGATTCAGGAGAGTGGGAGGTTTGGATATTGACAGACGTTCTCTTTGCGTTCTCCTTAATTTTTTTAAACACTCTTATATTTGTGTTCTCACAGTTTACGGCAGGGGTCTCAAACACGCGGCCTGCAGAGTTATTTGCTGCGACCCGCCAAGCTCCCTGCCCATCTGGAGTTATTTCCTGCAGACGCTGAGCTCTCCTCCACCGCGCTGCATCCCCACTCCTCTGCCTACCTTTGGGTGCTTCCTGCCACCAAATAGCTGTTTTAGAGGTGCTTAGCACTTTCCAGGAGGGAGGGGGGAAGAAGCGGGGAGCCGCGTGCTCAAGGTAGAAGGCAGAGAAGAGCGGGGCTGAGGTGGGGATTTGGGGAAGGGGTTGGAATAGGGGCATGGAGGGAGCGGAGTTGGGGACTTTGGGGAAGGGGTTGGAATGGGAATGGGAAAAAGAGGTGGGAAAAGGCGGGGCCTCGTGGAAGGCATGGAGTGGGGGCGGGGGCTTTTGTATCTTTACATTAAAAGGTGTCAGTGACGTGGCCCTCAGTCCAATGTACTAGTCCTCTTGTGACCCTCATGGTGATTTGAGTTTGAGATCCCTGGATTACAGCTTTCGCTTTCCATCTCAACTTGATGTGCCTGGCAGATTGGGGCCCTCTGAGTTGAAGAAAGAGACAATCAAATACCTAGAGGTTAACTTTCCTAAGAGATGTTGTTTACATTTTAAATAAAGGGACACAGTCAACTTAAAAATGTATCTATATACTTCCACCTGAAAATTCTGTACCTAAGTGTTGTTACAAGTAACCCCAAAGGCTACTGGTAATTTAAAGGTAATTTTATCTCTATTTTTCTTTTTTTCCCAGTCTGTTTTTTTGTATGTTGGACAGCACTCTGCGTAGTCACTTTCGCTGTTTTGTTAAATGGTCACTTCCATTACTCCTTTACTGTTGTAGGGGATTAACTGTGATATCTTCTCTGAGAGTGCCCACCAATAACAGCAGCAGCAAAGCTAGAACCAAAGAGGCAGGAGGCAGGTGTGAAGAGAGAGAGAGAGAACTCCAAAGGGGGGGGAGGGGAGGGAAGAGAGGCGGAGGAAGGGCGGGGGGGAAGGTCCTGATTATGTGTAGTGGTGTTGCCCTCATGTTCCCACAAAAGATCCTTATTTTAAAAAGGATCCTGGAAAAAGAACCTTGTATTTTTTTATTTTTTTTTTTTAATCTCAGGAAATATGCTCTAGTAGGAAAATTGTAATTTTGCAAAATATGGTCAACTTCAATCTGAGAAAGTCACTTTACAGGAAAAGGTAGGTGTCCCTGTCAGCTTAGTACCTCTAAATTAAGCACTGCGTAAACTTTTATTTTCCTTGCTTGTATGTGCGTTAGTATGGATTTCTTGTTTAAACCCTAAATGGGGACAGATTTTTTTTTTAATTCACGTTGTGCTGTTCAATGTATGCTATGAAAATTCAACCCACTCTGATCATTGTGCATTTCATAGTAACCTTTAAACGTCTTAACACCAAGTTTTCTGACATCTTTAGATTACAAGGGTAAACTTACTTCAGCAGCTCTAGGATAGCAAGCACAATATCATTGACGTAACAGAAACCAGATGCCTCTGACTTCTTAGCATGATGGAGTCCTCCAGCCCAATTAACAGCCATGTCAGTCTGTTGTCTATTTAATTTTACTGCCCCAGCTAAAAATCATTAAGAAAAAAAAAAGTTAAATGTCTTTGAAAGTACTGGAAGAAAAACTGATAACAAAATTACCTCTTTATGCCACTTCTTTCAAGTCCATTTTGGACTTGCAGTTTTTAAAAACTTTGTATTACCACCATATTTGGTATTAAACCATCTGACAGATTTGATGCTTCACACAAAGCCACATACCACACACATTACTATGATCAAGTGCTCAAAAGCTTGTCTCTCTTATCAACAGACTATGGTCCAATAAAAGATACTACCTCACCCACCTGGTCTCTCTACTATCCTGGGACCGACACGGCTACAACAACGCTGCTTACAACTATTAAAGCATTGTACTGATTGGTTTTAATTGCTACTGCCATATTAATATATTTTTTAAAAAAAATTAAGAAAACCACAAAGCCCAGGTAAACACCATATACCTACCAACAGAGCCTCCTGTTGACAGCTGGCAGAACTCAAACAGTCCATCAAAGACAGGACAATCTTCTCCAACATTAACTGTGTAAGAAAAATGTTGTTATTTTTCCAGTGCATAGTCTTAATACGTACAGAGGTATTACAAAAATATTACTCAAAAACACTCAAATATAACCAGTAGTATGATTATTGTTCAAGTTCAGTTGACATTTTCACTGCATTCCACGTTTTTAGCAGTTTAGTGATTTAACTGTTCAACTGTACATTATACATTATGTACATTGACATTTTCAGCATATAGATGTACTTTTTAGGAACCAGAATTGCTTGTAGATGAATGAACCTGAATTGTTGCTTAAGGTATTTAAAATTTTACATACAAGTCAGATGGAGTAATCTTTTTTTTTTTTTTTTTTTTACACTTCTAGGAAGAGCTTTGACTAAATATTTGTGTAACAACAACAGTTTTGCAATCCCATGTAATATACTCTCTTTGTAGAGAATCATAAAAGACACCTTCAAGTACTGTAGTTTATTGAACAATTTCATATGCACATTTGTGATCTGCCTATTATTTCCTTCAAATTAATTCTTAATTTTAGCCAACTTCCCTCCAGCTAATAAAGGCCAATTCTAATATTCAGCTCAGTCTTCTTTTTACCTAGTAGTTTTTACTTCTCACACTCACTTATGTAATGCTTCTTCAAAGTCAGGGGGAAGTAACATTTCTCTAATCCAGTGGTTCTCAAGCCTTTTTTTTCCCCCGCAGATCACTTGAAAATTGCTCAGGGGCTCAGCAGACCACTTAATGATCTTTCCAAATGTTGTTTGTACCGTTAGCTAACTATTGTAAAGCGCTTTGGATAAAAGTGCTACATCTAAAAAAATCCTTAATAATGAGCATTTTTTGGTTCTACAAATAAAAGCACACAACTCATATTTTAATATCACTAGTCTTACCTTTCTAATGCGATGGATGTTCCCTCTCTCCCCCACCACAGCAGCACCCAGGCTGGGAAAGAGGAGAGTCTCTTCCTCTCTCTCCTGCCACAGCAACCACAGAGCTGAGGCTGGGAAAGAAGGCTGTCTCTCCCCCGCAGCCACAGCCCTGGAGCTAGGGAAAGTCGCCTCTTTCTCTGGCCACCGCAGCCTTGCACGTCCCAAATTTCCCCCATCCCCTCTTCTCACCCCAATGCCCCCTCCCACCTACCCCCTATTCTCCCCAAGGCCACCACCTCACCTTACATGTGCATCTTCTCCAGGGTCCAGGCACCTAATTTGCAGAGCCACGCCTGCATGGCTCCACTAATTAGGCAGGCGGCCCTTCATTCTCTTGTGCGCGGCCGCCCAGGCGCGCACCTTAGAGGGAACTATTCGCAGATCACCTGAATGGAGCTCGTGGACGACCACAGTTTGAGAACCTCTGCTCTATTCATAAAACTCTTATCTTAGAAGATGTTTTAATTTTTACAAGCAACTAAGAACCAACAATTTTTAGGAGTGAAATTTGCCAGAGTACAATGAACCTACACATAGCACTTACCTCCCACTTAAGTTCTCAGAATGGGGTGTAGGCTTTCCTCAGGCTTTGTATTGGGGAGAATTTGACCCCATATTAATAACTGTATACTTGAAGAGCATTGGGTGTTTTGAGTAGTTTTGAGACAAAAGCTAGAAGCTCTTTATAGATTGACGTAAAGGAGAAACAATGCCATGAACTCATTGTTAAATATTTAGACAACCAATGCATGTTCACTTTATATATAATGGAGTACTTAAAAATCCAGTACATGAATAAATAATATAGACTTAGTCCAATTTGGAAACTTACATCTCTGCATCTGCTTGCTATATTCAGACATATTGTCTGGCCTTATTGATCGAAGAAATTTAATGTATTCATCACTGTGGTACTTGGTCATTTCTTCAGCTGTAGCTTTATGGGGTCGCTGTAAACAAGAAAGTACAATTAATTTTACCCTAACAAAAAACGATGTTGCAACTAATCTATGTTTTAACAAATCAGAGACAAAACTCATAAAACCAATCTGATCTATCTTAAAGATGTTATAAACAGACACTGGAAAAACTCTGTATTCTAAGCATACTTGGGTAGAGAGTAAAAGTGGCCACAACTCCATTAATAAAATTAACATGCAAAATATTTTTAGTGCAGCCTCCATCATATTTTGCCAATTGTTGTGCTGACATAATTAATGATGGCAGAAATATTATATATTACCCTGAAACAAAAATATAAAAAACTACCCATCTGACCCCTATGGGCCTAACCCAGCTTTTCTGCCACATATGGGTAGCAAGCCGTGGTTCCTGTGTAAGTTGAAAAGTTCTGCTTCATTTTAAGTTACCAAAGACTGGGAAAAAAGAATGAAGATTAATGTTTCCCAAATAGAAGAGGAAAATATCAGCTTCTAGAAATAATTCCTCATGTGTAACAGGGGGGAAAAAGGTTAAAAATTGCTGTATCTTTTAAAAGTAGTTTCAACATTTTCAGTCTCCAGACTGCTGCTTATACTCACATAAATTTCCATTTTTCTGTACAAGCCATAATTTAGCAACAAGTTGTGAGTCATACGGATCCTATGAGGTTTCATGGGATGGCCCTGCCCATAATAATAGTTTCCAATATCACCTATGAATGATAAACAATTATATTTAATTAATATTATGAGATATAACTTTTCACAGCATTCCCATTCCCCATATTTATTTGTTAATTATTTCCTCTAGTTGCAGACCTGCATACAGAGATAGACATAAAAGGGTTCATTTTTAAAATTTCTCCAGACAGGTTGGCAGGGGTCACTGTGTATGAGATGTGTCAGAATCTTCAATTATCTTGTCAAAACTATTGTTTAACACAGAGGTTTTACAGCATGACACGCAGAAGAGCTGGGCAGTCACATGATGTTACTGGGTCCACCAGGGGCGCCAGAAAAGATGGACATGGAGCTTTATCGGGGCACTGTTAAAAGTTCTGCCTCCTCCCAGAAGCCGCCACTCCCAAAGCAACTACCAAGGAAACCCACCAGAAGCAGCTGCGACCTGAGACACCCACTACCACTCCAGATAGTTGCCACCATAGATGCCTATCTAGTAGCTACTGGTGCTGTCAAAAGAGACTACCACCAATACTGCCAAGGCCAGCAGCCAGAGGAATCCTCACAGAACCGGCCACTGCAGGCAGTCAAAGGCAACCAGGCAGATAAAAATAAGATTTTATTTTTTTTTGGGGGGGGGGGGGGGGGGGAGAATGGGACATTTTTTATTCTGTTTAAATTATTTTAAGTTTTTCTTTTAATAATAAGCCTGCTTAAATTTAATACAAAATATGTTAAGGCTTTATCATATAATCTCTTAAAACATCTAAATAAAAAAATTAATATACTGAATCCACAAGCCTATCAAAAACTTTTGAGTTAAAGGCTGCTTTTATATATAAAGAAAGAATCAGGGGAAACTAACTTTTAAGCTCAAGCTTTATAAATATGGCATAATAGGCCATGTACTGTATTAAGGGCTTGTTTTGTTTAACAACAAAATTTTTATGTTTTTTACCATCCCAATGCAGCTTGACACAAATTATGAGCAAAAAGTTAATTATTTCATAAACAAGCAATACATCATTTAGCATTTTCTAACATACTAAAATGTACAATTCATATGAAACTGAAAATATTAAAGATATATAATTGCTAAAATAAATGTATATTGCTGTAGTGTACCTTCCTGGGTAGCAAAAAGATGTACCAAATCTAGCGTAAAGGCTCTATTTAGCTGTAAATGAACTTGTTTTAACGGTCACACCAATCAATAAGAACATACATTTGTTTAGACAATTCTGAAATACAAATGGAAAAGTTGATTAAAATCAATTACTTAAATCTAGGATTTCTACTTGGTGATTTAAATCAATCCACCCCACAAAGAACTAGAGTGACCAGATGACAAGAACGAAATATCGGGACAGATGGGGTGGGGGGAGGCAGAGCTGAAGCAATAAATAAAATAAATAAATAAATAAATAAAAATGCCCCAAGCCAACATATCGGGACAAAGGGACAAAAGGTGTCCCGACCATACATCTGTCAGGACGCAGTACAAACAACTGAATATCAGGACAGTCCCAATTTTATCGGGACATCTGGTCATCCTACAAAGAACCAAGGTGACTACTTCAGAAGCAGAGGGAGAAAAGAAGCCAGAACCAGGAACCCTCATGTGAAAGAGGTGTGTGGGGAAGGAAGGTGGCTACAGCTGTGGACTGAAACAGAATGGGAAGAAACTAACAGGCCCAAACGGAGTAATAAGATAATGGGAGACAGGAAACTTTGAAGAGGACTAAGAAGTGGACTCCACTGGTGATTTAGTCTTCCTATTATCTTGTGATCAATTACTGTAACTCAGCTAAGCCAAACAGGCAAGAACATTTTACATGAACTTGCTGCTTGAATTAGAGAGATATATACAGTCAGTTAATGTCTGAAACAGGAAACGAGTTGGATCTAAAAGGCACCTTTTTAATTGCCAGATGACTTGCAGTTCCTGAGAACTCCAAATTTAAGCTTTGTTAAAGTTGTTTTCTTTTCTTTGTAACCTTGCTATCATAAGGTAATAAACCCAATAGTTCTGCATAATGAATTTTCTGTATCACCTATTTTTGTTTCATGTTTTCTATAATATTTTTGCCTTGTCCATTGTGTAAAATAAATGTTATGCCTATAACCTTGGATTCCATTTTATTTTTCAGGCTTTTGATTCTCAGTGACAGAAGATAGAGCAAATGTTAGAAACTAGTTTTGATTTAATTTATTCAGTCCTAATGTCTAGGGAGCTCCTTGTCAAATATTTAAGACAACCTTAAGTGAATAGCTTTGGGGTGCCAATTACAAGTTTCAGAGTGCATCCTAAAAATCATTCCTGAAAAGACATGAGACAGAGGTATTTGAGGGGAAAAAAAGTGTCACAAAGTGCCCATTAGGATGAATATTTTACATATGGTTTGTTTCATTCAGAAACATTCCCCTGCATATTGCTCATTTTTTCAGATGCTTATTTCTTTAAAAAAGTAAAATTAATCTTTTTATTCTCTCTAATTAACACGTCATTTCACCTTCAGAATCAAGCTTCTTTTGGACTTCTCAGCTGTACGAACTTTCACCTTAATATTAGCATGCGAGCAGCTCACTCACTGGATATGATTCCCTTTATGTTACCACCTTCCTTTGTTTCAATACACAGAACAGATCAGCTTTTGACAATACAGAAGCTCCCCAATTTACGCAAGTGTTCCGTTCCAGAACGCCTTGCGTAAGTCAAATTTTGCGTAAGTCAGGAACATATCTCCGACAATTACACACACACACACACACACAAAAAGCAGCTTATGGAACTTACAGAACTCTTTCCATAAGTCCAGATTTCCGTAAGTGGGGTTTGCATAACCCGGGGAGCATCTGATAAGCATACTACTGCTACTCAGGTAACTAGGGCATTACATAAATTTAATAGGGTTTTTATTCAACAAGTTTAATGGACAAAGAAAAGTTAGATAATTTCTTTAGTTCTTTAGGATCTAGATAGATAATTCTCTTATATGAAGGTCACCGCTTTAGTTTTTACTGCATATCAGACTAACACTGGACAGAAGTTAAGATCAATAATTTTCCCACTTTCATATTTCACAGGACACTTAGTAAGAAAGAACCCCATGGACCTGTTTCCCTTCTCAAAACTTTCTGTACTGTGGACCATCGACTCCCTCAACCATTTTAAGACCACTGACTAATGAAAATTCAAATTTAATGGTTATAGTAGGCACTCTATTATGTGTATTTTTAGTTCTATTTTGGCATTTAGCACAAAAAAGGTATGCTACTTCATTATCAGGGACAAGAAACCTATTTGATGGATCCACAGGCATTTTTTTTGGCAGGAGTAGGTGAAAACTGGGTGGAAAACTATTTACTCTTAACCTGAAAAAAGGCTAGCTTGTCTCTTGTGCAACTGTTGCCAGTTGTGAACCTTAAAGTAACCAGTGCAAGCAACTGCAAAAGCAATAACAATCCACAGTGGAGAATGGCTTGCTTCCAATGGCACCAGATTGTCAATTACTAAAAAAAAATTTGTGCACTTGCAGACTAGAGACCATGGCAAGGCATAGAGAAAACTATAATCTTTGACATAACTGCATTATAATCCATATATTGCTTACAAGATGACAGCCAAGACTTCGAATTTTTATCAAAGAGAAGAGCCACTGCAACTATGGAGTGCCAAAATAACCAGCTCAGACTATTCCACTGAGGAGGAGGCACACATATTCTGCGCCAGGTCAGTTCTCCAATGGCTCCCAGCCAGCCCCCAGGTAAAGAACACCCCCATAGCTGAAAGTGACAAACTCAGATATCATTGTGGCTAGGTCAGTATTACTGTTAGGAATCATTTTCAGGAAATTGTACCTGTCATAACTTTCCTACTCAGATCTGAACCTTAGAGTTCAGAACATGAGAAGCTAGCATGAAACCTCCAAACTTAATTACTAGCTTGAATCTGATATTGCTGCCACCAGCCAGAAAATTCCAGTTTCTGGCTCACTCTGGTCTCCCCAAAACCTTCCCTGGGGAACCCCAAGACTCAGATTCCTTGAGTCTCACAACAAAGGGGAATAAACCATTTCCCTTCCCCCTCCTCCCCTCCAGGTGTTCCCTCCCTGGGTTCCTGGAGAGATATACAGATTCAAGCTCCATGAATCTAAACAAAGGGATTCCACCCTTCTCCCCCCCTTCTGTATTCCTGTTAAGTACAGACTCAATTCCCTCGAGCCTCAACAAGGGGGGGGGAACCAAACCGGTCTTCAAAAGAAAGCTTTATATAAAAAGAAAGAAAAAAGACATAAAAATGGTCTCTGTATCAAGGTGACAATTTACAGGGTCAATTGCTTAAAAGAAAAAATGAATAAACAGCCTTATCCAAAAAGAATACAATTTAAAACATTCCAGCAACTACACACATGTAAATACAAAAAAAAATATAAACCTATTGTCTTACTATCCTTGTACTTACAACTTGGAAACAGAAGATTAGAAAGCCTAGAGATAGAGAGATCACTCTCAGAGCCGAGAGGGCTACCGAACCAAGACAAAGAACAAAGAACTCACACCCAAACTTCCCTCCACCCAGTTTTGAAAGTATTTTGTCTCCTGATTGGTCCTCTGGTCAGGTGTTTCAGGTCACTGTTTGTTAAACCTTTTATAGGTGAAAGAAACATTAACCCTTAGCTATCTGTTTATGACATGCCCCCCAAATTGCAGACAGTGGAGAACCTCACTGTCGGCGATTTCTTCCTAGAACTTTAAAATAAACAGATTAAATACAACACATGCACCTTTACATATACCACTAAGTATATAACTAACAGACTTTTAGCTATGAAGGACAATTTTTTAACCAGTGTATTCTGGGAAACTCTCACGGGAGAGTGCATCAGCTACTTTGTTAGAAGCCCCTGAAATGTGCTGAATTTCAAAATCAAAATCTTGGAGAGCTAAACTCCAACGAAGAAGTTTCTTGTTGTTCCCCTTGGCAGTATAAAGCCACTTTAGCGCAGCAAGGTCAGTTTGTAGCTGGAACCACCGTCCCCAAACACATGGGCGTAGCTTTTCCAGGGCGTACACAATGGAATAGAATTCCTTTTCACTGACTGACCAGTGACTTTCCCTCTCAGACAGTTTCTTGCTGAGAAACACGACAGGATGGAAGTTGTGATCCGTTGCTTCCTGCATGAGAATTGCTCCTATACCACGCTCAGATGCATCCGTGGTTACTAGGAATGGCTTGTCAAAGTCCGGGGCCCTTAGCACCGGGTCAGATATGAGCATCGCCTTAAGTTGGGTAAAGGCCTCTTGACACTCATCAGTCCACTTAACTGCATTTGGCTGGGTCTTTTTGGTCAGGTCGGTCAGTGGGGCAGCGATTTGGCTGTAGTGTGGTACAAATCACCTGTAATACCCGGCCAAGCCTAAGAAGGACTGAACCTGTTTCTTTGACTTTGGGACAGGCCACTTTTCGATACCATCCACCTTGGTCAGTAGGGGGTTTATGGTTCCTCGACCCACCTGGTGTCCCAGGTAAGTCACTCTGTTTTGGCCTATTTGACACTTTTTGGCCTTAACAGTTAGTCTGGCCTGCCTGATGCGCTCAAAGACCGTTTCCAGGTGTAGTAGGTGTTCGGGCCAGGAGTCTGAAAAAATGGCCACATCATCGAGGTAGGCAACTGCATATTCTCCCAGTCCTGCTAGTAGACCATCTACCAGCCTCTGGAAGGTGGCGGGTGCATTTCGCAGCCCGAAAGGAAGGACATTAAATTCATACACCCCCGCATGGGTGACGAATGCTGACCTTTCCTTGGCAGGTTCATCTAGCGGTACTTGTCAGTACCCCTTGGTTAAGTCTATTGTAGAGATGAACTGGGCATGTCCCAACTTCTCCAATAGCTCATCGGTGCGTGGCATTGGATAGTTGTCCGGACGAGTTACCACATTCAGCTTACGGTAGTCCATGCAAAAGTGTATTTCCCTATCTGGTTTGGGTACCAGAACCACTGGAGATGCCCATGCACTGGTAGATGAGCGGATTATACCCATCTGTAGCATGTTCTGGATCTCCCGTTCTATAGCAGCTTGGGCGTGAGGAGACACCCGGTAGGGTGGGGTTCTAATTGGGTGAGCATTACCTGTGTCAATGGAGTGGTATGCCCGTTCAGTCCGTCCTGGGGTGGCTGAGAACAATGGGGAGAAGCTAGTGCACAGCTCCTTGATTTGTCGCCGCTGCCGACGTTCCAGGGTTGTGGAGAGGTTCACCTCTTCCACGCCACCGTCTTTTTTCCCTTCGTAGTAGACACCTTCAGGCCGCTCAGCATCATCTCCCTGGACTGTAAACTGACAAACCTGTAAGTCTCTGGAATAGAAAGGCTTGAGAGAATTAACATGGTACACTCTGGGTTTTAGAGAGGAATTGAGAAATGCTATGAGGTAGTTAACGGCTCCGAGGCGCTCTTGGACCGTGAATGGCCCTTCCCATGATGCTTCCATCTTATGGGCCTGTTGCGCCTTCAAGACCATAACCTTGAAGGAACGTTCTCTGGTATGTTTGTCATACCAGTCCTTTTGCTCTTCCTGAGCATTTTTTAGGTGCTTTGTAGGTTGCTTACAAAGTCCAGAAAGTTCGTTCCTGGAGAAGGCGTAAACCCCTCCCATTGCTGCGTCACCAACTGTAATGGCCCCTTAACCTCATGGCCAAACACAAGTTCAAATGGTGAAAACCCTAAACTGGGATGTGGTACAGTCCTGTAGGCAAAAAGCAACTGCTGCAACACTAGGTCCCAATTATTGGAGTGTTCGTTGACGAATTTACATATCATGGCCCCCAAAGTTCCATTAAACCTTTCAACCAGGCCATTGGTTTGATAGTGGTACGGGGTGGCAACCAAGTGATTCACCCCATGAGTTTCCCACAGTTTTCATGGTCCCTGCCAGGAAATTAGATCCTGAATCTGTAAGGATGTCGGAGGGCCAACCTACCCTAGCAAAAATGTCTGTTAGGGCCTGGCACACAGCTTTAGCCCTGGTGTTGCCTAGAGCTACTGCTTCCGGCCATCGGGTAGCAAAGTCCACAAAAGTCAGTACGTACTGCTTCCCTCTGGGTGTCTTTTTTGGGAAAGGACTCAGAATATCCACAGCTACTCGCTGAAATGGGACCTCAATTATGGGGAGTGGCTGGAGAGGGGCCTTGACCTGGTCTTGGGGCTTTCACACCCTTTGGCATACCTCACAAGACCGGACATACTTGGCAACGTCCTTGCCCATCCCCTCCCAGTGGAAGGACTTCCCCAGTCTGTCTTTGGTTCTGTTCACCCCAGCATGGCCACTGGGATGACCATGGGCTAAGCTTAAGAGCTTTCCCCGGTACTTTGTTGGAACCACCAACTGTTTTTGCGGCTGCCATTCTTTCCGGTGTCCACCAGAAAGAATTTCCTTGTATAAAAGTCCTTGGTTATCACAAAACGGGATTAGTGAGCAGAGCTGAGAGGCGGTGGGGTGCTCCGTGCCACCGCCCAAGCTTTTTGAAGGCTGTCATCTGCTTCCTGCTCAGTCCGGAACTGTTCCCTTGAGGCTGGGGACACCAGTTCTTCCTCAGACTGTGGACTTGGGCTTGGTCCCTCTGGAAGCGATGTAGGTGAGAGGGTTGTTTCCGTTGCTGGTGAACCGCTCTCCAGTGGGTCTGGGGGTATTTCAGGCTCTGGCTGAGCCTCTTCAGTATGGTTGTCTGTTGCTTCTGCCAGTTCTGGCTCGCTGGCGTCTTCTGGCGGTGAGGCTGAAGATGTGGTTGCGATTGCTGGTGCTGGTTTTGGGGGCTGTTCCAGTTCCGGGCCTGGGACTGGAGGTGCTGTGGCTGTTTCCGTTGTTGGCAGGGAATCTGGGTCCACTACCTCTGTCTGGGTCTCTGGTAGCACAGATGGGTTTCCTGTGGACGGCTCAGGAACAGGAATGGGTCTGGAAGCTTGCCTGGTTTGGCTGCGTGTAACCATTCCCACTCTCTTGGCCCGCTTCACCTGGTTGGACAAATCTTCCCCCAGTAGCATGGGGATGGAATAATTGTCATAGACTGCAAAAGTCCACATTCCTGACCAGCCTTTGTACTGGACAGGCAGTTCAGCTGTAGGCAAGTCTACAGATTGTGACATGAAGGGGTAAATTGTCACTTGGGCCTCTGGGTTGATGAATTTGGGATTGACGAAGGATTAGTGGATAGCTGACACTTGTGCCCCCGTGTCTCTTCACGCAGTAACCTTCTTTCCGCCCACTCTCAAAATTTCCCTTTGCTCCAAGGGTATTTGAGAGGCATCTGGGCCTGGGGATCTTTTGGGTGATGGTGGTGTAATGACTTGCACCCGGTTGGGGTTCTTTGGGCAGTTGGCCTTTATATGTCCCAGTTCATTACACTTAAAGCATCTTCCAGCTGACTGGTCACTGGGTCGAGGTGGGTTACTGGAGACTGGTGAGGTGGAAGAATAGGGTGTCTGTGGCTTTCTTTGGGTTGTAGGAGGGGTCTTAGGTTGCCCTCAGTTGTAGGGTTTATTGTCGGTGTGCCCCCTGAGGTATTCATTCCCCTTGACAGTAGCTTTCTTGCTTTCTGCCACTTCCATCCATTTGGCTCCAATCTCCCTCGCCTCGTTAAGATTTTTGGGTTTTCCATCTTGTATGTACCGTGTTATGTCCTCAGGAACACCATCCAAGAACTGCTCCATTTGTATTAGGAGGTGCAGTTCGTCCAAGGATTTAACATTGGTTCCTGATATCCAGGCCTCATAATTTTTCTCAACGTAGTAGGCGTGTCTGGGAAATGACACATCTGGTTTCCACTTTTGGGTTCTGAAACGCCAACGGGCATGATCCGGGGTTATCCCTATTCTGAATCTGGCCTTGGTTTGAAAAAGTTTATAATCGTTCATTCTGTCCTTTGGCATTTCAGCCGCCACCTCTGCTAAGAGTCCACTCAGCTGTGACCTCAGCTCCACCATGTACTGGTCTTCAGGGATGCTGTACCCAAGACAGGCTCGTTCAAAATTTTCTAAGAAGGCCTCAGGGTCATCACCTGCCTTGTAGGTGGGAAATTTCTTGTGCTGTGGAACCAGAATAGGCGAAGGGTTGTTAGGATTGGCTGTGTTCTGTTGCTTAGCCTTTTCTAATTCCAGGGCCTGACAGTAGGTCTCCCTCTGGAGTTCCAGCTGTCTTTGGTGGTCTGCATCTTTGGCTGCTTGCTCTCTTTTGTAGGCTGCCTCTCTGTCTTCTTGTTCTGTTTTGTAGGCTGCCTCTCTTTCTCTTAGCTCCATCTCTTGTAGTTTTTTTTCATATCTCGCCTGTGGTCTGCCTCTTTGATTTGTCCCTCTGCACGCAGTTTTGCCTTGGAAGTCATGGTTCCTGTTTTCTTGTGTTGGGGTGCCCTCTGGTGTTTATTGTTTGAACTGCTGGCTCTCTTTTTTCTCCTGGGGTTTGCCTAGCAACAGTGCCTTTTTTTTTTCTTCCTCTAGCTAATCTTTTCAATGTAAAGTAAACCAGAAAAACCACTTTATTTGCATGTGTGTTGTGCTCGGTACCTGACTCTCAATCGGAGTGCTATAGTTTAACAAAAGACCCTTTGTCAACCTTAATAGTTCCTTGCTTAATATGCAAGCCAAACTGCAATGAGAGAACAGAAAAAAAATTCTCTCTGGCTCCTTTTAAAACCAAACCCTTTCTCTCTGCGTAAAAGCTCTAGCCGAGAAAAAGAAAATAATATTACTACTGGCTTTTGGATTCTTATCTTTCCACACCGCTGCCACTCATGTCATAGCTTTCCTACTCAGATCTGAACCTTAGAGTTCAGAACATGAGAAGCTAGCATGAAACCTCCAAACTTAATTACCAGCTTGGATCTGATATCGCTGCCACCAGCCAGAAAATTCCAGTGTCTGGCTCACTCTGGTCTCCCCAAAACCTTCCTTGGGGGACCCCAAGACTCAGATTCCTTGAGTCTCACAACAAAGGGGAATAAACCATTTCCCTTCCCCCTCCTCCCCTCCAGGTGTTCCCTCCCTGGGTTCCTGGAGAGATATACAGATTCAAGCTCCGTGAATCTAAACAAAGGGATTCCACCCTTCCCCCCCCTTCTGTATTCCTGTTAAGTACAGACTCAATTCCCTCGAGCCTCAACAAGGGGGGGGGAACCAAACCGGTCTTCAAAAGAAAGCTTTATATAAAAAGAAAGAAAAAAGACATAAAAATGGTCTCTGTATCAAGGTAACAATATACAGGGTCAATTGCTTAAAAGAAAAAATGAATAAACAGCCTTATCCAAAAAGAATACAATTTAAAACTTTCCAGCAACTACACACATGTAAATACAAAAAAAAAAAATATAAACCTATTGTCTTACTATCCTTGTACTTACAACTTGGAAACAGAAGATTAGAAAGCCTGGAGATAGAGAGATCACTCTCAGAGCCAAGAGGGCCACCGAACCAAGACAAAGAACAAAGAACTCACATCCAAACTTCCCTCCACCCAGTTTTGAAAGTATTTTGTCTCTTGATTGGTCCTCTGGTCAGGTGTTTCAGGTCACTGTTTGTTAATCCTTTTACAGGTAAAAGAGACATTAACCCTTAGCTATCTGTTTATGACAGTACCAAACTGGCATTGCTGTCTTGGTGTTCATGAGAGAAGATGAACAGAGTAAAAACCTCAAATTAAACTAACTTGAGCAGACACAAGCATTTTAATGAGCCAAATTTATCTACCCTGAAAAAAGTGCATCATTTCAGTTTTATTCTGATATAGCTTGACCCAGGTTGTTTTTGCTCAAGTCCTAATATTTTAATATGAAGACCCAACCCAACACCCTGAAATCAACAGAAAGACTCATCGACTTCTGCTGGAGTTGGATTAGCCTGTAAGGGTACATCTACACTACTGTGAAAGACTGGCAGAATGGCCATGGCCAGCCTGCGTCAGCTGACGTGGGCTCACAGGCTTTGACTACAGGGTTATAAAACCGCAGCGTAGATGTTCAGGCTTAGGCAGGCGCCCGGGATCTGAGATCTTGAAAGAGGGAAGGGTCCCAGAGCCCACGCTCCAGCCTGAGTCTAACAGCTACACAGCAATTTTATGGTCCCATGAGCCTGAATCAGTTGACCCCAGCTCTGAGACTCGATGCTACGGGTTTTTGATTGCAATGTAGGCATACATTAAGTGAACAGGAATCTACTCTGGGCCTGATGAAGAGGGAACTATAACCTTAGCAACACTTGCTGTGGTGTGTAGGATACACATATTTAAACATGGCAGTGAAAGGCTCCAGCAGCTTAGAGGCAGCGGGGAAAGACTTTGGCAGCTCAATGAAGTCTTTCACTACAATAAGGAAAGGCCCAGGGGGAGGCAAAGGAACACTACACTGCTACAATAGCAGCATAGACATGGGAGACACTATTTGTGCCTGTAGAGTCGTGCAGGATATACACCTTAGGGTTCAGGCATGGAGATCACAGTACTTGCTGTCTAAACTGATATTTATACATTAACTAACTGGGCGTGCAGTGTCTGTACTCTACATGCCACAGTATGTCTTGAGGTACATACAGACAAGTTAGCAGCTATTGAGATGGCTAGGTGAACTAAGTGTGTTACTACCATATTGATGACATAACCATGTACCAGAGGATTACACTAGCAAGAGCCCAAGGGAAAACAAACAGCGGCACATCACAACCCTATAGGTTGTCTGAGAAGATTGAATACAATCACCTTAAAGCAAACCATTCCACTTATACTAGGTCCTACAACTAAACAGTCCATCATAATCAGTGTCAAAGTCTACCAATAACAATGCAATATATTAATAAAAAAATTCCACTGGTCAGAGATCATCCACCACTGCAATCATATCCAGGCCTGAAACTTAACTGGGTTATAAGATACTTTAGCCAACTCCAGCAACATGTTACTGTCTAACACACCTTACCAAATGTTACCATATTTGGTAATCAAGCAAGCATCCTCCAGAGCAATACAGGTCTGTCGCATCTTAGGTGCATTTAACATGTGCGATTTCAGCTTTAGGCAGTTGGCAAAAACAACTAACCTTCCCCCCCTCCCCCCAAAAAAATAATTTGAATACTGTTTCTGTAGTGCGGGCGATTCCGCCCACCATTACACTCAATATAATTTTGACTATACGGGATTTTCACTTTACGCACTGACTGCAGAACGTAACCCCAGCGTAAGATGAGACAGACCTGTATATGCTGCTGACAGTATAGGTGGAAGACCCAAGCAGGTAAGCATTTAGTTTTATGAAACTACTGTTGAGCCACTAAATCACAAGGCTTTGGGCCAGAAATACAGTCTGGCATTTAAGGAGCCAAATTATTGCACAATAAAGCCTTTGAATAGTATATTTTCTCCAGGTGTTAAAAAATGCATTTTGGAATGTTATTTATGCTTAATAAAAAGAGTTTACATTTCCTACCAATCTTCCAACTTAAAAACAACATTTCTGAGATTAGTAACTAGGGTAGTGTTTGAAATAGAAACCGTATTATTGATTTTTTCCCCCTCAAAAGGTTAATGGATAAAGAGGCTAACAGAATTAAAAGCAGCATTCTAGGTCAATGAGTAAAATTAAGTATTTCTTCTCAGTCCACCTAATTTTTTTTATTTAAAGCCTCTGTTACAGAAACAACTTTTAAATATATTTTCAGTGTGCAAGTCTTTCTGAGAAGGATGTGTTTAAGAAACCTGGGATATTTCAGAAATGCACGACAACATGGCAAGCAGAAACATCTTTTCAATTACACGTCACCCTTCATGAAAGTTAGTCAAGATAAGTATATAAATTTTCATTTTAAAAACTTGTCCTGGTTTCCTCCATAGATGTATTCATCACATTTATCAACTTTTACTTTAATTTGCAAGGAAGCCCTCCTTTCCAGGAAAATATTTTATTATAAATTTTACAAAGTCAGTTTAAGCACCTATATGTGAAATATAAGCAGTTTGCATGCTTGGCTAATAGGAATATAATGGCATTTTCCTTTTAGAGGTAAAAGAACAGCATTAGAAACTTTAAGGGGACAAATACCTGAAGCCTTGTCTACATTTACGGTAGCATCTAGAGCAGTGGTTCTCAAAGCCGGTCCATCACTTGTTCAGGAAAAGCCCCTGGTGGGCCAGGCCAGTTTGTTTACCTGCCATGTCCACAGGTTTGGCCGATCGCCGCTCCAACTGGCCGCAGTTCACTGTTCCAGGCCAATGGGGGCTGTGGGAAGCAGTAGGGTCGAGGGATGTGCTAGCTGCCCTTCCCGCAGCCTGCATTGGCCGGGAGTGGCGAACTGCGGCCAGTGGGAGCCACAATCGGCCGAATCTGCGGACACAGTAGGTAAACAAACCAGCCCTACCCGCCAGGGGCTTTCCCTGAACAAGCAGTGGACTGGCTTTGAGAACCACTGATCTAGAGCACAGGCATTACATGTGTATCTTCATGCCTGCAGTAAATCAGCTGCATTTACACATTTCAAGTGACAAGCGTGGCTACCGGTGGCGGCAAAAGATTGTAGAAATGTGGGTGGCAGTGTGGAAAGGCTCCAGAGCAGCAAGGAACTTCTTAGCAGGGGCAGGTAGCAGGACACTATGCTGCTGAAAATAGCAGTGTAGAAATAGGAGCCACTGCTTAGGTGTGTAGAGAGAGTGTAAGGTATTCACCTTAGCATTTAGTTGTGCAGGGCATTTTACTCATCTAAGCCATGCTGCACAATCTTTATTGCTATTTATACCTATCATAGCTGGGCGTAAAAGTATCTGTACTCTATACACTGCTGTAAATGTACACAACTTGATGACTACCCTAAGACCACATATTCTATCACAACTACTCTGGTGAATTATGCACATCTGATTTTTGCCAGTTAGGTGAGTCTCTGGTAAGCTGGAGAAAACTATAGAGCGGAAGGAAAGAGAGTAAGAAAAATCAAGAGGAGAAAAATATGTAAGTGAAAAAAATTACAGAGACAGTAAAATGAGAGAATAGACAAAAAATAAGATAGCAATTTCTGGGACAAGGAATAATGGGCTCAAAGGGGAAAATCTACCAGATTGTCACAAGAGCATTTCAGCAAAGAAACATATAGAGAAATTGCGTCCAAGTCCAGCAGATATCAATTACATGGTTGTCAGTCACAAATAACTGCACTAACAGTGTGACACTGTCATGCACAAGAGGAGTTCTAAGCAAAAACTGTGACAAATCAAATAGAAATTCAAAAATAAGGTTTGTTTTCTGCCCCTGCATTGTCCTCCTGTTATGCTATAAAAATGGAATACCAATGGAGACTAGATGTCATAGCAACTTTTCTTTTTTTTTGCTTCTCCCAGTTTGTCTCACAGCATTAACTGAAATTAAAATATTTCAAATTTACAAAGTTACCATGCCACATTCTGAACTCTGAAGTATTTACTTTAAACTGCATATTATACTTGCCTACTACAATACTCTCTTTGGAGTAGATATGGTCCTGAATTTAAAAGAACAGTTAGCAAGAACTAACAGGTGTGCACAGGTTTGGGGGGCTTTTCCAGATTAACTCTTTTGCGGTAAGTACTAAATACCCATAGTTCCCCATTCAATGGGATCTACTATCGTGAACTATAAAAAAAAAATCAAGCTAAAAAAAAAAAAAGTAGCTTGCGTATTCAGTAGCTACAAGCAAGCTTACAAAGCAGCCAAGTGCTGTAGAACACTTCAACAGGCTGCATCTTTAGTAAGCATTTCTATAGCAGTAGCATAAAGTTTCTCAAGTCAGTTCAGTACAAGTACAATTAAGAAGTCAGTCTTACACTAGTAGGATCAGAGCCAAAGAGTATACCACATTTTGTAAATTAAGCTACATATAAAAAAAGTTATGTATGCACAAGACATAAGGCAATACACGTCTGCTCTACTGAAATAAAAATGTGGCCACTACATTACCATAACATATTTCCAATCCATTACACTTGAAGTAACTGTAATTATTTCGATTCTGTTTTTTCCAAGTGATAATTTACTCCCACGTATTCAATTCAATGTGAAAATTCTATGGTTTCTACTAATGTAATTACAAATGTATCTAGAAAGCAGTGGATAAATTCATGGTGCAATATTTGGAAAGGTAGTCAGCCAATCCTGGGATCTGCATGGTCACTTCAGTCTTTTCTATTAGTTGTGTGTCCAAAGATTTTTCTTAGCATGTCTTAAACTTGCCAGCATAGTCACAACTACAATCAAAGACCAGCCTAGTACCATTTTAGGAACACAGCACGAAGGCTGATGTATGAGTTTCCAGACTATTAGGCACAGGATTTGGAAACATGTATGAAATAGTTTTCAGTTTTAGAATACTTTACATATGCATATAACATGCTGAATTGTGGCTGATTTACTTTACAAATGTTCTTGTGTTTAAACAGCATTTGAGCACAGTAGTGCCCTGCCCACAATTCAAACGGGTTTAGTCTTGCCTACATGGAACATATTCCAGCCTAGATCTCTATAATATCAGTGCAGAAGGGACCTTTTAAACATCCATATTAAATTACGCAAGAAAGAATCTAAAAATACTTGTTATATGTTTGCCTACAATATATCAATGACCTGGAAGAAAACAAAATCATCTCTGATAAAGTTTGAAGCTGACAAAAGAATTGGGGGAGTGGTAAATAGTAAACAGGACAGGTCACTGACACAGAGTGATCGGATTGCTTGGTAAACTGGGAGGAAAGCCAACAATGTATGTTTTAATATGGCTAAATGTAAATCTAAATCTAAGTATGGGATATAATCCTTGTTCCTGAGTGTGTACAAGATGGGGGACTCTATTCTGGGAAGCAGTGACTCAAAATTTTTTGGAAATAATCAGCTGAATGTGCGCTCCCAGTGCAATGCTGTGGCCAAAAAGGCTAACACAAGTAGGATTAAAGAGGTTATTTTAGGGTATGGTTACAGTACACTTGCACTTCAAAGCGCTGTTTTGAGTGTGGTTGCAGCGCCACTCCACATCCTCTATGGGTGTACTCCACATCCTCTATGGGTGTAGCTTGCAGCGCTGGGAGCCGCGCTCCCAGCGCTGCGGCACTGTTTACACGGAGGCTTTACAGCGCTATATCTTGCAGCGCTCAGGGGTGTGTTTTTTTCACACCCCTGAGTGTGAAAGTTGCAGCGCTGTAAAGCGCCAGTGTAGCCATGGCCTTACTCTTCTACATGGCACTGGTGTAACAGCTGCTGGAGTACTGCATCCAGTTCTGATATGTACATTTCAGGAAGGATGTTAATAAATTGGAAAGAGTTCAGAGAAGAGCCAAAGAATCATAGGACTAGAAAACATATCATACCTACAGTAAGAGACTCAATGAGCTCAATTTATTTAGGTTAACAAAGAGAAGGTTAAAGAGTGACTTCATTGTAGTCTATAGGTACCTACATGGGGAACAAATATATTGTTACTAGATTGAAGAGCCCTTTAGCATAACAAGATCCAATGGCTGGAAGTTGAAGCTAGACAAATTAAAAAAGAAAATAAGATGTGAATTTTTAACAGTAAGGGTAATTAACCACTGGAACAGTTTACCAAGGGTCACAGGAAATTCTTCATCACTGGCAATTTTAAATCAAGACTGGATGTTTTTCTAAACTATGCTCTAGGAATTATTTTGGGGAAGTTCTAGGACCTGGATTATGCAGGTCAGACTGCATGATCACCATGGTCCCCTCTTACCTTGGATTCTATGAATCTACTCATCAGCTGCAACTGTGCTAGTTACAGTATTGTTAGAAAACTGTACAGTATGGATCTACAAAACTGTGCTTAACCACTTTAATATTTCATTGTATCTAAGCACTGTTCTAGTCAACCTGAATAAGGACCTAAGAGACACTTGTAAAACAACAAAATACCATTTTAATATACTATATTGTCTACATCACACACTATGCCCAGGCTCTGATTCAAGTTTGAGCCCTCCACACACAAATCAGTCTGACTCAGGTCAGCAAGCACTCAGGACTATGCTGGAGTGAGTCAGAGCCCAAGTCTCACTGTATTTGCACTGTGGATGCAGCTGAACCCACAAAACCAAGTCTGAAGATCTGCATGGGGCAGCATGGACACGTTAGCATGGCTGTGAGATCCAGGTCGAGAAACTGTCAGGCCAAGTTTACAATACAATGTATATGCTTAAACACAGGCTTGGGAACACTGAACAAGAACAGGTCCCACAGACTTGAGTTTATAATGCAGTGTGAACATATCCTTAAAGCCAATTCTGAAGGCTGGCATTAAAATGAATTTACTCTAAAAATAGCATCAGTTCAAGTAAAATAATGGTCCCTTCACTGCAGTTGGCCTACAATTTAAAAGTCAAACTAGGTTTCTTTCTAGCTCAATACATCACCACCAGCAATAAAAATTCTGCAACATGGACTTAGTTAACAACTCTGTTACAAGCGTAAGCTGGAGTAAAATCAAGCTAGTTCTCCCATTGCTGAGTTTTGCCATACTAATGAGACTTAAAAGGTACCAAAACTATTGATAAGACAGGCAAATGTTAATTTCAATTCATACAATAAGCAGATTTTCAAAGTGAAATGTTGATTTGAAATAGTAACTTTTCTCTGCCAGTAGCCATACTAAAATTATTACAAAGCAGGGAAGGTACTAGATTACATCTTAAAACACACTAGATTGAATGACAGTGCTTTTTTTATACCTTAATTTTTAGTGTACACTTCTTGACTTCTACACATTTTCAGAGAAACAAAGTGAAAATTAGAAGCAAAACTTAAATGAAGGAGCCATGTTTCTATACAAAAATCTTTGACACGACGAACTGGGAAGAAATCTTTAATGAACTCCAGTTTGATGTTGTCAGTTACGTGTACGTTTGCATCCACCCACAGATGTACTTCCCTATCTGTTGTAGTATTTTCATATTACAACTTTTATATCATTTAAGGTTGTGAGCCCTTTTCCCATTACATACAGTAGGAGGAATATTTACAAACCTCTGTAGGTACAACACAGCATAGAAATTAGAAGAAATGCTGAATGAACTGTAAGTGAATTAGGAACTTTTCCCAGAGGTACGAGATTAGTTTTTCTAAGTGTGCAGTTTTGACTTATTACATTTGGAAAGAAAGTCAAAAATAACCATTGACTTTGGCACTTTTTTTTTTTTAAAACATGAAACCTACATTGAATAAAGTCTTCTGAAAGGTTCTAACCCAGAAGAATACCAGGTATATTGATGATCACAGTAAACAATGGGAAAGATACTCTGACAGAGCCAGAAAAATGCTAAAAAATTAGGAGTCTGACCAGTCATGGAGGAAAATACTGCGTCTCCAACTGACCACAGGAACATCCATCTTCAAGGAAATCTGAGGTGGTGGTGATCAATTTGATCACTAGTTCGTCACCCTGCCAACACAGAACTGTTCCTTAACCCTGTGCTTTTTTCTCCCCCCTCCCCCATGTTGTTCTTCAGCTGTGTAGGGATACAAGCAATGATACTTACAATTCTTATGCTACTATTAAAACGCCAGAGTATTGGACTCTAATGAAACGGTACCTATATTTATCAAATAGCCTTTGTTTTTTTATGATACATTGGCACAACTGTGTACCTACATTTTTAATTGCAAGACAGGCAAATATAAACAAATATCAATGCAATCTTCCCTTGAGCAAGACTAACAGTGCCTACTCTTGTACTAGAGAAAAGTCAGATCCCAGTTTCAGCAAAATGCTCCTTAATAGGGGCCTCCTTTCCCCCTTATGCTGAACAAAGAAGCAGAGTGAAGGACAAAGAGAAGGGGGCGGCAACCACACAACTCTGCCTGACTTGGCAGCATGTTAGAAACCCTGACTAGGCCCCAACAAATCTGCCATTTTTCTGAATAGACAAGGTAGGTGAGGAAATCTCTTTTGTTGGACCAACTTTTAATGGTGAAAGAGAGGCTTTGTGCCACATAGCGCTCTTCTTCAGGTCTGGGATTTCTGACCAACCTGATCTACCACAACAGCAGCACCTAGGCTGGAGACACTGCTCTCCATATCTCAAATTATGACAATCTCATCACCTTTCTTTGCTACCTCAAACACCAAAATTCCCCATCCATGCCACCCATTCCCAACTGTCAAGAGTAAAACTTACCCCATACATCTTTATTTATGCAGAAATGTAGCCACAAGCAAGTAATCTGACCAGTAACTTTAGCCTAACGCTGTGAGCAAAGAATCAGCGAGCAAAGGGAACTTTCCTGCTCTGTGCAGAGTAGGGATTTTTGGGGGGTGGGAGACAGAGAGGTTTGCACCTTACGGTGTGCTGCAAATACATGAAACTCAATGCAAAGCAACCCACATTTCAAACATGGCTTAGCTATGTATTATTGGTCAGATCAGTCACAAGACGTAGTCTGCGGAATCGATGAGCAAGGGAGCACCCCGAGCCCAGACGTGCAGACACATTCAACAAACAGCCGTGCGCGCAATTGTGTTTTTCCCCGGCCGGGAGGCTGCCACAACACAAGGGGCAGCCGCTGCGGTTCAGCGCCCTCAGCCACCCGCTTCTCCGTAGGGGACACGGAGGCCGCCAGCGGGCGGCTCCCCAGCCGCCACACCAGGCGGGGAGAGCATCGTCTTGATAACGGGGGCTGCGATCGGCCCCAACAGCCCGCAGCCGCCGTCCCTCGGCGGAGCCACCACCCGCAGTGCCTGGAACCAGACACCCCGCGCCGGGGCGGGTGGGGGGCCGGGGCGACCTGCGCCGGGGGGGGAGGCGGGAGAGCTCCCGGGGGGCTGCGATCGAGACGCGGAACCAGCGCCCCCCCGGCCCCGCCGCTCACCGTCATAGTAATAACAGACTTTCTTCTTGCCGCCGCCCTGACTGTACGCCATGGGGCCGCCGGGCGGGAGGGAGCTGGGCGAGCGTGAACTCGCGACGCCGGGGGCAGCGGCAGCAGCAACGCACCGACCCGACCATCAACAGCGGGGAAGGGGGACGCGCCCACTCTGCTGCCAAGCCGGGGGGAGAAGGTTGGTGCGCGTCCCCCCGCCCCATGTCCCTCGCTCGGTTCGCCCGCCGCCCTGCAGCGCTGGACGCGAAGTCGGGCAGAGAGACCTCCTCCCCACCCGGGCCGAGCGGGAGGCGATGGAAGGCGCCCCCGTTACAAAGGCAATGGGTATGGGACTCCACTCTCCGCGTTACACAGTGGTACAGCCCGCCAGCCTGCGCGAGGTAGCGGGCGACGTGCGCTCTCCCCCTCCCCACAGTGAGGGCAGCCTCTGCTCTGGCGCATGCGCGAAGTGCCACTCCCCCCACACCCGCCTACTCTCGGGCTGAATCCTGTCGCGTGCTCCAGGGTGTTGCGGGGTTCGGGAGGGGGCTAAGCAGCACCCGCGGGCTGCCCCCGTCTGACCCTCCAGCCCCGGGGGAAACCAGCTCCCGCTGCACTCAGAGCTCCGCGCCCGGCGGCCCAGCCACCCCTCGGGGTGCAGGGGCCCCACTAGACGGAGCTGCTGGCACAAGGCGCTACACGGGCTGCGGTCCAGCTCCCTGCCCTGGCAAGCAGAGCCACCCCCTGAGAGCTGGGCTGGCACCAAAACACAGTCCCTGGGATGGGATGGGGTGAAGCGGGGCCGCCCCCAGGACGGGTGTAGTAAAGCCAAAGAGTTCAACCCTAGACGGGAAGAGGGGCGGGGAGCCTGTAACCTGAGCGCCGCTGCCCAGGGCAGAAGCCTTCGGGCATCGATTTTCGACCTGGGTGGTGGGGCGTGGCCTTCAGGCCTAGTCCCTCCTAAGTCTTATGCCATGCCTGGCAACTCCATTAAAAGGGGGGGTCATGATCCACTTTGGGGTCCTAACCCACACTTTGAGAACTGCTGCACTAGGGATACCCAAAATTTGCTATCTCTAAAACAGCTGTACATGCACCACTGCATTTACTTCAGAGTGACATGTTGTAGAGACTGGTCAATAAGTCTGGCAAAAGGTTTACAGCTGTGCCACAGGCACTTACTTTCCAATCTGTTGGAGGGTCCTTCACCCCTGCACCTCTTCCCTCACCTCCACCCTCCCTCTTTCTGCCCTATTCCACCCCCAAGCACACTTCCTACTTTCTCCTCCCTCTTTTCCCCCCAGAGCCTCCTGCGTGCCATGAAACAGCTGATTGCGGCAGGTGAGAGGGGAAAGCACTGATCAGCTGGGCCTGCTGGTGTGTGGGAGGCACTGGGTGGAGAAGAGGCAAGCTGATAGAGGGGTTGCCAGTGGGTGCTCAGCACCCACCACTTTCTTCCCTGTGAGTGCTAGTGGGCTGGAGCATGCACGGATTTGGCACCTGTGAGCTGTGCTCAGCTTTACTCAGATAGCCTTAGTGTATAACATCAGCCTTCAATAGATATAGATGTAGATATAAAATGCACACAAGTGGTAAAGGATACTCTAGGGAATTAAAGAAATAAAATAAAAATCTCAGTATAGGTTTTACTTCAGTGACTGTCACAAGCAGTATCTGCAGTGTCTCTTTCCAAAATGCATGAGTGGTTCTCTTTTGAACTATACTGTTACTGTGAATTCATGAAAACACTTCTCTTTCAACATGTGAATATTTTTCATTTTCCAGAATATCACTTTTACATGTTTTTCAGCAAGAATGATTACTCAAAGCAGCAAGGCTAGACAGAGCACAGTAGCTTCTCTGAGCTGTATTGCTCCATGTTGAACTCTTGTGTTTGGCTGTTCAAACTCAAACAGCCTCTCCACCTCCATCCTAGCAGCAACTTTCCCCGCTTTGTTTCACAGATATTATGCATGATACAGCAGGCAGCTATAACAGTTATAATATTTTTCTCACTGAGATCCAGTCTTGTGAGTGAACAATGCCACCATCTCTTCTAATCATGAAAAGCATGTTAAATGGTCATTCTGCACCTGTTGAGTTGGCAGATGAATCTCTCTTTGGTGCTGTCGAGGTATCTGGTGTATGGCTTCTAGAGCAAGGGGTAGGCTGGGTCCCCCAGGAACACTATTGGCATTTCAATATTCCCAATGATAATCCACCAGTCAGGAAAGAAAGTCCCTACTTGTAGCTTTCTGAAATGTTGTGTGTTCTTAATGATGTAAGCATCATGCATCTTCCCTGACCAGCCCACATTGATATTGATGAAGCATCCCCAGTGATCCATCAATACTTGTGTAACCACAGAAAAATCACCCTTTTTTGTTGACCTACTCTGTGGCAAGGTGGTCTGGTGCCAAACAGGGATGTGTGTGCACCATCTATTGCTCCCCTACTGTTCAGGAACCCCACTGCTGAAAGTCCATCCATTATGTCCTGCACATTGCTGAGAGTCACAGTCCTGTGTAGCAGAAGACAATTAAGAGCCCTGCATACTTGCATGACAACAGTCCAACAGTGGATTTTCAAACTCTAAAATGATTTTCCACTGATCAGTAGCAATCTGATGTTGCACGTTTCCACAGTGCAATCACCGTTTGCTTCTCCACTGTAAGTGTAGCTCTTATTTTGTGTCCCTGGACTTGAGAGCTGGGGTGAGCTCAATGCATAGATCCAGGAATGTGGCCTTGTGCACCTGGAAGTTCTGCAGCCACTGCTCATCATCCTAAACCTGCATTATGATGCAGTCCCACCAGTCAGTACTCCTTCCTTGGGACCAGAATTAGTGCTCCACCATCTGCAGCTCCTCCATGAAAGCCACCTTGAATTGGTACTCGCTATGTCCCACAGCATTCTGTCCTCCGTCCTTCCGTTCCCTTGCTGATTTGAATCTTCTTGCAGTTCTGCAAATACCTGAGGATCATGAGTCCTATGCTTGCAACCCTTATGACAAATAGTGCAGAGCTCTGCAGGTGCCACACTTCTATCAGAGGAGGGCAGCGAGGAGGGCCGCACAAGTTTGTGGGATTTTGAAAAAAAGGTGCAAAAAATGATGTGCTAGAGATGACATTATGGGATAGAGATTGTTGCACACTGGGAAGATCACCCCTTGCTCCCTGCCATCCCTGCTTGATTCTTTTCACCCCTGCCATGCACTACCCAAAAAGACAGTGCACTGGATGGGAATACCTATCCTTCATGAACTGCACTGTGATACAAGCACTCCTGGTGAGTATGTGCACCACCAACACCGGAAGCCAAGTATGCACATGCACAAGCGATGTACTAACTGCAGCAGCTTTATGCAGATGCAGCTTGCATGGACCAAAGTTTGTAGTGTAACCAGGACCTGAGACCACAGTGTTGTCAACCTTCTCCCAGGGCAGGGGACAGACTGGCAGCAAAGCAAATGGGAAGTAACAATGCATAGATCGGACTGTAGGAGAGCACTAGAAAACAAGTGGTCCTCTCTTAATAGGTCTATGCGGCCAGTGATAACAGAAACTGGTCGCATGAAGTAGAAGTGAGGCCTTCATTGTACAGCCATTTCCCCAATGAAGTCATTACATATTGAATATCAAAAGTCAGAGGAAAAGTCATTGGAAAAATTATAAAGGATAAAGTCCTGCAGATTAGTTTTGTCTTTTCTGTAAATACAGTACTTTCTATCATTTTTACTGGATTAATAAGGGACTAGTTTGTTACGCTTATCCCTTAGTCACAATCTGAAAGTGTGTCTTATGTTATTTTAATACTGTAACAATAGCTTAGTGCAAATGCAGGCACAAACAGAACACAATTCTTGTGTCAATGGTGAGGATATCAATGATTTCTCTTTGAGAGTAGGCTAGTATATTCCCTTACATATCTAATATTTCCTGGTGGTTCATGCTTATGTATGGCAACATAATACATCAACGGTATATTTTGCTAGGGGCCACAATTGAATTGTTCCTGTAATTGCCTGAAGCCAGTTCCCTGTACATTTGTGTGTCTGACAGCCTGATGGCCTAGAAAAGGCTGTGTACAGTGTACAGCACAGTTCAGTGATTGTGTTTATACAGAGCAGTGAAATAGTTTGCAAAAGCTCTGATGCATCTTTTTTTGCTCTTTCAGCATAAGTGTTTTAAAAAGCATAGTGATCACTAATAAATACCATATTAAAATTAATATTAAAGTGAATAGACGAGATCCAACAGGCAAGTGGGATTTGAAAAACCAAAATTATAAAGTTACACTATAGTAATAATCAGGGTATTGTAATTTGTCTCCTCAAATGACTTTAGAAAACTTCAGCAGTCCATTAGGAAATGGGGCACAGTCACCTTCATAAGGACTTATGTGGGTCTTGCTGAGCTTTGGAATTGAAAATAATGGCTCTCAATAACTATCTGAGTGTCCCATATTTTTAATCTTCCAAGATGGTTTACTTGATTGTAAAAGAAGATGGCTATAAATTATGCTGGCTTTCAGCAAGATGAATGGATGATATTGTGTCTGACAATGCCTCAGGGAAAAGGTAGGCATGTTTTTAAATTATAAAGCCTTGCAGATGGGTGTGATTTCAAAGATCTACAGAAAGTAACTATCCGTCAGATAACATCTCTTTCCCAGAGCCTGAGATGATCATGTAAAGCTTGTTATATTTTCTATTATTTCTGTTTATGCTTCATTTTATCCATTTTCAAGCTATACACCAGATTTGGGGAAAAATAGACTAAGGGACATGAACTTGTGGGAAAACGGCCAGACTGATCATCTCAATGTAAAAACCAAATTTCCAGAAATCCACTACCTGACAATTACTAGTGTTAGACGATAGTTTTCTGAGCAGCCAGCTAACTTTCTGAAAGAGGTTGAAAGGCAGGTAAGTAAGACTAGACATGGGAAGTTTCAATTTCTGATGGGAGGCAATGTTTTGAACCATTAACTATGTCCATCCAGTTTGTCTGGATTTGTATTTGGCATTCCTGTTTCTAACTAAATGGAGTCCGATTTGCCCCTTAGGAAAGACATACAAGTTCAATTCCTTACTAATAACCATCGTGAAGGACAGAAGTCCATTGTGAGCAGACAATACTTTTATTGTTTTCAACCCTATCTTCTAAATCCCACCAGATTTATGAAAACAAAGGCAGAACTTTGGCCTCTGCTCTGACCACACTACAAAGGGGCCACAATACTGTCTTAACAAGGCAGTTGGGGATATGTTAGGTCTACAGCCTCTGTTTTCAGCCCCACAGTGAAAGAGATTCGTCACTGGTTGGAGCACCTTGTGCTCCAGCAATCTCCAATTGATTAAAAGCCCCAAGGGATCATTACAGCTGGTAGAAGTTAGAGCAGCCCTTAGGCTGCTGAAATTTGTACTAGCAGATGAACCAGCCCTCAGGATTGAGGGAATATAAAGGTGGCCCTAAGACCTTGGGTGTTATGCCATGCACAGCTTTGCTGAACCCAAAGCTCTGGCCCATGGTCTAAAATTCTGTTCTGTTATTTCCCCTTCATTTTAGGTGTTATTACTTATGCCAGATCTACACAGGTTGACATAAACTGCCTTATATTGACCTAATAATGAATGTGTCTACACTACCAGGTCCTTCTGCCAACATAACTCATCTGCTATGTTGATTGAGTTACTTCACCTCCGCGAGAGGCTTAGTGCTTAATTTGATGTTAGGTCAAAATAGAGGCAGCAGAGACACTGCATTGATTACTTCAACTTTACTGGCCTCCAGGTTTCATCACACAATGCTTCACTGTGACTGTTCTGGCAAATGTTTTCAACTCTGCTGCAAAGCAGCCAGATACACAATAAATTTGAATGTCCATTTCCTGATTTTTCATCATGAAGAGCTTGCTTGCCCAGTTGATCATGGTGGCTCCACGCTCCAAATGTGCTCCATCCAGGAGGTGGTGGATCTCACTGGTCTCTGGAGAGAAGAGGCTGGGCAGGCACAGCTCCAATCCAGCTGTAGAAACATTGACATCTGTGCCAGGGACATGCAGCAGTGCCGCGTGAAAAATCAAGGAACTTCAGCAGGTGTACTAGAAGGCAAGGGAGGTGAACAGCCCTATAAGAAGTTGCATGGATTTTCTCACTGGCAACCCCACCAGGGTCCCCAAGAGCAGTGTGGATACCTCTGAGTATTCGGAGTCCCGGACTAGCACAAGCAACGCTGAGGAGGTGGTCTTGGACAAGAAAGAGAAGGAGGAGAATGGGAGACAGGTGAGCAGGGATCCATTGTCCCAGAGATCCAGGAGCTGTTTGTAATCCTGGAGCAGTCCACCCAGTTGCAGTACAGCCACATGGCCGAGTGTGATTCCAGGGAAGGGACAGCTTGTGAGTATGCAATTTCAAGTAATATTTTGGGGTCGTGTCTTTATATTCTATTTTTAAATTAAAATTAACAAGGTCAGATGCAGTCATTATTTGCTCCCCAGTGGCCACACCAGCTAGGCAGAGGGTGCCCCACAAAAAAGACTGTTTTTGTACACAGGGATGGCCTGGGAATCATCCAGAGAGATCTTCAGGAAACGTTTCTGGAGATACTCTGGAATCCATTGCAGGTGGTTTCTGGGGAGGGCTGCCTTCTTTCTTCCACCATGGTAGAACACTTTCCCATGCCACTCCCGTATTAATTCAGCTGGCATGCTTGCAGTACACAGCATAACAACTTGGCCTGTACCTGGATTCTTGCAGCATCTATTCCAGGGGTCGGCAACCTTTCAGATGTGGTGTGCCGAATCTTCATTTATTCACTCTAATTTAAGGTTTCGCGTGCCAGTAATACATTTTAACAAGGTCTCTTTCTATAAGTCTATAATATATAAACAAACTATTGTTGTATGTAAAGTTAATAAGGTTTTTTAAATGTTTAAGAAGTGTCATTTAAAATTAAATTAAACTGAAGAGCCCCTCGGACCGGTGGCCATGACCCAGGCAGTGTGAGTGCCACTGAAAATCAGCTCACATGCCATAGGTTGCCTTCCCCTGATCTATTCCCTTGCCCTCTCTGTTATCCTTAGGAGAGTGATATCAGTTAGGGTCCCCTAGGGGAGATGACAGTAGTTTTCATTTCCCTGGGTGGAGGGAAGTTTTGGGGTGTGAGTTTTTTGTTCTTTGTCTTGTGTCTGGGCCCTCTCGGCTCTGAGAGTGATCTTTCTGTCTCCTGGCTTTCTAATCTTCTGTTTCCAAGTTGTAAGTACAAAGATAGTAAGACAATAGGTTTATATTGTTTTCTTTTGTATTTACATGTGTGTAGTTGCTGGAGTGTTTTGAACTGTATTCTTTTTGGATAAGGCTGTTTATTCATTTTTCTTTTAAGCAATTGACCCTGTATATTTTCACCGTTATACAGAGACTATTTTTAATGTACTTTTCTTTCTTTTTATAAAGCTTTCTTTTTAAGACTGTTGGAGTTTTTTTTTAGTGGGGACTCCAGGGAATTGAGTCTGCAGCTCACCAAGGAATTGGTGGGAGGAAGAAGTCAGGGGGAAAAATCTCTTTGTGTTAGATTTACTAAGCCTGACTCTGCATACCCTCTGGGTAAGGGGGAAGAGAGATTAGCTCTCTCGGTACTTGTGTTTCCAGGACTGGAAGCAGGGGTCGTCCAGGGAGGGGAGCCTGGGAGGAAGTAACCAGGAAACAAGGGGAGGGGGTTATTTCCCTTTGTTGTAAGACTCAAGGCATCTGAGTCTGGGGGTCCCCCAGGGAAGGTTTTGGGGAGACCACAGTGAGCTAGGCACTGTATAAATCCCCGGCTGGTGGCAGCATTATCAGGTCCAAGCTGATAACTAAGCTTGGAGGTTTTCATGCTAACACCCATATTTTGGACACTAAGGTCCAGATCTGGGAAAAAATGTTATGACATGGTGGCAGTTGTGGGATAGATAGAATCCAGAAGCCAGTAGGAATATTATATTTTCCTTTTCTCTGCTAGGGGCTTTTAAGCAGAGAGGGTTTGGTTTTAAAAGGAACCAGAGAGAAATTTTTTTTTCTGTTCTCTCCTGGCAGTAGCTTGCATATTAAGCAAGGAACCATTAAGGAACTATTAAGGGTCTTTTGTTATACTATAGCACTCCGATTGACAGTCAAGTACCCAGCACAATACACATGCAAATAAAGTGGTTTTCTGGTTTACTTTACATTTAAAAGATTAGCTAGAGGAAGAAAGGGAAAAAGGCATTGTTACTAGGCAGACCCCAGGAGACAACAGAGCCAGCAGTTCAGACAAAAAACACCGGAGGGCACCCCAACACAAGAAAACAGGAACCATGACTTCTAAGGCAAAAATGGAGGCCGAGGAACAAATCAAAGAAGCAGACCACAGGCGACAACTGGAAAAAAGAGAAAAAGAGGTGGAACTGAAAGAAAGGGAAGAAAGCATCAAACTGGCAGCCTACAAAAGAGAACAAGCAGCCAAAGAGGCAGCCCACAAAAGAAAACAAGAAGAAGAAGAGGCAGCCTACAGAAGACAGATAGAACTCCAGAGGGAGACCCACCGACAGGCCATGGAATTAGAAAAGGCTAAGCAACAAACCACAGCCAATCCTAACAACCCTGTGCCAATGATTGTTCCACAGCACAGGAAATTTCCCACCTACAAGGCAGGTGATGACACCGAGGCCTTCTTAGAAAATTTTGAAAGAGCCTGTCTTGGGTACAGCATCTCTGAAGACCAGTACATGGTAGAATTGAGGCCACAGCTCAGTGGACCTTTAGCAGAGGTGGCAGCTGAAATGGCTAAGGAGAAAATGAACGACTATAAACTTTTTCAAATCAAGGCCAGATACAGAATGGGGATAACCCCAGATCATGCCTGTCGGTGTTTCAGAACCCAAAAGTGGAAACCATATGTGTCATTTCCCAAACACGCCTACTACGTTGGAAAGAATTATGAGGCCTGGATATTAGGAACCAATGTTAAATCCATAGACGAACTGCACCTCCTCATACAAATGGAACAGTTCTTGGATGGTGTTCCTGAGGACATAACACGGTACATACAAGATGGAAAACCCAAAAATCTCACCAAGGCGAGGGAGATTGGAGCCAAATGGATGGAAGTGGTAGAAAGCAAGAAAGCTACTGTCAAGGGGAACGAATACCCCAGAGGGCACACCGACAATAAACCCTACAACCGAGGGCAGCCAAAGACCCCACCTACAACCCAAGGAAAGCCACAGACACCTTATTCTTCCACCTCACCAGTCTCCAGTAACTCACCTCGACCCAGTGACCAGTCACCTGGAAGATGCTTTAAGTGTATGAACTGGGACATATCAAGGCCAACTGCCCAAAGAACGCCAACCGAGTGCAGTTCATTACACCACCATCACACCAAAGATCCCCAGGCCCAGATGCCTCTCAAATACCCTTGGAGCGAAGGGAAACTTTGAGAGTGGGCGGAAAGAAGGTTACTGCGTGGAGAGACACGGGGGCACAAGTGTCAGCTATCTACCAATCCTTCGTCAACCCCAAATTCATCAACCCAAAGGCCCAAGTGACAATTTACCCCTTCATGTCACAAGCTGTAGACTTGCCTACAGCTGAACTGCCTGTCCAGTACAAAGGCTGGTCAGGAATGTGGACTTTTGCAGTCTATGACAATTATTCCATCCCCATGCTACTGGGGGAAGACTTGGCCAACCAGGTGAAGCGGGCCAAGAGAGTGGGAATGGTTACACGCAGCCAAACCAGGCAAGCTTCCAGACCCATTCCTGTTCCTGAGCTGTCAACAGACGCCCCGTCTGTGTTACCAGAGACCCAGACAGAGGTAGTGGACCCGGATTCCATGCCAACAACGGAAACAGCCACAGCACCTCCAGTCCCAGGCCCGGAACTGGGACAGCAACCAGCACCAGCAATTGCAACCACAGCTTCAAACTCAACGCCAGAGGGCGCCAGTGAGCCAGAACTGGCAGAAGCAACAGACAGCCATACCCAAAAGGCTCAGCCAGAGCCTGAAATACCCTCAGGTGCACCAGCGGAGAGCGGTTCACCAGCAACAGAAACAACCCCATCACCTACATCGCTTCCAGAGGGACCAAGCCCAAGTCCACAGTCTGAGGAAGAACTGGTGTCCCCAGCCTCAAGGGAACAGTTCCAGACTGAGCAGGAAGCAGATGACAGCCTTCAGAAAGCTTGGGCGGCGGCACGGAGCACCCCACCGCCTCACAGCTCTTCTCACCGATCCCGGTTTGTTATAGACCAAGGACTTTTATACAGGAGATTCTTTCTGGTGGACACCGGGAAGAATGGCAGCCGCAAAAACAGTTGGTGGTTCCAACTAAGTACCGGGGGAAGCTCTTAAGCTTAGCCCATGATCATCCCAGTGGCCATGCTGGGGTGAACAGAACCAAAGACAGATTGGGGAAGTCCTTCCACTGGGAGGGGAAGGGCAAGGACGTTGCCAAGTATGTCCGGTCTTGTGAGGTATGCCAAAGAGTGGGAAAGCCCCAAGATCAGGTCAAGGCCTCTCTCCAGCCACTCCTCATAATTGAATTCCCATTTCAGTGAGTAGCTGTGGATATTCTGGGTCCTTTCCCAAAAAAGACGCCCAGAGGAAAGCAGTACGTACTGACTTTCGTGGACTTTGCTACCCGATGGCCGGAAGCAGTAGCTCTAGGCAACACCAGGGCTAACACTGTGTGTCAGGCCTTAACAGACATTTTTGCCAGGGTAGGTTGGTCCTCCAACATCGTTACAGATTCAGGATCTAATTTCCTGGCAGGGACCATGCAAAAACTGTGGGAAACTCATGGGGTGAACCACTTGGTTGCCACCCCGTACCACCATCAAACCAACGGCCTGGTGGAAAGGTTTAATGGAACTTTGGGGGCCATGATACGTAAATTTGTCAACGAATTTGGGACCTAGTGTTGCAGCTGTTGCTGTTTGCCTACAGGACTGTACCACATCCCAGTTTAGGGTTTTCACCATTTGAACTTGTGTATGGCCACGAGGTTAAGGGGCCATTACAGTTGGTGAAGCAGCAATGGGAGAGGTTTACCCCTTCTCCAGGGACTAACATTCTGGACTTTGTAAGCAACCTACAAAACACCCTCTGACACTCTTTAGCCCTTGCTAAAGAAAACCTAAAGGATGCTCAGGAAAAGCAAAAGGCCTGGTATGACAAACATACCAGAGAGCGTTCCTTCAAGGTACGAGACCAGGTTATGGTCTTGAAGGCGTAACAGGCCCATAAGATGGAAGCACCATGGGAAGGGCCATACACGGTCCAAGAGCACCTGGGAACTGTGAACTACCTCATAGCATTTCCCAATTCCTCACTAAAGCCCAGAGAGTACCATGTTAATTCTCTCAAGCCTTTCTATTCCAGAGACTTACAGGTTTGTCAGTTTACAGTCCAGGGAGATGATGCTGAGTGGCCTGAAGGTGTCTACTACGAAGGGAAAAAAAGACGGTGGCGTGGAAGAGGTGAACCTCTCCACAACCCTGGAACGTCTGCAGCGGCAACAAATCAAGGAGTTGTGCACTAGCTTCGCCCCATTGTTCTCAGCCACCCCAGGACGGACTGAACGGGCATACCACTCCATTGACACAGGTAATGCTCACCCAATTAGAACCCCACCCTACCGGATGTCTCCTCATGCCCAAGCTGCTATAGAACGGGAGATCCAGAACATGCTACAGATGGGTATAATCCGCTCATCTACCAGTGCATAGGCATCTCCAGTGGTTCTGGTACCCAAACCAGATAGGGAAATACGTTTTTGCGTGGACTACCGTAAGCTAAATGCGGTAACTCATCTGGACAACTATCCAATGCCATGCACCGATGAGCTATTGGAGAAGTTGGGACGTGCCCAGTTCATCTCTACAATAGACTTAACCAAGGAGTACTGGCAAGTACCGCTAGATGAACCTGCCAAGGAAAGGTCAGCATTCGTCACCCATGCGGGGGTGTATGAATTCAATGTCCTTCCTTTCGGGCTTCGTAATGCAGCCGCCACCTTCCAGAGGCTGGTAGATGGTCTACTAGCAGGACTGGGAGAATATGCAGTTGCCTACCTTGATGATGTGGCCATTTTTTCAGACTCCTGGCCCGACCACCTACTACACCTGGAAAAGGTCATTGAGCGCATCAGGCAGGCCGGACTAACTGTTAAGGCCAAAAAGTGTCAAATAGGCCAAAACAGAGTAACTTACCTGGGACACCAGGTGGGTCGAGGAACCATAAACCCCCTACAGGCCAAGGTGGATGCTATCCAAAAGTGGCCTGTCCCAAAGTCAAAGAAACAGGTCCAATCCTTCTTAGGCTTGGCCGGGTACTACAGGCGATTTGTACCACACTACAGCCAAATCGCTGCCCCACTGACCAATCTGACCAAAAAGACCCAGCCAAATGCAGTTAAGTGGACTGATGAGTGTCAAAAGGCCTTTACCCAACTTAAGGCGACGCTCATGTCTGACCCTGCGCTCAGGGCCCCGGACTTTGACAAGCCATTCCTAGTAACCACGGATGCATCTGAGTGTGGTATAGGAGCAGTTCTCATGCAGGAAGCAACGGATCACAACTTCCATCCTGTCGTGTTTCTCAGCAAGAAACTGTCTGAGAGGGAAAGTCACTGGTCAGTCAGTGAAAAGGAATGCTATGCCATTGTGTACGCCCTGGAAAAGCTATGCCCATATGTTTGGGGACGGTGGTTCCAGCTACAAACTGCCCATGCTGCGCTAAAGTGGCTTCATACTGCCAAGGGGAACAACAAGAAACTTCTTCGTTGGAGTTTAGCTCTCCAAGATGTTGATTTTGAAATTCAACGCATCTCAGGAGCTTCTAACAAAGTAGCTGATGCTCTCTCCCGTGAGAGTTTCCCAGAATCCAGTAGTTAAAAAGTGTTCTTAAAATGTAAAAGTCTGTTAGTTATATACTTAGTGGTATATGTAAAGGTGCATGTGTTGTATTACGCTTCTAGGAAGAAATTGCCGCCAGTGAGGTTCCCCACTGTCTGCAATTTGGGGGGCGTGTCATAAACAGATAGCTAAGGGTTAATGTTCTTTTATCTGTAAAGGGGTAAAACAGTAACCTGAAACACCTGACCAGAGGACCAATCAGGAAACAAGACTTTTTCAAATCTGGGTGGAGGGAAGTTTTGGGGTGTGAGTTTTTTGTTCTTTGTCTTGTGTCTGGACCCTCTCGGCTCTGAGAGTGATCTTTCTGTCTCCTGGCTTTCTAATCTTCTGTTTCCAAGTTGTAAGTACAAAGATAGTAAGACAATAGGTTTATATTGTTTTCTTTTGTATTTACATGTGTGTAGTTGCTGGAGTGTTTTGAATTGTATTCTTTTTGGATAAGGCTGGTTATTCATTTTTCTTTTAAGCAATTGACCCTGTATATTTTCACCGTTATACAGAGACTATTTTTAATGTACTTTTCTTTCTTTTTATAAAGCTTTCTTTTTAAGACTGTTGGAGTTTTTCTTTAGTGGGGACTCCAGGGAATTGAGTCTGCAGCTCACCAGGGAATTGGTGGGAGGAAGAAATCAGGGGAAAATCTCTTTGTGTTAGATTTACTAAGCCTGACTTTGCATACCCTCTGGGTAAGGGGGAAGAGAGATTAGCTCTCTCGGTACTTGTGTTTCCAGGACTGGAAACAGGGAATCTCCTAGGGTCGTCCAGGGAGGGGAGCCTGGGAGGAAGTAACCAGGAAACAAGGGGAGGGGGTTATTTCCCTTTGTTGTAAGACTCAAGGCATCTGTCAAACCTAGTCCCAGATTTGGACCTTAACGTCCAAAATATGGGAGTTAGCATGAAAACCTCCAAGCTTAGTTACCAGCTTGGACCTGGTAAAGCTGCCACCACCCAAATTGTTAGAGTGTTTTGGGGCACTCTGGTCCCCCCAAAAACCTTCCCTGGGGGACCCCAAGACCCAAATCCCTTGAGTCTCACAACAAAGGGAAATAAACCTTTTCCCTTCCCCCCTCCAGGTGTTCCTGGAGAGAGACACAGAAGCAAGCTCCGTTAATCTAAACAGAGGGATTCCACCTTCCCCGTTCCCAGCCTTGGGAAAACAGAAGTACCGAGAGTTAATCTCTCTTTCCCCCTCACCCAGAGGGAATGCAAAATCAGGCTAGTAAATCTAACACATACAGATTTCCCCCTGACTTCTTCCTCCCACCAATTCCCTGGTGAGCACAGACTTAATTCCCTGAAGATCCCCACTAAAGAAAAACTCCAACAGGTCTTAAAAAGAAAGCTTTATGTAAAAAGAAAGAAAAATACATAAAAATGGTCTCTCTGTATTAAGGTGACAAATACAGGGTCATTTGCTTAAAAGAATATTGAATAAACAGCCTTATTCAAAAAGAATACAATTCAAAGCACTCCAGCAACTATATCCATGTAAATACAAAAGAAAAACAATAGAAACCTTACTGCCTTACTATATGATACTTACAACTTGGAAATAGAAGATTAGAAAGCAGGAAACAGAAATCACTTCTCATAGCCGAGAGAGTGCAGGCAGAAGACCCAGAACAAAGGACTCACACACCAAAAAACCCTCCACCCAGATTTGAAAAAGTCTTGTTTCCTGATTGGTCCTCTGGTCAGGTGTTTCAGATTACTTCTTTCCAGGTGTAAGAGACATTAACCTTTAGCTATCTGTTTATGACAGCAGCTGAGTCTGGGGGTCCCCCAGGGAAGGTTTTGGGGAGACCACAGTGAGCTAGGCACTGTATAAATCTCTGGCTGGTGGCAGCGTTATCAGGTCCAAGCTGATAACTAAGCTTGGCGGTTTTCATGCTAACACCCATATTTTGGACGCTAAGGTCCAGATCTGGGAAAAAATGTTATGACATAGCCCTGTATCTTGTTGCTCAAAATTAGCAGACAGTCTATCCACCTCTATGCCCCACCCCTGTGGAAACTTCTCTCCCTTTCCTTCACAGATATTATGGAGCATACAGAGGCAGTGAAAACAATGGGGATATTGCTTTCACTGTGGTCTAACATAGTGAGCAAACTGCGCTACTGACCATTCAAATTGCCAAAAGCAAATTAACCACCATTCTGCACTTGCTGAGCCTGTTATTGAACTGCTCCTTGCTGCAGTCCAAGCAGTTGCTGTATGACTTCATGAGCCATGGGAGTAAGGGGTAGGCTGGGTCTCCCAGGATTACTACTGGCATTTCAACATCACCAGTAGCTATTTTGCATTCTGGAAAGAAGTCCCCTCTTAAAGCTTTCTGAACAGACCTATGTTCTTAAAGATGCAGGCATCATGTACCTTCCTGGATCATCCTACGCTGATGTCAGTAAAACAGCCCTGGTAATCCACCAGCACTTGCAACACCGTTGAAAAGTATTTATTTCTGTACTCTTTGGCAAGGTGGTCTGGTGCCAAGATAGGGATATACATGCGTTCTATCTCCCCACCACAATTAAGGAATCCCATTGCGGAAAAAACATCCGCTATGTCCTGCAGCTTGCCCAGAGTGACAGCCCTTCTTAGCGAAAGGCAATTAATGGCCCTGCATACTTTGATCCCACACTGGTAGCAATCTGTAGCTGGTAAATCCACCCTGGAGGTTGCTGTGATCCATCTGGTATTGCAAGCTTCCATGGAGCGATCGCCACTCACTTCTCCACTGTCAGCGCAGGTCTCATTTTAGTATCACTGTGCTGCAGGGCTAGGGAGAGCACTGCTCACAGTTCCTAGAAAGTGGCCTTGCACATTTGAAAGTTCCGCAACCACTGATCGTCATCCCATAACTGCATAACGACGTGATCCCACCAGTCAGTGCTTGTTTCTTGGGACCAGAAATGGTGCTCCACTGTGTTCAGCTGCTGTGCGACTGCCAGCAGCAACCAGGAATTGTTTCATTCTATGGCTTCCAGCAGGGTTGTTTGAAGGACACTGACTTGTTACGTGTGGCAGCTCCTCTCATGGCTCTGGAAATACTGCAGGATAAGGTGTGTGGTGTTTGTAATGCTCACATCAGTAGTGCACAGCTTAGCAGGGTCCATGCTTCTTGGGGTATGGCATACGTGCAGCTGTGCCAACCTTTTGAAAAAAGGCTCAAAATGTTACGAGTTGCAGCAGTTGAAAGCAGAAGAGGGAGAGAGAAAACTGCATCATAGGACATTGAAGTCATGTTCCCAGTCCCCCCTGTAAGAATGTTTTGGTCCCATGAAGCATTGCAAGCCCTTCCCCAAACCCCCTGCAGTGAGTTGTACTGTGGGATAGCTACACATGGTGCACTACTGTCTTCATCGATGCAAGTGCTGCTAGTGAGGATGCGCTCCATCGATACAAAGAGTGTGCTGTGGACATGTGCTACTCACTTAATTACTGCAGTGGCTGAATATTGACTTAACTGAAGTCGATTTAAGTTTGTAGTGTAGACATACCCATAGATGTAAAAGCCCAGCAATAGAAATAACTTGATTTTAAACCACTATGAAACAGAGGACCAGACTGTCTCCCCAGATCAGACCCCTTTACACAAAGCTGCTAGACACTGGCTATATCTGTCTAGCACAGTGGTTTTCAAACGATGGGGTGGTCCTCCCAAGGGAGGTGCAGGAATGTGTCCAGGGGAGGCATGAACTGTCTGCTATCAGCCCCAGGTGGCTGGGTCTCATGCACACCTACAAGGTGGGCATAAAGGGGACAGCTGGAGCCCTGCTTCCCCAGGGCTGACAACCAGAGCCCCTCCACTCATGCTTTCTTCCCCCTGTCCCAGTCCCTCTCCAGGAGGCAGCCTAAGCTGTCTTTTCCCCCTCCACTCCTTCACCTGAAGGTGACAGGGTTTTGGCTGTCAGCACTGGGGTGGTAGCACCAGCACAGAAGTAAGGGTGGCAATGGGATGCTAAGTCTGCTGTGAACGGTGATATTGACAAATACAACTTTTCACATTGCCATCCTTACTTCTGCGCTGCTGCTGGCGTGGCACTGCCTTCAGAGCTGGGCATCTGGCCAGCATCCACTGCTCTATGCTCTGCCTTCTGAGCTGGGTGGTGGTATATGTGTGTGTGTGTTGGTAGTGGGGGATAGATGACTACAGATACGAAGGGGGTGAGAGTGATCATATAAGTTTGAGAACCACTGTTGTAGCATGTAACTTTTACAATGGCAGAAAGCAACCAGTGGGCATCAAGCTAGTGTGGTTGTTCCCATGCTCCTTACACAGGATCCTGGACTGTAAGGGGCATGCCAGGGATATGAGGGGAGAATAGCCAGAGAACCACTCTCCAGCAATTCTCAGCTGGAGGATAGTCCTTTGGGGAACACTGCCAGTAGTAACAGCTGCTCTAATCTTTGCAAGGCCTGGGACTAACAGATGAGCCCAGAGGATAAGGTAGCAGTAACTAGCATCTGCATGGCCTGCCCTCTGCTCTTGCACTGAGGAAATCTCAGCACAGGAAACACTATGGGCCTGACTGTGTTTGACTGACTGCATGATCTTAAAAAAGCCACTTTTCCTCCTGATTCCTGATCAACTCTTGGTTCCTTGACCAATCAACAGTGGGTTAAATGTAAAATGAAATAAATCAGAAACTCATTGGCCAGCTTAACTTATCAGTTTTTAAATCAATGTAATTAAATTTATGCAAACCCCAGTGTGGACACTTACTTCCATTTAAGAGTGTGTGATCAGAATCCCAGGGGCTCACATTGAGATTGCTTAGTCAGGGGAAACTGCAAAGAATGGCGCAGACAATCCCCCAAACTGGTGGTTATTCTAATATTTAGATTCACCAATCCAGCAACAAAACAGTTTCTACAATACCTTACTGGTTACCCAGACAAAAAAAAAACACAGCTCCCTTAAAGCAACCAAGCCTTGAGCTCCCACCCAGACAGCCAAGTCATATATGATGAGGATTACAGAAAATCTTGTTCCTCATATAAAAAGTTATACCAATCCCAAAGGATCAGACATATTACCCACCAGGTTAATGAATATTTTAGATCTTACCCAAATACACCTTTTACAGCCAATTCTTATTAACCAAACTAAAATGTATTAAAAAAGAAGAGATTATTAGTTAAAAGATCATTATACAAACAGATATGAATAAAGTTTTTAGGTCAGTTTCATAGTAGCGATGGTGAGCTTCAGAGTTGCAAAAAGTTCTTTCAGAATTAGTCCAATAGCCAATATCAGGGCGATCCAGAATGGAACTGGACTTGTGACTCAAACTTCCCCTGATGAAGCGTAAGCATATCTGAGGTAACAAGATTCGAGCCCAAGAGTTTCTTTTATACATCACTGGCAGGCTATGATAGCCTCTTTACAGCAGGTATTCCTTGGGTGAAGAATAGTGCCTTTGAAGTAGAATTGCCTATTTCCTATATTTACACAAATAACTAGTTGCATTCATTACCATAAGAAGCTCATAGACCATTTAATCTTCAAAGAGAAATATAAACAATGACACTATTACACCCAAGTTTCATCTAAATTTTAATATTCCCTTTTGATCTCTGAATCAATAGATAGAGTAACAGACAGGAATCATCTGGTTACATTGTTAATCTCTAACAAACTATAGGTAAACACAGATCAATACAACCCCTACCTTCTTCCAATTCTCTAACAATACAAGTTTACATTTCCAAGCTCTAGCCTATCTAACATGAAATTGCCCTAACTACCATTTACATACTTTTCTAACATGTCTCTAAAGGTTGAATTCGGGTCATGTAGCCTGCTAGTTGCTTAACCCTTCCTGGCTTAATCCCAAAGAGTGGCGTATTTAGCTTTAATACGAACTGATTCTCAAGTGACTTAAGCTAAACTGAAATAAGAGACTGTCCACAGAGTCATTTGCATCAATTGTAAAACTGGTTTAAATTAAACTGATGCAGCTCACCCATGTAGCCAATTGAAGTATATCAGTTCAAATTTCCTATGTGATTAAGTAAATTGCCACTACAAGGTGAACTAAAATACATGAATCCCTTGAGGCTATAGATTGTTCACAGTGGGGAGGGCGAGACTGCTGCCCTCTAATTTAATTGTATTAGAGCAAGGTAAGAGAGGAGAGTGGGCAGAGAAAAGATGTGTCCCAGGAGATGTTCAGCATGCAAATGAGATGCCTAGATAACCTCTTTGGCCTTATGAGCTGTGCAGCTGCGGGTAATAATTTATGAATACTGTATCTTGATTGGGTTATTGTACTGTGTACCATATGCAGATATTGTGATAATTTATTAGCAATATTGTCAGGATACATACTCCATGAGGAGGAGGTGAATCCTGATTTGCTCCTCTCCTCCAACACTTGAAGGGTAATGTTGGAGCCATGGGTTGTGAAGTGCTGGCTCAATCTCCTATTGGACTTGCTAAATAGGTTTCTGCAGGAACAGCTCAGCCAGGTGAAGGGAGAGGAAGAACAAAGCTCCAGAAGGGTTTGAAGACAAAGGCCTGGTCTTCACTACGCGTTTAAACCGATTTTAGCAGTGTTAAACTGATTTAACGCTGTACCCGTCCACACTATGAGGCCCTTTATATCGATATAAAGGGCTCTTTAAATTCGTTTCTGTACTCCTCCCCAACAAGAGCAGTAGCGCTAAAATCGGTATTACCATATCGGATTAGGGTTAGTGTGGCCGCAAATCGACGGTATTGGCCTCCGGGCAATATCCCACAGTGCACCACTGTGACCGTTCTGGACAGCAATCTCAACTCAGATGCAGTGGCCAGGTAAACAGGAAAAGCCCCGCGAAATTTTGATTTTCATTTCCTGTTTGCCCAGCGTGAGCTCTGATCAGCACGGGTGGCAATGCAGTCCCAAATCCAAAAAGAGCTCCAGCATGGACCGTACGGGAGATACTGGATCTGATCGCTGTATGGGGAAACAAATCTGTTCTATCAGAGCTCCGTTACAGAAGATGAAATGCCAAAGCGTTTGAAAAAAAAATCTACAGGCTACACAGTGCTGCGTGACAAGCGTAATGGGAAGCCAGAGACTCAAATGGATGCTCATGGAGGGAGGGAGGCAGGGAGGGGATACTGAGGACTCCAGCTATCCCACAGTCCCCAGCAGTCTCCGAAAAGTATTTGCATTCTTGGCTGAGCTCCCAATGTCTGTAGGTTCAAACATATTGTCCAGCGTGGTTCAGGGTATAGATCATCAATTTACTCCCTCCCCCCACCACGTGAGAGAAAAGGGAAAGAAATCGTTTCTTGACTTTTTTCAATGTCACCCTATGTCTACTGAATGCTGGTGGTAGACGCGATGCTGCAGCAGTGAAGAGCAGTATCCGCTCTTCTCCCCTCCCCGGTGGCAGACGGTACAATATGATTGCTATCCGTCGTCACCATCAGCCCGTGCTTGATAGCTGCTGAATACCCCTGGCTGGCCTCAAAGGGGCGCCTGGGTAAAAATAGGAATGATTCCTGGTCATTCCCAGTAGATGGGACAGAACGGCTGGTAACTGTCCTCATCATAGCAACTGGGGGCTGAGCATCATCAGCCCCCTCCCTTTCCTGTTTAAAGAAAAGGATCTGTACTGCCTGGACTATCATAGCAGCGGCATGCTGGGCTCCTCTCCTCCACCCCGCTTAATGTCCTGCCTGGACTATCATAGCACCGGGAGGCTGCCTCCCCCTCATTTTATCTCACTAACAAGTCACTGTTTGTTATTCCTGCATTCTTTATAACTTCTGATACAAATGGGGGGGACACTGCCACAGTAGCTCAGGAAGGTTGAGGGAGGAGAGAAGCAACGGGTGGGGTTGTTGCAGGGGCACCCCCAGTGAATGGCATGTAGCTCATCATTTCTGCGGGATCTGACACGGAGCAGCTGTGCTCTCTGATACACTGCTTCTCTAGTACACTTGGCCCATATTCTAGGCAGGACTGACTCTATTTTTAGAAACCATAAAGGAGGGATTGACTCGGGGAGTCATTCCCAGTTTTGCTTTTGCGCCCCCGGCCGATCTCAGCCAGAGGCACCCATGATAGCAGCAGACAGCACAGAAGGACAGATGACCATCATCTCATTGCCAAATTACACTGGCAGCAGACGGTACAGAACGACTGGTAACCATCTCTGCTATCATGCAAAAGCAAATGAATGCTGCTGTGTAGCCCTGGAGTATCGTCTCTGTCCGCGGCATCCAGTACACATACGGTGACTGTAAAAAAAAAACGCTGAACGGGCTCCATGGTTGCCGTGCTATGGCGTCTGCCAGGGCAATCCAGGGGAAAAGGGCGCGAAATGATTGTCTGCCGTTGCTTTCCTGGAGGAAGGAATGACTAACGACATTTACCCAGAACCACCCCGACAATGATTTTTGCCCCATCAGCCACTGGGCTTTCAACCCAGAATTCTAAGGGGCGGGGGAGACTGCGGGAACTATGGGATAGCTACGGAATGGCTATCCACAGTGCAACACTCTGGAAATCGATGCTAGCCTCGGACCATGGACGCACACCACCGAATTAATGTGCTTAGTGTGGCCGCGTGCACTCAACATTATACAATCTGTTTTATAAAACCAGTTTATGTAAAATTGGAATTATCCCATAGTGTAGACATACCCAAAGACACTCTTTCAAGGAGGCCAGGAGGAGACAGAGGCAAAAAATGTTGGGGATAATCTGACTCCCAGACTGGTGGTTGGGACCCTGGGGTAAGATAGGCATACCAAAGTCTTTAGGTCAGATGGATACATGTATGGACTGTTTAGTACTTTTAGAACCCTTTTATCTAATTCTATGGTGTGTTTCTGTAGCATGTTCAAACAATACTTTGTTTTATAAAGGCTGTTGAATGGTCACAGCATCTGAACTGAAGAACTGCATGTAGCCAAGCCCTGTCAGACCTGATGACGTGGTGTACTGAAAACTATGAAAATTACAAGCTATCACTTTAAGTGGCAACAGTTTTCCTGGTCTTGGTTGCAGGCTGAGGGGCTGTGTAGGGAAGTGATCTGGGTCCTTCAGAGTATATAATTTCTAACTCTGTATATCTGCCGTGAACCTAATGGCTGAGAAATCACAGCTGGTACACATGGGATTCTGACTCAGAAGGGTGACAGCTTAAAGCCTAAGACCTGAAGGAGGTCCACTCAGAAGAGGGGACAGAGGTACAGCCATCTCTGAACTGTGACAGGGTCAGTCGCAAATCTGGCCCTCCTCTCTACCACTCACCAGATTACTGTGGGAGGTCCCAGCTTTTGGATTCCCAGGTGTTTTAAGCTTGTAGAATCTATACACTCCAGCCACTGCCTCATCTTGGAGTCCCTAGGCACTTTCCCACGACACATCCAGAATCTAGCATCCCCAATTCGAGAGCTGGAGTCCAATTTCTTATCCTTTTCTCAGATTGACCTGTAGCTTCAACACACTCTTTCCCATACTTCTCTCACCAGGCATGAGCCTTATGAGTTACATTTTAACTCTCTTAGGAGCATGTGGTAAGCATGGCATACAAGACACAGAGAGACACTTTGCTCAGAAGACTAACATCATTGCTCTCTTACTTAAGACATAAAGAACAAAAAGAGTAGACCATTTAGAAAACAGCAAGCAGCCTAAATGCAATGCCTCTCACTTGCTCCTTCACTTGAGGGTCCATCTGTGTACAGGGAAGCAAGGCCTCTACATCCAGCTCTTTTCAGCTTGAGCTGGTGAAAGAAGGCCAAAGAAAGGAGAGCAAATGGATCAGCTTCTGCCCTATTATAGCCATCCAGCTCCTCTGGCCAGTGACCTTCTGATCAGTCTCCTTAGTTGACCAAAGAAAGACCTCCTATCAGATGTCTTAATTGCCAGGCAGCCCTTCCCCGATAAACTATTTCTCCTGGTTGGAAGACAGTCAGTTGTTTAGGTTGATGGCAAAGCAATAACAGAAGAGGACCCTTGTTTGTTATCTCTTTGACACCAGCCTTTGGAACTTCAGTCCAACATGGAGGCAAACAGACAATAGAGAAGGCAGAGGAGTTGCACATGCAAAATGGAGTTTATGGCTTGATAAAGATACCTACAGAGAGTTCATAATCTCACACAGAATTAATAAATTGTATACAGAGAATTCCCAAATTATTATAGGGCCCCAGGCGTTCAAGCTCCAGTCTGAGGTAATATATCCTCCCCCTCACAACAGAGATCCCATTCCAAACATCCAGTACATTTCTCCCAGGTCTCAGCTGCAACTGCAGAAGAATCCCTTTTCCCTCCAGGCCCTCCCTCCCCATTACACACTACATACTTTCTGATGTCTTCTGAGAGTGAACCTAGAGGCCTCTCACTTCATTCCCATCTTCTAGAGCAGTGGTCTCCAAACTTTTTAGGCCCAAGATCACTTTTTGAATTTAAGGGTAACCCAGGATTTACCCTGCATCTTCCACAAGGCCCTACCCCTTCCCCAAAGCCCTGCCCCGCTCACTCCATCCCCCCCTTCTCCATCGCTCACTCTCCCTCCCTCACTTTCACCGATCTGGGATAGGGGGTTGGGGTACAGGAGGGGGTGTGGACTCTGGGCTGGAGCCAAGGGGTTCACAGTGTGGGAGAAGGCTTTGGGCTGAGCCTGGAGCATGGGTATAGGAGGGGGTGAGGGGTGCAAGCTCTGGGAGGGTGTTTGAGTGGAGGAGGAGACTCTGGACTGGGGCAGAGTGTTGGGGTACAAGAGGGGGTATGGGGTGCTTGCTCTGGCAGGGGGCTTAGGGCTGGGGCTTGGGGTGCAGGAGGGGGTTTGGGGTGCTGGCTCCTGGAGGGGGCTCAGTGATGGGGGTTGGCGTGCATCCTCCCACTACGCGGGACTTACCATGGCGGCTCCCAATCAGCGGTGCAGCAAGGTTAATGCAGGCTCCCTGCCTGCCCTGGCCCCACGCTCCTTCTGAAAGGGGCCAATGGGAGAGGAGGCAGGGGGCACATGGCTCTGCGCGCTGCCCCTCTCTGCAGGCACTGCCCCCAAAACTCCCATTGGCCACAGTTCCCTGTCAATAGGAGCTGTGGGGGTGGTGCTTGCAGGCAGGAGCAGCACCTGGAGACTCCTGCCCTCCCACCCCCCAGGGCCGCAGGTGTGTGCTGGCCACTTCTGGGTGTGGTGTGGGGCTCCCTTAGCGACAGCCCTGCTATACACCAGAGATTGCAATCAATTGGGTAAGTCCCCAGGATGGATCCCACACTGCCTGACCAACCTGATTGCCTTCTATGATGAGATAACTGGCTTTGTGGATATGGGATGTGATATACCTTGACTTTAGCAAAGCTTTTGATACCGTCTCCCACAGTATTTTTGTCAGCAAGTTAAAGAAGTATGGATTGGATGAATGGACTATAAGGTGGATAGAAAGCTGGCTAGATCGTCGGGCTCAATAGGTAGTGATCAATAGCTCGATGTCTAGTTGGCAGCCATATCAACTGGAGTGCTCCAGGGGTCTGTCCTGGGGCTGGTTTTGTTCAACATCTTTATTATTTGTTCAACAACTGTATGATGGACTGGATTGCACCCTCAGCAAGTTTGCGTATGACACTAAGCTGCGGGGAGAGGTAGATATGCTGGAGGGTAGGGATAGGGTCCAGAGTGACCTAGACAAATTGGAAGACTGGGCTAAAAGAAATCTGATGAGGTTCAACAAGGACAAGTGCAGAGTCCTGCACTTAAGATGGAAGAATCCCATGCACTGCTACAGGCTGGGGACCAACTGGCTAAGTGGCAGTTCTGCAGAAAAGGACCTGGGGATTACAGTGGACGAGAAGCTGGATATCAGTCAATAGTGTGCCCTTGTTGCCAAGAAGGCTAACAGTATATGGGCTGCATTAGTAGGACCACTGCCAGCAGATTGAGGGAAGTGATTATTCCCCTCTATTCGGCACTGGTGAGGCCACATTTGGAGTATTGCGTCCACTTTTGGACCCCCCACTACAGAAAGGTTGTGGACAAATTGGAAGGAGTCCAGTGGAGGGCAACGAAAAGGATTAGGGGGCTGGAACACATGACTTATGAAGAGAGGATGAGGGAACTGCGCTTATTTAGTTTGCATAAAAGAAGAGTGAGGCGGGGATTTGATAGCAGCTTTCAACTACCTGAAGGGGCGTTCCAAAGAGGATGGAGCTAGGCTGTTTTCAGTGGTGGCAGATAACAGAACAAGGAGCAATGGTTTCAAGTAGCAGTGGGGCAGGTCTAAGTAGGATATTAGGAAACACTATTTCACTAGGAGGGTGGTGAAGAACTGGAATGGGTTACCTAGGGAGATAGTGAAATCTCCTTCCTTAGAGGTTTTTAAGGTCAGGCTTGACAAAGCCCTGGCTGGGATGATTTAGTTGGGAACTGGTCCTGCTTTGAGCAGGGGGTTGGACTAGATGACCTCCTGAGGTCTCTTCCACCCCCGCTCTTCTATGATTCTATGACCAGTCGATTCTGATTGACGGGTTGGTGACCCCTGTTCAAGAGATTGCCAGTCTTTTCAATTTTTTTTTTGAGTGGAAGTTAAAATAACCCATAAATCTGTAAGGGAACGACTGTTACCCTCTTTCAGCCCACAGAATTGTACCTGTTCTGACTATCCTGCAACAGAGGGAAGAAATACTGGTGCACAGGCCTTTTAAAGGCCTAGTTCTGAGAAATTCTACATCTCAACTTGGGGTTACCAACCCAAAGCGTCTCTCTTTGTTCCCAAATAATACACAGACATTTAGGATCAGATCCTCAGCCGAGTTATCAGCCAAGCCAATTTATACCAGCCAAAGATCTGTCCCAGTAACATTACATCAGATTCCCAGACCAGTTTTAGCTAACTCCAGTTTGGTTTGCTCCCAAGTCCAAATGGGTATGGCTATTCAGTCAGTATCCTCTTTGAGTGCCTGCTTCTACTATTGCATACAAATCCCAAGTTTTAATAATTCTAAATACCACATCACTCCCAACTCAGGCCTGTGCCTTAGAAACACAATAGAAGTTGATGGCGAGTATAAATGGTGCCTCCTTCTGGCCTCTCTGAGGATTAGCTCGCAAGATTGACACCACTTCCCACTGTTGCATACCACCTCTCTACCTTTCTGTCTGGGTCTGCCACCCCTCTCACTCCATGAGCTGCTGCTACCTCTCCATGACTCAGCCCTCCAGCCACGTCACCACATGCATTTTCCTTTTCTGGGGTACCAAAGGGTTTCTCCAGGAATCTTGGGTAGTCTTCCTATTTATTGCCTGATGGTGACACTCCCTTTGTGGCTGGCAGGGGAACTCAGGCCTGCCCTCTTCTCCAGGTTCCAGCTCAGGGACCCTCTAGCCAGCAGTCAAGGTCTGTTCCTTTCTGGACCTCACCACTTTTCTGTGAGCTCCATCCTACCTTCCTGGTTTCCTTCTGGGTTTGCTACTCTCCCAGGGAGTGATGCAGATTTTCCCAGCAGCCCCATTTCTGCTGCCAGTTTCCTGTTTGTAGTCCCAGCCCTGCTTGTTCCTCCTCAGCTAAGTTTCCCCATTCAGTCAGGGGATTGATTAGCCACTTGATTCCCCTCAGCAGTGGCCTGTTGAGTTAATTAGCCCCCTTCTTAATCTTCATTAACCCTTCCACGGCAAGTGTGGGGTGAACACCCCATCATAATAACCCATCACAAAGACTTTGCCTTTGATCTAAACTGTAAACACCAAAAATTATCTCATATCTATTTTCAACATTGCCGCTAAACATTTTCTTGATGACAGCATAACTAAGTCTCTTTTTATTCCACCATACATAGCCAGAGGGCCAAAATCTGCACTGATTTATACGCTATGTAGTCCTAGTCAGAGCAGAATTTGACATAGACTGCTTAGTATGTAACGTGACAATGCTACATCACAGTGTGGTAATACTATGATTTCACATCACAAAAGGACACATTTTTGAACCAGAGAGGACAAACATTTGATGGAGCAATTCTGGCCACTCCTCATTACACAGCTGAGGGAGAAATACCAACGGATGTGTTTAATAAGTGGCTAATGACAAAATCTGTAGGGAAAGAAATATTTTCAAACTGCTAACTTATCTTATAATATTATAGAGAACAGAGAGTATATATGTATAGGAAATGGCACATCTATGCTACTCTAAACAGCGTGCAGATTCTCTACATTGTCCAACTTTTGATGGTTGACAGAGATGGGCAGATTCTTGTACCAGAATGTTGTTTTATCTTTTGTGAAAGAAGAGAAAAAAAAAACAGCAAAACACCTTTTCTTGAAAGTTCCATTTCTTTCACATTCATTTGGTACATAAAGACAGGGTCAGTCTTGTTTCAAGCAGCTATTCTAAGCTTTGAAGTGACTCTCCATGTGGAATATTTTCTACATCAAGTGGATAGAGACAATGGAAATTTAAATAATGAACAGGATGGGGTTTTTGTTTTTTGGGTTTTTTTTGTTGTTGTTTTTGTTTTGTTTTAAGCCCCATTTTAGTATGCAGACTGTATTCTAGACTATAGGAAGAACTCTGTGTACATCCGTCCCTGACAAAACACAAAGTAGAAACACTTCAGAAGTGTCAGAGGAACAGAGACAATTAGCCGATTCACCTTCTTAAGTACAGAACATAAAGACAACATTCAGCATGTTAACTGGCTGAAGCTACTCATTGAGCTCAATAGTGCAATCCTTATTCAGGGTCCCATGCACCCTTTCAGGTCTGCACACAAAGAGTATGCTGCACCTGAAAAAGAAGAGGGTTCTATCTGAACATGATGCTATCTCATCCCTGCTGCCTCCTGCCGAACTCTTTAGAAACGACTCCTGGAGACTCCAGACATTGCAGTGTCACACAATTGTAAGAAATGAGAGGCTGCCACAAACCCTTCGGGAAAATCAACTTTCCCCTCTGTACTGTATATCCCTTTTGGGGGTTGTTGATACTGGAAAATATCATCGTGTTAGAATGTAACCAACAATAAGACACCTAGGGCCCAATTCCAATTTACACTAAGGCCCTGGCTTACTGGTCTGGCATGTAAAGGGCTCTTAATGTGGATGTAAAATAGTGGGTGAAAATTACACTTCACTTGCTTTATATCATGTCATCTGGCCATGGTTAAACTATGATCAGACACAATGTTAAATAAACCAAGTGTTAAGTCATATTTATCATCGCATTAGTCACAAGGACTCCTCAGGATCGTGTTCCAATGCAGTGTGACTTGTTAGTGTAGACAAAGCATTGGTGGTGAAAGGACAGGATTCTGGGGTATGCTAGGTGTTAGGGAATTGCTACACAGTTCCTGCAGCTGCCATGCTGTTCAAGGATAGGCAGGCAGAACAGAGGCAACATGTATTTGTGTGGATGGCTTCTAGGGGGAGGGATAGCTCAGTGGTTTGAGCATTATCCTGCTAAACCCAGGGTTGTGAGCTTAATCCTTGAGGTGGGCCATTTAGGGATTTGGGGCAAAAATCTGTCTGGGGATTGGTCCTGCTTTGAGCAGAGGGTTGAACTAGATGACCTCCTGAGGTCCCTTCCAACCCTGATATTCTATGCAGGTGCTGAGGGAATCTGCAAGTTAATTGGATGGAACCCCTAGCTTCTTCTGAGGGAGATGAGGGTCAAACTACAACTCCCAAGGAAGAATTCTAAAGAAATTCTGTGCTGCTTCTCTCTTCAACAGCAATGAGGCTTAGTTATATCTGTACAACCCTAGTGACTTCAGTGAGGTTGGATGGGTGCAAATGAAAGCAGAATTTTGCTGTGGGAGTTTTGTTTGCATTAAACCTGGAGGATTTGTCCTTGAAGTGAGTAAAAGCTGTTGTAATAGTTGGTGGAAGGGGGCAACTAGAAAAAAATAGCATTCATGAACATTTGTTAGCTTTTAAAATATCTGTTTGGTTAGATCTTTCTCTTACTGAGAGGTGACATTGGACAAAAGAAAGGTAGTGATAGTCCTTTAAATTCCATCCATGTGAGATGCTACTCCCAGTAGATTGTACATATGATCATGTATGCTCCTGTGGGTCAACTCTCCCACAAGGGAGACTGAATACACATATATATGGAATTGCCAACCCCAAATATTAATTAAAAAAAAGATCAGGAATAAGGTCCCAAAAAACTCATGAGATTGGCTTTAAAATTATGAGATTTAAAAAATAAAATAAATAAATACTGGGTTCTTTTTATTTATCTGATGGTTTTTATGTCTTTAGGATGTACTCGGGTCAAATTTTCAAACTTTTCTCTGCTACTATGAGGACAAGAAACTTACTTTTTATTAAAAAATGAAAGCTGAGGTTCTCACATAATCACTTGTCTCCAGGAACCGGGGCTTCAGATAAAACATCTAATATCCAGAAGGTTGGTGAGATTGTATGCTTTGAGCCATGGGCCATGCTCCAATATGCCCTTCTCTCTTTGCAGTGTGGGGAGTCACCAGACAGCTCTGCCCTCCCATTAAATAAGGATGTGTGGAACTCCTCTATTCAAGCTTTCTGCTTCCTATGTAGGCACACACAAAAACTGCCTTATGTGGTCACTGCAGGACCAATTTTTACAGTAGAATCTACTCCACTTTGGGCATTCTGTGATAACACAGGATAGTTTAGGATTTGATTCTAACAGAACAAAATCCAAACAAAGGTCCTCAGATTAGTTTATCTTCTTCTAACTCCTTTTGTCTAGGGAACAGCTGAGCCATAATTTTATTCGTTTTCAGCCTTACACTCACATAATATCATAAGTTTTTTTGCTGCTGTGGAAATAGAGAAAGAACTGTCAGGGATTTGAAGAGAATTTCATATTCAAACAGTCCCCTTATGTGAGCAAGAGTCAGGCTAGTTGTAACCCTAAAAACACGAGATTTGTAGAAGTGAGGATTGTGTGAGGCGAGTGGGAAAGAACTGTGTGAGAAGTTGTTGTGACCTTGTTAGATAAGTATGGAATGTATACTATAGTCTAAAAATTGTTGAGGAAAATAAGATATCAGGAGGACATATGTATAAACAAAATGCAGGTATCGCCCGTTATTGTATGTAACAAAAGGTATAAATGCTTGCTGTAATTGTTTACCTGGAGAGAGACCTGTTCTGCTGTCTCCCTCCATGCAATTGCTAGAAAAAATTCTCTGACACTGCCTTGACAATGTAATTAGACTGAGGTACAATGTGATAGTTCTGGTGCTTCTGAAAGTGGAAATGTCATAGATGCAAGACCACATATTCTTAGAGTTTCTGAAAGCCATTTTAAGAAGAAAATTCTAAAGTTCTCTTGCCTTCCTTTTCATCTGGAGGAAGAAAAACTACTCCATTATTTTTTATTCTCTTTGTTGTCCTGAATGTCAAATCTGACTCTAAAAGTTTAGTTTTCTATGAAACTTCTGTAACAGTCTTCCCCTGTGCAGTCAGCTCTTTCTGTATATCACAAACCTTTTCTCATAACTCACTAAGTCCTGTTCCAAAATGTTCCCTTTTTTCCCCTTTTCTTTTGGAATTCAGGGTAATGAAGGCAATCTGAACTGAATTGAGTCTGTGGTAGACTTTGGAATGATGCCAAGGGCAGTGATGTGACTGAAACAGCTGGCAAAGTAGATTGTTTTAAAGCTTCGGCATTTGTTTTAGGCATTTTTGAGCATGATAATAAAAGGACTTCAGAGGATGTATTTTTGGTCCAAAAAAGGAAACTACCTTACAATGTATTATAAATAAATAAATATCCTATGACTTTGATAGATGGTGTCACAGGGACAATGGTGTCTTCAAAAGAGTGGTCAAATTACTAAAGCACCAAATTCTGCTCCCATTTACACCAGTCCAAATCTGTAGTAATTTAATTGACATCAGTGGAGTTACTCTGTATTTTGTCTGGTATAACTGGAAGCCGAATTTGGCACTAAATGAAAAGGCCCAATAATGCAGACCAAGAGCCTGATTCTTTTTTTTTATGTATACCAGTTTTACACCAGATTAATCCCTATGAAGTTGCACCTGATATTAATGAGAGAAGAATCAGGTCCAAGCCTTTAGCAAGATAAATGCAGAGGATTTGATTCGCCACTACATCACTCCAGTTCTATGCCAGTGTAACTCTACTATCATGAATGTAATTACAGCAGCAGTAAATTGGTATAATGGTAGTGAATCAGGTCCAGATTCTCTTCCATTATCACACTGTATACTGAAGCAACCACTATGAACCCTACAGAATTTTACAGTAATTACCCAAAGCATTCTGGGACAGAATGGCAAGATTTGTTCAGCTCCGCTGTGAGTTTTGCCCAAATGAGGAAAGAGTAAGGAATGCATGATGGAACCTAAGACTATAGTAAGTTGTAGCATTTAGAATAATTGCAGAAGACTACTGTAATATATATTTTTGTAAGGGTAACCATAGGAACCATTTCCACTTCCTATCAATGATGTTTTCAGTGGTGCAGTACATCCTGTTTGCTCATGCACAATATTTCACTATACATTTCTGTAACCGGATCCCTCGCTCGCCACTCTTCCTGAGGCTTTCTGCTGCCCCAATAAAGCACGGAGAGGCTTCTCTTGATGCAGCACCCGTGACTTTATTTACACAAGTTCCCACCACCAGTGATACTGTTTACAGAGCTTACAGGCCTTGCGGTCTCCTCTCCTACAGGGAGTCTGCCCTCAGCCTGGAGACTGACCTTCTCCTGGCCATTCCCCCCTTCTTCTGGCTGCCAGCCAGCCTTTATAGCCCTTGAACCTTCAGGCCCACAGGTGCAGCCAGTTCTAGAGGCCAGGCACCAGACTTCTCCCCAGCCCAAATCTATTCCCCTGATTGGGGCTGGCGCAGCAGGGGTTAATTAGGTGCCTTTGCAGTAGCACCCTGCTACAGTTTCCAAGAACATGAACACAAACACAAAATACTATTTGTTTATATTTTCTACTTAATGAAAGCATGATAGAATATGTATTTGAAAATTTGGTAAATTGGAGCATTGTAAACATCATGGGCTAAGTTTACCCCTAGTGTAACACCCTTAATTCTTTATGCCAGAGATGAATTTGACCCTATGAATCAGCAAACCTTAACCAACAGAATAAGTTACTGAATGTCTATTAGTAGAGGCTTAGCCTACTCAATATCAGAAGTGAGAATGTGATCAGTTGTCAATGAACCTAATTTTCTTTTGACCTTTGTTTAAGTCCCTTTTTCATGCAAAATGTATAGATGCAATATGCTTGAGCATTCCAGTGCTGCCGTTTTACTTTTATATTTATTTTTATCATTGTTTTGTCATCAGCTCTTTTTCTTTCTCTATTTGAGCCCAAATGATTCCCTCTTACTTTACATTTTCCTTTATTCTCACACAATAAAACAAGATGTTTGATTTACAGTAGCTGAAGCAGCAATCATAGCCTCATTTTTTTCTTCTGAGTAACCCTGTACTTGCACTCACATTTCTAAGTAAAAAAAAAAACCCAAAATAAATAAAAACAACAACACACAGACAGCAAGATAACATAAGACAGCATTTCCCCCTCACCTGGAAGAAGGGCAGCATGTACTATTTTCTTGGCTTTGTCCTTTGTCCTCATTGTTCATCTATTTAAGAGCTTTTTGCCTGTCATCTTTCATGGGATGTGAGCTTGGCAGGATCAAAATGCCACATGCTACTATTTTTACCAACAGAACTCCTTGGCTTGTGTATGGCTTTCTAGAGAAACTGCAGTTTGTGATCTTTTGGCTCAGCTGGCTTTAAAGCATGGGCCTGTTAGAATTCTTTGGAGAGTCTGTAATGAGGCGGTGCAGAGAATAGCAGTGGGCTCTCTCACCCTTCCAGATGGCACATGGGATAGCTAGGAATAAACACACCTATTAAAATGTCTCAAAGTATCATTCAGTGGGTGAAATTCTCTCACAGTAAACTAGTGCATACATGCTTCAGATCTTAAAATGTACAGTTTCTTAATTCATTTATTTACTCCACCAATGCTTTTTTCTTGCAACTCCTTCAAGCATTGTTCACTGCCGCATACTGGATCCCCAAATTTGATTTAACAGAGTATGCACTTCTGTCTGATGTATATGAGTGCTGGGCTGATAGGTGGATGGGTCCGGTGGTGATGGTGTACACAGGTCTCCCTGCTGTACCACAGCACAGCTGCTTTGAGGTGAACTGAGTATCCCTCCACACTGCTGCTGGAGTTGCCCAAATGCATTGTTTTGGATGACTTCTGTGTCCATATAGTCGATGACTCATTTTGGTTAGTTCAGGATTTCCAAACCCCCTAGGGTGACCAGATATCAAGTGTGAAAAATCGGAACAGAGGGTGGGGGGTAATAGGCACTTATGTAAGAAAAAGCCCCAAATATCTGGACTGTCCCTATAAAATAGGGGCATTTTGTCATCCTAAAGCTGCCATAGCAACCATGACTTCCTAGCTGGTTTATGGATTGGACCGTAAAGATAGCTACATTCCAAATTTTGGGGCAAATCCTCAGCAGATATAAACTGGCATGGCTCCATCGACTTCAACAGAGGTATGCAAATTTACTCTAGTCCCTTGCTTTTAGGCCAAAATTGGACATACCGGGGTGAAGTGGAGATTACACCCTTGTTTTGGACTGACCACTGCCTTCTTCAAGTCACTTGCGGCTTCTGCTTTTGTAAACTGCCAAACAGCTCACAAGTAAGCCACAATCACATGTCACCATAACCACAGGATTTCAGCTGCCTCCCTTGCTCCAGATTGCTTTTCAGTCCAGCTTAGAGAGTCATTTGTAGAGCCAAGTGAAATACTGAATTTTCAGTTTTCAAATAAATAAATAATGGGAAAAATACCTGACACAAATGAAAATGGTAGCTTTTTGCCACCACCTCACAGACAAAACTAAAAGGAGGTGAAGAACATTCCAAATACAGAATAAAACACCATGACCATTGGCCACCATATTGGCAGTTCAGCTCACAGCCCAGGCATTGAATCAGCATGGAAAATGACCCTCTCTTTCCTAATGAGAGATGGTCCATCTAGGTCAGGTCCAAGAGATTTTGTCACTGCAATATAGAGAGCGTGTCTATGTTATGTTATGTTGTACTGTAGCAAAACAATTCAAAACAACTTTATGGCAAGGAAGGCGCTTGATAACATGTTGATGTAGATCAGCAAAGCGAAGTACTATGCCATAATGGACTGCACTTCCAACATTAGGCACAGGGAAAAGGTGTCATTTATATTAAGATTTGCTGACGACAAGGATGGCTGTATCCAAGCAAAGGAACACTTTACCTGGTTCCAGTCTGTGAATGACTTTACTGGAAAAGGTCTAAAATAACTGTTTATGAATGTTTTGAATGAGAGTAAAATAAAGTTTCAAGACTGTTGTGGCCAAGGCTACGACAATGGTGCGAACAGGAAAGGAAGAAACAATGATGTTCAGGCAAGGATCCTTGTACTAAATCCAAGAGCTTTCTTCGTGTCTTGTGGCTGCCATTCCCTCAACCTGGTTGTGTCAGATGCAATGTCGTCTTCTTTAGATTCAGTATCTGTCTTCGGAGTACTGCAGAGGACATATGCCTGGTTTTCAGCATCAGCTATCAGGTGGAAGATCCTCATGGACAACATTACAAATCCGACCATGAAACCACTACGTGACATTCACTGGGAGAGCTGGATTGACAGCGTAAAGCCAATGAGGTACCAAGTGACTGAAGTTTACATCAAAAATCATACATCAAAGTTTAACAAATGGAGGGGGGGAAGGTGCTGAAGACACTTCGCCTGGGGCCATTTGGTCTAGGGCTGGCCCTGCAGCCCTTACCATATTGGAAGATTGTTATCAGGTGCCCTCTCAGTCTTCTTGTCTCAAGACTAAACACATTCAGTTTTTTAACCTTTTCCCAGAGGTCAGGTTTTCTGGACTTTTTGTCATTTTTAATCACTTTCCTCTGGACTCTCTCCAATTTGTCCACATCTTTCTTTAACATATAGGGCCAGAATTGGACACACTACTCCAATTGAGGCCCTGTCATAAACAGATAGCTAAGGGTTAATGTCTCTTTCACCTGAAGCACCTGACCAGAGGACCAATCAGGAAACTGGATTTTTTCAACTTTGGGTGGAGGGAATTTAGTGTCTGGAGTCTTTGTTTTCTGTCTGCCTGCTTTCTCTGAGCTTTGGAGAAGTAGTTTCTGCTTTCTAATCTTCTGTTTTTAAGTGTAAGGACAAAGAGATCAGATAGTAAGTTATATGGTTTCTTTTCTTTGGTATTTGCATGAATATAAGTGCTGGAGTGCTTTGATTTGTATTCTTTTTAAATAAGGCTGTTTATTCATATTTCTTTTAAGCAATCCACCCTGTATTTGTCACCTTGATACAGAGAGACCATTTGTATGTATTTTTCTTTCTTTTTTATATAAAGCTTTCTTTTTAAAAACCTGTTAAAGTTTTCTTTACTGGGAAATTTCAGGGAAATTGAGTCTGTACTCACCAGGGAATTGGTGGGAGGAAGAAATCAGGGGGAGATCTGTGTGTGTTGGATTTGCTAGCCTGATTTTGCATTCCCTCTGGGTGAAGAGGAAAGTGCTTGTGTTTCCAGGACTGGGAACGGAGAGGGGGAGTCACTCTGTTTGGATTCACAGAGCTTGTGTCTGTGTATCTCTCCAGGAGCACCTGGAGGGGGGAAGGGAAAAAGGATTATTTCCCTTTGTTGTGAGACTCAAGGGATTTGGGTCTTCGGGTCCCCAGGGAAGGTTTTTCAGGGGGACCAGAGTGCCCCAAAACACTCTAATTTTTTGGGTGGTGGCAGCAAGTACCAGGTGCAAGCTGGTAATTAAGCTTGGAGGTTTTCATGCTAACCCCCATATTTTGGACGCTAAGGTCCAAATCTGGGACTAAGGTTTGACAGGCCCCAGTACCAACTGGACCAGGACAATTACCTCCCATGTCTTACATACAACACTGCTATAAATGCATCCCAGAATATTAGCCTTGTTCACAACTGCATCACACTGTAGGCTCATATTCAATTTGTGATTCACTATAACCCCCAGACCCTTTTCAGCAGTACTACCATGTAGTTATTTATTTCCTATTTTGCAATTTCATATATGACTTTTCCTTTCTAAATGTCTTTATTTGTACTTGTCTTTACTGAATTTAATCTTGTTGATTTCAGACCAATTCTTTAATTTGTCAAGGTCATTTTGAATTCTAATCCTGTCCTTGAAAGTGCTTGCAGTCCTCCCAGATTGGGGTCATCTGCAAATTGTATAAGCATACTCTTCACTCCATTATCCATTAATTAAAAATATTGACTAGTACCAGACTGAAGACACACCCCAGCAGGACCCACTAGATATGTCCCCCCCCAGTTAACTTAGTTATGCATGTGCTTACATGCTGTCCTTAATACCAATATGGATGCTTTCCTGAATTGACTCTAAATGCTGCAGCCTTTTAAAGGATGTTGTACTAAAGGAGACATTGTACCTGCTTGGAGTACAAGCCTTGCAGGAGCTTCAACTCAGCTCATCCACCCTGCACAGTCCCCCATGTGGCCCCCTCCATCCATAAATAATGCTTTGTACTTTATCATGTAGTAAAATATAGGAAAAGTCGTTCTTTGGGTATTTACAATCCTCTTGGTCAACCACCACGACAGAGTCATAACTACAACTTTCTTTATTGTTTGCTAGCTTTAATTGATTATCCTTTTTATTACTGGCTGCATTTGAAACCTTCAGAAAATAGAACAAAAATTATTCACAGTATTAAAAATTTCTCCAATCTTCATTGTTTGCTCTTTTTAGTGTTGTTTATTGAATGATTACCTTACCATTAGCAGATAGTAATTGAAGTATATAAAATGCAAATGCCTGCAATATCCAACAAGCATATTTTACTGACAAAATTTAATTTAAATGCATGTAGTGATTGCTCTTTTTGTGTGCATAGAATGGAGTTTAATAGGGATACATAACATGTCCTACTTAGATTAATTAATCTATTTATTCAACAAATCAAAATGATGTCAGTAGTTTAGTTACCAATATGGAAAGATAGGTGATAGCTGAGCATATGGTCTGCAGTTAAAATAAGCTTTTCTGTTGTCTGTTGTTTGTTAGTTTACAATACACCAACAGCAGCTTCTGGGATATTAGAGAAAAGATTATGAATTGTTCTTAACAGAATAGATGATCCTGTTTCTAGAACAGACTCACAAACATAAGACAAACATAAGACTTAAAAATAAAATGAACACTGTGTTCTGTGTCCCTTTTTTTTTTTTTTTTGCAGTGAGTTAGATTCTGGACCCAAAATTCCCTTTTACTACTGAATAATTCCCACTGACGTCAAGTTTCAGACAGTTTTCTTTATGATCTCCAACATAAAGGTAACCAACATCATATGGAATATCTCCCTTGCCCCATTTATGGAATCAGCAGAAATCATCCATGCCTCATCAGGAGAGATCTGGAGAGAGGTGAAAGCTTTAATCACCATTCAGGGACCTTCCCTTGCACGTATTCCTCCAGAATCCTCACTGTAATTACAAAGACAAATGAAAACTGCTCATTACAGCTGGGTGCAGTTGTGGCAGAAGTACATGTTCTGTTCCTTCTTTCTTTTCTAAACAGTCCATGATAACAAAATCACCTTCCTAAACCACAAAGCTAATTGAATTGTAGTGTGTACAGTACATACCATGATATGTCTAGGCATGAATAGGAACGCCAGATGGAGATCAGTATTACATATTTACATTGGCTTAGTCATTGTATTATTAGTGACCAATCAAATGGAGGCAATCAGCAATGAGAAAATGGTGGCAGCAGTATCAAGATAATGAAACAAAAGTGTTTGAGAATTCTAGATTACGTAACCCCAGGGACTAAATCTATTATTGAGACAGGAGAAAGTTTTCACTTAAACTTTGCCAACAAGGAGAAAGGAGAAAAAATAAATATCAATTTTTTTGTTGCAAATGTTAAGAAAAAAGAGTTTTTAAAATGTTGTAAAAGCAGCAAAGAGTCCTGTGGCACCTTATAGACTAACAGATGTTTTGGAGCATGAGCTTTCGTGGGTGAATACCTACTTCGTCGGATTCATGTAGTGGAAGTTTCCAGGCAGGCAAGCTAGAGATAATGAGGTTAGTTCAATCAGGGAGGATGAGGCCCTGTTCTAGCAGCTGAGGTGTGAAAAACAAGGGAGGAGAAACTGGTTCTGTAATTGGCAAGCCATTCACATTCTTTGTTTCATCCTGAGCTGATGGTGTCAAATTTGCAGATGAACTGAAGCTCAGCAGTTTCTCTTTGAAGTCTGGTCCTGAAGTTTTTTTGCTGCAGGATGGCCACCTTAAGATCTGCTATAGTGTGGCCAGGGAGGTTGACATGTTCTCCTACAGGTTTTTGTATCTTGCCATTCCTAATGTCTGATTTGTGTCCATTTATCCTTTTCCGTAGAGATTGTACAGTTTGGCCGATGTACATAGCAAAGGGGCATTGCTGGCATATGATGGCGTATATTACATTGGTGGACGTGCAGGTGAATGAACCGGTGATGGTGTGGCTGATCTGGTTAGGTCCTGTGATGGTGTTGCTGGTGTAGATATGTGGGCAGAGTTGGCATTGAGATTTGTTGCATGGATTGGTTCCTGAGCTAGAGTTACTATGGTGCGGTGTGCAGTTACTGGTGAGAATATGCCTACTTTCGTACCTCCAGCTTCCATCCCGGGCACACCACACGATCCATTGTCTACAGCCAAGCACTGAGGTACAACCGCATCTGCTCTAACCCCTCAGACAGAGACCAACACCTACAAAATCTCCATCAAGCATTCTCAAAACTACAATACCCGCACGAGGAAATAAGGAAACAGAACAACAGAGCCAGACATGTACTCAGAAGCCTCCTACTGCAAGACAAACCCAAGAAAGAAACCAACAGGACTCCACTGGCCATCACATACAGTCCCCAGCTAAAACCCCTCCAATGCATCATCAGGGATCTACAACCCATCCTGGACAACGATCCCACACTTTCACAGGCCTTGGGTGGCAGGCCAGTCCTCGCCCACAGACAACCTGCCAACCTGAAGCATATTCTCACCAGTAACTGCACACTGCACCATAGTAACTCTAGCTCAGGAACCAATCCATGCAACAAACCTCAATGCCAACTCTGCCCACATATCTACACCAACGACACCATCAGAGGACCTAACCAGATCAGCCACACCATCACCGGTTCATTCACCTGCACGTCCACCAATGTAATATACGCCATCATATGCCAGCAATGCCCCTCTGCTATGTACATCGGCCAAACTGTACAATCTCTACGGAAAAGGATAAATGGACACAAATCAGATATTAGGAATGGCAATATACAAAAACCTGTAGGAGAACACTTCAACCTCCCTGGCCACACTATAGCAGATCTTAAGGTGGCCATCCTGCAGCAAAAAAATTTCAAGACCAGACATCAAAGAGAAACTGCTGAGCTTCAGTTCATCTGCAAATTTGACACCATCAGCTCAGGATTAAACAAAGACTGTGAATGGCTTGCCAACTACAAAACCAGTTTTTCCTCCCTTGGTTTTCACACCTCAACTGCTAGAACAGGGCCTCATCCTCCCTGACTGAACTAACCTTGTTATCTCTAGCTTGCTTCTTGCTTGCATATATATACCTGCCCCTGGAAATTTCCACTACATGCATCCGACAAAGTGGGTATTCACCCACGAAAGCTCATGCTCCAAAACGTCTGTTAGTCTATAAGGTGCCACAGGATTCTTTGCTGCTTTTACAGTTCCAGACTAACATGGCTACGCCCCTGATACTTTAAAATGTTGGTATGTGCTGGTTATGCTACTGTATTAAGGCCAGATTCTGATACGCTTTTGCTGGGGAGTACATTACATCATAAAAAGTCCTACTGCAGAGTAAAGTACTTCTCAATATAAGTAAAGGTGAATTTGACTCTTAGGGTATGTCTTCACTTCAGATTTAACTCAGGTCTGAGACCCTGGGTTGGCCTACCTCAGGCATGAGCAGCCACACTCCAATGCCATGCTTAAGTTACTGCACCAACACTAGTGCTATACTTACCCATGTGAGGTGCTAGAACTTCTGTAATCATATCCCAGGGATCTTAACACAGCAACTTTTCCACTGAATTGTGGGAGAACCTGTCTGTCCTTCAGGGCACCTGGGGGGAATTGTGGGAAGGCATTTTGAGATTATCAGGACTCAAGTGGTTTAGCCTACACACACACTGCAATGTGAGCAGGTTAACAGCCTGAGTGTCTGTAGCATAATGACTTTAGCCTATTGGCCATGGTGGGCCAGCTAGACTGGTTGTAAAGCTCCAGCACATGCAGGCCAGAGGGTTTTGTGTTTGGATGGGAGCCAGGTTAGAGACAACACCCAAGTTAATTCCGCAGCGAAGACAAGCCCTTGCTTTGTTAAGTGTGTGTAGTAAGCTAATCCTTAGGAGAAACAGAAAAGCAGATTTTTTCTTTATCGTTATAAGTACTGTATTGTAGTAACAAAGCACATTTAAGCCTTGTCTACACAAGAAAGTTGCACTGGTTTAACTCAAATTTGTGTGGACACTCATATCAGTTTAGGAGTGGCTTATTTTGGTTTAGCTTAAACCAGTTCCCAATTGACTTAAACTAAACCAAGGAAAAGACACTCCTATATGTAAATAAGAGTGTTTACACATAAGTTTGCAGTAATTTAACTCTCTAGGTTTATATTCACACCTTAGGTTACATCTGTGTGGCTTTCTTGTGCAAATCACAAGTCACTGTAGATACAGGACTCAAGCACTGGAGAGTGTGGGACCAAATCCTAAGGGGCATGGAGACCTTCTACTCCTTTAAAAGGTAGCTGCATGGCAGCCTGACCAATCCTGAGGACAGTCAAGTAAACGTAAAAGAGTGAGGTTTGGACCTCGAGGTCCAAAAAAGGATGAGGAAACCTATGAAAGAGAGTTTGCATCTTCCTTCACCATGTCTCTGTTGATCCTGACTTTCTTCCTCTCATACCCAGCGGTCCTGGTGTACTGCCTTGTGATGCCCACATTAGTGGCTGCTCCTGAGTGGGGATTCACACTGTCTATTCTACTCTGTATTGACTCTTATAGACTCCTAATGGCAGTGCTCGCCCTTTGGGAGCTCTAAGCATGAATATTGCACCCCCCCAACACATAATAAAAAGTGCATAGGGGGTCCCCTTGAGCTGCTTGGGGCCATAAGCAATTATTTACTCTGCTTATGTCTAGTGCCAGCTCTGAATTCTCCCCTCATTACCACGATATCTGAATGCCTTCCAGTAGTGCATTAGGCAATGTGACTAGCATCTGTCACATGTGGCTTGTTCTTCTAGTATCTTCTAACGAGGAGGCTGGTTTCAATATAAATCCATTATTATGAACAGAAACAATGCACAGACAAAGGTACCAAAACTTTCCACTCTTCTGTGCAGCTGCAGTCTGTGCTTGCCCTGTCTTGGGCTGCTTTGTTTCTCTCCAGCAGGAGGTGTGTCCAAGGAAACCAAGGACTGTATCTAGAGCAGGGATTGGCAGTCTTTGGCATGTGGCCCACCAGGGAAATCCTCTGGTGGGCCAGGACAGTTTGTTTATCTGCAGTGTCCGCAGGTTTGGCCGATCGTGGCTTCCACTGGCCGCGGTTCGCCATTCCAGTCCAATGGGGGCTGTGGGAAGCAGCGTGGGCCAAGAGATGTGCTGGTTGCCGCTTCCCGCAGCCCCCATTGGCCTGGAGTGGCGAACTGCGGCCAGTGGGAGCGGCAATCGGCTGAACCTGTGGACAATGCAGGTAAACACACTGTCCTGACCTGCCAGCGGATTTCCCTGACAGGCCATGTGCCAAAGTTGCCGATCCCTGATCTAGAGGGTACTGCAAATGTGGCATCTTTATGCTTCTTGAAGAACTTTGTAGCATTGTTCTTTCTCTCATCTCCTACCCAGGGGGAGAACTGTGTATGCCATGTAGTGTTTTGTTTTGATGGGGGCATTGTTTTCTTTTGATTTTTTAAAATGTACTCACAGCTATGTGTTTATATGACAGAAGGCAGGTCAAAGAAATGTGCCTTGCACTTGAAGTGGAAAGTGGTGAGGTTTGTGATAAGCCTTAGATCCTGTGGGAATTCATTCCACAGTCTTGGAACAACTTCTATGAAAGCCTCTTGCTCAGACAAGGAAGAATGTAAGTTCACTAAAGGAGGGAAGATTTAAGTTCTCTGAAACCAGCACCTCTTCCAGACAACCTCACTTGCTCTAGACCCCCTGACAGAATGGTGGGTGCAGGTGGCTTGTGCCACTGTACTCCCCTCTCCTGAAAAACTTTGCTACTGATGGCCCAGAGCTTGGGTTCTGCTGCAGCCCCGTATCTCCTTTGCTTGGGATACATTAACCTAAATACATTAGTGCTAGTCTAAAACTAAGGTCAATGAGGGGGTATCAGAATTAAAAGTTTCTGATAGTAGCTCCCAATCTTGTGATTCCCATTCAGGCAAAATTCCAGTTGAAGTCAATGGGAGATTTGCTCAAGCAAGGAGGACAGCATTTGACCCAAAAGAAGGAGTCCATGTGCTGAGCAGATCAGTGCACATATGATACATTAATTATTTTTCTTCTTGCCCTAAAATTCCTGAAGCAACTTTACTTTCATGCATAGAAATCTACTCATATCAATGCAGTAATCCTCTCTAGCCTAGCTTTCTTTACTCAGGTACAGCTTCCCACTTGAGTGTAAGTATAACACCGACAGACCCCAGTGGACAGGATCAAACTTGGGATCTCTGAAAGTAAATGCATGAGCCATGTGGCTCTTAGCTAAGGCTGTAGAGCAAACTCATTAATCTCTAAGTGGTCATGGTACCACTATAGGGGACAGAACACCAGACCCAGGAAGTGTATGGGATACATAAGCACTCATCATGTTTGGAAATCAGCCAAAAATGAGTGAATGCCTTGCAGAAAATCTGAGATTTCTATATAAAGAAACGGGTATTGTCCAACTCAAAATGGGAAATCTGTTTTGTTTATCATAAAGCTAACTTTCCATTGTATTTCTTGTGGGGGAGCTCCAGTAAAAGAAAAGTACCAGGGGGAAGGCAAGTGAAAAAGAAGCATGCAGAAAAAGAATATTTTCTAAAAATGTCAATGAGTAAGAGAGTTGCTTGTAAAAACCTCTAGCTTGCATGTAACAGGTCAACTTTCCTTAGCTTATGTACTGCCTTTCCAAATATGCCTTTTAAATAAATACGCACAAAAATAATATGCAATCCAAATCTCGGTACTGCCTTTACTAGTGTCTAGTGGCTCTGTCATTCTGTGTTCTTTGCAAGTGTAGAATTCATTTGAATCCACATTGTCCACTCTTTCCAATTTAAAGTAAGTACATAAACAATAGCTTCAATTAACCCAGTATGAGTTCCCTGCTACTGTCCAATGAGAATAAAGGTTTAATTGATTTAAATTGCTAAAGATCTTTATGGTTATGTGACACAGAAATCATTTTAGTATTTTTTTTTAAATTGCTGCTGGGCTTTTTTTAGCACTGGACACAGCTCATCAAAGCTTTACACGTGTTATATATAAGAATAAGCCCACATTTCTGAATGCGTCACTGTATTTTGAGCTGCAGGTTTTAAAGATTCTGATACTAGGTTAGTATCTCCCAAATCTCACTGTTCTTGTTAGTATGTTGGAACATCTGTTTCTTTTAGTATTAGAGAGAGTTTCTCTCTCTCTTTTTATTGCTTCACTTCAAGAAACATTTTTACATTTATCTACTCTGAATAATAATTGTCACCTAAGAGCCCAGCTACTGGAGAATTTTTACATCTGAGATCAATCTTTCTTAAAGTATTGCCACCCCTTTCCCAAGAGGAAGTAGATTTCAACACCTTGCTGGCCAGTTTCCCATTTGGAGAAGAAATTGGTGACATGGAATCAGGGAATTTTAGCGTAGTTTGTTCACTTACAAAATGTACACAAGTCCTGTTTCCTTGACCACAGATGAGAGCATGCTGCACTCAGACAACTCTCTTTTGGAGGAACCTCAAGTCAGGCAACTCTGCTCTTTCCCAATCAGAAGGAGCTGTCTTCAGCCTCTGTCTCTCCTGTGATCTCACTCTAATCTCACAGTTTAACATGCATCACACTGCTCCAGCCCCAGCCTATCATCTTTACTCATGTGAAATCCTATAGCCCAAAACTTTTCTGCTAGGACCATGTGGACTTCATAGATGAGTCTGAGCATCAGCTCACCTTTTGGGCAGCTGCTTTGCAAAACTGGGAAGGTACCAGCAGAGTGGAAAGAAGGGATAGTTATTCTGCTCTCTAAGGGGAAAGGCCCACTGAGTGTGGTAGCTTTAGGCTATAGGCCAATAACTCTGCTATCTGTCCCTGGAAAAGTCTTCACACATGTCCTACTCACTTGTCTCCAGCCTCTCTTTGTGAAATGCCATCACCCAAAGCAGTTGGTTTCCACTGGCAGGTGATCTATAATGGACACTATACTTGCTCTGTCTTTTATCTGAGATCCATGGTGACTTTAATCAGCCTTTGACAGAGGCATATATAGACCTAAAGGCAACCTTCAATTCTGTCAATAGAGCTGTCCTGTAGAAGGCCCTACATTATCACTACAAAAGTTTTTTTTCTCCTGCTGATTATAACTCATCTTAAATAATTAGCCTCTTAGAGTTGGTATGGCAACTTTCACCTTTTCATGTTCTCTATATGTATAAATATCTTCTTACTATATGTTCCATTCTATGCATCTGATTAAGTGGGCTGTAGCCCCTGAAAGCTTATGCTCAAATAAATTTGTTAGTCTCTAAGTTGTCACAAGTACTCCTGTTCTTTTTACAGGACACTGGTGTTTCCAAAACCCTTCTGTGGCTAATTCCAGATCTACATGAAGACTCATGGGCAGGGACGCACTGTGGGACCTAGGGGTCTGACAGGCTTCATACTAGATATAAGGTAAAGTAGGGATGTATCCTGGCCCCAACCAGTAAAACAATATAACTATCAGTATAACTGTCAATTCAACCTCTTTTACCAACCTGGGTTTTGTGGATAATGTCCTCTTTGGTTAGGATGCAAACAACCTTAAAGATGCCCTGGAGAGTTTCCAATATGAGACAGCTATCTTTGGACTAAGAGTTTCTTGGGCAAAAACAAATAGCCAGAGTGTTGGTGCAAAAGTTGTGATACAAGACATCTGCGCTTTGCAACAAACTATGGATGTAGTGGATGACTAAATCTACCTATGCAGTAAGCTGTCAAATGGGTGCTGCCAGTCAGACATCTTAAGGAGAATTGTTTAGCATCCTCAGCAATGAAGGACCATGGAGACAGAAGGTAAGAGTATCTACAAAAGTGCAAATTGATCAAACCTGCATACTTCTGATGCTCTTCTGTGGATGTGGAAGTTGCTTAAACAACACATCATGTCATTAGACACTTGGTGTTGCAGACCTTTGCTAAGCATACTGTTGTTGTTCGCAATACAAAGGAGTTTAACTGCTGGACAGAGAAGATTACTTTAACCCACTCAATCTCCTTAACAAGTTTGTGGTTCTTATATTTCAATGAACCCTATTGTGCAAGCCATTTGCACCTTTCACCATAACAGTGTAAGTGCAAGGCCAATTTTATAGTCAGTTTCAGTGTCACCATATGTCAATTTCTCACTTGCCAGCAAGACCGATATAAACATCAACGGGAGAGAAAAATCTTTTTTATATATTTTTTTAAACAAACAAACAATTCAGGACATACCATTAAAAGTGTTCTCTACCAGGCCCCAATCCTGCAGACAATTAAGTGTGTGAGTTAAAGTGAATTTAGTTAATTTACTATTTTAAATAATTTTGTATTAAACCACCATGGATCTGGCTCTGGTGGCTACAGTTTCAAGCTCAGAGTGGAAGTTACCTCTGTCATTTGTCTCAGATCTAGTGTCTGTAGGAACACAAGACGACCAAGGATAGTAACATAGACATTCACAACATCTAATCTGCCTTATCAATTTTATTAAAGTCACCAACAAGGTTATGATTATCCAAGCATATAAATATAAAAATACCCACGCACAAGTTATAGCTATAGCTATACTCACATCCCCCTAGATAGTCTTCTGGTCTGATAGGTTCCTCACAAATTGATCATCTATAGAGAGATGGTTCCTGCTGGAGTTTTCCTGATGGTAACTCATTTTTCCCAATCTGGGCATTCTCTTTTATAATGTGATTCTGACTATACCTAATACCCAGCATATGTGCAGGAAAGGGGCACCCCTCTTTTTCCTTATCTGTGTTGTGTCCCCCAAGAATATTGGGGTACTCTGTTTTTCACAGGTTTTTGTAGTTCCTTTTATTCTTATTAGCATTTACGCACATCATGCACTTGCGGTTAGAGCACAGGTTAGAGAAATGTGACAACCGGGTATCTTGTAATAAAAAATTAATCTTGCAGTTAAGTTTTCACAATACCCCCCATTGGCATGGAGGTGGAACAAGTTTTACGAATCAAAAATCCATGAACGAGGTCAGGAAAGAATGTAAAGCAAGGGGAGGTTCGGGACCAGAACACTAAGATCCAGCAGAAAGATGATGAAGGTCTATGAAGAAAACTCAGTTACAGGTCAGCAAGTAACCTCTTAAGTCACTCAGTCTTCTGCTTCTTAAACTGTGCGGCTTGATATTCAACTACTCAAAAAACTACCAGCGTTTCAGAAGTGACATATGGATGTTCCAGTTTAACTGTGTCAAACTTCCGTCAGCTGCTGTGCCATGCAGTCCCTGTTGAATGCCGTTGTATTTTTCAGTGAACAGCTACTGTACCTCAACTTTGAAGAGTTTATTTATAGTCAGATCTAAAGGATGGCAGCATTTTGGGTCCATGAGAGGAAAGCAAATTATGTCTACAGTTTCAGATTACAATTTTAGATTCTCTGGCCAAGACATTCTAAACAGATACAACAAGTAAATTCTTCACTGTTGTATAGGTTACATATACTAGACTAGAAATTAATGTCTGTGATCTACAGCTCCAAAACTAAATTAACATGATATCACTCTTAGCTTAGTTGTTGCTTGGAATGAAGGAGCTGAGTGGGTGGACCTTATTGGGATAGCACCTAATTTTCTTTATTCAGTAAAAAATTCTGATTTTCAAAAACCAAAACTGAACATTATTACTAACATTTGAAATGTTTAATCAAAAATGGATTTTTACCAAAACTTTCAGTTCTCAATATTTCATCTAAAAACCAGGAAATATCATCAGAAATGAAAATTTGCAATTTTTTTTGGTTTATTTTTTATTAAAAGCCATTGGTCATCAAAATTACTTTACAATAAAACCTCCTAACTAGCTCTAATATTGCATATATTTCCTCGAGCCGGACTGACTTTGGGATTTTCCTATGCTTTTGACAGCACTGATCTTCTATAATCTTATGTTTATTGCAGGTTGGTCATTTTGACTCTGATTCCTTCCATCCCTTTCATTGATAAAGGAGGAAATTCTAAGCACCAGACCTGCAGTGGAAATGTATAAAACATAATTGCTAAATCTGGCAAGACTTCATGTTCTTCAAATTCTTCTGTTTGAATGTCTCTATTCAGCTCACATTTATAGTTTTTTAGATTTTCCTCTTCATCCCAACTCATGGCTTTTATATATCACAGTGCTCAACACCACATTGGTTTGTTGCAAATTAGCTGACTGGAATGTACCACTCATGTCCAAATCCTCTTCAGCTGGAATGATCCCCAGAATCCTTGCTTTCACAAAATGTCCTTCTCATGGTCTGATATAAAATATTTACATTTACCTATTCTCTTCCTTTGGCAGGCACTGACGTCTTTTTGGAGTTAACACAGAAGAAAAACTATTGCATTTTCGAAACCCCCATAATGGATTTCCAATGGGAATACAACCCAAAACCTCCTGCACTAAGGTAGTCTTTCTATTGACTTCAGTGAGCTCTGGATTAGGCCCTTAAAAACACAGACCACTGCCACTTGAACTAAAGGAGTAGCTTCATTAAGTCATAGCAGTAATAAGCTCTTATTCTTTATGAGGAGCCACCATTATAGGGAAATATGACACACTAAGCTGGTGTGTTGCAGTTATGGGGGATCTAGACACATGATTGACAGACATATGGTCAAAAGGCTGAAAAGGTTTCATTACAAAAGAGTTCAAAAGATGGAAAGTTGATCGAACTGAAAAGGCAGCAGAAATGTATCTGCTGGCTCAGAGAAGCGGGAGGAGAGGTAGAATGCCACTACAAAATATTCTGTGTAGAGTCATTCTGATTTGCAAAATAAACTCTATAACAGGAGTGGCCAAACTTACTGCCACTCTGAGCTGCATACAAAAATCTTCAAAAGTTCTAGAGTCAGAGCGCATCTGTCGGGGCTCATGGCTTCAACCCTGTGGGAGGCACCTGATGGGGCTTGGGTTTCAGCCCTGATTCTGCTGAAGCCCAGAGCCCTGGCAGGTGCACCCTGCGGAGCTGAAGCCCCGAGACTCCCCTCTCCACTGGGCAGAAGCCTCTACCTCACCAACCTGCTGCAAGGCAGCGATCCTGAACTCCGCCCCCCCCCCACTCTGATAGGTGGACAACGGGGTGTGGGGACTCCACAAGCCGCACTTTAATGCTGAAAGAGCCGCATGTGGCTCACGGGCCACAGTTTGGCCACTCCTGCTCTATACTTAATGCACATACAATTCTGGATCTGCAAGAAGGGAAAGAAGCCTCTGTCTTGGTTTCTAGCTTGCTAATTGGTCATTATCACCTTCCTTGACCTTTTCTGAACTAGCAGAAACACTCATATCTGCTTTTTGTGATACCAGTTTCTGGCTTACATGACTTTTTAGCCTTTCAGCTATATGTTTGTCTGTTCGACCTTGTGACCTCTTGAATTTATGAGATGTAACCATATGATCCCAATCCATTGTGCGGAAATGCAATATCTCCATCCAAATTATCAGCTGATATATTAGTAAGGAAGATAGAATTAATATAAGTTCAATTTGTTAGCGAAAATGCACTTAGAAGTGAATGAAATTCAACTGATTCACTGCCACAGTTAGGTCAAGATGTTGACGGAGGTGATGGTTTGACTTTTGGATTGTATGAGTTTTATTACAAATAATTACCTGATGCAGAACAGGTGCCATCTCTAACATGGCATCTGCTACCTTATCAGGATAAATATAACACTTTGAAGCTTACAGACATTTTGCCATTTGGTATAAGTGCAGTAATTCTAAATTTCAGGGAAAGAAAGTACTTATGAAAGTGCTTTTCTCTTAAACTAACACAGACGTTATAATGACTAGCAAATTTCTCTGATATCTGTCTAGTTTGTTATATGCTTCTCATTACTTCAGTATTGAAATGTAAATATTAATGAATTTACCTTGGCAAAACCCCAAAATGTATGAAAGTGTTATCCCCATTTTTCAGATGGGGAGCTAAGGCACAGAGAGATTAAGTGACTTGCCCAAGGTCATCTAGGCATAATATGGCAGAGCCAGGAATTTAATCCACATCTCCTGAGTCTCCATGCAGAGCCTTAACTGCAAGACAGGCCGAACTTGGGTGTCTAAAATTAGAAACGTCCATATTTGGGTACTTATCTAAGCAGTTTGAGGTTGAGACGAGACCCTGCCAGTGAGACTTCATTGATTTTTTGAATGTAATATCGTGTAATAATGTAATATTACCTTCTTAGTGTAATAACTAGGAAAGCCACTTGTCAAAATAGTGTCACAACTTTATTTATCATTTAAAAATTAGCTGTGGTCCCAATACTGATTTTGTACTCCCCTGCTAGTTTTCCAGACTGAAAAAAACAACAAACCACTGACAGCCATGCATTTGTCACATGTTAATACATCATTCATTGCAAGACATATTTCTCTGCCTACCCTTTAGACCTTCACCACTAATGTGAAACTTCCTTCTATACTTCATGAGAATTTAATTGTAATGCTGGCTGCATCCCTTTTGTCCACCCCAGCTTTTATATCTTCAAATGACCTCTCTTATTATCTGCATTAGTGAAACATGACCATGCTTCTCTGCAACATGGCTACCAATCCTTAATCAAGACTCCCCTCCATCTCTTTTTTTGCAAGTGTTCCCAAATGATCTCTAAAAAACCCAGTACTTAATATTTTTTCTAAAATTAAAGTTGAACTAATTGGGCTATAATCTTCTGGAGTATCCACAGGACATCTTTTAATTATGACATTTAGCTAGCCAATTTCCTATCTTCGGGGTCTCTGTTGAACTTACATTAAACGATCCTTTTAAAATTGTAGCTATTTTTTCCTCCAGTTAATAACATCCTTCACAATCAGAATCCTTGGATATGGAGGTAGGTTAGGTCCTTATGCCAGATTTATTTGATAAAATAAAACTGTTCACAGATGTTGACATCACACAAATCAGCAGGGAAGCAAAAGAATGAATGGGTGCGGAGGTCAAAATAGCCTCTTGCCCTAATTGGATCTGGGCTAGGTTTGATTCCTGCTGGTTTGCTATGGGGACACCTGTATTGCTGCTGTGCATTCTATATCTATTTTTTTAGCTTAACAGAGGCTTTCAGTCTCTGGGGTTGCCAAGCCAGTGTCTTTCATGAACACTAAGAGACAAATCCTAAGGTCTATTTGTGAAGCACTGTGGAAGTACTAGCCCCAGCCAGTCATAAAAACTAGCTTTGCATCAAGCTCACTGATTGTGCAGATGATTGGTTTGGTGTATAAGGTACTCGAATGCAGTCATGGGGGGATGGTACAGCAGTGCTCATTGGTGGAGTGGGGTGAGGGGACTCAAGAAATAATGCAAATGGGTTCCTGGTTCACTGATCAGACCTATGCACCTCATGGTCTTGTCTCTGTTATGTCTCCAGGTTCAAATAAACCAATGTACCCTCTTCTTTTCTACAGGGGGTAAAAGAGAAAATGAAGGTGCGCATTTTCCCAGAATTTCTAATTTGAAAACAAAAAATATTTCATTTTCTCAGTCAACATTTGAAAAATTAAAATATTAAATTAAAAATTAAGATATTAATTGAAAAAAAATCTGGAAAAGGAGTAATTTTTATAAAAATCAATTTTTCAATAAAAAATGTCAGATTTTTGATGAGCACTAATATAAATATGATTATTTTCTCTAAAGTTTTATAGGACATTTCCATAATAGAGTTTTGGGGATGAGATCAGAGTGTAGAGTCTTGAATATTTAATTATTTAGGTGGGGCTCTGTTCTATTTCCTCATAGACCCCTTTTGCTAAAGTGTCTTCATCCTAGTTACATTCCTAGTCTCGCATCTCTACCTGACTCCTCTGTTTCAGACATATCAGTTGAGAAATCTCTGTGGGCCGTGCTGGTTCATTCAATACAAACATCAGACCATAACAACAGCCATACTCAGTCAGACCAATGGTCCATCTAGCCCAGTATCCTGTCTTCCAACAGTGACCAATGTCAGGTGCTTCAAAGCGAGTGAACAGAACAGGTAATCATCAAGTGATCCATCCCCTGTCACCCAGTCCCAGCTTCTAGCAAATAGAGGCTAGGGGCACTAACTAATGCATGGTTTTGCATTCCTGCCCATCCTGGATAATAGCTATTGATGGACCTATCCTCCATGATCTTATCTAGTTCTTTTTTTGAATCCTGTTATAGTCTTGGGCTTCATAACATCTTCTGGCAAAGAGTTCCACAGGTTGATTGTGCATGTGTGAAGAAATACTTCCTTTTGTTTGTTTAAACCTTCTGCCTATTAATTTCACTTGGTGACCAATCTTTCAAGCTATCCTTGGAATTTTGCCTGATTGCTGGGATGTCAAGAAGCTGGGACTATTTCTCCTAATGTCATCTCCAGAGACCTGGTGGTGGTGGGGGTGGTGGTGGTAGTGCAGAGTGAAGACAGACATTATCCCTTGAGAAGCTATGGAGTGGGTGGGCAGGTGGGGTAAGAAAAAGAAAAGAGACAGAGGCAGGGGGTTGCGAGTGCAGGGAGAGGCAGAGTTTCTTTTCTCTCAGGCTCAGAGAAGGCCTCCATGGCTGTGAAGCACAAGTGAACTATGGAGGTCCTGACATGCCAGGGCCAAGGATTGGCTTTATACTCATATGAAAAAAAAAATCACAGTTTGGGCACACTTGGTGATTCCCTGTCTGTAAAAGTATTTTCTGATCAAGAGAAAAACACTTCCTACCATCTCTGCTTGCACAAATGGATGTAACAACCCTTTCAATGTCACAATAATTAACATTTTACTTCTAGCTTTCACCCTTCAGATTGTGATTACTTCATTTTTTTCGATCAGCTAGGGCCTTCATCATGACAATTCTATTTGCCTGGGAAGCATTTAGATACCATGGCAATGTGCACTATAGAAAACCCTAAGCTAGAGAAATAGAATGAATCATTTACACAATACTCCCATTTTCCATGTTTTCCCTAACCATATACAATTTCTCTTTCCCTATATTCTGTTGTGTGGATATGGATATACATATATAAATATTTACACACCCGCTCATAATATGAATTTATTTTTACATAGCATCCTTCATACGACGTATCAGAAAATGCTGCACACTGCAAGGTAGAATAGTGAGAGAAAGCACTTTACAAAGGTTGGTGCAGTCACTCTCATAACAACAGAACTGGAAACACGTCACTCAAAGATGGATTAGAGGAAAAGAAAATAATTGATTACAATCCATTTTCTTCATCTGACTTCACATTCTTTCAGTGTGTGCTTTTTAAAATTCATTACTTTTTCCGCTGCCTTTGGAACCATGCTTAATGCCCTCCATCACCTTATATTATGATCATGGCTGGGTAGTAGGCACAGATGGCTCAGAAGATTCATTCTTCATATTTTGGGCCCATATCCAAGAGTGAAAACAGCACCAAAGCTGTAAAACCTCACTAAAAAATAAACAAGTGTTTTGTCCAGTAATTCGTGCTTGTCAATTAAAGGACGCTCTACGCAAATAGAATGTGTAGAGTGATTTTACCCTCTAAAAAGATTTACTGGACATGTTCAGGTGACAATTTTTCAGAGGTTTATAAATTATCCAAATATTGGTTCATTTTTATAGGGGTAGTAACAGGCCTCTTTCATCCAAAAACTATCTGCTGGAAAATTTGGAGTTCCGGCTATAAATTCTGGAGGCACTAGTGCTCTTCAAAGAAACAGCTAAGGGAAAAACTAGCATTGGCAAAACTACCTATTTGCCCCTACAGTTCACTCTTAGAAGTGGCTGAACCATTTTTGCTGAAATGTTGTGGAAAAATTCACCCGAGGCGCAGAGCAAGCATGGAAAACAGAAGCAGAATTGGTTGCAGATGGAAATTATGATTGAAGATGTTGGAATAGTGCAAACAAAAGAAATTATTTAGCTGGCTACTTTTGAAGCTTCCCCAAAAATCTAATCAGAGCAAACTATGACTTCTTTGCAGAACATGTTATCTGCTGGGAATGACTTTAGAATTTGTATTCATGTCTGTATTCTCAAGCTGATTTCATAAAACCTCACTGCCTGAGAGAAGTTGAAAAAGGCAAATTACATTGTTTTAAGTGATTTTTTCACGTAAGATTTCCCTGTGCTCTTTCCTGTGGTTTCAAACATTATCAGTGTTATTAACAAGACTTTTTGTGTCCTGACAGTTTGCCTAAATTTCCCTTCTTTTTTTTTAAAGTAACATGCTAAATGCTTTTTTTCTCTCCTCCTTTTGTTTTACAGTCTTTAAATATTTGTAGAACATCATGTCCCATGCCTCCATCACTTAGTACATACTTTGGCTTTTAAATAGATTGGTGGCATATACTCACCACCATTTACTTTGGGCCGTGTAATGACGCCATTGTCACTCCTATCTAAGTTACTTATATATATTATTGTAGTACCCAAACACCTGCCAATCTTTAGTGGATTTATCCTCACAACACTCTGTGAGGTAGGGAAGTATAGTTATCCCATTTTACAGATAGGAAACTGAGGCTAACAGACTTGCCTGAGGTCACACAGCAACAGGAACTACTGTCTCCCAAATCCAAACTAGTGTCTTAACCACTGGACCATCCTTCCTCTCTGTAAGCCTGCAAGGATGGTTATACTGAGAAGGTTAATCCTACAACATCTGAATCAATGGGGATGTAAACAGTTCTATTAGTTATAATTGGGCCCAATTCTCCGTTCTCACCAACATAGCTCCATCAGCGTCAATGGAGTTAGTTCTGATTTATGCAGCTGCAAGTGAGAGAACACTCAGGCTCTTTAGTGCAAACTAAGGGCTGGGGGAAAGCTGACAGGTGCAGAGGGGCACACGGTTTGGACAAAGACATCCCTTAGTGGAGGATCTATTAACTGAGATTCTTTATAGAGAGGATAGAAGTCGTTAAAGAACAGGTAGGAACTGAAGAGAACAGTCAAATGAAAAAGAAGACAATTCAATTACATCACGTAAAGGCAGACAGCTAAAAAGGTGACAAATTTTATAAGTGCTTGTATACAAATGCAAGAAATCTAAATACTAAGATGGATGAACCTGGTATTAAATGAGGATACTGATATAATAGGCATCACAGAAACTTGGTGGAATGATGCTAATCAATGGGACATGGTGATAACAGGGTACAAAATATATAGCAATGACAGAATAGGTTGTGCTGGTGGAGGAGTGGCGCTGTATGTGAAAGAAAGCATAGAGTCAAATATAGTAAAAAGCTTAAATGAATCAAAGTGCACCATAGAATCTCCATGGATAGAAATTTCATACCTGAACAATAAGAATATAGAATACACTACTGACCACCTGGCTAGGAAGATGATGGTAACTGTGAAATGCTCCAGGAGATGAGAGCAGCTATAAAAATAGGAAACTCCATAATAATGGGGGATTTCAACTATCCCCATATTGACTGGGTACATGTCACCTCAGGACGGGATGCTAAGATCAAGTTTCTAGACATCATTAATGACTGCTTCTTGAAGCAGCTAGTCCTGGAATCCACAAGGCAATTTGTGACTTAGTCCAAGGTGAAAGACAGGATTTGGTCCAAGAGGTGAATCTAGCTGAACCGCTCGATAGTAGTGACCATAATGTAATTAAATGTAACACCCTTGTAAGGGGAAAAACACTGAAGAAGCACACCACAGTAGCATTAAACTTCAAAAAGGGAAATGATACAAAACCAAGGAAACTACTTAAATGGAAATTAAAAACAAAGTGAAATGCCTGCAAGCTGCATGGAAACTTTTTAAAAACACCATAAGAGTTTCAAATAAAATGTATATGTCAAATTAAAAAACACAGTAAGAGGACCAAAGAAGTGCTGCAATGATTAAAAAAACCAATGTAAAAGAAGTAGTTAAAGGTATCCTTTAAAAATTGGAAGTCAAATCTTATGGAGGAAAATGGAGAGGAGCATAAACTCTGGTAAGTCAAATGTAAAAGTATAATTAAGCCGGCCAAAAAATAATTTGAACAGCAACTAGCAGAAGAGTCAAACTAACAGCAAACATTTTTTTAAAAACATCAGAAGCAGGAAGCCTGCCAAATCAGTAGGACCACTGGATGATCGAAGTGCTAAAGGAGCACCAAGGGAAGACAGGGATGTTGAGATGAAGCTAAATGAATTCTTTGAATTTGTCATCACTGCAGAGGATGTGAGAGAGATTCCCACACTTGAACAATTCTTTGTAATGGCAAATCTGAGGAACTGTCCCAAACTGAGGTTTGCAGTGCACACTGCAGTACCCAGGGCCGGTGCAACCATTTAGGCGACTTAGGCAGTTGTCTAGGGCGCTAGCATTTGGGGGGCACCATTTTCTTCGCCAGCGACCGTGGCGGCAAGATCTTCGGCTGCCCCAGCTGCCGCTGGCATTTAGGCGGAGGGAGCTGGGGCAGGGGAGCGCGGGGAGGGCCGCCTGCAGCAAGTAAGGGGAGGGGCAACACGCAGGGGAACTCTCCGCCCCAGCTCACCCCGCCCCACCTCCTCCCTGAGCATGCTGTGGCTGCTTCACTTCTCCCACCTCCCAGGCTTGCGGCGCCTAAGCTGATTGGTGCCACAAGCCTGGGAGGCAGGAGAAGTGAAGCAGCGACGACATGCTCGGGGTGCTTGTGCGCGGAGCAGGGGTGAGCTGGGGCTGGGGGGTGCCTCTCAGGGTGAGGGCGCGGGGGGGGGAGGGCGCAAGGTGGAAGTTTCTCCTAGGGCACGAAACATCCTTGCACCGGCCCTGGCAGTACCATGTACACAAGCCCAGAGAAATTAGCCTACATCCTTTTGGTATTCAGGCTGGGCCTTATGTAGTCATTTACACCAGTGCAACATTAGTATAAAATGTTACCAATCAAATTTGACAGCATTTTGCATTCACTGCACTATGTAAACCAGCGGTGGGCAACCTGCAGCCCACGGGCTGCACGCGGCCTATCAGGGTACTCTGCTGGCAGGCTGCGAGACAGTGTTTAGACTGACTGTCTGCAGGCCCGGCTGCCCACAGCTCCCAGTGGCTGTGGTTTGCCATTCCAGTCAATGGGATCTGCGGGAAGCAGCAGCCAGAATGTCCCTGTGGCCTGCGCCACTTCCCACAGCTCCCATTGCCCAGGAATGGCAAACTGCGGCTACTGGGAGCTGCGGGCAGCCGTGCCTGTGGATGGTCAATGTAAACATCGTATCACGGCCCGCCAGCGGATTACCATGATGGGCCTGGGGATTACCCATGGGCTGCAGGTTGCCCACCACTGGTGTACACAGAAGTAGAGAGTCAGACCTGTATAAGTTACATGGCAACAGGGAGGAAGGGGAGTACAGAATGAAAAGAAGCTAACAGAAACATGCAGACTAAAATGTGTGTGTATGTGAACATGTGTGCTTTATCATATTTTTATGGTGCTCATTAAAGATAGATTAAAAAAAGTTCAACACCATCAATATAAAAGACATTATGAATCTTTTTTTTTTTTTTTTTAGTATTTCCTTTCCCCCTGACATATCTGTAAAAGCCTGAGTTGTTCTTCTTAGTCCCTTTGGCTAGTATTAACTTGTTCTACTGTCCTTATCTTTTCCCAACAAGTACTAACTAACTGTATATTCTTGTTTGGTCCCCACCTCACTTTTGCTGTTTCCATTACATATTTTTTATTCTTTTTTATTTTATTTCCATTTCTCTTCAGGATCTTATTTTTGTTGCACTGCTATGCTCAGGTGCAGAAGTGTTTGACACCTGAGGGTTATAGCTGCAGGATGAAACTGATCCATCCAATTCAGTTTAATTCTGCAACTGGCTTGACATGTAAAGTGGTTTGGAGCCTATGAGTGGCACAATCACAACCTATTCCCACCCTGCCTATCATCTCTCCTTCAGTATTGAAAAGTTGATGTGTGCCTCCGATTACCCTGGGTTTATTAATAACACAGTTGCAAACAACACTCAAAGTCTCAAGCTAAAGCCCACAGAAGCCAATTCAATCCTCTGATTTTGGCAGACCACTCCTAGCCCTAGCTGACTGGAGTCCGCTTCCACTGTAGCCTTCTGTTCTTTGAGCAACCTAACAACTCCCTCCACCAAAGCTTTTTCTCTGGCTCTTTATGGAGACCAGCTGCCCTCTATCAGGCTCCATCACAAGGCTGTTAATGAGGCATAGGTGGGCTGGACCGGTTCCCCCTTAAAGGGCCCATTCTACCCTGTGACAACCTCCTTTTAGTAAACAGTTCCTAGCAATGGCTCAGATCCACTTAGTTCCCTAATCCCCAGATTTAGGAGCCTCCTCTGCCTCCTGAAAAGGAGGGATTTGAACAGGGATCTACCACCTTTTAGGTGAGTGCCCTTAACCACTAGGCTATGAGATAGTCTGGTAGGGGATTGCCTTAATAGCTCTCCTAATAATAGCATCACAACACCTGAGACCCTTTGTGGATCCAATCCAATGTGCATATCATACAACCTGATCCTTCTTAGCTAACCCTTGTTCAGTTCTAGGAACCTTTTGCCATGCCCCCAGCTTCTCTAATCATTTTGGCATGGATTATCACCCCAAGATCTGTGCAGACCTCCACCCACATGAATAGAATGGGGCTCAGCCCCCTCTGTGGCACCATCCCTCCCCTTTGTACATATCCTTTGGAGGCTTCTTCCTAAGTCGGGGGACCAAACTAGGGGCAGAATTGGTGAGTGAACTAGAGAGAGGAATGAGCAGGCTGGATGTGAGGCTGGCAGGGATGCAGCATGTTAGTACCCACTGTGGCCCTATGCAGATTCCATGGAGAGATTATTATTAGAGAACACTTTTCAGTGGCATCTCCTTCCACCATAGCCTCTGTTAAGTTAAGAACACTATATTTTATTCCCATGGGCTCTACTTCCATCCCACAGGGAAATTTTTTATTTACTGGGGGAGGGGAGAGAAATGTATTTCAATATTTTTAAATGGGTTTCCCAGTAATGACTGCAAAATCTATGGAATTAATTGAACACAAAGTGCTACTGCATCTCCAACTTGATTACATGAAAAGCTGTGTGAGTTAAAAAAGGCATCACGTCTGCTGAGTTGTAACTAATAAAGAGCAGTTAAGAAAATGAAATGAGAGCACCAGGGTGACTTGAATAAGCACTAATGCTTATTTTATAATGCATTATCAGTGAGCAAACTTCAGACCCGGTAACATGGCCGTTCTGCCTCTTGACCAGCAGGGCCAAAGCAGTCAGGTTTCACAGCAGGATCCAGGATCTTACACAGTGCTGACACTGCAGTTCAACACAGAGAGATACTGTACTGCAGAAGCGTACCTGGTCCACACCCCCTCCCAGAAGTAAAAGCAGCTAGATTTCCTGGCACAGCTGCTGCACATAGTTGTATTCAGGATGTTCTTCAATTCATACTGGCTGCCAACTTCTACTGACCATGCTTACTCTGCTTAAAGGCACAGACTTTGGTTTCCTATTACATTCGTATACTCCAGGGTGTTTATAGTTAATTATTAGTATTGGAAGCAAACATGGCAGCTACTATGTACTCAACAATAGCTTGCTATAGCCTGGATCAGCTTAAGGTATGTCCACACTGCAAAAAACCTGGTGTGTTCTTAATTTGGGTTAACTAGCCTGAGTTAAAACAGCAGTGAAGACACAGCAACTTGGCTTTTAAACTTGGGTTAGCAGCTCGAGTTAAAGCCTATAGGGGAGTTTGGGACTGAATTTGAGCTGCTAACCTGAGTTAAAAGCTGACTTGCTGGATCTTCGCTGCTCTTTTAACCGGGGTTAGCTAACACGGGTTAAGAACACATCTTTTTTGGCAGCATAGACATATGCTTAGACAAAAGCATTGGTATAAAGATTTACAAAGGAAGTATTACCAGTACCTCAGACATAGTGAGAATCTAGGAAATAATTTGAATGGTTTATCTTCTGTTTCACAAATAGACAGTCTGATGGGGCCAATCATACAAGCCGGGGAGGCTGCCTCACAAGTGCTGCTCTTGGCAATTCTACTATCCTCCAGGATGGAAATTTTTCAACATTTTTGCCAGAATCTGAAGACAATGGTAGTTGTTTCTTTCGTTAATCTGGTGAACCTTTAGATTAAATGGCTTTGAGAAAGTAAAATTAATGTCCTATGAGATGGAATTCATAAATGTTACTATTTCTGTGTAACCAAGTGTAGCCAATGTATGAGTGTGGTATATTGTGTGCCAGCTCAGTGGACTTTTAGACAAGTGGATATTAAATGTTTCATTCTGAAAGCGGCTATACAATTAATAGCATCAAGCGGGCCAACCTGATTCACCTAAGTAGGAATCCTTCTCTCAGAATTCCTTAGCCCCAATTCCCTATTATCATTGGATAACTCCATTCTTAGGAGGTTGATTAGATAGAAAAATATGTAACCAAAAGAATGTACCATTAACATTCAAGATTAAAATCATATTTTGTTTCCCTATCTTGGTAGTGACAAACTTTTTTATTATTAAAATGGAAAGAATTAAAATAAATCTAATTTACCTTTCACTGTTTAAGATGATTATTAAGTTTTGCACTTCACCCGCTTGGACAATGAAACTGAACAGGTCTGTTTTATTTCTGTTTATAATCATTTTCACTTTCCCATAGTTATGCATTAGCACAGTGCTGCTGTGTTTGTGTTTCCAACATTGTAGGGGGATTGAAAACAAAATAATCTACGTTAAAAAGGGAACAGTCCTTTTCTTTTTTTATTTTTTGTTTTGGTAACAAAACTTGCATTTTGGGCCTAAGCTACTTTAACAAACAGTTTCATTTTTGGTCATGACCTCAAAAAGAGGGCTGTGTCTTTAGATATGCATATACAACTCATACTGATGTCAATGAAAATTACATATCTTTGGGCAGAATTTTAACATGTTGTATTTTTTTTAAAAAGAAAATAAAAAAGTCTAAAATAAAAGATTATTTCCCAGCTAGATCCCAGCCATTTCAATCACTGTGGTAAATCTGAAACTACCATTCCTCCTTGAAAATAAAAATCTGTGTATCATCTTCCCAGTAGAGTAGAATGGTTCTTTATGAGCAACTGCAGTCTATCAGAGACATTCCATGTGAATAATGTTTTGCTTCCTCCTGCTGCATTATTAGTGGCCTGCACAGAAGGTCTTGTGTCAGCTGGATTGTTTTTTGAAGATGAAGTTACAGACACTGGCATGGCTAGTCCCACCCATTGTGACACTTCTATTTCCTTTTTCATATTCTGAAGTTATTGCACGTTAATTCTTATATTTCTCTAAGGGCTAGGGAGAGAAATGGTACCTTCACAGTTCAATGAAGGGGAAAGTCTCTCATCATTAGAAAATCAGTCAAGGAATTGAATGTCAAGAGTTTCATACATTAAAACACAGTTGTTTGGAATTCAGGCCAGAACTAAGAAATGTGTAAGTCTCTATCACTTTTAATTTTGCTTATTTAATCAGCTTTAGGAATAAAATGAAAAGATTTGAAGTTTTATTGTTTTACTGTTATGTAATCTGATATTCCATACAGCATTTCTCAGACCTGATCCAAATCTAGATATTTTAGACATTGCCTGAATCCAGATTGATATCTATACACCATTCAGACAGATGTTAGAAACAGGCCATCGGACACACTGACCAGTGTTGGGTGCACGTAATTTTAAAACATGGAATCAATAAAATATAAAGCCATTCAACAGGCAAGAAGTATTGCTCTATTCCATGGTATCAGGATCTGAACCCAAGACTCAAGCAGAGAGTCTGGCTATTTAAACTACTGCCTCCTTTGTTGTCTCAGAGGGTGTACATTTCAAAGAAAGCTCTGGTCAGCTGGAGAAAATTTTCATTAAAACAAAATTAAATAGAATTAATTGATAAAATGAAATTGAGCTTGACATCATGACAACTCTCTGTCCCAAAGTCATGCCACTGGGCCAACTTTAGCAGAGGCCTCTGAACACCAGGTGATCTTACTTACCATATGTTAAGCAGAGTGCAGCAGATGGATGTTGAAAGTTCTGCCATTCCTGCATTTTTTCTTACTCTTGTCAATTTAACCCTTAGGAAAAAGGCAGGTACCCAGACTGATAACACATGCATGTTCTCTAACGGGTTTACTTTTATGAGCATAATACTGCAGAAGGTCATAGACGGTTTCCCCCTATAAAAAATAAATACACTCAGCAATGGTTGGTACTTTCTAAAGCTGATTGCAAATCTTTGTCTGAAAGAGGTCATGATATTCATCAGAATTCAGGCAACATACAAAACAGCAACGTTTATCAGGTCATAGAAATGCAGAATGATTTATAATATGGACAGAACTTCTATGCAAAGGAAAAATCTAACAATAGTTAGCAATAATAGTTAGGGACTCCCATTGCAATGCCCACCCCTTAACATTTAATAACATGCTTGGATCTTCAGTAGCATCCTGAAGATCATCATATGCTCCCCTGAGACACATTACTCCTGTAGCAGCTATTTTATATAATGATTTCATTCTATTTTCTCCATTATGAAGCAGGTCTCCCTACACTGACCTCTAATATTTTAGGGCATAACAGTGAAAATGTGTAATTTTTCTGCTATTTAAAGTAGACCATTGTTGCAGTCACAACAGCAGCTTGACTGTACAAGTCAGAACTTTCCTGGTGCATAGTTCTTACTGCAGAACTAGCTTCCAAGCCAATTTGCAAGAAACAGAAGAAAAAATGTTGTATTCAGCCAGGTAAAGTCTATTTTGCATGTATGAAGTATGACAGCATAATTGGACTGGGACCATGAACTCATTTTACATTGACCACTGAACACACAGCCATCAGAATATAACTTGCAGACATTGCTGACCTGGGCTGGCTTTGAATGAGTGACACAGAGAAAAAGATACCGTAGCCCACTACCCAGTCCATGAGCCAGTCATTCTCATTTAAATAAACAATCAAAAGGCTAAAAAATACTTGTGCTACTACAGTGCAGTTATAATAGAAGCTCTTAGTCAGAGGCAGGGCCTGTAGTAGTAAAAACAACTCTACAAGGCCCAAGCTTCGGTGAATTTAAATTCTAAATGTAATTAAAAAGTTACATCTCTTGTTATAACTAGCCTCATTGAGTGCCCAGTTGAAGCCCTTTCGCCTTTATACATTGACCCTAAACAAACACTTTATTAAAGAAGATAAAAACAGACACATACCAATTCTTTTACACTCATGCTTCCATTTATCAACATTCTTAGCCAGCAGCGATAATTGGGTCCGTCAGTTCCATTCAGAGTGTTGCAGTTTGAAGGGCTAAAGATGCTGCTAAAGTTTTTGAGAGGAAGAAACCACCATCTTGGGAAGGAACTGACCAAGCAAAGCTATCATTAGCATTTTTGAGTGGGTTGTGAAAAAAGCTTCACCTTGCTAAAAACCAGGTCCTGTTCATGATTATCACACCACAATATTCAACACTGGTTTTGGGGAGAGTGACTGAGATGATTCCTCAGGGACACAACCCAAACTCAATTGGCTCATTTTACATGCAAATTGTTTGTGAGCTGATGTAGTGGCTCGTTAGCGCCTCCAGACTCTAGCTGTAGAAGCCCAGCTGCCTACCCCTCACTGGCTTGGCAATCAGTTTAAATCAGTTTTTACTAGTTAACATTTGCATGACTATTTTCACAAGGAAAAGGGACAGAAATGTATTATATTTAAAAAATGAAAGCTGTGATTCATCTGTACAGAACTCAGAATCTGACTCTGTTAACAAGAGACGTCCTTCAGCACATCAGAGCTATGGGAAAGTTCAAGACAGGGCAATAATTTGTGAGACTGTCATTGTCGAAAGATAGGTTCTTGGTACTCACTTCTCCAACAGTCACTGTGTGAGGAGAAGCTGGGGTCTTGCCCTGTTTCAAGGCAATATTGACCAGGGCCAGCTCCAGGCTCCAGCCGACCAAGCACATACTTGGGGCGGCACCTTGGGGCATGGCGGGGTGGGGAGGCGCGGTGCTCAGGTTTGGGGTTTTTTTGGTTCAGCCGGGCGGTGCTGGAGGATTTTTTTTGTTTGTTTCTGGCGGGCTGTACTGGGGGAGGTGTTTTGACGGTGCTCGGGGGAGCTTGGGCGGCACGGCGCTTGGGGGGAGTGGGGGCTTGGGCAGCACGGTGATTGGAGGGGGCAGGGGCTTGGGCGGCACAGCGCTCGGGGGCGGGCGCTTGGCACTTGGGAGGGCGAGGATTAGGTGGTACAGCGCTCGGCGGGGTGGGGGCTTGGGCGGCATGGGGCGGCACTCAGGGGGGCAGGGGGACTTGGGGGCACAGCGCTCAGGAGGGCAGGGGGCTTGGGCGGCACACGGGGGTGGGGGCTAGGGCGGTGTGGCGCTTGGGGGGTCAGGAGCTTGGGCGGCACTCAGGAGGGTTTGGTGGCGCAGCGCTCCGGGGGGGAGGGTGTTACAGCAGGGTGGCACTCTTTTTTTTTTTTGCTTGGGGCGGCAAAAAGTTAGAGCCAGCCCTGGTATTGACAATACACTCCAATAATAGATCCAAGACCCACTGGCATTAATAAGCCAAGCAGAGCATTCATTTAACTGATATGTTACAGCTCGCACAACTCCCAGCCCTTCCAAAACATCAGTGCCTGACCCCAGCAAAAACTCACACAGCGTGGGACTCTGTTTTTGTTCTCTCTAACTCTCAGCTCTACTACCACTGAGATAAACCACTCAAATCTGAGCACTCTTGCCTGTGAAATAATCTGATATATTGATCTGGGTGTGGGATTTAGCCACCTAAGTTTGAAAATTGGGTGTATAGCATCAATTTAAAATGTTTGGGTACAGGTGAGTGGATTCACAATCTTACAGTTCACAAACTTTCTGGACCCTAAAACTGAACTCCTAAACGCATGAAAATTTAAGAAAAAAAATTATGTAGACCACAAAAATTTGGGGAGAAAAATCCATAAAAAGCCCCCCAAATCTCCAACCAATGTTTTTAGAGGAGCCTCAGTACTGCTGGGTGTCCAGGGTAATAGATGACTCATTATCAATATCAACCAGGTAAATTTGGGGCTCCTAGACTTGTACTGAGGATAGAGAAAAGGAGAGAGGCACAAGGGCCTCCTGAAGATTTATTTTAGTAATGATTATCAGACCATGATTGACAACTTAGACATACCTGTTATTCAGCTGAAAGGGGTGCAGCAGCCCAAGCTAAACAGGAATGGTGTGTCTTCAGTCTGGTGAGTTGAGAGATTGTTTTTGCGTCCCCCCACCACCCAAAAGATGCAAATGTGTAATGTTAAATGACTCAATGCATTCAAAGTGTTAAAATGTTTAATTTACACTTTCAGATAGGGATATATACATAGTTAAAGTCTTTTTTTTTATGTTGCAGATTGTTGTGCTGGGTAGAGTCAATAGGAGCTGGGACAATCTTGTTAAAAGTGCACAACTATGTTAGAGGTTTTAATCTGAATTTTTGTTTTATGGATTGTTTAGCCTTCAATTTTACAGCCTTTTAGAAAATATGAACTATATAGTGTCTCTAGGGGACTCCAGTGCAGTGAGTTAGCAGCTGCAGCTTCATTTAATTGTACATCACGTTGCAATCATAAGCGAAAACAAAAAGCGCTCTTTCCAGGATGAGCACTCATGATCAATTTGAATAGAAATGATTCACCCAGAACTTTGGGAACAGATCGAAGTGGCCAAAATGAATTATTCACACCTTGGTCCTGAAGAGGTAAATACCATAAGGTCAGAGCTGCTCAAACCAGTTATGAATATTTCAGCACAATCTTCAATTAAAATAGGGGTTTGAGTTATGGATTTTTTTTTATTATTATTTTTTTTTTAAAGAATGAGTTCTGCTGTTTTACTTTTAACCGGCCAATGTCAACAATTCAGTTGTGTTAATGTTCTCAGCTGGGCTTTGGGTGCCGTACTATTTCAGGTTCTTTTGGACAGCACAGCCCTCATCCATGCATGCGCTTTTGAACCAGTTTTGCCCAAGAACTTGTTCTAGATTTGTAAATGAGGGGCCTGATCCAAAGCTCATTGAAGTTAAATGTCTTAGTAGCCCATGGTAAGTAGCCAACTCTGTCTGTGAGCTTCCTGGAGAATTCACCCACAAGATTGCTCTGTATTTCAAGAGTGTATTTCCTGTTCAGAGGAGGCCATGTAGGACTACTTTGGGGGTGACAAGCTGCTTCATTACATGATCATCCCAGCCCTCCAGCAGAGCAGTAACTCCCAGGCACAAATGGATCTTTTCTCTTTGCCTTTGTGCATCAGGGCAACAGCAACCTGACTCCTGACTAGGCCAGGTCAATGAGCAGCCCCCATACAAGGCCTTCTGGGACCTGCTTGCACCTCCAAAAAGGCCTTGTCAATTTTAAAACGGATAGAGCATTATGTATCTAATCTGCTGGATTGTTTAAATGCCCCTAATTCTGCTTCAATACCTGGGCAAGTGAGATAGTTCATTAGATAAAGCATTGAGTGCTTTTGCTGTTTAAACCTTGCACCTATCCAGCCTTCTCAGAAGACTGCCCAATCCGCTTGGGAAGAAAGTGTGTGTTGTTTACAACACTAGCACATATGATTAAAGGTATGGTGAGACAGTTAGCAATCGCTCACAGAAGACTTAAAAATCACTTGTTTAAAAAACTGATTCATTCAAATCACTGAGCAGGATAAACAGCCCATGGGGAAAACTTTAGTTTATTATGAACTGAGCTACCAAATACACCACTACCGGAACTCACAAGATTTGAATACTCTGGATACCTTCCAAAATAGCTGTCCCTATACATCATTCACACAATGGTTCTAAAAAACTCTCTTTTAAAAAAAATACAATTTTTAATTGCCTTCGTTTTTTTTAATAAGTGCTTAAGAGCAGTACAGTATATATAATATGAAGATACCCAATTCAGAGCTAATTTTCCTTCATTTCTGGAATGAACACTTGAGCTATATGTGTATGTCAGTGGTAGCAGCTCTATGGCTTGTTTGTTTCTAGGCAAACCTATATATTTGCACTTGAAATACCACAAATGTTTTCTTTGATTTCTTCTAAGCCTGTTTGTCTCTCTGTCATTTCATTTTTTAATGACTGCTTTGCTCTTCTGATATACCTGGTTATAGACATCTTTCACCCTCATGGGCAGCTGCAACTGAATTAATTATTGCAAAGCGTTGTAACTGAACAGCAATAATGTTCTTTGAGGTGTGTATTCTTCAACTCATATATCAGTTTTCTCAACTGTCCAGAAATCAGGTTTACAAGTGCAGGTTTCTCTCTCTCTCTCACAACACACACACACACACACACACACACACACACACACACACACACACACACACACACTCTTTTGCCTCTGGGATCACGCCAATATACATCAGACAGCAGAAGGTGGAAAATAGTTGCACATATAATAATTTTAATCCATTCCATTTTTAAATACCACAATAAATTTAATTTTCACAATAAATTAAATAGCCATATTCAGTTTACAAAATAGAATTACTTAGTGTGAAACCAGTATTTACAAACAATATACACTATATACATGATGTTTCTTTTTATCGACACACAAGCATAGAAGAAAAAATTATTTGATTTTTTTTTTGACACATGATTGACATGCTACAAGTGACACCATGGTCCATACAATAAAACAATAGTGCAAACTCACTACAGGACCTTTGAACCAATGTTGCTTGTACGAGATAGGATATTCTTTTCAAATAATAAGAAAATAGTATTATCCAGTTTCACTGTAACAATTCATCATTGTATTTAAAGTGTCAGTATTCCTTTAGCAAGGTGCATACTTAATATAGCCTGAATGCTATACTTTCCAATATACCCTCCCAGCTACACACAATTGCAAGGTGAATTTGCATGTTCTAAACTAACATTCTGTCTGGGTCTATAGATGTGTCACATAAGAAATTTTATTGAACAAGAGGAACACTGACCCTTTTGCACAGTATCTGAATTTAATCCCCTAAATACTACCTTGTCCTTTATTTGTATAGCTTAAAATGATGCAACTATGTAGAGAGTAAAGTTATGTTAGTTACTACTCTGTAGAAAAATTGATCCCACCTTATATTTGGTCACACACTGCATATGTACACGTATGCATGAAAAAAAGTTAGTTTGATAGTTGTGTCTCTGAAAAGTGCATATTTTTACTCTAGAAGAGACATTGCTGCTTGTCTCCAGGTGCAACACATAGTGTTGTATGAAATTTAGTTTAGGGCCAGTTAAATGTCCTCCCAGTGATCTGGTAAAATTTTTGATTAAAAGGGTGAAAGAATTTGCGCAATTTGGTAATAACAGAGGAATCCACCTCTGGATGAATGCGTCCCTTGCTACCCGCCAGGCACTTGTTAAAGACAATGTTAAATCGCAAGCAGTAAAACCCTCTGGTGGCATTGAAGTATAAATTGTACTGACTTATCCTTGGAGGAAGATTTAGGAACTTCTCCACCAGCTGCAGTTCTGGCAGTGGTTCTGTAATGAGCCGATCTCCATCTACAATATGAAACTGCTCGATTGGAAAGTATTTTAACCATCTCTCCAGATGTTTTGTGTAGATGCTGGTTCTCACTGCCTTATACTTAGTGTTCACTTCGCAGGTATTAGGATCAATAGCCAGCTTCTCAAATTTGTAGTAGGTTTTATTCTTTCTTTCCTTTCCCTCCAGCACCTGAGTGTAATCAGAAATAGCTCTTGTTGTGGGTTCCCTGACAATGATCAGTAATTTGATGGATGAGTTCATTTTATAAATCCTTTCAGGTACCTCCTCTGTGATAAAATATGCAGGGCTTTTCTCAATTGTTATTTGATGAGGGTAAGAAAAAGGCATTTTTTTCCTGTACCATTCAATACCCTTGGCATAGTTCTCGTCATTATCAAAGAAGTGAATTTCTTGAGAAGCTTTGACCACTGCAGGATGGAGGTTCAGCATCTCAAGCAGTGCACGGGTGCCTCCTTTCCTCACCCCAATTATAATGGCCTTAGGGAGCTGCTGAACCAAATTGTGAAGTCGGATTTGCTCTTTAGTGGCATTGCCCTTACGGAACTCATGTAGCAGCCCACGCTTGAACTGCAGAGTTCGGAGTGGGATCTCGTCTTGGCCATGGGGTCGAAATCGACCATCAATGGGACAAATGGGCTGCAGCCTGAAATCAACAAAACAGATGAGATTTTATTTTGTTGTAAACCATAATGAACATATGTTTGCAAATTTTATTTTAATCCACCCTTTATTCAATGGGGCAGACAATCTGTGGCATTTTTAATATTCTTCCAAATTCCTATTCATCAAGCTCTTAATTGATAGCAGCATGTTCACAGCACAAGAAAAACAAGTGGTCTGGGTCATACTAGCACCTGCTTTACAACTAGATATTTGACAGATCTGGGCAATGTGCTTTTAGTAGAAAATCCTGAAACAAACAAACTGATTCCTGATGTGTAGTACTATTTTTGGAAATAATATCTTGTCATTTAAGGTATTTATGCTTTCAAAATGCTATTAATAACCTAAGATACGGAATAATGAGACAATTGTCTGGCTTCCATGCTACAGAATCCATCATAATCCCTGAAAACACTAATGTTCAAATTTGCACATAATATCTATCTATAACTATGTCTACAGATAAGTATTACACAACACCCCCATCCCCCATATTAATAGAGCATTATTAAGGTTGCAAAGTCAAGCACTGAAAAGTTAGAAAATGCCAGAATTAAGTGTGTGCACATTATGATAGTCATTATTTATGTTTATATAATATTTTACACACTGCTAATAATGGTGTGTGTGTGTGTGTGTGTGTGTGTGTGTGTGTGTGTGTGTGTGTGTGTGTCTGTGATTTACTAGGTTTTATTAAAAAGCAAACTGAAAAAGCAGAATTTCCATCATGTGGCATCAAATTGACACCCACGTGGTTCATCTGCAGAATAGGAACCTTTAGAATCATTGCAGAGACTTCTGTCACTTGAAGTAATAGAGGGTCTAATAGCAGTAGTATGTTGTCATCCTCCATGTGGATCAGCACTTGAGGACAAGACAGCACAGTTTGCCAGCAGATTTCACAGATATTTGCTGATATCAGAGGAATAATAAAACTCAGTAATCCTGGGGTCTAGTCCAGCCTCCAGAGGGATATGTGCTTTAATGATCAGACTCTTGTGTTTTTGCCCCAAGCTTGACTTCTTCTGTCCTGTTCCCTCCAGCCTGTTTGTGTACCAGTCTTGTCTCTTTCTCATCCTGGGATCCTTATCTATCCAATCCCAGCCTCTATTCACCAGGGTCCTTGCCTCAGTCCCAGTCCTAGTTTTCCCTTTTGGGCTATCTGTTCAAGTCTCCGTATCTCTCCCAATTAAGTTTGACCCCCTCCACATGCTCAGTCCCCAGCCACCTTGCCCAGCCAGTCTCAGTTCCTCCTCTCTCGTTCTCAGTCTCCCTCACATTCCCTCCCAAGATCTTTGTCCCAGTCTTCCTGCTCCCTGGGTCTTGTTCCAGACTCTTTGGCAAGCCAGTCCCAGTTGTCCCCCACACCCTAGCTCCTTCTCAGATCTGTGTTCTCCCACCACTTCTCTCATTGGCTTCCAGTCCCAGCCTCCCTGTCCAACCAGTCCTAGGCTCTCCTCTACTCCCCCACAACTCCCAACCCCAGCATCCTTGTCCAGTCAGCCCCAGTCCAAGTTTCTCTTTCTCCTCCTGTCTGAGTCTCACTAGACTCCTTCACCCAATCTACTCCTTTCCCACCCCTGGTCCAGCTCTTGTTACCTCTGCATTTGAATAAGATCATAGAATAATAGAAGATTAGGGTTGCAAAAGACCTCAGGAGATCATCTAGTCCATCCTCCTCCGTGCTGCCTGGATGCCAGTAGGTGGGAAGGGGGTGTCATTGAGTGCACAGAAAGGACAGGCTTCCTGATTTCAGGTCTGATGCCTGGCTCCACCATTGCCTGGAGCACCTGGGAGCAGCCATTACAGGGAAAATCCAGTTCTCCCTGCAGCCTAGGCTGGAGCATGCTCAAATCTTCTGTGGAGATGATTCATGAACGGTCTGGTCTGCACAAGCTTGTCTCTCTTGGCTTATATTTACTACTGGGGTAATTCCAAAATATCTTTTTTTAGATGGGGCAACCACAGCTGCACGCAGTATTCAAGGTGTGGGCGTACCATGGATTTATATAGAGGCAATATGATATTTTCTGTCTCATCTATCCCCTTCTTGATGATGCCCAACATTCTGTTCACTTTTTTGACTGCTGCTGCACTCTGAGTGGATGATTTCAGAGAACTATCCACAATGATTCCAAGATCTCTTCCTTGTGTGGTAACAGCTAATTTAGACACCATCATTGTATATGTATAGTTAGATTATGTTTTCCAATGTGCATTACTTTGCATTTATCAACATTAAATTTCATCTGCCATTTTGTTGCCCAGTCACCCAGTTTTGTGAGATCCTTCTTTTGTAGCTCTTCGCAGTCTGCCTGGGACTTAACTATCTCGAGTAGTTTTGCATCATCTGCAAATTTTGCCACCTCATTGTTTACCCTTTTCCAGATCATTTATGAATATGTTAAATAGGACTGGGCCCAGTACAGGTCCTTAGGGGACACCACTATTTACCTCTCTTCATTCTGAAAACTGACCATTTATTCCTACCCTTTGTTTCCTATCTTTTAACCAGTTACCAATCCACTAGAGAACCATCCCTCTTATCCCATGACTGCTTATTTTGCTTAAGAGCCTTTGGAGAGGGACCTTGTCAAAGGCTTTCTGAAAATCTAATTATGCTATATCCACTGGATCTCCTTTGTCCACATACTTGTTGACCCCCTCAAAGAATTCTAGTAGATTGGTGAGGCATGATTTCCCTTTAGAAAAACCATGTTGACTATTTCCCAACAAATTATGTTCACCTATGTGTCTGACAATTTTGTTCTTTACGATAGTTTCAACCAATTTGACCAGTACTGAAGTGAGGCTTACTGGCCTTTAGCTGCCAGGTCACGTCGGGAGCCCTTTTTAAAAATTGGCATCACATTAGCTATCCTCCAGTCATTTGGTACAGAAGCTGATATAAATGGTAGGTTACAGATGACAGTTAGTAGTCCTGAAATTTCCCAGTTGAGTTCCTTCAGAACTCTTGGGTGAATACCATCAGGTCCTGGAGACTTATTACTGTTTAGATTATCAATTTGTTTCAAAACCTCCTCTAATGATACCTCAATTTGGGACAGTTCCTCAGATCTGTCACCCAGAAAGAATGGCTCCGGTTTGTTAATTACATTTCATGCCCCAGGGCATAAAATAAACTCCTGAAGTAGTCAAGAAGGAATTTTTACCCCACCTACAGACTCACATAATTGGCTATCTATAGTTTTAACCTCTTCTGAAGCATCAAGCATTGGTCACAGCTGAAGACAAGATACCAGCTTAGGGGTCTGATCCTGTGAGGCACTGAGTCCACCTGACAGCACTGAATGCCTTCCTCAATAGTGGGACTGAAGTGAATGGAAGAGGAAGGGACCTAATCACCTTGGAAGGCATCAACACCACATAGGGATGTGGCCCAGATTAGCCAGTAGTCTGTTTTGATATTGCAGTTCCCATGTTGCTCCCATGCAGTTTTACATGCTCTAGCTATTTTGAATAGAAGCATGTCACAGTTTTACACTTCGGCCATATTTCCCCAGGGTAAGGGGTGAGCAGGGTCATTGGCATAGACGTGTACACAACCCCAGTCTGTTCAGACCTAGGCCTTACCCACAGGAAACCCCAAGCTCTGTTTTCAGTCATGTTTCCAAAGCTGGCATATATCAAAGCAATCTCACGTTGTTCTTAGGTCTCAAAGACATTATCAGCTGTTAAGGATAGGTCTGTTATATCCCAAATAGTTTCTCAAGAGTGTGCCTGGTCAAGAGTGCCAAATACTCTCTAAATTCCTCTCTGTAAATTTTCCACTGCTCTCAAAGAAATCACTTGCAGACACAACGTCCTTGTCTGGTGCATTCAGCTCCAGAACATCATGGCTAATTAACATAGTTAAAATTCTCAAACCCTGCAGCAATCTTTCACGTGCAATAAGATTCAAAACTCGATAAGCAACTCTGCAGGCTCATACATAATTTTAACTACCACTGTCGCACATTAATTGCTTTTCTGTAAATTTAGAAAAGAAGATACATAAATACATCATAACTGTTTTGCTGAGACTAGAGGTCAACGCACAGATGCACACATACAAAAATGAGCTGCTGTAATGACATTTGTACTGTATGCTGCTTTATTCCTCCTCTGAAAACAAGCACCAATGCACACAGAATACAAATAGACAGAAAGAAATACTTTGACTTGGACAAGCAGCACCTCTCTCCCTTTTCCCATTCTCTCCCCACAAAAAGGACGAAGAAATAATGAAAATCAATATTAAGGTGGATAGTCTTTCTATACATCAGTAAGGAAAAAAAAACAACCTGGAGATCTATACATTTTAAGCAAAAGAGGAGAAAAAATCCCCAGTTATAATTAATAAATCCAGATCCATTTATAATTAAGACTGTGACTTATGCCTGATTGTTTAATTACTTACCTATCCAAGCTCCCAACTCTGGCAACTAGATATAGGAGACTTCCAATAGCAAGGCTGCCTAGCACAAAGAGCTTCTGTCTCAGCAACGCCTGCTGTTTGAATAGCATGGCCCTCCATCAATCTTCAGGACTTCTTCAGTCTGCAGGGACCAGAACACATAAACCACTCATCAGCAAGTGGCAATACACTGGCTAATGTTTATTAACAGGCAGGCAATCAATTCTTACAAGTGATTAAGCCTCACTTGCAAAAATCTTTTCAAGCGGCATTGGTATTAGATAAAACTTGTTTATTTTGCTCTTTTTCTGCCACTCATATTAAAGCCAAGCAACATATCTAGGAAGTGGAACTTGCTATTTAAGAGCCAATTTAACTATGTCCACCATTACTCGGAGAGGCAGTGTCCAGTGGCTAGAACCTGGGGATTGGGAGTAGGGGCGTCTCCAGGCACCGGCGCAGCAAGCACGTGCCTGGAGCGGCAAGCCGTGGGGGGTGGCATGTCAGTCGCCATGAGGGTGGCAGTCATGCAGCCTTTGGCGGCGTTTCTGTGGGAGGCCCGCCAGTCCCGCGGTTTCAGTGACGAATCGGCAGCGGGTACGCTGAAGGTGCGGAACTGGCAGATCACCCGCAGAAACACTGCCAAATCAGCTTGACCAGAGGACCGCCCACAGGCATGCCACCAAAGGCCACCTGACTGCCATGCTTGGAGCGGCAAAAAACATAGAGCCGCCCCGATTGGGAGTCAGGAAAGCAAGTCACTTCTTCTCCCTCTGTATCTTGTTTCCCTTCCCTCTCCTTGCCTGTCTCGTCTGTTTAGCTGGTAAAACCTTTGGTGGCACAGACTGTCTTTCATTAAGTGTCTGTACATAGCCTATTATAATAGGAACCTGATCCTGATTGAAGTGTCTACTGGTATATCTGCACAGCTTGTGGCAACCAGCCTCCCAACCTGGGCTGACAGACTTGGGGCAGCAAGGTTTGCACTACCACTCTTAAAATAGACAGCGCTTTGAAGTTTTGGGTCAGGCTGGAGCTCGGGCTTTGAATGCTAGGGAAGGGGGTGGGCTTCAAGCCCCAACCTCTAGCCCAAGCAGTATGTTCAAAGTACTGCCTATAGAGCTATACTTAGTGTGCTGGAGCAAGTCCCGCTGCCCCGAGTCTGTCAGCCCAGGCTGGGCGGTTCGCTGACGTGGGCTTTGTAGATATACCTTAAGGTGCTTCTGTAATGCTAATAAATAATAATAATAATAATAATAATAATGTCTGGTAAAGATATAGGAGCAGATCATGGCTCCAAGCCTTCATTTAGCCTGTAGTACTGAATTCTTTCTTATTTATATGACAGGAGCCCCACAATAATAGTCCTAAGATCATGGTTGTATAGTGCTAGGCCCGGCACAAACACAGAGTAAGAGCGAGTCCCTGCCCTGAAGAGTTTACAAAGGAAGTATTATTGTTCTCTTAGGGAAAAAAGAGATGGGGAATGACAGTACAGAGAGAGTCACTGATTTGCCCAAGGTCACAGAAGAAATCTATAGCACAGATGGGAATTGAACTTAAGTTTGAATTGCTGCCTAGTGTTGTAACCACAAAACCATCTTTCCTCTTTCCTTTTTTTTTATTATTATATTTTTTCCTAGCCTTTCAAAGTTAAACACAAAAATGCTCCCAAAATAATGAATTTTAGATTTTAAGCAGTGCAGACAATCCATAGCTGGAGCTTAATATGTGAACAATTTAAAAATGAGGAAAAAATATACAGATACTACATCTGGTAGATTCATTATTACTAATTACTACTTTAATTAAATTCCTTTAATAAGGAATAGGTGAGGGGCAAGAAATAATGATGATAATGAGAGCAAATTTCCATAGGTTTACAGTCTTAAATCCTACCCTGCTGCTTTCTGTAGATAAAAGAAAGGTTTCAGTATTACAGTAATTGGTTCTGAATTTCAGCTCTCAAGAAACATACACAATCCTCTCCATGTGAGAATAAAACATAGTCCAAATGTCCTCCCTTGTCTAGCCACTTGGATCCCAATGGATTAGTCATGTTAAGTCATATCTGCAGGCCTTTCCGTGATTATGGAGTTATGCAGGACATAGGGAAATTAAATCACAGATAACTTGGCTCCTGAACATAGATTCCATAGGGTCTCATTCTCTCAGTAATCATATTGTCCTTAACACACACATCTATCTATCAATTTCTTTAAAATGTTCATACCAGTTTTGTGTGTTTGTGCAAGAGAGAGTTATAGAGGAAACAGTTGCATCCATTACCAACCAGGATGAAATATAATGGCAGCTTACGTATTTACATTTCACACATACATGCCATTCCCATTCCACCACTTATGAATTACTCATAACGTTTGCAAACATATTCATTTGGGGTGAACTTCTTTCAGCTCAGAGGTGATTTATTTTTAAAGTTTTCATGAAAATTTGTCCAGCCAGTTTTGAGTTTTGTATGTATTAAAACAAAAATCACACTTTCTCCATATATTTCTATCAGAAATGTGGTGCATGCCTATCTAAAGAGTAGAACGAGTTTTGCTCATACTTGATTTGTTTTTTTGCAAATCTCCTTGAGACCAAAGGAACCAGCCAAATTTGAAGGAAATTGGTTCAGGAGTTTTGAAGTTACAAGAGCTGACCTTTTTTGCGCACAAGTAACAGTTTCGTCTTTTATGTTTCTTTGCTCAATCGGCAGCTTAGAAACTTGCAGGAGGAGGACAGAACACAAGCATAACAGTCTTTGTTATTAGGTTTTTCTGCTCAGTGTACTGTAGCTTTGAATGTTAGGAGCACTGTGAAGAAATCAGGCATAATATAAATTTTCAAAAACATTGAAGGCCAAATTAATTCCTGCTGTAATTCCCTTGACATCAGTAGAGTTAGAGCAGAGAACATTTGCCCCTTGAAGCCCTAAAATCCCGCTTCTAGCAATGCCTGAAAATGCTAATTCACATGACACCATCAGAACTCCAATTTAGTTTTAAAAATCATTTCAAAGTGATTTCCTTCCTCTGAATGGTATACTGCTGTCTAATCTTTGTCTGCCTTTTGGCTCACAAATTCATTTGAACAGGAAGCACGTCTTTATTTATTTATTTTTTTAATAGCGTGAAGACCATTGTTGGTATGGAAAACAGAATGAATAATTAATTTATAAACCTCGTCTTGTAAGTATATCAGGAAGCCCTGGATAGTGATGGTGATGAAAGCACTTGTAGCCCCTTGAAGCTCAGAGGCATAGACCTAGAAACCCAAGATTCTATTCTCCCTCTGCTGGTGACTAGTTCAGCAGTATGTTAGCACTTTCTGAGCCTGATTCAAAGCCTACTGATGCTGACTTGAATGCAGTGAGTTTTGGATTAGGCTTCTAAAACCCTCTCCATAAAATTACAGTTACACTTGAAAAAAGTACTTGGAAGTAGTTAAATAAATACCACCACCAATGGAACAAGGTTTAGAGAAGTAATTTCTTGACATTTGAAATGACTGCATCTTGGAATAACTAGTTGTAAAGCATATAAAAGTTATTTGTAGTCCTATGCCACAGAGGAATGGGTTCAAGAATTAGTTATAATTAAACCACTAAGTAATACCAACCAAAATACAACAGAGGTAAAAAATCCTTCAGACAGGAATGTTACAAAAACTTAATATAGCAGCACTTAACTTTTGAAAGTGAAGACATTAAAACCCTCAGATTCCATGGAAGCTGTGTAGTCTCTAAAAGTATGCACACCCTCAACTAAAAAGAAAACAGGAAGATAAGAAAGGAGATATGGCAAAGTGGAAAGACACAAGAGGCTATTTGAACCAAACAAGTGTCTTTCAGAATTTGTTATTGGAAGCTACAGAAAGAAGCATCAGTTGTGACAATTAAAATATAAATTAGCACAGCTCAGCAGGATCTTGAAGAGTAATCAACCGATGTCATAAAAACAACTAACAATAAGTGGGTTAAATATATCAGAAGCAGGAAACCTGCAAGAAAAGTGGCTGTTCCCCCAGGAAGTGAAGGGAACAAATAAGAACTTTGTAGAGAACTTAAATGATTTTTCTACATCAGTCTTTATCACAGAAGATGTTGGGGAAATACCTTTATAATCAAAGCCCTCCCTGTCCATGTCCACCTGAAGGAGCACTCTCCCGTTGTGACCACAAAATCCCATGACAGCTACATTACAATGAGAGAATGGAACTATTTACAACTAGGAGAATGAATGTAGCAGACCGAATTGTCCCAGCAACTGGACCATGAGTGGGGAACTTCCTATCACAAGAGAGAACCTTAACAGTTTCAGACCTAAATGCAAATCCCATTGCTGCAGATTAGCCTTTCTCAATAATTTTGAGGAAATTAAAATCCAAGCAAACTGCTCCTGCCTATTGGGAATGGAAGAGAGAGATTTTGTGTTTAGTATTTAAAATCTTGTGAGGTCTTAAATATTATGTTGATGGCACAGTGTAAGGCCTTAGATAAAACTGAGCTCAAGAATTTGTGCCAAAGGCAAATTTGAACACCACAAAATTATACTTACAGACCAAGCCCTTACCCTTCTATATGATATTATTGCATATATTCATATAGGCTATTATAGTATAGACATACCCATATATTTAGTTAGATATGCAGAGAGATGGATTTAATCACAATGAAATAAGCAAAGGCACTCACTGGATTTTCATGAAACAGTCATGACACACATAAAAAGTGGTATAAAATTTCAAAATATGTAATGAAAAAACATCAGCATTTTTCATGATGAAAGAAGGAAAGAAATTTAACTATTATTGTTAAAAAGGATTTCTTTGTATCAAATTTATAAATTAGCTAAAACAGATTTTTTGCACACCAGCAGGGGTCATCTGTTGACCAATAAATATCTGCCTACATATATTACAGAGACAAGATGGGTGAGGTAATATCCTGGGACCAACATGGCTATATTACAGACAGATCTTTGAATCTATTGATAGTTTAAAATGTGGTTAATAAGAAATGGAACAAAGTCCTTAATACCTTTTTCTCTCTCCTTTCACTTTCTGTGTTCTTTTAATTATAAAGACACACAGGTCCGCGAGTTGTTCACTGTGAGTAAAATTCATACACCTCAGGTAGATTAGTTTTGTGGGAGGAGCTATATGGTAGCCGGAAAGGGAAGGAATCCTCTCCCCCCATAAGTGCACTTGCTGTAGAACAGTTTTTGATTCCCTTCATTGCCTGGGTTGGAATAATGGCTGCAACCCCTCCTATATGAGCGTGTGTGGTCCCTGGATGCACATAATGGCAGACACACTAGCTATGGCCTGCCCCTCCCTTGGCCTACTCTAAACACCCACTTTGTGCTGAGTGACTGGTAAGCAGACCTAGTATGGAATCAAGCTGAACAGCAAGTGTAGCATTCTCCTTGCACCCATTCCACAGCTGCCCATGTCTGAGCAATTAAACTACAGCAATATTACTGAAGCTGGTGAATTGTATTAACAGAGAACTACTACACATATGAGTAGTAACAGTATTTTTCATCAAAGGGCAGTTGATAAGAACATCAGAACGGCCATACTGGGTCAGAACAATAGTCCATCTAGCCCAGTATCTTGTCTTTTGACAGTGGCCAGATGCATCAGAGGGAATGAACAGAATAGGACAATTATTGAGTGATCCATCCCCTGTTGTCCACTCCCATCTTCTGGCAGTCAGAGGTTTAGGGACACCCAGAGCATGGGGTTGCATCCCTGACTATCTTGGCTAATAGTCATTGATGGACCTAGCCTCCATGAACATCATTCATCAATATATTAGAAGGAGCGATGTAAGCAAGACATGAAAAATATTTTTTCCACTCTACTCAGCACCTATAAGGCCTCAGCTGGAGTAAACCTCACGCTGTCTTTGCAACCTAATCTCAAACCTTTTTTACACTGGGCTTTCTACACTGGCATAGCTACAGTAATGTAGCTGCGCTGCTGAGAAACCCTGTTGTAGATGTACTGCAACAGTATAAAAAGTGACTTGCACCGGTGGGGCTTTACCCCAGTTTTTAAACCAAGGTAAGCCACATTGGTGCAAACCACTTTTTTGGAGCAGTGCAGCACATATACCAATGGGGGTTTGCATTGGTGCAGTTATACCAGCGTAGCTGCCCTGTGCAAAAACCCAGCGCAGGCAAGTCTTTACCATGCTCTTCTTGAAATCTTATTCTTCCTTGGCTTGACTCTGCCCTCTCCTGGCTCTCCTCTTACCTCTCTAATTGCGCCTTCAGTATGTCCTTTGGAGGATCCTCCTCATACTCCTTCAGCTTTCTGTAGGAGTTCCCCTTCTCTTCCTTGATTTCCTTCTGTTCTTCCTCTTATCTTTATTCTTTACACCTTATCTTTGGGTAATCTCAACCACAATCACAAATTTAACTATTATCTATATGCTGATGACTCACAGATCTACCTCTGTACTCCAGACCTGTGTCCTCTCCAAACTAAGATCTCAGTCTGTCTCTCTGACATCTCCTCATGGATGTCTAGCCATCAGCTCAAACTCAACATTGGTAAAACAGAGCTCTTAATCTCACCCCACCTCGCCTGCTTCCTTGACTACTATGGACACCACCACCATGCTGTCTGTCACTCAGACCCATAACCCGTAAGCTTCATCTTCAACTTGGACCTCCATCTAGGCTCTCTCTTATCTAGGCTATGTTTAAATCTTGCTGTTCCTTTCTACATAACATCGCTAAGACATAGCCTTTCCTACCCAGATCCAGAGAGCTAAAACTCTCATCCATGCTCTCATCATCTCGCATCTCAATTACTACAGCATCCTGTTCTCTGGCCTTGACAAATGCAATCTTGCATCTCATACCCACTTAGAATGCTGCTGCAAAGATTCTACTAGCCCATCGTTTCGACCATGTCACCCCTCCTTGCATTGCCCCCTTCTCTATGTTATCAAACATAAAGTTCTTGTCTTCTTTTTCAAGGCTCTTCCTGGCCTATCTCCATCCAGCCTATCATCTCTCATTCACTCATTCAAGATGTCAACACTTGCTTCCCGTTTACCAATGATGCCGGCCTCCGTTGTCCACTTGTTAAATTTTCAAACAAGAATCTTTGTGATTTCTTCCATGCTGCCCCTCACACTTGAAAGGAGCTATCTGTATGCACCTGCAAATCTACGTCGTTATCCACCTTCAAATCTCTCCTTCAAACTGTCTTTTGCTGTGATGCCTACAAAAAAGTTGACAGTGGCTAGGCTGCTGCTGTGCTGACACCACCACCTATCCCGCTGACCAATGTTGTCTCACTGCTTCCTTGTGTTCCCCCATCTGTCTGTATCCATCTGTTGTCTCATGTCTTATATTTAGATTGTAAGTTCTTTGGGGGCAGGGACCATTTGTTTGTTCTGTGTCTATCCTGCACTTAGTATAATGGGGTCCTGATCTAGGGTGACCAGACAGCAAATGTGAAAAATCGGGACAGGGGTGGGGAGTAATAGGAGCCTATATAAGAAAAAGACCCAAAAATCGGGACTGTCCCTATAAAATCGGAACATCTGGTCACCCTATCCTGATCTATGACTGGGGCTCCAAGGCACTACAATGACGAGGAAGTGACCTCTTTTTTTGTCAACACAAACCAGTAAATACTTCTGCTCAGTCAAGGTGGATTTGAAGTGTGGAATCAGCTTTAAACTGCACATAATCTTTCAGTATGACCCAACAGGACTCCACTGGCCATCACATACAGTCCCCAGCTAAAACCCCTCCAATGCATCATCAGGGATCTACAACCCATCCGGGACAATGATCCCACACTTTCACAGGCCTTGAGTGGCAGGCCAGTCCTCGCCCACAGACAACCTGCCAACCTGAAGCATATTCTCACCAGTAACTGCACACCGCACCATAGTAACTCTAGCTCAGGAACCAATCCATGCAACAAACCTCGATGCCAACTCTGCCCACATATCTACACCAGCAACACCATCACAGGACCTAACCAGATCAGCCACACCATCACCGGTTCATTCACCTGCACGTCCACCAATGTAATATACGCCATCATATGCCAGCAATGCCCCTCTGCTATGTACATTGGCCAAACTGGACAGCCTCTACGGAAAAGGATAAATGGACACAAATCAGATATTAGGAATGGCAATATACAAAAACCTATAGGAGCACACTTCAACCTCTGTGGCCACACAATAGCAGATCTTAAGGTGGCCATCCTGCAGCAAAAAAACTTCAGGACTAGACTTCAAAGACTTCATCTGCAAATTTGATACCATCAGCTCAGGATTAAACAAAGACTGTGAATGGCTTGCCAACTACAAAACCAGTTTTTCCTCCCTTGGTTTTCACACCTCAGCTGCTAGAAGAGGGCCTCATCCTCCCTGATTGAACTAACCTTGTTATCTCTAGCCTGCTTCTTGCTTGCATATATATACCTGCCCCTGAAAATTTCCACTACATGCATCTGACAAAGTGGGTATTCACCCACGAAATCTCATGCTCCAAAACATCTGTCAGTCTATAAGGTGCCACAGGACTCTTTGCTGCTTTTACAGATCCAGACTAACACGACTACCCCTCTGATACTTGACACCAGTGGGTGGGAGGCACTTGGGGGGGAGGGAGAGCACCTACTATTTTTTTCCCGTGGGTGCTCCAGCCCTAGAGTACCCATGAAGTTGGCACCTATGGAGAAGACCTCTTAAGAGCGCTATTTGAAACTTAAAGATGTGTGACATTCTGTGGTGTATAAGCTCTGAAAGCCAGGAACACACTTATACACTGGGCCAGACTGTTCAAGTGACAGCTCTCAGGCCCCATGCAAAAGGAAAACAATGGGTGGGTGGAGAGGAGGAGCTCATCTCTGCAGCTTGGTGTTACGGAACTGCATGGTGCCCGAGAGCTCTTACAAAAGATCTCTCTGTTCCCTGAGCAGTACTCCGTCCCATTCTTGAGCCATTTGTCCTTCTCCCATTGCGGTCGAGCAAACTGCCAAAGTTATTACAGCCTTGGGGCTTTATCATCTCTCTTACACGGCCCCAGCTTGGAGGAGAGACAGATGTGTTCCTGCATCCATGTTAAATTAAAAAGTGAACAAACCTCTTGGCAAGAGAGGCCAGAAGGGGTAATTTCTTCTGCTCCTGATCAACTGTAGTAGTGGGACCCACACATAAAAAACCATTAGGGGATATACCCCCATTGGAAGAAAGCATCCTTCTCCTGTCATCAGCATGTGACACCTTTAAATTAGCTGGACCTGATTAGTCTCTCACACCAGCTTTATACTGATTTCAATGGCGTTACTCCCAATTGATGCTGGTGGAATTAGGAGAATTGCTAGCTTGTGACACAACTTGATTTACACAGTGATTTGTTATATTTAATTTCTTCAGCTTGATTTAGTTCCTTCATCCTCTTTCCTGCTGACAGTTGCCACTGTGGCATACAATACCATGCTCAATGGTCATCAAACACAAGATGAATGAGTTAGCAGTGAGCCAGTTAAAAGAAAAAGATAGTGGCTCTAGCTGTAAAACTCATATAATTTATGCAGGAACTTGGAATAACCTTGGAGTTATGCAGTCTGTGTTTGCAGTGGACATCAGTCAAGTTATCCATCTGGTCTGGCTTTGTCTGCTCCTGGCTCATGTGCATTACAGAACCCACATCCTAGTTCCTTTGGGGATTACGGGATGGCCTTAGTAATGATTATGTTGTAAGAGAGAGGAGTGTGGATGAAAATCGGAATCCACACAAAATTAATTAAAAGTTTAATTTTCATTGGCTTTGAGCTATATGCAGACATCTTTATATAAGACTCATATCCAAACAGACACTTATACTTTCAGTAAATATGGAATAAAAGCACAATCCTAAATCCTTAATTAGGACCAAATCCTGTTTCCCCTGAAAAAGTAGGTTTGTGCAAGGGTTCTAGATATGTGATGTTTAGATACCATGATGATCAATACCCTGTACATGTCTCAACAGATGGAAGAGCTGGTCTAGAAATGATAAAAGAACGTTCACAAATAATTTATTTGCCAGTTGAGGGGGGAAAGAATTGTGAATTATTTATCAGGTCAATATTATTCAACCATCAATAGAGCTGGGAGAATAATTTATCAGTTTTCTTGTGAATAATTTATTCATCATTTGACGACAGCAGGCAGAGGGCTGGAAATTAATGAAATTAACTATATTCAGTCAGAGACAGCGAAATGGGCCACCGACACAGGAGCTGAGGACATGGAATCCTCTCCCCAACTTGGTGGCAGGCTGTGGAGCAACTGAGCAGCTGTTTTTCAGTTTCCACTATAGCTTATGATTAGTACAATATCATCCATTCCTTTTGTTCCAGCATGTGAGGGTTTGGGTCAATGGATCTACGTAGCTGTTGGGAACTTATGTGGCCACACCACCTCTTCCAGTTCCCCCATTACCTATGCAAGGTTGGCACCTGAGCCAACACCCATTTAAGTGAATAGCAGGACTCAATGATTTCAGTGTCATTACATCAGGCCCCTAGAGCATGCTAGCACGTAGCCGTATTCCGCAGAACACTATAGTTATAGAGGTCCCTGTGCAGCTTCCCAGGGCACAACTAGACAGCATTTTGAGCAAGCTTCCTAGCCCAAGCTGACAGACTCAGGTTAGTGGGCTCATGCTAGCACTGTAAAAATAGCTGTATGGACACGGCTTTGAAGTTGTGGCTCAGGCTAGAGCTCAGGCTTCAGAGGCCAACCCCCCTCCCTAGGCAAGAGCCCAAGCTCCAGCCTGAGCCACAGCTTCAAAGTGCTGTCTATGCAGATATTTTTGGAGCACTAGCACAAGCCCCGCTAGCCTGAGTCTGTCGACCTGGGCAGGGAGCCTCGCTCCAATTTGCTACGTAGATGTACACTCAGTGTCTTAACATTTTTTCTTGGGGGCCTACCCTGCAGCAGAGTCAGACCTGGTCTACGCTACACATTTAAATCGACATAAGACAGCTTACATCAACCTAATTATGTCAGTGAACACACTACAGCCTTGTCCAGCCGATGTAAGTGCCCTACTACACCGACATAATAACCCCATCTCCTGAATCCTGAAATTGACAAGAAAGCTGGGCCTCTAGAGCCTGCCTGTCCCTAGCTTCCTGCTCCCTGCCAGGCTGCATCTGCCTGGCTCCTTACTCAGGGAGGCAAGAAGCCCAGGCGGCTGCTTCCTTCTCCCAGCAGGGAGGTGAGAAGTCTAGATGGCTGCCCCTCACTCCCAGGGAGGAATGGGAGGCAAGAAGCCCAGGTGGCTGCCCTCACCCCACTCCTGGGTGCATCAAGCTGAGCCTAGCTGAAAGTCCTGGCTCTCAGCCCCACACACTGCCCCGCTTTAGTCGTGGAAGTGCTCCTGGTGAGAACACGCACCACCAAGAGAAGGAGAGTAGTGTGGACATCAGCCACGGTGGTAATTACAGCTGGGGCTGTAAGTCAGCCTAACATAGGTAGACTTAAGTCTGTAGTGTAGACATGCCCTCAGTGCAATTGGCCCTGATAGAAACAGTTTTGTGGGCCTGCACCAGCTGCTTGATTGCAGGAGTCAGCAGGCTGATAGTAGAAACAGCAGCTTAGAGACTTCTCAATGCTCTCCTACTTTACAGCTGTGCTTGGTCCTGTCTCTGCCTACACCGTTGCCAGCCTTGTCCCACCCTGTAACTGCTCCTGCTCCAGCCCCCAGCTTCTTCCTAATTTCTTACTCCCACCTTCAAACTTCCGCTATACCTTCTGACTGTGAGTCCAGTTTACACTTCAGTTTAGGCTTTGGTTTCTGACACCAAGCTATGTTCCTTGGTTTTGCTCCTGGACCCATCTGGATTCAGCTTTAATTGATAGCTGGAATCTTGCTCCAACCAGTACGTCAGCCCTCCCATGATTTGGTTGCCAACACTTCAGTCAGAGAATCCTAGGAACTTAGGGCTGGAAGTGACCTCAAGAGTTCATCTAGTTCACCCCCTGTGCCTAGTCAGAATCAAATACACCTAGATTATCCCTGACAGGTGTTTGTCTAACCTGTTCTTAAAAGCCTTCAAAGACAGAGATTCCACAACTTCCCTTGGTATTCTATTCCAGTGTTTAACTACCCTTACCATTAGAAAGTTTTTCCTGAAAGCTAAGCTAAATCTCCCTTTCTGCAAATTAAACCCATTACTTCTTGTCCTTCCTTCAGTGGACATGGAGAACAATTAATCATCATCCTCTTTATAACAGTTTCTAAACATATTTGAAGACTGTTATCAGTTCCCCACTCCTGTTAATAAACTCTAGAACGACAATTTTTTTTTGCAACTGCATCACACTGTTGATTCACATTCATTTTGTGATCCACTATAATCCCCAGATACTTTTCTGCAGTACTCCTGTCTAGCCAGTAACTACCCATTTTATACTTGTGCATTTGATTTTTCTTCCCTAAGTGCAGTGCTTTGCACTTGTCTTTGTTGAATTTAACCTTACGGATTTCAGACCTTCTCCAGTTTGTCAGGATCACCTTGAATTCTACTCCTGTCCTCCAGTACAGCTGAGCTGAGGTTGGTCACTGCATTCTGGGTCTTAGATACCCATGAAGGGTGGGGCGCTATGAGGCAAAGGTTTTGGCTCAGTAAGCTACAGGATCTGGTCCCATATTTCTAGGCAAGTAAAACAAAATCCTCTCTGAAAAATATCTTTGATAAGAAGTTGCTGCACATGAAAATAAAAACACATTTAAAAAGAGAAACCATTTCATTTCATAGAAATTAAAGTCTTCAACGGGTGCATCAACAAGCTAATAAGATCTACAACATACCTTTCAAGTTTGGTTATGAAATTGATTCTTGTAGTGGTTAGAAAGCACCCATATTCAAAGGTAAATAAATCCTTGCCACTCTCTCCTCTCTTTGCATGTGTTCTCAGGTTTGTTAGTGTGCACCAATTCCAATGAAAATCTTTTTAAAAAATAATGTTTAGGTTTGTTTAATTTAACAGCATCTTCTTTAAATGTGGCTATGGAGGGGAAAAATTCACTTGCATTCTGAGATGTGTAAAAATATGCCACAGCTGTAGAAAATATTCCACTGGTTTGCTTTCAGTTTGCCCTGCCACCACTCAACAAAGCCATAGCAAATCCAACCTGAACAATAACCATCAGCAACAGCAGACTGCCATTAATAAAAATCAAAGGAATTGCTTATGTTGTATTATTATTTCAGAGTATAACAGCTGTCATAAAAATATAAGGAGGCCAGTCGATGTGAGCACTGGAGTCTGTTCTCCCTTCAGTATGCTAGGTTTAATGGAAAATATGTTTGTAATTTTGGGGGACATAGACACTCTTTATAAAAAGATTAAGTGGAAAGAAAACTACTAGCTTATCTACTTCTATCTATCAGACTTGTTTTGCTCTTTGTTCCTTTGTTAACCACAAAGTGTAAGTGCTGAAAATAAAACAGAAGGAAAGTTTATGACTTATACACAGTCGCAGAGTTTATTACTGATCTCTACTCATCCTCTTGGGAATCATTGCAGGAACAGCTCTGAGCAAGTTCCAAATTTTCAAATGGGTTCTCCATTTCTTTATCTCATTCTGCTTTTGATATTGTGCTTAAATTATTTATCATAGCTACCATTATTTCGTTAGCTTGAGTTGTCCTCTGGCACCATGTCTGCAGGATGATATTCACTCTGCATTTGCAATTACAAAACTTAAAAGAAATTAGTTAATTCTTCCTCTGTTCAGCGCTCTCATTTAGCAGAATGATGTGTTAAGGACTGAGATGTGAACTGAATTTCATTCTGACCCTGAATCTTAATTACTCTTTTAATCTTGCCATTTCATTGGAATATGTAACTAAAGATTATATAAGAAATATTTCTCTTTTCCTTTTTTTTTAAGAAGGTTCGGGTGGGAAATAGGTTTTTTCCACATCATAAAATTGTCATTAGTGCTTCACTGAATGATGTGCTGGTAAATTTAGAACAGGCTTCTCTCTTACACACTTTAAGCCAGATTCCTTGAAGGTAATTTTTGAAGCAGTTCCACTCAGCGTACCCCAATCTCAAGAGTATCTGAACAGAACTGTTTCTCAATTACTTCCTCTTAAAGTATGTGAAAGAGGCACCTCGTTGTTTCTCACTCCAGTAAATAAAAAATATTCTTGAGAAAATCTTGTTTATTCTGCTTGATTTCCTCTCCTATTATGCTCGTGCTGTAGCTATGGCTTTTCCCTCTTCCTCTTACCCTGCTCTATCACTGACACGGATATAATTTCTAGTTACCGGTGGCTGCTGGAGATTTCCATTTAAAAAACATGCATTTGTAGTTTTGCATCGAAAATAACAGGCTGATGTATTGCAGCAGCAGCCTGATTCAGCTTTGTCTTGTATGTTGCAGAAAGGGGCTCAGAGTCCTGCTGATGCAGACCAGCCTCCTCACACTTGTGGAAGTGCCCACTTGGGGGCACAGGCATTCCACTCCTGCCCCCAGCACACCTCAATCTGGAGTCTTCCCTTGAAAGAGGAGAACAGTTGGTAGCTGGACAGCAGGTGATCTGTGTCTGATTCAGGTTCACCTATACAGAGCACTCATGATGAGGCAACGAGGCCCAGATCCAACGAAGCACTAAAGCATGTGCATAACTTTAAATGTGTGTGAAATCTCATTGACTTGAAAGGGACTCTTCTTATGTCTGAAGTTACAAACATGCTTAAGAGCTTTGCTGGAATGGAATGTGCTGGAGAGAGTTACTCCTGCCCCATAGCAGCAGCGCACTGTGTTTCTCACCGGAGGCAGCTGTCAATACACATTATAGGCAGCAATGCCTTCTACTCAGATGGGCCATTTACCTTACATCTCCACAGCAGACCTCATTTTCTGCAAGTGCAGTGTCATGACCTAGATATAGCAGCAATAATTACTACACTGCCTGAAACTTTGTTAATACTCATGGCCTCTGGTAAATAATTTCCTTTATCTTCCATGCAGATCTTTAGATCATCTTAATCTTTCAGTCTCTGAAGTTGTTTCTCTCCTCACCTCTGCATGCAAATTGTGGCTATTTCCTATCTATCTTATTTTTCCATTAGAAATAATGATGTTTTCTGGGTATACAGGTAAGTCAAAGCCCACTTGTGCATCCTTTACTCATGGAACGTTGTTCTTACTTTTGTGAGTAACACCACTAAAATCAATAGAGCTATTTTTGACTGAGTGCTGTTCGTCATGAGTAAGGCGTTAAGAACCTAAGGTGAAATCCTGGCACCACTAAAGTCAATGGCAAAGCTCCCACTGTCATCAATGGAATCTGGCCTCTAGAGAATTGCTAATGGCATAGGGAATCTTTCACCTCCAGGTTACCGGTCTTCAGGCTGGCCATTAATATTCAGCTCTCGGAATACATTATAGTGACACCATGGCAATGTTTCAGGTGTGCTAATGGAGTTGTCATCTTGTGTTTAAAAATGAATGCACATGTAATATATAAGTTGGTACAAAGGTAGGACTGAGTTGGGATTTTAAACACAGAAAACACAAATTACATTTTTTAAGGCTCACTCTACACCTTTAAATACGCCTTTCCTTTCACTTTGCTTCCCGTCACCCTCACTGGGTTTTTTTTGGGTGTGTGGGGGGGCGGGATATAATGCTTGTGAAAGATGTAGATATCGTATCCCTGGCCACATACAAGGTACAACCCAGACAGCTCCTGTACTAACTCCCCCAAACTACCTCACCAATGTACCTCAAACCTGCCCTAAAAGGACCGCCTGTAAAAGTGAGAGACCTATGACTACAATATTAGGCAAACTCACCTGCCTCTACTGTTACTTTGTCCTGCCACTGCACTTTCCACCATCTTTCTCTTGACTCATTTGCTCCATTTTGTCTAGATCTTAGAATGTGAGATCTCTGGGTCAGGAGCTGTCTGTGTTATTCGTTTCTACAGTGTCTAGGGTAACTGGGCTCTGATCAGCATGTACAGTTCATAGACAGTAATGTAATTATAAATTATAGTTCAATAGCTGAGACTGCTAACAAACGGCACCAATTCTGATTGTGCCCTGCCTCTCACTTTATGCACACCCAGATCTGCAAGCCTGGGGAACTAGACTTATTTAAAAACAAAACAAACCATTTTTCCTGCATTCTTACAGCCCTGATCAACACACACATGCAAAAGCAGCCATACAACTAGCAGTCAGTTTGTACTTCTTGATGCACCAGGCAAGAAAATTATCTGACTCTTTCATCTCTTAGAACTTTAACATCTTTTTTCCATCTCCAACAATCACAGACTGCTTGCCTTTGAAATAGACTGTCTGAGCTGAATATTTACAGGCAGCATTTCTGAAGAGTAATATTTTGTTTATAGCATAAAGGTAAAAAAAGTAGTGATTTTGTTGCACATTTCTGTGCATTGTTATTGTAGAAGCTACAGAAAAGGCTATTCCCACCAGAGTAGGACAACCATTGTTATTATTTTCTTTTGTAAAGGATTGACTATAAATGTTACATAACAGTAACAGCTGTTACGCTGCTCCTTTGAACAAACAGAAGATAATGCAATTGAGCTTGCTTTTGGCAAAGGATGGTCAGTTCAGAGAGAAATCTAATGCTTTAAATTAAAATGTGGATGAGTATATTTGATACCAGTTCACTACTGTGAATTCCAATGCATTCATTATCTGTTATAATATGTATTTCCTGTACTTTTCCCCCAAAGTTTGCTATTTTCAGTGCCTTGTGCCAATGGCTGTTTCTCAGACTACACACATATCAGCTTGGATAATAAAATCATGCCAATAACATTTCTTTCCTCTTGTCAGAGGTAACTGCCATCTCATCACCAAGAAAAATAGACCACCACCTCCCTCTCACTCAGACAACACAAGTTGAATCCTTAGCGAGGACCCGTAGTCCACTGAGCTATGCCAACCAGCAGTGATATTTCCACTCCCTGGTAGCAGATCTGATTGAAATTCATAGGGAAAGTGTAATTCTGTTTCTTTTACTGTTTTGGGGAACAGTACACAAAGCAAACAACAAAACAAAACCCAAACATGATGTATAATTTACTTTTTAAAAAATCAAGTGATGTGTATATTTTGTCATAAAATCTATATGTTTACCAATACCTGCCCTTCAGGGGCAGGGGGAGACTTTGAAAATAAACAAGTATTTTCATCAAAAAAAATTTTTAAAAAAGGAAACTATTTTCAATTAGAATTTCAATGGTAGAGTTTAGAAGTTTATCGCAACTCTGTGCTGAAAGAAAGATTCTCAATGAGTTTATTGGCTCTTCAAGAACCTTGTGGGCCTCCTAAATTCCAGCTCTGCAAAGGCTATTCTATATTGTAAAGAGGAAGAACCATCTCCTCTCTGCAGAATGACAGATTAAGTTCTCCTGGCTCCCCTTTTTTAGCTCTGCAATCTTGTAAGTAGATGTCAAAGAGCCCAAATTGCTAATTCAGCTTTTAATTTATACAAAGGTGTTCCACGCAGACAGGAAAAGAATAAGGTTCATTTATTTATCCATCCCCAGCCACTTTGTTTGCTTGTGTTAATCTAATAGGTTAGCTTGTTGCAGCTGACTCTCTCAGCCCCTAAATTATTATCAGCATTGGTAAGCAACAGGTGCCTGTGTGGAGGAAATGGCAATTAGGCTCTTGGGAAGATGACATTGGTAACATTGAGGCTGATTCCTTTACAGCTGCATGGAAGACTTTTAAAAAAGTCTAAGGCTCCAAATTACCAGGCCTTTGCTAGCTCAAATCTGTTTCAGAGGTGGATTAGGGAGAAGAAAGTTATGACTATATGACCTCAAAATTATGTGTTTCCAGACAGTAGTGAGCAGAGAAAGGCCAGATCCTCACAGATTATACCACAATAAATAGATAAATCCCAAATATAATGACAGTGGGTCCCTGGGGAGCTGTCCCTTACAGTAATGATTATGAGAAAGGCAAGAGTGGTACAGAAAAGATCACCCCTAAACTATTAGGTATTTTTTCCTCTTTAGGGCAGCCTCTCTGAAACCCTGCCTCACTTCCTAAAGTGGAAAATAAAATAAACCACCAAACCAAACAGTAATTAGTCATAATCAGTAGGAAGTTGCTCTGAAATTAATTAGGTAAGTGCATGCTCAGCATTTCTCAGGATCAGGCTGTAGGTGACTTTGGACAACTCACTTGCCCTTGTGAGTTAAAAAGAAAAGGCAGAATTCCATTATAAAACAGATACTGCAGCTGAGGTCTGCTATCCTGAGTAAGCAATTTTTAAAAAATATGGTTGGAGCATTAATTTCTTTCTACTCTACAGGAACTCCCTAGGTTCCCAGCAAACTGTGAAAAACCTCTGGTGAATGATACCACATATAGCTCCCTCTTGCCACCGCCTTCAGAATTCTGAAGCAGAGATAAATCAGCTTCAGTGCTTACTAATGTTTCTCCGCTCTTATTCAAGCTCACTGGTGTGACTCAGAGTTAAAGAAGGTGATTCTCAGCCACTGTAAATTGTTGTAGCACCATTGCCATCAGTGGAGCTGCGGTAATTTACATTCAGCAAAGAGCTGGCCATACGGGTTTTTTTGGACCCAAGACCATGCATATCTGTCACTAGTGCATTCCCCCATCCTTTCTTGTGAATGAGGTAAAGAACTCATTAAAATCTTTCTTCTTAGCGTACATCGTCTTTGACTGAATTATCCCTACTGCCTTAAAAGCTCTATTGATTAATTTAATGGACCTTTTATTCTTTCTGTAGCTGAAATATGTCTTATCTTCTTGTGTTATCTTCACTTTCTTCCATTTTAGATATTCTTAGACTCATTCTGCACTTTCTTGCTCTTTTTGTACGTTATATACCAGCTGAGACATTGGCAATGACATCACAAGAGGTTCTCAGCAATGTTCAATCACAGGCAGGTCCCTCCCCAGCTGGTAAGCTGCCAGTCACTGAATGGAGGGTACAGCCTGAAGATATCTGCCTTATGACAACTGTGAACTGCAGTTGTCACTCAGGAAGCAAATTTGGGACCACTGGGCAAAACATTCTACCCCAAATATCAAAGCTGAGGGAGAGGATTCCTCAGTGATATCTGGTGTAAGATTTACCTTTATCATTAATAGAAAAAACCTGAATGGAGTTGGTCTCTTTTCCTGCCTCTCCCCTTTGTTGGAGACTTATGGAAGTCACTCCTACCTTTAGGCTGCAATAACTCCTGTGGGCACTAGCAAAGGGAATAGGGAGAGAACTGAGATGCATGTATGGTGGTTTGGTTGTGGATGAAGGTGGTGAGAGAGAGCCAGGAGCTAATGTTTAAAAGTTAGGGCTTCTCCTCCCTCAACTCCCCACATGTTGAAGTTTCTTTAAAACTATTTTAATATTGTAGTGATCCAACTTCATAGCAATCTGTGGGAGACCACAACAGATTCTCCTTAATAACAGTGCTAAATCAATAAGTCATACTGTGTGCTGTTTACACTATATTGACTATCTGGGCTTTTTACAAGTTTCCCATCTGCCTAAGGCAATTTGTGTGTTGATGTTTAGACATGACTGACATTGACTGACGTAACGCAACAATCTTGCTTATTTGTTTGCTTTATAACTATGTAAGATGCTGACAATGATTATCCCAATTGATTGAGGGTATGCATTTGTTTACTGTGTCATAGAAAGTAATAAAGATGCTTTTTTTCCCTTCAAATTATTGCTCCAACTCCTTAATGAGAATGTTAATGTATTTCATGAGCTCTGCTCTTTACCAAGATACTAATGAATCCTCAAATCCTATTTAGTCAATTTTGGAGTACTGACTACAGTATCTGGAACGGTAAGCTTCTTCTCCATTCTTTAGCAGAGTGCTGCAATATAATGGATTGATTTATTAAACTGTCTGTGAAAAGAAATCCCCTTCAAAAGAATATATTTCCAATATTTGAATTCAAAACCTATCAAACTCATTAAATAAACCCTTCTTGTTGGAAATTGGTGCCTCTTGATGGAGAGAGCGTGATGAAAGAGTGGGCTAAAACAAGTAAATACTAAGAATAAGTCAACATGTACACAAACCTGGTGGCAGACTAAATTCTCTGTGCACTGAAGCTCAGAATTTAAGACAATTCCTCTAAATCAAGGGATTCTTTCTGATGAATTCTATTCCCAGTTCCCTCATGTTAGTAATTTGGCTATTCATTGGCTATTTATACTGGATTGTTTTAGTTGTTCACAAATATCAACCTTAGGTTATTTAGAGAAAATGACATATGCTTTTCCTAGTGGAAAAAAAAGTCATTGCCTTAGTTTTGGTGTGTTTAATTACAATAACAATCTCTATCATATGCACCATCTACTCTAATTACCCAGAGAGTTGTCAGTGTTTAACAATGAAGCAAGGAGTGTGCTCCAGTGGCCAATTAAAGTTTTCTTTGCGGATTAATAAGTCATGTCTCATCAGCCCCACTGACCCAGAGGTGTTAATCTTCACCTTGTCGTTTTAATCTTAAAACAAAATTCTGCGGATCAAGAGTTACAGAACGGTTGAGTTAATTGTTCCATTAGACTGATGCCGTCCTCAGACCCATGTCCAATAATAGACTATTCCTTGAGTTTCATTACACACCATGCCATAGATCACAAGAAGCAGTGAAAAGCCACTGCTGCAGACATTTGCAGTAGGTTGCCAGTAGTTTGGATTCTGCTCCGTGCTTAGCTGTAAGTCATTTTGGTGTAATTATTTATGCTGCACATGTACATATGGAAAGAGGCATTGTGCTTATTATACATTGTCAAGAGAAATTTTAGCACATAAAAAAGCAACCACAACAGTAATATAATCTATAAAGTAAATAAACCAGTTAGCTACTGTCAAGGTTTTTCCCCCACTTTGAACTTTAGGGTACACAAAGTGGGGACCTGCATGAACACTTTTAAGCTTAATTACTAGCTTAAATCTGGTACGTTGCCACCAGCCAGAATTTAGTGTCTGGCACACTTTCTGTTCCCCCAAAACCTTCCCTGGGGAACCCAGACCCAAACCCCTTGGGTCTTAAAACAAGGAGAAATTAACCATCCCCTTCTTTTCCCCCCCCCAAGACTTTCCTCTCCTTAGGTTGCCTTGAGAGGCTTCACACAGATCCAAACTCCTTGGATCTTAAAACAAGGAGGAATTAACTATCCCCCCTCCTTTCCCCCCACCAAACCCTGGTGAGTTCAGACTCAATCCCTTGGATTTAAAAACAAGGAAAAATCAATCAGATTCTTAAAAAGAAAGCTTTTAATTAAAGAAAGAAAAGGTAAAAATTATCTCTGTAAAATCAGGATGGAAAATGCTTTACAGGGTACTCAGATTCATATAGACTAGAGGGACCCCCCCCAGCCTTAGATTCAAAGTTACAGCAAACAGAGGTAAAAAATCCTTCCAGCAAAAAGACACATTTACAAGTTAAGAAAACAAACATAAGACTAATCCGCCTTGCCTGGCTATTACTTACAATTTTGAAACATGAAAGACTGATTCAGAAAGATTGGGAAAGCCTGGGTGTACGTCTGGTCCCTCTTAGCCTCAAGAGCGAACAACGAACACAAAAAGTGCAAACAAAGACTTCCCGCTACCAAGATTTGAAAGTATCTTGTCCCCCTATTGGTCCTCTGGTCAGGTGTCAGCCAGGTTACTGAGCTTCTTAATCTTTTACAGGTAAAAGAGACATTAACCCTTAACCATCTGTTTATGACAGCTACCTTAGTACTCTTTGAGTAGAAGGCATTCAGTGTTCCATGGGTAAAGGACAATAAGGCATAGATATTTACATTGCTTAGATTCTTACCAATTCACAAGATTACAAGAATCATGTAGAGCAAGATGAATGGGGTTAATACACGTTCCTCAACATTTTAGTGATTTAGAAACCAAATTTTAACCATGGTCACTCTATGTTTCTGTTTGTCTTTTTCCAAATAGTCACACAGGTGAAATTTTGTTTGTATGAATGTTAACAGAAAACTATTCCTGTATTTGTAGCCCAGATACATTTCATGAACACTCTTTTCCCAAGCAGCTTCTCGTTATGATATGAGCTGGATAGGGGAGGAAATGGGGACTGGTCCTATACCAATTCTTTCATGGGCTACGTATTTCTATTGCTGAGCACACACAGAGAGAAGGATGGGATCAAAGACAGAACAATTTTAAGGGGGGGAACCGTTTGTGATGGGTTACTCAACTGAATAATCTTTCCTTCCTCCCACAATATCTCCTTTCCTATCACCACCTCTATAGTTTCTTTCTCTTTCTCCTTTACCAATTAGATAAATCTCTCCCTCCTCTCCAGTCACTCCTGCCAATGCCCCCAAGATGATAGGTCTGACACTCATTTTTCCCTCCTCCCCAGCATGGATGGAACAGGTGAAGACTCAGTGGTGTTTTATACTTTGTTGTGTCTGGATCACCTGCCATGTAAGGTCTCATTCTAGTGACACAGGGTTAATTAACAACCTCCAGCATTATTGTGGGTGCTTTTACAACATGGTTTCTCAGGCTGCTCCCCAAATGTTCCAAATAGTTACCTTAGGAAACTGAATATGTCTGCTAGCACTTTCATATTGTTACAAGTGGCACATTGACTTCAATAGCTCTTGGACATGTGCTGAAAAGTTTTGCTGACTCGGGACCTGAAAAGTATATTTCTCTTCATCACCTCTCCCCAGTGTCAGCCACCTTTTCTTTTTAGTTCCTCCAAGTCAGATGGCTGCTCCTTTTTTGCCCCACTGCATTCTCTCCTGAACATAACCTGAAAGATGTTAAACATTAAGAGGCACAATTGTTCCTGTTTTTACCAAAGATTTTGCTTAAGAAAATGAAGCTGCTGGGCAGTGTCCTCAAGACAACTGATACCTCACTCATATATATAGTATCTTGAAGACTTTTTAAATAGTTTGTGTTTGAAATAAAAGCAGATAGACTACTATGTTTGCTCTCTTTGCCTTGTGCCTATAGAAGGCACCAACCATTGTCCGGGATTCAAAGCCTTTCCTTTTCAAAAGGGACAAGTTACTGGCACATAAAGATGTGTTGCCTAGAAAAGTGGCCATGCTGGATCATTTGAATGATTAATTTAAACAAGACACCTCAGAGGTAACTTGTTTCCCCCATTACTTATTTGGGGTCCAACAACACACTACCGGCCACAGGTCTGCCTAACTGTCTTGCTTCAAGACACCCCTTAAAACTCTTCTCAGTGGCTCAGCAGCTGGGATGCTGTGACCAGTATCACCTCACTGTTTCCTTGTGCTCCCCCATCTGTTTATTGTATCCACTGGTTGTCTTCCATCTTAGACTGTGAACTCTTGATATCAGGCACCATTTTTGTGTTCTATGTTTGTACAGCACCTAGCACAATGGGACCCTGATGCATGACTGGGGCCCTTAGATGCTGCTGCAAGACAAATAATAATAATTAATAAGTTACAAATGGTGCTTATTGTCATGAGCAATTTCACTGAAATCACTGGGACTACACATGGCATTACTCTTGGGCAAATTTTGGGGTGGCTATATATCCTGTAAGCCTCCTCTCAACACTGTACCTGATCATCAGGTATATAAGCAGAATGTTTTTTGTTCCTGTCTTGGCTCAAGTCATTTCTATGGCTCCCTATTATTGTTCCCAGAGAGGAGAAGTATGAGACAGTGCTGGAAACTGGTGTAGACAAACTAAAAGTGCGTATGCAAAAACGTTACTGTGAGGCAAGTAAAGTGCATGATAAGTAGTTAATGTCTTTTGTACATTTTTTTTTGCCATTTATGTATTTTTCAGCAGACTTATAAAATGCATCAGTTGTAAGCGTTTTGTATTTCATATTTCTTGATAATTTCTTTTATTGTAGCACTTCACTGAATGAGTATCTCTGAGGATTATGTACAGAAGCTAGTGGTGGAGTAGTTTTAGCTTTTCCCTTTATAAGAAACTCTGAATTTTAATAATATTAATGCTGCAAAGTTGTGATACAAAGTTAAAAAAATGCTGCTTGCAATATCAGGCAGGATATTAAGATAGCAAGGTACATTTTCACCTTAATTGTGCTTTCCTTTCCTTTGGCCAAATTGCATGAGAACTGCAATGGTATTTAAGTCTCATTCATGTTTGAGATGCGCTTGTTTTGCTTTTTTCCCTCTTTAAAAAGGAAATAAATGTGTACAGTTCCCACTATGGCAGCAGCTGCTCTTTACAAACATGGGGATTGATCCAAATCCCAATGAAGTTAACAGGAGTCTTTTCATTGACTTTAATAGGTTTAGGGTCAGGCTCCTGGATTGTCCCAGCAAGTTTCGTAGAGGGACAAGCTTTGCAGTAGGCATCGTGGCACTAGAAGTAGGAGTGCTGCCAGGCTGATGTAATGTTCTGGGTGCCAGGCCTGCTACAGAGATATTTTTAATATTTTCATTTCTAAGTTTTGTATGTGAAATGAAATAACTCATTCTTCTCCCCCAGGAAACTCCAGCTGGGATTGAGGAGTATTTCCCAGCCCACATGGAGACAGGAGGACATCAGGGGCTAAAGGGGTTTTCTGCTGTTCACGGAGAACAAGTAGCAGATAGTGGTAGAAGGGCACCGTGATTGTGTGTAGGGATCTGAAACAGAGAAGCCATTCTCACAGGAGTGATGTCACTCTCACAGCTAGCAGTCTGTGGATGCACAGCTCTAGTGACTCTAACAGGGAGCAAAAAAGATGTGAAAATAAAGGAAGCCTTTAAGAAAGTGCTCACAAAAAGTCTTTCACAGAGATGTTTTAATTAAACCAGATCTAAGATAAGAACCTTCCTGAACCCTTCACCCAGCTTTCAGGCTAAATATAAATCTTATTTGTTGTCCAGGAAAGTTCATCCCATTCTCTTCTTATCTTGAGGGTCTGAGCTACAATAGTCTCTTCCACTATTCTATTAAGTCCTATTGCCATTTTTAACGAAGGGACACGAGATGACATAGTGCAGATCGGGGCCTCTATTAGTCTTTTAGAGATTATAAGTAATAGTATGGGTCTTTGTCAGGGTCTGGGATGATTGCATTATCCACAGTAGCAGAGAGAGGAAGAGAATGAGTCAAAGAGCCCTCTTGATGTTTGGAATCAGATAGAGAGAGATGAAGAGTTAAATTGAGTCTGAGCTTGAAAAATAGTTCAGGTTTGGATTTAATTCCATGATGGAAGAAAGTTTAGGCCCGTTCTTGTATTCTTCTGAGCTTTCACGTTACTAGTTACTAACTATTCAAACACAATAAATAGCATATGCAGAGTAGCCCCCAAGACGCTCTGATTTCTATTCTGCTAGCCCTTTCCTTGCTCTCAAAACTTGTTTCATGCCCATCTTCCTTTTGGTGGAGGGATTCCTTTGACCCCATCAATGGTACTTCTTTATGGGCAGCAGGGCTTGATCTCCTCCACACTCTTCCCTTCCTCCTCCCCCACATGCACAGGTTCTTGTAGAATTGAGCTTGTATTGTAACAGAGCTTTGTTGTGCTTGAAGTTTTTTTTAAATACATTTAAGAATACAAGCTCAGCTCTGCAGATTTGTCTTCTTTAACGTTTGATTCCTTTTCTCTACTATGGCCTTTTCCCATTGACCAGTTTTCTCAAAGAAGAAATTGTCAACATCAGCTGCACGCAGCATGGTGTCCATATTACCTCAGTTAAAGAAGGAAATTTTATGTCTGGACATGTGTAGGCTTGTGGAAAAAGGTCTTATTTCGCTCACTGACAAGCAAAGCCATATGGCTAGCAGTATTTCCCATGGGACGGCCTTGGTTTTTGTTGTTTTTTTAAATCAATATTGACTCTTGACACATTTTCATTTACATCAGTGAGCTGGCTTTCAGTCTGGGCACAAATCAATAGCCAGCTTTTAACACTGCTCAACTAGTTTGTTCTATGTAAAAGATGAGAGATTTGCCTTAAGTGGCTTGTTTTTTCCACTGGGCTGCCGGCCGACTATCCACCATTAGCACACTGTGATTCTTGGGAAGGAAGTTTGAATTTACTTAACTGTTCTTTCTGTGACTGATCAGAGGATCTTGAACTGTAGCATTAATCACATGATGTTTTCTTCATCACTACTTACAGTCAATTGACTTTGTACTTAGTGAAAGTGTTTGAAGCAGTCGACTCAATGTTCTAGAGGGCAAGAAGTCAATAGGAAGAAGAAAGATTTAGTTTCAAAACATACAGTGCATGGCCTTTAAAGCTGAAACCATGCCAGATATTCATTGGGTGCTTTATCATGCTGCTGATGTGCTGTTAGTGAATTTTTGTTGCTTGCATGCTGGACAGAACATGGTGGTGTCTTTACTGAAGTTCCACCAAAGAGGTATGGCATCCACATCATCGCACATCTGTTACTTCCACTGAAGGTGCAAATGTACTCAAATTATGCTTTTCCCCTTCAATCTAAAATCTACAGACAGGGTCAAGGGGCAGGTAGTTTCTCCAACTTGTGCTGCTTTATCAACTGTTTAGTTTCATTTAACTTGTCTTAGTTCAGTTGGGGACAGACATGTTCAGCTGACACCTTGTGTTCCAGATACACTGACGAACCTTACTCAGATACAAAACAAGTACCAAGCCCTATACTGTTATCCAAATGCTAAACAAGTATGCATTTGCTCAATAAATCATCAATTTTTTAACAAGTACTTAAATATGCTGTCAATGCCTTTGTAGTTCATGAAGCCACCACAGAGATTTTTCACACTAAAGGAGTGTATGAACCATTGGATACAAGAGTCCAGACTATCGATTAGTTGAATGTGATATCTTACAATTGCTTTTCACTAAGAGTAAACTTCTAGTGAAGCCTGATACATGAAATGGTCCATCATGACTATTTATTTAAAGTACATTTTAGAGATGCCTGACCAGATTCTAGCCCCATCTTTTGACTGCTCTGCACTACTCAGGTGGTAGAAAGCAGCGTAAAGCCTAGCTTTATGGCCTCACTGGGGATTCTCCTTGCACAAAGGGAATCCCTGGATGGCACAGAGCCAAGTGTAGCAGTTTAATGCCTCCTCTGCCCCAGCTCCAGATGAAGGGAGAATTCTCAGTGGAAAAGAGATCTGGGATGTGGCAGAGTAACTCACTGCTCTGTCTATCTCTGGCTGATGGAGCAGCCCTGGGGTCTGTGGGCAGCTGGATGTAAGACAGAACAGCTTTGGGACTTTTTCTGAATTTCACTGGGGACCAGACTTACCGCAGGATATGGGAGCCAGAAGGATGGCATAGAGTCATTTTGGCCCACATTGTCCTTTTTTGGTCCCGTGTCAAGCACAACTCAGCACTCACAAGATCAGGCCCATAAGTGGCTAGATCTTAACTATCTAAATGGATACATTTAATAAAGGTTAAGATTTTGTCACAGTTATTTTTAGTAAAAGTCAGGGACAGGTCGCGGGCAATAAACAAAAATTTACAGAAGCCTGTGACTTTTACTAAAAATAACAGTGGGGAAGGGAGCAGGTCTGACCTCCTGGTGTGGGGACTGGTAGCTGCAGGGCCCCCGCTGTCCCAGGGCTGAAGCTGAAGCTGAAAATGTCACAGAGGTCTCTCTGTGACAAAATCTTATCCTTACATATAATCATAGAACTATGCATAATAACACAAAGTGCCCACAGGTGAGCATGGAGCCATTGTTTCCCCTGTCATATTATTAAACAAAAGAATTACACTTTTCACAGTCTAAGCCAAGGTTCATGTCATGACTTAAGGAGTTTATTACTTTCAAAGGATAAAATTAGCATCTCATAGAAGGAAGGCATTTATAAAATAGTCTGTGAGCATTTTCCTCTATAGACAGATGTAGTTGTCTGTGGCTCTAGCAAAATTTCAATTGATTGGCCCATATTATATGAAGCAGCTCTCAGTCTCACGCTGTGTAGATCAGTTTTATTTAATAGTTCAAGTTTTCTTGACCTTTGTCTTTCAGGAGTTTAGAGTTACAGGACAACATGTTTTTTTTTCCCGTTGGAAGACATAAAAGCAGTAAAAATGATAAAGATGTGCTTTCAAGGAAATTCATAACGAAAATTTGCCAAAGCTTTCCAGAAATTCACATTCTGTTGTTTTTTTAAACCAGACTAAACACACTGAAGTGGAAGAAAGTGAATATAAGTGTCCATTCAAAAGTGCCTACCACTAATATCTTTTTATAGATAATAATATTAGTATGTTTGAGTCAGAATGAAGAGGAAATATTACCTATACTCAAAAACAAAAGTTTATCAAAAGGATTTCAACTAGACAGTATCTTTCAGCTAACACCTTCCCACATTTACTCTCTGTCCAAAAAATAAACTCACCTTCAAAAAATTTACTCATCTTCAAAAAATAAACCAAACCCTAAACATTCAAGAGTCTGGAGAGACATTCAGTCATTTCCTCTGAGCCATACAATCCTTCACCACTCAGTCACCTGGCCTGTTTTACAATACCCACCCCACTAAACTTTGTTTTCTAAAACTTGCAAAAACGTATGAAAATCTCAAATTATAAGTAAATTTGGAGATTGTAAAATAAGATTCCCTGTGCAAGGTACTCATTCCCAAAAGAGTATAACATTTACACACACAATACAGCATACCTCACTACAAAACCACCATCAGTTAGATTTACAAGGACACTCCAGCTGTTTCATGCTGCTCAGACAACACCAGGTAAAATGGGTTTACTGATGCTATACGTCATATTGTGAATCTGGCCCACAAGAAGTTAGCTGCTATCCAATATAGTTAAAAACACAAAGTTAAAGCTATATATAGCCAAACGTAATTGTACAACACCATGTTATCAATATATTTGCTTCTATCAAATAAATAAAACATTCATTTTCCATTAATAAAAATACTTTTCAGCACCACCAACACTATAAGAAAAAAATATTCTGATGTACTGTACCCCAAACTATACCCTTTAAAAATCTTTAGTCTATTTTTAATAAACACTAAAAAATTTGAACAGTACACATCCACCAGCAGATTTCTATTATAGAACAAAACAAAATTAAGATTCAAAATTTGGTTCTACTGTTGGCCAGCCCAGTCTTCCTTGAGATTTTATGTAACTATTGGAAATATATTATAATATAAAATAAGAACAAAAGAATTGCCCATACTGGGTCAGACCAAAAGTCCATCTAGCTCAGTATCCTGTCTTCGGACAGTGGCCAATGCCAGGAGCTCCAGAGGGAATGAAGAGAACAGGTAATCATCAAGTGATCCACTCCCTGTCCTCCCTATTTCCAACTTCTGGCAAACAGAGTCTAGGGACACCATCCCTGCCCATCCTGGCTAATAGCCATTGATGGACCTATCCTCCGTGAATTTACCTAGTTCTTTTTTGATCCCTGTTATAGTCTTGGTCTTCACAATATCTTCTGGCAAAGAGTTCCACAGGTTGACTGTGCATTGGGTGAAGAAATACTTCCTTTTGCTTGTTTTAAACCTGCTGACTATTAATTTCATTTGGTGAGCCCTAATTCTTGTGTTGTGAGGAGTAAATAACATTTCCTTATTTACTTTCTCCATACCACTCATGATATTATAGATATCAATCTTATCCCTTCCCCCCCCCCAAGTCATTTCTCTTCCAAGACAAAAACTCCCAGTCTTATTAATCTCTCCTCATATGGAAGCCATTTCTGTTGCCCTTTTCTGAACCTTTTCCAAGTCCAATATATCTTTTTAGAGATGGGGCGACCACATCTGCATGCAGTATTCAAGATGTGGGCATACCATGGATTTATATAGAAGCAATATGCTATTTTCTGTCTTATTATCTATTCCTTTCTTAATTACTCCTGCTTGCTTTTTTGACTGCCTTTGCACATTGAGTGGATGTTTTCAGAGAACTATCCACAATGATGCCAAGATCTCTTTCTTGAGTAGTAACAGCTAATTTAGACCCCATCATTTTATATGTATATTTGGGATTATGTTTTCCAATGAGCATTACTTTGCATTTATCAGCATTGAATTTCATCTGCCATTTTGTTGCTCAGTCACCCAATTTTGTGAGATCTTTTTGTAGCTCTTCGCAGTTTGCCTGGGACTTAACTGTCTTGAGAAGTTTTGTATCAGCTGCAAATTTTGTTACCTCACAGTTTACCCCTTTTTCCGGATCATTTATGAATATGTTGAATAGGACTGGGCCCAGTACATGCCCTTGGGGGACATCACTATGTACCTCTCTCAATTCTGAAAACTGACCATTTATTCCACCCTTTGTTTGCTATCTTTTAACCAGTTACCAATCCAGGAGAGGACCTTCCCTCTTATCCCATGACAGCTTACTTTGCTTAAGAGCCTTTGGTAAGGGACCTTGTCAAAGATTTCAGAAAATCTAAGTACACTATATCCACTGGATCCCCTTGTCCACAGGCTTGTTGATCCTCTCATCATTGTCTGTGAATGTTTGCAGTGTTGTTGTTGGTCCCAGGATATGAGAGAGACAAGATAGGTGACATATTTTATTGGACCATCTTCTGTTGGTGAAAGACAAGCTTTCGAGCTACACTAAGCTCCTCTTCAGTTCTGCAAAAGATAACCAGCTAAATACAAAGTGGAACATATTGTTAAACATAAGGGATAACACATGTTGCAAAAAATCACTTAAATTGAAGTGGGCAATTAATATTTGCAGTCACTGGACAAAGAAGAGTTAATAGGTTAGAGGATTTGTAATGAGACACAAAAAACAGTGTCTCTAGTCTCTGATTTTTGGTGTCTGACAGAGTCATGAATTTAAGCTCCCAGGCCCGCCTTTTGAAGGTGTTGGGAAGGTTTCCTTGAAGGATGAAAACTGAGAGATCAGATATAGAGTGATCATTCTGTGAAAAGTGTTCACCCGCAAGTGATAAGGTGTTTTTGTCTTCTATCATTTTTCTGTGTGAGTTCATGCAAGAGTATAGTGATTGTCTAATTTCACCCATACAGCTGCTGTTGGGGCATTTGATGCACTGGGTGAGGTACACAATATGTGATAAGCATGCGTCGTATTCATGATCTCGAAAAGTCTCAAGAAGAGTTCTGTGTAGCTCAAATGCTTGTCTCTTTCACCAACATTTCCTATGAATATGCTTTACAATCATTATTAGATATATATATGAATTAACTTGTGCAGCATTTGCTGATCACTGACTTTGGAATTAGGTTCTGTTTAATGTGAACTGTTTAAAATAATAATAAAAATGGACCAGCTTGTTCTTTTGCTTACACCAGTTTTACATGGATATAACTCTATTAACTTCAAAAATGTTACTCCAAATTTGTACTGGCATAAGTGAGAGAAGAATCAGGATTATTATTAAAATTCTTCATATTCTTTTTAAAAATCATATTTGACAGGAACAGAGAAAGTGCCATACTGGTTCAGACTAGTGATCTACCTAATCCAGTATCCTGGTTCTAAAAATAGCAAATAGCAGCTGCTTGTAATAAGTATATCTGAAGTGGATAGTTATGGAATAACCTACCCTAACCCCTTCAGTTAGTTGCTGGATTATGACCTGGAGTAAGAAGGTTTAATCTCTATTGTGCTTTAAAATCCTACTTAATGTAATATTAACAGTTCTCATTTTTATTAGAAATGACTGTTTTTTTAAATCCTACTCAGCTCTTGACCTCAGTGTATATTGCGACAGAGAGTTCCATAGGCTAATTATTTACTTCTGATTCAGCTGATTCAACATCCTACAATAACAGTAGGATTAAGTCAGCTTTTGCTTTCATTAGCATGCAACTGAAATAGAAGAGAATCATCTCATCTTAGAAGATATACACAGCAGCCAATCTGACCCTGGCACAAAAGCAGAAATGGGCCAAACCGAAAACACCTTTTTGAACACCCCTGAATTTTGGTCAAGTTGACCTTGAAATGAAATTTTTCATTTGGCTCCAACTCTCTAGTGGGTCAACTGAAGCACTGGATTTGAACAACTCAGAAGTTTAGGCCATCTGAGGCCTAAGAAGGGAGAGATCATGGTTGTAATAGCAAGGAAGGCTATTTTTTTGAGGCAAGTTTTTTTTTAAATATTGTATATACTATGGTCACCTTTAAAAATTTGCCAATTGGCTGCATAACTTTCCCTTGGTATTTGCAGCTCAAAGTATTTCTTATAGTAAGGACAAGGGAATGACAGAACCAGATTTTAAAGGTATTTAGGCACCTAAAGATACAAATAAGTGCCTACTGTGATTTTCAAAAGCACCTAGGTGCCTAAATACCACTGATTTCACCTAAATAGCTTTAAAAATCTGTCCCTGAGACACTATGATGGGAGGGCAAGATAGATTCGAATGAATATTGCAGGTGCTCTGTCTGATGAGGTAACTACATCTGCTTATTGAAGGTAAAATTGGTAAGTTTTAAAGCTTAAAGAAAGGTAACAAGTACATTTACATACTATTTACATAATAGTGTCTATCTAGATGATCTCCTGAGGTCCCTTCCAACCCTAATAATCTATGATTCTATGATTCTAATCTATCTATGTATCTATTGGGATCTCAGGGGACATATTGCAGGATTTATAGGGGTAATTTATTTCAGTATTTAGTAATAGTATTTCAGGCTAATTTAAGAGACAGGAAAAGCCTTTAAAAGCCACACAGTGTGATGAACTCTAGGTTGGACATCAACAATCAAGAAATCAACCCTGAGTAATAGGTCCCTGCAGAGTACAGGAGAGAGTGCATCTGACATCCTCTCTTCAGAATCCAAGCACTGGCTTTAAATTCCTTACTTTTTCCACAAGTGGGAGTGGATTAGGGAAAACACAATTTGCTTTGCCATAAAGAAATTGGTTTATGTGTATGTAGTGGTCAGACGTTCGGGTACGCTCTCCACCTCTGCACAACTCTCTGCTGTCAAAACCCCGGGACTGAACATTTTTTAAAAAAAAGAGGTTTCTGTGAGCCTGCATTTGATGATGAATTGGTCGGCCAACTGTGGAACTGACACTGGACCTGCAACTTGTTGCAGCTCAAAAGGCCACTGATCATTCTGACTTTTTTAAGGTTACTATAATTTATTTACTAATATACCCTCTGCTGTAGAAAACAGATGACATGTCCTCTGCCCCCCTCCACTTACATTGATGGAGAGGCACACAAGTGTGCCAGGTGTAAGGCAGCCGCTCTGCAGGATGTTGTCAACTCACTCAGAGTTCACAAAGCCCCACATCAGGCATACTGTGGGGTAACAGGGATCTGCCTTCACGCCTGTCTTTTTGTCCCACGGAAACTGCACAGACTCTACCAGTCGTGCTTTCACAATGCCATTTATTTAGAGTTCCCTCTACCACTACAGTCCCCATGCAACAGTCTGTTTATAATATCCTTGCTGCTTTTGGCCCTCTTATCAGGACCTGAGGCAAACAGATGTCTTCCTTCCCTGAGGCCTCTGTGGGTATGTCCATACTGCAATTAGACCCTGCAGCTGGCCCATGCCAATTGATGCAGGCTCATGGGGCTTGGGCCGCAGGGCTGTTTAATTGCAGTGTAAACATTCAGGCATGGGCAGAAGCCCGAGCTCTGGGAGTCCAAACTCGCAGATCAGACTAGGCTCTAGCCCAAGCCCAAACATCTACACTGCAGTTAGACAGCCGCTTAGCCAGAGCCCTGCAAGCCTACGGTTTTTAACTGCAGTGTAGATCTACCCTGTGTGACTGGACTCAGCTGATGAACTAATTAACTCTTTATCCCACTCAGCCTGCTAGCCTGATTATCTGATTACCTCAATCAGTTTTCTCTGGGGAAATAATTGGCCTCTAAGTGATCAGAGGGTAGCTCACCTGTTTGCTCCCTGCAATCTGTCACACATGGATTGTGGTTTAATTTTTTTGCTCTCAAAAGCATATGGATGTATCTGTAGAGGGTGCTTCTGAAAGCACATTATCCCCAAATACACATAATAATAAACTCTGATGTAGTGGGCTTAATCAATATATTTAATTAATAAAACTGCTATGATATTTATTATATCTATTAAATAACCCAAGAACAGAGCTCCTTTATTTGATTTTAGGGGAGGAACTCTATTCAAGTCCTGCTAGAAGATTTCAGCCTGTGACATTTGCATCTTCATATTTTAAAAAACGCCTCATTAGAAGGAATACAGCAGGCCAAATTCTTGGCTTTTGCTAACACCATGACAAGAAGCACATTCTATTTTCCTTAAATTTTTCAGCATTGTACCTCTTGTCCACTTTTTCCTTCTGCCTCTCCAGCAATTATCTTTCCTTGTACTTTCCGACATGACACATACTCACCCTAATGGAACGTCCAAATTACAGTGAAGAATATGCATTTTCTGGACTCTAGCTTTCATGCATTATTAACTGCACTGACAAAAGATGTCCATATAACAAGCGAGACATAATGGGGTTCTACTAACATGACATGGAAACCATGTTCTGTGCCATTTGTTTTGTGCTTATTTTGATAGAACAGAACTGATGGACTGTCTTTGGATACAATGCAGCAGAAACTGCTCTTTGTCAATTATCAATTGTACAGAGAATTTGTGTGTCCAAAATAAAGGCTACAGCAGTTTTAAAAAGTAAGATCACATTCCAGAATTAGGGGTATGCCTACATAGGTCTGATCCCACCGCTCTTATAGGGGCAAAACTCCCATTAACTCCAATAAGGACTGCCTATTACAGTGTAGCCAACTCTCATGATTTTATCATGAGTCTCATGATATTTGTCACTTTTCTTAAAGCCACAGCTCTCAGATTCATGGGATCTTGGAGAATCTCAACCTCCGTTAAATAAAGAAAGGAAGGAGGATCCTAGCCTTCATGGTTGTGGAGAAAAACTTGCAGACCTGACTCAAGTGCACTCTAAAGGCTCAAAAACAGCTTGCAACTAAAAAGCCCTTCCCAAATTTATTTTAAAAATAGCTTATGATTTTTAAGCCACTCATGATTTAGGGGGCCTGACTCATGATTTCTGAACCCTTGTGGTTGGCTGCACTGGTTTCAAGCAAATCCTCTGGCATGAGAAAGCCATGCAGATGGCCAAAACAATGACAGAGTTGGCATATTTCTGCCATGGGGAAAGCAGCAAAGTGGGGACCAGTTATACAGATGGCCCTCTAACCTCTATATGACACAAAGGACAGCTCCAATCTGCAGAATGAGAATGGAAGCGAAGTAACGCAGAACGGTCAGTGTATGCACAACTACACTGATCCACTGGCAACACCCAGCATAACAGGGTGGGGGGCTATGGACAACCACTGAGGAATGAGTCTGTAGCCTTGGGGCAGCATTTAATCCTACCTGATGCTCACAGAACACTCCAAATTTAAGCCTGGTTTGGGCCTGTATGAAGTATTGTCTAGTTTTCTGTTGACAGACATTTTAAGGTGAATAGTTTAATATTAGTGTCTGTCCTTCTCTGATTTCTTAATGAAGACTTTATCCTCTGGTACCAATGTCTGGCCATTGTATACCTGGCCTGAATAAATGATGTACAGCACTGCATAAAACCGAGCGCAATGGGAAATATCAGAACCAAAAGGATGTTTTTTGGGATAAGATGGCCATGTGGTGAAGGCACTGCAATAGGACTCAGGAGAGCTGAGTTCAATTTCCCATTTTTCAGCAGACTTCCTCTGTGATTTTGGGCAAGTCGGTTAATCTCTCTGTGCCTATTTTACCCATCAAGAAAGTGAGGATAATAAAAGTACTTTCTTTCTTCCCCTCACCTATTTAAATTGTAAGATTTTCAGGACAGGGGCTTTGGTATCATGTACAGTGTTGAGCAAGACCAGGCCCTGATCTAAGTAGGAGGCACTAAATATTGCTATTAGTAATAAGTATAATGCTTAATATACAGTAATGTTGACAGCGTACATATATACTAAAGTGTTTGAAACCAACCAAATACTATATATAGTCTTCTCTTTCCTATTAAAGACATGGGCTGGATCCTCAGCTGGTGTAAACTTACCCAGTACCATTGTCTGCAATGGAGTGATGCTGATTTACCCCAATTGAGGATCTGGTCCATGGTATTTACTGGATGTTCTCTGAGTAGTTTTTAGTATTTAAAGACACAGGCTTCCTTGACCCTCATCTATATTATTTGATTAACACGTTTTAAATGCTAATAATCACCATTTCTTACCACAAGGCAAAACCCATAGTGCTCTGAGTCAAAAGGATTGTACTGCGGGGGAGTGGGTGAAGAGAGGGAGAGCATAGCATGCTTGTTATTTAAATAATTATTTTAATTATGTAAGGACACATATGTCATGAAATTTAGAGCATCTGCTATGCATTAATTCCGATCCACAAAGTCTGAGGTAGCATACTGTAGGACCTCCATGTCAACATTTTGAGATCAATATTGTGCAATCATTTGGGGAAAGAGTAGGAGTGATTTTCTTCTCAGTAAAAACAACAATAGCTACTTATGGGAAAGGCTAGAGATTGGGATGGATTTGATTAACCTGTTCCTTGTCTTCTGATTCAGAGAGAGGATAATGAATGTATAATCAGTCCAGGCTATTTTTTATGTTCAGGGGCTGTTTCAAAAACAATTAAATAAAGCAAGTCATAAATTATACAGACATGATTAGATTGTTATGCTGATACAAGGAAATTGTGTACTGCAATCATTCTGCTGTACAAATAATTACAGGAAAAGCCCAGTATAAGGAGACATTGACAACCTAAAAATCACACTTCTCTGAATTTCTTTTACCTACTATCATTAAAAATCACACTTAATCGTTGTAATATAAGGAGATTAAAGGAACAAAGACTGGCCCAGATTCTCTGCTGTACTCCGTACAACAAAATGTGGAGTACCATAGTGCTGGTCATAGCTTCTTGATCTGTGGTATGTTCCTGTACCAACCACATCAAGAACAGAGCTTAGAATGACTTGGGAGCTGCTCTAACCTCCACTAGCTTGTAGCAGTCTCCTAGGAACTACACGAGTATTGAATATTTAACAGTTGCCATCTGGGTTGACACAAGGGCTTGCACCAGGGACCTCCAGAACTAAAAATGTACGCCCTTCTAGTGTGAGCTAAACAGCAAGGCTCACAAGCTCATACTATTCCTACACATATGGCAGCATGTAGCGTAGGGGAACTACATATGAAGCTACATGTGGCAGTGCAGGGCAGGCTGCCTCTACACTTGTCACTGTGGTGTGTAGCTACACGCGGGGTAGCGAAATGCAGTTTGTATCCACAGCTGTCACTGTGATGTGTAGTTACATGTGGCAGTGAAAAACTCCTGCAGCAGGCAGGCAGCCAGGACAGTCTCCATTGCCAGACCCTTTCCCCATTGCCTTTCTGCTGCTGGAGCCTTTCCCCACTGCTGGAGCCTTTCACTGGGGGCAGGGAAGGCTCTCGTGGGAGGAAGCAGCAGGACACTACACAGCTACAAATGGCAGCGTATACAGGGAAGCCACTGCTTGGGTGTGCAGAGAGCCATGTAGGGTTCAGGCATGTAAAGCATTCTACTTGCGTAAGCTGTTACTCTTTGCCTATACTTCTGTTGATACCTGCGCTAGCGGGGCGAGCAGTATATGCACTCTGCACGCTGCCCTATGTGTAGTACCCTACGAGCAGTAACAAAATCACATCAGAGCAGGCATAGAGAGGCATGTGACCACTTTCATGACACGTGCTCCAGCCCTGGGTGACCAGACAGCAAGTGTGAAAAATTGGAACGCGGGTGGTGGGTAATAGGAGCCTATATAAGAAAAAGATCCAAAAATCTGGACTGTCCCTATAAAATCAGGACATCTGGTCACCTTAGTTCCAGCTGTGCTTCTAGCAGAGGATGGCGAAGGTGAAGATAGAGCTAGCTATGCTGTGTGAATGGCCCTGGGGAACTCTCCTTTGTCAGAAGAATTCCCAACCAGCTGGTTGCTGCTGGTTTTTGTTCCTTTTGCACTGCCTGAATTTCACTGTTTCCATTTTATGGTCAATTAATTAGCCATTTAATCCTTTCTTTGCGTAGGTCTATTCCACAGCAACAGGGCAGAGAAAACCATTTCTCACTTTTATTTTCACATATACTCACTAGCTGCTCCATTTATTTTGGGATCCAGTTCAAAATTGCTTTCTGTGTTTATATAACTCTCCCCTCACTTCTTCCAGCCTGCTGTGTCTCTCACATCTTCTCTCTCTGTACTCTCCTCTCCAGTCATTCTTCTGAGGTACCAGTCTTCTCTGCAGCTTCATCTGGAACAGTTTTCCATATCTCTTTTGCAACTACTCAGATCCCATCTCAAAACATGTCTTTTCTCCCTTGTCTAGTCTTCTTAATGAACTCATCTCTCCCCCATTACTGGCATCATGACTCAATGCTTTATTTGCTTTTTACATCAAACAATATTTTTCTCTTCTGTTTTCCATAATTTATACCACAGACTCTCCACTGTCTTGTATTATTCAGTTTGGCAGTACAATTTGTATGAAAGCAGCTTCTTATAATCATCTGGCTCTCTTTTTCTGTGCAGTCTCCTATTCATGACATGACCTCCCTGACAGTATCTACAAGCCTCCATTCTATCCTGTCCCTCTTAAAAATCCACTTCTGCTGTGCTATTTACCAGGAATTGAGTTGGCTTTATATATAAATCGCCCGTTGTTGTTATTCTTCCCTTGGCCTCTGTTTTCTTGTCTGTCTTTCTGTGTCACAGAGGCCCCTAGGCAAAGGATCCACTCTTCTTTGCAAACAACTCTTGTTTCAGACCCAACAAACTCACTAGACCAAAAACCTGTTTTGCAGGGTATTTATCCATAAAGGGTAACATGTAAAGTATCTACAGAAAGCTTATATCTTATCAAGACTCAATCATTGGGAGATGCATGTACAGGTAATATTTAAGAAATAATGTCAGTATATTGGAAGTATGCTTTATGAACTTGGAGTAATAATTAGTCACCAGGGCAAATATGTCTCTGTGATAGCCCATTCAAGCAGGAGGAAGTTGTCACCCCTCCCTGGTGAGCCAGTGACATTATGCAAGTCTCAATTGTCTAGCCTTGCTCCATCCCAAGACTATCAATGAAACATCATCAGAGACAACTACAAACATTTGTAACCATGTGGAACATTATAACAGACAGGGGATCACCCATCTATCAGAGGCCACGTCCACACTACAGAGTAAAATCGAAATTAATAAAATCGATTTTATAAAACAGGTTTTATAAAATCGATTTTACGCGTCCACACTAGGGCACATTACTTCGGTGGTGTGCGTCCATGGTCCCAGGCTACCATCGATTTCCGGAGCGGTGCACTCTGGGTAGCTCAGTAAAAGAATGGGACCAATAACTTCGATTTCCGTCCACACTAACCCTAAATCGATATAGTAATATCGATTTTAGGGTTACTCCTCTCGTTGAGCAGGAGTACAGAAATCGATTTAAGACCCCTTAAAATCGATTTTAAGTGCCTTGTAGTGTGGACGGGTACAGTGTTAAATCGATTTAACGCTGTTTAAATCGATTTAACGCTGTAGTGTGGACGAGGCCAGAGAAGACAAAGGGCTGTTTCAGTATAACACAGAGAAAGGAGAAGCTCTCTGGATGCATTCGCTGAGAAAACATCTTGTGGAGTGTTTCCATCACTTTCTCTTGTTTCTTGTGGAATATTCTTTCTTAAATAAACCTACTTTTGTTTTATTGTTGTACTCACAAGTGCTATATGGTTCACAGGAGCGGTGGTTTAACATAAAACTAGTAAACTGGCATACACTGCCCCTTTGGGTGCAGAGTGTTGGAGATTTCTGTGAGGAGCCAGTGTCAGGGGCAGGATATCACAGGGGAATGCTGCAAAGGGACATGAGGATTCGGGTACAAAACTTTTAGAACTATTTGCTGAAAACCATTAACAAAGCTAGGGAAGGAAAACCAAACCAAACCTTCTCATCCATCAGGCCAGCACCACAGCCACGTTACCTTATGTTGTGTCTTGAAATGATCAGTTTGAAATCCAGAAACCAAGAAACTGCAGTTTGAATGTAACCTAAAGGTGAAACTTCTAGTTGCAATATAAAATACTTCAGCAATATAAAACATTCTAAGAAAGTTGCATACTGAACTCTTCCTAAGGTCACCTAAAAAAAATTCTAACCAATTAACCTTTGATTTGACCTGTTTCGTGGACATTATCTTTCACCAAATTTTACAATCCTAATTAGTATTTAGCATTTGTGCAAGTCTCTGTGATTTAGGATGCTAAATGATATATGGGTTCAACAGAGTCCTCATCTGAAGGACAAGTATTTTAGTGCATATGTGACCTGACCCAAAGGCTATTTCCAGCAGTTTGTCATTTAGTACAGGGAAGGTTAGATAGGTTTGGATGATTTATGATCTTTCATGCTCTGAGCACTATTGAGCCAATCCTATGCTTTTCATTAACTGTAAGCAGCTATCTTTAGTTAGTAAGCTAAAATGCATGGCATTTTCCTACCTGTTACTGAAGAAAAAGTGAAAGCTTTTAATAAGATAGAACAATAAATCAAACCTTCATTGTTCAGTCAGTGTAAGTCTTGATGCAATTTTTATTTGCTATATTTACACAAACACACTGTCATAGTATAATTCCCAAATCTGGACCTTAGCGTCCAAAATATGGGTACTAGCATGAATTCCCCTAAGCTTAATTACCAGCTTAGATCCTGTAATGCTGCCACCAATCAGGACTTAGAGTAGAGTGCCTGATAGACTCTGGTCTCCCCCAAAACCTTCCCTGGGGACCCCAAGACCCAAATTCCTTGAGTCTCACAACAAAGAGGAATAAACCATTTCCCTTCCCCCTCCTTTCTTCCTCCCAGCTCTTTCCCGCCCTGGGTACACTAGGAGATCACCGTGATTCAACTCCTTAAATCACCACACAGAGAGGAATGATACCTTCCTCCAGAGGCAATCCAGATTCAAGCTCCATGAATCTAAAACAAAGGGATTCCCCCTTCTCCCCTCCCTCGCTGTTAAGTACAGACTCAATTCCCTTGAGCCTCAACAAGGGGAAAAAATCAGACAGGTCTTAAAAGCAAAACTTTTAATAAAAAGAAAGAAAAAAGTAAAAGGTCTATCTCTGCAATTTAGATGATAAAAAGTTACAGGGTCTGTCAGCTTATAGAAACTAAAAAGAAGCCTCCCCCCAGCAAATACGATTTAAAATACTTCCAGCAAACTACACAATTGCAAATAAAGGAAAACAAATAAAAAGACTATACTGCCTTTCTACATTTGTACTCACAAAATTGGAATAGAAGATTAGAGAGCGTGTAGGTACGTGTGGTCACTCTCAGAGCCCAGAGAGAACAAAGCCAAACCCCAAAAACACAAACAAAGGCTTCCCTCCACCGAGATTTGAAAGTATCTTGTTTCCTGATTGGTCCCCTGGTCAGGTGTTTGGTTCCCTGTTTGTTAACCCTTTACAGGTAAAAGAGACATTAACCCTTAGCTATCTGTTTCTGACACACACACACACACACACACACAAACACAGAAATGGGGCCAAATTTTTGAAGGAACTTCAGATAGATATCTGACAACACACCAGAAAACTACTACATGCCAAACAATTACTGTGATGTGACTGGGAAAAAGACAACAGAAACCAACATCTGCAAGTGAGATTGAGGCATAAAGGGGGGAAAATGTATGGGGTGGACATAATTTGGTGAAAAGGGGCTAAGATCCACATGCAAAGCTTGAGCAGATCCTCATTATCACTCTATGCTAAATGCATTGCTCACAGAACAAAAGCAAACTATTTCAAATATGAGATGAAATAACTTATTTGTATAAGTACTTGGGTGCACTTATCTGCTTTGTGGGACAGGTAAGTGTATTTTTGAGCAATATCTCCTACATCCTTGTACACAGATAGATATTTGGACTAGAACATGAGAAAAAAAATCATTCAATTTTTTTGATGAAAAATGGCCTTTTTTCTAAATAAAAAGTTTTACAGAAAATTTTTGTTTCATTTGAAATTTATTGCTTTTTTGATGAAAACCAATACCCTTTTATTTATTCGTTTATTTATTTACTTATTGAGATTTTCTTCAGAAAACTGGAAAAAAAATCTATGGAAATTTTTGAAAAAAACCCACATTTTTCAAAATGGATTTTTTTTACCAGCTCTTGTCTAAATGAGAGCAGAGAGAAAGCATAAATAAACATGACAAGACCAAGTTTACGTGAAAAACAATCATGAACATTTTTACCAGTAATGTTCCCCTTTTTATTGAAAATGTGTTTAGATAAAATTTTTACAAAAAGGCGTAAACATAATGTTAGGTACCTGATTCAGCTCTAACACTAGTGTAAGTTAGGAGCAACTCGGCTGAAATCAATGAAGTTACCTTTGTTGAAAACCAATGTGAGAGTAGAATCAGTACCTTTGTGTGTATTCTGGAGCCATCTTTTGCGGGACTGCATGGGTTTTTCCAGGGGAAAAGCTTTTTAGAGGAGATTCTAGTATCTACAGGCAAGCAGAAAAAGTATATATAAGTTTGAAAGCCACTGGAAAAGAATTATTCACCTGATGCTAACATGTTTTATCAAGGTCATTTTAGATCCCCAGTGACATTGCTGGGGAAAGATTGAAATTTTCCAATCAAAAAAGCTCAAAGCAGAAAACTTATTGAAAAAAAAAAAAGGAAGCAGCTATGAAAATTGACACACATGCTACTAAGGACAGTGAGGAATCCCCAGGCCTAAAGAAATAGAACTTACTACCAAATCACACAGGGCTAAATTTGCACCGTGCAATCTACTGTGCTATCCCTTCATGCCACAGGGGAAGTAAGTTCCAGCAGGCCTTTCCTTGGCCCATCATACTTCTCCCTAACCCCCCTTCAGCTAAGCTGTGCTGCCAGTGTGTTAGGGGTAATGAAGCCAAGGTTCCACCCACTTCCTGCCCCTACCCACCCACCAACTCCTTGCTCACCAGTGCAGGAGAGGGAGTAATGGTCCTTTGGGAGCCATTCTCCCCACCCATCCTGGCAATGTGACTCACACTGAGGGTTTCCAGAAATCAGTGAGGACACCTTTTGCCCCCTTACATCTCTGAATGAGTGTATATGCGAGCTCACAAATGAGTTCATCATCTCCAACAATCTTCATACTAACCACTGATACTAAAAATACACTGTGCTTCATTTTGACTTCTATATTATAACACAGGTCCTTTGCAAAAGCCTTATAGTTCTTGACTTTATTGTGTCCAGGGCATGACCTAATACTTTCCTGTGGAGGCCACTCTGGTATCGGAACAGCACTGTGCCCTTGAAGATGAAGGTCACTTTTATGGCAATCGTACTTCCTATTAGCTGAGGAATTAAAAAAAAATCACTATGAATATTTGATGGTATGTTCTCTTTTTGCATTGAGAGAAAGGATGGCATTGAGAGGTAAAGGCATTGACGTGTGACTCACAGATACTCTGTTGAATTCCTGGCTCTGTCACAGTCTTTCTGTGTTAGCTTGGGGAAGTTATTCCTTATCTGTAAAATGGGGATAGACTGATCGTGCAAAGTCTTTTGCATGTGAGCAGTTTCACTGAAGTCAATAGTTAATTACATGTGTAAGTTTTTGCAGGATACAGCAGGATCTTAGACTGTAAATTACTGAGGGCAAGAACTACCTTTTACTATGATTTTGTGCAGCATCTTGCATGTTGGGGTCTTGATGGTATTTGGGGCCTCTATGTGCTACTTACTACAAATAAACAGTAATAATGGTATTCCTATGCCCCACTATCAGTGGTGAATCCAGGGCTTTACTTATTATATTCAGAACAAAAAAACAATCCTCTGAACTGAAGAACCTCCTTATCATCATTTAGAAGATGCTTGATTAAGGGAAAATGTACTGGAGCTCACAAGAATAGAGAATCTAAAATCAAAATTAAACGTGTTACATTTTATGTTAAAAAAAAAGTGGTATCTGAAGCTTTAAAGTCACCTTGCCTTACACTTTTGAATTAAAATTGTGATTGACAGACCTTTCTTAGACTTCAAAGACAATACAATAGTTCAAACCTCTGACATATTTTTGAAGTCTACAGAAATTAAAGTTTGCCTTTGTTTATTGCAACTGATCCTCACCATTTTTCCCCACCAGCCCAGAATCCTCTGACTTTCCCATATCAATTTCTTCAGTTTTTACTATTTATGTAATATTTTTAACAAATCCATAAGACTGTGGCGTTGAGAAAATTCCGGCAAACAGCACGGAATCCTGAAATATGTGAAATTAGAATGGCCTTAGGAAACAACAAATCTATAAAACTTTAAATAATATACACAACTTTCTGTTTCAAATGACCTTTTACAGCTGAGTGATAAGTCAGACTATTTGGTCTGTAAAACTCCTTCACATTTTTCAAATTTCAGCTGCCTGAGCTTATGCAAATTTAGAATATTTTAATTTTTTTTCTACCAAAAAGAAAGTAATCTAGTATTTGTCAGAGGAATAAACTCTGCATTATAACTGATGTTTGTTAGCAAAATGCAAAGACAGGGACTAGAAAATAAATGATATCCTAAACCTATCAGAATAAGGGATATAGTACAGTCATATGATGTATTTGTATTGTAGGAAAGAAAGAACTGGATCCACTTGTGCACACACAAAATTGCAGTTTCACATACATATGGGAACATGATTCAGGCTGGCAAAGAGTGAAATGCTTTGCTGTGCCCACAGGTAAGGTAGCTATATGCCAGTAGTTCTCAAACTTTTGTACTGGTGACCTCTTTCACATAGCAAACCCCTGAGTGCGACCTCCCCCACCTTATAAATAAAAACACATTTTTATATATTTAACTTCACTATAAATGCTGGATGCAAAGCGGGGTTTGAGGTGGAGACTGACAGCTTGCGACCCCCCATGTAATAACCTCGCAACCCCTTGAGGGGTCCCGACCCCCAGTTTAAGAACCCCTCCTATACGCCATCTTTGTGCCCTCCTGATTCTGGGCTGTTTCCCCTGGGGTGGAGATGCCTCGGGATAAGTTAGACATCCCTGGGGGTCTCTTCCTATGGGCTGCCACACTGACTGGAGTCTCCTCAGTGTTATATGTTATGGCCCACTCTTGTCCCCAGCCCCACTCTTGGCATACCCCCTACACCGGGTCTTGCAAAGGTGTCTGTGAGAGGCAGACTTACAGCTGTCATGCCCACACCCAGGGGCTCCTTCCTCTGGTTGGAGAAGAGGCGTTTTATCCCTTCAGCTCCTATTGAAGTCAGTGAGACTAGAGATCACTCAGCATCTTTCAGGAGCCCATGATCTCTCTGAGAGAAATCCTGACACCATGGAAATCAACAGGAGTTTTGTCTTTGACTTCAATGCAGTCAGGATTTCATCCTTGGTTTCCTTCCTGAAAAATGTATGTGTGTGTGTGGGGGGGGGGGGAGCAGGGTGAGAAGGAGATGCAGAAGCCAGTGGGTAGGATAAGTGGAGGAGGAGGAGCTGTGAGGGAGGGGGTGAATAGATGCACAGGAGGAGGAAGGCAAAAACTGGGATGGGAGTTTTACAGAAGCTGAATTCTACTCTGGAGAATTGGATTAATTCACAGGCAACCTCAGTTCTGGCACTTCCTAACTTGAGTTTGCAACCTTAACATTCTTTTAACATAGTTTTAATGGATGCAATATTATTGATATCTGCCATTGAAAAGTGCTTTGTAAGCAGAGACTGTCTTAGTTGTTAGTTTCTCAGCAGGGCCGCCGGGGGGGTGGGGACGTGGGACAATTTGCCCCAGGCCCTGGGCCCCACAGGGGCCCCCATGAGAGTTTTTCAGGGCCCCTGAAGCAGGGTCCTTCAGTCACTCTGGGGGCCCCGGAAAACTCTCGCAGGGCCGGGGCCCCGGAGCTTCTTCCACTCTGGGTCTTCAGTGGCAATTTGGCGGCGGGGAGTCCTTCCGCTCCAGGGTGGAAGGACCCCCCGCTGCTGAATTACTGCCGAAGTGGGATATGCTGCCAAAGTGCTTGGTCTTCGGCAGCAATTCGGTGGCAGGGGGCCTCCGTTGCAGGTCTTCGGGGCACTTCGGCAGCGGATTCCAGAGTGGAAGGACCCCCACCGCCAAATTACTGCCGAAGTGGGGGCTCCCCGCCGAAGACCCCAGGCCTCCTGAATCCTCTTGGTGGCCCTGTTTTTCAGGCTCTAAACTTGCATGGAAGTGTCAGTTCAATATGAGAGAAGAGCAGAAAAAAAATCTCTCTACATTTTCTCCCATGTACGGTACTACTCCTCTGGTCCTGCACCTAATATGAATCCTGGACAAGTGTAGATTTTGCCTAAAATTAATAATAGAGCTGGTCTGAAACAGATTTTAAATTCTCACAAAAGACTGTTCCCTAATTTTATTTAAAATTTTCATGAAAAAAGTAAAAAAAAATTCAAATTTTTTGTAAACATTTCATTGAAAATGTTGAACATTTTAACACTTTCCTCATCAAAATTTGAAATTTTTCCAAAAAAGTTGTTGAAGTTGTGAGTTTCAAAAATCTTTGACCAGCTAGTTAATGTTTGTAGGATTATCTGAAGACATCAAGTTCAGACATTAACAGAGATCTTTCTTTTGCCCTTCTCCAGGGCTTGCCTATCCAGTTTTTGTACTATTATAACTATATTGGATTCTAACTGATAGAGTTATAGCAGTACAAAAAAGGGGATGTATACTAACCTAAGATTTCTTGTTTTATGTTCATTACATTTTTCTAGTATAGCATTACAACTGATCAAAAAAAATGGGAAAATGTAGACATTTTCAGCAAAAATGTCCTGCTTTTAATATTAATTTTTAATTTAATTTCTGACCATCTTTAGTGAACATCTAATCTTCCATGTACAGTATATTGAAATTACCTCACAAATCTAACTAAGGCATGGATGGGGCATACTTAAATCTAGTCTTGCTTTCCAGCACATGTTCATCGTTTGTGCTAAACACTAGTCTTTTGTTAATCTGATTGCATCTTATTGTACCAGATAAATTTTAAAAATGTTGTCTATCTTAAGAGGGCAGACAGTTATAGAGTAGAGATTTAGATTCAGGTGCAATTTGGAATTTATGGACTGGTAGGAGCATTTGTGAATTCAAAAATATTTTGTGTTAATCTGCAGGGTTTGTATAACTTGTATCAAGTGGTCCCTTAAACACATACACCACAGATATTGGTGAAATGCAGGAAGCTCTAATTCAGAAAAGATAACAAGAAGCAAACTGAAATTTTTTTAAATTTACAAAATTGTATCTCAAAAGAAACGAAACCTTCTTCCTAACTGGTAATAATTGAGCCTTTGAGTTGAAAAAGAAGCTTCCCAGAGAGCATTCACATTGACTTAAAAAACTATTCAATTTGCTAAATTTTCATGTTTAGAACTAATGTTCATGAATAAACTGCTCTTCCCTTTTCAGACAAATATTACGGCTTGTCAAAAGAGAAACTGTTAGCCACAACAGCTGCTTAAACAGAGCTGCCTGTGAATGTTTTAATAATTGAAAGCTGTGTGCTTTGGAAAGACAATTTAGGTAACAATGAATTTGAAATCTGTCCTCAGTTATAAATAGGAAAAAAAATCTACACTGAATCTAGAACGACAGTTCTGTGAACTAAAAAAATGAAAATTAATGGTGGTGTTATGGCTGCCATCACTATGGTGCAATATGAGACTGGTAAATGAATCCATGCAGGCATACTCTTTTATCAGATCAGTACCACAGGTGACATACAGCTACAAAAGGCGGGAAAAACCCAACAGGGTGTAATTATCTTATTATTTTTAATTCAATTTGAGACAATGCAATCAAATTGTTTCTTCTGTCATGGAAAAAACACATTGGGTGAAATTCATTGCTGGGGTAAATCTCATGGAGACCTTCTGCTTTATTATTAACTATATTGTGAGAGTGCCTAGACACTCCGCTCTGGAATGCAGCCTCCATTATGCGAGGCCATGGACACACACATCATTAAAATACAATTCCTGCCCCAAAGAGCTTACTTTTGCTCTTCATTGTTTTTGTTGGTCTTTTAACGTGAGTCATTCAGCCTAAAGGTATATGGTTACTTTTTTATGTGTGGAGAATATGACGACGTATTTTTCAGGTTATAGGACAAAGTGAACCTAGGTATTATGCATTAGGAACACAGGGACATATAGGGTTGCCAACCCTCCAGGATTTCTCTGGAGTCTCCAAAAATTAAAAATTAATCGTCATTAAATAAAGATTGATGAAACTTCCAGGAATACATCCAACCAAAATTGGTAAACCAGGAACTGCAATAATGGCTCAGACCAGTGGTCTATCCAATCCAGTATTTTGTCTGGGTTGCAGTGAAGGTGCAGAAGTGCTGAATTCATCAATTATTAGATACCATGTCCCTCTGGGAAGTGGAGTGACCCAGACCCAGCCTGCTCTGCTCCCCTGGCTCCCTGTGGAGCAGGCTGGGGATGAGTCGCTCTACCTACCACCACCAGTGAGTGCAGGGAGCCCGACCCCTCCTGCAGTCCTCAGGGGAAGAGCTGGATGGAGTGAGGATGGGGTTGGGGTGGAGCAGGGGCAGGAAGAGGCAGGTCAAGAGGCAGAGCAGGGGTGGGGCTTTTGGGAAGGGGTGGAGTGAGGGCAGGGCTGGAGAGGAGCAGGAGTGGGAAGAGGCGGGACTGGAGCGGAGCGGGGCGGGGGCCATGTGGAAGAGGCGGAGCAGGGGCTGAAGCAGCAAGCAGCTGCATAGAGCACCAGGAAATTTGGTGCCCCAGGTTTTCTGGTGCCCTACGCAGCTGCATACTTTGCATATGGGTAGGGATGGCCCTGCCATTCCCCAGGAAAATTTCTTCCTAACGAACAAGAATTAGATTTTGGTTTACACCCTTAAGCATGAGTCAATTATTTTGGAATTATGCCTAATATGTGGCAACTCGATAAAATATTCTTTGCTTTTTCATTGACAGATATTAAGTTTTACAAATTTTTGAATTTGTGCAACAATATGAGTCATATTGCTATAAGGAGAATTATTTCATTTTATTTCAAAACATGCACACACACACAACCTTGCAATATTTACCAAGAAAACCAAAGCCATTTTCAGTTGTGTCTATTAGCTTTGCTTGTGTTTCATAGTTTGTATGTGAGACAAGGAATAAGAATCTTCAAAAGAAGTCACTATGAAGTGAGTTGAATACATACATTATATACAAAGAAGTGGAACATTCCATTTAATATTATTTTAAAGTTAATAATATGAAAATGTTTTCTTAGTATTAAAGTTTCTTCTTGATTAATGCTCTAAAACACTGAAATCACAGGAGCTACACCAGCGATACTTTGAAACACTACCTGCAAGGAGTTGAGATCTCCATTAGGCATGACACACAATGCAAACCTATGACTTGTCAAAAGAGGGGAGGAATAGAAATGTCACTGCAGACTTGGGACTTCCTGAGCATTTTAAAATGTGCACATTTTTCAAACGAGAGACTACTGAACGCTCCACCTGCACTGTGCTTGCCATCTATTCATCTTTGTGGCACAGAGAGATTTGGTTTAAAAAAGGTTTGAGATGTACTGCTGCAGCCCAAGAACTATCCTCTAAAGAGGATAATGAAAGATTAAAATCACAACTAAACCTTGATCTTCTCATTATCACTGCTGCATCTAATGATTTTTATTTTAACCCAGGCATATAACGGCATGAGACATTATTTTAAAAATATGAAAATATTAATTGTATATATAAAATAGCATAAATAAATTCAAACAATTCAAATATTTTCTGGTTTTATTTTCCGTTAGACAATTACTTCAAAGCATTCCTCAACACACCAGCAGATACATGAAATGTATTATATTATTTATTATGGATTATTTCTACAATGACATCATTGTGCATGGAATTTTATACTAGAGTTCACTCTCTAAGTCAGGGGTCCCCAATACGGTGCCCACGGCCATGGCGCCTGCAGGGACATCTAAACGCACCTGCATCCTGGCCAGCGGTGGAGCATCCGCCGAAATGCCATTGAATTTCGGCGGCGATGCCTCTCGATGACGCCGCTTGCCGCTGACAAGCGACGTCATCGAGAGGCATTGCCGCCGAAATGCTGCAGAAACTCTGTGGCATTTCGGCGGATGCTCCACCACTGCCACGGTCTTTCATCTGGCACCCGCCACATGAAAAGGTTAGGGACCACTGCTCTAAGGGGTCAATCCTACCATGTGCTGCCCCCATGAGGTCAGAAACATCAATGGGAACTCAAAGTACTCATCATTTTGAAGTATCACACCCTATATTAGGTTAATAACAGATGACAGAGTCATGTTGCAGGGAAAGGGCTGGATATGGAATACAGTAATAGTTCATGAGATATGCTTTTGTTACACATTCTTGTTTTTTCTTAGTGATTTGTGTCACAGTTCAGGGCAACTGCATCGGTATTCCTCCTGTGTAGTCCAGCAAAGGTACCCACTCTAGACTCCTGGCTCCTCAGCTATGTCTCTCTCTTCTTCCTGACCATGGTTTTTTGAGGCTGCATAGTTCCCTGCATATAGTATAAGTTCCCCAGCAAGCTAGACTGCCTAACAGCCAGCGCCTGCACTTTGCTTACTCTTGAAAGTCTATGAACAATGTAAGCCCACCGTTACAAGTTATAGACTCATAGACTCATAGACTCTAGGACTGGAAGGGACCTCAAGAGGTCATCGAGTCCAGTCCCCTGCCCTCACAGCAGGACCAAACACTGTCTAGACCATCCCTAATAGACATTTATCTAACCTACTCTTAAATATCTCCAGAGATGGAGATTCCACAACTTCCCTAGGCAATCTATTCCAGTGTTTAACTACCCTGACAGTTAGGAACTTTTTCCTAATGTCCAATCTAAATCTCCCTTGCTGCAGTTTAAGCCCATTGCTTCTTGTTCTATCATTGGAGGCTAAGGTGAACAAGTTTTCTCCCTCCTCCTGATGACACCCTTTTAGATACCTGAAAACTGCTATCATGTCCCCTCTCAGTCTTCTCTTTTCCAAACTAAACAAACCCAATTCCTTCAGCCTTCCTTCATAGGTCATGTTCTCAAGACTTTTAATCATTCTTGTTGCTCTTCTCTGGACCCTCTCCAATTTCTCCACATCTTTCTTGAAATGCGGTGCCCAGAACTGGACACAATACTCCAGTTGAGGCCTAACCAGCGCAGAGTAAAGCGGAAGAATGACTTCTCGGGTCTTGTTTACAACACACCTGTTAATGCATCCCAGAATCACGTTTGCTTTTTTTGCAACAGTATCACACTGTTGACTCATATTAAGCTTGTGGTCCACTATGACCCCTAGATCTCTTTCTGCCATACTCCTTCCTAGACAGTCTCTTCCCATTCTGTATGTGTGAAACTGATTGTTCCTTCCTAAGTGGAGCACTTTGCATTTATCTTTATTGAACTTCATCCTGTTTACCTCAGACCATTTCTCCAATTTGTCCAGATCATTTTGAATTTTGACCCTGTACTCCAAAGCAGTTGCAATCCCTCCCAGTTTGGTATCGTCCGCAAACTTAATAAGCGTACTTTCTATGCCAACATCTAAATCGTTGATGAAGATATTGAACAGAACCGGTCCCAAAACAGACCCCTGCGGAACCCCACTTGTTATACCTTTCCAGCAGGATTGGGAGCCATTAACAACTACTCTCTGAGTACGGTTATCCAGCCAGTTACGCACCCACCTTATAGTAGCCCCATCTAAATTGTACTTTCCTAGTTTATCTATAAGAATATCATGCGAGACTGTATCAAATGCTTTACTAAAGTCTAGGTATATCACATCCACCGCTTCTCCCTTATCCACAAGGCTCGTTATCCTATCAAAGAACGCTATCAGATTAGTTTGACACGATTTGTTCTTTACAAATCCATGCTGGCTATTCCCTATCACCTTACCACCTTCCAAGTGTTTGCAGATGATTTCTTTGATTACCTGCTCCATTATCTTCCCTGGCACAGAAGTTAAACTAACTGGTCTGTAGTTTCCTGGGTTGTTTTTATTTCCCTTTTTATAGATGGGCACTATATTTGCCCCCTTCCAGTCTTCTGGAATCTCCCCCGTCTCCCATGACTTTCCAAAGATAAAACTAGAGGCTCAGATACCTCTTCTATTAACTCCTTGAGTATTCTAGGATGCATTTCATCAGGCCCTGGTGACTTGCAGGCATCTAACTTTTCTAAGTGATTTTTTATTTGCTCTTTCCTTATTTTCTCTTCTAAACCTACCCTCTTCCCGTAAGCATTCACTATACTAGACATTCCTTCAGACTTCTCAGTGAAGACCGAAACAAAGAAGTCATTAAGCATCTCTGCCATTTCCAAGTCTCCCGTTACTGTTTCCCCCTCCTCATTGAGCAGTGGGCCTACCCTGTCCTTAGTCTTCCTCTTGCTTCTAATGTATTGATAAAAAGTCTTCTTGTTTCCCTTTATTCCCATAGCTAGTTTGAGTTCATTTTGTGCCTTTGCTTTTCTAATCTTGCCTCTGCATTCCTGTGTTATTTGCCTTTATTCATCCTTCGTGATCTGACCTAGTTTCCATTTTTTATATGACGCCTTTTTATTTTGTAGGTCACGCAAGATCTCAAGGGTAAGCCAAGGTGGTCTTTTGCCACATTTTCTATCTTTCCTAACCATCGGAATAACTTGCTTTTGGGCCCTTAATAGCGTCCCTTTGAAAAACTGCCAACTTTCCTCAGTTGTTTTTCCCCTCAGTCTTAATTCCCATGGGACCTTGCCTATCAGCTCTCTGAGCTTACCAAAATCCGCCTTCCTGAAATCCATTTTCTCTATTCTGCTGTACTCCCTTCTACCCTTCCTTAGAATTGCAAATTCTATGATTTCATGATCACTTTCACCCAAGCTTCCTTCTACTTTCAAATTCTCAACAAGTTCCTCCCTATTTGTTAAAATCAAGTCTAGAACAGCTTCCCCCCTAGTAGCTTTTTTCAACTTTCTGAAATAAAAAGTTGTCTGCAATGCAGTCCAGGAACTTATTGGATAGTCTGTGCCCCGCGGTGTTATTTTCCCAACATATATCTGGATAGTTGAAGTCCCCCATCACCACCAAATCTTGGGCTTTGGATGATTTTGTTAGTTGTTTGAAAAAAGCCTCATCCACCTCTTCCACCTGATTAGGTGGCCTGTAGTAGACTCCCAGCACGACATCACCTGTGTTTTTTACCCCTTTTAGCCTAACCCAGAGACTCTCCACTCTTCCGTCTCCTATGTCCATCTCCACTTCAGTCCAAGTGTGTACATTTTTAATATATAAGGCAACACCTCCTCCCTTTTTCCCCTGTCTATCCTTCCTGAGCAAACTATACCCATCCACACCAACATTCCAGTCGTGTGTATTATCCCACCAAGTTTCAGTAATGCCAATAATGTCATAGTTGTATTTATTTATTAGCACTTCCAGTTCTTCCTGCTTATTACCCATACTTCTTGCATTTGTATAAAGGCATCTAAGATACTGGTTTGATCTTGCCTCCCAGCTTTGCCCTGACCCTCCTTCCTCTCTGCCATTATAGCCCGTGCTCCCTCCTGTTTCCAACCCATCTCCCAGGTCTTGTTCTCCACTTACCTGTGGGCTTTGCTCACCTGTCCCCGTCGAACCTAGTTTAAAGCCCTCCTTACTAGGTTAGCCAGTCTGTGCGCAAACAGGGCCTTTCCCCTCTTCGAAAGGTGAACGCCATCTGTTCCTAGCAGTCATTCCTCAAATAGCATCCCGTGGTCGAGGAAGCCAAAGCCCTCCTGGCGACACCATCTTCGCAGCCAGGCATTCACCTCCACGATGCATCTGTCTCTGCCCGGACCCCTACCTTCAACAGGAAGAATCGAAGAGAATACCACCTGCGCTCCAAACTCCTTAACCCGTACTCCCAGAGCCCTGTAGTCACTCTTGATCTGCTCAGTGTCACATCTCGCAGTATCATTTGTGCCCACATGGATGAGTAGCATAGGGTAGTAGTCAGAAGGCGGATAATCCTCGACAATGCCTCTGTAACATCTTGGATACGGGCCCCTGGCAGGCAGCATACCTCCCGGGATGAACGGTCAGGGCGACAGATGGGTGTCTCCGTCCCCCTCAGCAGAGAGTCTCCAACCACCACTACCCTACGTCTCTTATCAGTGGTGGCAGCAGACCTCCCAGCCTTAGGGGTACGAGGCTTCACCCCCTTAACTGTTGGGGGTGATTTCTTCTCTCCTGTATCAAGAAGAGCATAATGGTTATCTTTTACCACAGCAGGAGGGTTCGCAGCAGCGGTGGAGCACTGCCTGCTGCTAGAAGTAACCAGCTGGCTGTGTCCACCCTGAGCCTCCTCCTCCACTGGTGTGTCAGATACACCCTGAGGCATCTCCTCCTCCACTGGAGTGTCGGTAGCCCTGTCAACTGGGACAGCACCATCAGCTGTCTCCACATGGATACTGTCCAGGAATTGTTCATGGATAGGGATGTTCCTCAGCCTAGCCACCTCCTCCTGTAGCTCTCCCACCTTCTGCCTGAGAGATTCCACCAGTAGGCACCTTTCACATTGGATGCCACCCCCAGCCTGGATATCAGTAAGTGGAAATTGCAAATTACAGTCTTTGCAAGCCCACACCAGAATCTGGGTAAAAGCATCCATGCTTTGGTACTCTGTCTGGCTACAGGCGCAGGTGGAGGAGACAGAAGCAGTGCTGACACAGGTGTTGCGGGTCCTCCTCACCATTGTAAGCCTCCCTCTGTCAAACTCTCTCAAATTCCCGTCTACAGCTCCCTGTCCGCTCTGCTCTGCTGTAAACAGAAAGGTTTTCGATGTGGCTCAGTTTACAGGCTCAGGGGACCAATGGGTCACAGATGAGACCGACAAGGGACCCCCCCCCTCCCCTCCTACTCCCCTTCCAAACTCCCTGTTAGCAGCTCCTGTTCGCTAAGCTCCCTGGTCGCTTGTGCGCAGCTTTATAAAGCCCTGGCCTGAGTGAATGCCCCACCCACTGGTTAAGGCTCAGCCAATTACCAGAGGCTTCTAGCTTTCAAACCTTCCTAGTAGCTCCACCTCCAACTGCCAGCTACAGCACACGGTCCTTCAAACAAACAAACCAAACAGACTGACAAACACAAGCTCAGCACACAGCAAGTAACCCCCAAACACATACACAAACCCAAGATCCAGCCACCCAGATCTTTCAAAGCAAGCACATTTATTCTTAAAGTGAAAACATTTGACAGAAAACATATTAAAAACAATACGAGAACCTACAAGCATATTAAAAACCAGCAATTAGCCCCTTCCCACAACTCACTTTCAGCAGGGGCTCTGGCAGGAGTCAGTCCTTCCAGTCCTTCCCTAAGGTTCTGTCCATTTGCTGGATCAGAAAGAAGACCCCGAGTCAGTTTAAACCAAGGCTGTTTATCCAAACAACCTTTCTTTGTCTGTTGGTCTCCAGAGAATCCAGTTTGAATATATAAGAGCCTCTCCATATGGTGGTACTTCTCTGCACGTGTTACAACCTGAATAAATTTACCTAATCACCCCCCCACACACATTGTTCTTAGTTCTTGGAAGGCTGTGGTCACCCTCCCCCATGGAATTGTATACAATCCCTGGCCACAATGAAACTTAATTCAGTAAGATCTCCTACAGATATTGCAGGAAATTGCCGTATCTGTCACAATTTGCACTGGTCATTTTTTAATGATCATGAATATGTTATATTAAAGGAGAAATGTCTGAGAGGAAAGATGAGGTTGCAGGTGCAAAAGCTGTAGTTTTGGTGGGTTAACTGAACGTAGAGTTTACAGACCCATGAAAGCATTCCAGGTATATGGACAGCAGAAGAGAAGGCTTCAAATTGCTTATGGGAGGAGACTAAAGGATTGTCAAGATGTGTCAAGTTGGCAGTATTGGTAGGGAATGTGGGGAAGTATTAGGAGATGAGATGCAGGCATAGAGAGCACTGTAAAGATAAGGTGAAATCAGGGTCCAATTGAAGACAATGGTAGGTTTGCTGTGGATTTCAGTGGAGATAGGATTTTACCTAGAGCCCTGAAAATGAGACATTTGAATCTGAAGCACAGTGATATTGGAAACCAATGCAAGGACTCAAGGAGAGGGTGATGTGAGCAGAATATGACAAAGTAGCCAGTTACCACAGCAATGTGTGAAACAAACCTCCTACATGAAATAGCAGGGCAGCAGAGGAGGGCAAGGAACATGATTTTGGCTCATGAACTTTAAGTAAAATCAGAATAAATAATTTTATGTGATCTATGTTAATATGTTTCAGTGATGTACAAAGCAAAGTATTTCACTATTCTATGGACATGGATGGCTAATGCTTATTGACTGTGTAGAGACAGATAAGCTAGTATTACAGAATTGTTTGACTCTGTCATAAACAGATGGTTAAGGGTTAATGTCTCTTTTACCTGTAAAGGGTTAAGAAGCTCAGTGAACCTGGCTGACACCTGAACAGAGGACCAATGGGAGGACAAGATACTTTCAAATCTTGGTGGAGGGAAGTCTTTGTTTGTGTTGTTTGTTTTGTTCGTTGTTCGCTCTTGAGAAAAAAAGGGACCAGACCTACAACCAGACCCTCCAAATCTTTCTGAATCAGTCTTTCATGTTTCAAACTTGTAAGTAGCCAGGCAAGGCGGATTAGTCTTATGTTTGTTTTCTTTCAACTTGTGAATGCTTTTCCTTTTGCTGGAAGGATTTTTACCTCTGTTTGCTGTAACTTTGAATCTCAGGCTAGGGTGGGGGGGTAGTCCCTCTAGGCTATATGAATCTGAGTACCCTGTAAACATTTTCCATCCTGATTTTACAGAGATAATTTTTACTTTTTCTTTCTTTAATTAAAAGCTTTCTTTTTTAAGAACCTGATTGATTTTTTCCCTTGTTTTAAGACCCAAGGGGATTGGGTCTGAACTCACCAGGTATTGGTGGGGGGAAAAGGAGGGGGGAAGGTTAATTCCTCTTTGTTTTAAGATCCAAAGAGTTTGGATCAGTGTAGCCTCTCAGGGTAACCCAGGGAGGGGAAAGTCTGAGGGGAAAAAGAGGAGGGGAAGGCTAATTTCTCCTTGTGTTCAGATCCAAGGGGTTTGGGTCTTGGGTTCCCCAGGGAAGATTTTGGGGGAACAGGAAGTGTGCCAAACACTATATTTTTGGCTGGTGGCAGCGTACCAAATTTAAGCTGGTAATTAAGCTTAAAAGTGATCATGCAGGTCCCCACTTTTTGGACGCTAAAGTTCAAAGTGGGGGAAAACCCTTGACAGACGCTAATAAGCAAATGAGTAGGATTCCAAACTTTTAGATGCAGATCTAAATTGAAACAAATCTTGACACCTTTTGAGGTTAGTTCACCATGATTGCTCGGTCCCTACAGGGAAGGTTCTCTTGTTCCGCAGGAAGCTGGCAGGGCATATTTCTCACATTACAGACAAGAGCATTTAAGCATATTTTATTTATTTTCTTGACTGCTTGAAAGAAGAAAATACATTAATCACAGCAATGGTGGAAGATGCATCCTAAGGTTCACAGTGCTTTTGATTAAAGTCTGCTAGATTGAATTGTAACTTGAAGAGTTTTGTTGTTGTAATGGCTTCCTGCAGGGACCCACCTGAATGGTCTGTGTGCTTTTTCAGTAACTAATGTATTATTCCCTATGTTAGCTCCCTGCTGTTATCTTTCATATTTTTTTTTAAAGCAACAACTTGATCATTTGGATTTTTTATCCAAAAGTTTTAAAACACATTGGGAGCCCTGACACAGGCTTTACCCTTTCACCCCACAATCCTCAACAAAGCCAGCTCTTTAATTCCTCTTGTGACATTGTCTGATTAAAATATAATCATGCAAAGCATTATTGCTACCACTGCTATATAATTGCAGCAAATTTTATACAAAATATAACTCATGGCCAGAAAGGGTTAAACAGCTTGCAGGCTAACTAATCCAAAGTGACCTTTAAAGACATGTTAGAAAGGTATGTGAATGGTAATTAGGGCCATTCATGCTAAGTAGGCTAGAACTTTGAAACGCAAACCTATATTGTTAGAAGTGATACTAATTGTGTGTTATCTTTGATGCTAGCATGTAAACAGACAGTTCCTGTCTGTCCCTATAACTATTAATTCACAAATCAAAAGGGAATATTAACATTTAGATGAATCTTGGATAAAACAATGTCATTGTCTATATGTCTCTTTGAAGTTTGTAATAAACTGCCTAATGGATAAAGTGTCCTATGTTAATTTGTGTAACTAATTACTGGTTGTGTTTAGAAAGCAAAAGGTTACATCAAAAACCTATTATTTACCCAGGACTGTATGGTCAAGTGAATGCTAGAACACGGTATAAAAGATATTTGCATTCTGATTCTGTCATCTCAGATGTGCTTAAGGTTTCATTCAGGGGATAACTAAGATCCCAATTCTAACCGGATCACCCTGAAATATATATAAACATTGGCCTATAACCTATGGACTATTTCTGAAAGAACTCTTTGCAATTCCCTCTGCCATGTACATTGGCCAAACCGGACAGCCTCTATGCAAAAGAATAAATGGACACAAATCAGACATCAAGAATCGTAACATTCAAAAACTAGTAGGAGAGCATTTCACTTTCCCTGGACTCTCAATAACAGACTTAAAAGTCTCCATTCTTCAACAAAAAAGCTTCAAAAACAGACTTCAGCCAGAAACTGCAGAACTTGAATTAATTTGCAAACTTGACATAATCAAATTAGGCCTGAATAAAGACTGGGAGTGACTGGGTCACTACAAAAAATAATTTTCCCTCTGTTGATATTCACCCCTTCTTGTCAACTGTTGGGAATGGGCTACATCCACCCTAACTGAATTGGCCTCGTTAGCACTGACCCCCCACTTGGTAAGGCAACTCCCATCTTTTCATGTGCTGTATATTTATACCTGCTTACTGTATTTTCCAGTCCGTGCATCTGATGAAGTGGGCTGTAGCCCATGAAAGCTTATGCCCAAATAAATTTGTTAGTCTCTAAGATGCCACAAGGATGCCTTGTTGTTTTTAGGGGAACTGTGTTGTTTGGTCTTCTGAGTAACCAGTAAGGTAATAAAGAAGGTATTTTTTGCTGACTTGCTAAATCTAAGTGTATGTCTGCACTACCCACCGGATCGGTGGGCAGCGATCGATCCGGCAGGGTTCGATTTATTGCATCTAGTCTAGCCACGATAAATTGACTCCCGAGCACTCCCGCATCGACTCCTGTACTCAACCACCATGACAGGCGCAGGCGGAGTCAATGGGGGGAGCGGCAGCAGTTGATTCACTGCAGTGAAGACAGTGGGGTGAGTAGGTCTAAGTACGTCAACTTCAGCTACTTTATTCACAGAGCTGAAGTTGTGTAACTTAGATCGACCCCGCCACCCCAGTGTAGACCAGGCTGAAGTACTGGAATATCCACCAGCTTTTGGCGGATTGTCTGCCCCATTCTTTGCAGTTAACCTTAATTGAGTGATCACAGCTGGTACCCCAGTCACACCTTTACTATCTTGTTAGAGAGAGAAGAGAAGGTAGTTTGCTCCCCACCCAAAAACAGTAGGACCCAATCCCCCCAATATTGTGTCCACCTCTCCCACTACTTTCAAATTTCACAATACTCTGAGGTAGGAGAACTCACAACTATGGATATGTCTACACTTACAGCAGTGTGTGGAGTACAGACACTGCACGCCCAGCTAGCATGGCTATACCTACATAGACAGTGAAGTACAGTTTAGGCGGGTAGAGTGCCCCAAATGCTTAATCCCCTAGGTTACATACTCTACATGTCTGTCTACAAGGCCAAGCCCTGCCACACGTGCACTGCTATTTTTAGTAGTGCAGTGTCCTGCTGTCTTCCTGCTGCCAGAGCCTTTCACTGCCATTGTCATAAACAGATAGCTAAGGGTTAATGTCTCTTTCACCTGAAGCACCTGACCAGAGGACCAATCAGGAAACCGGATTTTTTCAACTTTGGGTGGAGGGAATTGTGTGTCTGAGGTCTTTTGTCTGTTTGCCTGCTTTCTCTGAGCTTTGGAGAAGTACTTTCTACTTTCTAGTCTTCTGTTTCTAAGTGTAAGGACAAAGAGATCAGATAGTAAGTTCTATGGTTTCTTTTCTTTGGTATTTGCATGAATATAAGTGCTGGAGTGCTTTGATTTGTATTCTTTTTGAATAAGGCTGTTTATTCAATATTCTTTTAAGCAATCGACCCTGTATTATATCATCTTAATACAGAGAGACCATTTGTATTTTTCTTTCTTTTTATATAAAGCTTTCTTTTAAGACCTGTTGGAGTTTTCCTTACTTCAGGGAAATTGAGTCTGTACTCACCAGGGAATTGGTGGGAGGAAGAAATCAAGGGAAGAACTGAACCTCCTCATACAAATGGAGCAGTTCTTGGATGGTGTTCCTGAAGACATCACACGGTACATACAAGATGGAAATCCCAAAGATATCGCTGAGGCGGGGGAGATTGGAGCCAAATGGATGGAACTGGCAGAAAGCAAGAAAGCTACTGTCAAGGGGAACGATTACCCCAGGGGGCACACAGACCATAAACCCTACAACCGAGGACAGCCAAAGACCCCACATACCACCCAAGTAAAGCCACAGATACCCTACCCTTCAACCTCACCAGTCTCCAGTAACTCACCTCGGCCCAGTGACCCATCAGATGGAAGATGCTTTAAGTGTAATGAACTGGGACATATCAAGGCCAAGTGTCCCAAGAACACCATGCGAGTGCAATTCATTACACCACCATCACACCAAAGATCCCCAGGCCCGGATGCCTCTAAAATACCCTTGGAGCGAAGGGAAAATTTGAGAGTGGGCGGAAAGAAGGTTACTGCGTGGAGAGACACGGGGGCACAAGTGTCAGCTATCCACCAATCCTTCGTTGACCCCAAATTCATCAACCCAAAGGCCAAAGTTACACTTTACCCCTTCATGTCACAAGCTGTAGACTTGCCTACAGCTCAACTGCCTGTCCAGTACAAAGGCTGGTCAGGAATGTGGACTTTTGCAGTCTATGACAACTATCCTATCCCCATGCTACTGGGGGAAGACTTGGCCAACCAGGTGAGGCGGGCCAAGAGAGTGGGAATGGTTACACGTAGCCAAATCCGGCAAGCTTCCAGACCCATTCCTGTTCCTGAACCGTCCACAGAGGCCCCGTCTGTGTTACCAGAGACCCAGACAGAGGTAGTGGACCCGGATTCCATGCCTACCACTGAAACAGCCACAGCACCTCCAGTCCCAGGCCCGGAACTGGAACAGCAACCAGCACCAGCCATTGCAACCCCATCTTCAAACTCAACGCCAGAGGGCGCCAGCGAGCCACAACTGGCAGAAGCAACAGACAGCCATACCCAAAAGGCTCAGCCAGAGCCTGAAATACCCTCAGGTGCACCAGCGGAGAGCGGTTCACCGGCAACGGAAACAACCCCATCACCTACATCGCTTCCAGAGGGACCAAGCCCAAGTCCACAGTCTGAGGAAGAACTGGTGACCCCAGCCTCAAGGGAACAGTTCCAGACTGAGCAGGAAGCGGATGACAGCCTTCAGAAAGCTTGGGCGGCGGCACGGAGCACCCCACCGCCTCTCAGCTCTTCTAATCGATCACGGTTTGTTATAGACCAAGGACTTTTATACAAGGAAATTCTTTCTGGTGCACACCGGGAAGAATGGCAGCCGCAAAAACAGTTGGTGGTTCCAACTAAGTACCGGGGGAAGCTCTTAAGCTTAGCCCATGATCATCCCAGTGGCCACGCTGGGGTGAACAGAACCAAGGACCGGTTGGGGAAGTCCTTCCATTGGGAGGGGATGGGCAAGGATGTTGCCAAGTATGTCCGGTCTTGTGAGGTATGCCAAAGAGTGGGAAAGCCTCAAGACCAGGTCAAGGCCCCTCTCCAGCCACTCCCCATAATTGAGGTCCCATTTCAGCGAGTAGCTGTGGATATCCTGGGCCCTTTCCCAAAAAAGACGCCCAGAGGAAAGCAGTACGTACTGACTTTAGTGGACTTTGCTACCCGATGGCCGGAAGCAGTAGCTCTAGGCAACACCAGGGCTAACACTGTGTGCCTGGCCTTAACAGACATCTTTGCCAGGGTAGGTTGGCCCTGCAACATCCTTACAGATTCAGGGTCTAATTTCCTGGCAGGGACCATGGAAAAACTGTGGGAAACTCATGGGGTGAATCACTTGGTTGCCACCCCGTACCACCATCAAACCAATGGCCTGGTGGAAAGGTTCAATGGAACTTTGGGGGCCATGATACGAAAATTCATCAACGAATTCTCCAATAATTGGGACCTAGTGTTGCAGCAGTTGCTGTTTGCCTACAGGGCTGTACCACATCCCAGTTTAGGGTTTTCACCATTTGAACTTGTGTATGGTCACGAGGTTAAGGGGCCATTACAGTTGGTGAAGCAGCAATGGGAGGGGTTTACGCCTTCTCCAGGAACTAACATTCTGGACTTTGTAAGCAACCTACAAAGCACCCTCCGACACTCTTTAGCCCTTGCTAAAGAGAACCTAAAGGATGCTCAAGAAGAGCAAAAGGCCTGGTATGACAGACATGCCAGAGATCGGTCCTTCAAGGTAGGAGACCAGGTTATGGTCTTGAAGGCGCAACAGGCCCATAAGATGGAAGCATCATGGGAAGGGCCATTCACGGTCCAAGAGCGCCTGGGAGCTGTAAACTACCTCATAGCATTTCCCAATTCCTCACTAAAGCCTAAAGTGTACCATGTTAATTCTCTCAAGCCTTTCTATTCCAGAGACTTACAGGTTTGTCAGTTTACAGTCCAGGGAGATGATGCTGAGTGGCCTGACGGTGTCTACTACGACGGGAAAAAAGACGGTGGCGTGGAAGAGGTGAACCTCTCAACCACCCTGGAACGTCTGCAGCGGCAACAAATCAAGGAGCTGTGCACTAGCTTCGCCCCATTGTTCTCAGCCACCCCAGGACGGACTGAACGGGCATACCACTCCATTGATACAGGTAATGCTCACCCAATCAGAACCCCACCCTACCGAGTGTCTCCTCATGCCCAAGCTGCTATAGAACGGGAGATCCAGAACATGCTACAGATGGGTATAATCCGCTCATCTACCACTGCATGGGCATCTCCAGTGGTTCTGGTACCCAAACCAGATGGGGAAATATGCTTTTGCGTGGACTACCGTAAGCTAAATGCTGTAACTCGTCCGGACAACTATCCAATGCCACGTACCGATGAGCTATTGGAGAAGTTGGGACGTGCCCAGTTCATCTCTACAATAGACTTAACCAAGGGGTACTGGCAAGTACCGCTAGATGAACCTGCCAAGGAGAGGTCAGCATTCGTCACCCATGCGGGGGTGTATGAATTCAATGTCCTTCCTTTCGGCCTTCGAAATGCACCCGCCACCTTCCAGAGGCTGGTAGATGGTCTACTAGCTGGACTGGGAGAATTTGCAGTTGCCTACCTCGATGATGTGGCCATTTTTTCAGACTCCTGGCCCGAACACCTACTACACCTGGAAAAGGTCTTTGAGCGCATCAGGCAGGCAGGACTAACTGTTAAGGCCAAAAAGTGTCAAATAGGCCAAAACAGAGTGACTTACCTGGGGCACCAGGTGGGTCGAGGAACCATAAACCCCCTACAGCCCAAGGTGGATGCTATCCAAAAGTGGCCTGTCCCAAAGTCAAAGAAGCAGGTCCAATCCTTCTTAGGCTTGGCCGGATACTACAGGCGATTTGTACCACACTACAGCCAAATCGCTGCCCCACTGACCGACCTGACCAAAAAGACCCAGCCAAATGCCGTTAAGTGGACTGATGAGTGTCAAAAGGCCTTTACCCAGCTTAAGGCGATGCTCATGTCTGACCCTGTGCTCAGGGCCCCGGATTTTGACAAGCCATTCCTAGTAACCACAGATGCATCTGAGCGTGGTATAGGAGCGGTGCTCATGCAGGAAGCAACAGATCACAACTTCCATCCTGTCGTGTTTCTCAGCAAGAAACTGTCTGAGAGGGAAAGTCACTGGTCAGTCAGTGAAAAGGAATGCTATGCCATTGTGTACGCCCTGGAAAAGCTACGCCCATATGTTTGGGGACGGCGGTTCCAACTACAAACTGACCATGCTGCACTAAAGTGGCTTCATACTGCCAAGGGGAACAACAAGAAACTTCTTCGTTGGAGTTTAGCTCTCCAAGATTTTGATTTTGAAATTCAACACATCACAGGAGCTTCTAATAAAGTTGCTGATGCACTCTCCCGTGAGAGTTTCCCAGAATTCAGTAGTTAAAAACTGTTCTTAAAATGTAGAAGTCTGTTAGTTATATACTTAGGAGTATATGTAAAGGTGTATGTGTTGTATTAATCTGTTTATTTTAATGTTCTAGAAGGAAATCGCCGCCAGTGAGCTTCCCCACTGTCTGCAATTTGGGGGGCGTGTCATAAACAGATAGCTAAGGGTTAATGTCTCTTTCACCTGAAGCACCTGACCAGAGGACCAATCAGGAAACCGGATTTTTCAACTTTGGGTGGAGGGAATTGTGTGTCTGAGGTCTTTTGTCTGTTTGCCTGCTTTCTCTGAGCTTTGAAGAAGTACTTTCTACTTTCTAGTCTTCTGTTTCTAAGTGTAAGGACAAAGAGATCAGATAGTAAGTTCTATGGTTTCTTTTCTTTGGTATTTGCATGAATATAAGTGCTGGAGTGCTTTGATTTGTATTCTTTTTGAATAAGGCTGTTTATTCAATATTCTTTTAAGCAATCGACCCTGTATTATATCATCTTAATACAGAGAGACCATTTGTATTTTTCTTTCAAGACCTGTTGGAGTTTTCCTTACTTCAGGGAAATTGAGTCGTACTCACCAGGGAATTGGTGGGAGGAAGAAATCAAGGGGAGATCTGTGTGTTGGATTGCTAGCCTGACTTTGCATTCCCTCTGGGGGATTAGGAAAGTACTTTTTGTTTTCAGGATTGGGAACAGAGAGGGGGAGTCTCTCTGTGTAGTTTCACAGAGCTTGTGTCTGTGTATCTCTCCAGGAGCACCTGGAGGGGGGAAGGGAAAAAGGATTATTTCCCTTTGTTGTGAGACTCAAGGGATTTGGGTCTTGGGGTCCCCAGGGAAGGTTTTTCAGAGGGACCAGAGTGCCCCAAAACACTCTAATTTTTTGGGTGGTGGCAGCAGGTACCAGGTCCAAGCTGGTAACTAAGCTTGGAGGTTTTTCATGCTAACCCCCATATTTTGGACGCTAAGGTCCAAATCTGGGACTAAGGTTATGATAGCCATGAGTAGCTACACACCACAGTGACAAGTGGGATGCAGCCTGCTTTTCACTGTGGCGTCTAGCTACAAGTGTTGAGCCTGTAACCTACATGATGCCGTGAATGTAGACATAGCCATGGAGGCCACATATTTTGGTATAATTTAAGGTGTGAATTCAAATTGATATAGTTACACAGATGTAACATCCTGGGTGGACAATCCTATTTCTGTATAAGAGGAACTTTTTCAGTTTAGCTTATGCCACTTAGTAAGGGGCTTAAGCTAAACAGAAAAAAGCCTCTTTTATAATGGAATAAGAGTATCCACCCGGGGAGGCTATACCTGTATAAAATTCCCCAGGGAGACAAGCTCTGGCAGCCTTAGTAAAGGAATCCTTCTTGCCTGTTTAAAATGTATGAGTGTTTATGGGAACCCAGCGCAGGCTAGATCCCCTAAAGCCCAGTGCCTGGAGTGCCTACAGCACCTGGCTCTGAGCTCACCATCTCAGAACATCCTACCCGATATCTAGAGGGGACTGGCATACACTAGCACTCACAGCCACACCCTGACGGGGGGTTAGTTACAGTATAGGAAAGCCATCAAGTACTTTTCGGATGTTAAAGCCCATGTGATCTGAATGTCCAACTGAGAGACGTTTGTGTCCTGTTTCACTGGAAAGGGGTGAGTTAGCCATCTGGCTGCCCCTGGAAGAAGCAAGATTGCAGTGTACAGAGCACAATGCTCCTGAAGACCCAAGATTTGGGTGTGAAGAAATAGGCAATGGCCCAACCTGTAAATACAAGATTGAGGGGAAACTTCCTGCTGGAGGCAGATGGGTACAATGCATGCACACATCTCCCCCTCCACAGGGGATTTGCTTCTGGAGGTAAAAAGAGATAGCTAGCTGGGGTTCATAATTTAACTTCTTCCGACCTTCCAAACGTTTTGTTAATCAGTGAAAGGGTGAAGTCAAAGTTCAGACCTGGTTCCCTTTTAAGGACCACGTCCTCCCCTCCCTAGTGAGCAATACATCTTTTTGTTGATTTTTAGTGCACATTACAAACATAGATTCTACATATTTCTCCTGTATAATACAGGCCATAGAACTTCCCCAAAATAATTACCTAAGCAGTTCTTTTAGGAAATCATCCAAACTTGATTTAAAAATCCACCATGACCCTTGGTAAATTGTTCCAATGGTTAATTACCCTCACTGTTAGAAATGTATGCCATATTTCCATCCAGCCATTGGATCGTGTTAGATTGAAGAGCCTATTATTAAATATTTGTTCCCACTTATAGACTGTAATCAAGGCACCGCTCAACCTTTTCTTTAAGATAATTCGGTCAAGTAATATATGCAAGATCTCCCCTGGAACCAAGCACCCACCAGCACAACAAAGGGGCAGGGGAAAAGTCATCAGTGAGACAGTTATGGCTCTGATTCTGCAATGACCCTGGCATCTATTTGAGCAGCCAAGAGACCCAAGGACCCTGTGTAGTGCAGCTCTTCTGTCTCTGTGGTGGAGGTGGGGAAGGGCAGGTAGTGCAGAGTACCATCTGCTTCAGGTTTATGCCAATGGGGAGTTGTTCTCTGCAATGGGAATTCTCTGATGGCCCCTTATGGTCAGATTCCAGAGACTTTTTGCTGCCTGAGTGGTACAAAGGGGCCAGATTGTACTGGAGATTCTGGCCCAAAATGTACACATGCAGACTTTAACCTATCTGCCTAGGTTGTTATATGGTGCCCATTACCTATATATAAACATCAGGATTGATCTACAACAAATCAACCATAAATAAAAACTAATTAAAATAAAACAAGAGATGGATCACAGAATGAAGTGCAATGTACAGTTAAGTCACACAGTCTTTAATTTTGTGATCTTGTATGTGTACAGGAAATATTTGAGTTACTTTCAATATGATCCATAAAAGTGCTGCCAAATCACATGTACTCTGGCTGAAATATATTAGTGTTTATGTATATAATGTTCACATACAAAAACTAGTGTACCATCTTTTACACTGATAGAAGAACCAAGGCATTTAGGCTATGTAATTCTTATAACTGTAAATTCTGATAGATTTATTGTGAATTACATTTTGGCATTTTTTCTTTCAGGAAATGTTATATTGATTTGCTAACTGAGAATATATGCCCTTGTCATAAACAGATAGTTAAGGGTTAATGTCTCTTTTACCTGTAAAGGGTTACAAACAGTGAACCTGGAACACCTGACCAGAGGACCAATCAGGAGACAAGATACTTTCAAATCTCGGTGGAGGGAAGTCTTTGTTTGTGTGTTTTCTTTGTCTGTTGTTCTCTCTGGGTTCTGAGAGTAACCAGACGTACCTACAAGCTCTCTAATTTTCTGTTCAAATAGTGAGTATAAGTACCAAGGGCGGTTTAGTCTTTTTGATTGTTTTCTTTATTTGCAAATGTGTATTTTGCTGGAATGATTTTAATGTGTATTTGTGCTGGGGGGAAGGCTCCTCTCTAGTGTCTATAAGCTGAAAGACCCTGTAATATTTACCATCTAAATTACAGAGACAACTTTTACTTTTTTCTTTCTTTTTATTAAAAGTTTTTTCTTTTTAAGACCTGATTGATTTTTTCCCCTTGTTGAGGCTCAAGGGAATTGAGTCTGTACTCACCAGGGAATTGATGGGAGACAGGGAGAGAGAGGGGAGGGGTGAAAGGTGGAATCACTTTGTTTTAGATTCACGGAGCTTGAATCTGTATTGCCTCTGGGTGAGGGGGAAAGAGGAGGGGGCGAGGTGCACTCCTCTCTGTTTTTAGCTTCAAGGAGTTTGAATCACAATGATCTTCCAAGGTAACCCAGGGAGGGAAAGCCTGGCAGAGGCAACGGTGGGGGGAAAGGGTTTACTTTCCTTGTGTAAGATCCAGGGGGTCTGGGTCTTGGGGTCCTCTGAGAAGGTTTTGGGGGATCAGAGTGTACCAAGCACTGCAAGTCCTGGTTGGTGGCAGCACTACAAGATCTAAGCTGGTAATTAAGCTTAGGGGGATTCTTGCTGGTACCCCATCTTTTGGACGCTAAGGTTCAGAGTGGGGATTTATACCATGACAGCCCTTATCCAGCTTCCTTCTAAGTCAATGGATTTTAATAATTGCTGAATTAGGCCCTTGAAGAGAATCATCTTTTCAATGTCTTGTTTTGCCAAGGTATCAACTCACCGGCTCCAACTGAAAAACAGAAGTGCTAGATTGCTTATCATGAATCTAAAACCCAAAAGACAAAATTGCCCCTGCCCACCTGTACACGGAGTGTGACTGCAGTGTAAAACTGGAGTGATTTCATAAACCTATCGCTTTATGATTCAGTTGGTTCTGACTATATGGTATTTGCCAGGCTGACGGGTTTTTCTCTCTCAGGTAGTAGTTGCTTTGGTTACATAACTGTTTCTGCGAGCTTGCAAGTTTCAAAGTCAATTTGAGGTCAATTTATATTTTTATGGAATTAAGATGTCAACAGCTATGACTAAACTATGTGATATGACACCCCCACCTCCACCCACACCTCTCCTCCCCCCCAAAAATTATTTGGTTTCCTGGGATAGAGGCTGGAGTGCAAAATTAGATCAATACTATTTGATTTTATTTCCTTTTAGAGATGTTTTGCAAACACTTGAATTACACTCATGTTAACAAATAAACCAGACAAAAACATAATCAAGATAATAAAGAGATTAAGCCATGGGGTAGTACTTGTTTTAGTTACATTACTGATGAGAGATTTTACTATCCAGACAAAGTTCGCTATGTATTAAAGGATTAGTAACAAGTACATTACACACACAAAAACAAAATGTTTACACAGCCTAATAGTACCAAAAATGCTTTCTTATAGTCTTCATTTTAATTTCAAGGAAAATAATTGTGTGTGCACATACACATTTCCCAGCTGTTTCTCCAGTCCAACAAGCAGTGCAGAATTGTGCTTGTGCGTAAGAGCCATTAGGCAAGATCTTTGTGTTTGCACAGTGCCAAGAACAATTGGGGCCCTGGCATCTAAAAACTACTGCAACAAAAATAAATAATAATAATTGACTAGAAACAAAACTGAAGCTGACTAATCTATTTTCATGTTTCATGCTGGATGAAGTACAAAAAATATAGAGCATGTATATGAAGGAATTAAACATGCGGTGAATTATATTAAACTTCACAAAGGCACATGTGGACAGGGAGTTGGATGAATGTATTTTGGGGTCCAAGATCTGCCCAGGAGGAGGCAACAGGAGGGAGTAGTGGCTATGTTGGGAGTGGGGATATGAAGCATCACTCATCCAATCACCACACTCTATAGAACACACACACCCTTCCTTCACTCAGGAGAACTCCTATTTAAAGATGTGTTTCAGCGGCTCTGGCTAAAAGGATGCCCCTGCTAGCACACTTGCAATGGAGCCATACTGTCAGGGGGAAGGTGTAGAAGAGATTGGAATTGGTGAGGAAGGAAAGGGCCTTTTCTCATTTCTCTCTGCTTGGACAAGAAAAATATGTTGTTTAGTTTTATGTTTATTAATGGTCAGGTTTGAGTCAGTTTCACTGTCTGGTTTTCATGCACTAGCTTAATGCAAGAAAGTTCTGTGAGTTATTTTAAACTGTTTCCTTTGGAATTATACAAATAAATCATGAAACTAAAACTGGTTGGAAAATACCAGTTATTTTTCTAGGAGAAATGTATGTATTGATATATAATCTATAGAACAAAACTTAAAAAAGGGCGGCTCCCAGAAGCAGTCAGCATGTCCAGCTACTAGGCGGACAGGCCAGGGGGCTCTGCGCACTGCCTGCACCCACAGGTGCTGCCCCCACAGCTCCCAATGGCCATGGTTCCCGGCCAATGGGAGCTGTGGAGCTGGTGCTTGGGGTGCGGGCAGTGTGCAGAGCCCCTGTGAGCGCCCCTATGCCTAGGAGCCAGACATGCAAGTCGCTTCTGGGAGTCTTGCAGAGCCAGAGGAGGCAAGTAGCCTGCCTGCCTTAGCCCTGCTGTGCCACCAACCGGACTTTTAGTGGCCCGGTCAGAGGTGCTGACTGAAGCGTCCAGGGTCCCTTTTCAACCAGGCCTTTTGGTCAAAAACCAGACATCTGGTAACCCTAACAGTATTATATTGTTGACTCATATTTAGCTTGTGACCACTATGACTCTCAAATCCCTTTTCACACTACTCCTTTCTAGGCAATCATTTTACATTTTGTATATGTGCAGTTGATTGTTCTTTCCTAAGTGGAGTACTTTGCATTTGTCCTTATTAAATTTTATCCTATTTACTTCAGACCATTTCTCCAGTTTGTCCAGATCATTTTGAATTTTAATCCTATCCTCCAAAGCACTTGCAACCCCTCCCAACTTGTCATCATCCACAAACTTTGTAAATGTACTCTCTATGCCATTATCTAAATCATTCATGAAGATATTGAACTGGATTCAGAACTGATCCCTGCGGGACCCCACTCGTTATGCCCTTCCAGCCTGACTGAGAACCACTGATAACTACTCTGTGGGAATGGGTTTCTAAGCAATTATGCATCCACTTGATAGTAGCTTCATCTAGGTTGTATTTTCATAGTTTGTTTATGAGAAGATCATGCGAGACAGTATCAACAGCCTTACTAAAGCCATGATATACCACATCTACCACTTACCCCCATCCACAAGACTTGTTACCCTGTCAAAGAAAGCTATTAAGTTGGTTTGACACAATTTATTCTTGACAAATCCATTCTGACTGTTACTTATCACCTTATCATCTTCTGGGTGTCAGCAAACTGATTGCATAATTATTTGTTCCATTATATTTCAGGGTATTGAAGTTAAGATGACTGGTTTGTAATTGCTTGGGTTATCCTTATTTCCCTTTTTATAGACGGGCACTATATTTGCCATTTTCCAGTTCTCTCGGCTTCCATGACTATTAGAAGATAATCGCTACTGGCCCTGATACCTCCTCAGTCAGCTCCTTGAGTATTCTAGAATGTATTTCATCTGATCCTACAACATTTTCACTGGCATTCACTACGTTAGATATCCAATCACAGCTAACTTTTCTGATGAAAACTGAAACAAAAAAGTCATTTAGCACTTCTGCAACTTCCACATTTTCTGTTATTGTTCCCCTACCCTGTCCATGGTCTTCCTTTTTCTTCTAATTTCTTCTAATTCGTCTAATAGAATGTTTTCTTGTTGTCCTTTATGTCTCTTGTCTCTTGTAATTCAATTCTTGTGACTTGGCCTTTCTAATTTTATCCTTACATACTTACGTTATTTGTTTGTAGTCATACTTTGTAATTTGACTGAGTTTCTACTTTTTGTAGGACTCTTTTTTTCAGTTTCAGATAAATGAAGACCTCCTGGGTGGTTGCTTGTCATACTTCCTATCTTTCCTACACAGTGGGATAGTTTGTTCTTGTGTCTTTAATAATGTCTCTTTGAAAAACTGCCAACTCTCTTGAATCGTTCCCCCCCAGACTTGTTTCCCATGGGATCCTACCTACCTATGCATCTGAAAGCTTGGGGGCAGGCTGGCCAGGAGAAATACTAATTTACAGCCTCTCCCCTCCTTGGACAGCTTCTATTTGTGGAGCTCTTATTATAAATAGTGAATTCTCCCTCCATAGTAGCTGCCCGCTGTGGGTCAGGGTTGTGCCTAAATCGTATAACTTGAACCTGCTATGGAATTTCATCCACAGAAAATAGTTATAATTTAATGAATGCAAATACATTTTAAACAAATCTGTGTACTTTCTAACTATCTGTCAAAGTGTTGATATGACTTTCTTCACCATAGTTATATGAAGCATATTCATAATCTTAGCTTAACCTCCTCTTCCGCATAGACTAATGTAATGATAACTGTGAGAAATACATATGAAAACTGCCCATATTTCACTAATGGAATATGCCTCTCTCTCACAGTCATACTGTGATGCTATATGATTGAAATATGACCATTTATATCAATGATATTGTCCCTGTTAGACAATTGCAACAAATCTTGTTCAAAATATATCATGTACAGTGTCAATGGAAAAGTTATGATTTGCTAAGTATGATTATCCTATTTATATACATGTATCATTTTTATATCTAAAGTTATGAATTTTGACTGTATACCTGTATCACCTTTGTGTTTGTTCCTGGGGTAATACCCACAAGGTAGTTTATATCCAGTCTAGCCTACTCATTGTGAATAGACTATTCAAGTTGATGGCCGATCAAAGACACAGCTCTCACAATGATCCATAGAAGAAACTCATTCTGCCCAGATAGCAATTCTTGCAGACGCCTTAGCCTCCAAGGGACCAATGGCTGTCCCAGTGACTCAGCAAGCCATGAATGGGCATGTGATATGCTCATATGACTTTGGAGTCCATCTTGTACCAGTAATTTTCTACAAACTGTGCTGTGAGCTTTGTTTGGGACAGTAGAATTCCAAGTACATGGCAGACAATATAAAAGACCCTTGCTGCCTCTTTCCTGCTCTAATTCTCTGTACTGTGGATTTACAACTAAAAGGACCAGATTGAATTAAGGACTGAGGACCTCCCAATCATTGGGAAGTTACCAGAGACTTTACAAGCCAGCAGTCTATAACATCAGTGCTTCAAACCTCATATAAGAACACTGCCATTATTGTATGTATATGATCTATTAACCATTTTAACTCTCCTCTTTTCTTTATTAATAAATCTTTAGATTTTAGTTGCTAACAGATTGACAGCAGTATGATTATTAGGTAAAACCAGAATTATATTTTGACCTGGATATGTGGCTGATCTCTTGAGACCGGAAGAACCCTTTGTTTAATGAAACTGGTTTTCAATAACCACTCATCATAAAGTCTAGTGTCTGGGTGGTGAAACAGGTGCTGGAATGCCTAAGGAGACTGCATTGTTGACCTCTTGCTAACTAGTGTGGTGAGACAGATATTTACTTTAGTTACTGGCTTGTGTAAATCTGCCCTATTTCTCAGCAGTTGAATTACAGTGACACACACACACAAATGTTTTATACAGAAAATTAATACGACGAGATATTGTGAAATACAAACAATCCTAACACTTGTAGTTGAAAAAAAAAACAATAAAATAAAAATAAAGCTATATAATTGTATAAAACCCCTGCCTTTGCCACTAATGGTGAATTATAACATACCTTCTTAACTCCGGAGAAGGAATCCTTTATCTCACCCTAAGGAGGGGATGTAGTCTTTTTATATCAAACAGAATTCTTAAACAGAACTCATGCATGTGTACAAACAGAGTTCTTTAATTCAGTATATGTGCAAGGCTGTAAATCCATGCTACTTCATACCAGTAACAGACCTCGCCAGCCATGAAGACAGACTGTAAATCTTGTGCTCTGATGCATCAATATGCAAGTATCTTATTGGTGGCTGGATTAGTGCACAGCATGCATTTTCTTCTTTGCAAGTAATTTTTTTTAATTCAAGGGTAAATGTCAAAACAATGCTGTAAAACCAATTAAGAAGAAAGCAAACAAGATTAGAGGTGCTACTTGAAGTATTTATTGTTGTTCACTTTTGCCAAGCCTTGAAATAAGTACTTAATAGACCTTATTGTAACTCTCTTAGCAATACAGTCATTTATTTAATGCACTACACAGCAATGTCCTAACGTTAATATGTACTAATTATGATGTGAAACCTTTTTGTAGAACCCCAATAACCTGGACTTGTTTGCCACTTATGAACATCTCCAAAAGGAAATTAATGTATTAATTTTATTCAGTAATATTATATATTAAGTAGGGATTGATTTATGTAGAAGAGAACACCAGGATTTATTGAATAGAGAGATTAATATTGACCCAGTTAAAGCTCAGGTCAATATTTATCTTGAGGGACAATAAACCTTGACATTCACCAAAACAAAAGCATTGTTACATACACTGTGAATGTTTTTAGCAAAAATATCTGGAAATCTTTCCATTAGGAGAATGAATTACAGAAGCGTGACAGGTTTTCCTTTAATTGTAAAGGCGTACGGTGGAGAAAATATCCAAAGTCCAGAAAATACAAAATTGCTTCCACAGAATGCAGTACAGCCAATCAGACTTATCTGTATGTGTGATCAGATTGGTTAACATTATTGCAAGCCTCAGAATTACTGACCTCTCATTTGGTAAATAATAGAATTTTACTGACTTAAACCATGAGTCAGGATTGTTCACAAAACTTTAGTGATTAGTCCAAGGTCACAAAGTAAGCCTGTTCCAGAGTCAGCAACCCTACTCAGATCTCCTAAATCCTAGTTCTCTGCCTTATCCACATAACCAACTTATTGCATCATACAGGTCTTGTGATTAAGACATGGAACTGGGAGTCAAAGTAGTATATGCCTTGAAAATCAGTATGTTATCACCCTGTCTCTCAAGTGGTATTCTGAGGGTAAGCTCATGAGGGCCTGTTTCTCCAGCATAATAGAATGAAGGGTTAAATGCAGTAATGTTTGTGAGGTACTCAGATACTTTGATGATAGGGTGCTGACAGAAAATTTTAAGGATTTTTTGCTCTGAGGAGAGAACATTTTAAAGTACATTTTAAGCCTTTATCTCTACTTTCCAGCTTTAGTCACTTAAAAACATGTTTAAAACATTTGGGCTTAATGCCAAATCTTTATTCCTGCCTCTGCTTGTTTGAAAAATAGTGTCAAGCACTCATTAGCACTAACCTGCTATTTTTGAACTAAACGCCATTTACCCACAGGAAATTGTCTTTTGAAATAATACCAGATACTAAACCATTTTAAGATAACTGCTCCAGATAAAAACTATACAGGGCACCGCTGTGCACCTGAGGCTGGAAGCCGTATTATTCTCTAATGCTGCAAAAGAAGTCACTATGAATTGAGGGTAGTTAACAACCCGCAGGCAGGGGCGGTTCTAGACATTTCGCCGCCCCAAGCATGGCGGCATGCGGCCGGGGGTGCTCTTCCGCTCGCTGGTCCCCCGGCTCTGGTGGATCTCCCGCAGGCGTGCCTGCGAAAGGTCTGCTGGTCTCACGGCTTTGGTGGAGGCACGCCTGCAGGAGGTCCACCGAATCCGTGGGACCAGCGGTCCCTCTGCAGGCAAACCACCAGAGGCAGCCTGCCTGCCGCCCTCGTGGTGACCAGCAGAGTGCCCCCCGCGGCATGCTGCCCCAAGCACGTGCTTGGCGTGCTGGGGCCTGGAGCCGCCCATGCCTGCAGGATTGATGTCAGAGTGCCAGAAGTGCAGAAGCTATGTTAAAACTAGTTAGCGTAGACCGCGATGCTACTATGCAGAGCTCACCAAATAGGCAAAACTCATATTTTCCCTTTGTTTCTTGCAAGCCACTTCCTGTTAGCAGGAGATACTCCAATATCCTGCAATAGGCAGCATGATGGTAGACGACTGCTGTGCCCAAAGGGAGCATCACTGACTTCAATGCAGCTTTGCCTGGGCACAGCGATCCCTGCCATGCACTACTGCAGGACCGGAGTCTTAATCTGATTGCCCCCAAAAGTGAAATGAAACATTCAGTGCCTTGTGTCTTTTAGTTGAACTATACACAAATAGGAGGAATATGCTCACTGTAAGCAAACATTCAACTATTTCCATTAAAATGCTAATTACTGTCTTTTATAGATCAGCTGGGGAAGACTTTGGGAACAAAATTAACATCCAGAGATTATTCCAGAAAAATTTCATAGAAGAAAACTTGCTGATTATTAGAGAACCGTTTTTTTTTCTTGCTTCTAAATTTAGGTGTGTGTGTGTGGGGGGGAGGGAGTAAGGTTGACTTTTATTCTCCCTGGAATTGCTGCAGATATTAAACTGATATTGAAAGCCACAGAAATTCTTTGCTTTTAGAAAGCATCATTCACAATTTATAGTATTGTACTTTTAACGAATATATTCTTAGCATATTGCACTAAAATCTGTCCACGCCATCTAGTAACATTTTAAAAGAAAGTTCTCTGGCCCTTAGTACACAGAAATAAATAATGTGTGACAACAGCATTAGGGAACATAAACATAAAATTACCTGTTATTAAAAACAGAGCACACTTTTCTAGAGGATATATATTACTCAGTTGTAAAATAATATGTTTGGCATTCACTCTAATGTTTCAACATTATGGTTCAATCTTCTAAAAAGCTGACATAGAAAATAACTGCATAATAAACCAATTCATCATAATGTGCAAAAGAACCCCCTGGAATAAATTGTAATAACCTTTCAAAAACTAGCAGCTTTTAAAAGTATTAATTTCTACTCCAGATAATTGGAAAAGACACCTGGGCGGCCAGGCAATATTTTTTATGGGATTGTCCTGTCAGGACTCAGATTGTCTTTGGAGTCTGGAACAATCGTTTAGCGCTAAATGACAGTGAATCTTGCAAATGGGTCTTCCTAGATGGGGTTTGCCATAAATTACCAAACTGAACTCCCCTCAAGGTCAGCCATAAATGAGGGTGCTGGTATCAAACGGCCTTCACAGAGACCTGAAGTAGTCTTCAGGTTTCACATAAATGGGTAATGGTTGTGTTGGCTGTCGTAAAATCAACTTAATGGACTGACAACAAAAATTACTATCAAACTTTGAAGATATTCCTGTGTGCCAAATAGCTGAAGAACGTAATAAGGAATTCTGTTTCAAAGCAGCAAGAATTGTATAACACAACTTGCTGTGTGTTCTATATTATAAATAGTTTTACTAATTCTAAATTGATAATGGACTAAAATTGGAGACTACAGTGTGCTTCAAGTAACATAATGAAAGAATGGTTTTAGTAACATTAGGGTGGGACATTCAGATTAAAGAAAACTGATATAGGATACTAATACTATAGGATATCAGTTTCTATTTCCCTTATTTGTTTCATAACATTCATTGACATTTTCTCTAGATATATATCAAGGACATTTGTATTTAAACAACTGTTGTCTTTACTCCCATTGTTCCTGCTTTGAAGTCACGGTTTATGATAGATTGAGTAACTGTTGTCCATGAGAACAGCCCATGGTGTTATAAACACAGGCTCAGACTTCAGCTGTCATTCCAGGAGAAAGAGAGATTAGGGCTGTGTGGCAGAATGCTCTCATTTAAACACCAATATCTTAAAATGGGAACAGGAATTCAGAAAGTTGCTGCTGAATGTTCAGACTTCACCTTTCCCCCAATATGAAAGTCCCTCTTTAAGACTGTGGCAAAAACTGGAGAATAAAAAAAAAAAACACTCCAAAATCAACAGCAACAAAACAAGAACAAGAAAATTCAAGGTGAAGACTGAAACTCTGGGCCATATTGTTCCATCTCTATTGAAGTGGAACTCCTCATTGAACTCAGTGGGAAGTTTAGAAGTATGATAAAGCACTCTGCCTTTAACTTGCTCACTTGTGCCAGCATAATTAGTTACTTGGGATAAAACTTTGGGTGCTATTGCATGTGTGCACAAAGGAGAGAGAAGGGACCATAAGCAAGGAAGGCACAAGGAGTCTCCTCCTGGCCCACTGCACAGGGACTGGTCATAAAGGAGTTGTGGCTAGAGCACTATGGTGCTCCAAAAAGTCCCAGCTGCCATTCTGGCCCCCAGGATCATATCCTAGTGGCAGAGTTTAGAGGAGTACTGAGGTTGCTCTGTACTATGCTGGGGATTGGCCCAGAATGTATCCCAGAATTAGGGAGCTGCAAATACCTCCTTTGCAGCTCCTCCTCCTCCTTAGCCTCTTCTTAACATTTATTGAGGACCTGCTGGGTCTTAAAATCTATTATGTTAATGTGTATTTGGACACTTTTATCAAAATGTATTGGCATGCAGCATGTTGAAAATCGTTAAGCAGTTACTGTGTGCATATGTATCAGCCATTTCCCCATCAACAGATGCAAAGGGAGGACACACTTTTTAAAAGTAGCTTAAAGTGAGAAACACCTCCTGTGTTTGTTTTAAATGTTTATCCTTAAACCAGCTTAACAGATTTTATATTTAAAAAAAATCAAAATGGGTTTGCAGTGCAAAATGCCTAACTGTGTCACCTGAACCTCTTAAACATTATGGAGAGCACCAATATCATAACCACAGATTACACCCATGTAGCAAATGACATTAGGATTCCTTTTCTAGGCAAATTCTTGCCAGTTTCATAATAACTCAGTAATTCCAAAGCACAGCAGAGTGTCTAAGAAAGGACAGAGATTTTACCTGGACAAAGAGTAGTATTCTGAATTCCTATGGTTACACACACATGAATAACATGCCTTTTAAAGTTTCATGCTGTTTGCATGCCTTTGTTTGTTCTGCAGGTGCTGCCTATCTCCTTATTCTCCTCCTTTTGTGAGCCAACCCTTTCTATGCAATGATAATCCTTTTGCGTACTTAACAACCTAAATAGATCAGCAGCTATTTTATATAATTGCCAAGCTATGCCTGCTCTTCCCCACCACATTCACCTCAACCCTGAAAAACATAACAAAAGGAGATGCTTCTCACATCCTCCCTTAGTGGGCTTTCTTTTCTGAGCCACTGCCAAGAACTAGGGCAAACCAGCCCATTTCCAAATATCACACTGACCTCTCAACAATTTTGCACCATTATGCTTCGAGTGCATCTCAGCACAGATGTGTAAAAGAAATAATAGAGAAATAAAATCCTGTTGGACATTCTTTTAATTTCAAAATAAATCTGTCATACCATTTGAAGTTCAGTTTAATGACTTAATAATTATACAGCTCTGAAGAAATCAGCTTAGGTGAGCTAGGAAATCCATAGCAACTATTGTCACTCACATTCTTGTAGGAAAAAGTTGTCATTCTGGTAATCACTGAAGCATATGTTTAATGACTGATCGAACTAAGACTCTTTTTCCATAAAAACCTGCAAAGTTAAAACTGGATATCAGCTATGGCAACTATCGAATCTGACATACTGTATTGTAAGAAGATATACACATTACCCTTTCAAAAGAAAACCCAAACTTCACTTTAGCTACATGTCTGTGGACTGTTTTGAAACAGACTCAAAATGATGCTATCTGCTAATGAAAAAGGCCTGGGATGTTATACAATGTCCCAGATCCTTAAAATCCCATTGTTCCATAGAGCATTTCATGCCTGGCTGAGTGCATTCCATTGAATAACACGGAGTCACTGTTAAGAAAATAGAAAAATCCATTTTTGCAGGAGAGGTGGATTTTTAGAGCTGGCCAGGATTATGGGATCTGCTGAAGTCCAGTTGCCCAGGCTGAACTGGGAAAGCATGAACTTTCCTGAGGAGTGGAAGAGCTTCAAGCAGTACACAGAGCTCATTTTCAAGGGTCCCCTAAAATACGAAGATGAGGAAGAAAAATGCAGTTGTCTGCTAATCTGCATGGAAAAGAAGTTACAGGCACTTACAGTACTTGATAGATGTGTCAGATGAAGATGAGAAAGAGCTGAGGGCATATTTTAATAGGTTTGAAGCGTATACCCCCAAAAGCTAGCCTCGTGGGTTGCATACTATCAATTTTACAAAGAGATGCATGTGAACAGTTTGTGACAGAGTTGCTGGCTAAAGACTGTGCACTTAATGATATGAGCAAACTGATTATGGCCAGCATAGTGTTTGCAGCAAACTCACCAAAAATCCATGAAAGTTTGATAAATGTGGGAGGCTGTATTGAAATAAAACATTCCCCATTGTTAGAACATATGAAATGGCAAGCTCAGCCAAAATGCGGGTAGAAAAAGGAGGCAGTCAGTGCAGTAGTAAATGATTTCAGAAAGCCACAAAGACAAAAAAAATTGCAGTGCACACAAGCAGGCAGGATACAAGCCTGTAAACAGAAGGAGGGTCTGTGGCAAAAGTGGGAGCAGAGAAAAGTCATATAACGCCAACAAAGGGAAGCTCTGTCACAAATGTAAAAAAATTATTATGCAAAATTATGCAACTTCAAAAGAATGGAGGGAGTGGTTAAGCAGCCACAATACAGCACAGATGACAGGTTAGTGGGAGCCTTCATCCATGCAAAATAAGGAGCAGTAGTGAATTATGATTCAGCGGCCCAACTATACCAAGTGTTCACAAAAGTTATCTTTGAGAGAAAATATCAGCACACTGGAGATTAGTGCACAAGACGGTGTAATACTCTCAAAACCATCTCTTGCACACACCAGCCAGAAAAGAAAGGAGACAAGCCACTGGGTGTACAAAGTACATACTCTGCAATGTGTAAGCGCAACAGAGAATGAACATTGTAAACATTAAAAGGTCCAGACTTTAAATTCAGTCTCTGAACATATCTGGATCTCATTTTAATCAAATCAGTAATGTCTGAAGGAGACATCCCAATTCCATTTCCACAAAGACAAAACAAGACAGATGACTTAATAAAGGAACACAAAGCTAACTTAATGGACTAAGGCAGTTTTCTGGACAATAAAATATTGCACTCAATACCCAAAAATACATACTCCACAGAAAATCCCATTTGCAGTGCAACGCTGATTGGCTAAAGAGATTTTGTGATTAGAAAATCTAGACACAATTGTCAAAGAGATGATCCTATGAAGTAAATAAACCTCACAGTGGTAGCAAAGAAACCACAAACTAGAGAGCTACAGCTGTGCCTAGATCCCTATAAAAGCTGCAGTAACTTCACTGGGGATGTCTGCATAGAGGGATGCACAAGGTCTGAGTTTAGCATGACAGATTCCCAGTTGTTCAGTGTCTTTGATGCCAGACCCTAGTGGCCTGTGAGATAAAAATGGACACAAATGTTACTGTTAACCACATTCAATACTTCACAAAGGAGGTACAGATTCAACCACGTAGCCCTTTAGAATACATTCAGCCCAACAAGTGTTTCAGATTAAAGTGGATGAAACATATTGCAGGCTATGTGAAATTGCGGATTTTGTGGATGGTTATATATATGTATATTTAGAACTTCATGTAAGATAATGATGCCAATCTATATGCTATTCTCCACAAGGAGAAGTTAAACCTGGTCACTTGAATCTTCATGGGAGCCAAAGTAAAGTATTTTGGCTATATTCTATCAGGTTTATCAAGCCCAATTCTGCTAAAGTGGCAGCAATCACTAAAATGGGATTTCCAGATCATGATGCTGAGCTAGAAAAGATATCACAGATTATGCTTATATCACACCTTTCAGAAGTTTTGGAACCACTTTGCGTTATAAAGAAAGACTCTGTATTTTAATGGGCTGTCTGGCAATAGTCTACATTCACCAAAACAAAGCAGCTATTAATCAGTGCAGACTTATTGGCATACAATGATATAAATAAAGAGGTAAAAGTTCATACAGATTCATCCAAGTAAGGACTTAGGACTGTGTCAGTGCAAGAAAGGAATTCGGTTGTTTATACATTGAAGTTTTTCACATCCATGGAAATTAACAATATGTGCACTGAAAAAGTGATATATGCAATTGTATTTGACTATAAGCACTTCTATTAAGATGCATATGAGAGGAAAGTCACTGACACATAAGCCTTTGGAGGCAATCAGAAAAAAAAATCCTTGTGGCAGCATCACCAAGGCTACAAAGAATTAATATTGTACTGGCAGAAATGCAATATTGTGGTCAAATGCAGCCAGAAAAGGATGTACCAGTCACTGATACCTTAAGCAGATTATACCTGGCAGAGATGACAGTATCCCAGAGTCATTTGAGGCACAAGTTCATTTAGTCATGACCAGTTTACATGTGTCAGACAAGAAACTGACAGAACTAAGTTCTGGAAATAAATAGGATGCTAAGTTATCCATCTTGCTGGGAATAATCACTGCTGATCGGCCAAAAGAAAAATGTTTGTGTCTTCCCCAATGGCAGAGTCACAGTCATTCATGAGGAACCAACAGTTATAGATGACCTAATTTTGAAGTTGAAAGATGTGGTGCCATAATCACTAAGATCAGAAATGACAAAGTTAATTCATTTGGGATGCCTGGGAAGAGAGAAGTGCAAACATCGGGATAGACACTTGTTATTTTGGCCTGGAACAAATGTGCAAATTGAAGAAGAGGTTCTAAACTGTCTGATTTGCTCATAGCATCACATGTCAAACTCTAAGGAGCCTATGATACCATATGACATGCAGCTTGCCCTTGACAAAGGTAACATCAGACTTTTCACACTGAATAACAAAAAACATGCTTGTAATGGACCATTGCAATCATTCTTTAGAAAAGGAGAGATTGAGAAACACAAACCCCTCCACAATAATTGGTAAGCATAAAGGCATCTTTGCCTTAAAGAATACTTGAAAAGATGGTATCAGACTATGATTCCCAGTATAATTCCCATCTAGCATATGATATCCACTATTAAGTGGGCAAATAAATACAAAAAACCAAAACAGTAGAGAGTGTGAAATGTAAGCTAGTAAATAAGTGAACAAGCATAAAGGAGACCCATATTTTACTATAATGGAATACAAGAATATAGGATGAATGACTTGGGATCAGATACTCAGCTTCTAAAGTTTCATTATCTACTTTCTGTGTTGGCTTCTACCAATCATCCATAAAAGCCAAAAATCATCAGACAAGCTAAAACTCAGGAAAAGCTTAAATCTAAACAGGTTTACGAGTCTTTATCTTATAGATGGAGCACTACACCTTTGCTTACTGTCTGAGACTCTTTGACTGGAATCGTTTCTTTAGGTGCAGAGTTGCTGCCTATGAATTACAGCTTCCTGAATCAATTTTCATTTTGTGGTCTCCAATAACCTGACCATGGTAACTCTGGTATATCTTCCTTCCAGTACTGCCAGTTATACCACATCCTTCCCCCCCTCACCCAAACAGATTAGTCTTTTGGTCACTTATTTAAAATATTTACATGCAACTAGCTAAATTCACTCACTTTCTAAGATGTGTGTGTGTGTGTTTTCCAGGTTGCGCCCTACAGGACTCTAAGAAGATTATCAACATCAATCATTCTTACCAATCCTACTTGAGTGTAGAAAGCAGCCGTTGTGTCTTTCTAAACAGCAGAAAGGTCACTAGAAGACCTGAGACATCCACCAGCTGTAGTGGTACTTATTTTGTTTTAAATTAGTAGAGGGAGTGAGAGAGTGAGATGTCTGTCTACATTAATATTTAGCATCTGTGCTTTTAGGGACTTAAACAGATAAATAGCTAGCCTGTCGTCACTATCACCATATGTATGCTCTGATCATATATCTTGTAGAAGGCTTGATCTTTTTGTGTTCCAACTGTTTTTGGAACAGAATCTTACATGTACCTTTTCTAGAGGAAAAGGAGACCCATTGAGCAATCTCCCCCTCATAATAACTATCAGTGCTTTGCCATCTTAATTTTTGGCTAGAATGGTACTTTTAAATGCTGATTGAGATATACTGTGTCACAGAAAGTTACCAGCTGTGTGGTATGACTATGACAAGATATATAGAAGTATATAAAACAACTCAAATAATATATAGAATAGTAACCCTATTTATTCCCTGGCACAACTGACAATAAAGGCCAACATCCTTTGATGTTCTTCTATGTAAAATACTTTTGAATAACTTAGATCTCATATGGACAAATTTTAGCTAAAAAGTAGGGAAAGTGGCAACACCTTCCTCCCTCACCTCCCAGAAAGGGCAAATGCATTTGAGGTAAAAATAGCTTTATGAGATCACACATTGCCCGAGATCAGCCTCATGCACAGCTGCTTCAACCATTTTACTTCCAACAATAGTAAACATAATTTCTGCTGGTGCACTGAGTAGAATAGTGCTTGGTCAGGTCAACTGCTTGTGCATTTCCACGTATAGGCAGACCACACTCAATTTCTGTATTATGCCCCCATTACGCCCTTCTGTGGTCCCATTCACAAAGGAAATGGAGAGCCATCTGTTTATTACATAATTGTGGTAGTCAGCTTCAGTCATGTACTCCTCCTGTTGTGGTCCACAGGTTCTCAGGGCAGCCAGACTTGTGTATGAGGAAAAATCTAGTCAAAACAAATTTTCATGGCACATCTCCTCAAATTACTGGCAACACTAAAGTTTACTTGTTGGCAGATACTTCACATAAAAAAGGAACTTCACTGGAGTCCCAAATGTATTTGAGTCATTCCTATTATTAGGATTATTTGGTAGCACACACAATGTATGAGGCACTTTCCAAACAGATAAGAAGGTATGGTCCTTACCTAAACAGCTCACAGTAAAGACACACAGTCAGCAGGTAGGAAAAAGGGATCTAATATATAAGAAGAATGGTCAAGATAGAGATTGGCTACATCTAAATTATGTTGACACAATTATGTTATTAGGTATAGTAATTATGTCAGCTAGTGTCTTTTAGCCATCATGGCAGAAGTGGGTCTTTAGGAACATGGAAAGGAACATAAAAGTAGTGACAAGAAGACTGAACTTCATGCAGGGGAAGAAGGAAGACAGTTGAGTGATTCAAAGCGGCTGACATGGAAAGAGGATCTTAGTGACAGCATTTTGTATGAACTGGAGGGGGAAGATGTGGGTGTTAGGGAGGCCATCAATGAGTAGGTCACAGTATGGAGAAAAATGAATAGAGCCTGTGTCATAAACAGATAGCAAAGGGTTAACGTCTCTTTCACCTGGAAAGAAGTAATCTGAAACACCTGACCAGAGGACCAATCAGGAAACAATAGACTTTTTCAAATTTGGGTGGAGGGAAGTTTGTGTGTGAGTCTTTTGTTCTTGGTCTTATGCCTGTCTCTCTCTCGGCTTTGGGAGGATTTCTGTCTCTTGCTTTCTAATCTTCTGTTTCCCAGTTGTAAGTACAAAAGATCAGATAGTGATTTATATGTTTTTTTGTATTTTACATGTGTGTAGTTGCTGGAGTGTTTTAAATTGTATTCTTTTTAAATAAGGCTGTTTATTCATATTTCTTTTAAGCAATCGACCCTGTATTTGTCACCTTAATACAGAGAGACCATTTTTATGTATTTTTTTTTTTACATAAAGCTTTCTCTTTAAGACCTGTTGGAGTTTTTCTTTAGTGGGGAACTCCAGGGAATTAAGTCTGTGCTCACCAGGGAATTGGTGGGAGGAAGAAGTCAGGGGGAAATCTGTGTGTGTTAAATTTACTAGCCTGACTTTGCATACCCTCTGGGTGAAGAGGGAAGTAATTCTGTTTTCCAGGACTGGGAACGGGGAGGGTGGAGTCCCTCTGTTTAGATTCACGGAGCTTGCTTCTGTGCATCTCTCCAGGAACACCTGGAGGGGGGAAGGAAAAAGGTTTATTTCCCTTTGTTGTGAGACTCAAGGGATTTGGGTCTTGGGGTCCCCAGGGAAGGTTTGGGGGGACCAAAGTGCCCCAAAACACTCTAATTTTTTGGGTGGTGGCAGCTTTACCAGGTCCAAGCTGGTAACTAAGCTTGGAGGTTTTCATGCTAACCCCCATATTTTGGACGCTAAGGTCCAAATCTGGGACTAGGTTATGACAGCCCGAACAAGAGTTTTAGCCATAGGAATCAAAAGAATATGACCTTTTTATGAACAGTTAAAATGCTAGGCTCATGAGGGTGCTTCAACATTCATTATATGGTAACACTTATTCCCAGAAAGTATAGCTTTCAATTTGTTCAGGTCTTACCACTGCAGAAAAATGTGCTAAAAAGCATTTCTAGTCAGTTTCAAGCTAAATTGCATTTAACAAATCTCTCTCCCTCTCTCTTTGAATCTCTTTGATTATGCCAAGAGAATCGAACGGCCAGCAGATAACATGTAGTCATATTCCACCCTTGTTCATTTATGTCAATAGATTTGCACAAAGGTCAACAATAGGATATGGTTCCTGGTTTTAATCCCACCTTTTAATATTGAAATATAGGCTTGTATTTTAATTATAGCTTAATTTAAAGTTCCTCAATAAGTTAAAGTTGACATATAAAAGTTATTTATTCATTTGCCTGTAGGAAAAGCTATAGTTTTTAGTTTCAAATCTGAACCAGTTGCAAACAGAAAATACATTTTGTCAATTTAAGAAGATTCCACTCTAATTTATTGTTTTTATAACGTACCTACTCATCATGTTAACTTCTAAAGGATAAAGACATTGACAGTGTCATCGTACTGCAAGAATCAGATCAATATGCTCTTGAAAGGTCCAATAATTCTTGCAAGTTTAAGTTTCAACTGACACTACTGAATACATAGTATATAAAATACTGATGATTTGAGTATTAATTTCTCATTACTGAGGCAGGGATGATTAACATAGCTGAACCTTCACATGCAGGTTTTTTTGCAACACATTGAAAATCCTAATTTTCTTTCCTTTTCAGGTAAAGACAAAGTGGATGACTTGAATATGCAATCTCAGATGTCGTATGTACATTTAAAATTTCAGTTTTCTAACTTGTTTATATTAATGTAAACACAAGTTATGTGATGTAAAAAAAACCCCAAACGTATACTCTAATAAGACAGCGACGTTTTAAAAAAGATGCTTTGAACTGCTGATAACATTGTAGTCAACAGAATCTCTTTGGTTTTCACAGGGCTGCTGGAGTACAGTTTAAGTAACACCAGCAAAAAACTAAATCCAAGCAAAAAATTCTGGTGCTAGCAGATTCCTTCTGAAGCTCAGCAGCAAATTGGAAATCATGACTTGAGAAATAGTTATCTTTTACTAAGTGCCACTTTTATGAGATACTTTTATCCCTTTATTTTAGTGCAGGAAAGGACTTAGTACAAATCTAGTACAAATGACTTAAGGATGATAAATCTCATCCTAGCTATTTCTACCCTTTGTGGTTGGCTGCCTGGGCTTTGTACTTAATGAAAATAGTTATTTTAAATCTGCTTGTTCATATTTAATTTTAAAATAATCATTATGTAAGGCTTGATATTACTACCATAGCCATTTCACATTCATTATTTATTAAGACAGCATATACAGTATATTAAAGCTTTGATCATCAAAAGGATTAGATAGAAATCTGGCCTCTGCTGTTTTCATCTAGTGATTTTCTACAATAATCTGTTTATATTAGACACTACCATAATGCTCCAAGAAGCTAATATGCAGCAGAATTAGACAACTACAATGATTGTGATATGGAAATTTCCATTTGCTTTGGAAATGTTAATCAACTATGCATTGAGAAAAAAACTATAATGATTATAATTTGGCTGCTCAATTTACACTGCATCTAGGCTCAACATTCTTGGTAGGATTGTCACCAGTCCTCCAGACACTAGCCACAAGTATTTTTTTTTCCTCTCTCAAAATTCTTCCTTCCTCTAGTAGTTTTATAAGAATGTTTTAAAAGTAACTGCTCCCTGTGTTTAAGGTAGTAGCTTTTCTCTTTGTCAAAACTGGCTAATTTATAATAAAGCTGGATTCATTGCCTCATTGTTGTAGATCATGATTTTACAAAATAATCCGAATGTTGGTATTTTGTGGTTCTGGTGAGTTAGCTGCTCCATTATTACTGTAATAGCCTCATATTGGGCCTAATGCAAAGTCCCCTGACGTCAGGGGAAACAGTCCCATTCACTTTTGTGGTGTCAGGACCAGGACCTTGGGCTCTAATCAAACTGATATTGATGCCAACGGCAATAATGTCATTGATTTTAATGGGAGTATGGCTATGTCTATGTTGATTTACCAATAATACTTGAAAGCTAATGTGTATGCCTGTGTGATGAAAGTTGATGGAACTGAAAAATGTGACCGAGTCCATCATTTTAAAATGGTTCATCAGTGTTTTTAATGTCTGAAAATATGATGATGAGTGTCATATCAGAACCTGAATATAATAGAAAGTAAGCAGGACTAGAGCAGAACCCTTCTGGAGAAGTAAATTTAAAATGAGCATATGACATGTCTTTGGCAATAACAACTCAAAGACCCCAAAACATCACCTGCTTCTGGTCTATTTTAGCAGATTTTAGAATGTGTGAAAACTACTTCTGGAAAAACTAAGTTTATATTTTAATTCTCTGCTTCGGTCTTCAACACAGTGAAATGCAGTTAAGTAGCAAGTGTTCATAATAGATAAGGAAATTGTGGCTACTCTCATAATTATGCTGTTTCTATATTTGAGTCTAGCAGAGAGTCAGCCATATCATCACATTATTAGAATAGTTAGCACACTTGACAAAAAACCATTTTTCCAATGGTCAGAGGCACTTGTTACTTCTTCTGTCTAAGCTCGGAGCACAGTGAAACAAATTTCTTTATTTTTTTCAAAGTAACTTCATTTCAAATCAGCTTCGCAATTTTTTTTAAAATATGCTTTTAGAAAGACTGTGCTTTCTGGGTAAAATAACAAGGAGGAGATGTGTCGGAGATCAAGGAAAAGTGCAAACAAACAAATGTTTTTAATCTATATCTGTAATGGAGACTGGCACAATGAGTGATCTCAGTCTACGTGTGTGTGATCTCCCCCCTCTTCTTTTAAAATATTAAATATTCAGTTTCTATTATTTTTGTTTAAGCTTTTGTTCAGAGACAGGCAGAGTGTGGGGTCTGAACATCGGAGTGGGAGCCAGGAACTCCTGAGTTCTAATGCTGGTTTGGAATTCACTCCATGGGCAAATCATTTTCAAATGCGTCCGCTAGTTTGGGGGAACTTCTATGTTAGTGTGCCCAACTTCAGACTCCTAAGAACTGACTTTCAGAGGTGCTGGGTGTTGAGTTACATAAAAAAAGTTTCACCCAGTGTGTCATTTGCAATACATAATGAAGTTTTCTTGGTGCTACAAAATCCAGGAGCAACTGCATATTCTCATGTGCCGTCTACTAGTACATAATCTATTAATTTATAGGCAGACATCTCTCTATATAGAACACTCTTATAATGCTGAGCGCTCACAACTCCAGTTGGACTCAATGGTAGCTGCAGTTGCTCAGGTCTTCTGAAAAGCAGTCTTACGGGATCTAAAGTTGGGCACCCAAATACTGAGATGTTAAAAATTAATGGACAGGTTTAAAAAATGTGTGTGCCTCAATTTCCACACATATAAAGTATGTACTATAATAATGATCACCTACTGATCTCATGCAAGTGTTGTGGGGAATAATGTTTGAAAAATGCTAGTTAGTATTAACATATTCCATGAAAGACCTTTTGATTAATTGTCATTTTTAATATATTAGCATATATCTGTTTGACCGCCTAGATATTTACAGTATCCAGAGTATGTCAGGTTGTTATTTCAAAATTTGATCACAGTAAATATAATAAAAAATGATGATCGAATGGATAACTATATTTTCAGACAGAAGTCTCTTTGGATGCCATATTTCAGTTTACACTTTATTTGTGCACTCCTAATCACTCCACTAGGCTGATAGATCATTAAAGTTTGAATTTTACTAACTTCCAGCTGGAAAGTTTTATATATGGAACAGACACAGGTCAACATGCTATGTAAGAGCACAGTAGAGCAGCAATAACATTTTTTTATATTTATATAATTGTGAAATTGCAGTAGGAATCTCTTTAAGTTGAAGGTGGCTGAGTTATGCCTAACAACCATTTCAAATTATTTGCTACTCAACTCTCCCAAATAAAATGCAGCCAGCCAGTAGTCTTCAGAAAGAGCTGGAAACCTGACTGATGTATTTGCTAAACAGTCACAATAATCTCAGGACCAAGAGAGATGTTAAAAGACCAGGGTAGTAATCTGGAGAGAAGTACTATATAGTGAAAGACCCTGATCCATATTTTGGGATCAGAGAGACAAATTTACCCATGATAAGGGCAGTGATGCTGCACTGACTTACATCAGGGCTGAACTGAACCCACTGTTTTGCTTCTGAAGTTGGCAAGGGGTGGGAAAGTTCACATTTGTTGGCTGATCAGGAGTGGTATTAAATAACAGAGCCCTAGAGACAGCTCAACTGAGCCAAGAACTGGAGGAGAGTCACGGTGACATGCTTCCCATATTTCTGCCTCTAGATTTCCCAGTGCATCTTGTCTTCTCTGTATCTGCCTTTTAGAGCAGGAGCTGTGATTATTTTTCTGTCTACTAAAGTGCCAAGCAGTTTGTCAGTACTGAACAAAAGTTAAATAAAAACATGCAGCAAAAATAAGCTTATGCAAAGAACAACATTCACAATGGTACAAGTCTGACCCATCTTCCCAGATAACCAGGGCTCACATTCCTGACTCAAAGCAATTATCCCAACCCTGAGGGATGTCAGCCTGTATGAGGTATAAAGCTGACATAGTGGCTATGCAGAGTTCAGGGAAATCTAATACTGGAAGGGCTGTGCAAAAATTTCTATAAACAAAATGCCTTCAACTGTTAGCGTGTGAGAAATCAATCTTTTAAGTCCTACAATATGTGGGGGGTGGGGGGAAGAGGTAAAAGGAAAATATCCTCTAGTTAGTGTGTGTGTGTGTGTCTCTCTCTCTCACACACACTCTCTCTCTCTCTCTCTCTCACACACACACAATTTACAATAATTTAAGATATAATCAATTACTCTGTCAATAAAATCCTCACTTTTAGGATCTGCTCAATCCACTTAGCTTATCTCTGAAATGGAATAGTATCTCACCCACAGCTGTATGACTGATTATGAAAATGAATACATTATATGTTTTTAAGAAACAACTTGCTAAAATCATGAAACTTTTCAAGGTACTAAACTATTAACCATAAACCTCTACTTAAAGGTCCTATTTAGAAAAATGTCACAGCAGCACATTTCCTGGAATTATGATTAAGAGAAAAGAGGCTGCCACAGAAGACATTTTCCTTCACAAAGGAATGTGAAACAATTTTTCTGTTACTTAAATAAATCATTCAATACAACTATCACTCTGTTTAAGGATTAGCACTGGCACTTTAGAGTGATAATATTTAAAATACATTCTTTTGTTTTTTTTTAATCTTCTGTCTTCATTGTTCCTTCATTTTCTTGGAAATCTATTGCTTTTAAAACTTTTTGAAATATTTCACTAGGAAAGCTCATGGACATACATTTTCTCACCTTCACTGGTATGCAGGAGCTATCATGTAAGACAAAGACAGAAAACAGTTTTAATAGCAATATAATAATTGAGATGGAACAAATTAAGGAGTGTTTATAGAGATAACACTGCAAACAGGAAAGTTATACTTTAGTTCAGAAATGGTTTTCTCTTGTTCTATAGTATTTTAGTCAATAATAAAAGTTTTGGAGGGCAAATATGCCTCTAGAAAACATGTGCCCTTTTAAAGTGCTGTTACGGTTTAATTCAGGGAGATCTCTGTTTGTGGGAAAGTTTTCTAGCATTGTCCATTTAGCAAGCTGCCTGTAAAGTATGCATAATTTGAGAACATCTATTATGGTAACCAACATTTTACCCAAGCTTAAATCATGTTAGCAATAATCTCTTCTTAATCAGGTGGAACTACCAGGGATTAACTAAACATGATTTTTGTTTTGAATTTTGAAATATAGAAAAATCCCTTCATATTTTGTTTAGAATAAAGCTATTTGTCTATGTAACAAAAGAGCTGGAGGACATGAACCAGGAAGTACATAAAACAGACTAAGTTAGTTAAATAATCTTCCTCTTTGTATCAAACTCAGTGGATAACATAAACTGGATTTTCCACATTATGTGGTTATATAGCTTAGCAGAATGTACTGGGCAAGGTCGGGATGGGTAGTTATTTTGTCCTCTGAAAGAAGAGGCAGTTGAATACATCAAATGAATAGCTATTATACTGCACAATTTTGTTCTTAAATGGTGGGATCCTCTTCTGGTTAAAAAAAGCAGACTGTTCCAGGCTATGTAAACAAAATCCTCCTCATCTCCTCCTCTACCTTCATACCTTATCCAGTATAACTCCTGCTACATACATTTTCTTTCTATGGACTTGCTAACATTTGGAGGAAGGAAGCTCTGGTTTCATGGCCCTCATAAGGTTTGCCAAAGCAGGGGTCTACAGACTTTATATATTTCCTTCAAGTCTGTTGTTCATACACCTATACACCTTCTTCAGCTCCCTCTCCCCTAACCTATTCCTTGCCCTTCAGTGCCCCCTCTTGTATGTTCCTTGGGTCCCTCTACCCCTCTTCATCCCTCCATGCATGTTTCACCAGTGTTCTACTGCTTCCCTGTGATCCACCTGCCTCCCTCAGAAGCCACCATCTTTCCAAGACTGGGAAGCATGTCTTCACGCTGTCCTTCCACATGCACTCCAATCTCTTTCCCTCCAATCTATGTCCCACTTGGCCCATGTCCCCCTCTTCATGCCCTATTCCATAGTCCTTTGCAAATTCTTACCAGGCAACATTTATCTGAGGGCTATTATTCTTCACCCTTAGCCCACCCCAACAGCTGGAACTGGAAGGACAGTTTATGTTCAAAATGTTTATGATATAAATGTTGTTGTCGATACATTTCAAACCAGGACTGTAGCCAACCTTCTTCAGAACTCTAGAAGGCCCATCATTTCAGCAAGGCCTCCAAAACAAAGCAAATTCGGAGTTTCAGAAGTATGGTCAGCTCAAAAATGCATTCAAATCATTTTCAAAAAATAAACTACAACTGCAATTTCTAAGTGCCTTAATTTAAAAACTCTTTTTTTTTTCCAAACTTCCAAGAATAACTAGACTGGGATGAAAGTGGTATGAAAATTTTCAGGAAGATCAGTTTCTTCTTGGAGAAGATGATGATTTGGCTTCAGTCTCAACTATCGAGTGAAAGCAGCTGCTTCATAAGGAGCAATTCAATATTAAATAATTATCAAAAAAGTATGTGTTCTTTTCCTTAAAACCCATCTCCTCTCCTCATTCTCTAAATTATCCTGTACTTTAAAACCCAGCTATCCTTTATTCCTCTATTAGTGACCCATACAATAACAGCAAACCCAATACCACATCCTAACAGTTTGTATTATGCGTATAGATAATGACTGAGAGAACAGCACATATTATGGAAAAAAACCCAGAATTTTCTGTCAATTTTTTGATCAACAAGTCATTTGAGTCATCATCATTTTCTGACCAGCACTATGATCAGTTATATTATTGTCTTTTATAAGACAATGATATAAAATGAGATTTTCAAAGGAACCTAACGGAGCGAGGTGGTCAACTCCTATTGAAATTCAATGTTAGATCAGTACTTAACTTCTTAAGGCTCCTTCGGAAATCTCAACCATAATGAATATTTTGCATGTCAATAGGTGAAATGATTCATTTTATTCATGTAAAAACTAATAATGCTTACGCCTAAATTATCAAAAGTGACTAATGATTTTGGGTGCCTAACTTCATGCTCCTTAAAAGAGCCTGATCTTGAAAGGATCATTAACTCTGCACATTTTGAAAATGATACCCCTTGAAGGTATCTCAGATTGAGTAACCAAAAATAGAGACCCCAAAAATCATTAGTCACTTTTGAAAATTTAAGCCTCTTTCTTTCAATACACTGACTTACCTGAAAAATACTAAAAAGCATTTCTCTTCAGCATAGTCAAAAGACCAAAACACATCTGACGTTCCTAGACCAGATCATTTTGGAAACATCATGAGCCAAAAAAAGCAGTGGAAAAAAATACATCCATAGACACAATACATCCATAGTTTCAGAACATCACAGCTTTAAAGGTTTTTGGCTTATTTTTACCAAACAACTCTGGAAAAATTACTCTTGGATAAGATGTAACAAGCAAATTTTCAGAAAGACAGTTTTGTTCTTGGAAAAGTTGGAGGTGTGATAGGGGAGAAGTTGTAAATCAGTTTAATACTTCTGAGACAGCTTAAATTTTAACTACAGTGTCACTACAGCAGCTCTGTAGTCATTACATCAAGTGTTCTGTCATACTCAGAATTATAACCCCATAAGCTTTTGCTTGTTCTACATGGATCACAACAATTATATTTATTTCATGACTTACTCATTAACCGCCTATTAAAAAGGTCTTTATGCATTTTACACAAATGCTGTTCAATATGTTTTTTGAAATTAATCGCCTACAAGACTGCGTTTTCTTTGGATTCCATGAGATGACGACTGCTCCCACTTTGCATTAATTGCTTATATTACTAGGCTTATAGGCTCAACGTTTTGTTAACATGGATCACAATAAAAGTGAGCTTTCTCGGGTCACATCAGTGTCTCACATTTGCCCAGAGATCTTTCCGTGCTTATTGCCTTTTATCTCAGTGAAATCCTCCTCGCTAAGCAATAAAATTGTTAAACACACATCCAATGTGCATATGCTTCAAATCTGGGGGCAGATTTCAACCTATTTACTTCCTCCTCTTTGGTTTCTATTGCTCATAAATGTCACTTTCTGGTCTCCTTATGTGAATGATAGCTCATTGGCTGGGAGTTAAAAAACAGCTTCTTTCCCATCCACCAGAAAATTTGTGGCAAATTCAGTTTCTCCATTTTCAACTCCATGCATGTCGTCAGCTTACATCCCCCCCCCCACTACAGTCTAGATCCTGCTAAATCCAAGTGTACTGGCATGTTTTACAATACAAATACCATTCTTAGCACTCCATCCTCTGAAATCTTGCAGAGTTTTTCTGCTTAAGAGTGGAAATTTCTGAAATATAACAGAGGCTGAAACTTGATGAGCCTGTGATGCTTCCTGGGGGTACCCAGGGCTATGAGGGACCTATCTACCATCTGCCCTTAGTGTGAGGAAGCCTTGTCTGTGCCTGCCTTGGTTCAGCTCCTCAACTCCACTGGTCACAGGCAACATAAACACAATCCTCTTGTCCTCACAGTGGCCAGCCCCTAGTCTACTGGAGATTCACAGATTTGCTGCTTCCAAAAAAACCAGTATATCCCAGCTTGCCAGTTCCTCCTCAGATCACCACTGCATTTAACACACAGCACTTAAATATGTTTATAGTGAAATCAAATACAAGTTTATTTAACAGAACATAGAGATTCAAGTAGCAGCTAGCATAAGTATTGGAAACAAAGGGATACATATACAAATATAATCATAACACACACATTCTAGAGCCTAGACTTAATTAACTAGATACTCCCATGTCTTGTAAAGTATTGCTCAACCCAAATCTTTGCAGCATCTTTACAGCCAGTCTAGCTGTGAACCTCCTTTCATGAGATAAGCACCTCCTGGTGACCAGCCTTAACTCCAAGACCTTAAGAGAATAATATTAAGTATAGCTATGTAACTCCTTATATATTAAACATATACACATTTCAAAATGATTATGACAACCAGTAAGCTGCTGGCTTTCAGTAGAGACCTCGCATGCTACCCTTCAGTGAACTGTTATATATATATTTGACCCAGAGGATCCCTCTGCCAATTGGCACCAAGGACTCCCTGGGTCACAGAGTCCTTTATTCCTCAGTGGGTTAGTGAAAAGCCAACCCATGTACCTTTTAATTGAAGAACTGACATACGCTGGCTTCCTCTGCATGTTTGGTGGGGAGCAAAATCTGGAAGAGCCTAGTTGCTTTCTCTCTTCTGCCTGGTTGAGATCAGCAGACCCCAAACCTTGAAAGGGGCTTCTGCAGAATCAGAGGGAAAGGAGAATGTCAGAAATCAGGACCTGCCACAGAGCCAGTCTCTGGGCAACCTAACAAGCTCAGCTGGCCTGTAGTAGGCTGACAGATTGGCTAAGATACCTGATAGATATGATCAGCAGATGGGCTCAGTTACAGCAGTTCAGCAGCTCCTCAAAGCATTTGTCTATTGCTGGGATAGCTCCTGCACCTGCCTGCTTGGTCCTGGCCCTGATCCAGCTTTGTTCCAGCCTCACCCCTGCCTTGCCTCACCCCAGGCAACCAGATTCTGACCCTCTATGCTGATTCCTGACCTCTCACTTAGGCTGTGACCCTTGTCTCTGACCACTGGTTCCTGGCTACTGACTCCTGTTCTGATCAGTAGGCCTGAATGCCCATGTCCCAGTCACACAGCAGAGAGAATGTTACCTAAGAGGCAGATAAACCTAGAGACTAAAGGCTCTCCTCTACGTACAGTCCTAGCCAAGAGCCTGTATCCTTATCTTATTCATCTGTCCCTACTTATACAAGCAGGGTCTTTAGTTCAGAAATGCATTCCAAGGTTTTTACAAATACATTACATAGTTCAATAATCAGCATTCCAGTTTAAACAAGAATCCACTTCAAATAACAACATAGCATTGTAGTTGTTACCTATTTTTTTCAAATTACAAAATACATTCTGGAAAAACGCCCAAAACAAAACAAAAACAAAATATTAGGTCTCTACAATTCATGCTTTTGTTAAACACAAAAGACCTTATCCTCTCCCCTCACATCCGCCTCAATGCATGTAGTAAACTCTGATCTACCTCTGAACAAATATGTACTACAAAAAGAAGGCACAGTCAACCAGAAAAGAAACATTCCCTGCTCAAATAAGCATAATATATGTATTCATATATTCAGACACAAAGGAACTCAGCAATCTTTTTAAAATGAAGAAGATTTGGAATTTTCCCAATTTGCTGTTGGCACTATCAATAGGCCCTGCTCAAGGAAAGATGACTGTGCTGGTTGAGCCATCTGAGTAGGTTGGAAGATGGATGCATACCCAAGCACATGCTGTATGGGGAGCTATCAGAGGGAACAAGAACAACAGGATGTCCCAACCTTCTCTATAAAGACACTTGCAAGCGAGATATGAAGGAATTTGGAATTGATCCTGACCAATGGGAAATCTTGGCAAGTGATCATAACAAGTGGCACCATTGTCTTCATTAGGGTATCAAAGTCCATGACAGAAGCTGGCTCTTACAGGTTGAAGAGAAAAAAGCCCATGGGAAGCAAGCAGCTCCCAAACAAGATACATGCATTTGCAATAACTGCCAAAGATGATACAACTCTCGGATTGAACTATTCAGTCACATGAAACATTGCAAACCATCTATATCATAGGTTGCAATTCCCACTATCTCTCGCAGACAAAAGGATGCCAACAGCATATCAATAGGAGATATTTAGTAGCACGGCTTCTTCATCACAAACATAGAGCCACTTCTTAGAAGAGCACACAAGAATGGCCAAATGGATGGTACTTGTTTTTTTCACTGTATTGATTTTGGATCACATGAACATAAATAACTACGATGACCCTTTTAGGCACTAAAAAGCAAATTTCCAAAATATAAATTAACTGTGTGTTATTACATCATCAGCTCAATGTGCACCCAGAAAAATGTGTCTCAATGACTGGATTCTTGCATGTGAAATATGACTGGTTAGTAACTATATCAATTTCCTAATCAACACTACAGATTGCTGACAAAATAATGATAAGTAGTGCAGGGAACACAACAGACAGTGAAAAGCACTCTGGAATATTGAGGAAAAACAATCTCTGAGCGAATGAAAGACAGACCTTTCTGTCCTTTCATTCACATACTGAGAGAGAGTGAAAATGTGACAAGGATAATTCTTATTCAAGAGTCAAGTTATAATGGGTGGCTTGTTTTAAACCTTATTTTTAGTCATGTTGAAGGATTTCACAAGTACAAGAGAGAAAGATAAAATATAGCAATGTGGCATGATAGTTCAAATGTATTCCATTCTGTATCTCTAAAAGAAGAGGAGAGTTATCTTAAACATATATTATCTATTACACTGCAAAAAATGATGAAAGAAAACATTAACTTTTCAAAATCAAGCACTCAAAAGTTAGAAAATGGCAGGATTAAGATTGCCTGTGCCCTTGTGCATATGAATTATGATAATCTTTAATTACTTGATGATATACTATTTTTTTCAGGGGGTCATGCCTCACTCAGTGCACAGGATGGACAGTGCTCACTGAATGGGTAGATATTCTGTATTTCTTTTTATCCTCGTCACTCAGTATGTGGCCCCAGCCCTTATTTACATCCAACATCCAAGCCCTACACTGAATACAGAATAATTAATTTATTCATGGGCATTTCTATTGTATTTGCATCATAGTATCTTTGTTCTTTACAAACATTAATGAATTTATCTCCACAACAACCCTGGGAGGCGAGGTGGTGGTATTAACCCCATTTTAAGCATGGGAAACTGAATCACAGAGATTAAACCCAAAATTGTCATCAGGGCCAACTAATTTTGGGTGCTCAATTTGAGACTAGGACCTAATTTTTTGTATGGTATTTAGCATTTTATTACAATTTATATGTTCAGAGATGAGCTTCCACTAATGTTGGTTGCAGTTGGAACTTCTGCAAGTCTGACCCCAATCAAATATCTCAAATCGATAATCTAGGAAACCGGGGACACAGTTAGTGGCTACCTATGAACCTGTTGGTACATATGACCCGCACAGCATCAAACAGGAACTCTTTGGCACAGGCAGGGATACAATAAAGTAACTTAACCATGAGACCAACCTTTGTCTTCCTGCAGTTCCCTTCCTTACCATACACCTTCCAGCTTCTACAACAGAAGAAGCCTGGGTTCTACAGACAACAACATCCTTCACTACACTAACCTCATTAATTCTGAGAGCACTGCCCATCCTGTGCAGTGAATGAGGCAGGGGCCTTGTGGTAAAAATAGTATGTGTTCATGTAATTGAAAACTGTATTATAATGCTTATTCACAAGAGACTTGAATTAAGCTTGCATGAGCAACCTTATTTGTAGCATTTCCTAGCTTTTGAGTGCTTGGCTTTGCAACCTTAATTTTCTTTTAACATAGTTTTTTTTATATATATAATTTGTTAATTGTAAACATTGAAAAAAACCCACCAAAAACAAAATTGCATCACATGGAACCATACAGACCACCCACATGGTTCATCAGCAGGATTCAGACCTGTAGATCCACAGGACAGGCCTCTAAGCACTTGGGTGAACGGAGTAACCAATAGCAATAGAAGGCTCTAATCTTCTTTGTGGACTTGTCAATAGGGAGGTGGGGGTGAGACACACATTTTGCAAGGGGGTTTCACAACTAGCTGCTGAAGAGCAAAATATGTTGAGACTGAGGAATAATGGGTGCAGTTCCTGGTTCTCTAGGGGAGTGTGCTGTGGACCCTTATGCCTCTGTCCCCCATTGCTTCCCTGTCCCCCCTCTTCCCCTATCCCTCTGTCCTAGCTTCTGACTCTGCCCCCTCTCCTGCAGCTATCCCACCAACTCTCCCCCACTCCAAATCCTACTTCTGTCCCCCCTTGGCTTCCAGCCTTGCCCTTGTCTGTTCCCTCAATTATTTCTGGCCAGTATGTTGAACTTCAATCCATAGTAATATAATGGAACAAATATTAAGGTGGGAAGAAACCTGTAAGCACATACCAATTTTCTATAGTCTCTCATATAAGCCACTCAGTTTTGTGTGTGTCTTGAAACTTAAAAATGCACATTAATATCATAACTATTACACTACAAAAATATTAAAAATGTAGGTGTCTAAAAGTGTTATTCACTTTCATTGACACACTGTGCAGAGTCAGAAGGCCAGAGGCAATAGAATTAGAAAGGGGAATAGTATCTGCAGTTCAGTCTGCCCTTGTCTTCTCAAAGGGCTAAAATTATTATTACTCCCTCATACAGCAGTCTTACTGTCCTCTAAGGATTTGTTTGTGTTTTGAATATTGACTTTCCTAATTATAGCTTTTCCACAACTTTCTTATTCTCCATAGTTATCATGGTTACAAAGTCTGATTGTAAAGCATACGGCATATTTCCTGTATGGAGCAATTGAAGTACATATTTAATATTATGAACATGATCGCACAAAGTATCTGGTGGCACACTGCTATATTACATTGTTACCACTTTGTAGGGGAGGGCCTTGTAGACACAAAGGACATTATCACAACTTGGACAAGGGAAGTGCTGATAACACCTGCAAAAGCACATAGCTCTGGATTAAAAGTGTGTTCTAGATCTGCATACTAGATTGCACGTCTTATTTAATCAGACAAAAGGCATCCAAATTATCCAGATATAGTTTCTGATCTTACAAAGACCAACTCTTATGCTGCATTTTACTTACTGTGAATAGCCACACTGAAGTTAATGGAGCTATTCACACTGTACAAAATGAAGCATGCAAGTTTTTGCAGAATTGAGTCTTAAGATGAACCAGGAGAATTGACTTGAAATTTAGGGGATTAGGTAATGAAACAATATCCACAAAACACAGCTTTCTGTGGAAAAGACCATAAGTACCGTGATGAGTCACTGACATAAAATGTTCATGATTGCATCAGGGATGTAACAAATCTTGTGAATATCTGAGTCCTTGTAGCAATTATCGTTTCAGTGATGAGCTAAAAAAAAAAAGAAAAGAAAAAAAAAAGCCTGTGGATCTGAATACAATTCATTTGGAATGAAGCCCGGGAGAGATCCTTACATCTTATTAATATTATGCATATCATATTATTTCTATGTAGTATAATACTATTCCATAGTGTTATGAATTTGATACTTTTTAAATATTTACTGTAAGTTCCTAGTTACCATTTATTTAATGGCTGTTAGTGAAAAATATTAAGTGAAGTAATATGTAGCAAAGTTTTTTATATACTCCAGCTTCCTTGTTACCATCCAGTTACAAGCAGCACAGGTAGTGATGGCTATGGTTAGGGTAGCCTGACATTTTCCATTTTAAGGACCTTATTTCAGTTGCTTATAACTTTCCCAAACTTTAACTCTTCCAGTCCAAGTTTTCCATGCCAGATGTCTGACTTAGACTGCATTATTGTTTGGAAATTTTCACCTAACACAGTTCAGCCATTTCTGAGAATGTGGTTACAGACAAAATGTTATACCCAGATTTAAAAAAAAAAATCTCACAACTATTTCTTTGTGCATCTTAGTGTTTCTGGAGTAGGATCTGAAATTTGGCATCAGAGATGTGCCTTTTGCTGTGCGTATAAAAAACTGACCCAAATCTGGCCACATTATAAGTTTCTAGCACATTTAAGTTCCCACATGCTCAGTAATGACTTGCTAGCAATTGGCAGCTAAATTCTCCAAAGAGTCCATCTACACTTAGCATGCTCCAGCCCCTCACAGCTCCTACATGTGACCAGACTGTGCACATGCTGTCCCTGCACAGCAAATGAACACCCTCCAACTCTGAGCTGCACGGACTGTGCAGGACTTTCCTGAAATTGTGCTTCCTAAGTGTCAGGGGCAGCTGTGTTACCAGGCACAGGAACGGAGAGTGGGGAAACAGTCTCCCCTGGGCTCTCAATGTTCCTCATGCTGGTGCCCAGGCAGCTTAGAGGAGGAGGAAGAAGCTCCCTGACTAGAATGCAGAGGAGTGAGGAACTGTTTGTGTGTGTGGGCAGAGAGAAAAGATGGGGAGGACAAGGGCAGGAGCCCAGAGGAAGAGGAGAGCAGTGAGGGGAAGAGGCAGGATAGGAATGGGAGCCATAGGGGCAGAACAGAGGTATGTGCAGGTGGGGATACAGAAGCCTAGGGAGCAGGTATAGGAACAAAAGGAGAGGAGAAAAAGACAAGTGAGGGAGTTGGAAGGATGGACATGAAAGGATCTTTACAAATGAAAATGTTACTTATTAATTATTATTAAGTATTAATTTGATATGCCACTCCCAGTCTCCACACTGATGTTGAGCACAACCAGATAACAGGGTCTGTCTCAGTGTGATGAGATGTGTACCTCATACAGACAATGTGAGGCAAACCCACAGCCAAACCAGGGCTGCTGGCTCAGCTGCTCCTTCAAGAGAACCCCTTCTCTATCTCTGATTTTGTCCCTGTGACCTTCACTCTCATCCCTGTTTTTTTTTCATTTGTTGTCCCCCAAAATGATTTGAGACAGGGTCTGGTAGCTCCTCTTCTTAGGCTGAAGGGCTTTAGCTGTGGGTAGGCTTTCACCACCCATCCCCAGAGCCTCAATACATGCTACTCTAACAAAGCTGAGGTGTGTCCCCACTCAAGCATGCAGCAACAACTCAGCTGCACTGACTTATCCTTCCAACAGAGCCTACAGTGACTCAGCCCTCAGGCATGTGGCAGCAGCCTATCCCTGAACTGAGCCTGGGTCAGATGACCCCCAGGTTCAGGTATTTCCCCAATCCCACCAGAGCTGGAGATCAGTCTGTGCAACAAAACTACCCAGCCAGGAACTCTTCTGCTGCCTCACAGTGTGATCAGGTTCTCAGACTCCCAAATTGCTCTTGATCCAGTTCCTGCCCCAGCCATGCCCGAGCCAAGTCTTGTCCTTGCCCAACCCCAGGGATCGGCAATCTTTGGCACGCTGCGCGTCAGGGAAATCTGCTGGTGGGCTGGGATGGTTTGTTTACCTGCAGTGTCCACAGGTTCGGCCGACTGCAGCTCCCACTGGCCGTGGTTCGCCATTCCAGGCCAATGGGGGGTGCAGGAAGCAGCGGCCAGCACATCCCTTGGCCTACACAGCTTCCCGCAGCCCCCATTGGCCTGGAACAGCGAACCGCAGCCAGTGGGAGCTGTGATTGGCCAAACCTGCAGATGCTGCAGGTAAACAAACTGTCCCAGCCTGCCAGTGGATTTCCCCGATAGGCCATGTGCCAAAGGTTCCCGATCCCTGCCCTACCCTAATCTTGCTCCAGCCCTGTGACTGACCTGCTCCAGGCCTGCCTCTGCTTCCTGACCCTCTGATTCTGAACCCAGCTTCAACCCCTGGTGTCTCTATGTATTCTGATCTTGGTTCTGACCCTGACCTGTCCCCAGATCTTGACTCCAGCACTAATCTTGACTCTACATCCAACTTTGACCTCCATTCCAACTAGTAGGCCTGATTACTGGGAAGCATTGCCTGAGAGACAAGGAGTGGGTTAATGTGAGCCTGAGAGGCCAACTAACATACCTGGCTGCACTTGTAGGGTGGGCCAGCCCCAATTAAAGAGGAGTCCCAGCTGAGGGAGGAGCTGGGTGGCTTCTATGAAGGCAGGAAGTTGATAGCAGAAGGGAGCGGGGCAAGGCCAGAGAGCTGGGCTGGTGAGAGATGGAGGCTTTTCTGACCCTGAAATGAAGTCACTCTAGAAACTGAAGACGAGTCTATGAGAGAGGTAGAATGGATACCAAGGAGGGCAGGGAAAGCAGAATCAGATGATGATGATATGATATATAAGCAAAAAGCAAAGCTGAGGAAGGAAATAAACCAAAATGTTGTAAGATCTCTAGCCAAAGAGATAAGATTAGGTGATGTTAACCCAATGAAAGTAGCTGACTGGATTAAAAGAAATCATAGGGGACAATGTAAGAGCTAAGAGGCTGCAAGATGGTGATCTTTCAGTTGAATGTAAAAACTAAGAGCAAGCTGATATACATATATATATATATAAGTTGCCAGCTATTAAAGTATTTGACTGAAATAAGGGGGTAATATATGGTGTTCCACTAGAACTGACTCATGACAAGATAACCAAAAGCATAGGCAAAGATAAAATGTTAGTAAGTAAGCAACTAATTAATAAATGAGGAGGAGAAAGCAAGTTATCAAGAACTGTATTGGAGGACACTAACTGAGAAAGTAACATTAGGATTTCATATATTCAGAACCAAGACATACATCCCCCCTCCCTTAAGGTATTGTAAGTGCCAAAGGTATGGGCATATAGCACCTATTTCTAAAAGGAAAACAAGATGCAGTAAATGTGGGGGAGAACATTCCTATGAAAATTGTACAAAAGGGACAGAGGTCAAATGTAGTAACTGCGGTGGTAATCATAATCTGGCATATAAACGGTTAAGAACATATTTTATGCAGAAGCTGTAAGGAGACTCTCAAAGCATCAGGTGGGGAAGGAAGGGACAATCAGCCCAGGAGAAGGGGAACTGCAGACACAGCCTCATTCTATAAAGAGTATGATAAATACTGAGGAAGGAATAGATGATGATATACTAGTAATGGTAAAAAGGGTTTATTGCATTTATGAAAAAAGTGAAATTGTATATCACAAACTGAGAAAAAATCAGAAAAAATGAAAATTATAGCAAGGACATGAGACAAATACTTGTATATTAGCAACTTCTCAATGCACTGTATTCATGCAATTTTGAATAAAGTTATTGGTGAGATATGATTGGTATGGAGATCTCAATATTTTTTGAAATGCACACAGTCTGACGGCACATAGTTAAGAACGAAAGGAAAATATCCTGGAAGTGAAAACTAAACCAGAAATCATATGTATCCAGGAAACATGGTTGGTTGAAAAGCTTGCTTTCAAAATTCCAAAGTATATTGGCTTTAGAAAAGACCAAAAACTTGGAAGAGGAGGAGGTGTTTGTACTATCATATGAGAAAGATTAAACTACATAGCAGTAGAGAATGAAGAAGCAAGCCTAGAACATAATGCTGTTGAGATCTCAATGCAGAGGAGTAATATTTCTTTAAGGATTTATAATATCTATAACCCATGTGGGAAATTACAAAGTTTGGAGATACAAGATATAGTAAAGAATGCTAACAGACAATATATTGTATGTGCTGACCTAAACAGTCATAAGAAATTGTGGCAATTAAGACGACTGATAAAAATAGTACATATTTAGAAAAGTTCATTGATGAAGACAATCTAGTGGTTTTAAATGATGGCACTCCAGGTAGATTTAATACAGCAGAAGATAGTTTTTCCTGCTTAGACCTGGGAATTATAACAGCAGGTATTGCAAGTAAATGCAACTGGGAAATATATAAAGAAGAAGGAATGGGAAGTGATCATTTCCCTATCCTTATTACTTTTCAAGGGCAAAGTAAGGTTGAAGGTAATGGAAAATTACCCACCTGGAATTTGAAGAAAGCTAGCTGGCTATTTACAAGTAAATGTGCCAAATTTGTGAATAATCATTGTGTGAGTGATGACAGAGAGAATTTCAATGAGAATATAATAAAGGGATTCATAGCATACTGAAGTACACCAAAACTAAAAACTCACCTCCATAATGGAACTAGAAGTGCAAAATAGCAGTTACAGAAATGAACAAAAAGCAAAAAATACCATGAATAGTGAAGATCTATAGAAGTAAGGCAATAACATAAAGAATTATATATATAAAAAAAAGTTGGAGGAGGTATCAACAAACAAAGATACCAAGACATCAGAAATACACAGGCCAATTAGAAAAGTGAATGGAATTCAGACTAAGAGTAGCCACATCCCAGGTCTTACATAGATTCAGATGAAGAGAAAGAAGTTTTAGCAGCATCTTTCTGATGGGTGAGTAATGATGAAAACCTAAGTGAAGTTTTCCACCAGATTAAAAGACAATTAGTTGAAGAGAATCATGATCTATTATGCAGTTGGGGTAAACATGAAGATACTATATTGAATGGTTTTGTACGTGAAAACTTGAGAAAGCTATTGACATCAGCAAGAATACATCTCCAGGTAAAGTTAACATGTGTAATAATGTTTAAATAACCCTCAAACTTCTTTCAGGGAGATATCTTTGAATTATCCCTGTATGGAAAAAAGGAATGATACCGGCAGGGTGGAAACATGCAGTAGTAATTCAAATACGAAAACCAGGCAAACTATCCACAAAAGCGGATTCATGTAAAGACATCCTTATGCCCTGTCTGGGTAAAATTATGGAGAGAATGGTGAATGAAAAATTGGTTGCCTATTTAGAAAATAGTGGAATTACAGATAAAGTACAGAGAAGCTTTAGGGGGGGAAGATGCACCATTGATCACGTTACTAAATTAGAAACAAAAAATGTGAGGTGCAAGGATTTCATGTTAATAGCTGTCTTGCTAGATACTGAAAAGGTGTATGATATATGGATGCAAGGCTTATTGTAGAAAGTAGACACACTAGGGATAAAGGGAAGAATCTATGGGTGGATTAGAGAATTTTCGAGTAAAAAGGACTGTACAGGTCAGAACTGGAAAAGTTATGTGAAATATGTATAATATTAAAAATGGTACACCACAGGGAAGTGTTACCAGCCCAACCTTATTTAATATTATGATAAATGATCTCTTAAAACAAGTAAGTGCCCGGGTAGGTGTTACTAATTGCAGATGATTGTGCTCTGTGGGTTATGAACAGGAATATTGAAATGGCAGAAAAAAGAATTGACAAAGTGTTATGAGAGACCTCTGACTGGGGAAATGCATGGGGTTTCAAGTTCTCCATTGCTAAAGCCAAAGGACTGATCTTTACAAAAAGGAAAATTACAAAGGAATGTAAACTGAATCTGTAAGGAGAACAAATAGATATAGTTAAAAGGTTGAAATTCTTAGGGGTAAATTACTTTGGAAAGATCATATAAAGTAGGTTAAAGAGAAATGTACAGGAAGGGTTAACCTGCCTAAGTTTTCCTGGGACTAATTGGGGTGGTGGTGGGTCAGATAAGAAAATATTGCTGAGGGTATACAGAGCCATAATCAGACCAGTTATGGACTTTGGCTGGCCTGCTTTTGGGTCAAAATCAGAATTTACAAAATTACTTTTAATACAAGCCCAGGCACTACGAAGTGAATGTGGTGCATTTATTGCAATACCTCTGTGCACACTACAGGTAGCTTCTAGTGAAATGCCAGTTATACTACACGTAAAACTATTGGACCTAACATTCTGGGCCAAAGTTAATGGGAACTGCAATGATGAAAGTACCAGACAAATTTCTGGGGATTTCTGTTAGGAATTTGATAGGCAAACTATAGCACACAATGTTAGAACTCCACATAGCATTCGAGTTAAAGTGTGGATGCAAGAATTGAAGGACAAGGTAAAACTGCACCCAAAACTAATTTTCCCATGACTAAAAGTTTTGACTTCAGTCAAAGTCACATGTCCAAACATAGATTTAGATTAATTTTACAAATTTAAGGATTAAAAAAATGTACATATTAAAAATGAAGTGTACCAGTATACAGGTGAAAAGTGGAGTCAGTTTTGTCAAGTATATACAGATGGATTCAAAAAGGAAAAAAAAACAAAAACAAAAACAAGAAGTATAAGGATGGCATATAGTACACCAAAATTGGGAATCAGTACATCAAAGAATATCTGACTATACAGCTGTCATGACAGCCGAACTAATAGGAATTATGCTAGCATTAAACTGAATCTGGGATACACACCCAGCAGAAGCAGTCATTTTTTCAGATTCAGTCTCAGGTCTTATGGTGATAAAAAAGGGTGTCTCAGTAAGTAGAAGTGATTTAATCAATGAAATTATATTTCTAATAAGTTAGTACAGATGAGGATACGTGTAGCGTTAGCCTGGATCCCAGAGCATATTGGGATAATAAGGAACGAAATGGTGGACAAAGAAGCTAAAAACACTGTAAAAATTAGAAGGATTGACATAGAAATACCCTTAAGTAAACAGGAATTCAAAAGCCTAGTACAGAAAAAATTTAAAAGAGGAATGGCAGAAAACGTGGATGACTAAAAAATGAGGAAGAAGATTTTTTGAATTGTGTCCTACAGTTGAGGATTATGACCCACTTCAGGGCCTGGATAGGACAAATGAAGTGCCTTTGTTTAGAGTACTTAATGGTCATTGTGGCTTAAGCAAAAATCTTTTTCAAATCAATAGACACAAAGATGGCCTATGTACACTGTAAGATGGAAGAAACAATTGATTATCTTTTATGGGTACTTAAGGGCTTTGATAAAGAAAGAAAAGCTTTTTGATTAATTCAAATGTCTTTAACACAATGTAATTTGTTTTACCTTATTTAGCAAAAACATCAGGGAAACGAAGTATTATTAAAAAGGTGCCGTTACATTACTTGAAAGACACATGGCAGAGTGAAAGGATAAAAACAGCTAAATATTGAAGAATTACACTTGGTGGCAGCTATAGAGTACCCAGCCAAGTCTGATTTGCCATTAAAAAAAAAAAAAGAAGGAGGCTGGGCTGGAGCTGGCTAACTAACTGAGCTGGTCAGGCTGCGGTATGCAGGCTGGGAGAGGCATAGAGCTGGGGCTTGGAACTCAGAGGCAGCTTTGGCTGGCAGCTGGTTGGCTGAATAGAGCTGGAAATACAGGCTGAGAGAGAGAGAGACTGGAAGTTATGTTGGCAAATGAGAGGGAAGGAGCAAGCGATAAGGAATGGCTTCAGAGTAGGAAGAAGAAGAAGAAGAAAAACCTAGAAATATCTGTATCCAAAGAAGAGGGAGCAGACAAGGATGGAAAAAAATAGCAAGGAAAAGGACCAACATCTTATAATGATCAAATGACTAGCTGAAGATGTAAAGCTAGGAGATGTTAATCCCTTGAAAACAGTGGAATGGAATAGGTGAATTATTAGGAGCTAAAAGAATTCAGGGTGGAGATTTATTAGTAGAATATACACATAAAGGACAGGATGGGAAAGGCCTTAAACAATTGTAAGAAAAATAAAAGTAATTTGCCATTTCCTAAACGTATGACAGAAGCAAGATGGGTAACATATGGGGTTCCACTAGGCATGATTGAGAATGAAATTTAAAAGGGGTATAGGTGAGAACCAAGTGCTGTTTGTTAAGCAACTGATTAGCAGGAGTGGGGGAGAAACACCACCCACAGCCATCTGAGTAACATTTAATGATACAATGCTACCCAGTTGAGTTAATAAAGAATATCAGCTCTTCAGGGTTATACTATATATACTAGTACCTTTGAGATGCTATAGATGTTAAAGAGTTGAGCATGTGATGGCTGTCTGTAAGCAGAAAATGAATGTAAGTGGTGAATGTGGAGGAGAACACTCATATGAGGACTGTTCTGAAGGAAGAGAGCTAAAACGCGGCAATTGTGGGGACAAGCATAGTGCAGCATACAGAGTGTGTGACAGCAGAATGAGCTGGAGAGATGCAGGCAATTAAAGCTATCCATAAAATTTCCTATGCAGAATCTATCAAAAGATATTCACAGCAGAATGTGGAGAAGATGAAAAATACCACTAAGGGAAAAGAACCACTGGTACAACACCACGCAGTTAAGGGCAAGAAAGATAATCTAAGGGAAATAGATGAAGATGTACTGCTTGAAGGCAAAGAGAAATGTACAGTATTTATCACACAAGAAATTCATTGCACTTTACAGACAGGGAAGCAAAAGAATAAAAATTATAACAAAAGCATCAGAAAAATATTTGTATATAGGCAATTTCTCATTCATGCAATTTTAAATGTACGTAATAATGCAGCTTAAACAATATAGTTCTAATATTTTTTGCTGGAATGCACTGGTTTAATAACACATGGTCAGGAACTAGAGAAAACTGTTTTTGAAGTGGAAAACAAACCTGATATGATGGGTACAAGAAACATGGTTAGCAAGAAATTTATGTTTAGACTTCCGGGATATGATGTAATCAGGCATGATAGAAACAACAAGAAGAGGAGGGGTCTGTATATTTATAAAAGACTGTCTTAGTTGTGTTGAAATAGATGTTCAGAATTTACGTTTTAAGTACAACACTGTTGAGATTCCTTTGCAGAATAATAGCACCTTTAGATGGATTTATAATTTTACAATGCATGTAAAAATCTAGACAATCTAGAGTTGGAAGAGTTAGCTAAGGGTGTCATAGGCCTGTATATTTGTGGAGACCTTTATAGCTACAATGACTTATGAGGAAGCAGGAAAAGGGATTATAATGGCAAATATTTGGAACAGCTCATTGACATGCGCAACCTAGTATTGCTCAATACTGGAGCACCTACTAGGTTGAATTCGGTGGGTGAAACCTTTTCATGTTTAGATCTGGAAGTTGCAACAAGTAATATAGCAAGTGCAGTAAAAGCTTTGTTATCTGGCATGCTGGAGGAATGGGGGGTGCCGGTAAGTAAAAAAATTCTGGTTAACTAAGAGGGAGGGAATTTGGGCGTGGGAGGGGGCTCGGGGCTGAGGGTTGGGGCGTGGGTGCAGGGTGCTGGATCCAGATGGCACTCACCTCGGGCGGCTCCCCACAAGCGGTAACATGTCCCTGCTATTCCTAGGCAGAGGCACAGCTAGGCAACTCTATGTGCTGCCCCTGCCCTGCCCTGAGCGCTGGCTCCACAGCTCCCATTGGCCAGGAACTGTGGCCAATGGGAGTTGCGGGGGCAGCACCTGCAGGTGGAGGCAGTGTGCAGAGAAACCTGCTGCACCTTCACCACTTGCGGGGAGCCACCTGAGGTGACTGCCACCAGGATCCGGCACCCCACACCCCTTCCTGGGCCCTAACCCCCTGCCCCAAGTCTCTTCCTGCACCCAAACTCCCTCCCAGAGCCCACACCCTGCACCTCCTCCTGCACATCGAACCCCTTGTTCCACCACCTAGGAGCAGCAGGGACCTGTTGCTACATCCAGGGAGCCACGAGGAGCCAGAAAGGGAGCCTGCCAGCCCTGCGCCAAGCAGACTATAAACCAGACTTTCAATGAAGATCAGAAATGCCAGTTTATAGAGCTTTCCGGTTGGTAAAATGCCAGATAACACAGCTTTTACTGTAAATGAAGTTGGGAAATCTATAAAGAAGATGGAATTGGAAGTGATCACTTGAAAACACTGAAGGAATTCCTACCACGAGCCTTAGAAAAGCACCATGAGGAATCCTTAAGGGTAAATGTGCTAAGTATCTAAGTACCAACTGCATAAGCGGTAATCCAGAGGAATTTCATGATAATATAATAAAGGGAGTGATAGCTAGATTGGCTGCTGCTGCACTTAGGACGTCAAATGGCCACAAACTCAGAAATCCAGTTTCCTGATGGAATGAAAATTGTTAAGCATACAAATAAGCAAAACATACAATGCATAGCATCAACTCAATGAACTATAAGAAATGTAAAGCAGTGGCACAAAGAATTATTAAAAAGGCAAAGAAAGAGTTAGAGAAAGTATTATGGGAAAATGAACAAAGATTCTAAAGATTTAGAGATATATAAACAATTAAAAATCAATGGGATACAGAGTAAAAATAAAATTTATACCTGGTCTTATAGTGGAATGATAAAAAAGAAAGTTCTAATTTAGAAAAAGCATACATTTTAGCAAAAGAGCTCCAAAAAATTAGTAGTAGCAATACAAATCAAAGTAAAGGTTTTGTGAACAAAAAATGAACGTTTGCTGAAGAAAATTGTGAGCTCTTATATGGCTAGGTAGAATATAACAACGATTTATTAAATGAAAATTTTAGCATACAAGAACTCAAAAAGAGCTATAGACAAAAGTAAAAACACACCCCCAGGTAAAAATAGCATATGTAATGCAAATGGTCAAGCATCTACCAGAGGGGAGTTTAAGACATTTGTTGAAATTATATAATAATAAATGGGGAAAAGGAATAGCACACTTGGAAAAGTGAAATTATAAATTGTGTACAAAGTGGTTTCAGAAAAGGAAGATGCACAGCTGATCATATTGTAATACAAAATCCCTGGGGAAGAGGGAGTTTATGATAGCTGTCTTTTTGGAAATTGAAAAAGCAAATAACATGCACTGTAGGTCTTACTGTATAAAATAGCTACAATTGGACTAAGAAACTCTTAAGGCATACAAGGCATGGTGTCGGGGGCGGCTTTGTTGAATATTTTAAAAGATACTTATGGCACTGCAAATGGGAGTGTTCTCAGCTGAGCCGTGTTTAATATTATGATTAATAATCTCCCAGAGAATATATGGGCAGGAATAGGTATTACCCTATTTGCGGATGACGGTGCAATATGGGCCAAACACCGAAGACTTAAGATAGCTGTGGAGAGAACCAATGAGGCACTTTGGAGGATTTCAGAAAGGGGATATTGTGACATACCACCCCTACCCTGCAACCTTGGGTGCCTTACAATGCCTTGCTGAATTAGCTCCCACCTGGGCCGCTCACAAACAGCCTTCCAGCATGCAGGCTATACCCTGAGTGTCTGTAGCCTGCCAGCTTGCCAGCCACATTTGGGTTACACTCTGGCTCCCACCAGCCTTAGTTATATAGCGAGGTGACCCCAATACACCCCCAGTCTTAGATTTACCCCCAGAAATGTATGTCCTTTGCTGCCCAGCCCTCTCCTGGTCAATACAAGTTACATTACATCAGCTATTTCTTTAAAAGTAATAATATGTTCTGATAGGGTGCCTACCCCACACAGGATTAGGAGTGCTTAATTATGCCCTGTCCTGGAAGGAGAAATTGAGGGGAGTCCTCCAAGCATCCCAGAGAGGCTGAGTGAAGAACAGCCAATCAGGAAGGAGTTGCAGGGAGCAACCAATCCAGGCCCAGCAGGCCCAGATAAAAGTGAACTGCACGGCAGAGTAGGATCACTCACTGATAAGAGCCCAGGGATTACGAACTGTATCCCTGCAGGGCTGCGAGAACTGTAAACACCTTGAACAGAGCAGTGGCTGGCTCCTGGCACTGAGCATCTGAGGCCCTGAGATAAGGTGAAGAAGGTGCTGGGGCCAAGGGGGAGTGGTCCAGGGAAATAGAGCAGCATTGACAGAGGCGACAGAGGGGCACCAGGATGCTGCTATTTACAGGGCCCTTGGCTGGGGCCGAGGGTAGTGGGTGGGCTTGGGTGACTTCCCCACACTCACTCTTGCCACTGCGGAAGTGGTTGGATTGTTGGACAGAGATACCCTCCCTCAGAAGGGAGAAATACAGATAATGACCTAGCCAGAGGGCTGAACTGAGAAGAGGACATTGCGGTTCTGGGAGCTAAGAGAAGAGCAATGGCCCGTGCCAGTTTGCAGACCCTGGACATAGGCATCTGCCTTGAGCTAATCCACAGAATGACCAGGAGGAAGCGCCAGTCTGGTGAAGAGGGCTGCACGCCATGACTTATGCACACACTTTGTCACACCAAATGGAGTTTCTCAGACACTTCGATTTAAACACACTGGGTTAGATAAAACAATTACAAAGAGATTCTAAGTGAATACAAATAATGAGAGATAAAGGTCAGAAATGGTTACAAGAAAAAAAGATGTCTACTAACACCCAACTTAAACTATATCAGATTCAAGCAAAATTTTTCATCACATGCTTTCAGCAGTCTTACTGACCAAACCCTGTAGGTCAGGACCCCTTCTCCCAGAGTCCAACAACTGTTTCCTTTGTCACTTCAGGGGCTGTGAATACAATGGGCAAGGAAGTGGAGGGAGTTTTGGGGTGTATATCTCTCCTTTTCATAGTTTCGGTCCCTCTCTCAGAAAACATTTCCAGCTGGGCACCAGAAGACAAAGAGTCCATGTGGAAAGATGTTTTCTGCTGCTTTTTTCTCACCCATTTGAACTTTTTTTGTTTCCCTCCCTGCTTGATGACTCTGTTTCCTGCTTAAATGCAAATTAAGCAGCGCATACATTCCTTGTTTAGGAGAAACCTCTTTGCCAACCTCAGTTTTGTCAGGGCTGTGGGGTTTGGAACATGTGTTAATAGCATCATACAGGGAAATATTAACTTCACATACAGTATTGCCACACATTTTATCAGCACAACACTGACCAGCAAATTCTGAGTTTTCATATCTTACAAGGCATAACTTAAATCAAGATTATTATAATAGTGTGTAGGGTGTGAGCACAAGGGTCTATCCTGTCACAGATAGTGGGGGATTTAAGTTCTTACTAGCCAGAAAAAGAGGGAATGATCTTCACAATAAGGAAGAACAGAACCTATAGCTCTCTATACACAGAAAAAATGCAGATAGTTCAAAGATTTTACATTTTTAGGAGTTATGTTTGATTAACTTTGAAGGGTCATATAGATATCAAGACTAAATGTAAAGATAGGTTGAAGCTGCTTAAAAGGATTGCTAGCAACAATTGGAGTGCAGAAAAAAACACATTGCTGATACTTGATAGCAGGAATCGGCAACCTTTGGCATGCCACCCACTAGGGTAAGCACTCTGGCAGGCCAGGCCAGTTTGTTTCCCTGCTGCTTCTGCAGGTTTGGCTGATCACGGCTCCCACTGGCTGCAGTTTGCTACTTCAGGCCATTGGGGGCAGTGGGAAGCAGCACAGGCTGAGAGATGTGCTGGCCACTGCTTCCTGCAGTCCCCATTGGCCTGGAGCGGTGAACCGTGGCCAGTGGAAGCCACGATTGGCAAAACCTGTAGACGTGGCAGGTAAACAAACATGCCAAAAGTTGCCAGTCCCTGCTTTATAGGATACTAATAAGACCAGCTGTACATTATTGATGCCACTTTGTTAATTCAGCTTCTAAATCAACATTTAAAAAATTAGAGCTGATGGAAGCCAAGTTCTGTGACTCGCATGTGGTGCAAGTACACCATTACCTTGATATAACACCATCTGATAAAACACAAATTCAGATATAATGGGGTAAAGCAGTGCTCTGGGGGGGGGGGCAGGCCAGCGCACTCCGGTGGATCAAAGCAAGTTCGATATAACACAGTTTCACCTATAACGCGGTAAGATTTTTTGGCTCCCAAGGACAGCGTTATATGGAGGTAGAGGTGTATTACAACTCTTCTGTACGTTGCGGGTAGCAACCAGAAAAATGCTAATCAATTTGAGGAAATTGTTAGATCTAACTTCGTGGGCTAAGTAATGGAAATTGTGAAGAGAAGAGTTCTAAACAAATATACGAGGACTGCTGGAAATTAAGTAGACAAAAAGTAACTGGATGCCACAAACTCCCAAATGTTAACAGGATCAAAAAGTGGGTAAGAGGATTGGGTGAAAAGGAAAGTTGGAAGAAATTAAAATCTTTAGTCATGGAAAATCAGACTATAACTGGATGGATGTCTCTCCAGTTGTGGATCTGGAATTATATAATAAAACAGAGGGAAGAGCGGGATCATCAAATATGACAACTAAGATTTATGAGTTTATACAGGGCAAATTTTGTCAGCATTACCAAATCTATACTGATAGCCCTAGAGATAACAACACAGGCACAGTGGGAATGACCTTTTGTATCCCTGAATTTGGAATTAAGAGATCTATGAGTATCCAGTTTTGCAGCCATTATGACAGCAGAATTGATGGGCATACTGTTGGCGTTGACCTGGATAAGGAATGTATGCCCAATTCTAAAAGCTAGCTCATCTGATTCTTTACTAGGTATAACAGGAATTAGAAAGAGAACCTAGGAAAGCAGGAATGACTTAATAAATTAAATGTTGTTCTTAATTACATAAATAGTACAATTAGGTATACATATAACAATAGTGTGGATTCTGGTGCATGTCAGGATACCAGGCAATGAAATGGCAGATAAAGCAGTGAAAAATGCAATAGAAAATGAGAAGTTTGATATAAAGATCCCTCTGAATAGGAAGGATTTCAAAAGTTTGGTTGACAGATCTTAAGAAGAATGGCAAGAACTACGGACCAAAGAGAAAAGGACAAAAGTTCTCTGAAATGTGTCCTAAACTTGGAGGATAATGGTATACTTAATAGCTATGATAGAAGAAGCGGAGTAATTATATTTAGAAGGATAGCAGGTCACTGTGACCTGAATGGTAGTGTGTGTTTACTAGAAAAGCACAAAGACAGATTGTGCACCACACACAAAGTCCATGAAACTGTTGAGCATCTGCAGTGGCAATGCAGAGACAATTACAGAGAAAGAAAGATTCTTTATGAAGAACTGAGATGCCTCAAGGTGAAAGAATATAGGTTAAAGGATTGGTGAGAGTACCAGGAAAGTGTGGTAGCATTAAAAAGCATTTTTTTTGTTGAGGCTACAGGACTGGGTGAGAGGATGAATATTTTTGCTTCTATGAAAACTGCGATAGGTGCTTGTTATAGACCACGTGCTGAGGCTGCTGCATCATAAAATAAGAGGAAAAGAAACAAAAAGGAGGTCATAGGGAGAAGAGGAAGGAACTCTGCAGTTCCTCTCTGGGAGTATAGAGTAGAGAAATTGAGAAGATCAAGGAGGAAGCTGAAGAGGAAGACAAGCCATGGGATCCTCTCATGAGCAAAGAAGACTAGCAAGCAACCAGAAGAGGGACAGATTAGCCACTAGGGTGGAGCAATCTCTGTTGATGTGCCCTGAAAGAAGGGCAAGAACTGTACTTCCAGGGAAAGAGAGCGCTGGGAGGCATTTAACTGGGGACAAATCTGGGGAAAGGTGAGAAGGATATAAAGTCAAGCCCAAGGAGGGTGGAAGTGTGTTTAGGTTCATCTTTGTTGGGGATTCCAGGGGAGTGCCCTGGCTCTGAAAGAATGGTAGGGAGAAGGCCTGAGAAGGCAGGGTAAGAAGACAACCAGGGAGGCAGCAGCAAGGGTTGTGCAGAGCAGAACATGTCCGCTGGTTATAGGGTTCCTGGGATGGAACCCAGTGTAGCAGGAAAGCCTGGGTTCTACTATAAGACCTCCCAAAAGGTGGTGTGAAGCCCATTTCACACCAAAAGAATAATGACAGCTGAAGCTCTGAGAGAAGGGTGAGAACCTTGGGGCCCAGAGATGAGGCCAAAGACCTTTTGTCAGGACAATGGTGCTTCATTTTATTTGACTTTGTTACTCCCAGAAGGGGTGGAAACAAAGCATGACCTGGGTGGAAGACTGAGCTCTGGGATGAGACACCATGCCAGGGCCAGAGTGGCTATTCAAATAGGGAGCCAGATGGGGAATGAGCCTGCTATGCCATGCCCAGATGCAAGTACACTCCTTCAGACTCAACATTGGCAATCTCACTTCTCCCTTTGATATTTTGTTCCCTGGTGTCTTACACTGTAATTAACGCTGGCTGCTGTGTGCATCAGCAGATGAATTTGGTTTGTGAAAATAATCCAAAATGAAGAACAATCCACTTATATACTGGGGTAGGAGCTGCTTCTAATTAGGGAAGAGCAGTGCTAGGGAAGTGCATACACCACTGAGTGCAGTCAGTCTGGTTTAACCACGAGTATTTCCATGCCCCCCCAAACCATGAGTCTACTCTCAAAAATCATATCTATACACAAATAATAAACGCTCATTCTTTTTGTTTGCATTTTAGTTTCTGAGTCTTTAGTATTCATTGCTTGGTGTTTTCAAGCATTTCTCTGCAAGGGATAGAAGTGCACTAAATGAAAGCTGAGATTTGCATCCAGCTATCCCAAATATCGTGAGACTTGAGATAAAATCATGGGACTCAGCAACACCGAGCTATCAAGGAATTGGAGTGACTCAAGGTTCTTTCAAAAGGCATGCTTCTCTGTAAACATATTACTTACATACACACACACAGTCTATCTTGTTAATTTTATTCATTCTTACCTGCAGGCCGTAACCACATTTATTTTTTTTAAAAAGTGTGATGCCTCTGAAACCTGGCTACAGGACTTGATATCACCCTCAACCCCTCCTCACACAAGGCAATGTGGCATTTATTATTAGTAGATGACAGATGAAAGAAAGAGAAAACAGAATGAAGTTAGGCAAAAGCAGACAAAAGAAACTAGAGACAGGGTGGGGCAGGGGGGATAGAGGACAAAGAAAAGGGGAAGGAGACACAGACAGAGCAGAATGAGACAATCCAACAATAGGCTTCTTTTATTACATATTTTACTGGCTCACTATTTTCATTGTAATGAGGTTTGATTTTTTTAAATTTAGTTTTGAATAGTGCAGTGGTAGTGATTATCAGACAGGTTCTGAGTACTTTTAACCAGCTAGTCTTCAGAAGTTCCTGAGCCCATTTTATAAAAATTCAGTTAGCATTATAATTGACTATTAGAATACAGCACCACACAATAAAATCACCACTGCGCTGTTGCAGAAATAGTCAACAAAGCTGCAGTCCCAAGAAAGGGACTTCTATGGATTTGTGAGAATTATTACAGCAGAGCAAATATCCTAGGGCAGTAGTCATGGAGGAATGAGAGGAGCTTTCTGTACATGATGTTTTTCCTTATCTAAACTAGCAAACCTGAGCAAAAATCCAGAGTTGGTCATGTGGCAATCATTTTTTCCCCCTATTTTGTATACATCTACAGATAGGGTTGCCAATTTTTTATTTTCAGAAAACCACAATGGAACACTCTTGCCCCACCCCTGCTCTGCCTCTTGCCCTGAGGCCATGCCGCTGCCCCTCCCTTCTCTGAGGCCCTGCCCCCGCTCACTCCATCCTCCTTCCTTCCATCGCTTGCTCTCCCCCACCCTATCTCACTTGCTCATTGTAACCGCACTAACCGGGCTAGGGCAGGGAGTTGCGGTGTGAGAGGGGGTGAGAGCTCCGAGGTGGGGCTGGAGATGAATGGTTTGGGCTGCAGGAGGGAGCTTCAGGCTAGGGCAGTGGGTTGGGGCCTGGGAGGGGGTATAGGCTCTGGGTTGAGAGTACAGGCTCTGGGGTGGGGCCACAAATGAGAGGTTCAGAATGCAGGAGAAGGCTCCGGGCTGGGGGCTTCAGACTGGGGCAGGGTTTGGGGCATGGGAGGGGGCTCCAGGCCAATGGGAGCTGTGGAGCTGGTGCTCAGGGTGGTGACAGCGCATGGAGCCCCCATGGCAACCCTAACACCTAGGAGCCAGAGGGTGATGCTGGCAGCTTCCTGCTGCAGGCAGACAACCAGACTTTTAACAGCCCGGTCAGCAGTGCTGACCGAAGCCACTAGGATCCCTTTTCAACCAGGTGTTCTGATTGAAAACCAAATACCTGGCAACCCCATCTGCAGATCGTAATTTGCAGAAGATTTTAGCTCCTTGTCTGCTTTCTTAGAGGGTTTCTTGTATATAATGAAGAGTAAAAGTTACACCTTGTATCTTTAAGTACAATTACCTTATCTTCAGAACAGATTGCATAGCACTCCAGGGTCTTAGGGCTTGCTCTTGCTCTGAAGTGAAAGACAAATCTCCCACTAACTTTCCTGATGAGGGGTTAGGCCCCTCGGCCTGGATCCTGAAAGCTCACATATGGGTAGAAACCTGCACCAACATTGGGCCCTAGAATTAGGGATCACAGTTTCATGTACAGTGAGTGTTGCAGAAGAACAAAGCATTATGTAGAAATCAGATAATTCTCTAGAACTCTCTAAGAATACAGAAAGGCAGAGAAATGATGCAAACAAATAGAGTTCATTCTGGGCAAAAATTTAGCTCAGATATATCTATTTAAGCTAGGAGTAAGTCCATCGTCCTCAGAGAAAACCCATTGAAATCACTGTTATTCCGTATTTGTTATGTTGTACTGTAATAGAGCACAATTTTGGCTTTTTGTTGTTGTTGTTGCTAGCTATAAATTCAAAACCACAATTAGTTTGCAAATGTACCACATGCATTTTGCAGAAATGAAGTATTTAGTGCAAAATACATATTTTGCACATGCCTAAACAGCTGGTCACAGTACCAGAATACATTAAAAATTAAAATAAAAACAGCATTTACAATAAACTACATTTGTACTGAAGTACCAGAGTTAGGTGACCCTCCACTTATGATTGCCAACCTGACAGTAAATCCTAAAGGAGAAAGTATGACAAGCGAGATAGAAGGTGACACAAACTCTGTTGATGAAGCTGTGTAGATATAGTACGCTGGCCAACAACAGATTAATACAGTAAGTTGTTCTTTGTCTCAAAGGGCTTAATTAAAAACAAAAGCATATAAAGTGGTTGCTGAGTTAATGATGTTTGATCATGCAGTCTTCCCAAGAGGACACAAGGCAAGCTCCCTTGGTTTCTCTGTAATCTCAAGAGACCTAGCAGGCTCTCAACCATTTCCCTTAGACTTGGGCAAGCTGCTGCAGAGTTGTTAGTCTCTGCTACAGTGTTAAGAACATAAGAATGGCCATGCTGGGTCAGACCAATGATCTATATAGCACAATATCCTGTCTTCTGACAGTGGCCAGTGCCAGAAACTTCAGAGGGAATGAAAAGAACAGGGCAATTATCGAATAATCCATTACCTATTGTCCAGTCCCTGTTTCTGGCAGCCAGAGATTTAGGAACACCCAGAGCATGGGGTTGCATCTCTGACCATCTTGGTTAATAACCATTGATGGACCTATCCTCCTGTCATGGTATAATTCCCCACTCTGAACCTTAGCGTCCAAAAGATGGGGTACCAGCATGAATTCCTCTAAGCTCAATTACCAGCTTAGTACTTGTAGCGCTGCCACCAACCAGGAATTCCAGTGCCTGGTACAGTCTGGTCCCCCTAGAACCTTGCCCGGGGACCCCCAAGACCCAGACCCTCTGGATCTTAACACAAGGAAAGTAAACCCTTTCCCTCACTGTTGCCTCTCCCAGGCTTCCCCTCCCTGGGTTACCCTGGAAGATTACTGTGATTCAAACTCCTTGAATCTTAAAACAGAGAGGAAAATTCACCTTCCCCCCTCCTTCTCTCTCCCCTCCCAGACTCTCCCTACCAATTCCCTGGTGAATCCAGACCCAGTCCCCTGGGGTCTCACCAGAATAAAAAAACAATCAGGTTCTTAAACAAGAAAAGCTTTTAATTAAAGAAAGAAAAAACAGTAAAATTATCTTTGTAAATTTAAGATGGAATATGTTACAGGGTCCTTCAGCTATAGACACTGGGAATACCCTCCCAGCCTAAGTATACAAGTACAAAGTAAAATCTTTTCAGCAAAATACAAATTTGAACTCCTTCCAGCCAAATACACATTTGCAAATAAAGAAAACAAACATAAGCCTAACTTGCTTTATCGACCTAGTACTTACTATTCTGGACATATAAGAGACTGTATCAGAGAGATTGGAGAGAAACCTAGTTGCACGTCTGGTCACTCTCAGAACCCAGAGTGAACAACAACCAAATTCTAACAGCACACACACAAACTTCCCTCCCTCAAGATTTGAAAGTATCCTGTCTCCTGATTGGTCCTCTGGTCAGGTGACAGCCAGGCTCACTGATCTTGTTAACCCTTTACAGGCAAGAGAGATATGAAGTACTTCTGTTCTATTAACTCTTACTTATCTGTCTATGACACCTCCATGTGCTTATTTAATTCTTTCTTGAACCCAGCTATACCTTTGGCCTTCACAACAGACTCACAGACTTTAAGGTCAGAAGGGACCATTATGATCATCTAGTCTGACCTCTTGCACAATGCAGGCCACAGAATCTCACCCATCCACTTCTATGACAAACTCCTAACCTATGTCTGAGTTATTGAAGTCCCCAAATTGCGGTTTGAAGATCTCAAGCTGCAGAGAATCCTCCAGCAAGTGACCCATACCCCATGCTGCAGAGGAAGGCGAAAAACCTCCAGGGCCTCTGCCAATTTGCCCTGGAGGAAAATTCTTTCCCAACCCCAAATATGGCGATCAGTTAAACCCTGAGCATGTGGGCAAGACTCACCAGCCAGACACCCAGGAAAGAATTCTCTGTAGTAACTCAGATCCCAACCCATATAACATCCTATCACAGATCACTGGGCATACTTACCTGCTGATAATCAAAGATCAATTGCCAAATTAATTGCCAAAATTAGGCTATCCCGTCATACCATCCCCTCCATAAAGTTATCAAGCTTAGTCTTGAAGCCAGATATGTCTTTTGCCCCCACTACTCCCCTTGGAAGGCTGTTCCAGAACTTCACTCCTCTAATGGTTAGAAACCTTTGTCTAATTTCAAGTCTAAACTTCCTAGTGTCCAGTTTATATCCATTTGTTCTTGTGTCCACATAGGTACTAAGCTTAAATAATTCCTCTTCCTCCCTAATATTAATCCCTCTGATATATTTATAAAGAGCAATCATATCCCCCCTCAACCTTCTTTTGGTTAGGCTAAACAAGCCAAGCTCTTTGACTCTCCTTTCATGTGACAGGTTTTCCATTCCTCGGATCATCTTAGTAGCCTTTCTCTGAACCTGTTCCAGTTTGAATTCATTCTTCTTAAGCATGGGAGACCAGAACTGCACACAGTATTCCAGATGAGGTCTCACCAGTGCCTTATATAACGGTACTAACACTTCCTTATCTTTGCTGGAAATACCTCGCCTGATGCATCCTAAAACCACAATAGCTTTTTTAACGGCCATATCACATTGGTGGCTCATAGTCATCCTGTGATCAACCAATACTCCAAGGTCCTTCTCCTCCTCTGTTACTTCCAACTGATGCATCCCCAATTTATAACTAAAATTCTTGTTATTAATCCCTAAATGCATAACCTTGCACTTTTCACTATTAAATTTCATCCTATTACTATTACTCCAGTGTCATAACTGTCCTACTCAGATCTGAACCTTAGAGTTCAGAACATGAGAAGCTAGCATGAAACCTCCAAACTTAATTACCAGCTTGGATCTGATATCGCTGCCACCAGCCAGAAGATTCCAGTGTCTGGCTCACTGTGGTCTCCCAAAACCTTCCCTGGGGGACCCCAAGACTCAGATTCCTTAAGTCTCACAACAAAGGGGAATAAACCATTTCCCTTCCCCCTCCTCCCCTCCAGGTGTTCCCTCCCTGGGTTCCTGGAGAGATATACAGATTCAAGCTCCGTGAATCTAAACAAAGGGATTCCACCCTCTTTACCTCCTCCCAGATTTCCCCGCCCTGGGTACTCTAGGAGATTTCCTGCTTCAAGTACTTGAAACACAAGTACTGGAGATCAAATCTCTCTCCCCCCTCACCCAGAGGGTATGCAAAGTCAGGCTTAGTAAATCTAACACAAAGAGATTTTCCCCCTCCCTTCGTTTCTTAGCCTTAACCAGTGAAAAACACTTAAACAGGTCTTAAAAAGAAAGCTTTATATAAAAAGAAAGAAAAAGACATAACATTGGTCTCTGTATCAAAGTGACAATATACAGGGTCAATTGCTTAAAAGAAAAAATGAATAAACAGCCTTATCCAAAAAGAATACAATTTAAAACATTCCAGCAACTACACACATGTAAATACAAGAAAAACAATATAAACCTATTGTCTTACTATCCTTGTACTTACAACCTGGAAACAGAAGATTAGAAAGCCTGGAGATAGAAAGATCACTCTCAGAGCCGAAAGGGTCACCGAACCAAGATAAAGAACAAAGAACTCACACCCAAAACTTCCTTCCACCCAGATTTGAAAAAGTCTTGTTTCCTGATTGGTCCTCTGGTCAGGTGTTTGGTTCCCTTTGTTAACCCTTTACAGGTAAAAGAACATTAATCCTTAGCTATCTGTTTATGACATCCAGTTTACAAGGTCATCCAGATCTTCCTGTATGATATCCAGGTCCTTCTCTGTGTTAGCAATACCTCCCAGCTTTGTGTCATCCGCAAACTTTATTAGCACATTCCCACTTTTTGTGCCAAGGTCAGTAATAAAAAGGTTAAAAAAGATTGGTCCCAAAACTGATCCCTGAGGAACTCCACTAGTAACCTCCTTCCAGCCTGACAGTTCACCTTTCAGTACGACCCATTGTAGTCTCCCCTTTAACCAGTTCCTCATCCACCTTTCAATTTTCATATTGATCCCCATCTTTTCCAATTTAACTAATAATTCCCCATGTTGAACCGTGTCAAATGCCTTACTGAAATCGAGGTAAATTAGATCCACTGCATTTCCTTTGTCTAAAAAAATCTGTTACTTTCTCAAAGAAGGAGATCAGGTTGGTTTGGCACGATCTACCTTTTGTGAAACAATGTTGTATTTTGTCCCAATTACCATTGTCCTCAATGTCTTTAACTACTTTCTCCTTCAAATTTTTTTCCAAGACCTTACATACTACAGATGTCAAACTAACAGGCCTATAGTTACTCGGATCACTTTTTTTCCCTTTCTTAAAAATAGGAACTATGTTAGCAATTCTCCAGTCGTACGGTACAACCCTTGAGTTTACCGATTCATTAAAAATTCTTGCTAATGGGCTTACAATTTCATGTGCCAGTTCATTTAATATTCTTGGATGAAGATTATCTGGGCCCTCTGATTTTGTCCCATTAAGCTGTTCAAGTTTGGCTTCTGCCTCGGATGTGGTTATATCTACCTCCATAGCCTCATTCCCATTTGTCATCCTTCCATTATCCCTAAGCTTCTCATTAGCCTTATTAAAGAGCGAGGCAAAGTATTTGTTTAGATATTGGGCCATGCCTAGATTATCCTTAACCTCCTTTCCATCCTCAGTGTTTAGCGGTCCCACTTCTTCTTTCTTTGTTCTCTTCTTATTTACATGGCTATAGAACCTTTTACTATTGGTTTTAATTTCCTTTGCAAGGTCCAACTCTACATGGCTTTTAGCCTTTCTCACTTCATCCTTACATGTTCTGACCTCAATAAGGTAGCTTTCCTTGCTAATCCCACCCATCTTCCACTCCTTGTAGGCTTTCTGCTTTTACTTAATAATCTCTCTGAGATGCTTGCTCATCCAGCTTGGTCTACAACTCCTGCCTATGATTTTTTTCCCCTTTCTTGGGATGGAGGCTTCTGATAGTTTCTGCAACTTTGACTTGAAGTAATTCCAGGCCTCCTCTGCCTTTAGATCCATAAATTCTTCAGCCCAATCCACTTCCCTAACTAATTTCCTTAATTCTTTAAAGTTAGCCCTTTTGAAATAAAAAACCCTAGTCCGAGATCTATTTTTGTTTATCCTTCCATCTAGTTTGAACTGAATTAGCTCATGATCACTCAAACCAAGGTTGTCCCCTACAACCATTTCTTCTATGAGGTCCTCACCAAAACCAAATCTAAAATGGCATCCCCCCTTGTTGGTTCTTCAACTACTTGATGAAGAAATCCATCAGCTATCACATCCAGAAAAATCTGAGCCCTATTATTATTACTAGCACTTGTCCTCCAGTCTATATCTGGGAAGTTAAAGTCTCCCATGATCACACAATTCCCATTAGTGTTTACTTCATTAAAAATATTAAAGAGGTCTCTATCCATATCCAAATCAGATCCCGGCGGTTTGTAGAGCACCCCAAGCACTATCTCAGGGGAGGCTCTAGTACCTTTCTTTCCCAATGTGATTTCTGCCCAGACAGACTCTGTCTTATCCATTCCATCACTTCTCATTTCTTTACAGTTAACCTTATCACTGATATACAACATCCTCTGGCAATGAGTTCCACAGGTTGACTGTGCATTGTGGGAAGAAGTACTTCCATATGCATGTTTTCAACTTTTTGCTTATTAATTTGATTGGGTGACCCCAGTTCCAGTTACATGAAAGAGTAAAAAAACACTTTTTTATTCACCCCCGCCATTCATTATTTTATTGACGTCTATTATATTCCCCCTTGATCTTTTTTTCCAAGCTGAATACTCCCAGTCTTTGTAATCTCTTGTTAAGGAAGCTGTTCCATACCCTAATCATTTTTGTTGCCTTCTCTGTACTTTTCCCAATTCTAATATATCTTTTTTGGAGATGGAGGGACCAGAACTGTAAATGTTAAATTATGCTCAAATAGTGATGGGGCAAGTACGTGCTTCCTAATTAATTTTTTTGTGTCCTTTTAAATAATGAAAAAAAAAATCAAGAAAAAAACAAAATTGTGATTGCTTCTTTGCATCCCACTTAATTATTAGTGTGAGCCTAAGACAGACTTGGCGAGAAAAATTGCAAATAATAGCTGCAAAACAGCAGAATCATTGCATGAATCATTGATATGCAAAAGAGTTAGGTTTGGCAGAATTATTATAATTTTGATGGTTAATATAGAGGTTTATTTTTAAGCATATTTTTCAGTTTTATCAATTTAAACTTTCATGTGTTGGGGTACCATTAAAATTGCCCAAAACCCAAGGCCTAAAAACCAGAGCACCTCAAGTTTTGTAATAGGAAAAACAACAAGATTTGACTATACAAAAGTACAGTGTTTGGACTTTGAGTAAAATAAAAATCCGCTTGCAGAAGATAAGAAATGTTGACATTAAGGAATCATAGAATGCACTCTAAAATTCCCCTTCTAATAGATTAAGGATGAGGAAAATATACTTATGATATACACATTCTGATCTATAACATTGAAATGAAGGATTGCTCGTGATAACATTAACGGCTTTATTAGCTATATTTTTAGTAAATTGCAATTATGGATATTGAGGAAGTATTAGATAAGGTAATACACAGGCCAAGACTTTGCCTGGCATGAGAGTATTTTTGTTAATTTCTTTGATATAGTTTTCTGCTTTGTTTAAAATGATATTGTTGGCAAGATAAGTAATGTTTTGTGTTTGAAAATGTAAGTAAGAAGTAAAAACGTAACAATAAACAAAAATTCTGTTTTTCTGGGAAACTTAAAAACAGTGTGACCCCAGGTTAACATGACCCAGAAACTGTAAATTCAGGAAGAAAATTGTACAGATTGGGTGATTAAAGCTTGTGCATGCATAATATTTGGGTTATGTAAAATTCAGTGGATAATGTGTTAAATTCTGATTTGAGGAAAATTAAGTACTGGAGAATGTGAAAATGTAGAAGAATACATGTAATAAATGGCTTCAAAGCTGGAGAAATGCCAGATCAGAAACTGACAAATGAGACTAGACCAAGAGATTGGGAAGGGGACGGCCACCACGGAGGAAGGATTGACCTCTTGGCACCCTGGAATGCAGTAACGTGGGCCCATTTACTGTTCTGTCTTGTTTGGCATAAATGTATGTCCAGACACTATAAATGACAATAATTATGTCTGAAATTGTATTAAATAAAGTCAAAACTGATTAAGCCTAAATTGAGTGGATGTGACTCAGTTTCCCACTCAAAACTCCCACCTATTGGGGGGAGGTGTCAGACAATTTCTTAATGACAGACATTGAGATTCAAAAAGCTAAAGTTTCTTAACTGTTAGAAAACAAACATCATATGTCAAAACACGTAAAGTAAATGGCCTTAAATCAATCCATCAGACCTGTCTTTACTATTCATTCACTAATACATTTGTAACAAGCCTTAATGCAGAAATCTTGGATTTTGAACTCCAAGTTCCAGATAGGCAACTTGATTATCATCAATACAATTTGTGTGTGTGTGTGTTGAAATTGACATTTACCATTAAAAATTGAATCCTTCCAAGCCTAAAAACAAAGCCCTGTGATGAGTGACAGTTCAGTATCACTTTATGGGCCAGATACTGCTTCCATTGAAGTCAGTGGAAAACTCTCATTGGGAGTTCATAGAATCTTATGGACCCTATACCTTAGATTTACTATCCCTAGTCAAAGGCATTTGGAGAGAAAAAAATAGTCAGATAGTAAAATAAGGTAACATCTTTTATGGCTGCAAGTCTCTGAGATAGATCCTCAGCTGCAGTAACTCAGCATGGTTCCACTGCAGTCAACTGAACTACACTTATCTACACCAGCTAAGGATCTCGCCCTCCAATTATTTATGTTCATTGTGACATGATGCCTGTACAGTATGGTCCTCAGCCATTTCATTGCCTCTGATTGATCTGTCAAATGTTGAGAAGTGGGATGAAAGAGGTAAGATGAAAGAAAATGGAAAGACTGAGAAACAAGCTGAGATAAAATATTCATTACTGATAGTAATTATAAACAGAAAATAGGAAAGAGAAATTCCATATTAGCAGAAGGAATTATGAAGCACCAAAGCCATCCATATGTAACACCCATCAAGTATTTCTCTGCATGCATTTTTGTTGCAAATGTTTGGATGGGGTGGAAAAAAAATCCCATGGACCTTAATTATTGGCCAGATTCTGTCTGCCACCTTTGTCAGCACTACTCAATGTAAGTAATTGCCTGAGAGTAGTCTTACTGAAGTCAAATGGGACTACTATGTGACTAAGCACTAATCAACATGAGTCAAGGTTGAAGAATTTGCCCCTCTGTGAACAAAAACTGTTTTTTTGTTTTTAAAGCTGGTAACTTAATTGCTGTCTATAGAGACTATTGTTCACATTAGGGTATTCTAGCATCCGCTTTCAAGGTTAGGCTGGGAAAAACCTGTGGATGAAGAAACCTTTATTATCTAACTAGTCAATACTAAAAAGCCCAGAAAAACCAATAAACATAGTCTCATATGATGAAACATTGTTAAGGGAACTGATTGTCGGTCCACTTCTGCTTCCACTGAAGCTAATGACAAAACTTCTTCTGACTTCAGTGGGAGCACGATTAAGTCCAAAATGCCTCAGCCTGTAAACTGTAAAAGTTAAATTGCTGGTGCAGCTATTTGCCAGATGATGAATATGCTCCTTCATATACTCACAAAGTGAGCTGACTTGTACCCAAGTTAAACTGTTTCTGATCCTTACAGAACTACATGTATTTGTTATGATGAATCAAGCCATTCTGACTGGCCATTTTCAGGCCTAGTACTGGAAATCCTTTCATTATAGCACACATTTTCAAACACAAAACATAAGCAGATATCAAACTAGCCATTTTGGCATGCCTCCCATTTTTGTAAATATTACTAGGACTAATTGGTTCAGTGCGCAAAGCTAGGGAAAAATTTAATTCCCTAGAATATTAGATATTTTTCCACTGAATAAAATCAAGTATTGAATTCATTGTCATTGTTTTTGTGATGTTAAAGCTAGCATCACTGAGGCACGGTTGAAAACCTAATAGACTCAAAAGCATATCAGAGCAAACTCTACAGCCTAGAAACTGCCCAAGAATGAATGGATTTGAATTACATGTCGATGCCAGAGATAGACTGTTCAGTCAGATCACTGGTGAAGTTTATTGAACTCCAGTATTGGTTTCCTGAGCAACATTAGTTCTATTGAGTAACAGAAAATTGCAGTTAATGCCTTGTGTTACCACATTCAATCATTTTAATGTTCTCACACAGAAACTTCCCTCCCATTATAAAAGAGCAATATGAAAAAAAAAAGCATGAATTATACTTCCATGCCAAACTTGTCAGACTTTGCCATCTGAGCATTCCACTCAGCTTTTTGAGACCAGAGTAGCCTTCTTAGGTTTCTAAGGCACCCTAATTATGTGCATTTGAGAATGCAGAATTCTTTAATTGAAGCCAGCACACAATCAGATGCTGTTCTTTCACAAATATTCAGAAACATCATCTGCCAAGATCAAGAGTAATTGAACTGATATCTTCTGGGTTTTATCTGCAGCTTTGCTGCATATTTTTTCATTTTCTTTAGAAGGCTTTAACACAAAGAGAGAACATGCCTAGAGTCCCATGGAGGTGTTTTGACATTAGGCTTAATAAAGCATGAAGAACTCATTAATAAATAATGTTCTGCTGGGTTAACAAATAAAGCTGAATGCATCGGCTAGGCCCAGGAGTAAATCACATCATGCATGCAGCCAAGCAACTTGTTAAAATGATTGCAATGGTCCCTTATTTGCACTGCATTTGGCACAGCGCAACACAATGCTGCACACATAAAAACACCACATCATGTACCTTCAATTCTAATGTTGCCGGTCAATTTTTATTTGCATGGCGTGAGCCTGAAGTGTTTGTAAACAAGCCTTTGTGACACTTACAAAGGACTACGTATACAATATTGTTAATCTTTGCTGAGAGAGCATCCTCTGAAGTTTCAAAGAAAAAGACCTCTCCTGTACTCACTGAGTAACGCATCATTCCGTTCTTACGGCAAAGCTGTAAGCCTGATACATGTTACATGGACACATTTGAACTGTTGCAGTTATGACTGTCTTGGTATTTCCATATGTCCTTATTTTCAAACATTAAAAATCCTGCCATGAAATTTAGTTCTGAACCAAGGCTTAGGGTGAAATTTTGGCTCCACTGAAGTCAATGGCAAAAATCTCATGGACTCCAGTAGGGCCAGGATTTCATCAAAAGTATAATAGACCTTGGGAAGTCACATTGTGCTGTCCTGTCCTCCAGCTCTTCCAGGGTCCAGATGCCCTATATTATATTCTCTGTATTATTCAAATTGGGCCTACAAGATTTGGCAGAAGAGCAGTTTTTCATTGTGGAAAAATTCCTGCTTCTATTCTTGGTTTATGTTTGAGTTATATTAATATTCTAGACCAAATGGAAAGAGCCTTGATCTTTAACTCTACAAATAACATGCTAAAACCAATCTATATCCAGGACTGAAAAACCACCTGCAGTTTCTGATCAGGGCCACAATCCCACAATTCTTTTTGTTAGTTCATGGCTTTGCCATCCCTGAGTAATGCTGTCAGAGACTGGGATGTCGGCAGTTATGCTAGGAGTTAGAGCAGGCTTCAGGCAGCCAGGAATAGGAGCCCATTGTTAGAGACAGAGGCCAGATGCCAGAGCCGGAATCAGAAACCAGAGCCATGGGTCAGAGGTAGGAGCAGGACTAGAACAAGAAGCCACAGGAGCTATCACAGCCATAGGCAAATGCTTTGAGCAGACCCCAAGGTGATGCTGGGCTTTGGTGGAAAGAGTTAACAGATCAGTTCCTCCCATCAATCAGGCAGTGTAGCCAGTCAGGCAGCCCACTAGCGGCAAGTTGCACTTACTAGGTTGCCTGAAAACTGGCTCTGCTGTACGCCCTGATTCAATGCCACATATACTACAGAAAGAAAATGCCACAATGTTTTTGAGTTTATAAAAAGTTAATGAGACTATTTTTCAAAGCACTCTGCATGTAATACCAGGTCTGTAAGGAGGTCCGCTGTCGAGAGAGGGGCTCTTTGTTCTCCGGGGTGCCTGGGAGCCGGGCCGCCTGACTACACCGAGCAAGCAGTTCAGTCTGTACAGCCCAGGCCCTGGGCTCAGGGTGGGGCAGCAAACACAGTAAAGTCAAGTAGGCTCAGGCCTTTAAGCAGGGCTGAGCAATAGTAGTTCTAGGCCCGGCCCTTGGGTAAGGGCAGGGCAGCAAACACAGCAAAGTCAAGTAGGCTCAGGCCTTTCAGCAGGGCTGAGCAATAACACTTCTCGGCTTTGGCCTCCTCAGGCCCACGGAGAAGGGGAGGCTGCCACCCAGATGTTGGGTGGCAGGGGGGACGCAGGCCCTCCCACTCCACTGCGTCCCAGCTTGGGGCCCTACCCGCGGCAGGCAGTCTGCTGCTGTGTCAGTGGGGATCCTGGCCGCAACACACTGACATTGGTTCCTGCAACTCCGCAGTCTGACTGGGGTCGGCTGCCCCGGGGCTGCTTCCGTACTTCTCCTCAGGACCTACCTAGGTCGTCGTGGTGTCAGCGTAGGGGTCAACCACCATCGGCTCCTCAGGGTGAGTGTCCACGGGCGGGCTCAGCGGGTCCTCGGGGTAGGTGGCGAAAGGTAGGCTCAGCTCCTCGTTGGGATAGTGAGCGCGGGCCAGGTTCGGTTCCACTCCGGGCAGCTGGAGCAGGGCAGGCTCAGCCAGTCCTCCTCCAGGTAGCGAGCGCGGGGCAGGCTCGGCCAGGCCTCCCCAGCGGGAGCTCGGTCGCAGACGTCCGGCCCCTCTGATGGCTGGGTCCTCACTGAGCTCGGAGGGCCTGCCTTTATACTTCTGGGTCGGTGCTTGACTCTTTGCGGGGCGGTCTCAGAGCTCCGTAGCTCTGCCCAGTCCGGCCTCCGGCTGGGCTCTTCGTTCTCCGGGGTGCCTGGGAGCCAGGCCACCTCACTACACCCCCCCCACGCAAGTCTGGCTCCTGTGCAGCGGGGCCAGACCTTTCCATGCCTCCCACGCAGGAGGCATGGAAAGTCCTTCCCGGCCCTGTGGTGAACCGTAAAGGCATAGGGCTGCAACGCCAGGTACCACCGCTGTAGCCTCATATTATGGTCCTTCATTCGGGCTAGCCATCGGAGTGCGGCATGATCCGTAACAAGCGTGACTGGGGCTCTGAGGAGATAATACTGTAATGTGTCGCACGCCCATTTTACCGCTAGGGCCTCCTTTTCCACTACCACCGTCGACCTCTTGGGAGAGTACAGCACCGAGTCCCACCTTCGAGGCGTCCATCTGGAGGATGAACGCCCGGTCAAAATCAGGGCTGTAGAGGACGAGTTCACGGCAGAGGCTTGTCTTGAGGGTCTGGAATGCATCGTCGCATTCCCAGGTCCATCGTACTTGTCGCGGACTGTCCTTGGCCAGCAATCCAGTCAAGGGGGCCTCAATGGCCGCAAATTGGGGAATGAACCGCCGATAGTAGCCAGCCAACCCCAGGAACTGGGGTACCTGTTGCTTCGTGGCCGGCAGGGGGCAGGTTGCAATAGCCTGAACCTTTCCCACGAGGGGTTTTACTAGTCCATTTCCGATGGTATACCCCAAGTATGTCGTTTCTTGCCAACCAATTCGACACTTCCTTGGGTTGGCAGTCAACCCGGCTGCCCACAGGGACCTTAGGACTGCGGCTACCCGCTCAAGGTGGTTCTCCCATTGGCGACTATAAATAACCACATCATCAAGGTATGCGGCCACCTAGTCCTGATGGCGCTGGAGGAGGTGTCCATCAGCCGCTGAAACGTGGCCGGGGCCCCATGGAGGCTGAAGGGCATCCGGGTAAACTGATATAGACTCGTGGGGGTGGCGAAAGCGGTCTTCTCCCTGGAGGCTGGTTCAAGGGGAATCTGCCAATACTCCTTGCTCAGATCTAGGGTAGTGATGTAACGGGCCTCTCCCAACCGGCCGAGCAACTCATCTACCCAGGGCATCGGGTATGCGTCGAACTTCGAGATGGTGTTGACGCGTCTGAAATCAATGCAAAATCGTCGGGTGCCATCTGGCTTCGGTACCAGGACAACTGGGCTGCACCATTCGCTTTGTGCCGGCTCAATGACCCCCAAGTCCAGCATGGCCCGTACCTCTTCCTCGATGACTTGCCGTACCTGATATGACAGGGGCCGGGTTGCACCTCGGACCACCATACCAGGCTCTGTCTGAATGGTGTGATGGACTAGGGTGGTGCACCCTGGTTGGGTTATGAAGGTGTGGGGGAACACCAGTAGGAGAGACCGGGTCTGTTTAAGCTGTTCTGCCATCAGCATCGGTCCAAGCTGGGGTCCTTTGGGGTCTTCCAGACCTGCTACCTGGGGGCCCAGCTTGAGGTCCAGTGGGTAGGGGTTAATCAACTGCCCTTCTTGCTCCCGCCATGGTTTTAGAAGGTTCACATGGTATCGTTGCTTCTTCTTGCGCCGGTCAGGCTGGTAGATCTCGTAGGTGACAGGCCCGATCTTTCGGACCGCATCATACGGTCCTTGCCACCGGGCCAGAATCTTTGATTCGCTGGAAGAGAGGAGGAGTAAAACCCGGTCTCTGGGTTGGAAATCACGAGTCTGCGCCTCGTGGTTGTAGGTCTGGGCCTGGAGCCTCTTGGGCGGCCTTCAAATTCTCACGCGCCAGGGTCCCAGCCTGTGCAAGGCACTCCTGAAGCTGGAATATGTACTTTAAGAGACCCTGGGCGGGTGATGGGGCTTGCTCCCAGGTCTCCCGCATTAGGTCCAAGAGGCCCCGGGGCCATTGGCCGTATAGTAATTCGAAGGGGGAGAACTTGGTGGATGACTGTGGAACCTCCCGAACCGCCAGGAGCAGAGGCGGCAGCAACTGGTCCCAGCGGTGGAGGTCATCTGGGGGGAACTTACGGAGCATGCTCTTAAGAGTCCGATTAAATCGTTCGACCAGCCCCTCGGTCTGAGGATGGTAGACCAACGTGCGCAGCTGCTTGATTCCCAAGACCTCACACACCTGCTGCAATAGCCGAGAGGTAAAGTTGGTGCCCTGGTCCATAAGGATCTCTCCGGGCAAGCCAACGCGGGCGAAGATCTTCACGAGCTCGCTTGCGATGCTACGGGCTGTGATATTTCGGAGGGGTACGGCCTCGGGGAACCGGGTAGCATAATCGACCATGACCAGTATATACTGGAACCCTGCAGCGCTTTTGGGGAGTGGGCCCACCAGGTCCATGGCCACTCGCTCGAAGGGGGTCTCGATTAAGGGCATGGGGATCAAGGGCGCCTTGGGGTTCTGGGCCGGAGCAGCCAACTGGCAGTCGGCACAGGACTTACAGTAGCTCTGCACCTCCAGATGTACGCCGCGCCAAAAGAAGTGCATCAAAATCCGGGCCAAAGTCTTCTCGTGGCCGAGGTGTCCAACTGCCGGGACGTCATGGGCTAGCTTCTTGACGGCTCGCCGATGACAGCAGGGCACGAGGAGTTGGGTCTGGGACTCCCCCGTACGGGGGTCCTTCTCTACCCGGTAAAGGCGTTCTTGCCGCAACTTGAAGTGTGGCCACTGGGCCGCCTGGTGGGGATCCACGACGGTGCCGTCGACCGCGGCCACCCGCTTGTATGCCCGCTTGAGGGTGGGATCAGCCCGTTGATCGCGGCAGAAGTCAGTCTGAAGTGGGGGTTCCTCAACCGCCTTGGAGGGAGAGTCCTCTGACTCGTTTGTCCATTCGGTGGGGTTAGGCGTTTCCCCTTACCCGGCCCCGACCTCCGGGGAATCTCCTGCACAGGCTGGCGTGACCCTCGGGTGTCCCCCAGTGTTGCAGCGGAGGACTTCTGCGAACCCGGGCCAGTCCTGCCCCAGGATTACCGGGTATGCCAGGCACAGGGCGAGGCCTACTATCATCAGTCGAGTGACCCCTTCTATGGTTAGTTGGGCCCGAGTACTGGGGTATGGCCGAATATCCCCGTGGATGCACTGCAGCCTGATCATCCCCAGGCAGGTGTTGGCCTGGGGCCTTAAGCTCTGGCGGACCAGCTTCTGGCCGCAGCCGGAATCAATGAGAGCCACCATCGGGTACCCCTCCAGGATCACGGGCACCGTGATCTTGGTGGCATGGGGATGTCGGGCGCGGGCTTCCCCGGAGTAAACCTGACCAAAGTTGCACTCCATTGCTGGGCAGCCCTGTCGTAGATGGCCATACTCCCCACAGGAGAAACAGAGCCCAAGGTCTGCTCGACCCGGCCGGGGACGTATTCCTGCGGCTCCCCCGGGAGGGCCCCGGGTGGCTTCCTGTGCTACTTGAGGCGGGGCTGGAGCTTGTCACCCCGCGGCCTCCGTGAGTCGGGGTTGGGGCTCGGACACCTGGTAGGAACCTCGAGAGTTAGTCCAGGGGGGAGGTCCCCTCCTTTCAAGGTTGGGGTGAACTGCCCCGGAGGTGGTGACTCGGGTGGTTGGACCCACCGGGGTTTCCGCAGCCAAGAAGTTCTCCATCAGGGTGATGGCAGTGGCTACCGTCGTAGGCCGATGGCGGAGGACCCAGGCTCTTCCTTGCGGCGGGAGTATGTGGAGAAATTGCTCCAACACGATCTGCTCCGTGAGCTCCTCCAGCGTTCGGGTTTTGGGCTGCAACCACCGCTTACATGCTTCTCATAGTTCCTGGGCCACCATCTGGGGCCGGGCCCCAGCGGAGTAGGCCAGGCTCCTAAACCGCTGGTGGAAGGTCTCCGGGCTCATGTCCAGGGCATCCAAAATTGCAGCCTTTACTTGATCGTAGTCCTGGGCCGCCTCTGCAGACAGGCCTCGATAGACCATCTGGGCGGTCCCCGTCAGGTACGGGGCCAGGAGGGAAGCCCATTGGTGCGGCACCGACCCCGCGACGGCTGCTACAAGCTCAAAGATTACCAGGAATGTTTCTGGGTCATCACTGGGGCTCATCTTCGTCAGCCAGATCAGTGGATTCAGCCGCAGGGTTCCCTCGGGGCCCCCCGGTTGGGTCTCCGTGGGTCGGGACAGCGCCGCCACAAACTGTTGGAGGCATTGCCTCTGGAAGTCCTGGTGCTGTGCAGCCAGGTCTTGAACCAGCTGGTGCTGCTGGACTCCTAGCTGTTCGACCAGCGGTTGTTGTTGCTGGAGCTGGGCGGCCTGCTGCTCTTGCTGTTGTTGGAGCTGGGCCGCCTGCTGTTGCTCCTGGCTCTTGGTCAAGAAGGTGAAGAGCTGGGACAGATTCATGGCTCGGGGTGGGGGTTCTCTCTCCCCCAGTCCCCCTCTCAGAGGGCCCGTGCCCACATTTCTGGGCAAAAGGTCCCTGGTCAGGTGTCACGTGTAAGGGGATCTGTTGTCAAGAGAGGCACTCTTCATTCTCCGGGGCGCCTGGGAGCCAGGCCGCCTCACTACAGTCTGTCCAGCCCAGGCCCTGGGTTCAGGGCGGGGCAGCAAACACAGTAAAGTCAAATAGGCTCAGGCCTTTAAGCAAGGCTGAGCAATAACCGTTCTAGGCCCGGCCCTTAGGTCGGGGCGGGGCAACGAACATAGCAAAGTCAAATAGGCTCAGGCCTTTCAGCAGGGCTGAGCAATAACACTTCTCGGCTTTGGCCTCCTGAGGCCCAGGGAGAGGGGGAGGCTGCCACCCAGACGTGGGGTGGCAGGGGGGACGCAGGCCCTCCCACTCCACTGCGTCCCAGCTTGGGACCCTAGCAGCGGCAGGCAGTCTGCTGCTGTGTCAGTGGGGATCCTGGCCGCAACACACAGACATTGGCTCCTGCAACTCCGCAGTCTGACTGGGGTCGGCTGCCTCCGGGCTGCTTCCGTACTTCTCCTCAGGACCTACCTGGGTCGTCGTGGTGTCAACGCAGAGGTCAACCACCATCGGCTCCTCAGGGTGAGTGTCCACGGGCGGGCTCAGCGGGTCCTCAGGGTAGGTGGCGAAAGGTAGGCTCGGCTCCTCGTCGGGGTAGTGAGCGTGGGCCAGGTGTGGTTCCACCTCCGGGCAGCTGGAGCAGGGCAGGCTTGGCCAGTCCTCCTCCGGGTAGCGAGCGCGGGGCAGGCTTGGCCAGGCCTCCACACTGGGAGCTCGGTCGCAGACGTCCGGCCCCTCTGACGACTGGGTCCTCAATGAGCTCGGAGGGTCTGCCACTATACTTCCGGGTCGGCGCTTGACCCTTTGCGAGGCGGGCTCAGAGCTCCATAGCTCCACCCAGTCCGGCTGCTGGCTGGGCTCTTCGTTCTCTGGGGTGCCTGGGAGCCAGGCCACCTCACTACAAGGTCCCTTACTTAACATGAGTCCAAATATAAAGGGCTTGGCTGAAGCCATAAAATCTTCTAAAATTGACCTCAAACATCTTTCATATGCTTTATAGAGTCAGATATCTTGGGAAAATACAATTGGGTAGGTGAGAGTTGTCCTTTTCTGTTCACATAAACCTCCCATTTTTAGCGCTGCCAGCCTGCAAGATAACAGACTTTGAATTCATGACATTTTTAGGCTATAAGACAAACTAAACGGTGAATCCTGCCCACGTGGGTCAAGTATAGGAGTGATTTTGATGTAAAAATCCTCTGATTTTGGGAAAGAAGAATTTTCCCACAGAAAATGTTTTTTTTTGAATGGCAGCTGGTTGAACCTTTTCAGGGAATTGTAACGTTAGAATAAGCACCTGGGGAGATGAATTAGTGGACAGAGGACAAATGGAATGATCAAAAGGAGCATGCTACGTTTATCTATCACATAGCTCTTCAATTTATTTATAGTTATCACATCCACATATATGGTGAATGTATGTTCATATATGTGTGTGTCTACAAGTAATTATATAGAAATACATATAATGCAGTATTACTTCTCACTATAGTTTAAAAGTTCATCAGGAATTATTTTCAGAGGTGTTGCACACCCATAACTCCAACAGATTTAATTGGGAAGCTGAAAATCAGATCTAGTGTTGACCTTGCAAACATATATGCAGAAATTCTTCAAATATCCTATATCTTAAAATATATAAATGTAGTCTTCATAACTTGCAATAGACATGGATCCCAAGGGCACTGTTTTCATGGTATAGACACTTGCCATGAAAAGTATATTATTATATGATATTGGATATCACATGAGTTGCTATCAGATTTCTTTGCATTGTGTTTATTTACATAATGTTAGAAGCAGAAGTCTAGAGACTGCTAAAAGGAAGAGAATTCAACTTCTCAAACCATAAGCTGTTTATAATAACCATAAGCTGTTTATTTCATGTGAGGCCAGATCAGATACCTTTTCAATAGGCTGTAATGGCTGTTATAATAGTAATAAGCACATATCACAATATGATGGAGCTACATACAGTCATTCCTTTGACAGTTGAAATTGTATGAAAAAGGTATTGTTTCCTCAGTTCCATGTAAAGTCACCTGGGGGGGAGGGAGGGAGAAAAAAAATCACAAAATGAGATGTGACACAGAATATTTACTTGAACTGCTACAATCAATCAAAAATAGTAAGCAAAAAGTGCTATTTTAATTTTTCTCTTTAATTACTAATTTAAGAGATATTTGCAATTAAATGGCTTTAAGGAACAGTGGGGTATAATTTTGCAACATCTGAAGTGTAAACATTTGTGTTGGAAGTACTATATAATAGTTATAAGAGTTAGAGATTACTTCATCAAGCTGCTGGCCCCTTTAAACATTATTTTTCCTGGCTCACTGATATCAGTCAACTAGGGAAAATGCCACTCCCACGTTAGAATCTAAGGGGAGCACACTGAGCATTCGGTGTCCCAAAATGCTATTTAAATATGGCAGCTGAGATGGTCTAAGTTTGTAATGTCATCTCTGGGAAGGAGGCAGATTTAGATTTAAAACTTAAAAAAACCCCAACAAACAAACAAACAAACAAACAAAACCAAGAACCCCATCATTTTAGAGCGATGTCCAAGAGTTAAGAATCATCCCAGAGTAGAGAATGGCTTCTGCAACTTTCCAGCAAACCAAAGCAAGCTATTGCCAAATAAACCAACCAAAAAGTGCAGGGGTGGATGCTCACCTTCCAACTCCTGCAGATCTCTGACCGCAATAGAATGGCTGCACTACAGATTGGGGAGCCAACATTCTATGATGTTCACTCCCCTCTTGTTTCACGGAACTATGCTCTGCTTGGGACTCCTTGTGGCCTCATGCAGAGGCTCTCTGGGACTAGAGACAACCAAGGCTGAGGCAAGCAGATACAGAACTAAGTGGATTAGCCAGTGATTCCATCCCATGGAGGCAAGATGGGGAGAAATACTCAAAACACTAAAGTCCTTGTACATGGTGACAGTGCCTTTCAGCTACAAGCTATGTATAGGGATTAGGATAGGATTTAAGTACAAAAGGTAAAACTGGAAATTCTATATAGTTTTCCTGCATTACATAACAAACCCTCTTCAGGAAAACTTTCTCCCTTAAATACACAACCTAGGAATAGACATGCGACTGGGAAAGCAAATATTTTATTCCTGACTCCCACAACATTACCACAGCACACATACCAACTGTTTAAAACAGTTTATAACAAGACCCAAACCATTCCTCCCAATAGCTACATCTTCCTAACTCCACCTCACAAAAGGATGCTGTTCAGAACTAGGCCCTGCTTTTAATGGAAGTAGTTTTTTTAAAACCTTTCATAAAAGGAGAATTGCTAACATAGTTCCTATCTTTAAGAAAGGGAGAAAAAAGTGATACGGGCAACTACAGAGCCAATGTCAGTGTGTTGTGGCCAGGATCCCCACTGACACAGCAGCCGGCTGCCCGCCGCTGTTAGGGCCCCGGGCTGGGACGCAGAGGAGTGGGCAGGCCTGTGTCCCCCCTGCCACCCTACCCACGGGTGGCAGTCTCCCCCTCGCCCCGACGCTCAGGCCCAGAAGCCTGGGCTTACCTTACTGAACTGTTTGCTCAGCCCTGCCTGAGAGTCTGAGCCCTGAACTGTTGTTTGTTGCCCCGCTCTGACCTAGGGCCTGGGATTAAATTACTGAACTGGTTTTCTCAGCCCCTGCATGAGGGTCTGAGCCCTGAACTGTGGTTTGTTGCCCCGCCCTGACCTAGGGCCTGGGCTTAGTATACTGAACTGTTTGCTCAACCTCTGCCTGGGCACCTGAGCCCTGAGCTGTCGTTTGTTGCCCCAGGTAGTGAGGCGGCCGGGCTCCTAGCCGCCCCAAAGAGGGGCGAACCCCGACAGCACACGTTTACATTTAGACAAAGGAAATGCAGTGGATCCAGAGCTGGCACAACCCATTAGGCAACCTAGACGGTCGCCTAAGTCGCTAACATTTGCAGGGTGGCAACCGGCACGGCCAGATCTTCAGCCGCCCCAGTCGTCGGCAGTATTTCGGGGGCGGGACCTTCCGCCGCCTCTGTCGGGGACGGCATTTCGGGGGTGGGACCTTCCACCACCAAGGGTGGCAAAAAAGCTGGCGGCGCTCCTGAGTGGATCTCATTTACCTCAATTTCAGTAAGACATTTGATACGGTTCCATATGGGGAATTATTAGATACATTGGAAAAGATGAGGATCAATATGAAAATTGAAAGGTGGATAAGGAACTGATTAAAGGGGAGACTACAATGGGTCATACTGAAGGGTGAATTGTCAGACTGGAGGGAGGTTACTAGTGGAGTTCCTTAGCGACTGGTTTTGGGACCAATCTTATTTAATCTTTTTAGAACTGACCTTGGCACAAAAAGTGGGACTGTGCTAATAAAGTTTGCGGATGACACAAAGCTAGGAGGTATTGCCAATACAGAGGAGGACCTGGATATCATACAGGAAGATCTGGATGACCTTGTAAACTGGAGTAATAGTAATAGGATGAAATTTAATAGTGAAAAGTGCAAGGTCATGCATTTAGGGATTAATAACAAGAACTATTGTTATAAGGTGGGGAGGCATCAGTTGGAAGTAACAGAGGAGGAGAAGGACCTTGGACTATTGGTTGATCACAGGATGACTATGAGCCACCGATATGGCCATTAAAAAAGCTAATGCGGTCTTGGGATGCATCAAGCGAGCTATTTACAGTAGAGATAAGGAGGTATTAGTACTGTTATACAAGGCACTGGTGAGACCTTATCTGGAATACTGTGTGCGGTTGTGGTCTCCCATGTTTAAGAAGGATGAATTCAAACTGGAACAGCTTCAGAGAAGGGCTACTAGGATGATCGGAGGAATGGAAAACCTGTCATATGAAAGGAGACTCAAAGAACTTGGCTTGTTTGGCCTAATCAAAAGAAGGCTAAGGGGAGATATGATTGCTCTCTATGAATATATCAGAGGAATAAATACCAGGGATATAAACTGGCTATCAGGAAGTTTAGTCTTGAAATTAGATGAAGGTTTCTAATGATTAGAGCAGGGGTTGACAACCTATGGCACACGTGCCAAAGATGGCATGCGAGCCAATTTTTAATGGCACGCGGCTGCCTGCTGGGACTCCACGTGTCATTAAAAATCCTGCAGACGTGGCAAGCTGCAAGGTCCGCGGTCCCGCGCCGGAGCGCTGGCCTAGCGCAGCAAGCTGCAGGCCCCTCCCCTGCCTTCCCCCAGAGCCCTGCCACCGCCTGCGCAGAGCTCTGGGGGGCTGGGGCTGCACGCTCCTGCGGGGCAGCGTTTGGCTCTGTGGGGAGGGAAGGACGCTCCCCGCTCACCCGGAGCCCTGCTGCCGCACGCACAGCACTCTGAGGGGCGGGGCAAAGCAGGGCTGCACATCGGGGGGTGGCGGCAGCAGGGCTCCGGATGAGCGAGGAGCCTTATGGTAAGTGGGCTGGCTCCGGGGCTGGGGGGGCTGGGTAAGGGATGGGGGCAGTCAAGAGACAGGGAGCAGGATGAGGGGTGGTATACTGGGGGGTGGTTAGGGGTGGGGGTCTCTGGAGGGGGCAGTCAGGGAGCAGGGAGGGTTGGATGGGGCATATGAGTCCCGGGGTCTGTTTGGGGGATGGATAGGGGTCAGGGCAGTCAGGGGACAGGGAGCAAAGAGGGTCCTGGGGGAGCAGTTAAGGTGGGGGGGGTCTCTCGAGGGGGTGGTCAGGGGACAAGGAGCTGGGGGGATTGGATGAGTTGGGAGTTCTGGGGGGACTGCCAGGAGGTAGGGGTGTGGAGAGGGGTTGGGGCAGGCAGGGAGCGGGTGGGGGGTTGTATGGGTCCAGAGTTCTGGGGATCCTGTCAGGGGGCGGGGAGCGATTAGATAGGCATGGGAGTCCAGGGCGTCTGTCTGGGTGTGGGGGTGTGGATAAGGGTTGAGGCAGTCAAGGGACAGGTAGGGGGTAGGGTCCTGGGGGGGGCAGTCAGGAGATAAGGGGCAGGGAGGCTTAGATAGGGGGTGGAGTCCCAGGAGGGGGTAGTCGGGACAAGGAGCGGGGGGGGGGGTTGGGGGTTCTGGGGGGTGCAGTCACCCAGCCCTCTGCCCTGAGCCCTGATCCCCCCCCACACACACACCCAGCCCTTTGCCCTGAACCCTGCACACCCCCAGACCCCTGCTCTGAGCCCTGTACCACCCAGCCCTCTTTTGACTCCTTGACCACCCCCATGACCCCAGCCCTGACTGGCACCTCCACACATACCCAGACCCAGCCCCCCTACCCTGACACCTGCACCCCCCTCACATATCCCCAGTCCTCTGCCCTGACTCTTGCACCCGCCACATCCCCAGCCCTCCCCCACATCTCATGCACCCTGCATATCCCCACCCCCACCCTGAGCACCAAACGGGAGCCCCTGCACCCTCACTCACATTCCCACCTGCACCCCTCAGACCACATGGGAGCTGCTCAGGTAAGTGCCCCCACACCCAAACCTCCTGCCCCAACCCTGATCCCCCTCCTTCATTTTAGCTCCTGGCCAGATCCTTCACCCCCAGCCCTGTGCTCGGTCCACTCCAACTCTCAGTTCAGTGCAGAGGAAGAGAATGGGCCAGAACCAGGGAGAAGGTAGGTACCCACTGTATATGGGCAGGGCTGGGACCCCAGACCGGCACTGGGCTGAGCGGGTCCGGCAGCCGGGATCCTGGCTGGAAGGAGCCGGAGGACGGAACCCCTGAGCTGCAGTGAGCTGAGCCATTTAGCCCACTGCCAGTCTGGGGTCCCGGCCACCAGCCCCACACAGCCCACTGCCGGTCTGGGGTTCTGGCTGCCAGACCCTTCCCAGCTGGGGTCCTGGCCGCAGGCCCCACTCATCCCACTGCCGGTCTAGGTGAACAGAACCCCAGACCAGCAGCAGGCTGAGTGGGTCGGTGGCGTAAGATCAACATTTTAATTTAATTTTAAATGAAGCTTCTTAAACATTTTGAAAACCGTGTTTATTTTACAATACAACACTAGTTTAGTTATATAATATATAGACTTGTAGAGAGAGACCTTCTAAAAAACATTAAAATGTATAACCGGCACACGAAACCTTAAATTAGAGTGAATAAATGAAGACTTGGCACATCACTTCTGAAAGGTTGCTGACCCCTGGATTAAAGGAGTGAAGTTCTGGAACAGCCTTCCAAGGGGAGTAGTGGGGGCAAAAGACATATCTGGCTTCAAGACTAAGCTTGATACATTTATGGAGGAGATGGTATAATGAGATTTTGGCAATTAATTCATCTTTGACTACTAACAGTAAATATGCTCAGTTGCTTGTGATGGGATGTTAGATGGGGTGGGATCTGAGTTACTACAGAGAATTCTTTGTCTGGCTGGTGAGTCTTGCCCACATGCTCAGGGTTTAGCTGATCGCCATATTTGGGGTCGGGAAGGAATTTTCCTCTAGGGCAGATTGGCAGAAGCCCTGGGGTTTTTTTTGCCTTCCTCTGCAGCGTGGGGCACGGGTCATTTGCCGGAAGATTCGCTGCACCTTGAAGTATTTAAACCATGATTTGAGGACTTCAATAGCTCAGACACAGGTTTGATACAGGAGTTGGTGGGTGAGATTCTGTGGCCTGCGTTTAGCAGGTCAGACTAGATGATCATAATGGTCCCTTCTGGCCTTGATTCTATGATTCTAAAAGGGTGAATGCTGCTATGAACAGTATGTAAGAATATGCAGAGAAGTTAGGATGGACCAGGAATAAAAGATAAATTGGTAGATGTGTGGCTCCAATCAAGGTGAATGAGCTGCACATGGTGAAATAAATGTAATACCTCTACATCATCCTGAAAATACCTACCTTTGGGACAGAAGGTTTTCTAATAAATACCAAAATCTACAGTATTCAATCATTTGTAAGCCAAGCAGGCCAGGTAATGATAGAAATTCAATTTTTTGCTGAGACATTCTTAAAATGTAAATGGCAGATAGTACAGACACAGAAATGTAGATGTCCTACTGAGTTCACATTCTGGTCTGCGGAACCATCTATAAGTGCTCCAAGGGATTGTGTATGTGCTCTATATGGAGAGTCCATTTAGAAGATCATTTAATTCTAGGCCTGGTCTACACTACAAAGTTAGATCAATGTAAGCCACCTTGTATCAACCTAGCTGTGCATGTGTCTACCCTTAAATTGGTCTTCCACCAATGTAAGGACCCTGTTACAGCAATGCAGTAGCATCACCTCTCTGAATGGCCTTGAGCCATGGTCAATATACTGAGGTTGACACAGCGCAAGTGTAGACTCTGCATTACTTATGTTGATCCTAATAGTCCTCCAATAGCTGTCCCACAGTGCTTGACACTGACCATTCTGGTCACAGTTGTGAATTGCATTGTCCAGGGGTCACAGAGACCTGAAGGTCCCCACCTTGTTAAAGCCCCATGAATTTCTGAAATGCCTTTTTCTGATTGTCCATCTTGGTGAGCAGATCTAACAGATCTCCATTGGTGTGTGCAAGTGCCCAGCTGTTCATGCTGGACCCAGGCTCCAGGCATGCTCCAGCTTGGAACAAACCAGAGATATTGGGTCTCCCAGAGCCTGTAGGGAGAATAGGCTGTGCAAGCAAGCTACTGACCAGCCATAGAAATGCAGATTGCATCAGGGAATGCAGAAGAGGGATTATGAAAGATTAGCAGCAGTGCTGCATGAAAATGAAAGAACTATGTCAAGCATACCAGAGTGCCAGGAGGCCAACAGCTGATCCAGTGCCAAGCCACAGACCTTCTGCTTTTACAATGAGCTGCACTTCATACTTGGTGGAGACTCCCCACCCCCATGCCACCTTATATACCTCTGAGTAGCCTGAGCCACTGGGTGTGAACAGTGAAGATGAATGGGAGGAGTATGGGAGACATGTGGCAGGAAGGGGTTCCCCTGCTATGGCATGAGCCAGGACCAATCTGAGACTCCACCATAGTCCAGACAGTTGAGACTAGGTGAGTCCAACAGAGAGGAAGGAACCTTGGGTAAGTGTGTAATTGTATTTCTCATTATAATGATGTACTGATGGTACGCCAAATAGGACATGGTTATTAGCTTTTCATTAGTTTACTTGTACTAGAAGAGGTAGAGGTACATCAAGGAGATTAGTATTATCTGCTTTTCATTCCCCTGTAGAGTTAGGCAGGTGGAGTCACGTGGAGCAATTTGTTTATGTACACAGGGCTATTCCTTGAATTCTCCTGAAAGATCTCGATGAAACTTCCATGGAGGTCCTCTGCAATCCTCTCCCAAAGGTTTCGAAGGCTGCCATTCCTATTTCTTCCTCCATAGCAGGACACTTTCCCATGTCAGTTGGTGATAACTTCGGCAGGCACTATTGCAGTACACAGTCTACTGGCATATGGGTCTGGGTGGCTTTGGGATGCCAACAGTAGCTGTGCTTTCTCTGCCTTTGCTACCCTCAGGAGTGAGATATCCTGTGGAAACCAGTGCTAGTATCCAGTGCTATTGCCCTACATCCATAGTTTCATGCAACTGAGCAATTCTCTGATTTCCCTCATCCCAGGTGGGCAATATTCACTATGGCTGGTGCTGTGCACAAGCACTCCAAAGCAGAAATGTCAATAAGCGTGTCTTAATTAAAACTTTAAGGCAGCAAGGGAAGGGAGTTCTGCATCTTAAGTTCTGCTTTCCATTGTGAATATACTGGCAATAGTATCTCTGTGTTTTATTGGCAGCCACTGCAGCCTTGAGGAGTTCCCTCTCCACACCTGTGGAATGCCTAAGGAGGAAAAAGAAAAGGACTCGGGACATAGGTGTTGGAACTATGGGTGCAGGGGATGCTACCACACCCTCTGGCTTGAAATGGTTTCCATCATATACAGGATTTACAGTTTGGTTCAATAGCTCTCAGCACCCCCACTATACAAATTGTTCCGGCAACACTGACTCAGGATGACATGCTCCATGAAATCTGCAAGCCAGTGCTTCAGTGAATATTGCAGACTATCTGGAGAAGGAAAGAACAGAGAGGAGAAAGGCCCAGGAGTCCCAGTAGGAAAAGGAGAGTGAGATGCACCCAGGATACAATGGGGCTTCTCTAGTAGCAAAAACAGATGCTGCAGACTCTTGTGGACCTACAGATTCAACAATCACAGGCTTGCCTCCATTTGCAGTCCATGAAGAACTCCATTGTGGTACCTTCCTACACCCTACCTCAACATACCACTTGGCAAAAGGAGCTAGCATCCCTACCTTTACCACTCCAGCCTATAGAACATTAAGGACAACCGTAGCTGTACATACACTGATCTGTGAGAGCCATGGTTGCTGTATGTGTCGGTAAATGGACATGAATGTTCTTTCCCCTTGTTAAGTTCTGTTCCATAAATATATGTTAGTGTTTAATGTAGTTGCTTTTAAATTGCACAGGTGATTTCCCCTCACAGGTTACTGAATAAAATTATTTTATCTGGAAAATAATTATTCTTTATTAGTTCATAACATATGCTACAAAGTGCCTAGCATTTAGAAAGCACCCACTTGTTACTATACAGTGTAACAACTCATAGGACCAGTGACAAACACTCTGTAATAATCATAAAAGTAGAGCAAGCACTACAAAATTAATATGTGCATTGACAATATTATATTTATAGACATACGCCAAGTACCATGCAATTCCTAACAGCCACAAAACCATAAGGTCAGGTACAGCACAGTACACCACAATGCACTACTGTGTCTCACTGTTAAGGTGCTCTTTCAAAGAGTCCCTAAGTCACATAGCTCCATGTTGAGCTCTTCTAATAGCCCCTGTGTCTAGCTGTTCAAACTCAGACAGCTTCTTGCCCTCTACCCCGGTGGCATCTTTTCCCCCGTTTCTCCAGAGATATTATGCAGGATGCAGCAGGCAGCTATAAGCAGCAGGCAGCTATAAGCATTAGGATTTTTTTTTCACTGAGATCCAATCTTAAAATCATAGACTCATAGGACTGGAAAGGACCTCAAGAGGCCATCTAGTCCAGTCCCTTGCACTCAAGGCAGGTCTAAGTATCATCTAGATCATCTCTGACAGATATTTGTCTAACCTGCTCTTAAAGATCTCCAATGATGCCAGAACCTCCCTAGACAATATATTTCAGTGCTTAACCACCTTGACAGTTAGGAAATTTTTCCTAATGTCTAACCTAAATCGCTCTTGCTGGAACTTTAAGCTCATTGTTTCTTGTCTTATCCTCAAAGGTTAATGAGAATAACTTTTCTCTCTTTTCCTTGTAACAGCCTTTTACGCATTTGAAAACTGTTTCCATGTCCCCTCTCAGTTTTCTCTTCTCCAGACGAAACAAACCCAGTTTTTTCAATCTTCTCTTATAGGTCATGTTTTCTAGATCTTTCATCATTTTTGTTGCAGTTCTCTGGATATTCTCCAGTTTGTTCACATCTTTCCTGAAATGTGGTGCCCAGAACTGGACACAATACTTCAGTTGAGGCCGTGTCAGTGTGGAGTACAGTGGAAGAATTGCTTCTCATGTCTTGCTTACAACAGTCCTGCTAATAGCTCCCAAAATGCTTTTTTTTGCAACAGTGTTATACTGTTCAGTCATATTTAGCCTGTGATCCACTATGACTCCCAGATTCCTTTCTGCAGAACTCCTTCCTAGGCAGTCATTTCCCATTTTGTAGGTGAGCAATTGATTGTTCCTTACTAAGAGGAATACTTTGCATTTATCTTTATTGAATTGAATCCTCTTTACTTCAGACCATTTCTCCAGATACTCTTGAATTTTAATCCTATCCTCCAAAGCACTTGCAAACCCTCCCAGTTAGGTATCATCTATAAACTTTATAAGTGTACTCTGTATGCCATTATCTAAATCATTAATGAAGATATTGAACAGAACCAGATCCAGAACGGATCCTTGCGGGACCCCATTCGATATGCTCTTCCAGATTGATTGTGAACCACTGATAACTGTCTGGGAACGGGTTTCCAACCAGTTATGCACCCACCTTACAACTAGGTTGTATTTCTCTAGTTTGTTTATGAGAAAGTCATGCAAGACAGTATCAAAAGCCTTATTAAAGTCAAATTATACCATATCTACCACTTCCCCTCATCCACAAGGCTTGTTACCCTGTCAAAGAAAGCTACTAGGTTGTTTTGACATGATTTGTTCTTGACAAATCCATGCTGACTGTTACTTTAGACATTATCTTCTAGGTGTTTGCAAATTGATTGCTTAATTATTTGCTGCATTATCTTTCTGGGTACTGAAGTTAAGCTACCAGTCTGTAATTCCCAGGTTGTCCTTATTTCCTTTTTTATAGATTGGCACTGTTTTTGCCCTTTTTCAGTCTTCTGGAATCTCTCCTGTCTTTCATGACTTTTCAAAGATAATCACTAATGGCTCAGATATCTCCTCAGTCAGTTCTTTTGAGTGTTCTAGGATGTATTTCATCAGGCCCTGGTGACTTGAAGATATCTAACTTTTCTAGATATTTTTCAACGTGTTCCTTCCCTATTTCAGCCTGAGATCCCACCTCATTTTCACTGGCATTCACTATGTTAGAGGTCCAATCACTACTAATCTGCTAATCTTGAGAGTAAACACCACCAGCATCCCTTCAGTCTGACAAAAGGGAATTTAACTGTCATTCTACACCTGCTGAGCTAGTAATCGAATTTTTCCTTGGTGCTGTTGAGGTGGCTGGTGTATCGCTTCATGAGCCAGTGGACCAAGGGGTAAGAGGGGTCTCCTACAATCACTTATTGGCATTTCAACATTGCCAATGGTAATCCATAGTTGGGAAAGGAAGTCCCTGCATGTAGCTTTCTGAATAGCCCTGTGTTATTAAAGATCCAAGCCTCATGCTCCTTTCCTGACCAGACAACATGGATGTTGGTGAAGCATCCCTAGTGATCCACCATCATGTGCATAAGCACAGAATAGTAACCCTTTCTGTGGATGTACTGTGTAGCAGGGCAGTTTGGTGCCAAAAGAGGGCCACCCATTGCTCCACCACAGTTCAGGAACCCCATTTATGCAAATTCTGCATGTTGCTGAGTCACAGTTCTGCACAGTAGGAGACAATTGATGGCCCTGAACACTTGCATAACAATGGCTACACAATGGCTTTTCTTATTCCAAAAGCTTTTCCCCACTGACCAGTAGCAATCGAGAATTGCAAGTTTCCACAGTGCAATCACCACCTGCTTCTCCACTGTCAGTGCAGCTTTAATTTTGGGGTTCCTGAGCGCGAGTGCCTGGGTGAGTGCAGCACACAGATCCAGCCTCATGCCTTGTGCATCCAGAAGTTCTGCAGCCACTGCTAGTCATCCCAAGCCTGCATTATGATGCAATCCTACAAGTCAGTGCTTGTTTGTTGACCCAAAGTTAGTGCTTCACCATCTGCAGCTGCTCTGCGAGTGTTAGCAACAATCTTGCATTTGTTCTCACTATGTCCCACAGCAATCCATCCACCAAGAAATCATCATGTTCTGCACTAATTTGGTTCTTATGGCTCTGCAAATACGAGAGGATCATGCAATGCTTATGACAATAGTACAGAGCTGTGCAGGCTCCATGCTTCTATCAGAGGTGGCAGACAGTGAGGAGGGCCACATGGATTCATGGGATATTTAAAAAACATGCAAAAATTATGGCTATAAATGATATTATGGGTTTAAGACAGTTGAATGCTGGGAAGTTGACACCTTGCTCCCAGTCACCCCTGCAGGACTCATTTCTGCCCACCCTGCATTACCAAAACTACCCGCTGCATTACCAAAACTACACGCTGGACAGTGACAGTTTGCATACTGGGATACCAATCCATGGAGCACTGTACTGTGCATCAACATCAGCACTTCTGGTGAGTACATGCAGCACCAAAGCAAGTAGCCAAGTATGCATGTGCACAAGTGATATACTAACTACAGCAGCTTTATGCTGACATAACCTGCGTCGACTGAAGCTTGCAGTGTAGACATGGCCTTATTCTGCACAGGCCTCTTGGACACTATCAGGGAGATGGCTGTGTCTTCAAAATGTCCTTCACCCATTCACTCCAAGAGGTCTAGAGGTATTCTTGTGATCAGTGGAGACACTCTGCAAGGGACTGTGCACAGGATGAGAGGCAGAACAGCTGTGTAGACACTGGTCCTCCATGAAGATGGTTTCTTATTAGAGTTTGCAGGCAGGATATACAGTCTGTTCCTCAAAAAGGGGCAAACCCTGGCTCCCCCAAAAGTATGATATGGCAAGATCTAAGTCCTTATGCATACTGAATCCAACTTTCCTAACCATGTATCAGTTTTCTACAGCATTCGTCACTATAGCTAAGACTTCCCGGGTAAATTACATCTGTATGGTGAGGTCTCTAAATGACTTCATTGAGTCACCTGCTCTTCTCCTCCCAGGTAAAGAAGGCTCTGCTTGGGGTACATACATATCAATATAGGAACAAATCAACATCATGCCAGTTATGCCAAAATACCTTATAAAAAGGGGCTCTGGTACTGTACTCAGAAGATGGTCAGACTCTGCATTAGTCTGATTTCCCCTGGAAGCTTCTTTTATAACCAACCCCCCACAGCAAATGTTCTTACATCTCTAGTTGTCATATGCTTCAACCTAGCTCTGTAAAATATGTTGTCTCAGGAGCAGAGCTGCCTATGCATGTGACAAATAAGGGTATAGACAGGTTGAGATCCATTCAGGCTCAGTGAATAAATGGCAACTGGACATTGGTCCTGTTCTCCAAAGCCAATGGTCAGGAACTAATCGACAATATCCTGTCTTATGGAGGGGGTGGGGTGCGATGTGTAAAAGCTGGAGTCTCTAGCTTATATCCACATTCAGCTCTAGTTATAGTGAATTGCAATGATCCCGTGTGGAGAACGCATAGTTCACTGAGGCTAGATCCTCCTCTGGGAGAAAACGATGAAACTGCCTAGTGAGCTATAGTGGAAGGCGGCTTTATTCACCACTGTTGCTACCTCATTATCTAGGCTTAACAAAAAGCTGAAAAGACTGCAAGACTTCACATTACTTTGCTGAACAAGGCTCAGATGTCTTTAGTGGAAAGGGATTCAGCCATAGCTGTCTGAAGCGGAGCTCTGGTAAATATTTTTAATCCCCTAGTGGGGATCACGAGCTGGTTTCAGGGGATCTGCAGGGTCCCATGGGGCTGAAACTCCAAGCCCCATCACACCTCTCCTCATGGAGTGAAAGGCTGGAGACCCCCCACTGCAGCTGAAGCCTTGAATTGGTATGTGTGTATGGAGAGAGGTGGCAGGGAGGGGGACTCTGGGATATAATCTATAAGAATTTAAATCCTGGGGACAAGAGTTCTAGTGCTCATTCTGAGGCCACAGTTCAGCAAGGTTCTTAAGCATGTACCCAGTTTTATGTATGCACATAGTATAATTGAGGATATATGCTTAAAGCTAGGCACATACCTAAGCCTTGCTGAATTAGGAAACAAGCATTTCTATAACTAATATGATCAGTTTGAGCTAGCGGTTCTTCCAGGAGCTGTTCTCCTCTACATATTGTGACGGCTCTGATTTAATCTGTGGAAAATTACATACACAGTAATCTACAGATGTATTCACCATCTTTCCAAGCAGTCTCCTGTAAGGATTGAGAAAAAACAAACAATGGAGGGGAGGGGGGCAAAATCATGGATCATCTGTGGGATGCTGCAGGTACAAGCTAATGGGGAGGAGGAGCTATTTACCCACCACTGTTCTCTGGGTTCTGTTGGATTCAGTTTTTGTGTGGAAGGACTGCAAGACCAGGCCAGGTGCATTCAGTGTTGTGAGAAAAACAAAAACAAAAAAATATTCTCCTCAGTGACTGAAAGAACAAAAAATCCTTGTGAACTAGTATATCCAGGAACAACCTGAATTAATGGTACTAGTAAGTGGAAACTTAATGCACAATAAAACAGTCTTAGTACTACCACAAACCCACATCTCAGTACAGATAATAGAAAAATAAAAATTGTTTCTTTCTCCAGTGAATTTTGGCCAACTGACATTTTTAAACATTTTCATTTTACTTACATGGAAAGGACAATATTCAGAGTATAACTTCTCTATTTAATAATTTTCTTGTGGTGTGTTAGAAAGGTTAATGTATTAAATTTGCATTTTTCTAAAGACAGATTATTTCTCTCTTTGCTTTTTTCTATGTTCTGCTTCTTTAAATAGAAGTGTTATAAAATGACTCCTTCTTGAGAGGTTGTCCAAAAACCAAGTTTCCCCCTTCCCACCAATTTTCATGCTCTACAAGCTTTGCCATAATAAACCACTTTGCATGTATTGAAAACGAGTATTACATTAGATGAGGTAATTTAAGTGTATCCCATTTCACTTGGTGAAACTAAGCAGCTTTGCATTATAACTATGTTGAGCTAATGAGAACCTGCTTGAAGTGTGTGTTACCTGGAAGTGAAGTTAGCTAGTTATATTGCGCTGCAACTTATGAGTCTGCAAAATGATGGCAGGAATCCTGCTGTGAGGGAGATAGAAAAATTATTATAATCTACATTCCTAAATTGAATGAGCATTTTGCTCAGCAGTAACCTCTTGACAGCAAATAGTCTGAAATTGTGTCCTGCTGTTTAAAATGCCGTTTGTTTATTTTTTTAAAACCAAGTGAAAATTTCCACATTTCTTTAAATCAAAGAACTTTAAAATCATATATGGTTAAATTACCAAGACAGTGAAAGCTGCTTATCATTCCTTTTTAAGTGAAAACTGTTTGATGTCCACATTTTATTGACAGTTAGGGACAAATGACTAGAATTTGTTTGAGGCACAAAGTGGGTGAGGTAAAAATCTTTTATTGGACCAACTTCTGCTGGTGAGAGAGACAAGTTTTAGAGCTTACACAGGGGTCTTTTTCGGAGACCTGGCTGTTCACCAGTTTGTGGTCTTTTTCTTTATTTCTATGATCTTTTTAATACACTATTGTCTGACGAAGAGCTCTACGTAAGCTCAAAAGCTTGTCTCCCTCTCACTAACAGAAGTTGGTCCAATAAAGGATATTACCTCAACCACCTTACCTCTGTAATATTCTGGGATCTACAAAGCTAAAACAACACTACATAGAATTTGTTTGGGATTCCCCCCTATGATCTTCATTATTTAATAGGTGGTACATGTGAAGCTTATCATAAACTTCCTTGTTAAATTATTGCCTTGACCTTGAAATAAGTTGAATGTTTGCAAGAATGTTTAGTCTGTATAAAGGGAAAATGTAATCCCAAATATATATATGGCAATAGTGTATTGGAAAGATCATATAAATAAAGAAAAAGACCATGAACTGGTGAACAGAAAGAAAATGAACTTCACCAACAAAAGAGTGGAAAATAGTTTAATCCTGTCAAATCCTTTAGCTAAGAGAATAATGAGAGAGGGTATAAGTAAAAAAGCCTGAGGATTAGTAAGCTTTGGAGAGAATTGAAATTGTCTAACAATTGTTTTCTGTTACTTTCTTCAGGTAATACGTGTGGTGGGGCAAACTGCAGTGATTTCCACATTGGTGTGCAAGGGAAGGGGAGGCAAGCATAGAGATCACCTTCCTGCCCATCCTTTGTTCATGCGGGTACGGACCAAGGCAAATGCTTTGTAGGGTGAACAGGAAAGGGGACAATTGATGTGGACAGTAGTGCTCGAGTCCCTAAAAAAAATAAAAATAGAAGAGATGTGTCCAGCCCTGGAGTGGCACCTCTTTCAAGCCTGCTGTTGACTGACATCATAGAAGGTTGTGCACTACACCTTTCCACAGGAGAGGTAGTAGTTGGGTGCTGGGGATCATGCTGGCCCCAACACTCTAGGAATTTTGCCTGTGTCTGCACCCTGCACACTGTAGAATGCCTCGGACTAATGCCATTTGGCTTTTTTCCCTCTCCTCTTCTGTGCAGGTATTGAATGAAGAGAGACCATTTCATCATGCAAATACCTAATCAGATTAATTTGGTGGTTCCTGATATTGGGTCAAATCTTAAAGTCCTTACCCATTCCTTACTTAGGGAAGATTCTCATTCACTTCAGTGAGATTTTTGCCTGAGAGAGGACACCAGGATTAAACAAAAAATGAATAGTTTGAGAGATATGAAAGATTGGAGGCTAGAAATGCCAGGGCACCACATACTGCAGAATAGAGCTGGGCAAATACTACACAAAATGTATTCACAAACCTCTTGTTTGACTAGAAACTGCAATTTCATTTGGATGTTCTCCACAATCCTTGATTAGTATTCTGCAAACATTCATATGAGTGTGATAGACTCTATGAAAAAAAATCTAAGGCTTAACAGTCTGCTGCTCTTTCCTTCTGTCTCCAGAGTGGACCCCCAACAGACTCCAGAGTTTAGATTCTGGCCTCACAACCTGATATAAAGTTTGGGACACCTAGGGACAAGTCTCTATGACAAGGAACTCAGATTTCCTCATCTTTAGTCCCCTTTAGCATGAGAGAATTCTCATGGGAGACTACAATCATTTACAGATTGCAAAACAATCTGCCAATCAACAAGCTATGATAGTCATCATGAATATTTGTATCAAATAATCAGCTTTAAAATTCTATTTTAGAGTTTGCTGAATGTTACATTTCACTCCCTCCCCCCAATTTTAACTACGGTATTTTTACATGGTTGTTTTAATAACCTGTTATAGAACTAGGCAACATCAAGTTTCAAAAAAATGACAAAATCTTAATTAAAAAGGGTAGGGAGGGAAGAGAAGGACTTTTGCAAAATGTTGCAATCCTCTCCCTTCTCTTCCCGAAACTGATACTAATATTTATATACACACTTCATCCTGCTGCCATCGAACACAATAACAAAACTCTGACTTCATTAGAACAGGACTGGAAGTATACTTTGAACTTGGTTGAATTTTTATATTTCTCCATTTATTTTTATATTTGGAATAGGCAATTAGTGCCAATGGGATGCATTCTCTTTTGACAAAGGATTGCTTGTTTTCCGTCTCCTATTTTCTGTGCATCTTTACATACAGAGCATGGATATGCAGTATGCATGCAGTAGTCATAGACAAAGTAACAGACAGAAAGATTGATTACAAGGCTGTAATTCAGTTGAGGCAGCCTGGTGATATCATCTGCAATGAAAGGAAAGCTCAATCCATATAGTTTACAATGTCATCACAATGCTAAGTTTGAGCTATATCTTTATCAATCAATATGCCTCCCCCTAACCATTGTAACAGCATATGGAGAAGAAGAAGAACAGATATAATTCTCAAAAATTATTTATTTAGAAAAATAGCCAGGGTAAATAGATTGTGGTCTATCGAGTATTTTTATCTGAAGTTGGAGAAAACAATTTTGCTGAAAATTCCTACAGAACTTTCTGCAAAAGAAGGAAAAAGGGTGATGGCAATCATATACACAGTCAAGGTCAGAATCGTCTACTCCTTCTCTCTGTTACGTTCAGCAGTGTTTCCAGTTCAGTGGAAAACTGCTGTGGAATTTAATTGTCCTTTATTTATGATATTATGACTTGTGCTGGGAGCACCATGAAAGATTTAAGTAGCTCATTACTGTTTGGCCCTGCAAGGATGCATATGTACCTATTGCTACTGCAGGATCCCACAAATAGTCATTTTCATGCACACATGAAGAGCTAACTGGTTAGAAGTAGATTCACAGAAGTAGATTCTTCCACATATATTTCATACTGTTATTTACAAATTAGAGAGCAGCTGAACCGACTGAATAGGTAGGAATGCGTCTGTGATGGTTTGCTCAAACCCTGCCAATACACTTTCATCCTGACCTACCTCAATTGTTCTCCAAGGGAAGAAATGGAAGCTCCATTGTTTGGAATACTTAAACTGGACTGGACAAGGCACTTGTATGGACCAGTCCCGCACAGGCAGGGAGATGGAAAACTTGATCAAATAGTACTTTTTTATTTCTATGATTCTCTGCAGCTGGGTTGGAAAAAAGCTAAATTGAATTGTTCTAAGCAACTGAGGGTCCTATTCAGAAAGGCACTTAAACACGTACTTAATTCCATCTGTAATCAGGATTGCATTTGAACATGAGTTAAAGTGCTGTCCAGAATAGGGATGATTTCCTGAATTGGGTGTTGATCATCTAGAATTAATGTATTGTACAAATATTTAATTAAATTCTGATTATCATCAAAGAGCTTCCAGAGAAATGAATAAATGAAACTCATAATGAATTCAGTTCTTTTACCACATTTAATTGTTTTCTCTGTACTTTGGCTAGCTTATTGTACAGATAATGTACTTCCATTTGGGAGAAGTGTGGCCAATTTTTCATTGAAGTGTGATATCTCACATTATCTATATGGACCAAATTCATTGCTCAGTGAGTATGTGGAGTCCCATTTAATCTAATGAAGGAATACCTGCTTAACCTAGTGGTAAATTTGGTTCACTGTGTTTTGTGGCAACATAAATCTGGCTAGATTTTTCAATGTTCTCAAATATTTACATGCTGAATATTAATCACCATTGTATATAACTGATATACTCTATATTAGTAATGGTTACATTAAATTCGGAAACTTCAGGCTTTTAGAGCGTTCACCAACCTTGGTGTCCTTATGCACATCCAGAGAATCCAATACATCTACTTTAGATCAAGAACATTCAAAGAGGATTTAATTCATCTGTCTTCAATACCCAGAAGTCTTCAGTGCTTACTAATGAGAGTAATGAAGTGATAAAGCAATTCCAGATATTCAGATGGGAAAATCAGACATCTCTACTGCAATGGTATGCAACTTGTTGACTCTGGAAAACAGAAAAAAGCCATTTGCAAAATTCTGAAAAGAAAGATTACTATTCAAATCTGAGAACAAATACTTTACAACAAAGCCCACTCCATCATAGGGTTACTATTTAGAACAACCAAACGCCCCCTTTAAAAAAATCTCAGATGTTCTATTGAAACACAGAAATCTAAGATCCACCAAAGCAATTTAAGTACCTAGCTACCACTTCAGGTGTCTAAGTCCAAACTTTAGCTCCTCAAAAAACCTGCTCAGCTGCTAGCTAACCCTGTATGTGCCTGCATTCCCTGGGCACCTAAGTTTCCAACTAATAAAGTGCCCTAAAAATCTAAGTGTGGTCAGCACAAAGCCAATTAAGTCAAGCTGCTTAGTGCCTAACTCTGCCTAAACTCTGGTAGCCTTCACAAACTAGGCACCCTCAGATTCTCACCTATGAAGCCCAGCCTGGCAGGCAATTTCAGATGCTGCCTAAAAGCATGCCTACTGGATCACACCCTGCACTGAGATGGCAGCGCCCTCTTTTACACACTAGGCTACTATTTAGAATACACTATTTAGGCGCTGAGGTTCAAATTCCTCCTCTGCCTAATGGGGAAATAGAACTTGAACCCAAGTCTCTCCCATATTAGGGGCATGCCCTAGCCACTAGGCTATAAGGTATTCAGGGGGCAGGCTGTTCTCAGTCTCTGCTGTAGGAGCTGTTGCATTTTGTATGAAATACTTAAATAGTAACTTAGCCAGAGAGAGTGAGAATGACTCTACTGCCCTACTGCCCAGTGGCTAGAGCACTCACCTTGGGGGTAGGAAAGAGGTGAACTGGGTTGCAGTCCCTGATCCATGTAATATTTCAGTACTTTACACAAAGTAGAACAGCTGTAACAGAAGAGATTGAGAGAGCTCCCCTCCCCTCTCCAATACCACATAGCCTAGTAGCTAGGACACTCTCCTGGGATACAGGAGGCTTGTGTACAAGTCCCTGCTCCAAACCAGGCAGAGCTGGGGATCTAAACCCAGGTCTCACACATCCTGATTGAGTGTTCTAACCACTGGACTATAGGATACAGTGAGGGAGGAGGGGAAGCTCCATTTCTTTTTTTTTTGTCTGTTTGGCTTAGGCACCCAGCTCCAGGAGAGGGCTCATGACTGAATCCAATGTGGAGGGAGGCACCTCCTTCTGGCTATGCCTGTGTGTGTTGCTTTCTGCACTGAACACTAGCCAGAAAGAGTGTTTTTTTAGCCATTTTATAACTCCTAGAAAAGAACCCAGCATTTATAATGGGATTACCATGTCAGATGCTTCTCTAGAGTAAAGGCTGATAAAACATACAGGAGCTTGTTTGACTATCCTTGTCTTTTTCTGTTCTCTCCTCAATAAATCATGCATATTTATAAACGTAGCCAGGCATCCATATCCAAGAACTGTAACACAGATGTGAATATGAATATAGTATCTAATTGCAACCCCTATATAACCACTCCTAGCTTTGGGCATGAACAGAGCCACTTTCTTTCAAAGCAAATCAAGCCCCATGTGCTCTGGAATACAGCAAAGCCCTCAAAAACCATCAATGCCAACGTCAGCTGCCAAAACAATGAGCTTGTCAGGGAAGAAAAAGTTCTGAGTTCAGAACAAAAGTTAAATTGAAAGGCATTGCTACAGCAACATAAGGAACTGTGTGTCTGCTAGAGTTCCTTTCATCCTTCTGGGCAGAAGAACCTCACAGCACGCAAGAAATACCATTGGCTTTTGTCACTACAAACAAAAAATAGTAGACTAGTTGATTTTATGTAAACTGACCTCAGTTGGTGCAACACAGAATCTCTGAATCTGATACTGGAAAAATACAAATTAGAACCCAGGAAGCAATGGACAACAGAACATCACTCAGTGAGCTATTCTCCATCTTTTCTTTGCAATGAGAAGTGTTTATTAAAATCCTTTTATCTATGCTACATAAATCACTTACACATGGATCTATAATAGTTTATTTCTGGCTGTTATGCTATTGTTTATTTGATATATGGCTTACAATATTGAATGTCTTTTTTCATCAGAAATATTTATTTATTAATAATTCAGCAGATAAATGGTTTTAGATTGAGCATTTTAAAAATGTAGGCAAATCAATGAAAAAGGACACAAGGCCATATATTATATGGATATAATAATTGAATCTCATGCATTAGACGGTTAATGTCCCAAAAGCTCTGTTTTTTCCACACTGTAAATGTTTCAGAATAAACATCTAATAAAACCCATTTCATTTATTGCTTTGTGGAGACTTATTGCTTTTGTGAAAACTTGTTATTGAACACTAATGGAAGTTAATACACATGTTCACATCCAGAAATGGGCTAGAAGAAAAGAGGTAAATTCATCTCAGACTAATGAAGATTACCCAGAAATAATGATTCACATTGATTTCAACAATAGTTATACACAGACTACAGGTAAAGAGCACAGGATCAGACCCAAAACAGTATTTGAACTAGCATACATGTAGGGTCCTGGCAAATTCACGGCTCTGAAAAACGCATCACAGACCATGAAATCTGATCTCCCCCATGAAATCTGGCTATTTAGGGGAGACCAGATTTCACAGAGTTGGGCTGCCGGAGTGCGGCAGCTGCTGGCCGGATCCCACCTCTGAAGGCAGGGTCATTGCCAGCAGCAGTGCAGAAGTGAGGGTGACATGGTATGGTATTGCTATCTTTACTTCTGTGCTACTGCTGGCAGTGGCGTTGCCTTCAGAGCTGGGTGCCCAGCCAGCAGCCGCCACTCTCCAGCCACCCAGCTCTGAAGGCAGCAGCACAGAAGTAAGGGTGGCAGTACTGCAAGCCCCAACAATAGCCTTGCGACCTCCCATCCACAATTCCATTTTGGATCAGGTCCCCCCCCCAATTACAATACCATGAAATTTCAGATTTAAGTATCTAAAACCATGAAATTTATTATTTAAAAAATCCTATTACCGTGAAATTGACCAAAATGGACCATGAATTTGGTAGGGCCCTATACATATGTGAGAGAAGGGGATGACAAGAGAACCGGGTGTGCTAAACCATAGAATGTGGCCCTGAGGGTCTTATCTCATCACATACAAGGTATATGTTGAGAGACAAAAAAGGACAAGGTTCTATGTAAACTGGTAGCAAAGAATACAAAAGGTTGTGTTGTTATTCTTTCATCCCGGAGATGGAGAAGGGAATGGAAAGCACTAGACGAAGGGTATTCACATCTCATGTGATATGTAGGAAAACTGGACATGCAGTTCTGAAATAGTGAAATTTAGAGACATACTATCATGACAATATATTACATCAATAAGAGCCACAATTCAGCATCTGAAAGGTATGCAGAAGCATATTGATATATTGATATATTGTAACAATCAAAATGAGTACCTATTACATGAAAAAAATAAGCTTCTTGTTAATGAAGAATGAAGGCTGTATATTTAATTTATTTTTAAATTCAAGAAATACAAAAGATATGAGTGACCAACCACATGGATTCCACTCTTGCACCTCAGGTGCATGATTTTGGCCAGCAGTGTCCTTTGGTATTATACCTGTGCCCTAGATGCCCTCATACACAACCTAACCAAGAAACATGAAAGGTAGAGCGGCCCCAACCATCCCTCAACTCTTTCTTACAGCAGTGAGATGGAACCTGCCTCTCCACATGGTATTAGCATTAATGTTTCTTTGTTACTAGTTAGCTTTCCTAGGTAACACCCACTCCTGGCGACAGGGTCACTGGAATAAGGGATCAGAGTGACTGTGACATGGTATAAAATTTCCAAGTGCAAAGCTTAGTAGTGGCAGTATTTACCGGAGCCCAGGGTATAGGAAGCCTGGGTTGTGCTGAAGCTGTTCTGCTGAAGTTCATGACAGCTCTCAAAACAGAAAAATCTCTCTTAGATTGATTTACAAAGCTGACAGGACAAAACCATTCCAGAGTACACCTGGGCTATTCATGACATTTGCAGAGAGGGTTAAGCTTCAGGCAGTAGCCTCAGAGATTATCAGAATTGGTCTCCCACTGCATAAGAACATGTTACCAGCCAGCCAGGTTAGAACCAACTAGCCACATTAGAGCTCATTGCAGTAGCGCATAGGCAGCCTCTGCTGCCCGTTTGAAGAATGTTCCTATTTCTGAAATTTGTAGGACAGCCATGTAGAGCTCAGTCTACACATTTATACAATCATCACTAGAGGCTTCCAAATGGAATGTCCATTTTGGTAGGGCTGTCCTGCTGTCATTGTTTAAGTAGGACTCCTAGTACCCATCTCCAAGGAAACAGACCATTACTTGCTCATTTCCAGAACTGGAGTCCATATGGACAATCACTCAAGGAAGAAAGAATGGCTACTTACCGTACATGAAGTGTGATTCTTTGATCTGTTCACATGAATTCCACAACTCACCCTTGTTCTCTGCTACAACAGAGTTTTCTTGGATTCGATACGGGCAAAAGAATTGAGGGATGGTAAGACTCACTTCACCTTTTATGCCCTTAGATGGGGAGGTGCAAGGACATCTATGGGGCCACGTCTTCACCCTACACACTGCTGGCCAAAGAAAGATCTTGTGCACATAGGGCCATGTGTACACCAAGAGTGGATTATATGTGGATAACACATCTCAAAGAATCACATTTACTGTATGGTAAGTGAAATAGTGTCCCATTAAGAACATCACATATGCTGTATATGCTATGTATTATGTACAGGTAAATTGATTATCCATATGTCTCAGGAACATGTGAAACCTTCTGCAAATCTGAGGTTTGGATAAATTAATTTCAGTTTCTAAATTAAATTTTGATTCAAGGGCCAAAGTGAATGTCAAACAATCCAAAATTCAAGCAAGCAGGAGACTGATGACTGAACTGTACTTACATATTTAGAAATACAAGGCTCAATCTTGTCCCACAAAAGTCAGTTTTGCCACTGATTTCAGTGGGTCAAATGGAAGATGAGGCCCAGTTACAGCAATATACAGTAAAAGTTTGCTAACTGCACTTTGCTAATCTATATACTTTGTAATTCACACAAATGGGGCAGTCTTCCTCATGTTCTCATAAAATAAACACAAGCAGAGTCCCACAGTGAGTTACTATATTACTAAGAATGAAATCTTAATATAGAATATGGGCAAGTACATTATAAAATATCAGAAATTGAAACTCCAATAGTTGTCCAAATAAATGAACATTACATATTTTTGTTCACTTACAGATTGCCGAGAGTCTCCAAGTCAGTGTGAATTAGTGAGGTTCTACTGTACTAAAGCATGCATTTAAGAAAAAAACAAGACTAGACTAGACAATACCATGGGCTGGATTTTGCCATCCTTCGTTATGCTAAATGGCACCTGGATTATTTCACTATTAGTCCCACTCATTTCAATAGGATGGCTCGTTCTGTAGGGTACTGCTTAGTGCAAGTAAGGATCTCAGAATCTGTCCCCGTGTACATACAACATGGCTACGTTAAAGCTCCTGCAGAAAATTTAACATTTGCATTTCCTAACTTCCTTGATTTAAGTGCGTAACCTGAATATTGTGTAAGTGGAAGAAGCCTAATTTTCTCATTCTTGTAAAGAAACAGAGAAAGGAAAATGAAAATGAAAAAACTAAAAAAACCCACTGTCTCCTACATGTGGGGGGAAGCATGTGCCATAGGGCTGCTATGTGTTCCTCTCATGCAGGCAGGGGGAGGGAGGAAGCAGCAGGACAGATAGGGAGTGAGTGGAATCTTGACTCCACTCTCCACAACATGCCTGGCAGCCTAGTTACACCAATGTGTTGACATTACACTGCAGCAAATACAGAACTTTTTCAGTTTACTCCCTCCCTGGAGCAATGGGGAGATCAGAAGAGACAGTGACTCACCCGCGCACACTACCACACTGCCCCTTACTGAGGCTTGATTGCAAACTGACAATCTGGCCCAAAATATTTTGAGAATGCAATTTACATTTAAAAATGTAGTCCTTATTGTAGGATCCATAACAAGTGATTTCACCCATATAGTCATACTTCCTAAATGCTTTCTAGGCTGTGCACAGAGGATAATATCCATATTTACTGTTACATGCATGGACTGTTCACATTTTGCCTCTGGAGACGCATAAAGATAAATATCAGCTACTCATTCAACCGAGCCCATCTTACCAAATCTTACAGTCTGGAGATTAAAAACGTAAGCTACAGAACTTGTATAAGCGGGCTTCTTTGCCCCCATGCCATCAGCATCCAGGTTCCTGCAGCCTCAAACCCTGAACCTCAGCAGTATAGGCAAACCTAGAAGAAATAACTTTTTTTTATTTTTCCGTTTGAGAACTCAGGGGCAGCTTAATGTTAACCTTCACCTCCTGTTCCTATCTCTTTCATAGACTGAATGTTTTGTAGACTGAAGGAAACATTAAAAAATTTACCTTATGGAAGACTCTAATACTGATGAAATACTCCTTTTCCAACTCTAATTTCTCTGTTTATTTTATTTCTTTTAGCCTTCATTTCCGCAGCTTCACATCTGGTCAGAGTGAAGAAAGGCTTCACTGAGAAAGGCTAACCGAGAAAGGCTTTACTACAATTTCTCATGCAGGCAGATAGTAGAACCTAATCCTATCTAGAACCTCATGGGGTCAGACAATTCTATTCACTCTAAAGCAAAACTCCATCTTTTGAGCTCAACCACTTATGTATTAACTACTCTCCTATTGACTGCTACAGAAAATCTTTGCTATAGTAATACTTGTTGGTGGCATTGGTGTTTTCCATTGGCATGTCAGGAATTTCAAAAAAGAACTACCAGGTACATGAGGTAGCATTGTGGGTGCATTATGTACTGTTTGCTTAGTACATTAACAGATGGAATTAGTTTATCACTAACTACTCAGTGTTCTTAGCATTCTAACAAAATTTTCTGAACTGCAATATGAACTAAAACCTCCTGTATGTAGTTTGATGTAGCCATGTCAGTCCCAGGATATTAGAGAGACAAGGTGGGTGATGTAATACCTTTTATTGGATCTGTTGGTAAGAGAGACCGGCTTTGGAGCTTACACAGAAGAAGAGTTCCAAACTTTGTCTCCCTCTCACCAACAGAAGTTGATCCAATAAAAGACATTGCCTCACTTGTCTTCTGTCTCTAAAAAGCTCCTGGCCACTAAGATCGCAAATAAGTTACACCCATGGTAACAAAATTAACTAGCCGTTTCCAGGGCCGGTGTAACCATTTAGGCGACCTAAGCGGTCGCCGAGGACACTAGGATTTGGGGGGGTGTCATTTTCTTCGGCAGCGACCACGGCGGCTGGATCTTCAGCCTCCCCTGTCACTGCTTAGGGAGCTGGGGCAGGGGAGCGCGAGGAGGGCCACCTGCAGCAAGTAAAGGGGGGGCCCCTCAGGGTACGGGCTTGGGGAGAGGACGCAAGGTGGAAGTTTCGCCTAGGGCATGAAACATCCTTGCACCGACCCTGGCCGTTTCCTGTTTTTTTCCCCAAAAGTATTGCTCTGTACTGTGTAACAGCCGTGTTTGAGTCAGCATAATCGTTTCTACCTCCAGTTTGCTTTTGTTGTGATCTCATATCTGCCCAAATACTGTCAACCATAATTACTCTAACTGCAGATTCAGAAAACTTGGTTCCTTTCTGGAGCCAAAGTATCTATTCCAGTTGCAGACAGATAGGCTGAAGTTTCACAGTATTTTCCTGTTACGTTACATTCATTAACCCAGCACTGGCTAATTAAAGGTGGACACCATTTCTTGTATTCATCTACCTAAAATATCAGCTTTGATTTATTTCTTGAAGAGATACGAAGGCATGACAATCCCTGTTGAAACGTTTCACTATTGCTTTATAGAGATACCGTACCTTATTGTGATCTCTCACCAGATTTACAGAGGTGTAACTGCACTGACGTCAATAGAATTACTCTCGATTCATCCAGGTGTATGTGAATTCAAAATCAGGCTTAGTCAACTATACAGGCTACTCCCAACAGCATATTTTACTTAAGCCCATTAAAGAGACATTGCTAATGAATTTTTTATATAACATCCTATGTCCAGAGTAAGCCTGATTCTGCTATCAACTATTTCAGTGTACAACCACTGTGTTCAGTAGAATGAGATCACTTTAAAACCAGTGAGATGTCAGATTTAGTCCCAATGATTACTTTTACAGTTCTGATCAGGAACTAGAGACAAAACTAGAGCTGCTCAGTATTTTTTTTTCCCCTCAAGTAAAAAAGGTTTTTCCATTGAAAAAAAATCTTTTTTGATAGAGGAAAGTTTTAATGAAAAACTATTTAACGTCCAGTTTTTTATGTTTATGACTTCTTAAAATGATAAAATAAATATTTATGAATAATCATTAAAATTCTGGGAATTAAAATTTTCAGCTCTTAAAAAGGTAGGTAATGTTCTTATCTAAGAAAAATGAAGATTTTTAAAAAAAAGTCATTTTGAAACCCTGGAAAATGGGAACATCTTTAAAATTTTGGATTTTTTCCATGATTTCCTCCTCCCCCTATTTTTTTGACCTGTGCTAGTCAGAACAAAGGGATTTGAAAATAACCTGTCCACAACTTGATATCTCCTACCTGTGGCATTCTGTCAGCCTGCAGACTTCTGGAATTGAAAGGGAAGAATTGTTTTTTTCGTAGGAAGACAATAAAAGGAATGAGAACTGTCGGAGTGTCATGTGGAGGTACATGAGTGACAGAAGCCTCCTTGTTGAGGAAGGAAGATGGATAACTGAAGAAACAGTTGCCTTCCCCTTGACAAATGTTATTTGTATTCTTCCCTTGAAAATAGTCAAGGCCAGCATTACCTGGAGAAGTTTCTGGGTTAATGTAAACTATTTGGTGCTAATGAATTACCATATTATTTTTCATATATGTCAGATTTATAATTTAATTTAATACACTACTGGAATGTGCTCAACTACCATGGTGATCATCACAATATAAAAGCCTGACTAGAACTGAGCTGGACTGCAAGTACACTGAATTAACAGCGCATAGGAATATTGCACTGGTGTACAAGACCTCCCCAGCAAAAAACTCTGTTCATAAGTCTGTTCCTACAGCTCTGGATCTCAGCTGTCGGAAAACTGTCAATTATTATGTCAAATTGTGGAGCATATTGTGGGTTTGATACTCTTGGAGCCCAATTCTACAGAGGTTCTTCAGGTACAGGACTTGCATGGAAATAAATGGGAATTCTTCACACAAAGAGCTTGCAGACTAAAACATAAAAAGTTTAATAGGGACCAGGATGCAAGACAAAAAAAAAATAAATATTTCCAGCACTAAGTGTTCAAACATGATTTTATATGAGTTCTTTTATTTGTCTTCTGGTTTCTGACCCTTACGGTGCATTCAGGGCAAGCTATTCTCTGCAACTCTAAGGTTCAGAAATTCACTTTTTTTTAAATGAAAGCTGAGTATCTCAATGTAATCATTTCATTCCACAGCTTTAAGAAAAAACAAATGTCATGAGTCTCACAGTAAAATCACGAGAGCGACAATGCACCAGCAGGCAGTAAGCTAGACAGCACTCATATTCTCTTTCAATTCCCTCTTAACCCTCTTCTCCTCTGTATCAGATATGAATTGACAGATTAGGGTAAATCTGTCACAACAGGTGCCCTGGAAAAACATCTCACTGGCTATTCCCCAAATCCTAAAACCCACAGTACACACTGGCATAATAAATACAGGAGCAGGGCTGGCTTTAAGGTGATTCCCAGAAATCGGGCCCCACGCCTCCTAAGAGGGATCCGCAGCATCCAGAAGAGGGGCCTCGCACCCTCTGCCAAAGTGCTACTGGAAACAGCTGCAACTGACTGAGCTGCTGCCAAATTGCTGCCATCTTCAGCGGCATTTTGGCAGCAGCTCTTTTGAATTGGGCCCTGCACTTCCTAAAGCCAGCCCTGTACAGGAGTTGTGACATTTAGGGTGGCCACTCACACATTCCCCGAATAGCAGGCATTCTAGTACTTCCAGGAATGGCATGGGCATGCTCCCATTGGTGTGACCCCACCCGCACTAGCATGACATGGTGCATATAAGATTGTGACACATGGAGGACACCATTTTGAAGAACACCTTGCAGGGCCCATGCCAGCATGATCTTACACATACACCACATGCAATGTTGCAGGGGTGGAGTGGCACACTCTACAAAATGGCATCCCCTGTCTGAAACCAGTCAAAACCATGTCCCACTTTTGTCTCAGTACTGGATGAGGAACTTTCCTCCAAAAGAGGACTGTTCCCATCTTTGCTAGCAACTGATAGAGCTACACTGGTGTTATCGATGCCTCACCAATCTACTAAAAATTCTTTGAGGGAGGTCAACAAACACGTGGACAAGGGTGATCCAGTGCACATAATGTACTTGGAATTTCAGAAAGCCTTTGACAAGGTCCCATACCAAAGGCTCTTAAGCAAAGTAAGCAGTCAAGGGATAAGAGGCAAGGTCCTCTCATAGATCAATAACTAGTTAAAAGATAGGAAACAAAGGATAGGAATAAAGGTCAGTTTTCACAATGGAGAGTAGAAAACAGCAGGGTGCCCCATGGATCTGTACTGGGACCAGTGCTGTTCAACATATTCATAAATCATCTGGACAAGGGGGTAAACTGTGAGGTGGCAAAGTTTGCCGACAATATTACATTACTCAAGATAAAGTCGAAAGCTGACTGTGCAGAGTTACAAAGGGATCTCACAAAACTGGGTGACTGGGAAAGAAACTGGCAGACAAAATTCAATGTTGATAATTGCAAAGTAATGAACACTGGAAGAAATAAGTCCCACTAGATATACAAAATGATGGGGTCTAATTTAGCTGTTACCACTCAAGACAGAGATCTGGGAGTCATTATGGATTGTTCTCTGAAAACATCTGCTCAATGTGCAGCAGCAGTCAAAAAAAGCTAACAATGTTAGCAACCATTAGGAAAGGGATAGATAAGACAGAAAAAAAAATCCATAATGCCACAATATAAATCTATGATATGCCCACACCTTGAATACTGTGTGCAATTCAGGTCACCTCATCTCAAAAAAAGATACATAACAATTGGGGAAACGTACAGAGAACGGCAAGAAAAATGATTAGGGGTATGGAACAGCTTCCATATGAGGAGACATTAGAAAGACTGGCATTGTTCAGTTTGGAAAAGAGACAACTGAGGAGAGATATAATAGAGATCCATAAAATCACAAATGGCATGGAAAAAAAGAAGTGCTATTTACCCCTTCACATAATACAAGAACCAGAGATCACCCAATGAAATTAATAGGTAGTAAGTTTGAAAGAGACATAAGGAAGAAATTCTTCATACAATGCACAGTTAATCTGTGGAACTGGTGCCAGGGAATGTAGTGAAGGCCAGAAGTATAATTGGGTTAAAAAAGAATTAAATAAATTCCTGGAAGCTAGGTCCAGCAGTGGCTGTTACCAAGATGATCAGATTGCAATCTCATGCTCTGAGTGTCTCTAAACCTCTGACAGACAGAAGTGAAGACTGAACACCTGAGGGGGGTGGGGCAGGAGGAGGTGGGGGCAACTCAATAAATTCCCTGTTAGTTCCTTCTGAAACATCTGACATCATCTGCTGTCGGAAGACAAGATACTGGTCTGACCCAGGAAGACCATTCTTATGTCTATGGCAGTGGTTGGAAAACTAAGAAAAATCTTATGATATATAAGGCTACATTTGGCTTCATCTTGCAAAGCCTAGGTGGAGACCCATGCACATCTAAGAAAATGGCTAAAAAGTAATCAGCTGCCAAGATATTCCTGCCTAGTTGCAAAAAACTTAGCCAAGTACTCTCAGCTGCATGGTGAAGATCACACTTAAACAAGGCCTGCCAGACATGCCCATACTCTGCCCTCTGCTCTCTCAATAGTTAAGGAAGAGGGTATGCAAGGGGCAGGAGAATGATTTCTATTTGGTGTAGACGCCGCCTCCACTCATACTTGCAACAGAGCACAACTTTGCTTTCCTGCTGCAAAACCACACCATGACTTACAGGCTCAATAATGATCATCACTGAAATAAATTTAAAAGCAGAGCTGATGAAAGAGAGGACAAGCTTTTCAGAAGTTTTCTTCCATTTGTCAAAATTTCAAGTTTGTTCAAGTTTGTCCAACTAGCCTTGCTTAAAAGCCAGAAGAATAACCTTCATTGTAAATATACTAAAACAAAAATGTGCTAAACAGACTTTCAAATCCCAACATTCACATGGAACAAATGTGGTCATTTAATTAATTTTTTACATATATTCACTTAAAAATGTGCAAAGTGGTTGTGAGTGAAACAGTTTCCCCTCTGTGTTTAAATCAGTTTTTGCTTCGTAATGCTAATTAAGCAATCCAAACAGAACCACCATAATAAAACATACTGTAGAATAACTGTACAAGAAGGAGTATGCTATTAATATATTCAGTGACTAAGACTTATGAATGCAAATATCAGCAGTACAGCTAGGGACAGATCCTCAGCTGGAGTCAATAGAAAGATGTTGATTGACACGAGCTGGAGATTCAGAATGTGGCATGAGGACACAAAGTAATTGAATATTTGATTGCCAAGGCTATTTATTCTCTTTTCTCTTCACTTATATGTGGTGCCAGAGAAATCAAATTTGTCTTTAAATTAACTCAAAATACAAGCATTGGTCCAGACTGTGCATAGACAGGAAGGAGGACAGAGGGGGGCAAACTATGGCCCGCGGGCCACATCCAGCCTGTGGGACCCTCCTGCCCAGCCCCTAAGCTCCTGGCATGGGAGGCTCGCCCCGGCCTCTCCCCTGCAACCTCAGCTCACTGTGCTGCCATTACAATGCTCTGGGCTGCGGGGCAGTGAGCTCCTGGGGCACCGCAGATACAGAGCCAATCTTGACCCGGTGCTCTGTGCTGCGCTGTGGCGTGGCTGGCTCCTGCCGGGCAGCGTGACTGCAGCGCTGCCAGCCACCGGTGCTTCAAGAAGTGTGGTAAGGGGGCAGGGAGTAGGTGGGGTTGGATAGAAGGCAGGGGAATTCAAGGTGTCAGGGGGCAGCGGTGTGAATAGGGGTTGGGATTGTCGGGGGGAGAACACGGGGGTTGAAGGGGGGCAGGGGTCCCGGGATGGCAGTCAGGAAGGAGAGAAGGAGTTGGATGGGGTGGTGCAGGGCAGTCAGGGGCAGGGGTTCTGGGGGGAGCATGGAACAGGGAGGGTGGATGAGGCAGGGATCCCAGGGGGGCTGTCAGAGAACAGGAGGGATTGGATGGGCCAGGAGTCTGGGGGGCTATCAGGGGGCCAGAATTGGGCTGGGGGGGGTGGATGGGGAACCACGCCCCCCTCTCCTAACCATCCCTCCATATAATTTCCAAAATTCAATGCGACCCTCAGGCCAAAAAGTTTGCTTGTCCCTGACACAGGGCGTCTTCCCTTGTGCATCCCAACTAGGGAAAAGAACAGTCTGAGTCCCTGAGATCGGGGAGAGCTATGGAGAAGCTGCTCTGGCTGATTTCCTGTTGGGCAACAAGGTCTAAGAAAAGAGGATAGGTCAGGAGTAGGCAACCTACGGCACACGTGCCGAAGGCGGCACGCAAACTGATTTTCAGTGGCACTCACACTGCCCAGGTCCTGGCCACCAGTCCAAGGGGCTATGCATTTTAATTTAATTTTAAATGAAGCTTCTTAAACTTTTTAAAAACCTTATTTACTTTTCATACAACAATAGTTTAGTTATATATTATACATCAGTGGTTCTCAAACTTTTTTACTGGTGACCCCTTTCACAAAGCAAGCCTCTGAGTGAGACCCCCCCACTACAAATTTTTATATATTTAACACCATTATAAATGCTGGAGGTAAAGTGGGGTTTGAGGTGGAGGTTGACAGCTCGTGACCCCCCATGTAATAACATCACAACCCCCTGAGGGGTCCCAACCCCCAGTTTGAGAACCCCTGTTTTAGACTTATAGAAAGAGACCTTCTAAAAATGGTAAAATGTATGACTGGCCCACAAAACCTTAAATTAGAGTAAATAAATGAAGACTTGGCACACCACTTCTTAAAGGTTGCCGACCCCTGGGATAGGTGCTCTTATGACTCTGCCAAGGTACAAGCAGAAGAGCTATCAATGGATTTTACTCCCTCTCATACAAAGCCCTGTGGATGGGAATAAACTGGCCCCTGGCTAGAAGAACTTTCACATTAATGCCTAGATTTGACAGAGAATAAAGGTTGCTTTTAGGAGAAAATGTTTTGTGTAGCAAGGAGATGGGCACAATTAACACAATTTTATAACATAACTTGCTGCTCTAGCATGGATATTTTGCTTCTTTCAAACTTACAAATATGCTTCTGATAGAGGCATGGTGTACACATTTTTTTAAACCGATTGGCTGGTGTCCCAGTTTCTGAAGTAGTATTCATATAATTATCCTCTGGGCTTTATGTTTAAAAGATTAGTTTAACATTAGGAAAGAGGCTTTTCTGTGTTTTTTTTTCTGCCCTATAAAATTTTGAACTCTGTATTTAAGGGGAAAATGAAGCTGGTTTTGAGAAACAGGTTTAAGATAAGATTTCCATAAAGAGAACTTTTTGGGGGTATAATTTTCTCCTTAACTAGCATTTTTTAAAAATTCTGTTTTACATACAAATGGCTCATTGTCTACCTGATGTCAAATAAGTTACTTAAAATTATATAATTGATGATTATCCTGTATCCAGAAGCCCTTGCAGGGTATACAGCAGAGTTCACCAGGTTGTAGCAATAAGTTTAAATACCAGGTATAGTCCCCCAGACTCAGCAGAATAAAGTCTCCATCTCTTTGTGCTTTTTCCTTTATTCTCAAAGACAGAGAGTAAAAAAAGGTGGGAAACTAGCATTCCCATAAATCACAGGATTAAGTGTGATCCTCGGTATTCACAAGACATTTCACTACACACTTCACCCTTTAGACTTACTCCTGCTCCTTGGCTAATTTGGGGCCCCACAGTTTTTACCAGCATCAAGCCCTGCAGTTAAATCCAATGAGTCACCATTTAATTAAGTATCAGAGGGGTAGCCGTGTTAGTCTGGATCTGTAAAAGCAGCAAAGAATCCTGTGGCACCTTTTAATTAAGGTTCTTTGTCTCAATATCACAGGTGCCTGAACTTTATAACAGCAAAGGGCACATTGACAACTTGCCAGAAGTGCAAAAGCTGATTTAGTTAGTATATACAGTACATGTAACACTTCAAAAGTACAGAATAAATGCACACAAATATAGCATTTGCTTATGCTTGTGCCTTTCTTGATTAATGCTGAAAAGGTGCTGCTTGTTTGAATCCACTAGCAGGTGGTCAGATCTGACCTCATCTTGTAGTACTAGGGATGTGGATTAGGACAAATTTTAGTGTTCCAGATGTTAGATTTGGGCATTTATTTCGAACTCTTCATAGATGGAGCTCATATCCCAATTATTGTTATTTTCATTCCAGTTCTATCCTTAGATTGAGATCTTAGCAACTGTGCCAATGATAGAGGAATCACACTCCTGTCGGTGCCAGGGTAGGTCTTCAACTGAGTCCTCTTAGAGAGAATGCAGGATGCCATTGATCCACAGCTACGAGATGAACAGGCAGGTTTTCGGCAGAATAGACCATGCACGGACCAGATAGCAACGTTTTGCATCATAGTCGAGCAGTCCATGGAGTGGAACTCCTCGTTGTACATCAACTTTGTTGATTATGAGAAAGCGTTCGATAGCGTGGATCGAGAGACCCTCTGGAAGCTCCTTCGGCACTACGGCATCCCAGCAAAGGTGGTCAACTGATCAAGAACTCATATGACGGTATACACTGTAGAGTGATCCATGGAGGGCAGCTTACTAACAGCTTCCAGGTGCAAACTGGAGTCAGGCAAGGATGCTTGTTGTCACCACTTCTCTTTCTCCTCGTCATCGATTGGATTATGAAGACATCCACTTACGAGCGTAGGAATGGAATCCAGTGGACGTTGTGGACCCAGCTTGATGACCTGGACTTTGCTGATGACCTTGTGCTCCTTTCGCACAGTAAACAGCAGATGCAAGAGAAGACCAACGTAGTGGCAGCCACGTCATCACAGGTTGGCCTCAACATTCACAAGGACAAGACCAAGATCCTTAGGATTAACTCCATCAGCAATGATCCAGTCACACTGAATGGAAGCCCCCTGGAAGAAGTGCAGTCCTTCACCTACCTAGGTAGCATCATCGACCTGCAGGGTGGCACAGACGCAGACATCAAAGTAAGGATTGGTAAGGCAAGAGCAGCCTTCTTACAGCTCAAGAACATCTGGAGCTCCAGAGAGCTGTCTTTGGCAATAAAAATTCGACTGTTCAACTCCAATGTGAAATCAGTCCTACTGTATGGAGCTGAAACCTGGAGGACAACCAAAACAACCATCAGGAAGATCCAGACCTTCATTAATAGCTGCCTCAGAAGGATTCTCCAGATCCGCTGGCCAGACACCATCAGTAACATCCACCTCTTGGAGAGGACCTGTCAACTCCCAGCAGAGGAAGAAATCAGAAAGAGAAGGTGGGGTTGGATAGGACATACACTACGTAAGCAGCCAACTAACATCACCAGACAGGCACTGCGGTGGAACCCCCAAGGCAAGCGGAAAAGAGGCCGTCCAAGAAACACCTGGCGACGCGACCTGCAGGCTGATAGCAAAAAAATGGGCTATACCTGGAACCAGCTAGAGCGAATGGCCCAGGATAGAGGACTCTGGAGAGCTGTGGTTGGTGGCCCATACCCCGTTTGGGGTGACGGGCATGAGTGAGTGAGTGAGTCTATCCTTAGATTAACCCCATGTGTTATGTACATAGATACTGAAGGGTTTGGCAGAGGCCAGGTAGTGGGGATCATGCCTAGTGGAATGACGCAAAGCAGGAACAAACCAGTGCAGGAGCTAACACACCCAAGGACAAATGCTTTGAGCAGCTGTTGGCTTACTGCTGCTTCTGGACTTGAGAGCATGTCTGTTGGCTCCTCCAATCTGGTGATTCAGCTCCAAGTCCTCTGTTGCTCACTAGGGAGATGGAGCTACCTGGTCCTAGACTCAGCTGCAAGCCCCTGACATGGTTTAAGTGGCTGATCTTACGTGTTCCACAAACAGCCAGACACACAGTAGGCAGAATTAAGGTCCGAATCGTAGTCTTAAACCTTTAAAGCAAATTGGGGGTAATTCAGACATATAACATTACTATTATATTTTTTATAATTTTAAAATATAAAAAGGCCACCGTATAATTTTCACTTTCTTTTCTATGTAATTATAGCCATTTTCTAAAGTAGCCCGAATGTAAACACAGAAGTGTAATTGTCGTTTTCAGTGATAGCTAGCCAAAAGTACTATTTTAAAGCTAAAAGCCACTAAACGATTGTCATTTCCCACACTAACAGTGTCTGAAACTCCACAAATTCAACTGCAAGCATTTATTGGTTTATGAAATGTATTGATGACACAAATGACTGGAGCTAGGAATGTTCTAAGCTCACAAAGCGCAGCATCCTCAAAGTCGGGTAACAGGGTCTTCACACATTGTCAAGGAGCACAGGAGCATGTGCACCAGAATAGTTTTGATATCAATGGACTGAATAGTCAAAGCTATGAATCATCCCGAAACCCCTTGCAATGAGCAATACAATAGGTTTTTGTGGTGATTCGTAGCTTTTAGCGAAAGCTGTTTCACTTCCTTAAACAGTTCTGGGGGGGATTTAGTTTTGTATTTTGTTTATTTTTTAATATCAAAATTATATCACTCAAAAGAGAAAAGACCACATCTCTACAACTTTTTCATTGTCCTTTTATATCTAACCTCCTCCAGAGGACAAAGTTTTTAAGGCTGCGATAAATCTTTCAGGGACAGTTAAAGGCTAGAAAAGTTAAAACTTTCTTCAAAGCTGTTTGCTGGCCTGATCAGCTGGGCAGATAAACATTTACTGATTTACTCTCTTCCCTTTCTTATGATACTTCTATAATAACATTCACACTTTTACCTACTTCTATTATGTATTCTCTGGACAAGCATCCATATTTTTAGAAGGTAGCTAAGCAGTGAAGAAACAGTATTCTAGTTTGCACAGCTCCTTGCATCATGAAGAATACTGACCTCTTATCTGGAAGAGCTTATGATCTGAAAATTCATGATATCAGGTTTACAGTTGTGAAATGCAACTGGTAGTCAGATACCAGCAAATGCCCATGGTACCTTCTGTTAACACATTCATCTGCTCTATCAGACACTTAAGCTGGTCTAAATTAGAAACCATTTCATCTGTATTACCAATAAGAGCAAATTCTGGGTGAAATCCTGGTCTTAGTCAATGAAATATTGCCACAGAATTCCATAGGGCCAGGAATTCACCTCCGCCGTGTCTGAGGTCTTAAGGCTAGTTCTACAGCACAAAAGAAAGCAGGATTTAAGAAGCTGGACAGGGTTGGACACCCAGCTGCATGGCGGGAGGCAAAGCTACACGGGGGCTCAAACACAAGGTAGGGCTGGGGGATGAGGGGATGAAGCACAGGTAGAGCAGGTGCATTCATAATAACATTCTGTGTCCAAAGATACAGGCTACTTTCCGCGGAGGAAATGCATATTTCAGAACACAGCTGCTGGTGCAATGTGTGGATTTTACAGCTCGGTCTTTGCTCGATTACACTTTTGTACGCAGGACAAAAACTGAGTAATAAAATAATTCATATCTTCTATGATCAAATCTTTTCTTTTTCCCCCTCCAAACAAATCAGAAACAACTTTTCTCATAAATAAATAAATAGCATAACCCAAGTTTTATTTATTTATGTATCTATTCATTTATTTGATTTGAACAGTATGGTCTAATTGTAGACAGAAACCCTTTAATAGGCAGACTTAATAGTACTAGGTAGTAGACAGCTTCTTCTATCTTTCCTTTCCTTTGTTTGTCTATCAATAATGCATATAAAGGAATGCATAGATTTTCATGCCAGAAGGGACCTTTATGATCATCTAGTCTGACCTCTAAGCATTTCCAAATGCAGTGCTCAAAGCATTTCTATGGAATTGACAGCTTAGTATCTTACACAAAGAAACCTGAAAAATCTTTGGTGACAGTTAATAATCTAAGCAGTATGACCTCCTTGACATATTCAGCTTTCTCAAACCTGAGAGCTTTGAGAGCTACCCAGACAAAATTCAAAACAAAACAAAACAGACTTCCATGAGAATTTTTATTTTCATGAGGACTCCAGGATAAGGCCTCTGGGGTAGCCTCTGTGGATTATACTTTAACAGTTGATACATGTTTAGAAAACAACAAATATAGCATGAAAAGCTAGCAGAGGATGTACTTAATTGAAAGTATACAATACTTCATATACTTCTCTGCTTCATTCCAAAAGAGCAGATCACTTGCCATTGTGCCAACACTGTGTGTGTGTCTGTGCGTGTGTATAAGTGCATGTTAGAAGTTGGATAAAATTAAATTAATTAATTTGTGGATCATCTTTTCTGATCATCTTTTTTCTCCAGGTAACAGTGAAGCTACTCATTTCTATAATCTGAACATATGAGCAATATTCCTCTGACATATGTGCTGCCCTTGGGTTTAAATGGGGGGGGGATCTGCACGAAAAGCAAGACTACAGGTTCACCCCTACAGATGTCTGAGTACTGCTGAAAGAAATGCAGAGTCAGAGTGCTAACAATGCTAATGCAGTGACTGCTCAGTATCTGTTCAGAGAGGATACTACACAGTGCAGAAAAAATGTGTACAGTGGTGGTCAGCAATTTGAGCAAACCTCTAGACCTTCAATGAGCTGAGTACTGAGAAGAGGCTAAAGCAGAGGTGAAAGTAAGCTGGCACAGTCTGATAAAACATACGAGCAAGAGCCGGTACGCCGTGCCAGACCGGCTTCCCCAGGCTGGCGATTTAAAGGGCCTAGGGCTCCCCACAGCAGCTGGAGCCCATGGCCCTTTAAATTGCCTCTCAAGCCCCACTGCTGGAGCCCTGGGGTAGCAGCAACAGGGCTCCATCAGTGATTTAAAGGGCCCAGAGCCTCCGCAGCTGCTAGCTCCAGGGGTGATTGAAAGACTCCTCCTCTTCCAGCTGAGGCCACACCCCTGCTCAGGACTCCGGCGGACTGGTAAGTCCTTTAACTTACTTTCACCCCTGGGGAAAAGTGAGTGTGACCAATAAAGACAGAGGGTAGTAATGGCATCAGTGCTTTAATTCTAATCTAGAGAATGCAAGTGTTATGCATTGTGGCCATTTTAAAGATTTTCAGCTATTCCTGCCAAACAGGAGTCATGGTTTGCTCCAGAGTGCTTGCCCACTATTGGGGCTATTCCCAAGAGAGTTTTTGTCTCATGGAGTTTCCTCTTTATACTTATATTGTTGGTTGGTTTGCCCATATAAGGAAGAAAGGAGTTCAACCCACTAAACCAGTAATTCTCCTAGACCTGTGGGGCTCCCAGGTTTCCATGTGCCTTAACCCTTTCTGGTTTCCTAGCAATGCGGCTCTCCTTTAAGAGCCTCATTGCTAGGGATACCCCAGCCTCAGGCAAGTTTCCACAGCACAACAGAGAAGTGGATAAATTAAGGTTAGGCTTCGCAAAATTCAAAGTTCATTTTTTATAATTCCAACAGATAATATCAATGTTTATTTTCAAGCATTTTTTCTATTTAAATGTTCAATATTGTGGGAAATTATGATGCGGGCGTCAGACAAAATTATTCAATGACAGTAAACACTGACATTCAAAAAGTGAAAGCTGTATAGCCACTAAAACACAAACTCTAATAAGTTGTCAAGCAGCATTTTCCTTACTTAGCCTATCTGTAAATGTTTATTATTGTTGATGGAAATATTTTTTCATCAGTTTGTGTGTACAGTGAAATTGACATTTACCAATAAAAATGTAATCCATCCAAGCCTAATTAAGGTTGACTGTGTCAATATTAACTGGGTCCCGTGACAGCATGTTACCTGGGCCTGGTCCCCTCTTAGCTCTGGTCCCCACCTTGCAATAATTTGAATCCTGTGGAATCCCCATGGAGGACTTTCTGTGGGGTCAAGGAAAGGGGGCAAATGATGCAGCAGAGACAGTACTTCCCCATCTCATGCCCTCCCATGCAATGTCTCCCAGGATTTTGTTTGCTCTGTGAATGGAAGATGAAGGACTACAGGGATCTTAGAATAAACAGATAGCAACAATGAGGGTCAGTCAATGACAGTTATGTGTAGTAAGATAAGGCCCTGAAACATAAACTCTTGTATCAGAGGCCTGGTATGAGGCCTAAGACCTGAACTCAAGTAATGGTCAAGACTTTGCTAACATAAAGCAAAGTTAAGCTGTGAGCCAGAGGCAGGCCCCGCTCACAGAAGCTGGGAAGGAAAGGGCTGATGCTGCAAGAAGATACATACCTAAAAGGTACTGGACACCAGATATCAAAACACTCCAATGCTTGCACATTCCACACACACAACAAGGAACAACCTGACCCATCCTAAAGACAGGGGCAAAAGGGTAATAGGATGGATAGAGTTGTTTTGTTCGAACCAACATGTACAAAGTGAGAGGCGACACCTTGCTACATAGAGGGGTTGCACCTTGCTGCGTAGAGGGGTTGTTCCTCAATACATCAGGAGTGATGTGTAATTTCTTTGTACCTGTGTATAAGATTGCATCCCTGGGGCGGTGTCTTTGTCTGGCCTAGGGGGCAGTGGAAAGTCCCGCCACTGACTGAGCTGTGTGCATTGTCAGGGGCACATATTCGTAGTATGTCCTGTAGAGTCTGCTAGAAACTATTACTGTGCTTCGTCTGACAATAAACCTGGCCGGGTACCTTTGTACCTTATTGGAGTCTGAGGTCACTGGGGGTTCTCTTGGGGTCTGCTGTGTCAGCTATCTGCGCAGAGCGAACACACGCACGCAGCCGACTATTATCAACTTTGAACAGAGCAGAGCACCCCACCAGTAGCATCTGACAACGTTATGTTTCTAATAAGAAAGAAGCTAGCTATGAGGGAGAGAGTCCAATGGTTCATGAGTTCACACGTACTAGGCATATTATTCTTGCTGAGCACCAGACTCAAGCACCTGCTCCCTTCAATTTGCTTTACCTTATTGGATTGTAACAAAGCACCATGCTCAGCAGCGGAACCATTGGCTCAACCCTACTTGCTTGGAAAGCCCAATATTGTTCCATTGAATTTAATAGGAAATTTACTGTTGGTTTCTAGGGCACCAGTACTGGGACTTCACAACCATCATCCACACACCTGTCTGAAGGTTTTACACTGCTGCTCTTCCCCACAGTATCCCTGCCAGACTGGGCCCAATCTTTTAAATTCCAGTGAAGTTTCCATGAAGGCAAAGGTGCATAAAGGTAAACACATTAAATTGCCATTTAGGACACTCAAATACCATAGTTTTAACTTTCATTGTCTATGTGTTTCACTTAAAAGTATTTTTAGCTGGAGTAATGATTGAGTCTCACATTAGTGTTAATGAACAAGAATTCAGCAAACACCAAGGTAGGGCCCTACCAAATTCCTGGTTGATTTTAGTCAATTTCACAGTCACAGGATTTTTAAAATTATAAATTTCAGTTTCAGATATTTAAATCTGAAATTTCATGGTGTTATAACTGTGGGGGGTCCCAACTCAAAAGGATGTCATAGGCGGTCTCAAGGATATTGTAGTGGGGGTTGCAGTATTGTCACCCTTACTTGTGCACTGTTGCTGGCAGTGGCGCTGCCTTTAGAGCTGGGTGGCTGGAGAACAGCAGTTGCTGGCCAGGAGCCCAGCTCTGAAGGCAGCAGCACCGCCAGTGGCAGCACAGAAGTGAGGGTGGCATGGTATGGGAAGGGTCCTCACTTTTGGGGGGAATGGCTGGTGGGTCAGCCTACAGGTGGGTGACCACCCAGGGTGCGTGGTTGGGGTGGGGGTGTTCTGTGGTACAACCTCCCACACACACACACAGCCAGCCTAAAGCCCTCACCCAAGCACAGGGATGGGGAAGGGCTCCTACCGTATGCCAGGCTCCATGTTGGTCCTGGCCAGGCTGGTGAGGGAAAGGACTTCCTCTTGCCCTGCAGAAGCCGCTCCTGGGGCTGGGTCAGACCTAGGTCCAGGAACCTCCCCCAGTTGCAGGAAGCTCTATGGCTGCTGGCTGGGAGCCCAGCTCTGAGGACCGCACCACTGCCAGCAGCAGGGCAGAAATAAGCGTGTCATGGTATTGTCACCTTTGCTTCTATGGTGCTGCTGGCTGCAGCACTGCCTTCAGAGCTGGGTGGGCGGCCAGCTCTGCCATTCTCCAGCTGCCTTGTTCTGAAGACAGCACAGAAGTAAAGGTGGTAATACCACGACTCCTTACAATAGACTTGAGACCCTCCCCACCCCCAACTGTCCCCCCTGTTTGAGAAATGCTGGTCTCCCCTATTAAAAACTGTATAGTATAGGGTTAAAGTACACAAAAGAGCAGATTTCATGGGAGAGACCAGGTTTCACAGTCTGTGATATGTTTTTCATGACCATGAATTTGGTAGGGCCCTAACCATAAGTGAACACATATTTGTGAGGTCAGACCAACGCACAACCAGTTACATGTGAAACAGACAAGATTGTCCATGACCATTACAGGCTGTTGTATCCTTGCTTTGCGTTGTTTATATTGTTCACGTAAGGTGTAGTCTTACTTCAAAGTGGTTAACAGCAACATGATAAAAATACCACCAACTTGCTTTGTCATCGGCTGTTGCTCCCCAGTTTCTGGGGTCAACCTAACATGCATTCAAGTGTTGCTTCAGTGTCTCTTTATATTGTTTGTACTGGCCACCAGGAGAATCCAACAACTATTAAGGATTTCAATATTGAGAATCCGGTCCCAGTGTTGATTCTTCAAATAGACCGAAAACAGTGCCTATGGAACTGATCAAGTTGCCTAATGTGGCGGCGATATGTTGTCCATGTCTTACAACCTTAGAGAAACATTGTAAGCATGACTGTCTGATAAATATTTAGTTTAGTGCTTATTTTGACACCCCTATCATTTCATAGGTGTTGTGACAGCATTCCAAAGACAGAGCTAGCCTTGACTGTGTGATGGGTAATCTCATAATCAATTTTGGTATTCTGTGAAAGCATACTCCCTAGGTACCAAAACTTCTCCACGGACTTGAGAGGATCATTGTTGATCTTAATATTTGGTTAGAGATGAGCATGTATTGGCACAGGTTGGAACAGCATTTCAGTTTTCAGTACTTCTGTTTTTTTAGGCTGACTGTGAAACCAAAACAATTGACGGCATGAGCAAAGTGATCAATTATAAATTGAATGTCATCAATCAAGTGAGCAACCAGTGCACAGCCATCAGCAAATGAGTAAATCTGCCACTTTTGTGCGAGCATGGAAGTGTTGCAGATTGATCAACTTCCTTTCAATGAGGAATTGGACAAATACTACTCTGTCAATGTCATGAAATGCATCCATAAGCATAGATGAAAAAAAAAAAGATGGAAAAGAGCATGGGAGCCAGCACGTTACCTTGTTTGGTTCCATAGATGACCAGAAAGGGTCCAATATCCCACCATTTTCCATTGCACTGGCTATCATCCCATGGAAAGAGTAAATCATAGAAATAAACTTTGCAGGGCATTCAAAGTTTCCAGAATGCTTCACAAAAGCCTTTGCCAAGTCAACAAATATCATACAGAGGCCTTGCTTCTGCTCCCAGCACTTTTCCTGGTGTTGATGTGCTACAAAGATCACGTCTATAAAGTCCTGTCGAGATTGAATTTCACATTGAGACTCAGGGAGGACAGTTTCCATAAGACAGACTTAATACCTATTCAGTATGACCCGTTCAAGAACTTTCCCAGCAACAAAGAGCAGGGAGATGCTGTGGTGATTATTACACTTTGCTCTATCACCCATATCCCTCATCTGGATGCCCAGCTCTGTGTTTAGGCATATAAGTGCCAACATGAATGCCCACATGTTGACTAGAACCCCAAGTTTGACACATACATAGGTTTCATATGCATTCAGAGTGCCCTACTTTGGATCAAAATAAAGAACATCTTGAAACTTACGTTTTGTTCTTTCTTCACTCCCCTCCCCTCCCCACATCATAGCAATATCTCTGTAATAAAAACAAGGTTCTATTTGTTTCAGATAACTTCCACTGGCATTATGATGCTGCTGCCATAAAATGTACTGCTAATAATTTCACTATAATTTGTATCTCACTTAATTATTTACTAATGATCTGTCATTAATGAATTTTAAAAAACCCATGCTAATTAGTCTCATAGAGCTACCTAATAAATTTGAGTTTTTTCCAATATATCAGCTTAGTATGCCAGATTCTCTGGTACGCTCTGGCCGTGTTGCCCTGCATCACCAGCAGAACCTGTCCCTAAACCCAACATAACTGGTCTGGAGAATATTATTTCCAGGTAAGGAAGGTCTTCTGGTGGTACAGAGTGTAAGAGCTCTTATGCCACTCCCCCTCCTTGCTACTGGCATAGCAGGAAAAAACACAGTGTGGCTAGAAGGGGACGTAACTGGGATGCCTGTGCCATGCCTCTGACCTTTGATTGCATTTTGCTGTAGGAGGAATAGCCCTGTACAGTCTGCACCAGGATCAGGGGACTGCAAAGGTATGCTGTAAGCCTACCTTGTACACAAACCTGTGACCTGCACTGTGTGAATGTCAGCTGCCTGCATCCAAGCACCTAGTCATTCCACAGCACATTTTTCTCTTTTACCTACAGCAGAGTATATTATTTTTATGCTGTATCTCTCTCTTTTTTTTTTTTTAGCTCCCTCAGTGCATATGCTGACATTTAGCAGTTCTGTTCACAGGACTGAACTGGTATTCAACCTGCCAGACCACAAACAAGAGATGTACCAATTTCAAAATCTTCCAGCTCACTGATAGCTCTTCTTTCTTGACAGATACATTTATTCCAGATTCCCCTTTTCTCAGCTTCTCCCTCAGGCAGCATATGACAACTTCTGTGATATTGAGTACGATCCTTGATGATAACAGCAGGATTTTTACACTGCCCTTCAACAGATCTCCACTGGTGTTAGCTTACTTAGCTAGTGAAACATGCAAGGACATTCTCTCCTGCTACACTTTTTTCTTCTTCCAGAGAAACTTTGCAGCAAATTCCATTATTCCTCAAACACATTAATCAATTATTAAAACTTTTACATACCTGATGTTTATTTTATTCTATCAACTACAATAGATGACTTACACTTGTATTTTATCAACACTTAACTATTACTTTACTCAGTTATGAATTAGTCCAAATGGCAGACAACATGTGAGCTGATGAGGCAGTGTTTAGCGCTCCTTAGCTATGTGGCTTGTCATTATAGCTCTCCTCAAAAAGCTTTTTCTCCCTCAGGGAGCCTCTAATACAATATTTAGCTTGAATCCTAATGTAGCTAGTTCCATTATAACTATGTACACAGACTCAAAGGCAACTGTAAGCAATGCAAAAATAGATCAATACTAATCTAAAATGTTGGTGTGTAATTCTAACAAAGCTGTTACTTACCATTTCAATTGTATCATCCGTTTTATGTTCTGATTGGCTGCTGTTACTGAATCATGCTAGTGACTTGAAGAGTGCTAAGTGCTACCATTCTTAAAGATAGAATAATGTTAACAATTGTAAATAAGTAGTATCACTTCAGTGTTGCTTACTCTTGCTGGGCTTAACTTTCTGATCCCATTTAGTGATTTTGTTTTACTTTGTTTATTCAATTTTTCAAGTACAAATATATTTGGGAGAAATAAAAAATGTAAAAAACCACAAACAACTAACTGGGATTATTTTAAATCTAAAGAGAAGCAAATTGTGTTCCTTTGCAACACCAGGTATGTCAATAGACAGCACAAATACACATATTTTTCTGTTACAAAATAAAAATGGACAACCATCATATTTATCACTGAATTGTTTTTTAAATCTACTTTGAGCCTCAAATTCTACTATATTGAGAAAAAATAAAAATCTGACTAGAAATCTTGGTATTTCTCTCTAAAATTTAGATTTTGCCATTTGAACAAGCCCTGTGATCCATTTTAAAGGATTTTTTAAAAAAGAAATTGGTGGATAGTTAAAATTCTTTAAGATTCCCTCCACCCCATTTTTCCCCCTAAGCACAGGCGTCCAAACACCCTCCAAGTTATTTGGAATTATTTCAGCTCATCCCTACCAAAGTGAAATATTAAAGAGCAAGCTGGTTTTGAAGACTTAAATAAATGTTAATTTGGGGAACACAGTTCATTTCAAGGTTCCATCAATAAATTTTGCTTATGAAAAATAGACAGATTACTGATGAAACTTGTAATAAGAAATATTAATTCACGAGTACCATCAGCTCACAGTTTTGTATAACATGGAAGACCTTATGCTGCAGAGTTAGGGATCTCTTTCCAGCTGTCAAATGATGGATTCCCTGGATTCTTGCTAATTGGCTATACACCATGGTAAACAAGTTAGCTAATTCCAGAACACTGAACTGATTAACATTGGGTTATATTTATTTATTTATTTATTTATTTATAGAGAGAATAGTTTTCAATGCTGTTTTTGCTTCACTGACCAACAATGGGCTTGATTTTAAAAATTAAAGCTGCTAGGCTGCAGAACCATTAAAGGCATGTAGAAAAAGTGGAAGTGTCCAAAAAGTATACTTACAGCTGTATTATTTTGAAAAACAAAACTATGGTGTAATTGAGACTAGCAGTATGGACATTTTGTCCTCTTTGTTCACTCAAAACTTGAGGCATCAGAACTCACTCTCCATTATAGCTAGTCAAAAAAAAATAGATTTTTCACAAAAAAGAACCAAGATGTTTTCCCTGTTTTATTAAATCAAAAACATTGTTAATGAAAATTTTCTGACCAGAACTAATTTCACTCTTTCCCTCTTCAAACTCATGACCTTTCACCATGAAGAAGTCTAGTTTTAAACATACTGAGCCAAATTTTCCTCTCACTTACACCAGTGTAAAGCTGGAGTAATTATTTTGATGTTGACGGCTTTTCTTCAGATTTGCGCTGACTGGTGTAAAAAGAGGAGAATTTGATTCATTAGATCCCACTTTCCATTATTACATTTGTGGTATGCTCCCTTGTTTGCCTATAAATATGATTTTTAAAGTTTTGTTTGTTTGTTTGTTTGTTTTTAAGTGTTCAGAGCGATATTCTCTGCTGGTATAAAAAGACATCAGTGGAGTAGTGCCAGTTTACAGCAGCAAAGAATTTGGATTATAATTTTAAACACCCCAAAAAATCTCTCACAATCTTACATTTGTTCACAATGCAGGTGTCCTAGAGTGATCATATTAGCACTGTACCTTTACAAAAAGGAGCAGAGGATCTGAGCGGGGAGGCAGGGAATGAAGTAGCAAGGAAAGGTGCAAGGTCACTACACTGGGAAATGTAGATAATGAAGAAAAACTTACTGTGAGAAGTTTTTTGGATGTCTTTTGCTCCAGTACATGGGCAGGATCAACAGAACAGAATTGTGATTTGAAATAAAAAAAATGTGTTTGCTTTGATTCTTTGATTCAGTCTGAACAGATATCAGTAAAATTACATTATTTGGACCCTCCACTCTGAGACCCAAGAAATAGAAAGTATGGATTTATATATTGCATCCAATTCTGCCCTCAGCTACGTCTATGAATTCCCACTGAAGTCAACTGGAGCTGGGTATGCAAATCTCACTGCTGAATTTGCCCTCTGTTGTATATTAAGGTTTTGCATATATTTAGCAGTATAACTGGCCACCAAAACATATTTCATGGGCTCAGTCTTCAAATGTGCTCTATATGCTGAGTGGGTCGGGGGACACCAAAAGGGCTTATGCAAGAACCTTATCTTGGTGCCAGTTCTACACCAACTCTGGCATATTTTACAGCAGCCTTATGTTGACTGACCATGGCACTACAGCTGGGAACTGCCACAGCACAGCGGAGAGCGCCCCTTTGGTCCCAACCCAACACATTCCAGTTGCATTGGCTTTCCAGACATTTTTCATTGTTATATGGGCCCTTTGTGTCTAATATGGCAAGCTGAGGTTACGATGAGACTTTTGCATTTCCTTACTTAGGAGTATTTAAAACTGCAACCTTAACCTTATATTAACAGTTCTCAATGGAGGTCACTGTGTCCTGTCCAAATACTGAGCCAGCCCAATCTGGCTTAGCTAGTCAGATCTAACAGCATGAGTTGCTATTTCTGTGTATATAAACTGTTGAAGTCCTTAAAGATATAAAAAAATTAAAATGGTGTGCAGTGTCTTCTAGTTCCTGAATTAGCAAATCAACAGAGGAAAGACTTATGCTTATGTACAGCAATTCAGCTTGAGTATGAAAACATTAATTGTTTACTGTAATATGCTGATTTATAATTATGAAATCAGTAATTTAATTGGCATCTAGTGCAATACAAACATTCCTAATGTCATTATCTAAGTGCTGATGCTTGATGCTTTCAAACTCAGCTGAACTGTCAAAAAACACTTTTGTTAAATCTTTGTACCTGCTAAACTGACAACTATTACAGAAAAAAAGCTGAAAAAGTGCCATTATACAACAGCTGGAGATGATGTCTTTACATTTCAACCAAACTGAAGCAGTTCACTGTTGGTCACCAGGCATATGTCTCACTGCTGACAGAAACAGTGACTGCACCAATAATAAAAACACATATTCCTGGCAAACAGAAACTGCCATGATGAATTACATTAAAAGTGATTTGTATGGAGGTTTCTGATTATTTCAGTCTAACTGACACAGCTTTATCCCTAGATGCAAGAACAGGATTGTGTGCTGGTGAGCATGTTTGTGTGTGCGCGGGTGCATGATGGGAGGTGTGAGTTACAGTTTAATGTAATGCTGCCCAGGAGAAGATGAGGAAAAGCTATTTAACAGAATCAGAGATAAGCAGAACAAAAGATAGGATCAGCAGAGCCAACTCGATCTATTTGGGTTAGTGTAAAAAGTGTGCTGCAAGCAGGGCTCTAGCTTTATGCCTGCTGCTGCCCGAGCTCCAAATTACAGCTGAAACAGTAGGAAGTTCTTAGATCTTCTAGCCCCAGGTGAAGAGGTCTGATCTTCAAAGTAGTAGCCATGGAAAGGGAGGTGTATCAGAATAACCTTACAACTATTAGTTGAACAATAATCAGCATGAGTAAAACTTCATTTTGAAAGATTATTCGATGGAAGGAGGTGAGTTATAAACTGGCTTAGGCTGGGGGAAAGAAAAACAAAAATACTGAATTTAGTAATCACTCTAGTTTATTAAGCCTGATCTACTCAGATTTTGTACTAGTATAATTATTTTGAATAAGAGTTGGATAGCGTGAACACAGTAACAGAAGTACAAAAGTGCCTTCTACGCCACACAAATTAGCCACTTGGATAGTAAAAGTAGTACAAACTATGGGTATTAGCAAGGTCTTAGGATTTGATGACAGAGAGAAAATCAATTTAACATGCAAAAGAAAGTCTAAATTTGATAGCAAAATATTTTCTGTTAGAAACTATTAATTCAAGTTAACTCTGGAAATTCAAATGAATGAAAGTGATATTAAGAGCTCCTCAGCCTTAGTTCAGAAGTCCCTGGAGTCATACGTGAGGCTTGTCTACACTTAAAATGCTTCAGTGGCACAGCTTCGCCAGTGCAGCACTTCATTGTAGACACTACCTACGCCAACGGGACGGCTCCTCCCACCGGCATAGATACTATACTTTCCCAAGAGGCTGTAGATAGGTCAATGGAAGGATTTCCATCCACACCCCTGAGAGGTGTACCCAATTAAATTCCTAGCGTAGACCAGGTCTCAGTTTCTTACTACCACATATTAACTGTATGAACATATGTCAATATCATGCATTATGTAGCAACCTAAATATCATTGGACTGTTAGGTATTGTTGAGCTGCGAAGAGCTAACATGAGCCCAAGCTTGTTAACATGCCTGATTTTTGGTTATTTCTAGCCTTTTTCCCTATGTGCAGCACAAGCTCACTGCTGTGTTTCTCTTCCATCCTCTCTAATCCCTTCCCACTGGAGCTGGGTGAATTTTTTTGACAGTTTATTTGCCAAAAATTGCAGTTTTGGGGGTGACCAAAACTATTCACAAATTCAACACAAATTGAACAAAAAGTTTTGGATGATTTTCTGGGTGGGGCTAGATACACAAAACTGTAGTAGTGACAGCAATTCACCTTACTTTCTATAGCAGAGTGGTGAGGGTACCAGAGTTAAATCCTCACAGTGGAAAAGGGCTTGAACTTGGGTCTTCCTCCTCCCAAGTGAGTGTGCTGACCCCCCAGGCTATAGGGTGTTCTGGGGTGGGACTCTCTCAATCTCTCCTGCTGAAGCTGTTCCATGTTGTATAAATAATTAAACAGTAATTGGAGGCACTTCTACTTGGGTCTACCTCCCTCAGGACAGTGCCCTAGCCACTGGGCTCCAGGGGGAACACCATCTGTATAGAGAATCTGGCCCTTTGATTTTATTTTAAAAAGATACATATACTTGGCCACAAAATGTTTTGTTTGATCCCAAACTTTCCCCTCCAACCTTTTTGATTTAATTGTTTTTTTTTAAAAAAAGATCAGTTTTGGTTTGAACCATTTTTTTATATTTTATTTTTTTGGAACTAGCAGCAAACCAACAAAGCAAAAAAATCAGTTATTCACCCAGCTCCGGCTTTTGTCACTCTTTTGTTGCATTTAGTCTGAAATTAGGCCTTGACCTGCAAAGACTTTGAAATCAATGGGACTATTACAATGGGTAAAGCTAAGCACATATGTAAATCATTGCAGGATCTGAGCCCCAGACTAGAAACTATCCATTTTCATATCTATAATCTAAGATGCTTAGCACAGCTTGAACATTATAAAATAAATTAGCAGCAACACCAAACAGGGAAATTAATATGAAAAATGCTGTTGGAAGTTTCAGGTTATGAATTTAAGTGTTCAAAAATCAGGAAATATGAAAGGTTAGGCTGAATGCTTAAGCTTAACTCCTCCTCGTGACTATTCATGACCACTAGTCCTTAATTACATGATAACATATATTTCTCAATGAATACAATATACTATACAGATTTTTTTCCCCTGCAACTTTAAGTATAGGTGTGTGCAATATCATATTATTGTCTTTTCTTCTGTGTATACATATGGTATAACATATACTGCACTGTATATTTAAGGCAAGATATTGCAGTGATGGGTCTGAGGATTGTGAGATAGCAGCAAGATATTAGCCATTTGTAAGGCTGCTGAGCATGGTAATTTTTCACCCATTTTAAAATAAAAGTGAAGCAAACTTAGGGTGCTTGCAGGAGCATGCTGCAGTAGTGTGTAAACAGACCCTCTTTGAGCTCCATTAAAAACATGCTGTGTTTTTACAATTTGAATATACTCCAGGTTCACTGCATTCAAACCTCTCTAATTTGTACTAATGGAAGATTCAGGAAGCCTAGAACAGTTTGGTGAGAATAATATGTTTAATTAAAAGTAGCACAAGGGAAACATTCACTTGTTCACTGTGCTATTAGACTTGGCCCCAGTGCAGCTATAAGTACTTCCCTCAAATTACATAGTGGGACTGTGTTGACAACTCTCCATTTTATTGTGAGTCTCATTTTATTTGGTATTTTCCTTAAAGCTCCCATGCCTGGAGGCATGTGATAACAAGAGGATCTGAACTTTTTCCACAACCATGAGGGCTAGAAACATACTGAAACAGCTGAGACAGTATGCTCAGTATATCCTAAAGGGTCAGAAGCAAGAAGACATAAAGAACCTCAAATTTATTTGTTTGTTTTAATCTTATGATTTTTGTGAGCCTGACTAATGAGTTTTTGAACAGGCGGGGCTGACAATATTGCGGACTTGGGCAATGCCTAAAGTTAAGCACATGCTTAAGTGCTTTGCTGAATTAGAGTCAAAGTCTAAAAGAATCCTGAAAAGCAAACCAAAGTCAATGAAACTTGAGTACATGCTTAAAATTAAGCTCATTCTCAAGGACTTTGTTGAATTGGAGCTCAATCTTGTTTCTGTCCAAGCTAATTTGGATCTTGTCCATGTAAACATTTTTATTCAAATGAAATTTAATTCCTCCCCACCTTGAATGAATAACTATGAAATGAGAAGGAAAATGTGGTCAAAAATTAACCTGGATCTGAATAATAGAGAGCTAAAAAGAATAAGCTACAAAATATATAAACATCTTGCTAACTCTTTATTTTATAGAAAAGTTGACTCAGAAACAGAGAAAGCATGTGCTTTGTGCATTAGTGCCAAGGGAAACGCTCCACCATGTTCAATAACATTAAAATTGACATAACATGACTGAATGTCAAAGGTTGATGGAATCTGGCATGGTTAGAAATATTAAATAGGTAGAGATTTTGTATAATGTTCTTCCATTTTTCATAGTTTATATACCTGTGAAGAAGGTTCATTATTAGTTATGAAATGCAACCTGCAGTATTCAATTTTTTAATAGACATAACAGCAGTGAGAAAAAGATGACTTGGAGTAGAGTAAGTGCTTTTGGCATATCTGTCAGTTTTACCCAATACTGTTCCCAATGTATTCTGCACAGGATGTTTTTGGCAATGCATTTAATATAAGCCAAAATAAAGAAAGGAAAATCAAAAATAAGAGAAATAAACAAGAAACCTGAAGTTCAAATTGCTGCTCTCAGAACATAGTGTTTACAACGTTTAGCTATGATTCTATGAAAGAAGTCCATACCCTCTTTTTCTGCATTTCAGTTCCTAAGGATTGAAAATCATTCATTTTATTATTACAGATTTCATTTGGGCAAATGGATGCTTTAGTGGATTAGCCCATGGGCTGTCACAGCCGGTTTCTAAAATAGAAAGCAAAGACTATTAGACTGTTGTAAAGTGTTCTGAGTGATATACATTGGTTGATTTAAGTATGACATTTTCTGCTTTGTTCTCTACAGCACAAATTTCATAAAAATGGTGTAATTTTCACTTCCAGGCTTACAGATGAACAGATAAGCAGGTCCCATTTGCAAAATAATATTTTTGCTTCATTTTTCTCTTTCAGTCTCCTTGCTAACTTCTATTCTACAATAAAATTGACAGAGAGGAAGGAAGCTGTGGCCAGCATAACATTAGCTATGTCCTATAAATTAATTGTTTTTTCCCTTATTTATATATATTGGGACCAAATCCCTTACTAGCTGAGGCAGCTAAAGATGTACAACACATCTGTGAGCAGACATGTCTGACACACAAAAAAGTTGGACTAACTCCTGATAATGTATTTGTATTTTTTACCCCTTCCTATAGCCTTTAGACATAAAGTTTCATCAGTAATCACTCTGAAAATAAACTAAAACACATGTGTCTCAGAAACAGCTATATTCCACTTATGTTTCCATAACGGTACATGAGGTTTTATGCTTTGGCTGCAGAAGACAAAAATATCTTTTTTCATAATCCAAAAATTTATCTTTGCTCCAAAGCATAGATTTTTCAGGAATGCTTACATTGTAAAAAATGGGAGCGAAAAAACAGTTAGACTTTTACATCAATCAATTTTAGGTCATGTGGAGCAATTGCTCCTGTTGTCAGCATAAGTAAAGTTTTCTACCTTCCTTAGAGGCTGGTTTTTCAGACTCTGCAGCACCACTAGCCCCTGCTGAACCAGCAAAAGAAGAATCAATTTCAAGACCCAAAGCTTAAATTGCCCTGTTTGGAAGTATGCTGTATATCAACTAGGTTCCTGGATCAGTCCCCCTCAGATATTTCATTATATTAAATATCCTATTCTAAATTAGGTATAAGTTACGTGCTATACTTTGGAGATAATCATTGTAAAAATTAGCATTTATGTTATTATTTGAGAGCAATGATCTGTCATTCAAGCCAAAGTGTGAGGAAACAACTTATTGCAATGATGAATTGTGTGGCATGAAACCTCATGCTGCTACATAACAAAGAATACAGTGAAATGTGAAGAAATATATTTAAGTACACTCCAGCGTAAACTTGTGGAATATTTATATAGGCTCTTCTTTACCCAAGCAAAAATCTTTCTAAAGTGAACGGGAGTTCTGAGCCAGTGTTGAGACCTTGGGAAATTTTCACCTGCCTCTGCAGCATGGGGACAGGTCTCTTTCAGGTTTAAACTAGTGTTTAAATGGTGGATTTTCTGTATTTTGAAGTATTTAAATCATGATCTGAGGACTTCGGTAACTTAGCCAGAGGTCAGGAGTCTATTACAGGAGTGGGTGGGTGAGATTTTTTGGCCTGCACTGTGCATGAGGTCAGACTAAATCAGGGGTCAGCAACCCTCGGCACGCAGCCCATCAGGGTAATCCGCTGGTGGGCTGCAAGACATTTTATTTACGTTGACCGTCTGCAGACATGGCCCGTCGCTGTTCCCAGAGGCTGAGGTTTGCTGTTCCCAGCCAATGGGAGCTGCGGGAAGCGGTGACCAGCACATCCCTGTGGCCCGTGCCACTTCCCGCAGCTCCCATTGGCCAGGAACGGCAAACCATGGGCACTGGAAACTGCACAGGGCTGTGCCTGCAGTCAATGTAAACAAACTGTCTCGTGGCCCACCAGTGGATCACCGTGATGGGCCACGTGCAGAAGGTTATTGATCCCTGGACTAGATTACCATGGTGGTCTCTTGTAGCCTTAAAATCTATGAGCAAGAGAGTTGATGTGTAGGTGCAGAGCAGGACCGCGAAGCACAATCTTTCCCAGTGCTGCTCCTGTCATAAGGGTAGAGGTGGATGCAATCTACAGCATCTGTTCAATAAAGCATATTGCTCCCCCTGGCATGTGCTGGCCTCACTCCATAGGCCAGTTCAGTGAGAGGCAGATCCATGACCCTACCTCCTTCCAATGTCCTTTAGCAGAACTTTCTGCATTGCCAATCTCAAGTGTTCAAAAAATTATGAGTCAGGCCCCTGAAATCCTGGGACAAGATTAAAAATTGTGACATTTAAAAAAATTATTTACCTCCTGGAGTTTGAGCCTTTATGGTGAACTCAGGCTTTTCCAAGCTTTACTTTGAAACCGTGAGGGCTACAAACCGTTTTTGTTTTTTTTTTTTTAAGTGAAAACTGAGAAACTCACTTAATTCTATATTCAGGAACTTTAGGGAAAAAAAAACCCACACCAAATATCATACACGAGACTTGCTGTGACAAAATCATGAGGTATGGCAACATTCTCTGGGCAGGGCAGGAGCAAGCAGCCCTTTTGTTCCAGGGAACATAGGAGCTGTTATATACAGCCAAGCAAGGAGGTTGGAGCTTGCTGCTCATCCCTGTAAAGCTGCACGTAGGCCTATATGAAGATCACAGAATTGAGTGCTATGAGATATTCTTCTTTTGCACTAGTATCCTAAGGTGAGATAGTGACAAAAGCTAATTCTCCACCTTCTCACCCTATTCAGGTCAAAACATCCAAAATTCGCTGCAAGGATTTTAGTTTTGGATTCCTCTGGTCCAGGCTGAGTGAAGAATAAGCTGTGTTATTACATAGTGTTTCAAGAGTTGTATCTGAAATATTTTCAGAACTCAGGATGTAAACAAGGCCTCTGGACTGACTGCCACTCTTTTCACTCCCATGTTAATATCCAGTAAATGCTCTAATCAGAGTTTTTTTCCTTTAGTATTATTACTACTAGTTACTGATACACTGATCAGCAGAGTACAAAGGAGCATAGGAAGTGCCATACCATCTATTTTGATATCCTATCTCTGACAGTGGGAAGTACTGAATGATATAGAGGGAGATGCAAAAAATTCCCGATAAGGGACAATTATGGGATAACCTTCTCATACGGTAAGTTTTCTTTCTAACCACTGTTAGTTAGCATTTAGTTTATGCCCTGAAGCATAAAAGCTGATATCCGCAACTGTATTATGCACCTTGCAGAAAAAAGATAACATGATCCCTGCCCTGAGGTGCTAACAGTCTAATCTGTAGACATTACCCAGTGATGAGAATAAGTTTCTAACATGCCCATCCAAGGCCCGTCTTGTTTTCTGTAAAAAATTTAAAATAATAATTAAGACTAAATTGGCCCAGTAGCCCTTAAAAAGAAAAAAAAAAGTCACTCTAATTCCTAAAACTAGACAAAAAGAAAATAATCCAAAAGGACAGAATTTATGAAAACAAACAGATAAATGTTGACAAACGTGTAGACCCGAATAGAAGTGCCTGGCATCAAGCCGTTAAGTGTCTTCTCTGCAGAGTTAATCCAGGGTTTGAGGATATGTCTACACTGCAGCTGGAAGGTGTAATTTCCAGCTCATATAGACGTACACATGGTAACTCTGATAGAACTAGGGCACTAAAAATAGCAGTGTGGCCATGTCTATTTTGAGTATGCTAGCTCAATCAGAATTAGCACATGTATGTCTACCCGAGCTGGGAGTTGCACCTCCCAGCTGCAGTGTAGACACATCCCTAGTCAAGTGTTGTCCCTAAACCTGCATGTGTCCACACAAAACCATCTCACCCAAAGTGGTGGTGCTTTAAATCCAGACTAGTTAGCTCTTCTGGTGATATAAGCCAAAGCCCGAATGAGGTTTTCACTCAGGATGGTAATGCACCCATTTTGCAATGAGGATGTAAGCTAAACCATATAAATGCTGATAAGCCCTCCAATGACTTCCCACAATTCCCTCATGTGCCCAGAAGGACAGAGAAGTTTTCCCATTGTTCACTAGGAAAAGTCATAGGACAGCTCAGCTTAATGCAGCACAAAATAACATGGGATATGGCCCAGAAGTCCTAGCAACACACATGGGTGAGTACAGCACCAGGGAGGACATGATAACTCGGATATGGCTTGGCAGGGAGGCTGCTCAAATCTGAGGCAGGAGAACCTGGATAATCAGACCTGGGTGCTGACCATCTGAGTTAACACATACCCTAAGACAGCCTCAGAGGGAATTGGCAGACAAGCCCAGAGTGAGAATTCCATGGACAGGGTCCCTGAACTAAGAAGATCTTGTCCCAGACTCAATTCAGAACCTCACTGTGCAGAAAAATAATAAAAAAAAGAGAATCAAGCTACAGAGGGAGAGAGAACAGCAAGAAGAGTTTCTAAGCAGCATATTTCTGGAGTGATATATGGGGAGGTTAGACTTGAATTTCCTGGAGTTTTAAAATAACAGTCTTCAGTTTCCTATCTCACACACTACCTTATAGGGCCATTTAATAATCACCCAGCCAGTCACTTTCTGTTGTGGTGAATTGCTTTAATACTACTGAAAGGCCATCAGCTGAACAAAGAAACATATAAATATCTATAGATTTGACTTTTAGGAGTTTTTGTTTGTTTTATTGTCAATGGCAAAAACAATCTTGAAAAGTTGAAAGTAGAATTAATGATAAATTTAGTAGTTCATGTGGAATAATCTGCCTTTCAAATAAACCAGTACTGCAATTGCCTTAAAGGCAGAAACATCTGCTATGGAGTCTTGCCTTGGTTGAATACAGCAACCTGAGATTTTACTGTTGATCAGCTCTGCTCTCACTAGTGCGTAACATTGTTGTCAGCTGGAATTATAAACACTATAGAAACTTCATGATTTCATCGAGTGGCACCAACCTCTCCCCCTCACCAAAAAAACCCACTATGTTCAGGTAGGATGAATATATAGAGGTAGAGAGTTAATGTCAAAACATATTTACATAAGAAAAGGCATGGTCTTGGGAAAATGCTTCTTCGGCATGAAAGCTCATGCATACATACCTCTCAGAAGGATTCTGTTCAAGAAACAGATGGAAGTTTTCATATTTCTCAAAATGAAAGGTGAAGAAATAGGAAACAGCCTGTAGAGAACAAGGCAATCCAAACAGCTCACCAGTAGCTTAGCAGTTGTGGAAAAAGCTCACAGCTTGTGACAAAGCCAAAAGTTATTGCAAAAATATATTGCGTTTGACATTTAATTTGCTTCTTTTACCCATAAGAAGAAGAGGAGAAAGAGAGGTATGAAATGGGAGAGTACCACAACCTGACTGAGTTTGGATAATGAACAGTTAATTACAATGAAACCTGTATCAGAGACCAAGCTTATTTACATGGCCGCTTGTCCTGAAACACCACCCTGAGGTATTTTGCGAATACACCACCTCAGAAAATTCTGGTCATCAGAAAAAGCAGTCACATGTCACAAACAAACAGCAGCAAATGCACAGATGTACTAACTGAGCAAATATAGTGTCACTGGGCAGGTGCCACGGCATGGGGCAGGCTCAGTGGGCACAGGTTGCTGTTGCTCTCTTCTGGAACACATCAGTGCTGTTGATCCTGACTAGCACTTGGGCTGGGAGAAATTTTTTCAGGCAAACCATTCCCCCCTGTCTCCCCACTCCTGAAAAATGCAGGTTCAGGTTGACTGAAACATTTTGTGAATTCATGCTCCGCCAAAATGAAAAAAGAAAGAAATGTTGGAAATGTTGAATCAAACCATTTGGACATAACCAAAATGAAATATCTTGATTTTTCAGCCTAAAGTCCCAAGGGGATTTAGACACCATCACAAAACCAATGGCAAAGCAGTAAGTGGTGACCCCCTTATAATCTTTAGTTCACTGGTTAGGTTGCTCACCTGGGCTGGAGGAGACCTGCGTTAGAATCCCTCTTCTGGAGCAGGGACTTGAACCAGTCTACTCTTTCCTGAGTGACTGCCTGTAGTGAGGCGGCATGGGTCCCCGCCGCCCCAGAGAGAGAGGAGTCTCTTCGGACACCAGAGTGGGCAGAGCCAGGGAGCTTTGAACCCGCCCCTCAGTGGGTCAGACATGGCACAGGAAGTATAAAGGCTCAACCCCAGAGCTCACTGAGAGAGCAGCCACCAGGGAGACCAGATGCCTCTGGCCCTAGTCTGGCTGCAGCATTGCCAGAACCCATGTCGATGTGTTGCGGCCAGGATCCCCACTGATACCGCAGCAGGTCTTCTGCTGCTGCTAGGGCCCCGGGCTGGGACGGAGTGAAGTGGGAGGGCCTGCGTCCCCCCTGCCACCCAACTCACAGGTGACAGTCTCCCCATCTCCCAGGCCTTCGGACCCAGGGCCTGGGCCCACTGTGTATATACTGTTCTTGCTCCGCCCCTGCCTGAGGACCTGACTCACAATTGCCCCACGCTGACCGAGGGCCTAGGCTGATGACTAACTGTGTTGTTTCTGCTCTCACAAAGGCCATGGAGGAAGACTCCTGTGGCTGGACTAATTCCCTGCTAGACCTCCTCCTGAACTTAGTGAGCAGTGGGGATCCCTGCCGCCCCAGAGAGAGATGAGCTCCAGCTAATCTCATTACACTGTCCTTCTTCCAAGGTGGGTGTCGTGCAGCCTGTTCAAGCTGTTCCACTTTGTATACAATACTACAGTATTCATTAGGTCCCAGAGACCATGAGAATCACTCGTGATTAGGGTACTGATCTGGGACACCTCATATAGCTGTCTAGGTTCCAGTCCTTGAGCCACTTAATATTTAAATTATTCATTATTGACCCAAATCAATTTTTCCCCAAGTTTTCAGAACTGGCAAAGAGTTGAAAAATCAATTACTCACAAACCTCTAATTAGTATTGCTCTGAGTGGTGGCATACACCCTTGCTACTTTCAAAGTCAGTTATGCCCCTTTTAAACTAGTGCCCTCAAATTCAGGGCAAAATGCATGTGGTGCCATGGTGGAGACTTGCTACCAATTTTGTCCCCTCATTTTGCATACTGTAGCTTTAGTTGCAGCTACATTGAGGCTAGCTTCCAGTGAAATCTAAAAAATGGAACATCATTGACAGAATTATCCACTGCCTGTGACATGGTATAGAGATATGTGCTATTACTCAAGGCATCAAATGTGGTAGCACTACACGACTTCTGGCCACAATGCTGAGCAACCAAACAGATACAGAATCTTTGAAAGGGCAGATCAGCAAAGAACATATGTTCAATTATTTTTCTCAAGGATCTGTGCTGACTTCTTCATTATTCAACACCTGCATTAGTGACTCATCTGATACAATTTTGCTTGTCATTGATAACATTGCTTTTGCAGTACAAAGCACAGACTTTGACCATCAGCAACATCCTCTCCACCAACATGAAGGTAATGGTGGACTACAGATGCTCCCCGACTTATGCAAGCATTCTGTTCTGGAACACCTTGCGTAAGTCGAATTTTGCATAAGTCGGGAATGTATACCCAACAATTACACACACAAAAAAAATAAAAGCTTACTGAACTTTTTCCATAAGTGTGGATTTGTGTAAATCAGGTTTGCATAACCTGGGGAGTGTCTGTACTTTCAATATTGGCCTCAAAATGCCTCCAAAAATGTATGACGACAAAAGAACATAAAAATGTCCATACTGGCTCAGACCAACGGTCCATTTAGCCCAGTATCCTGTGTCCCAACAACAGCCAGTGCCAGATGCTTCAGAGGGAATGAACCTAATGGGGCAATAATCAAGTAATCCATCCCCTTTTATCCAGTCCTAGCTTCTGCCATTCAGAGGCTTACAGACACCCAGAGCACAGGGTTTTGTCCCAGTCCATCTTGGAAAATAGCCATTGATGTACTTATCCTTCATTAACTTACCTAATTCTTTTCTGAACACAGTTATACTTTTGGACTTCAGACATCCCCTGGAAAAGAGTTCTATAAGTTGACTGTGCGTTGTGTGAAGAAGAAATTTTGTATTTTTTTTTAAACCTGCTACCTATTAATGTCATTGTGTGACCCCAGGTTGTGCTATGTGAAGAGGTAAACAACAGTTCCTTATTCACTTTCTCCACACTATTCATGATTTTAGAGATCTCTATCATATCTCTCTCCTTCCCTCCCACCCCCAACTAGGGTGATCAGATGTCCCGACTTTATAGGGACAGTCCCAATATTTGGGGCTTTTTCTTATATAGGCTCCCATTACCCCCCACCCCATCCTGATTTTCACACTTGCTGTCTGGTCACTCTACCCCCAACTTAGTCATCTCTTTTCTAAGATGAACAGTTCCAGTCTTTTTAATCTCTTCACATTTGGAGGCTAATCATTTTTCTTGCCCTTCTCGCTACCTTTTCCAATTCTAATAAATCTCTTCTGAGATGGGCAACCAGAACTGCATGCAATATTGAATATGTGGGCATACCATGCATTTATATAGTGGCATTATGATATTTTTCGTCTTATTAGCTACTCCTTTCCTAATGGTTCCTAACATTTGGTTAGCTTTTTTGATTGCCGCGGCACATTGAGCAGTGTTTTCAGAGAACTATCTGTGATGACTCCAAGATCTTTCTTGAGTGGTAACAGCTAAATTAAATCCATCATTTTATATATATCATTGGGATATTTTTTTCCCCAACAAGCATTAATTACTTTGCATTTATCAGCACTGAATTTCATCTGCCATTTTTTGGGCAGTCAACCAGTTTTGTGAGATCCCCTTGTAACTCTGCACAGTCAGCTTTCGACTTTATCTTGAGTAATGTAATATTGTCTGCAAACTTTGCCACCTCACAGTTTACCCCCTTGTCCAGATGATTTATGAATATGTTGAACAGCACTGGTCCCAGTACAGATCCATGGGGCACCCTGCTGTTTACCACTCTCCATTGTGAAAACTGACCTTTATTCCTATCCTTTGTTTCCTATCTTTTAACTAGGTATTGATCCATGAGAGGACCTTCCCTCTTATCCCATGACTGCTTACTTTGCTTCAGAGTCTTTACTGTGGGACCTTGTCAAAGGCTTTCTGAAAGTCCAAGTACACTATTACCCTACAATGATCACCCTCAGACCCTCAAAGGATTCTAATAGATTGATGAGACATGATGTCATTTGCCAGTGGCATCTCAGATTTATGCCAAGACACTTCCAAAACTACCCATTATTTTACTAATCTGGACTCGACTATTTGAACATTGCTCATCACCTCTCTTGTCATATGAAAAAAGAAGTTGCAGTTTTCCTCTGTGTAGGAATTTTTTTTTACCATAATTGGGGTTAATTGTAGTTGAGCTACGGACCCATGAAAGGGAGGAAGAACTAACCTCTCAGTAGTAAATTCTTCCTAACTTTCACCTCCAACGAGGAAGCAGAAATGCCTCTTAGGAGGAGGACCTTATGAATCACCCCATCTGGGGTCAAAATCTAGCCCTAGTCTTTACTGCAGAGTATGTAGTGTTGTGTATAATAATGATGAGGAGTATGGAATGGTTATATCCTCTTGCTAGTTTTCACACACTACTATCAAGTGAAATGGAAATCAGATTGCATATGCGATAATGTTAGAATATGAAGCTCCTCATTCAGGAAATACACAAAAGCAACTATTTCCCTTATTCTTGCATTGCGAAACTCAGAGGACCAAGGCATGAGAAAAATCATACATAGAGAGTCTGAACATAAGAACGGCTGTACCAGGTCAGACCAAATGTCCATCTAGCCCAGTATCTGTCTACCGACAGTGGACAATGCAAGGTGCCCCAGAGGGAGTGAACCTAACAGGCAATGATCAAGTGTTCACTCTCCTGCCATCCATCTCCATCCTCTGACAAACAGAGGCTAGGGACACCATTCCTTACCCATACTGGCTAATAGCCATTTATGGACTTAACCACCATGAATTTATCCAGTTCTCTTTTAAACGCTGTTATAGTCCTAGCCTTCACAACCTCCTCAGGTAAGGAGTTCCACAAGTTGACTGTGCGCTGTGTGAAGAAGAACTTCCTTTTATTTGTTTTAAACCTGCTGCCTATTAATTTCATTTGATGCCCCCTAGTTCTTGTATTATGGGAATAAGTAAATAACTTTTCCTTATCCACTCTCTCCACATCACTCATGATTTTATATACCTCTATCATATCCCCCCTTAGTCTCCTCTTTTCCAAGCTGAAAAGTCCTAACATCTTTAATCTTTCCTCGTATGGGACCCTCTCCAAACCCCTAATCATTTTAGTTGCCCTTTTCTGAACCTTTTCTAGTGCTAGAATATCTTTTTTAAGGTGAGGAGACCACATCTGTACACAGTATTCGAGATGTGGGCATACCATGGATTTATATAAGGGCAATAAGATATTCTCAGTCTTATTCTCTATCCCTTTTTTAATGATTCCTAACATCCTGTTTGCTTTTTTGACCGCCTCTGCACACTGCATGGACATCTTCAGAGAACTGTCCATGATGACTCCAAGATCTTTTTCCTGACTCGTTGTAGCTAAATTAGCCCCCATCATATTGTATGTATAGTTGGGGTTATTTTTTCCAATGTGCATTACTTTACATTTATCCACATTAAACTTCATTTGCCATTGTCTTGCCCAATCACTTAGTTTTGTGAGATCTTTTTTAAGTTCTTCACAGTCTGCTTTGGTCTCAACTATCTTCAGCAGTTTAGTATCATCTGCAAACTTTGCCACCTCATTGTTTACCCCTTTCTCCAGATCATTTATGAATAAATTGAATAGGATTGGTCCTAGAACTGACCCTTGGGGAACACCACTAGTTACCCCTCTCTATTCTGAGAATTTACCATTAATTCCTACCCTTTGTTCCCTGTCTTTTAACCAGTTCTCAGTCCATGAAAGGACCTTCCCTTTTATTCCATGACAGCTTAATTTACGTAACAGCCGTTGGTGAGGGACCTTGTCAAAGGCTTTCTGGAAATCTAAGTATACTATGTCCACCAGATCCCCCTTGTCCACATGTTTGTTGACTCTTTCAAAGAAGTCTAATAGATTAGTAAGCCATGATTTTCCTTCATAGAAACCATGTTGACTACTGCTCAACAGTTTATGTTTTTCTCTGTGTCTGATAATTTATTCTTAACTATTGTGTTGACTAATTTGCCCAGTACTAACGTTAGACTTATCGGTCTGTAATTGCCGGGATCACCTCTAGAGCCCTTTTTAAATACTGGCGTTACATTAGCTAACTTCCAGTCATTGGGTACCGAAGCCGATTTAAAGGACAGGTTACAAATCTTAGTTAATAGTTCCGCAACTTCACATTTGAGTTCTTTCAGAACTCTTGGGTGAATGCCATCTGGTCCTGGTGATTTGTTAATGTTGAGTTTATCAATTAATTCCAAAACCTGCTCTAGTGACACTTCAATCTGTGACAGTTCCTCAGATTTGTCACCTACAAAAGCCGGCTCAGGTTTGGGAATCTCCCTAACATCCTCAGCTGTGAAGACTGAAGCAAAGAATCCATTTAGTTTCTCTGCAATGACTTTATCATTTTTAAAAGCACCTTTTGTATCTCAATCATCAAGGGGCCCCACTGGTTGTTTAGCAGGCTTCCTGCTTCTGATGTACTTAAAAAACATTTTATTATTACCTTTGGAGTTTTTGGCTAGACGTTCTTCAAACTCCGCTTTGGCTTTTCTTATTATACTCTTGCACTTAATTTGACAGTGTTTATGCTCCTTTCTATTTGCCTCACTAGGATTTGACTTCCACTTTTTAAAGGAAGTCTTTTTATCTCTCACTGCTTCTTTTACATGGTTGTTAAGCCACGGTGGCTCTTTTTTAGTTCTTTTACTGTGTTTTTTAATTTGAGGTATACATGGAAGTTGGGCCGCTTTTATGGTGTCTTTAAAAAGCGCCCATGCAGCTTGCAGGGATTTCACTTTAGTCACTGTACCTTTTAACTTCTGTTTAACTAACCCCCTCATTTTCACATAGTTCCCCCTTTTGAAATTAAATGCCACAGTGTTGGGCTGTTGAGATGTTCTTCCGACCACAGGGATGTTGAATGCTATTGTATTATGGTCACTATTTCCAAGCAGTCTTGCTATAGTTATCTCTTGGACCAGCTCCTGCGCTCCACTCAGGATTAAATCTAGAGTTGCCTCTCCCCTTGTGGGTTCTTGTACCAGCTGCTCCACGAAGCAGTCATTTAAAGTATCAAGAAATTTTATCTCTGCATTTCATCCTGAGTTGAAATGTTCCCAGTCAATATGGGGATAATTGAAATCCCCCACTATTATTGGGTTCTTAATTTTGATAGCCTCTCTAATTTCCCTTAGCATTTCATCATCACTATTACTGTCCTGGTCAGGTGGTCGATAATAGATCCCTTATGTTATATTTTTATTAGAGCATGATATTTCTATCCATAGAGATTCTATGGAACATGTGGATTCGCTTAAGATTTTTACTTCATTTGAATCTACATTTCTTCCACAAATAGTGCCACTCCCCCCCGCATGACCTGTTCTGTCCTTCCGATATATTTTGTACCCCGGAATGATTGTGTCCCATTGATTGCTCTCAGTCCACCAAGTTTCTGTGTTGCCTATTATATCAATATCCTCCTTTATCACAAGGCATTCTAGTTCACCCATCTTATTATTTAGACTTCTAGCATTTGTGTACAAGCACTTTAAAAACTTGTCCCCGTTTATTTGTCTGCCCTTTTCTGATGTGTCAGATTCTTTTTTACGTGACTGTTTATAATCTGATCTGGCCCTTCCATTATCCTCTTCCATCTTCTGCTCCTGACTATAATCTGGAGATTCTCTTAGGGGAGACTCTAATGATAGAGAAGTCTGTATCCGATCCACATGTTCCTCTGCAGCATTAGGCTTTCCCCCATCTCCTTCTTTAAAAACTGCTCTACAACCTTTTTAATGTTTAGTGCCAGCAGTCTGATTCCACTTTGGTTTAGGTGGAACCCATCTCTCCTGTATAGGCTCCCCCCATCCTAAAAGTTTCCCCAGTTCCTAATGAACATAAACCCCTCCTCTCTACACCATTGTCTCATCCATGCATTGAGACTCTGAAGCTCTGCCTGCCTACCTGGCCCTGCGTGTGGAACTGGGAGCATTTCTAAGAACGCCACCATAGAGGTCCTGGATTTCAGTCTCTTCCCTAGCAGCCTATATTTGGCTTCCAGGACATCTCTCCTACCCTTCCCTATGTCATTGGTACCTACATGTACCACGACCACTGGCTCCTCCCCAGCACTAGTAATGGGGAGGATAATAATGAATAGTAATGGGATCTCAGGTTTAGCTAGGGCAGCATTTACCACATTTTTTTGGCCATGGAACACTTTTTAGTCTATTACGGAACACTTATATTATTTTGTAGTTGTTTGGTTTTCAAGTAAAAAATTGCGTTATTTAGGCTAAAAAATATTTTATTTTATAAAACAAAGAAAAAATACAAATTTAAAATAACTTGAACTAACAATTTCTAACTGGAAAGCACATATAAAGTAGTACAAAAATCAAGCACAAGAGTCCTTCACAGAACACCTGTTCACATCATGTGGAACACCAGAGTTCCACGGAACACAGTTTGGGAAACACTGAGCTAGGAGATCAGATTTCTAACATTTGGCAAAACAAACAGCACAGAGACTCTGCTTTGACCCTGTGTTAACTGCTAACCTGGCAAGAGTGCAAAGGATGAATCCTAGATTTGTAGCTGTGTTGGGCTAGGGTTTTGATGATACTGAGATTGTCAAATATTGTAAAAGACATCCACGGCCATATTTGTTGTCTCTTCCCCTTCATTCTCTTTGCACCACTACTGCTGGACAACATGAACAGAAAGCCCCCGCTGAGGATTTCCCCAGTAAGAGAGAGTCCTCAGATCACTAACACAAAGCTAACTCCTACACCTTCTCCCAAATCCTTCTGCAGCCACTGGCTTAAGGAGGCATGCTGGAGGAAAGGGGATGTGGTTGTAGTACTTTGGCAGCCTCCAGCGTGCATACAATTCCATGGAGGCTGTAGCCAGATGGCACAGGTTAGAGTGGCTGGCTCAAATCATTTTCTGGACCGACTGCCGCAAATCACAGCCATAATTCTGATGGATTCTCTTCTCCTGGAGTAGGCAGATTTAGACACAGGAGAGATTCTGAGGCCCAGTTTTTTCACAGAGATTGTCTTGTGTCTCCCAGTTGGAGTGTTAAAGATCTTTCAGTGTTACTTTGCTGTCATACCTATCACTCTCTGCCAAGGCTGATTCCCCACTCTGGCACTTTGAGTGCAGCAGGTGGGGGCCCGCAAGGATTTTAAAAATTAATGCTGGCCACTCCAGGCTTGTATTAAACTCCCAAGGTTACATCTTCTCTCTGACTTTGGCTGGTAAAAGCTGCCACCACCTAAATACAAAAACCCTTTTAGAACCCAGGAAGACACATTTGGGAATTCCTTCCTGTGGGGTACCCCTAAGTCCCTTCATGCCTCCCTTCAGGGAAGAGCTGAGAAAGAAAACAAGAAATTAGCTCTTGTCACCAGGTAATTAAACAACATATGCACAAACCTCTTAGGACACCAAAAATCCAATCCTGTTCTTAAAAATTAAATTTTATTAAAAATGAAAAGAAAAAAATACACCTGGAATTTAGGTTTCTGCTAGATTTTAAAAGAGCAATTCCAAAAATTAAGCACCAAAAATAACTTTCTTGAGGGGTTAGCTTAAAGGTTACAAGCAAACAAAAGCATCTGGGGATAGCACAGAGGAGTCCACAAGTCAATAAGAAATAAAAGAAATAACCCTAATTGCATCTTTCTAGGCATTCCCTGATTACTTACATATTTGGGGTTTCTGATAAGTTTGGTTGAGGTATGATATGATGCTTTTTCATACCTGTTTTAAAACTGCTTACAGCATTGCTGCTCAGTGTCCCCTCTCTTTCCCAGAGAACCACAACACATAGACAACGGGAAGTTTTCTTCCCAATTTTAAAAAGTTCTAGCCCTCCCATTGGCTTTTTTGATCAGGTGCCCACTCCTTTTCCTTTACCTGGGGGAATTTACCTGCAAAGGGTTAACAAAGCAAGCAGAGAACAGCCACCAAAATGGACTTTATAGTTAACTGCCTGGCTGGGTGTCCATAAAAGGGAGCTACCCCCTCATTCATTTATAGCACTCTCAATACCTGCCCTTCTCCTTTCAATCCTTCCAGCTAAGAGGGACTATATTGAAATTCCTTCAGAGCCCGGCAACTCATCTTAAACAGTTGAAAAGGGTATTGTTAAAAGCATAATTCATTCTGTATGGGATGAGGATACCACCAAACTCTGTTGGTTCAAGGACTGAGTGCCCAGGAAAGAAAATCACATCTGGTCTCCTGCAGGCAATATGAAGGACTACCAATGGGTCAGATCAATTTATAAGGATTCCTTTTGGATTGAACATAACGAGGATGAGGTTACGTTCCTACCTGTAGAATTTATGCTATGCCTTACTTAATAGCATAAGAGAAAATGCATTGGGAACAAGGACTATTTGTCTCCTGTCTCTTTCCCCATGTATTCAATGAACATATTTTCAAAATAAATAATGTTCTTTATAAATTGGGTGAATCATAGTGGGAAAAAGTCAAAAAATGTATTTGAAAAATATCGCCATGTGGGTCAAATAAACTATTGGTTGCAAACTATTAGTCCAGCTCTATTTAAGGCAGTGTACAATTAGGCACAATTGCCTACAAATGTTACTTCTGAAACACAGAATTTTTATCAGTATGCTGAAATCAGGCAACTTATAGCAGACTTCCTTCACAATCCTACCTCAAGGGTAGACTGTCACCCCACTCCTGAAAACCTCTGTGGATGTGAGGAGTCCCACAGAGTTTAGAAGATTCAAATGTTCTCTTTTCTTTATTTTCAAAGAGCTTTTTTAGAAATAACACTGGAGATATTCTAGTTTCAAAGCTGGTTCAGAGGACAATCACAGCTGCCGCAGTAGATTTCCTCTATCAGAAGAGGGACTTTTCAGAGTTGCTTTTTGAAGTTCTAAAAGCCTTAATTCATATTAAATTTGGCAATAACCGAAATAATGTTAAGAGAGTAGTTTGCAAGCGCTTCTAATATAAGTGCCAGTGTCACCTTCATGCTAAGTTTAAAAATGCAACAGCATTAATATTTATTGATCATAAGTAGAACATTATCTGAGCATAAGCTCCAGTTCTGTTCATTTTATTGATCAGATACTTATGAAATTAGTAGGTCGGTCAAGCGATTAAAAAAATTAATCACGTGACTAATCACACCGTTAAACAATAGAATACCATTTATTTAAATATTTTTGGATGTTTTCTACATTTTCAAATCTATTGATTTCAGTTTGAAAACAGAATAGAAAGTGTACATTGCTCATTTTATATTTATTTTTATTACAAACTAATACAAGTACTGTAGTGCAATTTCTTTATAATGAAAGTTGAACTTACAAATGTAGAATTATGTACAAAAAATAACTGCTTTCAAAAAACACAAAACAATGTAAAACTTCAGAACCTACAAGTCCACTCAGTCCTTCTTCAGCCAATTGCTCAGACAAACAAGTATGGTTACAATTTGCTTGAGATAATCCTGCCCACATCTTGTTTAAAATGTCACCTGAAAGTGAGAAGAGGCTTTCACATGGCACTGTTGTAGCTGGCATCATAAGATATTTATGTGCCAGATGCGCTAAAGATTCATATGTCTCTTTATGCTTCAACTACCATTGCACGGGATATGTGTCCATGATGCTCAAGAATGATCCAAAGCAGAGCAGATCGATTCATGTTCATTTTCATTATCTGAGTCAGATGCCACCAGCAGAAGGTTGATTTTTATTTTTTGGTGGTTTGAATTCTGTAGTTTCTGCATCAGAGTGTTGCTTTAAAACATCTGAAAGCATTCGCCATACCTCGTCCCTCTCAGATTTTGGATGGCACTTCAGATTCTTAAACCTTGGTTCGACTGCTGTCTCTATCCTTAGAAATCTGACATTGGTATCTTTTGCGTTTTGTCAAACCTGCTGTGAAAGTGTTCTTAAAACAAACATGTGCTGGATCATCATCCGAGACTGCTATAACATTAAATATATGGCAGAAAGTGAGTAAACAGGAACAGGAGACATACAGTTCTCCCCCAAGGAGTTCAGTCACAAATTTAATTAACACATTTTTTTTTAAACGAGCATCATCAGCAGGGAAGCACGTCCTCTGGAATGGTGGCCGAAGCATGAAGGGGCATATGAATGTTTAGCATATCTGGCATGTAAATACTTTGAAATGCCAGCTAAAAAAGTGCCACGTGAATGCCTGACATTGTAAATAAGCAGTCAGCATTATCTCCTGTAAATGGAAACAAACTTGTTTGTCTTAACAATTGGCTGAACAAGAAGTAGGACTGACTGGACTTGTAGGCGCTAACATTTTACATTGTTTTGTTTCTGAGTGCAGTTATATAACAAAAAAAATGTACATTTTAAAGTTACACTTTCACGAAAAAGAGATTGCACTACAGTACTTGTATGAGGTGAACTGAGAAATAGTATTTCTTAATTTTTACAGTGCAAATATTAGTAATCAAAAATATAAAGTGATCATTGTACACATTTTATTCTGTTATAATAGAAATCAATATTTTAAAATGTAGAAAAACATCCAAAAATAATAATTGAATAAATTTCAGTTAGTATTCTATTGTTTAACAGTGCGATTAATCACGATTAATTTTTTTAATCACAGTTAATTTTCTTGATTTAATCATGTAAGTTAATTGCAATTAATCGACAGCCCTAGAAATTAGTCCCCAACCTTTATATTATATACAAAATACGACCACATTTCATAAGTGGCACTATGGTTAGCTTTTATATTGCACTTTTATCATTTAATGTGTTTTTAAAAGTTGTCAACAAAAGGATAAATAGTCTCCCTGAAAGACTAAAGCAGAGGTCTAGGCAGCCTTTAAACAGCTCAGTGCAATAAACTCTTCCCCCCACTCCCCGCCCTTTCCAGGAGGGAAGGGGATGGGGCAGGCTTTTAACTCTGTTGTTAGTAGAAGGGCAAGATGGATGTAGAAAGAACTGGGCTTGTTATGTGAGGCCTCTCCCACAATCCATATCCCAGACAGGATGGGAAATCCCCAGGGAGCCTTATACTTTATTTTCCTCCCAGTGAGACACAGCTATGTATTACCAATATGCCATGTTGCTGAAAACACAGCAAACGAACAAAAAAGTATATCAATTAGCATCTTCATTGAAGAAATTGGAGTTGTCAACAAAATACTGGCACAGTATTAGAAAAAAGAAAAATAGGGATTTTCTATTAAAAAATGGTGACCAGAAAAGTAACAAAGTTTGAATAAGGTGATACCAACATTTTGAAGGCTAGGTGAGGACATTTGAAGAAGTCTCTAACAAAAGATTTTACATCAGCTTATATATTCGTATGTCTATTAGCAGCATCTCTTTGTACATCCTAGAACCTGGTATGTTTCCAAACAAAAACCTTCATTATGAGAGAGTTACGGTTTTAAATTGCAGTGTAGATAACTTAAATATGAAGGTTCTGACCAAAGCACATTACAGGCCACAGCTAAACATTCTGAGACTTCAGTGAGCTCTGGGTGAGGCACAAAGAATATTATTAAAATATTGTGATTCAAAATTTCCTCCCAAATATTTGACACTCAGACTTAAAGAGGCAAGGTCCTCAGCACCACTGACCCCGAAGGAGCCACGACAATTTGCATCAGCTAAGGATTGGTCTCAAATCTCCACAAACAACCTTAACTCTGCCCACTACTACTTTTCCATACTGGACAATCCACAAATGGGACAGTATGTTAAGTATTATGACTTTCAGTTGTTTATTAACAGCAGACAAAAGAGTCATATTTTGTTTTCACATCAATTTCTCTCTGTTCTGTATGTGGCAAAGACAAGTTCATAGCCAATCTATCCTGCTTTGAAGAAGGAAATACTCTGGGATTTGAAGCTCATAATTGTCAAATGGGCTGACTCAATGTGGATAGATGACTTGCCTTTAGCTGATGACTCACCTGCCTGTAGTCTGAGAATTGCTTTGGAAGTGTGATTAAGATGAGAATAGTTTGTAGACTTTTTTAGTCTGTAGACACAGTGAGATAAATAGGACTTTGTGGCTTGTAATAACATAGTTGGTAGGGGAGAGTGTTTGTAGATTATATGTAGTGGATAAGCTGTGAAAATGCTATGGTGTATTGACTGCTGGGGATATTGCAATAAGGAAGGAATAGATCTTCCATAGGTGTATGGAGAATAAGAGGTGATGTTAGTGTAGCTAACTTATAAAGGGAAAGTAAATCAGAAGAAAGTCTGTGGTTCTGTACCTTAGTATGTGGAATTGTGTTCTGAGTTTGTAGCTTATATTGGAAATGCAGAAGATGTACAGGAGCATGGATGTAAAAATATTTTAGGGATGTGGATGAAGGGTGTCTTAACAATATGGTAAAAAAATCAACCTTAAAGTTAGTTGTAGAACCTTAACTATAAATTGAGTTTCCATCCTGTTCAAACTATATATATATCCCCTGCACCCTTAGTTCTAGCATCTATGTACATGAGGTTTCTCGAAGTGCTGGATTCTAAAGTATAAAGTAGTTTAATGTTGCAGTCTTCCAGAAAGGGTATTTTATGTTTTTATCTAATTTCTCTGTTTGTATGCTGTGACCATAACATGGATGATGACCTAGTGCTTCTGGAAATTGGGTCTTGAATGAAGGCTAGCCTGAAGTAATGTTGGTAGAATGGAGCAAGCAAAAGGAAGAGTTGACTAATATTATATCTGCACTCTCTGGTTGTGCAGCTGTGATTTATAACATAGATTTGCAACTCAGGGCATCTTTTTAGACCTTTTACTACTCCTAAGTGCTCAGGTGGCAGCAAAGGTAACTAGCTGAGAACACTTTTTTCCATCTTTGCCTGGTGAGGAAAGGGCAAAATTTTCTTTCAAATGTGAGCTCTGCTGCAGTTATCCATACCTTTGTCATCTTGAGAGCAGCCTGCCACAATGTACTCTATGTGGGACTACAACTTGAGAACAATTGGAAGCTGAACTAAGTGCAAAATAGTGCTTCCCTCATTTTATGTGGTGATGCAGTGGCATTACATAACAGTGATAGTCTGCACTGGCTGCCTGTTAGTTTCTGCATGGAATTTGAAGATGTTGGTTTTAACTCTCAAAGCTTTAAAAAGCTTTGGGGCTAGATTACCAGAGAAACTGCCTTTCTCCCTCCATAACAGCTGTGATCAGCTAAGACGGGGTGGGCAAACTACGGCTCATGGCTGGCCCATCAGGGTTTTGGATCTGGCCTGCAGGATTGCCATCCCTGTGATGCCGTGGGCCCCGCACCACTGTCAGATGTGACCAGCACCACGTCACTTCAGCTCCGGGGGACGAGAGGTGGAGGCGGGGGGAAGGACCGCGGGCAATGGGAGCTTCGGGGGAGGTACCCACAGAGGAGGGCAGTGCATGAAGCCCTGTGCCCCCTCCCCCAGGGTCCACAGGGACGTGGCACAAGGCCAGGGCAAGCAGGGGTCCTCAACTCCTTCCTCCTTTCACACCACCCAAGTCCAGATACTTCCAGAGGAGGGAATTATTCTTCCCTACTATTCAAGTGAACATGATCAAGCTCAATAACTTGAGATAATTAGAGTACATATTTTAGAGAAATATTCAATATTGGTCCAATGCTCAACTACCCACTTATCTTGGTAATCTGGTCTAACACTTAATTACCTTTTCAAAAGTTGTGGCTTATTTTCTGTTTGAATCTTTGTAACTGCTACTTTCAGGCATTGCATCTTGATGATTCTCTGACACAGAAACATCTGAGGAATTTTAGTTATATAAAATAATCCATGAAGACTTTCACATAAACTAACTGCACAATTGGGACCTCTGAGGCAAGGCTTCTTGGCTCCTTAGGTGTTTGATTTACATATTTTACAAAGTCTGCAAGAGTATAGAAAAAACACATATCATATAAAATCCATTCCCTGTCGCTCATTCCCAGCTTCTTGCAAACATATGCTAGGGACACCATCCCTGCCCACCCTGGCTAATAGCCATTGATGGACCTATCCTCCATGAACTTATCTAGTTCTTTTTTGAACCTTATTAAAGTCTTGCCCTTCTGAACATATCTGCTCGGACATGCTGGAGCTCTATCGTGAAGTTTGGAATTTTCCTTCTAAAATAAAAACTGTCCTCTCAATCTATTTTAAGTCTCTTTTAAAAATAGAATGAAAATTAAAAAAATAATAACAACCCACACACTATACTCTTACCCCTGTTAAGAAACTCACATATAACTTGACTCTTTGTTTATGGAGACCTAACTCTGGCAGCTCTCTGGGTTTTGTGAAGTTATAAGCTGTGCAATTCTCAAATGTGACAGCTCTGTCTTGCACACCTTATAAACTCTGCATACTCAAAAAAAGATACATTGAATTGAGATTAATTTGGTTTCCTTATTTCTCATGTGAGAGTGTGATGAATAGAGCTGGTCAAAAATGCCATTTTTTCCCCCCACAGGAAATGTAGAACAATTTTAAGACTTTTTTTTAAGTTTATTTTGAAATTTGTTTGGAGTTTTGTTGAAAAACTAGAACCTGAAAGTATTTTAGTAAGAGTTTTTGGATTTTAGTTTTAAAAAAATATTCTTTTCAACCAAAAACTGAGCATTTTTACTGATTTTTTCCCCAAAAAACAATTTTCCCATGAAAATATGCATTTTGGGCAAAAAGCCATTTTTTAAGGAAAAAATTTATGATGAAAAAATGTTGATCAACTCTAGTAAAGAACTTGCTGAGTAGTAGGTTCACAGTTTTTCTCTGTCCACCACTTCAAGATGATGAGCAGCAGGGCGATGTTTGGTAAAAATGCAAGAGTAAGTAGGAGGAGTATGGTATTTGCAGGCAGTTAGAGGCAGTATAGAAGGTAGTAGAGTTTTGTGTACTGTTCATATGTCTTCAATAGGGCTTTTCATGTGCTGAAAGTTATACATATGGTCAAGAGTTTTGGCTGACTGGGGCCTGCACTGGGCACACTAAACAAATATGATCAAACCATTGCTTGTTTATGGCAGCATTTTATATGTAAACCTAGGCTGATTTTGTGTACTTGAAATTTACGTTGAACATTTCAGAGTTCTACTATCCACTGCATTGTGTAGTAGAGTATGAAGTCTCCATTATTGCTCCTTGTTTCTTACAATACTTGAAAGCTTCTGCCTTGTGTCCTACAGTGTATTTCCTCTAAATAATTAGAAGTGCATTGTATATTTAGTTATGATGAATTTTCCAATTGTTTTCCTATTACAAATTTGTATTTAGTATCCTATGGAAATGTAGGCAGGCAGGCACACATTTTTTTCATGACTCCATGAAGGAGCTCTCCTTTTCTTTGAATAGAGCATGTCAAACATCAATAGGTTGCTCACTATCTTAGTAGAATACTGAGAACCTACAGCATTCAGTCCAGGGGTTACAGTGGACGAGAAGCTGGATATGAGTCGACAGTGTGCCCTTATTGCCAAGAAGGCTAATGGCATTTTGGGCTGTATAAGTAGGGGCATTGCCAGCAGATTGAGGGACGTGATCATTCCCCTCTATTTGACATTAGTGAGGCATCATCTGGAGTACTGTGTCCAGTTTTGGGCCCCACACTACAAGAAGGATATGGAAAAACTGGAAAGAGTCCAGCAGAGGGCAACAAAAATCATTAGGGGGCTGGAGCACATGACTTATGAGGAGAGGCTGAGGGAATTGGGATTGTTTAGTTTGCAGAAGAGAAGAATGAGGGGGGATTTGATAGCTGCTTTCAGCAACCTGAAAGGGGGTTCCAAAGAGGATGGATCTAGACTGTTCTCAGTGGAAGCAGATGACAGAACAAAAAGTAATGGCCTCATGTTGCAGTGGGGGAGGTTTAAGTTGGATATTAGGAAAAACATTTTCACTAGGAGGGTGGTGAAGCACTGGAATGTGTTACCTAGGGAGGTGGTGGAAACTCCTTCCTTCAAGGTTTTTAAGGTCAGGCTTGACAAAGCCCTGGTTGGGATTATTTAGATTGGGGTTGGACTAGATGACCTACTGAGGCCCCTTCCAACCCTGAGATTCTATGATTCTATGTCACAACATAGCTCTAGTCTCTCTTTCACTGGAACAAATATGCAACTTTACTTCTGTATTACTGCCTCCTTGGATGGTAATATATTGTTGCTTTCTATTCCAAAATGAAGTAAATCATGTCCACATCAATCCAAATTCCTGACAGTTGCAAACTAGACTTCTCTAGTGTAATTGGGATTTAGCTTCTAGAAACTAAATTGCAAAGCAAATCACCAACAGGCAATTTTCTATATGCAGCTAGCGAACAGTGAACCATAGATTAGATTTTAAAAACAAGGTAAAATGATTGATATTATTTTAGCTCTAGTCAGGTTAGAAGGAGGAAGCTGGGGACCTGCAGTAAAGAAAAGGGATGGAGGAGGGAGGACTAAAATGGATTGAAATGCTTTCATCAGTCAATACTTTACCAAAAATCAGATAATACAGCACTAAGCAGACAGCCAAATATGGTTTACCCTTTTACTAATTAAAATAAATGCTTATTGCTTCAGGCTACAGATAATTTAATTTAAATCTCATTTGTATATACCAAATTAAATAAATTGTAACAAGTGAACAGGATCAACAAGGAAGTCAAATTGCTTCTCCTGGGGTTTCTTATTATTCCAGCCCCTTTTCCCTACAACTCCTTCCACCATAAATACTACACAGAACTGTTTGCATTCCACATTCCACTGTGACTCATCTCTGTAGCTTATATGAGTATTGAGCAGTGGTAAAGATAGTGCGGTTTGTTAATGAATATCCAAGTGACAGGAAAATCAAAAAGAAAATTCTATTTATTTTTTAGTTGTTTTGCTTTTTTTCCTGGATTGTGATCTGAATGTGCAGAGGAGAGGAAAAAAAAAGAAAATGTACCTCCAAAAGCACCACCCTCCAAGAATTGTTTTCTTGGTATTGAAAAATTTCCACCATGGCTAGTACTACAGCATAACTTACTATTCTGTCAAATACTACAAATGATTTTGTATTTTCTTTCTTGTTTTGTAACCTGTTACAGATATCTAAAAATCATAGAATTTGACCTGAGAGAGCAGCCAAAAACAAAGAGGAACAAAACTAGACTTTGTGATAGCAAGACTTTAACGAACAACAAAGAACAAAGAAATTATATGGTCTAATGTAGAAAGAAAGTCTTAGAAGTCCTGATCTCAACTTCTTGCATCTTACTTCTGGAGATTGGCGTAAGAACCTAAGACACAGAAAAAGAGATCAAGATGTTTGTCTGGAGAGGATGTTAGGGGTCATTAATGACTGCAGTTATACACAGTCAGTCAAGTCTCAAGTGGTCCCTATATACCAGGAATCTGATAAGAGACTAGAAAAGTGATGTTTTGTCTTTTCAGTAGAAAAAGATAGCAGTATTTGGACTGCTCTACCCTCTATAGTAATACTTAGGAAGTGAACACAAACAACAGAAACCATCCAACTCAAACCATCAATGTGATTTCTAAGAACGTAGTGATAGGAGCTGCTATACTGGAACAGATCAGTATTCTAGATAGTGACCAATCCCAGATATTTAGGAGAAAAATATTAGATTTCAACAATGCATTCTTATGCAATAATACAGGGGTACATTTCCTCTTCACATCTTGAGCTTTGGATTACTTTATACCTAAAATCATCAGAATGATAGCCCTGGTAATTTTAATTTAGCTGGTGTAAATAGATATTATTCTGTTTATTTTGGGATTCTCATTAGGGTATTTGCTTCAGTAAAATCCTATAGCAGTGAGCTGCAGAGATTTTCTATCTCTAAAAGAGTATTCTGCTTCCCACTCAAAATTTGTTGCCTTTTGATTTTACCAATTGCCCTCTTCTTCTTTTAATATTGCAACAAAGTTCATCCTCTACCTTGGTGGGTCCTGTGCTTATTGGTGGATTTGCTCGCCTCACAGATTTAGCCTGTGGATCGGGAAACAGCCCAGAGACCTTCCCCTCTAGTAGAAGCCACAGTCCACGTCAATTCCTCCTGTGTTTGATCAAGAGTTGGGAGGTTTTGGGGGAAACCAGGCCCACCCTCTACTCCAGGTTCCAGCCCTGGGTCCTGCGGACTTCACCTGTCTAGAGTGCCTCCTGGTACAGTTGTGCGACAGCTACAACTCCCTGGGCTATTTCCCCATGGCCTCCTCCCAACACCTTCTCTGTCCTCACCACCAGAACTTCCTCCTGATGTCTGATAATGCTTGTATTTCTCAGTTCTCCAGCAGTACGCCTACTCACTCTCAGCTTCTTGCAGGCCTTTTGCTTCCAGTTCCTCGCACGCACTTCCTCTCCCCTGGCTCCCTTTGGCCTGAATGGAGTGAGCCCTTTTATACCATCAGAGGGGCCTTAATTAGAGTCAGCTGCTTAACAGTCTCACCTGACTCTTAGCAGGTTAATTTGAGTCAGGTGTTCTCATTAGCCTGGAGCAGCCCCTGCTCTGGTCACTCAGGGAACAGAAAACTGCTTATCCAGTGGCCAGTATATCTCCCTTCTACTACTCTGCTGTTCCCAACTGCCCTGGGTCTATCACAATATGGAAAACTGTAACTAGGAGCGTCCAAATGGCCATGCCTGTACCATCTAACATTATGCACACCTCTATTATAGCTCCTCCCACACTTCCTCCCAAATAAAATAGTCCTGTACTTCTAAATATTTCATATAGAGGCTCACCCCTACCTACCCTCCACCTACCACTACTACCATTAATTTGTGCTGCTCTTCTCAGAAAATTTTACATTTCCACTCTCTTATAGTGCGTTATTTCTGAGATAAGATGATCAAAACTGAACATGAATCAAGGTTATAAGATATCACAAATTATATATAGTGTCATTGAATGTATTTATGGGTGGGATGCTCGCATACCCTTCACCCATGCAAAGAGAGCAAACAAGTGTCTATGTTGCACTGCCTCTAATTATACTGTCAATCTTTTTGACTGGTGTTCATCACAATCTCCTGTCAAAAAATTCACTATCAGCTCCCTGTTCATCAGGTCATTAATAAACATATTGACCAATACAATTCGTCTTAGTATTGACAACTTGAAATATTAAAATAGACCCACATTCTTGTACTAACAAACACAATACAGTCATAAAATATGATGGGATACCACAGGAAAGCAGTATGAAGAGTTTTGAAGACTTTAAAATATGTGCTGTCACACATTAAAAACGCTAGTATAGTATTATCAAACAGCAACATCAGACAACCACCTGTAGTGATAATTTTTGTTTCATGAACCATGGACCAGATTTGGAAGTCTTAGTTTTCATTCAGGCGAAACTCACGCTGAAGCCAATAGGAATTTTGCGTAACTAAAGACTGAGAGGGGAGTTCAGGATTTGACCCAACTATAAACCAGAGATCTTCAATACAATGAAATCATGCTTCAGGTCCTTCTCCCAATATGTTCAACAGAAGCAGAACTGGAATTTAAAGGGAAAGTTAGCCCTTGAGTGAGTATTAATAATTAATAGATGACACTCCTCTTTTTTTCTTTATTCTAGTGTCTTCCAAACCTTTAACTTCTACAGTTTCATAATTCCCTGAATATCCCTGTGGATATCCTTCTTACTCAGACTGCTGAGACTTTTTTTTTTATTTCAGCTGTATTGAAGAGTGGTAATAATAATCAAGCCTAACATTCTGTCTGAATGAGCCAAAAAAGTGTCAAAGACTTTTGAAACTTTAATTGCATTTGATTCAAATGAAATTCTCTAGCCTGGGTTATTGTAATGTGCCCCAACACTGGGCTACAGGGCCGGCTCTAGGCACCAGCAAACCGAGCACGTGCTTGGGGTGGCACTTTCTCAAGGGTGGCATTCTGGCCATTTTTTTTTGTGCTTCCAGCAGTAAAAGCCTAGAGCCAGCCCAGGCAGCAGCAGCGTGTCTGTGCGGGGAACACCCTGGGGCTGCTGCAGTTCACAGGGTCCCTCCAGCCGGTCCTGGAGGCAGGATCCCCAGCTGGAGGGACCCTGGGCTGAGGTGCAGCCTGGGATCCCTGCTGCTTACCCCGACCCTGCCAGCGCTGGACCGGCTGGAGGCAAGGCGGGAGCGGGTGGAGTCAGCACTGGTAGGGGGGAGCCCAGGGCTGGGGTGGCAGGGGTGGTGGGGGAGAGAGCCCAGTGCTGGGGTGGGAGGCAACCAAAATTTTTTTTGCTTGAGGCGGCAAAAAACCTAGAGCCGACCCTGCTGGGCTATATCTTAAAATAACTCAGAAAATGCAGGCAGTCAAAATGTCAGCAAGTGGCTGACAGTCTCTTAAGTGATACTTCCTGTAGGAACCATAATATTTCCAGGCGCCATAATTTTGCAAGCTACTAGTTGACTTCTGGGTGAAGTTCAAGGGGCTTAGTTTGGACTTTAAGGAAATAAGTAGTTTGGGTTCTGGCTACTTCAAGACCACTACTTTCTTGTGAAATACTGCAACAGTTGGAATTAGCTGAAAGTAAGAGTGAAAAGCAGCAAGAAATTCTTGGCTTGGGGCCCTTAACCATGGAAAGCATTTCCTCCTTAATCCACTACAGTCTAGTCATGCTGCTGAGCTCCCTGTACTAGAACAAAATGACCTCCTTTGCAAGTAGTAACTAGCCAAGAGCTAGCTGAATTAAATATGAGTATTAGACTAAATGGACTACAACTGAAATTTCCTGTTCTTCTCCAGAGCTTTTGAATTCCTTTTGAAAAACTCAAAATTTGCTAGTTTCATTGGTTTGTACTCAGAACAGACAGACTTTTGGCTATCACTTTGAAGTTGCAGAGATCTCTCTGTACTCATGTTAAAAAAGATAAATGATAAACTTCTTGATAAAGTCACTATGATTACATAATTTCAGAGTAGCAGAGTGTGGCTTCTGATTTTATTAAAAAACCTTTGTTACTGAAATACAATGCAAATGCAAATCATCCTTCACTTTACCATTCCTGCCCTTCTCTCTTGCATACATGTGTACACTCTCAACATGATGAAAAAAATGCATAATTTCTCCTGATATTTGCTGTTACTAGTAAATTTTAGATTCACACTAATTATCATACAAAAAATGTCCTGAAAGATGCACTAACCACAGCATGAATCAGCTTTTAAAAAAGTGTCCAATGTACCAAATACAATCACTGCTGCATACAGTACTGCAGGCTTCAAAAGACAAATAGTTCAATCCATTATTTTTTTTGCAACCTCAGAATAATGAGCAGTTGATTACATTTAAAAAGGAGGGTTCAGAGCTTTTTCCAGACATAATTATAAAAGCACTATTATGTGAATAAATTCACATTCTATGTAACTTCTACAAATTATACATTTCACCTCAATACAGCGGAAAACTGGACCAACGTATCAGATAGGAGACAGTAAGCATGAAAAGATTTCTTTTACGTCAGTCTGCTGAATACCTCACTGATATACATGGTTGTACATCTATAAACCTATGAAAAAGGTACACAGTACTTCATTTTAATAATTAAAGGTATTCACAGTGCCAGATGGCATCCCTTAACTAATGCCATATGGTGTATCTTATCAAATGTGAAAGCTTTCTTTTGTTATTCAGGCTCATTGGTAATCCATTTTTATTTCTAAACCAGCTAGTCAGAATTACTGAGTATCATTACTTTTGCCACTTCTCAATAGCCTTCTAGAAAAAAAGAGTGACAGCATGAAACACAAAGTCAAATTTCCTTTGAAAGATAGTAGTAGTTTAAATCTTATGGAGCAAACAGAGGCATGCATTGATATCCTGTTACTCATATTACTCATATTAAATGAAGCTATAAATTAACACTATTCCCAGTAAGATGATCTTCCATTGATTAATGTTTTTGTGCATTTTAAAGTAGATTAAATAAATGGAAAAATCCTTTGATTAATGAATGGCGTACTTTAGACACATAGTAAAACTTGGCCCTTGGATGTAGATGGGTAGCTCCCTTTGAATTCAGTGGGAGCCATATGAGCATCCATGGGTAGAGTTTCACTTTTGGACTTCAGTTCATGAAATTGTTAGACAACATGGGGCTTGGTGAGCAATTCACACATCCGAGATAGTATAAAAAAGCTTAATAATATAATAGTAAATGAATACATGTATGAACTGAATCTTTAAATTGTAATGACATTTTTGTCACATTATATATTTCCCCTGAAGATTTAAGCAACAAACAAAACAATCACTAATAAAGCCTGGCTCATCATATTGTGAGAAAATGCCTCAAGTGCAATTTTCCCATGATCATCAGTCTCTCATTTTATCTACAAAAATGTATCATGCCATTCACCGAAGTATCTTGGCACCACATACAGGAATTCTCAGCCTGGCTGTGGTTAGAATTAAGTTCTCACCCTTTGGTGACTGCTCACTTGAAGATATTTTTTTTTTTGTTTCAGAGTCTGTGTGGCCACCTTTGCTAAGGAATTGTCAGTGCAAGAAAGCGACTCTTGTTCTGCACCTTGAAGGAGACATACGATCATTCTGATTTTCCCTGTCAGAATTCCAGTAACGTACCCTTCAGCAATTAAACCTAGTCTCTAGTGTCATCACTTTCTCTGGTACTAATAGCTTTATTATACTAATTGGTCATAATATTCTAGAGACAGTGGAAATGAGGCACCGTTTTTTGATGGTTTGGAAAAGAAGGAGAAAGAATTGGATCCTTGACTGAATGAGGAGCCAGGGATGTATTTTCATCTACCTGTTCTGGATGGAGGTTGATTCAGTCTGGAATGGATCCAACTTCTAGGCATGTTCTGTCAGCCTTATCTACTATATATACTCGATCATAAGCCGGTTCATTTATAAGCCAACCCCCACCCCCCAAGATGGATAAGTAAAAATGGAAAATTTTTATAATCCATTCATAAGCCGACCCTATAATTCAGGGGTCAACAAACTTTGGCTCCCGGGCCATCAGGCTAAGCCGCTGGCAGACCAAGATGGTTTGTTTACCTCAAGCGTCTGCAGGCACGGAGGTAAACCTAAGTAAACAAAGTGTCCCAGCATGCCTGCTGCTTACCCTGATGGGCCAGGAGAGAAACTGGTGGGGAAATTTTTTTGGGGGGAGAAGCTGGGAGTCAGGAAAGTAACCCTTTTGACCACCCCCCACATGACCCCACCCCTAGCCTGGGACCCCCACACTCTCCTCATCCCATCCCTTCCCACCTTATCTGGGGAGGGCCAGAGGAGGATGTCTGTGGCCTGGCTGGAGCTGATCCAGCAGGCTGGGCAGCATGGCCGCAGCCTGCTCCGGCGGACCAGACCAGTGGTGCAGCCACAGCATGTTCCAACGGGCTGGGCCAGCAGGCCGGGTAGCGTGGCATGGCCACAGCCTGCTCTGGCAGGCAGGGCTGAGCAGCATGGCTGCAGCCTCCCAGCCCCGGAGTTGCAGCTGCTTTGGAGGCTGCGGGGAGAGCAGCGTGGCCAGAAGAGGAGAGACTTTGGCCCTGCCTCTTCCCTTCTGGCTCTGCTGGCTGTGCTGCCTCTCCTTGCTCCCTCTGTTTGGGGGGAGGGACTGCGTCCCACCTCTCCCTCTCTATAACCATTCATAAGCTGACCCCCTTCTCTGGTGCTTCCCATTTTTACTAAAAATATTTGGCTTATGAATGAGTATATATGTAATATTACTGGCCTAGTGGATGAGGAGGCGGGGAACAGTAGACATGAGTTATCTTGAGTTTAGTAAGGCTTTTGACCAGTATTCCCTCTAATTTTTTCCATCCATGTGCGGAATTAATTTTGTTATGTGCACCATATGGAAGTAATGTGCAGATGTGCACCACCAGCAGAAACCAAAAACCTAGATATAATACATTTTTTAAAATGTAGGGATAATTACTCCAGCCAAGACAGGTTAGGTATTTTAGAACTCACTACTCAAATAATTAAATTTAAGCATAAGAGAGAAATAAAAATTATGAAATGCATAGACCAGTCAACAAACTAAAACACTTTGAAAGAAGTATCAAGAAGTAACAAAAACAAACAACAGCACAAGTATGTGTTGAGAGGTGAATATGAAAGACAATGTGTGTGCGTGTGTGGGTGAGACAGAGATGCACACTTCCGCTTTAAGTACACTGATCCCACTTTAAGTATACTGGCCATTTAAGTAGATCAGCAAATTCAGACATAGTAGCAGCTACCAGCTGTAGAGCAGTATCAACAAGACATTGTCTGTATGAAATTTTAGTTTGTTCTGACTTGGCTAGTGCTTTTTATGTAGCCTGCTGTAAACCTAGCCAAATATCTAGATGAACTGATGTATCTCCTGGAAGACCTCTGCATACACCCATAGGTACACGTACCCCTGGTTGAGAACCACTGGTCTAGATGAAATTAGTATACAGGTGGGTTCAGGACTGGTTGAAAGACCATACTCCATGCGTAGTTCTCAAAGATTCCCTGTCAAACTGTGAGGAGGTATTTAGTGGGGTCCTTCAGCATTCTGTGTTAGTTCCAGTACTATTTAACATTTTCATTAATGATCTGGATAATGGTGTTAGTACCTGTTTAGTAAATATTAACCCTTTTAGTTCTTTACCTTCTGTATATTTGATTCATTTATATATTAACTATTCTTTCGGATATTAACAAAGAGTATGTTGAATTCTAAGGCCCAAAAGAGTGGTCCTTGACCAATAAGAACCTTATTCAGAAATTGTGTGTTTAACTGTATTTAATAATCCAGGGTGGCTCTATGTCCATAGAACTTCAGAGAACCTGGGAAACCATTCCCAGAGAGTATCAGAGGGGTAGCTGTGTTAGTCTGGATCTGTAAAAGCAGCAAAGAGTCCTGTGGCACCTTATAGACTAACAGACGTTTTGGAGCATGAGCTTTCGTGAGTGAATACCCACTTCGTCAGATGCATGCTATAAGGTGCCACAGGACTCTTTGCCGCATTCCAAGAAAATATATATATATTGCTTACATATGCATATATAAACCTGGGAAACTGATAAGGGATAATTGTTACAGCAGGTAGAAAATAATAATTATGGGGGAAGAAAGACCCACTGAAATATATCTTGTTATTCCTCTTAGTTGTAGATAATCATACCTTCATGTATAAATCAGGTAAACTGAGAATGTATAGAAATGACATCAAAACATGTTTCTTGTGGGAAAGAGGTTTTCTTTGTTTGAAAACCCTGTAAGCATGTGCACGGGCGTACACATACATACACACACACACACACAACAGCTAGCTCTTTATAATCATAATCACCACCACCACCCTGCCACATCAAAATGTAGTAATATATCTATTCTTTCTGTATAGTGATGTACTAATCTCTGATTGAAAATCTTTGATTAAATAACTTCAGTTGAGCCTGTTATTTGACAATCTTGAGACATAATTAATTCAGACATGCAGCAATGGAGTTGAGATGAAGAGCATGCTTGTGAACAGGCACAGCAAACAGGAGTTTTGTAAGGGAGTTCTTCAGGTTAAGGATGAGCGACTAAGTGATCGTTGGGGTGAGGAGTTTGTTGTGTACTTGCTTGCCTGTCAAATTTATAGTGTGGTCTGTTCTGGGGGCTGTGTGCTGACCAACCTGGCCTGCTAAGCTAGGCTAGGCTAGGCTGACAGCTTCCTAACAAGAGTCTAGCCTGCTATCCTTTGATTCCTAATGCCTTTAGGATTCCTTGACAAAAGGGCAAGACTAAATTAGGTCGAACATGTGATTGAAGAGTCAGCTCTTGAGCAACCAGAGGAGCTAGCAAACAGGGAAGTGTTACAAGGGAGTTTAGAGAGAGACTGTGAGAGTCAGATACACCTAACAAATTCTAAACTTAGCCCCGCTGACCATAGGTGCCAACTCCATCTGTGCTCCAGAACTGGAGCATCCACCAAAAACAAAAATTAATAGTGGGTGCTCAGCACGCATCAGCTACAGCTGTTCAGTGGGGCCCTGCCAGAACAACTGTTCGGCAGCTGCGGGAGGAGCTTGAGGGAGGTTGGAGAACAGTGAGGGGCATGTGGGTGAGGGCCTTGTGTAGGGAGTGGAGTGAAGGCAGAGCCTCAGTGGAGGGTGCAGAGTGGGGGCAGGGCCTTGGGGTGTGGAGCACCCTCAGGTAAAAATAAATGTCGGCACCTATGCCCCTGCTCCCCAGAATAAATAAACAAAAACAATGCAAAAGGGTATGTTTAGCCCTGAGAAAAGATGATTGAGGGGAGACCCGATAACATGTTCAGGGCTGTTATAAAGATGGTGGTGATCAATTGTTTTCCATGTCCACTGAAGGTACAATAAGAAGTAACAGGCTAAATCTGCAGCAAGGGAGATTAGGTTAGATATTAGGGAAAAAAATAACTATAACACTAAACATTAGAATAGGTTGGCAGTGTTTGTAGAATTCCCATCACTGGAGGTTTTTAAAAACAGATTACACAAACACTTGTCAGGGATGGTTAGGTAGACTTAATCATTCTTGCCTCAGGACAGGGGTCTAGATTAAATGACCTCTTGAGGTGCCTTCCAGTGCATCATTTCTATGATTACACATACATTAACAATTTGTTAGAATTTTGTATGAACAAAATAGAAAAATATCTGATGTGATTTTTATTGCTACAATTTTCTTCCATTCTGGTTAGTCCTTTGTTTTTATTTAGATTTCAACTAACTTTTACCAACCATTGGATAACGGAATCATAATTAATTTCTACCTCATCTTTAAGAAAAAAGAATCCAAAATATTTGATTCTCATTCTTCAATGGATTTACTCCAGTTTGACTCTACTCACTGGCGTTTCACTGGTATAAGACAAGTGTAAGGGAGTGGACAATATATGCCTTCAATGTTAAAAAAAAGTCAGTCTAGAAGAACTATTCATTCTAATAAAGATGAAGGCTAAGAGCATTAAAAGAGACTGATTTTTGGCACCAATGGTACACCCTGCACAGGGCCTGAGTTTCTGAAAGTAAGGCAGTTAGCAATTCCAACCATTGAGGTACTCAACGTGATTATGGGCTGGAAAAGTTATACAACCAGTCAGATTATGAAAGCGTTAGATTTTAGCTGTTTAAGCTAAAGATGATGAAATCAGTACTAATTTGATCACCCACTCTCCAATTCATAGCTCTTGCATGTGGGCTGATGAACTGTAGAAGAACCTCCAATTTAGCCTTAATTGCATCTTGCTTAAATAGCTAATCCATTTCTAACTTAACTGTTTCTCTAGATAGCAAATCTTTATACGACTGACTTGTTTTGCAGGTGAAACAAATTTGATCACTTAATGATACTTCGAATACTGAAGGTATTGTTTCAGCAGTACTGTATATCCAAAAGTCATTTCTGAATGCCATACTGGTCATGCAGCTATGAAACAGTGGTCCTCATATATAAACATTAATGGATGCAGTTTAGTGTCTTTTGGCTATTAAGAATGTCACCAAAAGGACAAGCAAAAGGACAAGCAATAAGGTATTATTGATCAGCCAGGAGATAATAAATCATGTCCATTTATATTTTATAAATCATTTGTAATCAATTATATATATATATTTATATATATATATATATATATATATACACACACACACATTATATATATATATTTTCAGTCTTGGAAAGAGACACTTTTGTTCTCTGTTGCTATTGCTTATCTTTTGCCTGAAATCACAGCTCTTCATTTGTGATATCATACTCATTTTTATGGCAACAAATTACATTGCGATATTCCAAACATAGGATTATTCATTAAGTTAGAGAGTAAAGAAAGAGACCAGGAACAGATGAATTCTTAAAAACAAAAGTTTTCACAGATATCCTTGTTGTGGATGGGGGGAGGTAGGAGAAAAATAAAGAATATGTGATTTCTCTTCTAAAAGAACATTGTAACAGGGTCACAGGGCTATCTAATTGTGTGGCGGGGGGCACATCCAGAGAGGCCCTAAAGAACATGGCTCCTCCCAGATGAGGACAACTCCAGACTTAGGAAGTAACCCGACAGGAAGATCAGAGGAAATGCTTCCTGACTAGGGGAGAGAAGGGCTGGGCCAGCAGCACCTGTAGCCAGAGGGGAGCTGCCTCTATCCTTTGACAGTAGTAAGAGGTCACACAACAATATTATAGGCAGGGTTGGTAGCACCACCTATTTATTAAGAGTGTCTGACATTTCCCATTATAATACCATTCAGTTTTCCATCCATGGCATGTGTTCCAGGCTGAATTGTTTTGGTTAATTTCTGCCACAATAGTTCAGTCATTTCCATAAACAATACTAGGGAAAAATACACTGTTTTGCCCATGTTAAAAAATTCTGGTGACCTTTTCTTTGAAAAAACTCTAGTGCCCCCATGCTTTGGAACAGGAACTTGAAATTTGGCAGATGCATGGTTTTTGTGTCAAGGGTTTGCCTTTTCCTGACCCCAGGGAAATCTGTTCAAATTTGGGCAAGTTATAAGCTTTTGGAAAAGTCTCAATTCACACATACTCAGTAGAGATATTAGATTTTAGCAGCTAAATTCTCCTAAGATTACTCCAGTTCCTGGCTGCTGAGAGCCATGCTGGAGCTGGGCTGCACTCCTGAACTGAGAGCAGGGAGACTCTCTTCTGTGTCTCAAAACACTCCTGTTGCACCCAAGTAGCATGGAGGAGGAAGCTGCCTAATTCAAATGCAGAAGGGGACAAGAACCAGACCACGAGAGTGGGACTGGGTGAAAAAGGAAACTGGGTCTGGGAGCCACGAGGGAGACCAAAGACTGACTGGGCAAGGAGACTGGCAGACACAGGGCAAATGGATGGGAAGACAACTGGGAGTCAGTATGTGTAGTGGAGACTGAGCTTGGATGAGTAGCTGGAGGGGTGAGGACTGAGACTGTCTGGGCAAGGAGTCTGAGTACCAATAGGGTGGGGGAAAACAATGAGGGTGGAGGGGAGACAGATCTAACAGTAGGAGAACTGGGATTGGCTGGACAAAGGGACTGGGACAAGGAGCCTGGGACAGGTAGAGATGGAAGAGGAGCCCAGGATGGCAACTGGAAATCTGTTGGAAATTATTTTCCTAATAAGTTTATGATTTACCATGACTCAGTTTCCACACAAGCATTCCCTTATTAATTCAAAGGCCTCTTGCTGATAATTACACACAATGTACAAACATGAGCATATATACCTATATTCTATACCCAATAGCAATACATTTATTAGTACTGACCAGAATATTAACAACAGGATCATGCCCATGAGGTATCTTACTATCATGGCATTCTCCAGAGGGGTAAGGAAGAGCTCTGACAAAGGAAGCTCTGACACCTAGGAAACCTTGCTTTCTTCTACACTGTAATTAACAATGATATCACCTGTTTGTAGGGTGACCAGATATCCCGATTTTATAGGGACAGTCCAGATTTTTTGCTCTTCTTCTTAAATAGGCAACTATTACTCCCCACCCCATCCTGATTTTTCACATTTTCTGTCTGGTCACCCTACCTGTTTGTTGTCAGACCTTAGCTAAGGCCAGATGAGCAGCCAGGGTTGAACCATGTCCTCTGCCCCGGTCAAGACAAGACAAGGAAACCTTGACGAGAGGCCCAGTCACTGAACTTATTTGGCCATATTTCTCTTAAACTATCTAACTACACATTAAAAAAAACACAATTATTTCTTGCACCTGGTGCCCAATTAACCATATTTTCTTTATTTCTGTTTCTTAAACCCAAACCTAAAATAAGATAACACTGGTAATTCCAGGTTCACCACGTTTAAAACAAACAAACAAACAATCTCCCTTTCTAATGATCTCATTCTTTTTGGTCACGTGCTTTGGGCCTATCACTCATATTAACATCCAAACTCAGTTTAAAATCATAATTTATCTAGGTCTAATGTGGGCCTATACTCCTACAATGCTAGTAGCCAGGAAATATGGGCACAGACAGAAAGAGTGTGAGAGAGAGTGAATGTGTGAGAGAGAGTGTGAGAGAGAGGCAGATAGGATGAAGAACTGGGAGTGGGGGCGGACTGGGACAGGAAACTGGTAACAAGGAGCTAGGAGTTTGTGAGAGAGGGAGCACTGGGACTGTCTAAGGCCTGGTCTACACTGGGGGGCGTCGACCTAAGATACACAACTTCAGCTATGAGAATAGCATAACTGAAGTCGACGTATCTTAGGTCGACTTACCTCGTGTCCTCACGGAGCGGGGTCAACTGCCGCCGCTCCCGCGTCAACTCCACTTCCGCCTCTAGCCATGGTGGAGTACAGGAATCGACGGCAGAATGATCAGGGATTGATTTATCATGTCTACACTAGACATGATAAGTTGATCCCTGATAGATTGATCACTACCGCCGATCCGGCAGGTAGTGTAGACGTACCTTAAGTGAGGAGAATCACACTGGACGAGCTGCCACAGGTGGGGAAGTGATAGGACCAGAGGGAATGGGACAAAAGAGGTCAAATTTGTGGGAGGGAGGGGAAGTGGGGGCAGAAGTATTTGTGCCCCTAGAGCACATGCCCCTTCAGAGCGTGAAAAGGAACCCAGGATTCCTGAGTCATCATTCTTCTGCTATCAGTAAATATCTGTGAAACCCACTGACAAACTGTGTCATATCCCCCCTCTAGTGCTGGTCCATAGAGGATGACAACCTACTACGGCTATCAATTACTCTGTTAGCTCTAGTGGCATAAGTCTGTATGAGATACCATAACCTCTCTAGGCAATTTATTCCAGTGTTTAACCACCCTGACAGTTAAGAACTTTTTCCTAATGTCCGACCTAAATCTCCCTTGCTGCAGTTTAAGCCCATTGCTTCTTGTTCTATCATTAGAGGCTAAGGTGAACAAGTTCTCTCCCTCCCCCGATGACACCCTTTTAGATACTTGAAAACTGCTATCATGTCCCCTCTCAGCCTTCTCTTTTCCAAACTAAACAAACCCAATTCTTTCAGCCTTCCATCGCAGGTCATGTTCTCAAGACCTTTAATCATTCTTGTTGCTCTTCTCTGGACCCTCTCCAATTTCTCCACATCTTTCTTGAAATGCAGTGCCCAGAACTGGACACAATACTCCAGTTGAGGCCAAACCAGTGCAGAGTAGAGCGGAAGAATGACTTCTCGTGTCTTGCTCACAACACACCTGTTAATGCATCCCAGAATCACGTTTGCTTTTTTTGCAACAGCATCACACTGTTGACTCATATTTAGCTTGTGGTCCACTATAACCCCTAGATCTCTTTCTGCCGTACTCCTTCCTAGACAGTCTCTTCCCATTCTGTATGTGTGAAACTGATTGTTCCTTCCTAAGTGGAGCACTTTGCAATTGTCTTTATTAGACTTCATCCGGTTTACCTCAAACCATTTCTCCAATTTGTCCACATCATTTTGAATTATGACCCTGTCCTCCAAAGCAGTTGCAATCCCTCCCAGTTTGGTATCATCTGCAAACTTAATAAGCGTACTTTCTATGCCAACATCTAAGTCGTTGATGAAGATATTGAACAGAGCTGGTCCCAAAACAGACCCCTGTGGAACCCCACTTGTTATACCTTTCCAGCAGGATTGGGAACCATTAATAACTAGGCTCTGAGTACGGTTATCCAGCCAGTTATGCACCCACCTTATGGTAGCCCCATCTAAATTGTATTTGCCTAGTTTATCAATAAGAATATCATGTGAGACCATATCAAATTCCTTACTAAAGTCTAGGTATACCATATCCACTGCTTCTCCCTTACCCACAAGACTCGTTATCCTATCAAAGAAAGCTATCAGATTGGTTTGACACGATTTGTTCTTTACAAATCCATGCTGGCTATTCCTTATCACCTTACCACCTTCCAAGTGGTTGCAGATGATTTCCTTAATTACTTGCTCCATTATCTTCCCTGGCACAGAAGTTAAACTAACTGGTCTGTAGTTTCCTGGTTTGTTTTTATTTCCCTTTTTATAGATAGGCACTATATTTGCCCTTTTCCAGTCTTCTGGAATCTCTCCCGTCTCCCATGATTTTCCAAAGATAATAGCTAGAGGCTCAGATACCTCCTCTGTTAGCTCCTTGAGTATTCTAGGATGCATTTCATCAGGCCCTGGTATCTTGCAGGCATCTAACTTTTCTAAATGATTTTTAACTTGTTCTTTTTTTATTTTATTTTATTTACCCCTTTCCCATAAGCATTCACTATGTTAGACATTCCTTCAGACTTCTTGGTGAAGACCAAAACAAAGAAGTCATTAAGCATCTCTGCCATTTCCAAGTTTCCTGTTACTCTTTCTCCCTCCTCACTGAGCAGTGGGTCTACCCTGTCCTTGGTCTTCCTCTTGCTTTTAATGTATTGATAAAAAAAGTCTTGTTTCCCTTTATTTCCATAGCTAGTTTGAGCTCATTTTGTGCCTTTACCTTTCTAATCTTGCCCCTGCATTCCTGTGTTGTTTGCCTATATTCATTCTTTGTAATCTGACCTAGTTTCCATTTTTTATATGACTCCTTTTTATTTTTTAGATCATGCAAGATCTTGTGGTTAAGCCAAGGTGGTCTTTTGCCACATTTTCTATCTTTCCTACCCAGCGGAATAGCTTGCTTTTGGGCCCCTAATAGTGTCCCTTTGAAAAACTGCCAACTTTCCTCAGTTGTTTTTCCTCTCAGTCTTGATTCCCATGGGACCTTACCTATCAGCTCTCTGAGCTCACCAAAATCTGCCTTCCTGAAATCCATTGTCTCTATTTTGCTGTACTCCCTTCTACCCTTCCTTAGAATTGTGACCTCTATGATTTCATGATCACTTTCACCCAAGTTGCCTTCTACTTTCAAATTCTCAACGAGTTCCTCCCTATTTGTTAAAATCAAGCCTAGAACAGCTTCCCCTCAGTAGCTTTTTCAACCTTCTGAAATAAAAAGTTGTCTGCAATGCAGTCCAAAAACTTATCGGATAGTCAGTGCCCCATGGTGTTATTTTCCCAACGTATGTCTGGATAGTTGAAGTCCCCCATCACACCAAGTCTTGGGATTTGGATGATTTTGTTAGTTGTTTAAAAAAAGCCTCATCCACCTCTTCCACCTGGGTAGGTGGCCTGTAGTAGACTCCTAGCACGACATCACCCTTGTTTTTTATCCCTTTTAGCCTAACCCAGAGACTCTCAACACTTCCGTCTCCTATGTCCATCTCCACCTCAGTCCAAGTGTGTATATTTTTAATATATAAGGCAACACCTCTTCCCTTTTTCCCCTGTCTATCCTTCCTGAGCAAGCTGTACCCATCCACATCAACATTCCAATCATGTGTATTATCCCACCAAGTTTCAGTGATGCCAACAATGTCATAGTTGTATTTATTTATTAGAACTTCCAGTTCTTCCTGCTTATTACCCATACTTCTCGCATTTGTATATAGGCATCTAAGATACTGGTTTGATCTTGCCTCTCAGTTTTGCCCTGACCCTCCTTTCTCTCTGCCATTATAGCCCGTACTCCCTCCTGTTTCCAACTCATCTCCCAGGTCTCCATGTTCCCCACTTACCTGTGGGCTTTGCTCACCTGTCCCCGTTGAACCTGTCCCTGTCAAAAGGAATGGGCACCTTGTCCTAATTATGTCCCTCTTTCCCATACCTGGCAGGGACACATTTCCAGTTATTTACTAACTAATGCAATCTAGTGACTAATCAGCTATACGAACGTTTTTTAGCATGTGGTAAACTGGCCAATCCTAAGAGCATAACTTCCAAGTTATTCCAGACTATGATAACAATATCGTGATCTGTTGTGTGCAATGCCCATTCAGTAAATTGAAGTAACAGATGTGTCGTGATGTCTCATATCACACTGGTGTCTTGAAAGTCAACTGATCCCACCACTATGTGAGTTACAAGAATTTTTACACTTCCATAAGTTGGAAAGTAAGAAACCAAAAGCAGTGGTGCCATAAACAAGATGATTTCTTACAGAATCAGCCTGCCTCCTCTGAAACTAATGATCTGCCCCATTTCCAGTAATATCACGGTTAAAAGTTGAGAAATATTTAAGTATTTTGCAATGACAGACTTTACTGCCTTTGAACAGTAAAAAGAGGTTACCATAAATTGAGTACTCCATGAGAAAAAGGTTCAACTGGTGCACTGTATCTTCCAAATTATGGTTATCTGATCACAAAAATCCTATTGACCTCTACATAAGGCCTTTTTTCTTGTCATCTCAAAAACTGTAGTTGCTTTGAAGAGTTTGAGCTTGTGAGTTCTTTTCCACTTCTTTGGTCTAAGATGACTGATCTTAAGAGATGGTCAGCAGTTCACTTCTGCATGTTTATACCTGAGCATTTTTATATCTGAGCATTTTTTTTCCTGGTGATGCAACCTGCCAAAAATAATTTCTGAGTACCATATTATATGAAAAGTACATCAATATGATTTAAGAAAAGACTTTCTATAATAGTGGCATCTTGGCTTTTTACAAGACTAATAGCTCAGTACCCAACAATAAAAAGGACATTTTCCCCACTCCTCTCCTCTGCCATTACCATTATTATAAAATTGACTAATATGGCCAAAAAGCAGGTTAAGTATTTGGATGAGCAGAAATAGTAGAGGGCAGAATATACCATTAAACTTTTGAAAACATTCTTAAGAGATTAAGGGTTATGTCTTACCTTTACTTGTGCTCACATAAAATATCTTGCAGTTAAATTTTATGTAATTTGAATCAAAGAGGGCATAATTCTCACGTTTTAAAAATCTATACTTTCCTTGAATTGTATCACTGGAGAGTGGGGACATTTTTTGTATTACTTTTATTAAAAGTGAGACTCCAGTTACCCACTCACTGTTATGTTGCTACCTTTTTGGTCTCATATTTTATATAGCTTAAAGCCAGAGGGGACAATTAGACCAATTTGACTTTCTGTATAGCAGGTCATTACACTTCACCCTATGTTGAGCCCAATAACTTGTGTTAGATTAAAGTATTTCAGTTGTCTGAAGATGAAGCTTGTGTGCGCTACAGGAAGAGAACAGGAGAGAGTGTGCTTCCACTAATGTTCGAGGTCCCTTAAAGGGATGCAGAAGGACATCCACGGGTGGTGCAACTGGGACCTAGGCTAGCCCCCAGTGGGGGCAGGGAGGGAGCGCCGCCCAGCTCCATGGCCCCTGGCTACCCACCCCATGCCTGGGGGCCCCAGCGGAGGCTCCATTCCCACCCCCACCTATGGCCCCAGCCTCAGCTCCCTTACCCCTGTGCCATTTATCACCCCACCACAGGTTGCATATCCATCCACTACATTCTGCACATTACTGAGGGTCACAGTCCTGCGGAGCACCGGGTGATTAATGGCCCTGCACACTTGCACGACAATGGCCCCCGCAGTGGATTTCTCAACTCCAAAATGATTCCTGACTGACAGGTAGCAATCTGGCATTGAAAGTTTCCACAGTGCAATTGCCACTTCTCCACTGCCAGTGCAGTTCTCATTTGCTGTCCCTGCACTGGAGGGCTTGGACGAGTTTGGTACAGATTCAAGAATGTAGCCTCGTGCATCCGAAACTTCTGCAGACACTGCTCATCCTTCCAAACGTGAATCATGCCATGATGCCACCAGTCACTGCTGGTTTCTCATGCCCAGAACCAGTGCTCCACCATCTCCAGCTGTTCTGTGAACAACAGCCATGAATAGCTTCTTTCTATGCCTCGCATTCCATTCTATGCCTGGCTTCCAAGGAATCCTCATGTTGCCTGCAGCTCCTCTTGTGCCTCTGCCAGTAATGCAAGGATCATGCATTCTGTGCTTGCAATGCTCATGACAATAGTGCTGAGCTATACAGGCTCCATGCTTCTGTCACAGATGGCAAACAGCAAGGAGGAGTGCGTGGGTTTGTGGGATTTTAAAAAAGAGGGAAAATTATGGGATGCGGATGAAATTATGGGATGGAGATCACTGTATTATGGGAAATGGACCCCATGCTCCCAGTCACCCTTGTGACACTTGGTTTGGCCCTGTCAGGCATTGCAAAGAAGCTTCCCAAAAGAGACTGTGCTGGATAGTGGTGAATTGGACAGTGGGATACCTACCCATGATGCACTGCGCTCTGCATCATGCAAGTGATCCTGGTGAGTACGCACACCACCAACACAAGTAACCAAGTATGCACATGCACAAGTGATGTACTAACTGTGGTGGCTGTTTGCCAACATAACTTAGGTCAACGTACATTTGCAGTGTGAACATGGCCTTACATCTATGTAAGAGCAGCTTATTTTAGTTTGACTTAAAACCTGGTCCAAATTGACTTCAGCTAAGCTGAAAAAAAGCCACTCAAACTTGAAATCATAAATGCCTATGTAGACACTATCAGTTTAACTATATCAGTTCAAATTCACACTAAGTTACATTGGTGCAACTTTTCTGCACAGACGAAGACAACAGGTGGTGGAAGGCTTGTAGGTAACAATCACATGTGTAAGTTGCCCTCTTTTTGGAAAGGTAAGTGGAAAGAAGGAATTTGCATTTATATTTAAAAACAAAAATGAATTTGCATTTTACCAAGAACTGCAGTTTATTTTAAATGCCTTATAAAAGATTGATACTTAAACAATGAAGACACTGAACAAACAAAATTTTAATCAGTGCTACTATTTAGAATCTCTACAAATACCATCCATTGCTCATTTTGAATTCAGTAAAATTCAGGCTTTTGACTATCAAGTCTAGAACATTATAAGACTTATAAACAACTGAAAATGGAAACAAACAAATTAGCTTGTCTGCTGCTATGGAACAGAGAGGAGTCTGAGCTGCAAAGGTCACAAAGAGACAGCATATCCAGAATGTCAAAGTGAAAAACAAAACTCAGTGGGAAGGGTGACAAGGGTTGGAATGGGGTAAGAGTTCAGAAACATGCACAAGGAAGCGTTCTGGCAAATGGGAAGGAGGGGAAATGGACATCTTTACCTTCTCCTTATCATCTAGGTGGTATTATTTATTTAATTATCCAAATTTATAATGGATTTTGGTTGAAAGGGGGTTAACTGATGGATTTGTTTGTATGTATATTAAGTAAATCCCTTATTAAAGATGAAACTGTGGTGAACAGGAAAAATCACGAATCAGATCCTCAGCTGGTGTAAATTGGCCTGGCTCCATTGATTTCAATGGAGCTACTTTACAGTTCTGGAGTTGGGCCCATATTTGTGATCAGCAAGAAAAGGTGGAGAAGACCCCCTTTAGAGAAAAGATTGCTGTATTCAAGTTAATACACTAGAGACATGAATTCTCAGACTGACGGGGGAACACTGAACAGAAGAGAAGTGGAGTGGCTTAAGTAATGAAATATGCAATAACTTCTGTTAGGATTCTGAAAGAACTGTCACAGCTAGTACAGCACAACATGTACATCTTCACTTTAAATTAATAAACATTGTTATAAAAATAGGTCATTTACATCAATAAATAAATGAATAAAGCAGGCATTTTAAAGCATATGATATGCTCTTAATGTCCCCTTGGTGCACCAGCTGCACACTTCATACATTGTACATGTCAAAAGGAAAGTGAAGTTTGCTCATGCTAGTAGTTCTGTAGTTTTCAATAGTAGATAAGATTGCAGTATTTTTAATATTGAAGAAGGGACTTATTTTCAGGGATGTTAAAAGCCCTGAACCAAGATTGAATTTATGACCAGAAGTTAGAGCACTTTAAACTTTGCATGACAAAAAAGCAGAAATATATTCTCCTTTATTTGGGATAAACTCTTTTTGCATTTATAGCCCCAGATTTTCAAAAGTGAGAAATGATTTTGGGTGCCTAAACTGAAACACCTTAAAGGAGCTTGATTTTTAGAAGGTGAATACTTGGCATTTTCTGAAATGTCACACTCTGAATGATATTTCAAGGTGGGCATGCAAAAAGCGAGTAGTGTATTTTTTAAGGTGCCTCACTTTTGAAAATCTTGAGGGACTTACCCTTCCACTAGAGCCTGTGTAACACTGCTGTGGGTGGATCATAGGCACCGACTCTGTGGGTGGCTCCAGGGCTGGAGTACCCACATGAAAAAATTGGTGGGTGCTCTGCATCCACTGGCAGCTCCCCGCTGCAGCTCTCCTCCACCTCCTCCCCTTAGCATGCTTCTGCGTCCTGCTTCTCTCCTCTCCCTCCCAGCACTTGTGCCATGAAACAGCTGTTTTGTGCAGCAAGCCTAGGAGGGAGGGGAATGTGGCATGCTTGGGGGAGGAGGCGGGGCCACGGCAGGGATTTGGGGAGGTGTCCGATAGGGGCAGGGAGAGGTGGAGTTAGGGTGGGGACTTTGGATCAGAGGTGTAGTCAGGGCGGGGCAGGAAGACACGAGCACCCACCGGCACAGCCTACAGACTGATCTTGGTTCTGACCCCAGCCTGTCCCCAGATCCTGGTTTCAGTGCTTCCCTCAGCCCAGCCCCAACCCTGCATCCAACTTAGACTTCCACTCCAACCATTAGGCATAACTACCAGGAGCCAGCGTCTGACATATTAACCATCTAGTAATGTTCTTCAAAAAAAAAACAAAAAAACAAACAAAAAAAACCCACATACAACTGTAAATATTTTCTGCAATATGATTAAAGAGTTGAACTACAACAAATTTCTGCTTTAACTCTCCATTCATCAGTGGGTAATGATATATGTAATACTTACATGTGCACTTTTACAGATAAACATTCCATAGGATGCCCAAAAGAAATAAGATGAATTTAATAGATGATTCATAGATTCCAAGACCAGGGCAATCATCTAGTCTGCCCTCCTGCTTAACAGGCCATAGAACTTCTCCAGAATAACTCCTGGAGGTTTTTCAAAGAGATGCTCTAATCTTGATTTAAAAATTGCCGGTAATGAATTGCCAGAGAATCCACCATGACCCTTGGTAAACTGTTCCAATTCTATTTAAAATTTTATGGCTTATTTCTTGTCATTTTGTCTAACTTCAGTTTACACCCATTGGATCATGTTATACCTTTCTCTGCTAGATTGAAGAGCCCATCTAATATTTGTTCTGCATCTAGGTAATTATAAAACTGTAATCAAGTCCCTCTTAATCTTCTCTTTCTTAAGCTTAATAGACTCAAGGAGCTCAGTCTATCACTATAAGGCAGCGGTTCTCAAACTATGGGGTGGGCCTCCCAAGAGACGTTTGGGAATGTGTCAAGGGAGGCACAAGCTATATGAGGAGGGGTTGACTTTTTGTTGTTGTTGTTTTTTTTTAAAGAGACTCTGGCCATGCACACCCGGGAGATGGGATAAAGGGGACAGCTGGATCCCTGTAGCCCTAGAGCTGACAGCAGAGCCCCACTCTCAGGCTCTCTCCCCACACCAATTCCTCACTGGGGGAGGCACCAGGGCTCCAGCTGTCAGCCCCAGGATGGCAGCAGCAGCACAGAAGTAAGAGTGGCAATGAGGTGCATGCTAAATCTGCAAATTTCACTTTTTACATTGTCACCCTTACTTCTGCGCTGTTGCTGGTGGTGCTAGAGTTGCCAGGTGTTGAAAAGGGACCTTGGTAGTTCTCGGCAGCACCACTGACTGGACTGTTAAAAGTCCAGTTGGCAGCATGGTGAGGCTAAGGCAGGCTCCCTGCCTGCCATGGCTCTGCGTGGCTCCCTGGAAGCAGTGACATGTCCCTTGGACAACGGGAGCTGTGGGGGCTGCGCCTGTGGGCAGAGGCAGTGCGCACGGCACAGAGCCGCCTGGCGATGCCTCCACCTGGGAGCTGAGTGACATGTTGCCACTTCCAGGGAGCCACCTGAGGTAGCCCGGAATCCACACCCCTCACCACCTCCCATGCCCCAACCCCCTGCCCCAGCCCGGAGGCCCCTCCTGCACCCCAAACCCATCATCCTTGGCCCCACCCCAGAGCTGGCTCCCCTAGCCAGAGCCCTCACCCCTCCCACACGCCAACCCCCTGCCCCAGTCCGGTGAAACTGAGCAAGTGAGTGAGGGTGGGGGAGAATGAGCGACAGAGGGAGGGACTAAGCAGGGGGGAGTGAGGCCTCCAGGAAGGAGCGGGGCAGGGGCAGAGCCTCAAGGAAGGGGCAGGGCGAGGGTGTTTGGTTTTGTGTGATTAGAAAATTGGCAACCATACATGACATAGACTTCAGAGCTGGGCGCCCAACCAGCAGCTGCTTCTGCTCTCTGCTCTGCCCACTACCTTCTATTATGGTCCTCATGGCCATTAGACCTGAATGGACACTTATCCATTTATGTGAAAATGAAAAGTAATATGAGTAAGCATAATAAGTCAACCAGTGCAAAGAAAACAAATAGTTCACAATACTTTTTCTTCTAAAAATTGAGGCTTACGGCATTATTCTTGACTAAACTATTAATTTACAGAGTAATTTTACCATACTGCACATCTATGAACATAAGAAAGTAGATAGCAAATTTGGGCAAACTCACTCTGGGGTCTGAAAGCCAAGCTGTGTTTCCTTTTCACATATCACCACCAACAGTAGATATTCTGAAGGCCAAATGAAACCCTCAGTTAATAGTGTGGCACCCCACCGTCTTAAAATTAAGCCCTCAATGGGACTGCTAAGGTGCAACTGACTGGAACTTAAACAAACAGTTCTGTTGGTGATGAACAAAGTAGACAGTATCCAGCTAATTCAATATAGGCTGTTGACTCTGAAGAACTAGCAGAAGTAAAAAGTAGTTGAAACTTAATTTTGTTAATCAAGTAAACTGATGTGACTCTGAATGCCCACAAAGAGAGTCTGTTGAGTTTGGAGACATTATTTATAGAGTCACTATTCAAAATAGGATCACACTTACTTAGCCTCCATTACAACTTGATGAACAAAAATCTTTTCTAGCAAAAAACAAAAAAGCAAAATAAATGATTAGGAATGGGCCAGATTCACTGGTATGCTTCAATTGCTTTATGTCACTCTGGTGAAGCAAAGCAGCCACAAATAAATATCTTAAACAAGAAGTTAATCTGGCACAACATTCTTAATTCACATCTAAATTGTCACCATTATAACCAACAGAAGAAATAACAGATACTGGATAAAATGTTCAAAGAATCTTTTCCACGCAAACAGTGAGTGGAGGAAGCATGGCTTTCTGGAGCTGGCACAGCAAGTTATGCTGCATCAGTTAAAGTTTTTCATAAGCACTTCAACATGCTGAATGAAGGAGGCTGAAGTTTGTACAGACGTGCAAGTTGCTGGATAAACTCAACAGCAGCTGCGTACACACCACCACTAAATGAGGAAAAGTCCAAACCAGTGAGAATGCACATTTCAGGAGGAGAAAGTACATAAGACACCAAGAACTACTGGGAGACAAACAGAAACCCTGTGGAGCTTCAGGTCTGCATAGCACTGGGGACCAGGAGAAGAAGAGAAGAAAGGAACCCTCCTGAACTCATATAGCCTGATTTTCAAAGATACTGAGCACCCACAGTCCCCATTGACCTCAGTGGCTTAGCTCTACTGAAAATCAAGACATAGGCCTGCAAAGTCCCTTGCCCCTTAGCTCCCAATCAGTCTTTCCAATTTCCCAGCTTCCCACTTTATTTCTAGCCTCATGGCTTGTCATTCCTGCAAGGCCGGTGCAAGCATGTTTCGTGCCCTAGGTAAAACTTCCACCTTGTGCCCTCCCCCATCGCACCCTCACCGAGGCACCCCCCTTGTGGCAGCTCCCCACCCCTCACTCTCTGCCCTGAGGCACCCCCTTGCCCCACTTCAGCCCTGCTCCGTGCACAAGCACCTCGAGTCTGCTTCACTTCTCCCGCTTCCCAGGCTTGCGGCGCCTAAGCTGATTGGCGCCGCAAGCCTGGGAGGCGGGAGAAGTGAAGCATCCACGCATCCTTGGGGAGGAGGTGGGGCAGGGGTGAGCTGGGGTGGGGAGTTCCCCTGCGCCACCCCCACCCTTACTTGCTGCAGGCGGCCCTCCCAGCGCTCCCCTGCCCCAGCTCCCTCCGCCTAAATGCTGGCGCCGACAGGCACTGCCGAAGACCCGGCCGCTGCGGTCGCTGCCGAAGAAAATGGTGCCCCCCCCCAAATCCCAACACCCTAGGCGACTGCCCAGGTCACCTAAATGGTTGCACTGGCCCTGCATTCCTGATTCGCCTAAAAAAATTGCCATCCTGGTAGATTTCTTAAAGTTCACAGTTGTAATGACCAATCATGCTCACTTTATAAAAAGTGACAGTTTTGCTGGACCCAGTTCAGACTGCAGGCATTGTTCTACAGACTTCTGTATGTACACAGGAGTGCTAATTAAAGGGAGCAGGAATGAAATAAGAGGATCATGCAGAGAGCTTTAACTCCAAAGGGCACTGGGAAGCAGGGAGCCCTGTAGGTGTTTTTGTTACTTAGCTCCAAAGCAGTCTTCCCCAACTTAGTTCTACAGCCTCACCACTTCACGCCTTGCCTCTCAGGTGTGCACTCTTCAAAGTCTTCAGGAATTACCAAAGGAACAATACACACTTTATAAACAGCACCACTGGCCGTGCATAATTTAGTATAAGCTCATTGGAAGCAGCATTCATTTGAACCTTCAAAGATCTGCAGTACCTCCAGCAGACTTTGTAATATAATGCACTGAAAACAAATATAGCTATATCCCGTTATTTAAAAAATAATGGATTTTCACCAACACAAAAAACCTTTGATAGGTATTAAGTTTCAGCTAAGTTTGCTAGTTAAACTTAACATTCCTTGCTATATCTATAATATGGTATTACCAAAGCACCTAGAGCTAAGATAGGGACCCCATTGTGCCAAGCACTGTACAAACACACAGCCAGAGACAGTCACTGCCCTGTACTAAAAATCTAAATACACAAGACAAAGGGAAAGAGAAAAGTATTTTCCCAGGGTCAAACAGGAAGTCTGTGGTACAGCTGGTAACTAAATCCAAGTTTCTTTCACTCCAATCCTATGCATTGTTGTCAAAAAAAAATACATCAGTCTTCAGGACAGCAGTAATATAAAGCAATTTCTAGTGATTCTGATGTAACAAGACATTAGAACCAACTTTTCAGAAAGAAAATATGTTTTTCACATCTAGCATGTGAAGATCCATACTTGGGATGTTAGAGAGTAGGATCGAACAGGTATTTGGTCAAGAAGCCAAGTCAAGAAATAACTTTGTAATTGCGTGAATAAAGTCCCAGACAGCAGCTTTGCATATCTCAATAATGCAAACATTCCCGAAACACACTGTAGAAGCTACTTTGAAGACGGTAGGCTGTGCTCAATCTTCAAGTACTGTGATACCAGCAAGGTTACAACAGATCTGTAAAGAAAGTTTGAGTCACTCAGGCTATCATCCTAGAATGCAATATTAAAGGATACTTGTCAGTAAGTCTAGCTCTTGTACGTTGCCAATACAGACCCACACACTTTACTACTCATTCTCACTTCTTGGTGTCTAAACAGCGGAAGAACTAGAGTGCTTTCCTTTTTACACTCCATAATTATACAAGAGAAGATGGAGAGCTAATGACATCCCTCTACATTGTAACAAATTCTGACCTTACTATGGCTTTAAACCAATCTGCTCCTGTTCATTACAAAATGAAAGAGCTTGCTTTTCTATTGATGAATGCGGAGTACCGAGTTAAGTTTCAAACCGTCATTGTATCCATTCAGAAAGAGGAGGAACTTCTCTGCCCACTTTTAAAATTCATATTTGGATAGAGAGGCCACTATACAGCAGGGTTTTTGGTTTTGAAATGGGGGGAAATTCTATAAAAACAAAGATCCAAACTTTACATAGGTGTAAGAAGTGAAGTAATATACCGGTACTCAAATTTGTCAAGTGCCTTAGAATTATTTTGTAGATTACTCTGTCACAGATTAACCTGAAAGGGTAGATGAGTGCATCTACAATTTTATTACTTCATATTAGGTACTTTCATAATGCATCATTCGGGTTTAAAGTTATTCAGCACATAATAATCCACAAGTTACTGAATACATAATGCAATAAAGTGATCCTAGTTACTATTAAAACTACTTATGAGATTCCTATAAACTAGGCATAATTTGAAAAAGGACATTATAAATGTGTATGTTATTAACTTTCAAAATAGTAGTCAGTTTTTCTGAGTCTTGATGGAATAAAAACAGCTGAGGAGAGATTATAGAGGTCTATAAAATCATGAATGATGCAGAGAAAAATCAATAAGGAAGGCTTATTTACCCCGTGGTAGGGTCCTCTGTGGGCTGGGTCAGGCCGTAAGTGTTGGCTATATTATACTGAATTTCTTTTACTACTACTCCCATAGATAAGGCCCTGAGTTCCGAACTAGACAACGAGACATGAGCGCTGCTTTGGAGACTAGTCTCAATCAGCTGTTGCAAGCAATGGGCATGTAGAATGCTAGGCCCCTTGCACCCTGTTAACTATATCATGACCAGAACAAATATGGCGATGCTCAGTGAGGCCAGTTTTGCTGCACTAGTATGGCTTCCCCACCCGCCCAGAGCAACACAAAAACATTAAAAACCCAGAGCTGTTCTATGAAACAACCTATACCTCTCCCAACTGACTTTATTGGCCTCTAGGTTCCATTTTCCAATAAGAACAGCAATTAGCTCCTGGTGAGCTTTGGTACCATGCCATGTCCTGTTCTCCTTACCCTTCTTTCTTTCTCCAGCAAGCCGTTGTCCTGCAAATTTCTTTAGGGGATGTTTAGTGAAAGGAGTAAAACTAAAACTGACGGGGGGTTGGGATGGTTCTGAGGGGAGCTGGAGGATAAGTTGGAGGCCATGGAGGTAATTGTTTGTGATAACATAGATGAGCTGGAAGGACCCTGGGCTTGCATAATGATGATTTAAAAATAATCTTTTTGCATTTGGAGATGAATCAGACAAACCAATAGGGCCACTTGAGAAGATAATTCTCAAAACCAAGAATCAGGAAGCCCTAGGCTTCATGGCCACACCATCTGCTCTCATATTAAGATAGTCTAATTGGTCCTACAGGCACAAAAACACCCACTAAAAAGCAAAACAGGCTGCAACAGCATGACTTGACTATAAAAAGTGACAAGATGTCCTTGTCCTCTGCTAAAAAGCTGAGAACGCCACCCTGACTGGTGAGGGTACCCCAGTCTGATCCCCATCCCAACCCACTAGGCATGGGTGAGGCCAGTGCCCCCACTGTCTTACTCCTCACATCACCTCGCTCTCACTCGGGATGGCCTTGACTATTTGGGCATGGTTGCACTTTGCACAATTCTGAAAATAGGCTGAAAACACCTATCCCTTAGCACTACAACCAGAACCTAATCCATTTGTATGCTCAATCACATTTTGCCAGTGCCCCTCTAAAGCTCCCATGGATGCCTATGTCCCACGTGCATCCCAGAATAAGTGCCAATAACTGAAAATACACTTTTGGTCTGACAACAACCTTAAAATTTATCACAATTAAATGAATGCATATTTACATTGAACGATTATGTGTAAAAAAAGAGGACCGCTTACTTTTTTTTCTGAAGGGGCACCTATTCTTTGTTGTCTCCTACAATACAAAATAAAATAAATTTTTTTTTTCTTTTAAATCTGAGCTCTACTTGTACATTGGTAACTAACAGGCTCCTTTAACTGTAAAGCAATAAGTATATCGGCCTAGCTCATGGGTTTGGCTTGTATTGTGAAATTGCTGCCCTGCCTTGGGGCGGTCCAAAGGTACACTAACCAAGTGCCAGCTCTGGGAAGCATTGTGTGTCAGACATAATGCCTCTCACACAGATGCAAAGTGGCTATTGTGACACTCTTTCAGAGAAAGTAGCATGTGTTCATCTGCACTGGCCAGCTCTGCAGTTTCCTTCAGTTGTGCTCTCCACCTAATATCACTAACTTCATCAGTACTCAAGTACTGTGATTGTTCCTGGCTCTATCATGGAGTCAGTATAGACTGGGGTGTGTTTCTAATGGAAATTATTTATACACTTCCACCATACTGACATTTTGGCTTTTTACATCAAATATCATTTTATTTATCTTCTTCGAGACAGTGGCAACCAAAAAAATGCCAAAAAAAATTTTTAGCATGATTTTTAGTCATCTCTTGCTTGCATACTTCAGTAATTGAAGACACTAATCATAGCAACCCACACATCTTAGCTCTCTGAAGGTGAATTCACACCTGCACTGATCATGCACTACTGCATCCTGCGCATCTTCCAACTGGCCAATATTACTCAACAAATTGCCCCAGTCTTGTGACCAAATAATATGAAGTTTATACAGTTGCTTTCATCGCCAAAGACCATGAAGTGCTACAGACAATACAAAGTACAGGATCAAGCTCCCAGCACACAAATGTATCTTCTGTGGGGTGCCATGAAACACTCATTCTGTGCCTACAACACTGTACAACATTTCTTAGGAGGGGAAGTAAAGCAATAATTTCTTCATTTGAAACTTCAGCAGGAATTGTAGGCAGAATATATTTATCCAAAATGAAATTTGGCCAGGACACCAGAATTAACATCCCTACCCTTGCAAAGAGTGCCATACCATCTTTTTCCAATGAAATTAAGAGGTCAGAACCTTAGTTTCAACTTAGTGCCCCAACCAAAAGCCAGCACCTCAGGCTAAGCAGTGACATAAAGTACCGTACAACTACTGTATATTGATTCAATGCCCTTTAAAACCAAAACCAAAACGTGCCACATATTGAACCATCACCACTGAACTTTTTGCGGCATCTATTTTTGAATTCTGTATTAGAAGAAAAGCAAGTAATAACTGGAAATTAAAATAGTATGATAAAATGCTCCATGTAAGCCAAGTACCTTTTAGGGTAGAAAGGATTAATACAATAGCTGTTTCATTGAAACAACATATGGAGACAAAAATTATAAAATGTTTATTGTAATCATGAATTGCATCAAGGAGATACTCCTTTAACATATGAAGAATGAAAAAAGTGTTGCAAACATTTTAAAGAAAATTGAGATTGTAACATTTTATACCATGGAGTGACCAGGTGGGCTGGATGAAGGAAGTGGAACCTGGGAAACTAATTATATTCCATACATGACAGGAGTTAATTTACTCTCAGCCAGGTTTCTTTGATGGCATTGTATCTGAAACAGTCACTCATGTTCCTCTTAATTTGAATAATAAAAATGTAATGCTATTTTATTGTCAGCAGTAGAAATACTTGTTACTTATCACATGACAAAGGATAATGGGGGAGTAAGGAAAGCTGAGGGAAACAGGCTAAGGACCACTCTCATTGACGAGGAAGTTTGGTCCAGTAGAGAGATCAGAAGCTAGCTTCAGCCTCCATCGAGACACCAAATTTTGGAAAGAAATTTGAATACTCAAGGTGTCTAAAGAATGTCAGAGAATGGAGAAGTATAGCTCTCTTAATATCTAGGCTGTCGCTAGTGTAAACCAAGAGGGTCACTCCTTGCAAACTGGATGACTAATAAGAGAGCAATGAATCTACACAGAAGTGAGAAAGAGATAAGAAACAGTGGGACCTGGGCTCCTTGGTAGAAGATAAGTGATTACATCTACTCCATAGGTAATCTCTAAGCCATGTCACTCATATGAAAATACAACATGACAAAGATTGGTGATGAACATATTTGCTTTGAGATATACTTTATCATGGCAAGTTCTTTAGTTATGGCTTTTATGGACTTGCAGTAAGTCACAAAATTAAATGACTCACTCCATATTTTAAAAACATTATGCAACCATTTCTTAGATTCATACATTCCAAGGTCAGAAGGGACCACTGGGATCATCTAGTGTGACTGTGATGAGTTGGATCACAGAACCCCCCCTGGGAACTGTCAACTGATGTGCCAAGACTACCTCTACTCCTGCCTTCCCTGCCAGCTCAGGACTCCAGCACCCTGTCTTGCTGAGCCAGACACTCCCGCCTGCTCAAACAAAGACCTGAGGTCTGAATTACTTGCCTGAAAGCAGCTCACTGAAGTGTGCTGGTCTTTAACACTCAGATGCCCAACTCCCAATGGGGTCTAAACCCAAATAAATCTGTTTTACCCTGTATAAAGTTTATGCAGGGTAAACTCATAAATTGTTCACCCTCTGTAACACTGATACAGAGAGATGCACGGCTGTTTGCTCCCCCAGGTATTAATACACACTCTGGGTCAATTAATAAGTAAAAAGTGTTTTTATTAAATACAGAAAGTAGGATTTAAGTGGTTCCAAGTAGTAACAGACAGAACAAAGTAAATCACCAAGCAAAATAAAATAAAATGGGCAAATCTATGTCTAATCAAGCTGAATACAGATAATCTCACCCTTACAGATGCTTCAGTAATTTTTTTCCTCAGACTGGACACCTTCCAGACCTGGGCACAATTCTTTCCCCTGGTACAGCTCTTGTTCCAGCTCAGGTGGCAGCTAGGGGATTCTTCATGATGGCTCCTCTCTACTCCTTGTTCTGTTCCACCCCTTAATATATCTTTTGCATAAGGCGGGAATCCTTTGTCCCTCTCTGGGTTTCCACCCCCTCCTTCTCAACGGAAAGACACCAGGTTAAAGATGGATTCCAGTTCAGGTGGCATGATCACATGTCACTGCAAGACTTCATTGCCCACTTGCCAGCACACAAATATAGAGGAAAACTTACAGGTAAAACACACCCATCTGCAGACAAATTGTCCTCGTTAATGGGAGTCATCAAGATTCCAAACCAACATTAATGGCCCACACTTTGCATAATTACAATAGGCCTCAGAGTTATATTTCATATTTCTAGTTTCAGATACAACAGTGGTACATTTATATAAATAGGATGATCACACCCAGTAGATTATAAGTTTTGTAATGATATCTTACAAGAGACCTTTTGTATGAAGCATATTCCAGTTGCATTATATTCACTCATTAGCATATTTTATAAAAACATATAGACTGCAACTGTCACAGTGTCCTTCTTTGTAACACAGGCAATAGGACTTCCCCAAAATGTTTCCCAGAGCACATCTTTTAGAAAGAGGTCCGATCTCTATTTTAAAATGGTTAGAGATGAAGAATCCACCATGACTCTTGGTAAGTTGTTCTAATGGTTAATTACCCTCACTGCTAAAAATGTAGAGCTTATTGCCAGCCTGAATTTGCCTCACTTCAACTTCCAACTATTAGATCATGTTATATCTTTCTCTACTAAATTAAACATCCCTTTATTAAATATTTGTTTCTCATATGGATACTTCAAGACTAATCAAGTTACCCCTTAGCCTTCTTTTTGTTAAGCTAAAATAGCTTGAGCTCTTCAATCTACTCTATAAGGCATGTTTTTAAATCCTTTAAATCCTTCTCACAGCTCTTCTCTTCCCCCCTCTACAATATATCAACATCCTTCTTGATTTGTGGGCACCAGAACTGGACACAGTACTCCAGCAGCAGTTGCACCAGTACCAAATAAAGCAGTAAAATAACCTCTCTTCTACTACTTGAGATTCCCATGTATGCAACCCAGTAGCTCTTTTGGCCAAAGTGTTGCACCAGGAGCTCATATTCTGCTGATTATTCACCATGATTCCCAAACCTTTTTCAGACTCACTGCTTCCCAGGATAGAGCCCCCCATCCTATAAGTATGGGCTGTATACATTTAGCCATATTAAAACCACAGTTGGTTGCTTGTGCCCAGTTTACCAAGTGATTCAGATTCCTCTCAGTGAACTTTCCTCTTCATTATCTACCATTCACCCAATTTCTATGTCATCTGCAAGCTTTCAGTGATTATTTTATGTCTTCCTCCAGGTCACTGACAAAATGTTAAATAGCATAGGGCCAAGAATCAATCCCTGCTGGAAACACATGCTTGATGACAATTCCCCATTTACAGTTATATTTTGAGATCAGGGAAGGACAGCTCAGTGGTTTGAGCATTGGCCTGCTAAACCCAGCGTTGTGAGCCCAATCCTTGAGGGGGCCACTTAGGGATCTGGGGCAAAATCAGTACTTGGTCCTGCTAGTGAAGGCAGGGGGCTGGACGCAGTGACCTTCCAGGTCTATGAGATAGGTATATCATATAGCCAGTTTTTAAATCATTTAATGTGTACAATGTTAATTTCATATTCTAATTTCTTCATCAAAATGTAGTGCAGGGGTAGGCAACCTATGGCATCTGTGCCGAAGGCGGCACGTGAGCTGATTTTCAGTGGCACTCCCACTGCCCGGGTCCTGGCCACTGGTCTGGGGGGCTCTGCATTTCAACTTCATTTAAAATGAAGCTTCTAAAACATTTTAAAAACCTTATTTACTTTACATACAACAATAATTTAGTTATATATTATAGACTTATAGAAAGAGACCCTCTAAAAACGTTAAAATGTATTACTGGCACGTGAAACCTTAAATTAGAGTGAATAAATGAAGACTCAGCACACCACTTCTGAAAGGTTGCCAACCCCTGATGCAGTGCCTTACCTACTCAATTGCTTTACAGAAGTTTAAGTATAACTAACAGGATATATATTATAGAACTAGAAGGGGCTATGATTCTCTCTGGCAGGGTGTGAATGGCAGAAAAGCTATTTGAGAGAGAGAGAGAGAGAGAGAGAGAGAGAGAGAGAGAGAGAGAGAGAGAGAGAGAGAGAGAGAGAGAGAGAGAGAGAGATTTAGTGGACTAGTTGTGACATTATGAAAGAAGTGCCCTTCAACTTTTCTGCCATTCACACCCTGCCAAAGAGAGTCATAGTTCATTCTTGGTTTGTGGCAAAGATAGGCAAACCAGTTATTTGTTTTTGTTCTTAATAAAGAATCATCAGCTTGAAAGTGAGCCCCATCATTGCACTGGACCTGAACTTACAAAACTATGGAATGGTTCTGATAATGGACTTCCTCCTTCTTACATAAACCAACAGGCTCAAATCACCCTTCTCCAACTTCCTCTTCTGTGACCCTCTAATAGGTATTCAAATTAGGCACCCAAAATCAGTGAGTACTTTTGACTTACTATCCCTCTGCCTCAGTTCCTAACAGTAAGAACAGGAATAATAAGCACCCCCACATCTCACAGGTTCTGTGAAAATAAATTCATTAATTTTCATGAAGCACTGAAATACTATCGTGAGAAGTGCCATAGAGAAGCTCCTGAGGAAATTAATAATTCTGTCTTCACAGCTTAGAATAGTGTGAAGTAAATAAGGCATGGGGCCACCAACTCAAAGGAAGAAAACAAAATACTGAAGAGATGCTCATTAATAGAGCACTGTCCATTCTATGCAGTGAACGAGGCAGGGGGCCTACGAGGAAAAAACAGTACGTGATAAAAAACTGTATAATGATGCATGTGCACGGGGGGGGGGGGCGGCAAATTAATGTTGCGTAGGTAACCTATATGTTGGCATTTCCTAACTTTTGAGGTCTTTACTTAGCAACCCTGACTGTTTTCTTTTAATGTAGCTATATTTCCCCCTATACAATAAGGATTACATAAACACTTTCTTCCACTTTAGTTAAAAAGACAAGTCAAGAATTTCAAATAATGAACACTGATCTTGGTTGCCTCAATTTTTGGGTGCCTAACTGAGGTTTGAGCACTTACAAAGTGCTTCTGAAAATTTGGCTGAAATGCTTACATTACGGAGACAAGCAGGTAGCACAACTGGCAAAGTATTTCATAAAATGTTTTGCGCTTCACATCACTATAAAAAAATAAAAACATTTATTTATATACAATACAAAAAAGATTAAGAGAACCAAAATTAGTATAGTAAATGATTCAACTGACAGCTTCAGAACTCCCTTTAAATTACTCCTGTTATGCTGTGAAGACCACTAAACCAAAATGTAATGTGATGGTTTATGATCTCTCCTAATAAATTTATCATGGTTAATATGTAAGTAGGCATGTATACTACTTCTTTATACAGAATGACAGGGACAATATTTTGATATAATTATATTTCATGGGTTGGTCATAGTTAAAATATCAAATTTAATGGTACGTCAGATTATTAGAACAGGATTTTCTCTGCCCCATGCTGATTGGCTGTTTGTTCCAACCTTTCCCTTCCCCTTTCCTCAATCTCTTTAGTCCACATCTGCCCTTTTTATCCTCATCTCCCCTGACCTGTCCCCCTTCCCTCTCCATTTAGCTGATCCCCTCCGAACTAAACCAGGAAATCAATTAAATCATGAAACTAACATGAAGTTTACCACCATCACATTCTTCATTCTGCTGGTACGTTTTATCCCTTCACCTACCCTGTGTCTGTCTTGCCTATTTAGATTGTACGCTTTTGGGACCATCTAGTACTGTTTGTACAGTGCCTAGCACAATGGGACCCCATCCTTGGGTGCTGCTTAGGCACTATCATAACAAATTACTATTTATTAATAGTCATGTTTAATTACAAATATACATTTAAATGATAATCTGAAGTCATACATGTATTACAAAATTAGTCCCTGACACTGCAAACGCTCACGCAAGTGACTAAGGGGGACTACCCACATGTGAGAAGAGTTACTTCAAGTATGCTTATAGACCCTTAAAGAGTCAGTTGGTGGATCTGTCAGGGAAATATTACACACACACAAGAACCTATTTCCTATAAACAAAAGCTTCATTTTAAAAGAAATAAGATTGGCTACGTGTGACAACGTCAAATGCAAAGTCTAAAATGGCAAAGAAATGCCAAGCTGTGGGACACTTCTAGACTGTACTCTCCTCCAAAAGCTAGGAATAGGACCAGCCACCTTGCTATAACCACTATACCACACTCCTCCCCCAGAGCTGGAAAAAAAAACGTGAGACCTGGTGTCCTACTGTTGTCTAGTAAATAACTAAGTGTGCATCCCACTCTAAAGGCAAGTCTACAGGAGGGTTAATGGTTATTTTTCGATGTTATGCCTGGGCTGAGGAGCCCTGTGGATGATCTGGGGAATGTGGGGTCCTTAATGTTGGATGATAAAGTCTCTGATTTTCCAGTTTTCTTTAATAAAAAGAGATTTAATTCACATTGTGAACAAAATCCTTAACACTTTATACTTTGTCAATGACTATGCCATGCACAACAAAAAAAGAGGTGTTCCACATTTCAGTCACTTGTGTCACATGTTGTTAGGTTTAAGGATGGCTGTGTGAATTGGTATCCATCTTCTCAGAGGGAAGCCTGTGGCTTCAGTCCCACAAAAAACAGAAGACAGCAGACATCTCTAGTAGGGATTTCTCCTTCCTGCTATTGATGTAATGGTGATTTTTTTACCCAAGACATGAACACCTTCAATCCCACTAGGCTACTTATGTCCCATTGCAAATCATGGGAAATGGTAGACATTCCAAATAAAGGAAAGTTATGGACATAAAGGACAGGAAAAAAAACAAATAACATTCTTAGATTACAACCTAGATTCTTCATATAAACACTCAAAAGTAACATAAAATTCAATAAGTTTTAACCAGATGGAAACTTTGAAAGATAACAAACCAGCCATTAGTTAGCAAAAGGGTTCCAAAGAAAAGGTCATACACTGGGAATACTTAAAGTTCCTATTTTAAAGTCAAACTAATTAACAGACTCAGCGACTCTGAAGATATATTGACAGGCTCCAGCTAGTTGCATTCATGCATCATTGCCAGAAAGTGAGGTATGCTTGATGAATGGCATTTAAATAAGGGAAAAGGTGGGAAGATCCCAGCCATTCCACATACTAAATTATTTTCCGGATTAAATTTAGAGAGCACTTTATAAAGTTGTATCATGGCTTTTAGCACAAAATCTGAATTATTATACCCAAGATTTTGCCCCAGTTCATCTGCAGAAGTTTCCAGACCTGGGAAATATTTCTACATTATACTTGACCTAAGGAACTGTCCCTAAAGAGTTCCTCTTCCAAGTATCAGTCCTTTCAGATGCACAAATATGAAACTAATCAGTTAAAAAAACTGAAAAAACCAATCAGGTGTTTCCTGCCATTGTCCTTTTTTCTTTAACATTATAGTTTTATTGTGGTCCAGATCAGGGCTTCCCAAAAACTTTATTTTAACATTCCTTCTAGAGAGGCTCAGGACTGGGGGCAGAGGAAAGTTGGTGGTCCTCTTCCAAGTTCCATCCACAAAATAAGCACCACCCACATTTCTAACACCATACACCACTTGCTGTAGATTTGATTATTTGCACAAAGATCATCATCCATGTTCTGAGATTCCCCTTGGTGGGACCTGAATATATCCATGGGCTCTGCTATGTTCTTTGGACTCGACTCCTCGGTTGGGGAAGAGACAAGTGATTAAGCTCACCCAACCACCACCTACTCTTGACACTTAAAAAAAAAAAAGACCTCACAGTAAACTGTGTAGAAGTGTGACTTACCCTTTCCTTTATTACACAAAGAATGAAACCATTAACAGTGTCAATATGTAAGTCATCACTGGGCATCTGAAACAACACCTCACTATGATGAATGGTGCAATTCTCACCTCTCCGAGCTATTGCTGTAGGCTCCTGGCAGAGTCACATAGATACCCCCGTATTGGCTATACTCAGGGCTTATCTTCACTTCAGTTAACCCAGACTATGCTGCTAAACCGCCTCCCATCCACAAACAAAGCCTCTCCCAGATACATCAGTGCTTTCAACCCAGACTAACTCGCCTGTCCTGGCCTACATGTTAAAGCCCAAGTGCTGTAACCCACCCCCTTTGTGAGGACACATGTAAATCACTCCAATGAGGATATCCTTCCAGTGCCTTCCCACAGTTCCCCTGCATGCCCAGGACAGATAAGTTCTCCCACAATCCACTGGGAAAAACATGGAGTGCTAAGAACTATGGGACATGCTTGCAAAAGTTCTACCACCTCACACAGATGAGTACAGACACAATGTGAAAGCAGTCAGGGGTGGCTCTACACTGCAGCTGCTTACATCTAAGCTGGGCTAGCCCAAGTGCCTATCACACTGCAGTAGAAACATACCTTTCATTCATATTTGAGGTTTTTGTCAAAACCATAATGGCTAGAGATTTACTTTTTCTATTTAAATAAAAGATGAAATTCTGGAGAACAAGATAGTAGTTTCAGAGAGGTGGTGGAGAGAAGCCAGGTGCTGGATTTCAGTGGGGATTCCTCATGTGCTGAAAGCTAAATACATAGATTAATAGATTCTAAGGACAGAAGAAAGGACTATAATCTAGTCTGACCTCTGCATAACAAAGACCGCAGAATTTCAGACAGTAATTCCTTCAGTAGAGGGAATTATTCTTCCTATGCATAAGTCTTTGCAAGATCAAGACCTTAACCTTCTAACAGATTTTATATGGGATTTCCTAGGTGGTTTTTTTTGTTTGTTTGAAAAAGAAAATAAATATGGGGAAAAGGAATCAAATGACAAGGAGCTTCACCTCTTTAGAACTCTGGAGATTTGTCAAGTTGAAACAAAGTTGTGATAGAGTATGTGAACTCCCTGATTTGGAGCTATTGAATTACAAACCACTGAAATGTACTGTCCCATTTTCCTTAGGAGACCCACAGAATACCCATCTCCAATGAAGAGCTGATAAGGTACATCAGAGCATCATGCATATTGTACAAATTGTGAGCAGCCTTATCTAACCCCTTTGCATTTCAGTAAATTTACAAATTAGTCACACAGCATGTGCAACACAGCCTTCATTTAGATACACAAAAAGATACATAAAACACAGACAGATGCCCAGCATACAATTTTTTACGGGTCATAACTCAGTCAAACCAAAACCAAGATTTCACTAAACTACTCAAAAGCACTTCAAGTGAGGATTACTTGGATACCAAATTTCAGCTTTCTATATCCAGACATTCTGGTTACATGCCTATTCAAAAAAAATGGGTTGCTACTTATCCAGATTTTCCCAGGATTGTCCCTTTTTTGAGGTAGCTCTCCTGGGAAATTTGTAAGGGTGCTGTCATAAACAGATAGTTAAGGGTTAACGTCTCCTTTACCTGTAAAGGGCTAAGAAGTTCACCTAGCCTAGCTGACACCTGACCAGACGAACCAATGGGGGAACAAGATGTTTCAAAAGGAAGGAGGGACATTTCCTTTATTTAGTCAGTTTCAGTTTCAGCCGGAGTTAAAAAGATCAAGGAACCAACCTCTTATCAGAGTAGTAAGTTTTAGAAAGGAATAAATAGATTTATGTTTATTTCTTTGTAACCTGTCTTGTGCAATTAGAGGAAGAATCAAACTGAGTATTTGGGTATTTTTCTGGTGTAACTAAGGTTTTGCCCAGGGGAACACCCTCTGTGTTTGGAATCTGTTGACTGTGAGAGTAGCTGGTATGCTAATCTATCCCAGAGGGTTTTCTTTTACCTTTCTTTTCTTTAATTAAAAGCCTTCTTTTTAAAAACCTGATCGATTTTTCCTTGTTTTAAGACCCAAGGGGATTGGATCTGGACTCACCAGGAATTGGTGGGGGAAAAGGAGGAGGGATGGTTAAATTCTCCTTGTGTTAAGATCCAAGGGATTTGGATCAGTGTCCACCAGGGAATTGGTGGAGGAGTCTCTCAAGGCTACCCAGGGAAGGGAGTGCTTGGGGGTGGTGGCAGCCAGACCAGATCTAAGCTGTTAATTGAGCTTAGAGCTTCTCATGCAGGTCCCCCACATCTGTACCCGAAAGTTCAGAATAGGGAAGGAATCTTGACAGATGCTCATTAAACATTGCCAGTTGGCTAGTTTTATGGGCTCAGGATCATTCCAAATGTCCTAGTTTTTTGTGCCTCAGAGATGGCAATCCTATTTAAAAAGGTTGGAAGTATTTTATTTTTATAGTGAGCAAAAACATTTTAAATTCTGCTTATACTAAAAATAATGGACTTGATCATTTTTTTTCAAACTTTCTAACCAAGCTCTCCGTCAGGCAGAGACCAAGCTTGGAAAATTTCAGTCCAGCAGGTCAATGTTTCAGAAAGTTACAAACCATGGAAGATACAGTTAGAACACATGTATTTGAATGTAGCTGAACCAATCACTGCCACTATAATATTATGGCAGGTGTTATCAGATGGCATTGTGACACAGCATTCCATGGTCTCTTAGCATGTATGTTCTGTCTTGAGAAGACATGGCCTTATACAGCAAAAACTATGTAGAGGCAGTGGTCCTTGAAAGGAGTAGCTGCATGAGTAGCAGGAGAGTTTGCTGTCTGATTAGAGTCAATTCTCAAGGCAGAGTTGCTCATTGTGACCCAGGCATTGTTGTGCTGAGATTCCCAAAAGGATATATTGCCATGAATGCTGTTTGACCATCTCTGTTCTAGCATTGATATACACACATAAATAAAAACAATTTACTTAGAATACACTGTGGCTCAGCGCCATTCATTTCTTTACAATTGGGATGCTAACCTGCAATGTCCTAGTCATTTGCTACTGCTTAGCAGAGGGGCAACAGAGGTGTCAGAATAGCTTCTCTGTCTGTCAAGCAACAGTTTTAAATTTTGTACTCAAGTGCATTTTATGTGAGGTTTGAGTGGATTTGAGTTAATTAGCCAAACTCAGTTAGAATTCTAACAGACTCAGTGACACTGCAACATCTCTCTAAATACATGCTAAAAACCATAAACAGTTGTTAATTAATTGACAGTACAATTATATAATCTCATTAGTATTTGCAAATTTCAGTCACAAAAAGGGCAATATTTCACTTTGTTAATTAGTCAGGGTTTCTCCACTACAAATGGAACAAATATCACGTTACTGGTGTATCTAATGTTGAGATAGGTGATTGTATGCTGTAACAGACCATTTGTGATAGGGTGGATTTTTTGGCATGGAGTTACATTTTGTTATTTTCTTCTTATAAAATTCCAAGTGAAACTGGGGAGATAGAGTTTGCAGCATGGCTTATGCTTTATCTTTATCCTTGAGAGGCTGGACTAAGCAAAGAATTGAGAGGGATCACTCAAAGTGAGGAGAGCTAGTAATATAGTCCTTCATTAAGTCAAGGCCTTAATCTATTAAACAACAACATTTGCAGTCACTGCAAGAGTGATACAGTCCACATGCAACTCCCAGAAGGAACGAAGAGCCCTTCTTTCCAATTAAGTGTCACTTTGATCCTTATTGCATCAAGAGTGGGTCTCAAGGCAAGGTAATGGACAACAAATTAAGCAGAATATACTTAAAGCATGTCTTTATGTAGATCCCCACATGAAGGACCTGATCTCTGGAAACAGTAGTCTGAATGTGATCTCAAAAGAAACTAAGTTTACTAAAAACAACGAAGAGTCTGGTGGCACCTCCACTGGACTCCTTGTTGTTTTTGTGGATACAGACTAATACGGCTACCTCTTGATACTTGACACAATGTAAGTTTAATACATCTTTACTTAGCTTTTAGGAAAACATTTGTGCGAATTAACAAACCCTTTTAATACATTCATTCAAATCAAACAAATGTACACATGTAAATGAATTATCTTCAGGTTTCCACTAATATGCTGGCCTGAAACTAATGTAAAATAATCATTTATTTTTTGTACTGCAGTAGCACTTGGAAGCCTTCCCCTGCCCCCATCATAGACCCGACTGTGCAATGCACTGTACAAGAACAAAAAAGGCCCTGGTCCAAAGAGCTGACAATCTAAGATTGTACAATAAAATAAATTCTAATGACAACATCCTGCCATTATTTCAGTCGAAGAGTGGAGTCAGAGGATTATTCAACATGCATCTAGCATAGAAGCTATCCTACAGCTGCAGGATCGACTAGCTCATGGCTGGCTAGGAGACAATACTGCCAGGCACACTTGGCTGCTTATTTTAAAATGAGCAGTGATGTTAACAGGAGCAGCAGTAGCATGTGCTAACTGGCTAAAGGGTTGGATACACACCCTAGATAGCAGACTATTGCCTCTTCTACAGTGTGATGGGAGCACTGGTGATAGACCCTCTTCCTACTGCTTACTAGCATGCTATGCAGAGATCCTTCCCTTCTGCTTATATGAGGGAGACAGAAGAGGCTGCTTCTTCATCCTGCAGTACTCATACATAGCATAGCATAGGATTTCACCCTATGACTGTATTGTAGTGCTCTTTGCCTATAGTGTACATCTCTTAAAAATATGTTCCCAAAACATGTCAGTTATATCAGCCTTCATAGGTGGGATAAAAAGAACAGTGTTTGTATCAGAGCATCATCAACCTATGCCAATCTCTTCATTTTAAGTTCAAGTGAAGCAAAAGCGTTTTGTGCCACTTGATGAAACATGTCAGGCTGTCTCAATAGGGTGAACGCTGAAATGGCATGGATTTGTGGTGCCCAAGAGAGAAGTGATACACTCAGTGGCAGCTGGTGGACTAGAGAATGTATTACCCACATACATCCTGCTCCCTGACACACATACAAAAAGAGCAGTCAGACTGAACCAGAAGGTGTTCAATGAACAAAGAACTGTTTAGTTCCTTTCAAAGTCTAGTTTCAAGATAAGGAAGGTTAAATTCAGAGTGGCACGGTGCCCATTAATTGCAGGGAGTACAGGAAAGCTCTGTTAGTAAGGCTGTGTGAAGACAGAGGTAAGGATGTTAAAGGCCTCGCTAAGGACTAGCTCAGGGCAGCTTTTATTCATAATGATCAGGCAAACAGATGGCTAATGGGTTGCAATCCATGCCCAGAAGCAGTGGGGTATATTCTGTGCCCAAAAGCTGGTTCCATTCCATGGCTGGGTGCCCACTGCAATCTGTAGGTTGGAGAGAATCAGAGGGTAAAGACAACATCAAATTAGATGACGAGGCAGAGGGCCTGAGGAGGAGACAGACAGGTCAGGCCAGGCAACCCAGTATCACACTGAATCCTGGAATGGAAGAAGCTGAAGTATGAGAAGCAGCCAAAGCAGGGAGCGTAGCATGAAGAGCAGGGGCAGCACAATGAGAAGCATCATCTTGATCAAACTAAAGCAGCAGGAGAAGCAATAAAAGCTGTAATGCAAAGGGTAGTGAGATCATTCTAAATTATTTTCCTTGTGCTAGAGGGAGGTAACCTTGCTTCCTTCCTGAATACCTATGAACAAATGAGGAAGTACCATTGTGTGGGAATATGGGTCTGCACTTTTCACTTTTTCTCCTTACAGTCTGAAGTAGGACATTTTCTATAATGGCTTCCAAACACCCTGGGATATTGGGTCAGCAGTCAAATGTAAGTCCAGTTAAAGGAATACTTAAGGTGTCCAAGAAGCCACAGTTAGCACTTCTAACTAGCAGACTGAGCCCAAACGTCAGATAGTTTGTTATCCACTGGCCAGATCTGTAGTTGGTAGAAATCAGCGTAGTTCCATTGACTTAAATGCAAGTATGCCATTTTTCCATCATTTGAAAGGATCTGGCCCCTAGATGTCACAGTTTAGTGCAGACTCAATTATAAACACAATTGTGACTGACTCCAAAATTGTGGGTGCAAAATTAGGTATCATATTTCCAAAATTTGGTTTTATGAGGATGCACCATTTAAAATGCAGGTGATTGTCCAGAATATCAGGGAGTAAATTGAGCTTTACTGTAACATTTTACCTGAGCCCAGGGACCAACAGACTAAAATACTAGTAGAGTAAAACGGCATCTCATGAAACATATTGAAGTGGACATTGATATGGTGGAGCAGAGAGATAAGTAGATGGAAAGGGTTAATGCTACCACTTTTCAACACTCCATAATTTCATAAAGTTGAAAGCCAGAAGGAACCATCAGATCATCGTCTGTCCTCCTGTATACCACAGATCCATTAAATTTAATCCAGATACCTCTGACTTGAGCTAGACTAAAGCATGTCAGTCTTCAGGATAAACTGTGCTACAGGGACACCAAGGTGCCACTGATGCCCAAGACTTCTGCTACACATTTGAAACATGCAGGCTGAAGCAACTTTGCAATTTTTTCCCCAGATTATTTTAGAATTTGGCTAATAGCTGCTACAGCAGAAGCCACAAGGTTAGTTAACTGAGGTCACTGTCAGGCCTACTGCACATGGAAAGCAGTAGAGAGAGGAAGATGAAACAGTGGCCAGGACATTAACATAAAATGAATGCTCAACTGGTTGAAAAACCCATGCTCAGAGCAGAGTTGTCAATGGTTTGCTGTCAGACTGGAGGGCATATGTAATGGGATCCTGCAGGGGTCAGTCCTGCATCCAGTATTATTCAACATTTTCATTAGTGACTTGGATAACAGAGGGAACGGTATGCTTATAACACTCTGTAGATGACATCAAGCTGGAAGGGTTTGCAAGCACTTTGGAAGGACAAGACTGTAATTCAAAATGACCTGGACAAGTTAGAGTTAGTCTGAAATTTTTACTGAAGTATTTTATGTAAGACACAGGATGTAATTGTCCTGATCTACCTGGCACTGGTGAGGCTTCAGCTGGAGTAGTGTGTCCAAGTCTGGGTGCCACACTTTAGGAAAGATGTGGACAAATTGGGGAAAGTCCAGAGAAGAGCAACAAAAGTGAGGTTTAGAAAACCTGATTTAATGAGGAAAGGTTTAAAAAGGGGCATGTTTAGTCTTGAGAAAAGAAGAGTGAGGAGGGACCTGATAATAGTCCTCTAATATGTTAAGGGCTGCTGTAAAGAGAACTGTGATCAATTGTTCTCCACATCTACTGAAGGTAGGACAAGTAGTAAAGGGTTTAATCTGTGGCAAGGGAGATTTAGGTTAGTTATTGGGGAAAGCGTTCTAATTATAAGGATAGCTAAGGTCTGGAATAGTCTTCCAAAGATGGCTGTGGCATCACCATCATTGAAGGTTTTTAAGAATAAGTTGGACAAATGTCTGTTGGGATGGTCTTGGTTTACTTGGTCCTGCCTCAGGGCAGAGGCTGGACTTGATGACTTTGAAGTCCCTTCTAGCCCTACATTTCTATGATTTAATTGATGTGCATAGTTACACCACAATGGACAATGTTTTAAAATCTAGACAAGCTGCAGAGAGTTTTGCAGCACTATGACATAACTTTGGAGACCTAGTAAAGGTTTAGTCTGCAGATGGCTAAACCTTGACCGGATAGGAAGTTGAGACCATCTGAGACTGGAGTCTGTGATGAAAGGCTTGTAAACCATGGGAAGAACACTCACTATCCCAGTATGTATGAATTGTGCAGCAGTCACCAGATTTGAGGCTGGCCACAAGTTTACAGTGGCTGAGCAACTTCTGGATAGCATGCCCTGTAGTGGACTCATGGCATCAAAAGATACTAGTAAATTTAATAAAATCCACAAAACAGTCAGGAACAGGGGGAAAGGATGATGGGGCAGAGGCATGCATGATTCCAGAGTAGGAATAAGATTCTCCCCCACCCCACACCCCAATCGTGTAACTTGTTAGTTAATATGCTTCCCTCACATGAAAAGAATGATGACAGGTTCAGAGTTATTTATTTTTATATATAGTTATTTATATTAATACAGTAGTTCAGCTTTGCAGCATAATTTTTCCTTATGTTTATACTTTTCAAAATAAACTCAAATATACTCTGTGCAGAAAGTGCATGCAATATAAAATTAATAGAACAAATCAGAAATCTATACATGGAGGTATATAATATATTGATCACTCAATACCATTCTCAGATTATTCTCAAGTATCTTGCAACATCTATTATACATTACTATGGTCTAGCACACTGCACATTATTTTGCAAACATGATGAGTTATAACAGGCAATGCTCAGTTTTACAAGAATGAGTCTGATTGAACTGCTTTTATGTCAGCCTTCATCTCAGCCTGCACTATCTTCTAGAGGAAATCCAGACACCCCTGTACTGAATAAACCCTGGAATTTTCCAACAAATGATTCCCTCTACCACAGCCAGGCTTCACGGTCTGTCCAAATTTGGGGAAGTTCAGAGTCAGATCTAAATTTTACACCTTGGGCCCATCCTAGTTCTTTTCATGTGTGTATAAACAGTGGCATGGTCAGAAAGCAGAGTGCAAAGGAAGGTAGGGCAAAGGTTCCTGCTAAAGGGGCTGAACCCAGTCTAACTTAAAGGGACTGCTCTAAGAAGGGCAGCCACCCCAGCATTCTCTATGGCCCCACTCCTGCCCCTCCCAGAACCCAATCTGTATGCTGGTTTGTGAAGATGGACAGTGCAGGGCTTCTTAAAATAATCCAGCATAAGGCTTGTGCCAGGGGAATTCTCCCCAATCATTTTGCCATCTTTTTTTACAAACCTTATAAGTCACTAGAGCAGTGTACAAGGATCAGAGTGGGAAGCAGAACCATCCCTATAGTTTATATACATTTCATCGATAACATGAGTTTGTAAATGTTCTTATTAACCAAATCCTTGGTACCCATTCATTTTCACTTGCAGAGTGTTTCTGGCAATCTGAATGGGATGATTAAAGTCCATGTTAATAGTTCACCATTAGAATTTGTAGATAAGCTCCAAAGAGAAATAGAAGCTACAAGTTCATTGATGCTAACTTTGAACAATACCCAAAATTGAGACCTCATGTATAGTAACATCTTAATTGAACACATTTTCTTCTTCCCCATGATGATGAGCTGAAAGATCTTTGTTTGTATAAACAAACAATCAGCCCAGTGCTATGTATATTCCCATTATGAGCCCATTCTGCCAACCTTATAAAAGCTGAATTTCTAATAATATCAGTGGAGATTTATGTACCTGGAAAGTTTGCAGGAGTATGAACTAAGACAAAACCCTGACATGTTCAGTGCCATGCGTGTCAAAATACATTTCACCATATAAAATTACCTATGTACATGTTTGCATTCTATCTGAGCACAAATGTTGGAACTCATGCCCTTTATTTTAATACAGATTTCAATTATTTATAAACTCTTGAAAACGAATTTGTAAATAAACAGTCCTAGGATTTTAACATTTAGTGCAAACTGGCCTTTGTTGCAGTCACTGAGCAACGTAACTGTAAGTATTGAAAAATGGGCAAGAAATGACTACTGTTTTTGTATATCTTCATCAGCAATCCTCTAGTAATGGCTCACATTTTCAGAATGTTGTTTGGTTTCAGATAATTCGGGCTGGTCTACCCACAAGAGTTGTACTGCTTTAATGGTAGCAGCATAGTTATAGCAGTACTACCCCATAACTAGTGTGGATCCAGTTATAATATTATGAAGGTGCTTATACAGATAATGCCTAATCCTGTACTAGAAGCGGAATGAGTGATCCCAGTATATGGCACCTTTACACTAGAAGAACTGCATCCACTGTAATGGGTTTTATTGGTATATTGGTTAAAAAAAAATCACATTCCTAATCAATATATTTATACTAGTACAGAAGTTCAGTGCAGATCAGGCCTTAGAATTAGGGCACACATTAAGCTACGATTATCTGTTGAAATAAGAAAACAATTCCTGCAGGTCGTCTTTCTTGAAGATTTTAACCCTAATGGCTACAGTCACCAGCAATGACTGGCCAGCTACGGTTTTCCAGCATATTTGGATATTATTATAACTCGATTCTTAACTTTCCATATTGACCCAATGCACTGACTGTGAGGCATATACCATGCCTTATGTATTTTGGGTAACAGAATCCAGAAGACAAGATGTCTGGTTCATAGACAGCTCTTATTAGTGCACCCAAGGACAGCGACAAACAAAGAACAAATATTACATCTTATACTACTGGAATCAGGGCCAGTTCCAGTGTTTTTGCCACCCCATGTGGTGGGGAAAAAAAAAAGCCGCGACCAGAGGCACTTCGGCCGCAGGTTCTTCCCTCCGAGAGGGACTGAGAGATCCGCCGCCGAATTGCTGCCGAAGAGCCAGACGTGCTCCATTCAAGCTACCTTCCAATTACCATTTAGCATCAGGTCTTGCCTTCCCATAGATTAAATCCAGTTCAGCAATAAGAAGTCCACTCACCCTCTGCCTTGGTCAGAAACAGAGCCAAGTGAAAGATTAATCAACTCATATCCAGCCAAAAAGCAACCTAAAGGGATCATTTAGTTATTCCTCTTTCCCCAGATGTTGTGTGGGGCCCAAGCATCCACTTCTTCCTTTCTGTTATGGAGGAAGACTTAGGATAAAATTACACCTCAGTAAGGAATTGAGAAGAGCTCATATGCTCTGTCACGAGGTGCTTAGTAGAGCTTGGCGGGAAACATTTTCCCCATCCCATGACAATTTTCCCATCATGAATCGAAACAAAAAGTTTCTCTCAAATGTTCATGGATTGATAATCTGAAAAAAATAATTTAGATCAGGTCAAGTAACATTTTGTTTTCATAACTTTAAAATGAAACATTCATATATTTCATTATACATTAATATTAAATTTAAAGGGTTTTTTTGTTTTGTTTTTTTAAACAAAAACAACATTTTCTTTAAAAAAAACTCAAATAGGATATGACAAAAATTTTCAACACAGGAACAGTTTTGGTTTTGACAACCAGCGCTTTCCAACAAAGAAATGTTTAGTCAAAAATTCCTGTTCAACTTAAATACATGCAATTATATCTGGTCAAAATTTTTTTAAAATATTACTTTTATTTCAAAAAGCAATGTAAAATATATGGAACATTTCATTCAAAACTGCAGTTTTTCAAATAAACTAAATGTTTGTAATGAAAAAACAAATATATTCCTTTTTTCCCCATTGGATTTTTTCTTCCAGTTTAGAAAAGAAGCTTGGGTTTAAACAGCAGCCCCACATTCTGATCCAGGGTTGGAGGTAGAGTAGATTTCATCTGCCCAATCACTCTGCATTCCACTCACATGGAGCCTGGACAGTTGTACTTCATGCCAGTGGAGTGAATTCCTCCCTTGGAGAAGAAGCAAACCAATTAATTGTTTTTAAATGTGGGCTAGTGATGTCACCTGCTATGTACAATTTATTACAACAGTTATCTGGCCCCACTGAAGTCAATGGGAGTTTTGCCACTGACTTCAATGAGGCAGGATTTCACTCAAAGTCTCTTCTGCTTAGGTGTAACCTCTTTGCAATATTTGAAAGCCACACTCAGACTTTTCGTTCAGAATAATTTGCAAAGTTCACAGCAGCAGGTATTTTAATATTTGCTTTGAAATTAGATTTTGAATCATAATTCTGGAACAGACACTTCTGCCTAGAGTATAAATAAAAGCATGTTTGTTGTCTGGAGAGATGGAAATGTAGAGTGTCATTTACAAATCTGATTTTGCACTTGATATCAATCCTTTTGCTACAGGCACTAATATGAAATTAAGTGGTAGAAAATGCTTACCATCCCATCTTCTACCATGCTTAATAATTTTATAGCAGCACATAGATGAGAATGCATGGCAATGATTCAGCTAAAATAAATTCCAAGTAAATTCAATTTTGGACATCTTGCCAAAGAAAGGATCCACTCGCTCCAGTCAACTACTTTTTCAGCATCAAGAGGCTATATTAGATGCAGTTTATCTGATGATTGCATCAAAGGCTCACTCTAATGCTCTATGGACATTATCCCTGGGCACGGAACCTGACTCAACCCCGTTGAATTCAATGAGAGTCTTTTCACTGAGTTCACTAATCTTTGGATCAGGCCCCTGGTGCTTAGGTATAAGATATGGGGTTGCTGATCCAAGTCTTACTGGCAGGATTTTAAAGTCAGTATATGATAGTGACATTGGTTGGTTGCTGACAAACCAATCTTCAGGCTTCTCTTCTTCAGGATATAATACAATGTTTACCTCAAACTCTGAGGTGAAGGATTTTTTTTCCGCCTTTGTCAATCTACAGTTTGTCAGTACAGGAGCTAATTTCTGGCTATAGGTTTAAAACATTCTTCAGGAAAACCACCGGGCTCTGCTGCTTTGTTTTACCTTCAGGAAACAGTTATAGTAAATTATTTATTGTGCTGGCATATCTTCCTTTATCTTCATTGTGTTTCCTGTCTGACAATAAGCAGATCCCTACTAGTGACAGGGAAGCCAGAAGGGGTCAAAGGAGAAACCATTTTAGATTTTGATATAAAAATACTTTAAAAATATAATCTATATTAATTACTATCCATCTGGGTTTTTAATCCACTAAATTGTCCCTTCTAGCTTTTTCCCTTTTAAACATTCATTCCAGCAATGCATCAGATTTGTTGTTTACTTAACAGTAGAAACATTTTAGATAACTTTTGTATTGTTTTGTTGATCTCAGTTAAACTTATTTCATCCTGATTATTCTCATTTTTATATAGACAGATACTTTTTCTAGTTTACGCTGTTGTAGCAAAGCTCCTAACTATAATCTTAGCTGTTCTTAAAGCTTTTTTTTTTTAAAGCAAGACAAGACAATTGATACTAATTTGTCTTTTGATACAGGTTTCATTGTGTCTCAGGGTACGTCTACACTACGGGATTATTCCGATTTTACATAAACCGGTTTTGTAAAACAGATTGTATAAAGTCGAGTGCACGTGGCCAAACTAAGCACATTAATTCAGTGGTGTGCGTCCATGGGCCGAGGCTAGTGTTGATTTCTGGAGTGTTGCACTGTGGGTAGCTATTCCGTAGCTATCCCATAGTTCCCACAGTCTCCCCCGCCCCTTGGAATTCTGGATTGAGATCCCAGTGCCTGATGGGGCAAAAATCATTGTCACGGGTGGTTCTGGGTAAATGTCGTCATTCCTTCCTTCCTCTGGGAAAGCAACGGCAGACAATCATTTCGCGCCCTTTTTCCCTGGATTGCCCTGGCAGACACCATAGCATGGCAACCATGGAGCCCGTTCAGCTTTTTTTTACTGTCACCGTATGTGTACTGGATGCCGCTGACAGAGGCGATACTGCAGCGCTACACAGCAGCATTCATTTGCCTTTGCATGACAGCAGAGACAGTTATCAGTCGTTCTGTACCATCTGCTGCTGTCATGGGTGCCCCTGGCTGAGGTCAGCCGGGGGCACAAAGAAAAAAATCGGAATGACTCCCCGAGTCAATCCCTCCTTTATGGTATCTAAAAATAGAGTCAGTCCTGCCTAGAATATGGGGCAAATGTACTAGAGAGCCAGTGTATCAGAGAACCAGAGAGCACAGCTACTCCGTGTCAGATCCCACAGAAATGATGAGCTGCATGCCATTCTAGGGGGTGTCCCTGCAACAACCCCACCCGTTGCTTCCCTCCTCCCCAAACCTTCCTGGGCTACCGTGGCAGTGTCCCCCCCATTTGTGTGATGAAGTAATAAAGAATGCAGCAATAAGAAACACTGACTTGTTAGTGAGATAAAATGAGGGGGAGGCAGCCTCCAGCTCTATGACAGTCCAGGCAGGACATTAAGCGGTGCGGGGGAGAGGAGCCCAGCATCCCGCTGCTATGATAGTCCAGGCAGTACAGGGTCTTTTCTTTACACATGAAAGGGAGGGGGCTGATGGAGCTCAGCCCTCAGTTGCTATGATGAGGACGGTTACCAGCCATTCTGTACCATCTACTGGGAATGACCAGGAATCATTCCTATTTTTACCCAGGCGCCCCCGGCCAGCCTCACCTGAGGCCAGCCAGGAGCACTCACGGGCTGATGATGACGACGGATAGCAGTCATATTGTACCGTCTGCCACTGGGGAGGGGAGGGGAGGGGAGCGGATACTGCTCTTCACTGCCGCAGCATCACATCTATCAGCAGCATTCAGTAGACATAGGGTGACACTGAAAAAAGTCAAGAAACGATTTTTTTCCCTTTTCTTTCATGGGGGGGGTTACATTGACGAGCTATACCCTGAACCACCCCGGACAATGTGTTTGACCCTACAGGCACTGGGAGCTCAGCCAAGAATGCAAATATTTTTCAGAGACTGCTGGGGACTGTGGGATAGCTGGAGTCCTCAGTACCCCCTCCCTCCCTCCCTCCATGAGCATCCATTTGATTCTTTGGCTTTCCGTTACGCTTGTCACGCAGCACTGTGCTGTGGACTCTGTATCATGGCCTGGAGATTTTTTTTCAAATGCTTTGGCATTTCGTCTTCTGTAATGGAGCTCTGATAGAACAGATTTGTCTCCCCATACAGCGATCAGATCCAGTATCTCCCGTATGGTCTATGCTGGAGATCTTTTTGGATTTGGGACTGCATGGCTGACCAGAGCTCCACGCTGGGCAAACAGGAAATGCAATTCAAAAGTTCACGGGGCTTTTCCTGTTTACCTGGCCACTGCATCCGAGTTAGAATTGCTTTCCAGAGCGTTCAATGGTGCACTGTGGGATACCGCCCGGAGGCCAATACCATCGATTTGCGGCCACACTAACCCTAATCCAATATGGTAATACCGATTTTAGCGCTACTCCTCTCGTTGGGGAGGAGTACAGAAACCAGTTTAAAGAGCCTTTTGTATCAATATAAAGGGCTTCGTTGTGTGGACGGGTACAGCATTAAATCGGTTTAACGCTGCTAAAATCAGTTTAAACGCGTAGTGTAGACCAGGTCTCAAGGATTAACATCAGTATTAGGGAGCTCAATTGTTAGTAAGAAAATATCAGATTCATTTAATCTTCTGCATCTCTCAGGTTTACAATCTCATAATCATGTTTGACTCGTTCCTCTCATGCTTGCCTCATACCCAGGCCATTGCTAAACCTTTTCACTTCTTTTCTATAAGATTAAAAAACAAAACAAAAAAACAAGCCCCTCCTCACCCCCCATGAAGCCTTCTTTTGTTCTGGAAGCAAAACTCCTGTCCATGCCCTTATTATTTGCCATCTCAACTATTTAACTTCAGGTCTTCTCAAAACCTGTAATCAAAATCCTCCCCCAAAACCTTTTCCTGCTAATCCAGAGTGTCACAGCCAAAGTTATCTTCCTTATTAGTCAAACAATATCAAATGCTCTTTGAATAGCTCTATTGGCTTCTAATGGCTTTTAATTTCTTGGTCTCACCTTTGAGGCCCAGTACAATTTACTTATGGCCTACATACATCATGTTCCACTCACCCTCTTGGTCTGCCAGCGTTGCTAGCATCAACACCTCCTTTGTTTCCTTCTCCCTTACTTCTTTCTCCAAACCTTCTGCAGTGCTGATCCCTAAGCAAAGATCTACCTCCAAAGCTGAGTTTGCTAGGTCACCAATCTTCTCCTCCTCTACATAATTCCTAAAGGAGTATGAAATCGTGGCCCCATCAATGCTAGTGGCTAAAATCCCATTGACTTCAAGGATGCCAGGATTTCACCATCACTTCTGTGTGGTCTATACTCAGCACAACTGAAAAATAATTAGTTCAGAAATTTATATATAGATATTTAAGGTAACCATTTTCTGTCTCTCCCAGTGTATCTTGCCTTTCTCTCTATTCTAGACTGTACTGTGAAATGCCCAGCACATTTATTATATATTATTAAATTAGTGTCTAGGGGTTTAATCATGGACCGGAGCCCCATTGTGCTGTATAAACACATAAATGATTCCTTCCAGAACAATCTTATAATCTGTGTATAAAATCAGAGGCACCTGGTGGACAGAACAAACAGACCCAGGGAGCACAAGGAAACAGTAAGGTCATATTGCCAGGGAATAAGCCAGGGGATGGGAGGGGGGCGAGTGTCTCAGAAAACTGCCGAACCATTGTCAGGATGTTGTGGGCTTCATGGCAGAGGAGAATTTTAAGTAGAATGAAGAAGGTGGCTTTGCACATGTTTATGAGGTACTCCATAATGGGCAGCACGGGACAAAGGATGAAGATGCTTGTTTGAAAGTGTACCAACAAAACAAAAAATCAATGTATTTTGGTCTGATGTTTTGTGAATTCACAAAACAAAAAGTATAGTCACTGATGCATGCTCAGAAAGTGTTATCTATCTAATGAGCAGTGAGAGTTCTCCAAAATTGTATCTAAGAAGGCCCTGATCCTGAAAAGACTTAAGCAAATGCATAATTCTATACATGTGAAAAGTCCTATCGAGACTTAAGAGTACAAACTTTTTCTCTGTCTGAAGAGAAAGTGCATCCTCATACATTTCTGCTTGTTTTTCCTGTGTCAGTCAATCCCAAATCTGTTGTAAATTTAATTCTCAGAAGTAGGAGTAAGAGAGTAGCAGACTTAAGTGGCCTGTTCTGTTGTCTCATGTTATTCCACTAAGTAAACTTCTATTAAAACAGCATCTGTATCAAGTAGAAAAATACTGGCGAACGGTTTGGGTTTGTTTATTTAAACAAATTCTGTGGTATTTGTTTTTATGTATTATTTATAACATAATAGCCATAAGACCAAAAAACAAAAGTTGCCCATTTGCACAAGACCCAGGATGCTGTACAAGGCTATTGCCATTAAGACAAGCCCAGTGTACTTGTGAGAAATGTCACTTTTTAAGGTATCGTCAGAGTAGCAAAGCTAATTAGTGGAGTGGGAGGCACTGTGGATGTACACTAAATGCAGCTTGTGCAGAAAGCTTATTTATCTGCTGAGCAAGTTTAAGCACCTGCTTTGGAGGACAAACCCCGATTCTTCAACTCATGTCACAGTTAATTCTATGCAGGATTAAACCAATATTGGCATTGCCTTTATGACTTTTAAAAACAGAGTATATATCCTTTGTTTATACATTGGTTTAGAGATCTTTATCATCTTTAACTCAATCATTTTTGGTATTTAGATTTCTTTTTTAAATAAGTTTGCCTAAATGTAATATTCAATTATCCCTTGGTAGTCTCCAAATGTCTCTACTATAATGCAGACTAACAGTTTTATTTATGATAGTCCTTTGGAGACTCCAACAAACGCACACAGTCAAGATTATTCAAGACATAATAATACAAGATACTAGTACAGCAACGTGAATAGATTAACTTGATATCACGCAGAAAAGAAAATGGATTGGACACTACTATTACATACCACACCACGACAGACATGTTATCTTAATCCCTCTGCATAGAAAGTCAGATCTTCTCAAGAAGCATCCCATTGCTAGCAACAAGATGCATCATGACCACAGGTACCAGTGAGCTAACATTATCAGTTTTTGCAATGTGAAGCACAGTGTCACCTCAAATATCTTAAAGGCTCTCTGGGTTATTAAATAGTTTAACTGTGGAAACTTTCCTTAATTTACCTATTCAATAATAGCTGAATTTTATAAGCTTTAAACAAGAGATTGTTTTGTATTATGTTAAATTGGTGTCTGTTAGTATTACTAAAGTTTATCTTGTGTTACTTTAATTATAAAGTTTGTTCTTTCATACTTCATCTTTGAAAATTTGCTTGGGTCTGAGCATAAGATGTCTCAGCTCTACAGCATCATTATATGGTTTTATGCAATTAAAAATGCATTTGAACATTTAAAATAAAGGATTCACAACTAAAAAAAAAGATTTTTGTTTAAGGCGTTTCCCCCTCACTCCGCCCCCAAAAAAGTTAATAAAATTTATCAAGCAGTCATTACATAGTATAGTCCAACCACTGTCAATATTTGTGGCCCTGCTTCAAGAAAACATCCCTATCAGCAGCAAAGCTCTTAAGAAAATGCCTAAATCCCAGTGACTTCAATGGAACTTAAGTACAGGCTTAAAGATATGTATGGGCTTAGTGTTTACGTGAATGTGAGTCCTTCTGCTATAACCTTTTTATTTGATTTTAAAATAAGCACTATTTTGCATAGTTACAAAAATTCTTGATTCAGGGCCAAATCCTGCAGTCTTTACTGAGGCAAAACTCCCAATGCCTGAGAAGGAAAGCTAGGATTTGGTACTAGCACAGTATTTACACAGACCAAAATGACTTCATTAGTCATCCATTGCCAGCTACTTTGCTAGGTAAACAGTATGGATGAGTAACGAAATTCCAGGAAAACATTATTTGGGTTGCAATATTTCAGGGGCAGTTTATTTGGTTAAAAAACTATTGTTTTTTTTTTTTTAAATATGCAAGAATGTTTCTATTAATCTTGAATTTTGTGAAAGCTTGTCTTTACATAGTTTACCAAAGTTGATATAACAGTATTTCCCTTGATGTATGTTTTCATGTTATTTAGACACTAGACTCTATTGTGTGGTAAACTCATGCATTTCAAAGAGAGAATGTTCTCTCTAAAAAAACAACAGGGAGTCCAGTGGCACCTTGAAGACTAACAGATTTATTTGGGCATAAGTTTTCATGAGTAAAAAACCACTTCAAGTGGACCCATGAAAGCTTATGCCCAAATAAATCTGTTAGTGTTTAGGTGCCACTGGACTTCCTGTTGTTTTTGTGGATACAGACTAACACGGCTACCCCAATTGTTTTCTCTAGAAAGTCATGATTAAAACAAAGGAAAACAAAATTCATGAATGAAACCACTAATAAACACTAAGCCAGTACACATAAGCCACTAAAACATTAAGTTACATATGACAGTCCTTCCTTGTTCTGTTGCACTGAATTTAGATATTGTGGTTCTCCAGCCATGCTATGCATAATTTTATATACCATCTGTTTTACATGTCATATTCCATATGTAGAATGCGTAACCTAAATACAATATTTTGATGGATTTGAGCTACTATGGATGTTTTTGTTCTTAAATTGATGGGTTATGAGTTAAGAACTATATTCTTCTATTTCTAAGAATTTGCTCTACAGACTAAGATATGACACAATACAATTGATTTTAAAATGGAAACATGAAGTCAGAAAACAGTCAAGGGTCTTTTTGCTGGAATCCTGGTGAGAATGTTTACAGTCTAATTATATGAGCCCAGTAATCTGTCAGTATCATTCGTATGATAAACACACTGGAAGATTACAAGACTTTATAAATTAACATACTTTAGAGTACATTTTCAGAAGCCTAAGTGAAAAATTTAGACAAGAATGATATCTGGATCAAGCAACACTTTTTCCTCAGCAGATTATACTGACAAGAAGGTTAAAAGTGATTAAAGGAGGTTCAAATGTAGATTCTTCATTTGCTAATTTCCTTTCCCACTCCCTACAACCTCTAATCTAGGAACCCCTGCTCCCCAAATCACGCACACGTCATTTATAGATAAATGCCAAAAATGAGTATACACTTTCTAATTTCAGAATACACAAATGTTTCAAGTATCACTTGGATTTCTTAATGTATATGTGAGCAGTCATTGGGACAAAATCTAAAAAGGTGTACAACACAGCATAGCTGACAGCTTATAGGGCTTATGCTAAAATTTGTGCAAATAAAATGTCCTTGTTTTCAGAGTTGCGGAATATCCACAACTCCAGATGAAGTCAACAGGACCTGCAGTTGCTTACCAGCTTTGGAGAAAAAAAATCAGGCCAAAGTTTTTAATATGGAAAAATATTCATTATCTAAATGAAAAGTATAATAGTAAAAATAGCTTATTATGATGCCTGTCAGTAACCACTAGATTAAGACAAGAAAAACCTCAACAAAATTCTGTCTGACCCTCAAATTTATAGTACCTGATTTGAAACAATTTAAATTCAGGATGTTACAGTAAAGTTAGGGATAGAAACTGCAGTGTGACATTTAAGTCTGACCCTTCTCCTCGTAATATGAAGGTTGCAAGAGAAAAGAGAAAGTGATAAAAAGAAAAGCATTTATCTGCTTTAAAGCTTTGTCCCCCCCCCAGCTCTAATAGGAACATCTGTCCATAAATAAATATTATGAATACATTCAATTTAACAGCAATTCTTCTGGAAGCACAGGAAAAAAAAACTGTCAGCTAGGTCCAGTATCTTGAATTGCATGTACAGTGTATATTAACTTGACTATTTTATTCTTCTTCTTCTTTGCTATGAAGCATCCTATTTCTAACAATTAAATATCTGTAGGCATATTGGATTACTACCATGACCCTGATGGTAGTTAGATATTTGTATAAGGATATTAAGTATTTTGGAGTTCTTTTAAACACTTTGTAGAAAAGTTAGTAAGGTCACTATTTATAGAGCTTACACAAATTATTCTTTTGGATGAGAATTGACAAATATACCTATAAAGTACAAATAACATTCTATCCTTTTAGAGTAGGTGGAGAGGATTAAAAAGTGGTCAGAATATGCAAATGAGAGAGTTTTTTCTTAAAGGTTTATTAAAGATTTGGGGTCCCATTAATATATTGAACTGCTTCTAACCCTGATACTCCACCATGCAGACAACATTCTATGAGCTAAAACTTCCATCTACTATTTTTTTTGTATAAAATATGCTTTGTAATCTATATGATATTCATTTTAATTACTAAGATGCATTTTTCTTTGTGTGTATGTTGTGCAGGAGTTCTTAAAATGGAAGAAATAAAAATTATACAACATGTACTGTGTTTTCCCAAGGGGAAGGAGGAAACTATTCATGAATATTATGCAACACCTTTCCTTAGGGATATTACATTTCTCTTGTTAATCTCCAGTTCCCACTGCTTACTCCTAGGGTCTGATCTATAGGCTACTGAAGTCAATGGGAACCTTTGCATTGAGCTCAGTGGGCTTTGGATCAGGCCTCTCTCTGGTTAACAACTTTATAGTAGCGGAGGGACAGGAGAAAGCAGAGCACCAGAAAAAAAACAAACCGCTATTCTGACCCCTTGGATATTTTGTGGAAGTCTGTGTATAAAGTGACTCAGTCTTCCTTTTGTTAGCAAACATTGGAAGAGAAGACAATCATTGAGATTTTTCTTCGCTCAGTCCGAATGGAAATCTACAAGATAATTCTGACACAATGCAGCTAAAAATCTCTTTGGTAACAGCTATTCTTATCTTCTTAGAATGAACTTCTTTCACTAATCTCTGCTGCTGTACCTCTTTCCGCCTGCTCTCTCTTATCCTTTTCCTTTGAACAGTATTCAGTATGAGCCCTACCCTTCTTTCACTGAAGTCAATGGGAGTTTTGCCATTGACTTCAGTAGGAGCAGGATCAGACCCAGCATTTCAAATAAACGGAGACAAGATATGTTCGTCATAGTGCTGCTTCTAAAACCAGGAGAAATGTTGAAATCGTGTAGCAAAAATCCATTTAAAAGTCTCCAGCAATCACCAGCTTTATCTGTTTCCCACTGCTTTGCTTGATTTGTGGGAAAGAACAAACAACCCCTTTGCTCTAGAGAGTCTGACATCTGACAGCTGGAGGTACCAGCCATCTGAGAGGAGTCACCGGGCACAAATCTCTAGTTCAATGCAGCCATGCACTAATTTTATATCAACCATTTTGCAAATATTAAGCCTCCCCTAGGGAAACAATATTTTGCAGCCAGAACCCGCTATGAAGCACATGATGAAGAGAGATGGGCTGGCAGGAAGAAGGGATAGTAGTTGATGAACTCCGTAGGCGGCTTCTTTGGGCAAGAGCTGAATTGCCCGTGGTGGGAGCGGGGAAGACCCAAGCTCTGACCCAGGCGACAGGAGGCGCGATGCCGCCGACCCCATTAGCGGAGCCTCTCCCACCGCAGGTTACAGCGACTGGCGGGAGAACAGACCCTCTCACTCCCCTTCTACAGCCCTGAATCGCATCATCACTAAATAAGGGTCACTCTATCAGTAACGTATAAACGACAAGCCTCTGGCAGCCAGATATGGGCTAATTCCTGACAGCAACTCCGGCGTATCCTCAGCAATACAGAACCCCGTGTCCAGCAGCTCCAGCCTTATCCCCAGCAAGGCACAGAACCAACCCTTCAGCAATGCACGGAACCAACCCCATCTCCCTGATGCACAGGACCATGCCCACAACTGTACCAAAGCACTGCACAGAACCAACCCCTCCAAAAAACTGCACCCCGGCCAACTCCCACAATGCTCCCAAGGTACCCAGAACAAGCCAGGGAAGCCCCTCGGCAATGCACGGAGTAGCCCCCACACTGCACTCACTGTGGCGTGGCAAGTGGCACGCTCACAGAAACCCCAAAGTGTCCCCAAAGAAATGCACAACCCCCAGCGCAGGAGCCCCAGCAATGCACAGGAAAACCCTCCTACTGTACCCGGAGCGATATCACAGCGATCCAGCCCAGCAGCTGAAAAGTCCTTCTCTACGGCTTCACCTTAGCATCACATCAGCCGCTTCCTCGCCCCTCCGCCTTGCCGCGCGTGCGGGAAGACCGGGCACTGCTATCGCTAGCCCAGCAGCTGATGGCACGGGCAGACTTCCCGACTCACCACCACTTACCGGGCATCCTGAGAAGCAGGAGGGGTGAGGCGGGGGCAGCGGGTCGGGTTCCGCCGTTCAGCAGCCAGGGCACACAGGGCGGCTCAGCCCCGCGCAGGAGACCCTAGCGTGAGTGGCTCTGCTGCGTGCGGGAGAGCGAGACACACACGCACTGCTGGAGACGGGGAGAAGTGGCGGAGTTCAGGACGCGTTTTGTGCATATCCCAGACAGCCTGGGGCCAAGTGCAGCAGGGCGCGCTCCCGCGGCGCGGGCACAGCAGCAGCAGCCCCAGTCCCTGCACTGCCAGTCCCCTGTGCCCGGGAGCGGCAGCAGCAGATGCGCCCCCTACCCCCCCAGTCTCTCGCACACAAACTCTCTCGCGCTCCCCAGCTGCGAGCTAGGAATCGTTTCCCACAGAAGGGCCCCTCTCCCCTGCCTTCCCCGGCTGCTGCGGGAGGCCGGAGGAGCAGAGCAGGTCCAGCCTCGGTGGCTGCGAGGGAGACACGGCGCCGCTCCCGCTCCCGGAGCGCCCCGCAGCTGCTGCCGCCGGTGGATGTGCCCAGCTGCGCGCGAGAGTCGCTTCGGCTGGAGCACGGAGAAGCCCCCCTCGCCCCCTAGGTCACAGCCGCGCGGGCTGGGAAGCGCAGCGCAGGTGCCCCCCGCGCAGACACGCAGCCTAAGAGCAGCAGGGTCCCTCTGAGCAGCGGGCCGACACCGCGGGGCCCCGGCCTGGCTCAGCCACGCACTGGGCACCATGTGACAGGTGCAAGCGTGCCCCGGGGACCCGAGCGGGGCGGGGAGCGCGGCTCAGCAGGCGGGAAGCAGCGGCCGGGGCGCTGCTGCTCGCTGCTCCGGACTGTTGCCGGATACTTCCACCGCGGAGTAAGGAAGCAGCAGCGGCATCGCCGAGGCAGCTTTGCAATACCTGATTTGATGCCCGCTCCGTCCCCCCCGCCCCCCCAGCTCACCTTCTTCCCAAACGGAGTGATCGGCTCAGCAGTTAGGTGCCATGCTTTACTTACTGGCACATGGAAATATTTTCCCCATGGTGGGGGAATTGTTTAAAAACCCCAGACCCCCCCGTTCTCAGGAGAGGAAAACATAGCCACCGTCAAGTTGTTTCCTTGTTGATTTGCATTTTAAGCTCGACTGCTGCTGCCTGTCCTATTATGGAGTCTCACTAGTGTTCCCCAGCGGACATAGCAGGATGGAGAGAGACAGCTAGACCTGGGCTAACGAGTTTTCGCTAGAAGACCTGCTCGAAAGGTGTCCCACTCCCACCCTCGAGATTGGGAAGGGGGTGGGCTTTTGAATGCAAGTTTCAGAGTGAATTGGTGAAGTTTTTGTTGTTGGTTTTAAATACTACAACATTTAGGAGCTTTAACTATTGTCTCTGAATGTACACCTTTTCGTTTTAGTCACTGAGGGAAGGTGAAGGGAACTAGAGTAAACTGGATAATTGCAAATGAGAAGTTGGAAAGTGGTCTTACGAAGACTAGTTCCAGGTATGAACTGGTTCGTACATGTGAGCAGGCTGGTGGCCAATCACCTCACTGAGGAAAGGATTGGGCCCAAAGTATCTCAGGTAGCAGAAAATACCAACTGAGGGCCTGATTCTCCCTGGTCCTTTACTTGTATAGTTATTTGCACCAGTATAAAGTGAGTGTAAAATGCTACCAGTCTGCTACAATGCATATATATTTGCCATTCATAGTGACATGAGTCCCAGAGTATGAAGAACGATAAATGCAAAACAGCAAGAGCCTGCTGCCATTCAGATTTATAACAATTTATATCCACTTTACACAAGCGAAAGATTACACAAGGCGCTGGGCACAAGAGAATCAGGAGCCTGCTATTTTTCATTCCTTACCCATTCAACTATAGGACTTAAATGTTCACCATGAATGACTGAAAAAGCTGCAGGATTTCTGGGATAAATTGTATAAAAATCCAATTTCTATTTATGAACAACTCCTTCAATGCTAAAAGTTAAACAAAAATTATGTTGTTAAATGTATTGAGCAGGAGGAAGTGTGGCTGTTTGCCAAATCTATGATCCATTAACCTCTTTAGCTCATTGTTGGCAGGCAACAATAGCACACAATCAAATTTTTTGTTTTTTTTTCCTTAAACTAAAATACACTCATAACAGATTAAGAGAAGCCTTGAACAATACAAGCAATAAGGAAGAAATACACTATTCTTCTGAAGAAATGATGCTAGTAGTTTGCACTGTTTCCCAGGGATAAAAAAATATTGCTTGTCCAACATAATAATATATTCAGCAAAAATGAATGACAGTGTATGAAAAATTCATACTTTACATCAAACCTTTTAACTAATTTAATATTTAGCACTAACATATACTTATGTTATCAGTTTTATTTGCAGTTTTCCTTATACACAGAAATGAAATGAAGCCCAATGTGGTAGAAAACATTTTGCTAATTAAAATATGCAAATAGAACATGTATCTACTTTTCCCTCACTACCTTTTTTATTCCATATTTATTATATTGCACACAGAGAATGTTATGTATAGACTTCAAAGATTTTTCCCCCTGAATAAGTAAGAATAATCAGTACTAGAAGTGCAGCACTCAACACAACAGTAACAAATTGGTGCCTGGACTTAAGGAAAAATCATTGATAGGGATACAGGTAGAAATTGTGTCTTATAAAAGTAAGTCTTTTAAAAGCAAATATAGAAACATTATAAGCTTCCTTTGTTTTGTTTAGTTTAGTTTGCTTTGTGTTATAGGAGCAGTCACTTGAGATACTATGTCTCCATCCAAACATGTCTGTCATGGACTGAAGTGTCCATCTTAGAAGGTCTGTATTCTAACAGGCAAATTCCATCGCTCTCAGTGGAGACAGCTGAAGTCTTTTCTGAACATTTGATCAAATCCTAAGAGAGGTGCTTTTCTCAGGCTTAGCCATGTACTGCCAAACCCCTCCCACTGCTCAGCAGGTGCTACAGATGTGTGAATAATCTTCCTCCCTTACAGGCCCCTCAGGATTGCATTTAAGTAAAACATGAGAAAAAAATATGAGGAAGAACATTGAACACTGGGGAGTGTTACCAGATTTGCCCATTATTTTGGGGTACACTCATTTATTAGGGTTACTCTTCTGGGGGGAGGGGTCTGTAATTCTATCAATGTACTGCTTGTGTCACTTGTGTTTTCATACAGAGCTCTACTTCTCCCTTCTGCAAGTTCCCTCCCAATGGAACTGTCCTCCAGGACCTAGATTCCTCAGGGCTGGGTTTCTCCAGCCCCTGAGTGGACAGGGTCAATCAGCACTCCCAAGCTGTCGTCACCCTTATATGCCCTTCTACTCAGCAGGCTGGGTCGAATAGCACTTCCCACCTGCCACCCTCATATGCCATGGGCACCACACTGGAATAGAGAACACCTGAGCAGGATGTGTCAAGCAGCACTTCTAAGCTGCCACCCTGGACTCAGCAGGCTGGGTCAAGCAGAAAACTCCTATGCCACAGGTACAACATGTCCCTATCCCCACTTTCACGTTACAATTGTTCTGGTAGTAACCCACTTGATGAGCAAACTCCACAGGATTTTTGGGCACTACAGGGATCTTTAGCTTAGATAAGAGGAGCGTTGCTGCAGAGCAAATGGGGAAGCCAAAGAACACAAGAGAAAGGGAGGGAGGGAAGCAACTAGCTTAACCATTAAAAAGTTATTTATTGCCAGGTAATCACAAAAGGAGAAACAAAAAAGTTACAATATTAAGTCTAGCTTAAATTTGATTACAAAGGTCAGATTTAGAAAAAAACTTATCTGATCACCCAAGTCAGGGTTAGAAAGCTATACAGGTCTCTCGTATCTTACACTGGGGTTACGTTCCGCGGTCAGCGTGTAAAGCGAAAACCGCGTATAGTCAAAGTGACCCTTGAAAATCCCTTAAATCATTCATAAAGTACAATTGCGTATACAACCTTATACAGTACTATGTATTGTATATAGCAATGTACCGTAAATAAAGACTACATGTGCAAAATATAATTTTACAGTATTTTTAACATACCAGACAAGAATGAAAGAATAAAAAATGAAAACAGTACAGTATTGTAAACCTGAACAGTCACCAGTCATCCTGGATATTCTTGCTAGTCTTGTACTGTACACATTCCAATGATTAGTCTTCCTCTTTCCCTGACAACACTATTATTGAGTCATTAGGGCTTGATGTCGATCCAGGAGACGAAGAGCCAGGCTTGGGTGATGGAGAGCGAGTCATAGATGAAGTGGTTGGCTCTGGTTCAGCTCGAGAAGTTGATTGTGTAGGCTCTGCTACTGGTGGTTGTTTTTTTCCTTAAAAACAGTGATTGGCAACTGTCGCTGTTGTCTCTTGAGCTCCTCAAACATTTCTTGATATGGTCTCAAATCATCCATAATACCATGTGTGATTTTGAGGCTTCATTCCATAGAGGGATCATATTCAGAAATTAAATCATTCAAGTGTTTCGCTTGGAACACTTCAGAAAATTTATGAAGATTCCAAGTTGCTGGCTCTTCCTGTTCGTCATCATCTTCGTCTTCTGTAGACGATTTTATCAGTTCCTCTAACTCTTCGTTAGTCAATGTTTCTCTATGGCCCTCAATTAATTCCTGAATTTCTTCCTCAAGGATGTCGACGAAGCCATCACCATCCACTTGCCTGGCCACCTGAACAATGAGTTGCACTTCTTTATCAATGGTCAGGAAACCCTTAAAATCACTCACACAGTCTTCCCATAGGTTTCGCCAGCATGCATTGACTGTTTCAGGCTTGATTGCATCCATTGCCTGTTTAATATAAGTGATGCAATTAGCAATGTTGAAGGACTTCCAACACTCCATCACATTAACATTGAGATCAGCATCCATAGCAAGAAGGATCCGTGAGACTGTAAGCCTCGTGTATGTGGCTTTGAAACAGCTAATGATGCATTGGTCGAGAGGTTGGAGGATGGAGGTGGTATTTGGGCGGTGGGGGAGAAAACCGACTTCAACGTCATTATGCGCAAACCGGAGTGCAGCAGGGTGGCCAGGAGCATTGTCTATGATCAGCAACACTTTAAAGTCAAGTCCTTTTTCTTCAAGGTACTGCTTGACCTCCAGAATGAAACACTTGTGGAACCAATCCAGAAATAATGCTGCCATCACCCAAGCCTTTTTATTTGATTACCAGAACACAGTCAGGACATTTTTGTTCTTGCCTTATAGGGCACGGGGATTTGCAGCCCTGTAGAGCAAGCCCGACTTTATTAAATGCCCAGCCGCATTGCCACAAAGCAACAGAGTCACATGGTCTTTAGCTGCTTTGAAGCCAGGGGCTTGTCTTTGATTTCAAAATGTAAGTGCGGGTGGGCATTTTTTTTTCAGAAGAGCCCAGTCTCATCAGCATTAAAAACTTGTTCTGGAAGATAGCCCTTTCTCTATGATTTTCTTTAATTGTTCAGGGTAGGCTTTTGCTGCACCCTCATTGGCAGATGCAGCTTCACCAGTAGTCTGCACATTTTTGAGGTTGAAGTGGTTCCTAAAACTGTTAAGCCAACCTTGACTGGCTTTGAATTCCTTCTTATCAGAAGGCTATCCCTCTTCGGTGGGAGGTTTGAACAGCGCATAGATGCTAAGAGCCTTTTCTCACAATGTGTTGCCATTGATAGGCACATGTTTACAGTTCATGTCTTCCAGCCATAAGTTTAATGCCTTTTCAGTCTTCACTAAAGTCTTATCACGCACTTGGCTCATCACCTTAGCAGTTACTGGAGCACTTGATGTCACAGCTTGACAAATTTCTGTCTCTCGAATCTTGATGGCATGGATGCTAGATTCATTGTGGCCATATTTACGTGCCACATTGGCAATGGACATATCGTCTCTCAATAAGTCCAACACAGCCAGTTTTTTCTCCAGCGTTGGAACACATTGCTGTTTCTTCAGTTGAGCACCAGATGAAGTAGGTGCCTTGCGTTTAGGGGCCATGTTATATAGTACAAAAGATACGTACTTTCTCTTTAAACAGTACAGGCACAGTAGAGTCTCACTCAGCGCAGCGAGATGCACACGGTATGAGAGGCACAGAGGGACTGAGTACTGTAGAGGGAACAGCAGATTCGCTTCTCCCATCTCACACTCACTCTGGGGCAGACACACTTAAAACTTTTTTTTTGCCAACCCTCCAGGGTTATTATAGGGGAGAACCTTATCACAGGCCTAAAGACATGCTGTTGCTGTCAAGTCCCCCCCCCCACAATATTTTAGTGGGAACATCAGATTCATGTCTCATGCTGGTGGAATCATTTTTTTTCCTTTCTCCCGGCTGCACAAAGCTGAAATCGCACATATTAAATGCACGTAAGATGTAACAAACCTGAACCTAGAGTAGAAAAAAAAAAAAGAGAGAGAGTTGGGTTCTCACAATCCTGTGAAGCTTGAGCTGGTCATGGTTCCCAGGTGGTGGTGGTAGCTGGGGGTCCAGAGTGCTGAAGACAGGTAGAGCCCTGAGCACTGTCAGAAGGTGATGAAGTCCCAATGGAACTGATGCAGATTTTGGATCCAGGCATCAGAACACTTACTTGAGCATGGATAGGGGGTTTTTGTAGAGAAACAACAATGGTTAAAGGGAGGACACTAGTTTTGTTTATGGATAAACTGATGGCTCAAGAGAGTATACCAAAGTTGTTTTGTTCAGGCTAGACAATAGGAACTGATCATTCCTTGCTATGGGCGGTGTTCCTTCAAGGGAGCTCACAATGCAATTAGGCAGCTTCAGTATTTTGGATACCAGTAAAGGATTTTTACTAGAATTGATCTGATAACAACTGAGCTGGTTGTGTGCAGGCATTGGTTCATTAACATCTTGAGCAGAGATCCCCCATCATGCAGTGCTTCCCTGTTTTTCTGGTCCCAGGGTTCAGTGTAGTTCTTGCCCTGGAATCCCTGTTCTCCATTCTGTATGTTAATAGAGACGCCTCCCTGTCCCATCTTTGATGCAAATGAGGCTAGGGGAGTTGCCTTAATCCTGTCACCCTTGTCCGAACAGGTTTAAGTGTGTCTCTCCCTGCCTTTTCATTGCTTTTTGTAAGTCTTTCTTCTGATTGGTTTTGGTTCAAGCAGAGGCTGGGAGGGCGGTGGGGAGAGGGTGTCCTTTGTGAATCAGACAGGCTGAATACTTCACCCTGGTTCCCCAAGAACACAGAGCTGACAGGTAACAGGAGGCAAGACAATGACAACATCCATCAAAATCTTTGGGATGTCTGCCTGCAAAAGTATTTTCTAGTTTTGGAAAATTCTTAGGGACATGTCTTCACCCCTTGACCTGCCATTCCCTAACACTTTTCCAAGAGGATTAATGCAGCTTTAAAACTGCAATTAACTTGGTGGCCTTTGCCCAGAGGGAGAGATGGATCAAAGTCCATGGATGGCCAGTGATCTGATTTGCATAAGTTTCTTGTGTCAGAGCACACTTCTAGGGGGTCCAGGTACTATACTGAATGTCCTCAGGATCACTCAAACTAGTGAAAAAGCTGGAACAAAAACAGGAATAAGGATGCATCTTATCCCTATGCAACATTGGTCCAGGATTTGGCCTTCAATTTGAAAGACAACTCTAAATACGAATGGGAGTTTTACTGACATTATATTGCAATTAGAGACAGGAAAGGAAAGAACCCAGGAATGCAACAGAGTAGAAATAGTGCATGCATCTGCAAGAATGGCTATAAATTGTTTTGACTCTACTGACAGGAAGCCTAGGAAAACCACAAAGCTTCTACAAAGATTAAGATGGTCACATGGCTCAGGCACTGTTATTGTTTATTATTTGTACTAGAGTAGCACCTTGAGTCCAGAGTCTATTTGTGCTAGACATTGCATAAAAGAGATGGTGGTCCTTGCCTGGGAGATTTTATAGTCCATTTACATGCTGGACTGGGATTCAGGAGAACTGAATTCAGTTATGGCTCTCTCCTGGTCAAACCAGGACATGTCACAGGGGAGACTCCCTCACCCTGGATTTCTCTTTGCAAGCAGTACTCTCGCACTCTTATGTATGTTTACAGTGTACTTTATTTACAAAGTCTTATGCAAGCTTCATGTCCCCTCACCATAAGACTTTCCCCAAGCTTCAGCGTACCTCCTTGCCACAGGGTGGGGAGCAGATGGGAAGGAGAAAAAGGTCTCACTTCTGAGATCCTAAGCCTCTTTGCCCTTCCTCTCTCCCATTTAACAGTCCCCAGCTGACAAGCTGAATCCACTTGTTAATTGGTTAACTACCCAGTCTTATTTCCCAGTTTGACCAATGAGGGCAGGTTGCTTACAAAGCCTTAGGCTACTCCCATTACCATACACCTCCTCCCTTTTTCTCCTGTTTTGCTTCCTTCCAGGACCTTTTCTCTCCTGCCTTGCATGGTGTCTTTCCTCTAGGGACTGCCATCCCCTTCTACTAGCAAGGTGTCTTTAAACTGGCTCTCTAAAATCCCTGTTGGAGCCTTCATCGGAATGCACCATTTGGTGGAAAATGGAGGAGGGGATAACTCCCACATTTGTTTCTGCCCACCTATCTTCACACCAGGGCAACCTTTTACATGATTGGACTTCTTCCATGCCTTTAGTCTATCTTTCTACTATCTCACTCAGGTGACCTTGAATTTCAGTACACTGTTATCCTTGCTCTGGCTCTCTCAACCTTTTTACATACCTTCTCCGCCTTCCTCCTCTGTCAAAGCTTATTCTACTTCTGCCCCCTTTTCCATTTCCCTATACCTTTGGGTTCTTTGTCTCTTGTCTAGTCTGTCCCATTTCTCTCTTTTCTAACCCCCCATTTGACTCTTGGCCTTTTTCCTTGTGGCCTCATCTGTTCTGGTCCTTCCCTTTCTAGAGGTTTGGTTCAGTGGCCATTTCTCAGTATCTTCAAAGGAAAAAGGCTCCAATCCATCAGTTAATACAGGTTGGGGCAATGACCTACCTCAGCCCACTTCTACCAAGTGTTCCCCAAATTTCTAGAAGCACCTGGGCCACTGGAAAGATTCTTCTTTCCCCCTGGATATGCCTTAGCCTCAGTCTTGACACACAACTCTGTCTTGCCCCACTGTAGTAGGGCTTCACCCAGTCTCAACCAATGACAGCCCACGGTAGAGTCAACAAAGGCACATCCCTTGTTTCCACCCAACTTTCAGAGACCAAGCTTGTTTGCTTTAACTGCTTCCCAAATGTTTCTGTCCACCCACAGACCTCAGCAAGATTACAGCCCATAAGGACAATCCCTTTTCAGATCTTCTGAGCACCCACACTGATGAGCTATTTGACAGTTCACGCAGCAGTAATAGTAGACAAAGCAATGGGACACTTAAGTAGGCATGGCATACCAGATTGTGTCATCTCAGATAATGGAATTTGCACACTTTGCGAAAGATTGGGAATTAAACCATATCACAGCCCCCACCTACAAGAGTCAATCCAATGGCAAAGCTAAATCAGCCATTATTTAAAAAAAAAACCCAATCACATGGCAAACCATCCTACTGTGGAGAAATACACCCACCACCACCACTAAAGGCCTAACCAGCAGCCCTGTGCAGCCTCTAATGTTCAGACACTCACACATGGGTTCAACCAATGTGCTATTAAAACCTGAATTAGTGAAAGGAAGCACAGATCAATTAGAAAAGTGCAACAAAGCTACAACCAACTATGGCAGACAGTCCAAAGACTACCCAGATAGACTTTACTGGTTATCCAGGTGGTGTGATTATTTCTTCAAGACAAATCCTATACATGGAAAGGGGCAACATGATGGAGTAGATAAACCTCCTCTCCCATACTGTTGTGGTTGATGGACCTACACATCTCCAGCACCATAAATTAATCCATTCAAATATAATATCTTACACCCAATGGAAACCCAATGCAAGGTGAGCAATTGCAAGATCCCTCCAAGTAAGGATCAATGGAATGCAATGAATTCACTCCTTAACACATATGACTGACATGGAACCAATGGAACTTGCCACCCAACAATGGGAAAGGAAAGCAAAACTAAGACCAACAACAAGCCAAACATGAAAGAACCATGGCACCATGAAAGAACACTTGCACATGAATGGACATCAAACCATCATCCAGATGCAAACTTAGTCAACAATAAATCATTGACCCTCCCAAACTACAACAATTTATGTAACAACAGTTAAGTATTGTTCTAGTACTGTGCTGTGACATTACAGAACCACATTTTGTTACTCAGGTATATGGTCTTAAACAAACATAATAAAGGGGATGTTATGAGCAACAGCTTCTCACCCACAAGAGGGAGCTGCAGCTAGAACCTCCCAGGGCCTGAGCTATGCAATATCTTGAACAATAGGATGTAGAACAGTTAGCCCCAGGTCACAGGCAGGTCACAGTGACAAGGAAGCAATCAGTGCTGCAGCCCTGTTTGTAATGTCACATATGAAAGATCTGTTACTGAAAAGCCTCAGGGATTTCTGTGTCTTATTGACAAACTAAAACAGCACCAAAACTCTAATAACATTGGGACACTCCGCAACAGCTGTTCCAAAATAATGGAGTCCATGATCTCCCACAACTCTTTGCATCTGAGCTCAGCCACCTAGTGGCTCAGTGTGATAACTTTTGTGCAAAGGCCCTAACTCATGCCCCTCCAACCACCTTGTTGCTTGATTTTTTTTTCCTATTGCTCTGTGACAGACACATCTGATCTAAAATGGCTGTCACTATGGGATCAATCCATGGCTTGTTCATCGCTCAGTGCCATACAAGCAGCTTAAACTTCTCCTGAGACAAAGGGGGCGGAAATCAGAGGGCCCATACCCTCTTTTCCCCACTGGGCTCTTGAAAGCCATCCTCTCAAATATCAACAAAAGAGCATCAGGGTCATCTGTCAGGCCCATTTTGCCCAGCACACCGAATTACAACTTCTTATCAAGGAGAAGCGGATGAGTCCCATGGGCAGTTGCTGCGCCTGGCCTGCAATAAATTGCTGTAGGCATTGTTGTTCTTTTTGCCAGGATAACAAGGATTGGCTGCGTGTGTGCAGTGTCTGTCATATCTCCTGGAGGGCTTTTCTATAACTCAACCACCCAGCACAGGAGTTCTTCCATATTGTTCAGTCCATCAGATCATGTCAGCAGCTCCCCTCTCTGGTCATTTGCCTACACTGGAATGGGAAATCCCAGCTGAGACCCCACATGTCACAGGGTAGGCTCTCACCCTTTACAAGCAGTCCTCCCACACATATAAATTCACTTCAATATATTATATTTACAGTATCTTATGCAGGCTTCATGTCCCATCACCTTAAGGCTTTTCCCAAGGTGTAATGTACCTCCTCAACACAGAGTGATGGAAGAGAGGGGTCTTACTTGTCTTATAGCCTGAGCTTCTTTGCCTTTCCCTCCAGCCTTCCACTTCTCCCTTCCTATCTTCCATTTAACAGCTCCCAGCTGACAAGCTGAATCCCCTTGTTAGCTGGTTAATGCCCCAGTTTGTAAGTGTGTTCCAGTGGGCCAAAGTGCATAGAGTAGAGAGTCATCCTTAGGCTGCTCTCACTGACTGCACATGTGCAGTCATGCCTAGTGACAGGAGCTGGAGTCATAGTAGAGGAACAGCCTTGAAGGTCAGAGCTGGCATCAGGTTGGAGAAAAGCTAGGAACAAGGAAGGCACAGAAGAGATCACAGCTGTAGGTGTGTGAGTTGAGCAGCCAGAGATCAGTTTTTATTGTCGGGTCTAAAAGGAGGCTCGCTGATTTCCTCAGCCAATCAGACCAACTGGTGAGTTAGGTGGCTCCACTGTGCTCATAGGCTGCCCAGAGACACATTCCTGACACCACCACAGATTTCTCATGTGATCTTGAGTAAGTCACTTATTCTCACTATGCCTCAGTTCCCCTTCTGTAAAAGGGGGCTAAAAAGCCAGTCTTCTTCCCCCCCCTCCCGCATCTGTTTTCTCTTTTTGAATTTAAGGTCTAGTCATATGGGGACTATCTTTTACTATGTGTTAGTAAAACAGCCGGCACAATGGGGCCTCAGTCTCAGTTGTGGCCTCCAGTTGCAAACATAACACAATAAATAAATATTCTACATTACTGTAGTATACAGATAGAAGTAGGATCAAGGTCCACGGAGAGCATTAGTTGGTTAAAGGTAGGACATTTAGTTGAATGGTAGACAGCTGGGATGTGATAATAGGTGCAAATCTTCATTGGGAGAAAGTTACCTTGTTATCTATTGATTTTTCCAGAGAAAAACAGCCATTAGTAATAAAGGAAGGAAGAGCTTGTAGTTTATAGAAATACATCACTATTTTCAAATGGACACTAGCAAATTTCACTTGGCTGATTTCTTCATCATAAGACCTTAAACAAGTTATAAGTATTTCTCCACTTGAAGAGGCTTCAAGTCAGCTGACTTTCCTCCTGTACTCTGGTATCCTTGTTTGTTGGTGGAAGTGTAACCCACACACCTCCTAGGTTTGGTGTTCTGTCCCATCTAGTGGCACCGAGACCACTTAGAGAGAATTAAATGAGTCTGCTCTACAGCCTTAGCTAACAGATAGCTTTTAGCTCATGCTATAGAGCCGGGGTCGGCAACCTTTCAGAAGTGGTGTGCCAAGTCTTCATTTATTCACTCCAATTTAAGTTTTCGCATGCCAGTAATACATTTTAATGTTTTTAGAAGGTCTCTTTCTATAAGTCTATAATATATAACTAAATTATTGTTGTATGTAAAGTAAATAAGGTTTTTAAAGTGTTTAAGAAGCTTCATTTAAAATTAAATTAAAATGCAGAGCCTCCCGGACTGGTGGCCAGGACCCAGGCAGTATGAGTGCTACTGAAAAATCAGCTCATGTGCCAGCTTTGGCACACTTGCCATAGGTTGCCTACCCCCGCTATAGCGGCTCAGACACTAAACTCCAGAGGTCCCCGGATCAATCCTGCCTGCTGATGACCGGGGTCTGTCAGCATTACAGAAGTACATGTTCTGTATGGCACCACATTGTTACTTGGTAATGCAAGATTGTGATGTCACTGGCTATTCAGATTCTTTATCTGCCATCTGGTAAAGCAAAAAATAGTTGATATTTGATAGCCTTTGATTGTTTTAAGAAAATAAAATGTTGAATTTTAAGTTTTCCTCTGAATATCTTCATATTGGAGCATTCCATTTTATAAAGATTTGTATTGGTTAATCATTTCTAACCATTTCACCTAAAAATCTTGCACCCCCCCACACAAATACTACATGCCTATAGAATTTTTTTTGTTTAAAGTAACTATATTTAAAACCATGTATTTTGATAATGTCTGCAACAAAGCTATCTTGGCTTATGAACACATTGGCTCTTTCAAGCTAAGAAGGGTTGAGCTGAATTTGATAGGAGAGTCAGGAAATGGTGCTGGTGACTAAGCAGTTGCTACTGTTGCCTCTGAAACAGTTAGGAACTGTCCCCCCTCCCCCCCATGGTGAGAAGACAGGCACACTGTTACCTGAATAATGGCATCTGGGGTGAAATTGGTCATTATGGCCCAGTACCACAAAGGGACTTAGGCATTGACACACTGAATATTGTAACACCTAACTTTTTAGGCACCTAGAAAAATCACAGACACAACATGAGCTACAAAGCCTGAGTTAGGCACCTAAGCTTCCTATACAAAGGACGGAAAGAGATAGATGCCTAAGAACGTAATCCACAAAAGCCAGTATGCAAGATGGCTCCCCATCTGAGCTAGTCAATAGAAGCTGCTGCTAAAAGGGATGTGGCCTAAGCCCCATCTTTCTCACAGAGTTAGCACTTAAGTGTCAGCTACAGGGAGGAGCCTAGTTCTGCTTAGCAATCCACAACCAGAAAGCCTGTCCTGGAACTAGTGCTAAGATGCCTAAATCAGTTTTTGGCTCACACCACACAGAATAGCCCCAGGAGAAGTGGTGCCATATATGTAACTTTTAGGGCAGGAGTTAGAGAACTCACTTAAAGTGCAGGAGACCCAGGTTCAATTCCCACCTGCACTTCTCACCAGCTCTAAAGTATGCACTAACACACCCAGTTTCTTTCAAGGAGAAATATTTTCTTTATAAAAACAAGTAAACACAACAAAAAAAGTCTTAACTCAGTCCTTACTTTCAGGCTCCAGCTTTATCCCTCTAAGGAGTCTCTAGCAGGCTTCCAGTTCTGCTCCTTCTATGGGGCAACAGCCTCAGGGCCATCTCCTTGAGCACCTTGCCCCTTGTGACCCACTGCAGAAGTTAGCTCTACTCCCATTGGGCTTTCCCTCCCCAGCACACATTGATCTCAATCAATTCCTCCTCTAGCTGCCCACTCACAGCCCATTCTAGGCCCAGGTGAAGCCCAGTCCTATTTAATTGGCTGGATTGGACTCATCTGCTGTGGTCCAGGGGTGATGGGTTTGTGTATCCACAGGGAGCAGCTACCCTGTATGTCCTTTGCTTGTGGAGGAGCAAGGATTTAAATAGACATCTCTCTCTTGGGAGAGCGTGTTAACGTGGCACTATGGGATTTTCTGATATAGCATTCCTTCAGTCTCTCCTGTTGAAGCTGTTCCACTGTGGATAAATAATTAAATAGCAATTGTAGGAGGAAGATTGGACCCTGGGTCTCCCAATGGGTGCCCTAACCACAAAGGTACAGAATCATTCTCACTCACACACTCTTTCTTTCTGGCCCAATGACTTTAAATATTTAATCCAAAGTGGAATCACTTCCATAGGAGAGATTGAGGGACTCCCCTACCTACAACATGGCTCAGTTGTTGGTGCATGCTCATGGGAGACCCCTGTTCAAATTCCCATCAGGCGGGGGGGAGAATTGGACCTGGGTTTGCAACCCAGTGAGTAGTCTAATCAGTGGTTTTAAAAGCTATAAGGTAGACCTCACCTCCTATGCATGCTGGATGTGAGCTTGTTGACAACCTTTGAGCATGCCAGGTGGACTGAGCCCTGTAGGCAAGATAGGTGGGCAAATGCCTATCCCTGCTTGTGGATTACGCTGGATATGTTTGTGGACTGTGTCTGGATGCCTAGAGCAAGACACCAGTGCACAAGTCCACAGGCAAAAACAGAAGGAGCTTTTACTCTGAGTTAGGCACCTACAGGGTTTGGCAGGAGTTCTGTGGATCCTAAAGCTGGGACTTAGGCACCTAAACCCCAGACTTAAGTGCCTGTGTACCTTTATAAATCTGGGTGTATCTGAACTATGATCTTTAAAGATTCAAGCCACTTTTTGCACAAGTAGAAGTGATAGCTCCTCTGTATTGGCAAAAAGGTCTGTGTGGGTAATTACATTGCCTACTTTAAAGATTTCCTGAATTTTCAGTTTGACATTGTATTTTTCTTAACAGTTTTGGTGACTGCTGTGCAGTATTGCTGTATTCTGTTAAACACCTGCTCCATCACAGAGGTGGGTTTTTATACATCAATATTACAAACTCCAATTTTGTGAAATTCTGTTTAATCCAAAAAGCCTCCATGCACCCAGCCCTGATATCAGTCTATTGTATGCTATCTCTATTTTAAAAGTTTTGGGTGTCCCTAAAGAACAAAAATCAGTATTTATTTCTATTTGTTTAGCAAGGTGCTTTATGATCCTAAAGGATTCTTTAAGCTATTATATAAAATTAGCTATAATTCATAATTAACCTAGGTAATATACTTCTGTTTGGTTAGAGCTTGCCGTAATAACTGGCTAACAACATGTTTCAGTGAAACTGGTAAATATTATATTTTTGAGCTGTCTGTATATTATCGACTTTTCTGGCTTCTCCCTTATTTTTTGTTTGGGTACAAGAAAAAAAATCAATTCAAATCCTAGACATACAATAAAGCAAAAAGGGTAATCTTACATTCATACATTTTACAGCATGTATTTCTTTATCCTTTTGAGACTGTGCTTTCCAGGTTCATCTACAACACCTGGGAGTTCTGAAAACTCTTTTTAAAAACATAGGAAAACAACTATGCTACACTATAATAGGTGGAGGACTAGTTAATATAAAACCATAGTGAAATGTGATTAGCATGTTAAAGTGAGTTTCATATTGGGTTGGGGGGGGACTTTTAAAGGTATTAGACTTTGGACCAAATTCTGCCCTCAGGTGTCCATAAATGGCTCCAACTTGGGGAAAAAGCAGATGTGCAGAGACTTAATGCTGACTTTAATGGGATCCTCCAGCTGTGTGTACCCAATGGCAAAATTTGGCCATTAAACACAGATCCACTTACCCTTTACATGTATTTATGATTTTCTAAATTCTTTACTAAATGTCAAACTATTGTATGAAGCCTACAAACTCTAGTCCTTTCCTCAAATAAGTATAGAAAAATAGCTTATGTGTGTGTATATCTAACAAGATGTACGTAAAATGTCAGTGTATTTCACTTCCTTATGAATGATACAGATAGCACCTATATTGAAGTCTGCCTGACACTTCCTATGATAAGACCCCAGTTGCTTATATTTTTGCTACACATAAGATGTTTGGACATAAATTTTCCATGCCACATGTTTGCCTCAGGCTAAATATTTTTGGAAAGCTCAGCACAAATGATCCAACTGCTTCTCAGAACAAGATTAGGGGGAAATACATTGCTTTGCTCATGTTAAATTGGTTGTGTTTTTTTTTAAGCTCTAGGAACACCATGCATTGAGGCACATACTTGAATCTGACAGGGTGGTGGCCTTGGCATCAAGGAAGGGCCTTTTGCCATCCTCATGAAAATTCACCCTAACATAAGCCTTTGAAAAATCTCAGTTCTCACATGCTCTGAAACTGGTTGGAGTTTTATAGAATTCTCCAAAGATTCCAGTATGCTCCAGTCTAAGGCTGCAGGGGCTTTAAGCAAGTTTTTCCCTGCAATTGTTACTCCAGGTTGCTGCTAGCCTCTGTGGAGCATGGGAACTGAGAATATGGAGCCTGTCTTTCCTATGCTTTCATTGCTTCACCAGCTGCCATCCAGACAGTTGCCTGACTCGAATGCAGTGGGGACAAGAACAAGACCTGGGTGTATGTGGGGAGAAAGACTGGGACAAGGAAGTGGTGATGGATCAGGAAGAGAGAGACAGGGACCAGGAGCTGTGGTGGTAGAGAGAGACTAGGATGGATCAGGCAAAGAGACTGGGACTGGGAATTGGGTGGATGGAGAGGATGCTGAGATTGGATGAGGAATTGAGGGAATGGACTGAGAGTGATTGGGCAAGGAGACTGGGAGGGAAAGTGGGAGTGGGAGGGCAGAGTGGTCAAGGATACGAAGGCAGAGACTGGGATGAGGAGGTTGACCTGGCCTGGAAGCCAAGGTTGAGAGAAGACTAGAACTCAGATGAGAAGCCCCAAGAGGGAGACTAGGAATGGCTGGGCAAAGAGACGTGGACTAGAATGAGGCATCTGATGGGTGGAGACTGGGACTGGCTTGGTGCAGAGGGTGGGACTGAGACGAGAAGCTGATAGAGAGGCCATTACTGGGCTGAGCCCTGGTCGGGAAAAGACGACTGGGACAGAAACAGGCTGGAAAAGATGGGACAGAAAAGGTCATGATTGTGAGGCATGGGAACAGGACAGTCTGTACTCACAGAGCAAGTTCACTTCCAGAACCTGGAATTTAACCTATGCAACCATTCCTCTGCTGCAAGCAAATATCTGTGAAACCAGTTGTCAAAGTGTGTGTCTCATTCCCCTCAACTACTGGTCCACACAGCGTGTGACACCTGCAGCTTCTCTAAATTACTCTGTTAGCTCAAGTGGCAGGGGTATGTGCTGAGGATCTAATGATGTCAACTCTGCAGATGACCCATGTGAGTGTCAATAAGATGACATATGATGGAACTTCTGTTTTTTCCAGTCTTCTTTATTAAAAACCCAGAAAATTACACATAAGACACACAACATTAAAAGAACATTATTAAGGTTACAAAGTCAAGCACGCAAAAGTTAGGAAATGCGAGAATTCAGGTTGTATGTGCATCTGCATTATGATAAAGTCTTTAATTACATGATCACTACTATTTTTTCCTATGTCATTCAATGCTTAGGATAGATAGTGATCTGTGGATGAATCAGGATTGTGTAATAAAGGACATTTTTCTGTAGGACCCCTGTATCATTTGTTACAGAATTTGGAAGGTGTGTACCATTGGCAGGACTGAGGCAGGAGGGTCTAGGCTAAACTCAGAACTTAACTTACACCCCCTCAACTTCAGGGAAGGAACCACTAAGCCCACGGCTCCTCAATTGAGTATGTGGGACACTGAAAGAGAAAACAGGAATGGGAATGAGATCAAAGGTTAAAAAAAAGAAGGCAGAAGGGGACACTGAGCAGAGAACCCCCAGCAGCACCCATAACTCCTCAAAGGTGTCTAAGGAGTCACTGGATGCTGCCCAGAAGGCGCGATCAGATGAGGGACTGGAAATAAGGCCTACAGTTGCAGAGCTATCCCCATCCAGCTTCCTCCTGATATGATCGATGTCCATCTTGGCCAGCATCAGGAGGAGGTTGACAAGGGGGTTCTGTGACTTTGTGTGACTATGGATGGGATATGTGTGCAAGAATTAGGGGGTGGGGAAGAAGTGCAGCCAAAATCTCAGTAAGAGGCCCTGGAGGAGCTAGAAAAGGCACATCCATTTTTCCTCACTGCAAAAGGGAGAGGAGTTGGAGGAGTTCATGAACTGCACCAGGTATGTGCCTGTGCTAACAGCTCCATGGAGGAGCCACCAACTAATATCCCTGGTGGGCCGTGGAACCAGCGTAGAGTACAGATTGGCCCAGCAGGATTCCTCACCCTCCACAAATGGTGACAGATCCCACCACTTGGTGTTGGGGCAGGTCACAAGGATGAGAAGGTAGATGGCATGAAGCTCCAATGCATACAGATGTTCTTGGCATGCAGTTCAGAGGCTAACTGGCTGGATGTTATGCAGCTGGCTCAGGTGTCATGTCGTGAGTGGCCAGGGAGGCTCATGGGGCACGGCCTGATGAAGAGTTGTGGAGGGCCGGGGTGAGGAGTAGGTGGGAAGTATCATCCTGCAGGACCTGCTCAAGGAAAGCAAGAGAAGCAGGAGGCAAGGTTGCCATCAGCTCCTGGAGAACAGGAAAGGGGATGTTCAAGGTGGGCATGAGATCATTTAATTAAAGACTGTATCATAATACAGTCAAGCTGACCTGCACTGGCTCAAGAGCTTGAGTGCCATCCTCAGGGCAGACTATCACGAAGCAGGGCACAAATCCCAAACTGCTTGTGAATTATATACTAATATTTCACCAACCAAGTATCACGTGTGAACTCCTTGAGAACTATAACAGCCTTAACATGGAGTCACCAACAGTCCCCTTGTTTACTCGGGTCTATCTTGCCACCCAAGTAACTTTGCTTTTGCGATAGATGATCCCTTACACCAAAAATCACAACAATATTCAGGTTACTCCCAATCCCAAAGGACTAGTCACTTACCCCAGGTCAATTGCACCTTAGATCTCATGCCAAAGACATATTCTATAATATATAGCCAATCCTATAATAAACTATCTAAAGATGTATTAACTAGGAAAAGGAAATGAGTTATTTATAAGGTTAAAGCAGGTGAACATACACACGCAAATGAGTTATTTTCTTACCCTTCAACAGATGATAGAAGCTGCTGTAATATGAAAGTTCTATCTGTCCTTTAGGGCTAAGCCAGCCAAGGCAACTGGGGGCCCCTTGCTTATGCTTAAAAAACATGCCCTCCCAAAGTCCAAGCAGCATAGAGATACAGTTTTGTCCTGTTAGGGATTTATTTTTATTCCCCCTAGAATTCAAGCTGATCAGATGAATTCTCTCTATCTCACTCACACACACACACACTTCTCCCTCTTTGTGGGCTGGGAAGAAGTGCAATTAACAAAGTTTTTGTTCTTTGATGTTTCACATCTCATTTGATCTCCATGGGACTTCTTGTTGGGCAAGACCTAATACTTTCTGTAGGAAGTCAGCATTTTGCATTAATTAATGGTTCTTTCCTGTCTGATGACTTACACAATTATAGAGGATTACAATGCTGACAATATCACCTTATAACACAGGGTACAGATGTTAAAAGTAAGATCAATACATGCAGCATCCTACAAGTTTTTCATGAAGTCTAAACACTAAATGTATTTTTATAACTTTAATACCTCTTAACAATGCTAACTCACAGGTGAGTTAGACTGGTCTCCAGCTATGTATTTGTTAGTGTTCAGTTGAGACCTAGGAGCCGTGGCATGAACTCGTACCTGATCTGCTAGTGTCACAAATCCACATGCACAAATGGGGTTGGATTAAGGTTCATCTTAATTCTGGCATTTCCTAACTGCAGTGTGCTTGACTTTGCAACCTTAATGTTCTTTTACCTTAGTTTTCAGTGTATACCATATATACTCGATCATAAGCTGGCTCATTTATAAGCCGAATCCCCCCCCCACCCCCAAGATGGATAAATAAAAATGGAAAAATTTTATAACTCATTTATAAAATGACCCTATAATTCAGGGGTCAGCAAACTTTGGCTCCTGGGCCATCAGGATAAGCTACTGGTGGGCCGAGATGGTTTGTTTACCTCGAGCGTCTGCCGGCACAGAGGTAAACCTAAGTAAACAGTGTCCCAGCGCGCCAGCTGCTTACACTGATAGGCTGGGACAGCAACTGGTGGGGACTTTTTTGGGGGGGGAGAACCTGGGGGTCAGGAGAGTAACCCCTGTGACTGCCCCCCCCCATGACCCCACTCCTAGTGCAGGACCCCCCCACTCTCCCCATCCCATCCCTTCCCACCTTATCTGGGGAGGGTCAGGGGAGGATGCCTCTGGCCTGGCTGAACTGCTCTGGCAAGCTGGGCAGCACGGCTGCAGCCTGCTCCGGCGGGCAAGACCAGGTGGTGTGGCCACAGCATGTTCCAGCGGGCTGGGCCAGTGAGCCGGGCAACATGGCACAGCCACAGCCTGCTCTGGGGGGTGGGGCTGAGCGGCAAGGCTGCAGCTGCTTCAGAGGCTGGGGGGAGAGCAGCTTGCCAGAAGTGGAGAGACTTCTGGCTCTGCTGGCTGTGCTGCCTCTCCTTGTTCCTTCTGTTGGGGGGGAGGGGCCTTGTCCCATCTCTCCCTCTCTATACCCGTTCATAAGCCGACCCCCTTCTCTGGTGCTTCCCTTTTTTACTAAAAAAAATTCGGCTTATGAACGAGTGTATATGGTAATTTATAAAGTGTCTGTTATTTGAAGCTTACTTCTGTGAGTTACTCTGTGCTCTCAGCTCCCATTGACTTCCATGGGATTTGAAGATGCTGAGCAGCATGCAGAAAAAAATCTTCATCTTGTAGGATTATAAACTTTTCAGGGCATTCTTATTTGTTTGCGAAGCACCCGGCACACTTTTGAAGCTATGTAAATACGAATTAGTATTTGTGCTTTAAAGGAGGCACCTACTTCACAGCCCCGTTTTCTATTTGATATGTCAGTAGAAGCATGTTGGTGGAACTACAACATCATCAAAACTTACATAGAACAGTTTTATCTCATAAATTTAAGATTAGGAGTTAACTGCAGACAAAGCTGAGAAAGTCCATACGAAACATAAAGGCCTAGAAGAATAGCAAAAGAGGAATATGAAAATATTGGTAAAGTGTTGGGGTTTTATATATCTGTCTCTTATCTTCAAGTCTATCAAACCTCCGTGTTATTTCTACTAAAGTCAAAAGAGTATTTAAGGAAATAGAAACTATCTTGCAGATTTCCTCTCATTTTCAAGATTAGGAGATTTATTGATCAAGCTTCCATGAGTATTAAGTGGGAGTTATACACATACTATAATGATCTTAGTGGACATATATATTTTGTAATTATATTACCAATGAGCTCTTGGCTTTGAGAGCTGACTTTCTGGAAAATCAGGCTTTAAATCTAGGCCTATCTGCACTTTAGACCTAGACCCCTAATTGGTTGCTAGATCTTCAAGGGATGGTGAAAGATCTAAATACTGGAGTAGTCTGCTCCTCAGAAGTTTGTTGAGGGCTCATTTTATAATGAGCTCTGCCAGGCTCACTATTCGCTGCAAGGATCTGTAAAATCTCCACTCTTGACAAATCTGAAATCACTTCTTCACTCTTGATAGTTGCCAAATTATTATTTTTATATGTTTAAAAATATTCAGGGGGAGGATAGATATCTCTATTTTCAGATACCAGTGGAGGTGGGGAGAGTTTAAATCTTTGCTTATAACTGCTAGGGGTAGAAGTTTTTGCTTGTGTCTGCAACCTTTTTAATAGACAGTTTCACCAGTGACCTTTCCTATATTCTGACTCAGAACAAATACTGAAGAAATAGAAAAGTGTGACTATTCTTGAATGGATCAAGAAACTTCTTTTGCTAGATTAAGTGTTCAGAGGCTTTCAAAGGAACAACATTAACAACAACAAAAATGGTCCAGTTATTTGCAGACTCATTTTCCACTGAACCTGAAAAAGCAGAAACTCCACAATGGGATCTACAGACCAAAGCTTTGTGAAGGAAACACTGAATTTCTATACATGCATGCTGAGTTATACATCTCGCAGTGGCACATCTCGTAATCTATTTATCATTGTGGGACGCATATTTAGTCTCTATGTATTATGTGGGCCTCATCCACACAATATATATACTAACTGTGTGCCCCTCATGATGTCACATAGGCTGCAACTGTGTGCTGATTGGCCACAAGTGGCCTGCGGGCCCTGAGTTGAAAATCACAGATAGAGTTACATAAGTGGGCTGCTATTTGTTCCCATCTATTAAAAAGCACTTACGGTATATTTTCAGTAGACCTTTTCTATAATGAATCACTCAAATACAGCATTTAATGCCCTATTCTTTAAAGCAACTATGGTAGGATCCTATTATCTTGAACATGTGGGAAATTGAATTGCTTTTACAGTGACGCCACAGATGAGACATGAACATCTAATACAATTCAAACACTTAAAATATGCATTCTCTAGAAATAATAAATAGTTTAGTACTATGCCAACATTTCAGGAAATCGTCTGGATAAAAATAGTAGAGACCCTATAGAAACAAGGAAATTTTGTTTAAGCAAATGTCTAAAAATATTTATGTAACAAATATAGGCATGGTTTTCCTAATGATTAAAACATACAGGGTCTATGAGCATAAAGAGCTTTCTGTTAGCAACCTGATACACTGCCTGAAAAAAATTATTTGGCTCTTTTCAGTATAGAGAAGATGCTCTCTCTTTCCTGATTTTGTAGTTTGAATTAAAATTTTAATAACATCTGTGACTTTTACCCTCTGAACTCATTAACTGTTATTCTGAACACAAAGTTGTCACATTGTATTATACTGTAATTTCAGAGTAGTTACGTGTTTTTGCTTTTCACTATATAATTACCACTAACTTATACACTAGGAAGATTAACTCCATGACTGATTTAGTTATTGGTGCTTTAATATTCTTCTTCTCATATATGCTTTTGGAACCCATATATATTAACTGCATTCTATGTACACTAGAATTATTCTCAGTCATGTAGTGAACTTTCTGGTTACATGAATTAGCAGTTGTCACAGGTATAAAAAACAAAGCCATAATCACAGTTTAATTACAATGTAACTACGCTGTAATCACAGTACCCTTATTATAAAGTGTGATCCACCACGCAGTGTAAAGTTATCTTCTGCAATGTTGAATCTTAACAGATTCACCCCACATACCCCTTGAATTGATCCCTATAGGCTAGGCATTCAATCTTCCCCTTCACATATGTAAATACATCACCAAGGATCTGGGTTCAGTTCCTTAATATTCAGGACAAAGCAGTACCCTAAACTTGTAATTAAGAATCACTGATAACTTCATGAACTCTCCAATTTAGAACCCTGTAGAACATTTTGAAGATTATATTCAATTTCTGGATGAGAAAAAGCCTTAGAATAATATCCCATGGGGACACAATGGTAGCCATTTTCACATGGGCTTTATTATAATGAGAATGCCATCACAACTATAGTTAAGAACTGAACTAAAAGTTGTTAGTTGTTTATATGCTGTAGCACAAGTATATTGTCTGTGTTATTCAGCAGTTCAAATTAGATGATCCTAATGATCCCTTCTTGCCTTAAAATCTGTGAATCTGATTGCCTAAACTTGTCCATTCTAAAGCCCCGTCCTCAGCTGTTCATAATTTATTGAAAATGTTACCTTTCAGGGCTGAAATTTTCCAGATCTAGGGTGAAATATCAACATCTGTTTAAGTCAATGGCAACCATGATTTCACTCATGGTTTCTACCCAAAGAGGAAATTTTGTTTTTGAAAATGTGAACAAAAACAATCCAGTCCTTCCTGGATATGAAGAGAGAGGAATGAGGAAAGAAAAAGCCATTTACCCCATATTATTTAATAAACAAACAAACAAAAATCTTGCCTTTTTTAAAGAGTTCTATCACTGAAGCTGTAATCTTGCATGGAAATAGATTGTTGCCTCTCTAAAACTCTCATACGATATGTATCCATCTCATAAAACTTTTCTCCAAAGTCCTGCGCAATGCATTGGCAAGTGAATCAGGCAAGACTTACATCGTGTCCTTTCACTAATTAATTATGCATTTTGTTATTAGCCGGCTTTTGTGAAACGTGTGGTAGATACAGTACTACAAAATTGTATGTGAAAAATAGTAGTGGACATACTTTTGAAGACTATCATAATGGCTGTTCACATGCTGGCAGGATTAAGATTACACCTGCAAATGATCAATCACATAACCTTAGTACTGGTTTAAAATACTATTTCTTTTCTTTGATGGAATAATTTTTTCATATCCTATATTGAATACAAGAAAAATATCAACCTAATTAAAATCAATGTTTATTGTGGGTATGGACTTGTTTGTAAACAAAAGCAACCAGTGCCAAAGTTTATGGTTTATTAAAACAATTGTGTATGTTGCACTCTTGCTTTTGTATACAATAATATAAATTAACTAAATCACCAAGTTTATTTTTTTGTTTCATTCAAAATTTCTTTTGTAGCTTAACATACTTGTGTTTCACAATGAGATAAATATTTTCATGCCTAACTTAAATATGCCTTTTTACAGGTGTAAGTTTTGCTGATTCATTTCAAAACAAAATTGCATATTAGTCCCATCTCAAACAAAGCTGACATGAAGATGAGTCAGCTCGCTGCCACTCTGGCCACCAGATTGCAAAGTGCTTTTAAGTATTCCCACATTAGACATACCATTTCCCTAAAGAGCACCATCTCTCAACATGCTAGTTGTAGAGCTAAAGTGTGGGAGTTCTGGACAGTATAGTGGAAATATGGAGAATACTCCATCCCTGTTAATTTATTCTGTCTGAATTGATATAATGAATGATGACAAATAGGTCTTTTTCATCCACACAACACTTACCATTAAAATTTGAATGGGTTCTGCATGAGTGTCAAGAGTAGCAAGTTTAATTACACAAAAGCCATCAGAGTCGTGTTTTGTGAATTTAATATGGAACATAGTAGAAAATGTGCAAGAAGACGACCCTAAGCCTGCATGTGAATGAGTAAAATATCAAGGGGAAAGCGCAAGGCTGCATTTTAAGAGTAAATTTATGCAAAAGTTGATTCGTTCTCTGAAAAGAAACTAAAATTAACTTTTGCTGAAAAAGGGAATGGATAAAAATGGAGACACTGTCTTTCCTCTTCCCTGGGATCAGCCTTATTGCTGCCATTATAAATGTGTAGAGAATTCATTTTGTACAATGGGCAAAAGTCATAGTTGATGCAACTCCACTGAAATCAAAGGAGTTAATCCAGGGATGAATTTGGCCCAGGGTGCTTTATGTTTTCATTTATGGCTGCCTACAATGAAGCTTCTGATCACATATTTAGTACAATGTCACTTCGTTGAAAGAAAAGTGACAATTATTAACACTGTCCATTCAGTAGTAAAATCTTTATATATAGCTTTAGATTTTAAATTATGGTAAATAATATGTATAATTATTAGCACTAGACATGCACTTACGGGTACTTGGTATCTGTCATACATCAATAACTCTAAATTGAACTGGATCAAAGGTGTATAAAAGATTTCCTTTGGTAAAGCATGCTTATTATACATTTATCTGATTTGACTGAGTGTGATATAACTCTTACAGTAGTACATCCCAAAAAGAAGTAAAAATTAACATTAGTAGTGCAATGAAGCCATCTGAGAAAATAAAATTACACTGAGTTGTACTATGGAACAATAAATAAATAAAACTCAATTAAGTTTATGTGAAATATAATTACAGATTGTGTATTTGGCAACATTTCTTCATATTTTAACTATATGTATAGCTGTTTCCATGAAACTGAAATGTTTCATGGGAACATGTTGATTTTGAAATAAAAGTTTTGAAATGATTTAATTCAGTTTTCTCCTTATATTTCATACTACAGTATATTATTATTTTTAATATTAAAGCATCTGTATATGCTAGTTAATGTTTTATATTTATCAATTTAATATTACGTTTCAACATTATTGAACCAAAATATTTTCATGGGATTGCTTTGATGTTTCTGAATTGAAATATTTCAGAATTTCTATTCTGTTAAATATTGTGACATTTGTCCTGATTTAGGATGAAAAGGAATTATGAAATGTCTGAATTTCCTGTGGGACAGAAATTCCATTTTCCAACAAGCTCTAGTGACAAGCGATAAAACTACAAAGGGACAATTAAATGCTAAGAGGATAGTTAATCAACATTTTAATATTAAAAAGTCATGTTCCCCAAAACACTTGAAATTACTTGTGAGAACCAACACACGTTCATGTGGTGCAATTATTCATGCATCGACTAGATGGATTTTGTGGTATTTACAATCAAGACAATGGTCTAGAATCTTCCTTCCATTTATTTGCCACAGAGTGTATGAAAGGACCAAGAAACGAGCTGCTTTGACGCAATATTGTTCAAAGCGAGTGAGTAAAAGGATATTAAGTCAACAGGGCATACCTTGCCTTCTTCTGTTTTCACCAAAACCCCTGTGCAGAATCTTTGCACATCTCATACTTTGCAAATCTGGGAATTGCTTTCTTAAGCATTATTCCTCTGCAAGGTTTCCCCACATCAGACAATGCTGACAAAGTCCACATTGGCTTATTCAGACTTCCAATCTGTGTTCTCCTTCCTCCTCTCCCTCTACACTCTGCCAAAGTGAGTGTAACAAAAGAGAAGTTGGCCCAAACACTTGCCAGGAACGAATGGAATTGAAACTGCAAACTTGTTACAGTAGAGACAGTTGAAGTCTTGTGGGTTGAAATTCATGAAATTTCACAGTTCTTCTTTAGGAAAATGTGTGGCCTTACATCTAAACTAGCAGCATGGGACAATTGGTGTTGTGATGCTTTGGACTAGTGTTTTATTCAAATCACTTTAAAGTTGCAGTTCAGCATCCTCTGAGTACTGCACTTTTAACTGATTGCATATACACAAGAAATGAATTACTGTTGTGTCTGTTGCTCAGGTACACAAATACTGGAAATGCTATAATCAAATCATAATAATATTACTATGATGAATATGGGGTGCAGTCTCACACAGGGGCTCAACCCTTTTTCCCTCTTTGATTTTGTCCACATGGTGCTTCAAGTATGAATCAGCCTTCCCCCTTCATTGCCTCGTGGTATGAGGAGGAAAGTGGTCCTACACCCCCTCTTTCCTGACTCACTATTCCATTTCAAACGCCAGTCTGTGTAGTATCTTCCTGTCTCTTACTCAGCTGGAGAGTTCTCATCTCCTCAGCTGGGACTTCAGAAGAAACACTCTTTTACTCATCAGCATTCACTGACACCATGACTGCTGTACACAGAGAAAGGGTGGCTGGGTTTTAAGTACTCACATAACAATTGCTGAAGGGGCAGCGGGTCACTTAAGATTCCTAATCTTCTCCAGTCCTGCAAAAGGCAGGAGGCCTGCAGATGTCACAAAAAGTGTCACACTTTGGAGAGAGCATGGGCCCTAAATAAACAACAGTATTTTAAATCCCCACAATTCACAAAGGCCACTTAGAAAGTACAACTAAAGTTATAAAGGAATTGATGGACAATTACATCATTACATCACTTGTGTGGTAGAGGTGGCTGAGTGTTATGTAAAATGGGCATTGTCCTGACCACTTAATGGCCATTAAAGATCTCATGACAGTTTTTTCAAGGATGGAGAAGTGATCTTCAAGATACTGGCCAAAATGCATTTTGGGCAACTATTCTGTCTACCTTAATCTCCCTGCTATTTCAGTTGGTTGCAGTATTCTTCTTTACTCTAAGCTGCTGTGTAGTATTTCTGTGCAATTCCAGCCAGTAGGTATGTTCCATCCCGGAAGCTGTATGTTAGTGGTGAATGTAAGGCAAGTGAGGCTTTTTATCATCCAGTGTTTCCGGATTTTTACAAACCTCTGCCAGGCCAGCTGTGCCAGCAGAGCCCACAACCTCCTAGCAACTGAGTGATTCAGCAGATAAGGTTTGTGATGCTGGCACACCAGGTCCATTCAGGGCCACAGGCCAGTTCACTTGTGTTAATGTAGATCAAAGTGATTGTTGATGTATAAGTGTGTATTCAGATGTTTAAAGTTCATTAAAACTAATGGGTTATTACTTGCATTGTTATTACATATCTATTCATATTATAATGTAACAGCAAACATGCATATTGTGCATAGCCTGTAACTAAATTACCCATCAAAGAACTCCTGTGACGTGCTAATGAAGGATTTTAACAGAAAATGCTAATTTCAAAGCAAATGGTCATTGTGTGATGATCAAGGTCAAAGATTCTAAGTGCATTCCTCACTATCCATCATGAGAGAAGGAGCCCACATGGGTACAGACACTCTCAGCTTGCTTTCTGGGTAAAGGAGCTATAAATATGAATTCAAGAAGTGATCTATCCTCTCTGACTGCTTGGACTCTTACAGGGAAGATACCAGATGCAAAGCCGAGATTTCCAGAGACAATCTGGGTACCCTGAAAGATTTTTGGTAAATTGGCAGCAATGTTACCATTTGGAATTACAAATTGTGACTCACCTGTGCAAATACAATTTACCTGCTTTAACCTCTCAATAGCTCATTTCCTTTTCTTAGCTAATAAACCTGTCGTTTGTTTACTATAGAATTGGCTCCTAGCATTGTACCAATTGATCTGGCATAAATGGCTAGTCCTTTAGCATTGGGAGCAACCCAATGTGGTGTGATTTTTGGTTTATGTGACTGTAATCACTAAGTCCAGTTTGTCTGGGTAGCAAGATAGGCTGGAGCCTAAGGGGCCTCTCTGACTCCATGCTAAGATTGATATAGTGATCCAGGAGTTCATATTTATTACTGGCTTGGTGAAACCTAATTAATGAATATGCCACCAGTTTGGGGTTTCTGCATTGTTTTCTGACAATCTGACCTGAGATTGGTTTCAGAGTGGTAGTCGTGTTAGTCTGTATCAGCAAAAGGAACGAGGAGTACTTGGGGCACCTTAGAGACTAACAATTTTATTTGAGCATAAGCTTTTGTGGGCTTAAACCCACTTCATCGGATGCTTGCAGTGGAGATTACAGTAGGAAGATATATATACAGAGAACATGAAAAATGGGTGTTGCCATACCAACTGTAATGAGAATAATCAATTAAGGTGGACTATTATCAGCAGGAGGAAAAAACTTTTGTAGTGATAATCAGGATGGCCCATTTCCATCAGTCGACAAGAAGGTGTGAGTAACAGTAGGGGAAAACAATTAGCATGGGGAAATTGTTTTTACTTTGTGTAATGACCCATCCACTCCCAGTCTTTATTCAAGCCTAATTTAATGGTGTCCAGTTTGCAAATTAATTCTAATTCTGAAGTTTCTCCTTGGAGTCTGTTTTGAAGTTTTTTGGTTGGAGTATTGCGACTTTGAGGTCTGTAATTGAGTGAGCAGGGAAGTTGACATGTTTTCCAACTGGTTTTTGAATGTTATAATTCTTGAAGTCTGATTTGTGTCCATTTATTCTTTTGCGTAGAGACTGTCCCATTTGGCCAATGTACGTGGCAGTGGGGCATTGCTGACACATGATGTTATATATCACATTGGTAGATGTGCAGGTGAACAAGCCTCTGATAGTGTGGCTGATGTGATTAGATCCCATAATGGTGTCCCCTGAATAGCTATGTGGACAGAGTTGGCAATAGGCTTTGCTGCAAAGGTAGGTTCCTGGGTTAGTGTTTTTGTTGTGTGGTGTGTGGTTGCTGGTGAGTATTTGCGTCGGGTTGGGGGGCTGTCTGTAAGCAAGGATTGGCCTGTCTCCCAAGATCTGTGAGAGTGAGGGATCATCCTTCAGGACAGGTTGTAGATCCTTGATGATGCACTGGAAAGGGTTTAGTTGGGGGCTGAAGGTGATGGCTAGTGGCATTCTGTTACTTTCTTTGTTGGGCCTGTTCTGTAGTAGATGACTTCTGGGTACTCTTCTGGCTCTGTCAATCTGTTTCTTCACTTCAGCAGGTGAGTATTGTAGTTGTAAGAACGTTTGATAGAGATCTTGTAGGTGTTTGTCTCCGTCTGAGGGACTAGAGCAAATGTGGTTGTATCATAGAGCTTGGCTGTAGACAATGGATCATGTTGTGTCATCTGGATGAAAGCTGGAGGTCAACTGTCGGAAATGGGCCATCCTGATTATCACTACAAAAGTTTTTTTTTCCTCCTGCTGATAATAGCCCACCTTAATTGGTTACTCTTGTTACAGCTGGTATGGCAACATCCATTTTTTCATGTTCTCTGTGTATATATAATTTTCCTACTGTATTTTCTACTGCATGAATCCAATGAAGTATGTTTAAGCCCAAGAAAGTTTATGCTCAAATAAATTTGTTAGTCTCTAAGGTTTCACAAGTACTTCTCATTCTTTTTGACCAGAAATTGTCACTCTCAGTTGTGAGTCACACCAGAAAGCGTGACCAGGTTTACAAGTGCAGTTAGAATAATCATATGCAAGCAGAGCTTCTAAATGTTTAGCAAGCTGTGTAAATTCTGCCTAGTCTTGATACAGTGTTTTGGGATTAAAGTATCAGATAATTCCTAATATATGATGCCTATCTTTCAAAATGATATCCTTATAAAGGACTCATGTACCAAAAAAGTCTAAGAGTTCAAGATGAACTCTTTTTGAAATGCCAATTTGTGAAAATAATGTTAGAAGGCTTTTCCAAAATAAATTAATGGTACCTCATATTTCAAAGTCTATTCTCTAGGATATTTATTATCTGTGATTGTATCCTAATTAGAGACCAGAGTCCCAACTTGCCAGATTTCAAGCAGAAAGAAATATTTTGAGGAAGTTGGAGGAGAGGAAATCAAAATAGGACTTAGCATGAAAAGGCACTATAGAATCTCTGCCGTGTTTCCAATATGTTAAGTTGATAATACAATATGGGACCCATGAAATGGCATGTACATTTATAATAAATATATATTATTATAAAATGGATTCTAAAATTTTGGGTAATCCAAAATATGGAGATTGCTGCCTATCCAGGTGTATCTTGCTGCATAGCACCACTGCTGCTGACAGGTCAGACACAATACCTTTCTCTTCTAGAGTGAGCTAATAATCAAATGTCTCTTTGAAATTAAGGACTATATTAAGTTAAGTGGCATTTTTTTTGAAAAAAGAGTGCTTCTTAATAACATTTGAAAGCTCTCAGTATATTAGGTTTACATTGCATAATACAATTCCCTTTTTTTGCCTGGCTCTCCATCATTTTACCCCTATGCACTCTTTGGGTGGTTCATAGAGATCAGACACTTGTGTTATAGGAATTGAAGGCATTAGATACAAGAAGAAGGTATTTGAAGCATAATTGGAGGCCCAGTAATTATATACTTTACATATAAACGTGCAGGATGTCTTCCATAGTGAATTATACACAGATTTTTCAACATAGGATTTGGTATTGTGCTGCTGGGAAAAAATCTGCTGCCTCTTACTGTGAATGATATTGGTGGCTTATGTTTTTGGCCCATATCTTTGTCATTCTGCACTTAATTTAGAAAGAGATTCATGTAAAGCCATAATTATTTAAAGAAGGGAGCTGGGGAAGTGTTCTTTTGCCATGTCTATAAATCTTTACTTATGCTCTATAGAGAACTCTGCTCTCCCTGTCTGCTTTAACAGTGTAAGAGGAGTATATCATAATGTCATGAATTGTTAGAACTGCAGAACACTTTATAATGTGAGATCACAAGTGGAGACAATTTCATTGTAACAGTCTTGGCTCCAAAGAATGAATACTGTTCAGCTGGCAAACTGACACCATGTCAAGGATATTTTTTTCAGAGTTAGAATGTTAGAAATAACTAAATCTATGAGGTTAGAAAGCTATTAAGAATAAGAAATATGAAATTAATAAATGCACAAGGCTACTGGAACTGTAATAATTCATTTTGGTTGTTGGGTTAGTGTGCAGGTACTGGGTGTTTTGTTGGTATGAGCGATACAGGTGGTCAATTTAGATGATTTAGCGGTACCTTCTGGCCTTTAACTCTGTGACTGTTTCTGGAAGAGGAAAGTAAAATAGATAAATGGATCCAAAAAGATTGGAGATAAGTTTCTTTTTAAAGAAAAAAAAAGTTTCTGATTATAACACTCCCCCGTGAACTGCAGTGATTACTTATCACTCCACCTGAAAATACCTTTTTACACTCATTTGCTTCTCTTCCTCTTGCAGGTTCCCCCTTAATATTATCCTGCCCAAAATCTGTGAGGGCAAAAAGCACAGCTTTATGCCATGACATGTATGGACCAACAGGCAAAGCTGAAAGATTGGAGTGGTCAGAACGTCTTGTACTAAACAGGTTGTGCTTTAATAACTCCACCATGTGTCTGCTCTCCACTGATATGAGGAACAGACATCTTGTCATTTGTAAAGAACCCATTGACCGTGTGTGTACATTTTTAGGAGACTAACAGCAGTCTCATTGGGATATTGAATTCTGCACTTTGAGGTGAAAAAAAAAATAGGTAAAGGCCAAGATTTACAAAAGTGAGTAGTGATTTTGGATGCCTCAATTTTTGAGTGCCCAACTTGAAATATGGGTTTGATTTTCAGAGGTTGAGCATTGATCTTTCCTTGACTAGGCTTGGGATTTGTGCAACTGCGTGAGTAACTACAATTGCTGGAACTGGGGCAAATTCCCAGTGTGGACAAGTTCTTCAGCTAACAGAGAGTTTCATTTCCAACAACAGTCCTGATCTGATTCTATAACCCTTAAGAAGCAGTTCAAAACAAAACTTATGTTTAAGTCATTTTGAATTTTTCAAAGTCCTTTATTTTCCAAAGTATTTTATTTTTTGTTTTAATTTTCCAGCTTTGAGAGTTCTTTTGGGTTGGTTGTTCCTATTACTAATTTTGATTTCTCAGGTTTAGCCAGTGGGTAGGATTTTTCCAAATGAAAAAATGTCAGAGGCTAGATTCTAAAATGGAAAAATTCTATTTTCAAAGATGATGATCAAAAGTAGGAAAACAAATTAAAAAATCTATAGAAAATTTAGAAAAATAAAAATTGGTCAGTTTCAAAAAGGCAGCAGAGCAAAAGTAATTTAATTTAATTTACTTATGTATTAGACCAGCTCTCATCACTATTATTTGGTTATGTGAAACTTTATAGTGTATATCAATGGCGAAGTAAGAAACGTTTCTTCCATTGTGTAACTGGGCTGGCTGCGTCCTATGGTCGCCCTCATAGTCCAGGCTCACACTACAGCCTGCCTCAATTTCCCCCTTTGGACTGTTCAAATAAACTTTAATTCAAGTTTTTTTCTGGTCTCTCCTTGGAGACTGGGTTTATTAATATAAATAAATTGTAAATGAAACTTAAAACACCAAAACAAAATCCATTCATAAATCCACACAACCCAAGATTTCTCCTCCTCCTTGGCCTTCATGCCTGGACCCTTTTCTGTCTCTCTCCTGTGCAGACAGGGTCTCTCCCAGGCCTCCCTGCCCAGAAAGCTTTCCTCAATCTCTGCAGACTCTGCCACAACTTCCTGAGCTTTTCCCCTTTACTGCAACTTCCTGCTCTTTTTATAGTGCTTCCTCTTAGGTGCGGCTCAAAGTTGGTAAAAACCACCAGACCAGGGGGATGAGGTGGATGAGGCTTTCTTCAGGCAACTAACAGAAGTTACTAGATCAAAGGCCCTGGTTCTCATGGGGAACTTCAGTCACCCCGATAGCTCCTGGGAGAGCAATACAGCAATGCACAGACAATCCAGGAAGTTTTTGGAAAGCGTTAGGGACAATTTCCTGGTGCAAGTGATGGAGGAACCAACTAGGGGCAGAACTCTTCTTGACCTGCTGTTCACAAATAGGCAAGAATTAGTAAGGGAGAAAAAGAGGATGGGAACCTGGGAGGCAGTGACCATGAGATGGTTGAGTTCAGAATCCTGACAAAAGGAAGACAGGAGAGGAGCAGAATATGGACCCTGCACTTCAGAAAAGCAGACTTTGACTTCCTTAGGGAACTGATGGGCAGAATCCCCTGGGAAAATAACATGAGGGGGAAAGGAGTCCAGGGGAGCTGGCTGTATTTTAAAGAATCCTTACTGAGGTTGCAGGAGCAAACCATCCTGATGCATAGAAAGAATAGTAAATATGGCAGGCGACAAGCTTGGCTTAACAGTGAAATCCTTACTGATCTAAAACACAAAAAAGAAGCTTACAAGAAGTGGAAGCTTGGACAAATGACCAGGGAGGAATATAAAAATATTGCTCAGGCATGCAGAAGTGAAATCAGGAAGGCCAAATCACACTTGGAGTGACAGCTAGCAAGGGATGATAAGAGTAAAAAGAAGGGTTTTATAGGGATGTTAGCAACAAGAAGGTCAAGGAATGTGTGGGTCCCTTACTGAAAGGGGGAGGAAACCTAGTGACAGAGGATGTGGAAAAAGCTAATGTACTCAATGCTTTTTTGACCTCTGTCTCCACGAACAAGTCAGCTCCCAGACTACTGCATTGGGCAGCCCTCTGTGGAGAAAGAAGTGGTTCAGAACTATTTACAAAATCTGGACGAGCACAAGTCCACGGGGCCAGATGCGCTGCATCTGAGGGTGCTAAAGGAGTTGGCGGATGTGATTGCAGAGCCATTGGCCATTATCTTCAAAAACTCATGGTGATCGAGGGAGGTCCCGGATGACTGGAAAAAGGCTAATGTAGTGCCAATCTTTAAAAAAGGGAAGGAGAAGGATCTGGGGAACTACAGACCAGTCAGCCTCACCTCAGTCCCTGGAAAAATCATGGAGCAGGTCCTCAAGGAATCAATTCTGAAGCACTTTGAGGAGAGGAAAATAATCAGGAACAGTCAGCATGGATTCACCAAGGGCAAGTCATGCCTGACTAACCTAATTGACTTCTATGAGGAGATAACTGGCTCTGTGGATGAGGGGAAAACAGTGGACGTGTTATTCCTTGACTTTAGCAAAGCTTTTGATACGGTCTCCCACAGTATTCTTGCCAGCAAGTTAAAGAAGTATGGATTGGATGAATGGACTATGGATAAAAAGCTGGATAGATCGTTGGGCTCAATGGGTAATGATCAATGGCTCCATGCCTAGTTGGCAGCTAATATCAAGCAGAGTGCCTCAAGTGTTGGTCCTGTGGCTGATTTTGTTCAATATCTTCATTAATGATCTGGAGGCTGGCGTGGATTGCGACCTCAGCAAGTTTTCAGATGACACTAAACTGGGAAGAGTGGTAGATACGCTGGAGGGTAGGGATAGGATACAGAGTGATCTAGACAAATCAGAGGATTGGGCCAAAAGAAATCTGATGAGGTTCAACAAGGACAAGTGTAGAGGACAGAAGAATCCCATGCACTGCTACAGACTAGGGACCAAGTGGCTAGGCAGCAGTTCTGCAGAAAAGGACCTAGGGGTTACAGTGGACGAGAAGCTGGAAATGAGTCAACAGTGTGCCCTTGTTGCCAAGAAGGCTAATAGCATTTTGGGTGGCATAAGTAGGAGCATTGCCAGCAGATGAAGGGACATGATCATTCCCCTCTATTTGGCATTGGTGAGGCCTCATCTGGAGTACTGTGTCCAGTTTTGGGCCCCACACTACAAGAAGGATGTGGAAAATAGGAAGGACTCCAGCAGAGGCCTGCAACAACAATGATTAGGGGCCTGGAGCACCTGACTTATGAGGAGAGTCTGAGGGAACTGTGATTATTTAGTCTGCAGAAGAGAAGAATGAGGGGGGATTTGATAGCTGCTTTCAACTACTTGAAAGGGGGTTCCAAAGAGGATGGATCTAAACTGTTCTCGGTGGTAGCAGATGACAGAACAAGAAGTAATGGTATCAAGTTGCAGTGGGGGAGGTTTAGGCTGGGTATTAGGAAAACCTTTTTCACCAGGAGAATGGTGAAGTACTGGAATGGGCTACGTAGGGTGGTGGTGGACTTTCCTCTCTTAAGGTTTTTAAGATCAGGCTTGACAAAGCCTTGGCTGGGATGATTTAGTTGGGGATTGGTCCTGCTTTGAGCAGGGGGTTGGACTAGATGACCTCCTGAGGTCCCTTCTAATCTTGATATTCAATGACTCTATTGTTTAGACTCAGGATCTCGAGGCCATGGGGCAAGTCAGTCTGTCACACACAGCTAAAGAGAATACTTTAGGCATAACCAGCACCAAACTTTCTCTCTCATCTTTCTTTCTTCTCTCCTCACCCTTCCCATAATTTCCCCAAACTAACAAGGTTGCAAGGTGACTTATAAAAGTTTCTGCCAATGATGCTATTTATTTTCTTCTCTATTTTAAGTGTGAAAAGACACATTACGTGTAGATAGGCAACTTTCCTGTGTGAAAAATTTGTTAAAAGTGAAAGATGACACATTTACAGAACGGCATATTCTAGAAACATGACTTCTTGTTATTAGCAGTTTATATATGGGCACTCAATAGAAGCGAATATCATTTTGCATATAAAATATTAACTACGCTCCTGGTTAAGACTCATCTGATTGGTACGACTCTTCCCCTATTTTTCATCAAAATGTACAACTGAGTAATAATTTTGTGAAGTACAGTATATTCAACCTTGCATCTTAGAAAGGTTGACAGCATGCTAGCTATTAAAATACAGTGTATTTACAGTATGCAGTCATATCTGTTGCCTTACTGAAAAGGTCATTTTGATTCACAGAAAAATAGCCTTTACATAGAAGATATTGGAAGACACCCTACATTTTGTTTTTCTAACAAAGCAATGAATAGGAAGATCTATAAATAAAGCTTTCCTAGAATGTGGTGCAAGAACAATGTATGTTCTATTAATAGTTATTTAAAATATATATTCTAAAGTGGATGAGAAAACATTCAGTAAAAGCTGAATATGAAAATGAAGGCACAGTGTGAAATTTCCTAACTTTTTCTGTTTTCCCATGCATTTTCTTTCAATTCAGCATCCTGTAAGAGGAGGGAAGGGATGTTTTAGTAACAGAAAGAATATATATTTTTTTGCAAGTAGAGGGAGTTAGCAAAAGACTAAGGATCTGAGCGGGCAGACTTTGCAACCATGTGGAGCCACTGTGAAGTCAGTAGGAACATATAGAAGTCAACTTATGTGGCACTCGTTGTAGGACTGGGACATAAGAGGCTTTCCTCTGGGTATCTAATTATGTAGCGGGGCAAGGAGGTAATTATAGTTCCTCTAAAAACAAAAACATAGCAATTAGCATAGTGAGCCATGGGGTACACTTAAGGTGGAAAACTGTCTCCACCCTTTGAACTGTATTTCTTAAACAGAAAAGTGAGACAATCATTGACTGACAGACAGGGGAAGAAGTGTGGGGTGAAGAACCATCTCCCCCAACCAACAAAAAAGTCATTCAATAAGAAGAGAAATATGTTCTTTTATTTTACTACCAATAATTTCCAAATTCTTCTGGATCTAACATGTATATGCAAAAGAGAGAGGTTGTGCCCCATTCTAACCACTGAGCAATTTTAATACACAAAATCCAAACTGGCTTCTCACACATTAGATGATGATGCCCAAGTGTCATCCAACCAAGCCTCCAAATGCTTGTGATTGATGCTGTGTTAGTAGACAAATAAATAATGTGAGGAGGAGGTATTAGGCATCACAGTTAGCGCACAAATCCATTTTGATATGGACTATAAAGCCCTGAAATAGAACTCTATTGTGGGCATGGAACACAGTTATTAACAGCTGCCATTTGCTGAAAACTGTAGATGGGTACTGCTAATACTTTCCTTACCAGGGCATGACATTTTAGTATCTAGCACTGTCTATGTTTATCTTACTTATTGGAATCTACTTTTGAAAGGGGGCTACTGCTCCTACTTTTGCTTCATTGGCAGGTGACAATGGTAAATGATAGGTCCTTGTGATTAGCCATGACTAATCATGTGATCTCCTCTTTACCTACTATAGTAACTGACCAGAGTCAGAAGGGGCTACCTTGAGATTATGAGCATACTCTCCCATGCTACACAAAGAATTATGCCTTAGTAGTTGCTGGGAAAGGCCTACTTCTGGGTCATTAATGTTTAGTTACACTGAAAAGTTACTCTAAAACACAGCACTATGGGGTTCTGTGTTTGTCTGTCATTGAGAACAACTCCCATATCAAAGTGGCTGAGTTTATAAATAGATAACTTTTCTATTTACAAGACCTGTGTGGAACAGGAAATTGATCACAGCAACTGGAAAACTTGTAGACCCAACCCCATGAGCATTTCTCATGCTTAGGGCTGGAGCGACTGGCTGTGCAGTGCAAGCAAGAGTAAAAACCTCTCAAAAACCATGTCCCCTCATTCATTAGAAGTCATAAATAAGAAATTGGTCCAGATCCACAACTGATGGAAAGCACAACAGATCTGTTGAAATGAATAAGCTACCTCAAATTATACCAGCTGAGTATCTGGCCGATTATGTTTACTTGTAACCTTGTGATTTACTTAGTTCATAGCACTTCCCAAATTGTGGTTAAAAAAAAACCCTACATGTTCATTATGGAGCAAATTTTGCAGTCTTTACTCAAGTGCATCTCTTGTTGAAGAGAATGAGAGTTTTATTTGACTAAGGACCACAGAATCTGGCCCCATGAGTTTAACATATACCAGGTTGAGGTACTTCTATTTGAACTCACCTTTCAGCATTTGACTAGTTTATAAAGAGACTCAATCTTTGCAACATGTTTTCCTTAATATCTATGTGATGAATACGTTTCTTAATTAAACAAGAACAACCTGATTATATTTTCTGCATGTAAGTGGTGGAATATATAAACACTGGGGAAAAAACTGGTATTCTAGAATAAGAGTCTTTCAAAGTAGTTTGAAAGCAATAAAACATCATATGTCATGCACTTTAAAAAAAAGTGATGTGCCAGGCTGTTCAGTTTTTGTCCCTTTAATAAGCTAGCTACTATGTTACTAGCTCACACATGCAGATGATTTAGGCAAAGCTACTGTTTGGTGCATTCAATGTGGAATGGAATCTGCTACCAAAACTGAGAGTGGGTATCTAATATGAAAGATTGTTTTCTTTCTCAAAATTTACCACTCATGTCATGTTACAGAGTAATAGAATATTAACTGTGTAATGAGACATGACTGCTAAAAGGTAAAGGAGAACACATTTTCAGATTGGCTACCCTTGTCTAATGAGATAACTTGTATCTAATCTGAAATGCTGGTAGATAGTATGCAAGCCATCTGATTGTGAATTCTGAATCATCTTGAAAGTAAAGTATTGACAGGAATGTTATAAACTTTTCAAAACATTGCTAGAACTGAGACATCCTTACTTTTCGAGGACTTAGTCTTAAAACATTTTCAGTTCATGATAATTAAATATGAAACTCTTCTTTTTATGGAGGCTCTGAGCACAAGACCTTCAGCTGGTCTGAATGGGTATAGCAGCATTGAAGTTATGGAACCACACCACTCTACACCAATAGAAGATTTGGTCTTTGGCCAGGTTTATTCTGGTTTTATAATGGTCTAACACTTCTGTAATCAATACAGTTACCCTGGCATAAAAATGGAATAAGTAATGATGAATCAGGCCATCTGTTTTGATGCCATATCTGGTTATTTAATTTACTATATAAAACCAGTACTTGTCACAGTGTTGTGTTGCATTGCACAGAGAGCATCTAGATCTTGATTATATGCATAAATTGCAGTTTGAGTCTAAAAAGAGATGACAAAATGTTTACATCACATAAAGGACCTTTACAAACACGATATTAGATTTATGTTTTGGTTGTGTTGAGAACAGTGCCACCATAAATGATGAAAAGAATTCTAGAAGTAGGAATGTTGGATTGATTTGCGCAGCAAAAGAAGATTAAAAAAAGGAAAGATCACATATATGGAAATGCACATTTAGAGAATTCCACCAGACTTGAGCTCCTAAAACTATCAAATCAATGTGCACATTATGTCCCTTGCACTTAATATTTAGAAGACTGATTCTACTTTCAAGCACTCAGGTTGTTCAGAGTGGTGCTGCCGTATTATTAAAATGTGTGTGTTAAATCTCTCTGAAATCACCAAGATCATCCAATTCCATTAACAGCAACTTATAAACTGAACAGGACAAACAAAAAAGATTGGGGAAATCAACCGTGACCTTTAATTGAAGCTGAATATTTAGAAAGAAAATAGAACTGAGTGTATATACTGCTATATATGTAGCCTTTGTGTAAAATTTTCCATATATTACTACTCTGCAACTACAATCTTCAGTTTCTATAACCAACTGTAATTTAGTGTCAGCATAGATGAATTGCCAATACTTGGCTTCTCTGCAACAGAAAGAAACCGCTGAACTGAATTATTTTATCAAAGCAACACACAGAGATTTAGACACTGAATATTTCTACACTGCAATTAGATACCCATGGCTGGCATGTGCCAGCTGCCTCGGGCTCGCAGGGCTCAGGCTAAGGGGCTGTTTAACTGCGGTGTAGACATTCAAGCTCAGGCTGGAGCCCAGGCTCTAGGACCCTGCAACGTGGGCTGCAGCCCAAGCCTAAACATCTACACTGCAATTAAAGAGTCCCTTAGCCCAAGTCCTGCGAGCCCGAGGCAGCTGGCAGGGGCCAGTTGCAGGATTTTAATTGCAGTGTAGACCCACTTTCTGCCTCTATTCACATGACGGGACTCACATAGCTAAATTTCTGCACAGTACTTGGAAAGAGCACCCCTTAGTGATTTTACTCTTTGTAGGATGCACTTTTCATTTAACCTGAAGATATCACTGTTTAATTTACCTTACTAATGACAGTAAAAACCTGACTCTTTTGGATTCTTATTAGATGGTATACAAGCACAAAATTCTCTCAGCTGATCCATGGCGCAGACTTTTACGTGCAGTGCCACATTCTCCTCTTAGACCTGCACTGTGGTTATAAATGGATACTCTGCTCTTCCTACATTGCTAGAGTGCCCACATTTTACACACACAATTAAGAGAGAGCATTATTTTGAAGTAAAGATACCATGGGTCAAAATGAGAGGAGAATTCTGCCCTTGGTCTCTTTGGATCCTTGTTTAGAGCAAAAATCTCTGCTCATATCCTCTAGTGGAACTCTTATCTGCAGAATGGATCACTACTGAATACTCTGAACTCAGTGTGTATGTGTTTTCCACTGATCTTAATAGATGTTTTATATAGGGAACAAATCTAGTATGGAATAGAGATCTAGACTGTGATTCAGAAATCCTCAGTGGTTGTGAAGAAAATTTTACCCTAAACAAGAATCTCAAAAGACATCGGAGTGCATAGCAGAACTTAATGGAAGTGAGACACATTTTGTTCTTATTTACACCTGTTCGGCTTTGACTTCAGTGGGGATGCACAGATACATGTGAAAGCAAATTTTGTTAACATATCTGCTGTACAGGTCCAGACCCAGAGTTTTTCACCAAAAAAGGAAAGCCATTATGCCTTAGCGGCATAGCATGAAGGCCAACCTGCATAGTCTCTTGACCTGTGGCATCCACAAATAATTGACCACTAATGACTCTGGGCTAAATGGGAGTCAGAGGCAATTGACATTTGTTTATAAAAGTAAAAAAAACCTTAAAATAATTCAGAACCATCAAACTATATAGACTGTTAGGCTACATACTGGCATGACTTTATAATCTTCCCTCCTATTGCTTGGTACATTGTCTTGTTGAGTCTTATTTCAGATTAGACTGGAAGCTCTTTAGGACAGTAACCATGTCCTCCTATAGATTAGAATAGGATCTAGCACAAAGAGACCCTGAAACCGATGGGGGCCTTTGACTGCCACTGCAATACAAATACATAATTTAACACTAATAAAAGCAACAACAGCAATCTAGATATGATATCTTTCTTTCTAAAAACACACACAGAGACACACACGCTTTCATAGGAAACGTTTCCAATCCAGCAGTATGACTGAAACATGCAAAGGGATTTTTACCTGCTGCAACATTTTACAAGTCAATATTCTAATGTTTAGATTCACAGGCTCCCTCAATGTAGGGACCAACAAGCAAACAAACAGCAAAATGTTCTAACTGTGTAATGGAAGTTCCTCTTTATTATCCCTACATTAGCTACCCTCAGGCTTTAGAATCTGTGCAATTGTAATGACTCATTAAGATTTCACTTGGACCAAGGAGAAGAAAGCACCTCATGGTCCTTTGCTGTCTGCAAGATTTTTACTAAATAACATCTGCTATCTTAGATTGTGATTGATTTAATTTTTAAACACGTGCTTCTACCCTTTAATTTTCTGTAAAGCAACCACATACATTATTAATTCATCTATATTTCCTCAAGGCAAGGTAGACTTAAGATTTGTCATAAATATTTAAAAACACTGCTGCAAAATAAACAAAAACTTTCACTTAACATTTAATTGCAAGTCCTGGTATCCAACAACAGCAAAAGCAGAAGCAACAAAATAAGAAATCTCTGTTAAATTATTGACAATGAAATCAAAAGATCATTTACATTAAATGAGTAGCCTCTTTTTATCCTGTCATACTATTACCGGCATTCTACTACATTTACAATTTGTTATTTCATTATTGGTGCAGGTCCATAGATCCTGTTAGTGATCAACACAAGAAAAAAAGACCTATTCTCAAATTTAATCCGGCCTTGACATGAAGTAATATCTAGTAATTCCCAATAGCTTTGTTTGTCAGAACATACATGCACACAGCTTTGTACGCACCTTTATCCATGAAGAAATCTGTTAATAGTGATACTGTATGTTGAATAGTATAGGCCCAATTCATGGGTCCAGATGAGATGTGTTTGGCACAAGATCTGAGAGGCGCAAAGGTGACCATATGCTTTAGGGCTTCTCCAGCCATGGATCACCACACTTTCCACAATGTATCCCTCCACATGAAGAGAATCTTCAACTGGCTGGTTAAAGCAACTTTTCAGCCCCTTTGTACATCCAGAGTGATACAAAGAGACTGACATGGACTGAAAAAGTGGGCCGTATCAATGAAAACAAGTCCAGATTGAATTTCATTTTAGACAATTTCATATTTGCAAAAATGTAAATTTTCATAAAATTTCAGAGGTATCTTCCCACTCCCATCAAAAATGTGGAAATCCTCAGTTTTTGCATGTTTCATTGCAAAGCTGCCTTTGCTTTTGCATGGGTCTAAGATTTTTTCAAAATAGAATCAAAGTGAATTCTATGCTTTTGCCACAAAATAAGTACACTTTCCCTGAAAAAAAAAACCACAACTATTTTCCAGTGAAAAATCCATGAATTGTTTTTGAAGGCCAATTTATGCATTTCTATTCTGTTTTTATTCAGGTGGAACTTCAACAGAAGTCAATGACTGAGAGAATGCTTCAGGAGCTAGTCCAAAAGCTGAGCAAATTTGGATTCTGTAATGAAATGCAAACACTCTCACATTGTCAGTATTTTCAGTTTTGTGGTAAAATTTTTACGCACATCTGTCCTGAAAGGTACAATTGTGGATCCCTGTTAGAAATCCAAAGAAACGTGGGAAAGGAGAGGACTAGAATTCTTCCCATCATAGGATACAGAGTACCAGTTCAGATGCTACTACCTCTGTATCGATTGCCATCCCCCAATGTCTCTTCCCACCCCAGCTGGGTATTTTAATTAGTGGATCCACATAGTCATGGACTCATTAGGCCCGAATATGCTCTCACATAGACTGGCATAATTCAAGAGTAACTCCACTGAAGTAAATGTAATTATGCTTTTTTTTATATACTCATGTAAAGCAGATTAGAATCAGACCCAGAGGAGTGTTGCTTCCTCCCTATCATGTGGAAATTGATTTCCCTCCCCTAGGCTGAATATAATTGCCTACTTTCACTTCAGCATTGCTGTACCTACCTGTTCCTGGAATTCCCATTCCCAAGTTTCTTAATGTTCAATATAGATATCTGTTAACTTGTTCTTAATATCAATCTTCTGAAGTAAGATAACTGTTATTATCCACACTTAGCAAATGGGGGAAGGAGGTAGAGACTGGAAGTGACTATTCCAAAGCTATGCAATGAAGCAAGACAGATTTAGAACACAATTGAGTCCCAACTATATGCTCCGTTTCTCATTTCATCCTTGTTCATCTAACCACTACAGACACTGTTGAAATGTACTTGACTGGGCAGTATGTGTGCCAGGACTGCTGCTTTCCGTACCAGATGTGATCATTTCACTGTATGCCTCTTTTGGTTGTTGCATTTCTCTACCTGTTTTTTTTTCCTCATCATATGTTTACAATGTAAGCTAGTTGGGGTTGTGTCTGACTTTTTTATTATGTATCTGTACAGTGCCTAGCACACTGAGACCCTGATTAGAGACTTAAGAGAATGTCTATGTTGCAGCTGGCAGCGTGCCTCCGAGGGTGGACAGACAGACACAAGCTAGCTCTGCTCGAGCTAGAGCACTAAAAATAGCAGTGTGGATGCTGCAGCACGGGTGGTGGCATGGGCTAACTGGCTGAGTACAGACTCAGGGGGTCAGGCGAGCTCGTACTTGGGCAGCTAGCCCATGCCTCTACCCAGGCCGCAACGTCCACACTGCTATTTTTAGTATGCTAGTTCCAGCAGAGTGAGTGTGTGTGTCTATGTGGGCTGGATGGTACACTACCAGCAGCAGTGTAATCATACCTCTTAGGCATTGCCACATATTACTGCTACAACAACTTGAGATATGATATCATTGGGAACAAGAAGAGTGGTCTTGTCCCTCCATTTCCTGGTGTGATTATGTTTAGCAGCTCAAGAGAAATGGGCCAGAGGTGTTGGCAGTGTGCAATATTTACAGTAGTCCTTATCATGGCACATAAATACTACAAATACCATCTGAATGATCAGGACGATTGGAAGTACTTGAGTATCTGCTAAGGGAAAGCCCTCGCTGAAACAACGTACAAACGAGTCAGATAGTCCTTCAGATCAGATAACAGCAATATGCCAGAGTTGGGTTGGATATGAGTTTGAACTCTGGCTGGCTCCTCTGTACAATATGTGACTTGTATTCAATGAGGGGGGAAAAAAGCCCACTTATTACAAGGCTGCCAGTCCCATAACCTGCTCAAGTGCAAATATTTACTGATAAGTTCAAATGTAAGGTAGATACAACCTTTAACATGCTGACTGTGGCTGTAACTGAGCAGAAAAAGGGAAATCATATTGATATTGGAAAGCTGTACAATATGTACAAACTTTAATTACCAGCTCCTGTGAGCTGCCCAGTGCTTACTCAGAGAAACCACCGAAAGGTCAATAACAGTTCTCAGCATTATTTGACCTTATTTTATTACAGTGCTTGACTTGAACCATGCACATTCTTGCATTTTTTACCAGGAATCTCCTATTTCAAAGACTCTCCTCTGAACTTCAGTTTGGTTTTAAGAGTTTACTGGATTAACTCGAAACGGTTAGATAGTGTGAGTACTCAATAGCCAGGGCATTTTGCTGCAGCACTCTTAATATCACTGGAACTCATGAATGTACAGACATATACTTTAGACCCCTTCTTTTCTCAGCATACATCATATAAGACACAGAATAGGGTAATGACCCTCTCTTTCCCTCCAAACAGAAGCTCAGTAATGGAAAGTAAGCAATACTTCCCATGATGTGTCCAAGCTAAGAATTTACATGTAAAGCATATTTGATTACTTCATATAAAATAATGAGGTTGGGGGACATAGCTTTCTTTTAAAGATTGTTGGGTGAAAGAAGTTTTTTTTTGTCTGGCTGAGGTCTTCAGAGTCTGGTGGGATCACACTTCTCCATTAGAAACATCATTTTTGCACCATTGCCCCAGACTGATGGGACTGATGTGTGCCACTGAAGAAAGAAAACCTCAGCATACAGTGGCATAGGGGGCATCTCCTTCCTCTATGTTCATTCAGTCTGCCATATTTTGAGCACTACTGGAGGAAAACAACAGCAACATAGTCCTCAGCTGTGGAGTTACCGCAAGACCTTGGTAAGAGGTGGTGAATAGTTGTGCTGCCCCAAAAGCAGACCAGGTTGCTGGTTTCTCCATGGCTGCTGTGGGAAGTAATCTGTGTTAGCCATTTGTCTGGCAAAGATTACTTTCCCCTCTGTACTGACGCAGCTGTGCTTGCCCTACACATTCCCTTGCCCTGCTTGTTCATCTGACCACATGGACAGGTAGAGGCCTCACACAGCCCATTTTCTCTCCCACACTGTAATCTGTGAAGTGGGTAGCTCTTGCAAGGGTGAAAAGGAACGCTTATTACTGATACAGATTGAAGGAATCGTTGGACTCAGTGGAGTTATATACATGTAGCATGATGGCAGAATATATTGCACTGCCTTTGGAGCTATGTGAAAATGTGCTAATCAGAATGGTTCATTCTGGCAAATAAGCAGGGTCAAGAGCCTGATCCTGAACTTATGCTTGTGTAAATCAGGTATGAATCCACTAGCATCATGGGGGTCATCTACTGTAACCAGTGTCAGAGACAGTAAAGTCAGGCTGCTAGCTTGTGCTCCACTACCACTTCAGGTATTTAAAGAACCTCTTATTATTCCCCTGTATGTCTCTTGCTAGGTGCCAAGGGCGGCTCCAGGCACCAGCATGCCAAGCGCGTGCCTGGGGCGGCAAGCTGCGGGAGGAGCTCTGCTGGTCGCCGCAAGGTCGGCAGACAGGTTGCCTTCGTCAGCATGCCTGCGGAGGGTCCGCTGGTCCCGCGGCTTCGGTGGACCTCCTGCAGGCTGCCACCAAATCCGCGGGACCAGGGACCTCCTGCAGGCAAGCCACCAAAGGCAGCCTGCCTGCCGTACTTGGGGCGGCAAAATACCTAGAGCTGCCCCTGCTAGGTGCAACTCATTTTGTGCCTTACCCTTTCTAATTTTGTCCCTATACGTTTGTGCTATTTTTTGTACTCCTCCTCAGCAATGCATCTGTCCACAATAACCATTATAAATCCCATTTTTCTTGCAATGCTATCATTTCAAAGTGCATAGGGCTGAAACTTAGCAATTCCAAAAATTTAGGAATTCCTATCTGCTGAAGATAGTGCAATTTATTTAATTGTGAATTAACAGATTCCAACTAACCTATTTACAGAAGAACTGATACTCACCAGACACTAAGGCACTGTTTACACTGGCGCTTTACAGCGCTGTAACTTGCTGCGCTCGGGGGTGTTTTTTCACACCCCTGAGAGAGAAAGTTGCAGTGCTGTAAAGCGCCAGTGTAGCCAAGACCTAAGTCAGGGTTCTTTCTTATTTTGTTTTGCCTGTGTTGCATTATCTTTGTATCCCTCCTCTACAACCTGAGAAAAGAAAAACAACAACAAAGCTTAAATTGCTTAGTTTGTTGGCTATTAAATTTAAGATGAGGTATTTTTCTTATACCTTTTCATCTGCAAACAAAAGATGGATACTATCTTGTTTGTAGTTGTTTTATATTGTCAGACTACTTAAAAGCCATCAGAACATACTGGTTAATTTGGCCCTGTATATTCTCTCTAAATTAACCAATGCACCTGTTGCAGCTCTATAGTTAATTGCTGAGTTGAGTGTTGTACTTTTCATATATTACACACACATATTTATGAAAAGTTATATATGCTTGCTTGTTTGAGAAAACAAATTAAAATTGTTTTAAAATAGCACACAGGATCATCTGATGATGTATGAGTTTTTGCTGCAGTTTGTATTATAGTAATATGCTTTCATGTGTGATAATCTGTCACAAAACAATGTTTTACCAAGCCTCAAGGTTGGCTGTAGGACACATCATTTTAGTTAATGTCACACTAGAGATCAGTTATTTCCCATTGTGATTCCCAACTGGCATCTTGCAGTGAGCTTGTTTACTTCTCTCCAGCACAATGGATTGTCTTGTCATTAAATACCAAAAAAAAAAAAAAAAAAAAGTGCATAAAAATAATGTGGAAGCTCTGACTTAAGATAACAAATTCTAGGCAGTTCTGAATTAAGGATGAGGTTTCAGAACAGTGCTTGTTATATGGAATAGTAATATCTTTGTATAGGAAAGGAGAGCAGTGGCAGGTAACAGCTGGTATCTAGCCATTACTGTGTCAGTCTTTTATTTGGCTTTGGAATAATGAGAACTCCTTAAATATGTTCCTTTTATGAATGAATAAAACAAATGCGAGCGGGCCAGTGCTTTTGTGCCAAGTTTCAGCCCAATGCAATTTGAAATGGTTGAGTTACAAGAAAAATGGGATTTATAATGGAAATACTTGACTGATCTTTAAGTAGAGTTGAGCAACCAGACATTGCTGCTATAATGTTGGCAGTATGATAGAATCAATTCAATGGGAGAACAAGAAATCCTCTTGACTAGAGGGTTACTGGATTAGCTGCTTTTAAAAGGGACAAGTTTGACATAAGAAGGGAGGCAACAAATAACATTGAAAATCCAGTGCAATGAAATGTTATTTTGCATTGCATCTTTAATGCACGCTGAATCCTAAAGAGCTCCACAGAGGTCAACAGAATTCAGTCAAACAATTGGAAAACCAAGCATAACATGGGTTGAGGGCAGGTGGGTTGGGAGATTACCCTAAGTAGAATAGAGAACGGAAAAGAGAGATGGTTTTAGATAAGGTATGAAAATAGATGAGGAGCTGATAGAGAAGAATATTGTTCCTGATGGAGGTGGCTACAGAGGAGAAGGCTCTTGTATCAAGGGTGACAAGACTGTGAAAAAGGACAGAAAATAAACTAATAGTAGACAAAAGGAGTATTTGCAGAGAGGAATAAAGAGAGAGGTAGGCTTGGTAAGATAAGCTACAGCAGCTAGAAGAAGAAGACAAATTTCTAGAGGTAGATCATGCCTTTTAGGCACTCTGCTGCAAAGAGAGCAGGATGAGTCACATTGTCTCAGGGAATATTTTGTGAAGGAATGAGCCTCAGGTAGACATGATCCATCCAAGCTCCATGCTGCATGGAGGGACAGGGCAGCCTAAACCATCCTACTCCCATCACAGTACCAGTAAAGGGGAGAGGTCCCATGACTGCATATCTTCTCCACCCCTTTGCAGCCCCAACTGGAGAAGTGTCTGTGCTGGTCCAAGTGAAGGGGCTGCAATTTTTCCTGACCCCTGTCCAGACTGTGTGAATGGGGAGGGAAAGACTCCCTTTATGTAGTCCCTCCCCACAAGAATAAAGTCTTGTCTACAGTACACAGTTTTCTTGACAAAAGTCAGCTTTCATCAACAAAAGAGGGGAGGTGTACACACTGAAATGCTCCTCCCGCTAATGTAACTCCCCAGCTACACTGACAAAATAAAACCACCTTGACACTCTCAGCATAGAGATTTTTGTAATGTAGTTAGAGCAAGGCAGCATCAGTGTAGACACTGCACTTGCTTATGTCACCCTAAGTGGCATCCAGGAGGTATCCATTTTGGTCAACAGTTTGAACTCTGGTGCCATGCAGGTATACAGGTATGTGGCCCTTCCACGTTTAAAGGCCTGGGGATTTTTGAAATTCCCCATTCTGTTTGCTCAATGTGGACTGTTTACACAGCATCTTCCTAGCTAACCATGCCGGCTTTCCACAGCAGACACTCTCCCATGTGGAGCACACTTGAGCTGTTAGATCTGCTGGATGTGTGGCATGCAGCAGAAGGGACATGAAAGGGACACACTGCAATGCCATACTAAGATCAGGGAGCTGAGGCAAGTGTACCAGAAGGCAAGGGAAGCCAACCGTCACTCTGTGTGGCACCAAAGACATGACGTTTCTATGAGGAGCTGCCACCATCCTTGGCAGTGATCATACCACCAAGAGCTCCGTGGATACTTTGGGGGGACTGGAAGCAGTGACCAGTGGAGTCAACCCTGAGGGCCAGCTGGTGGATGAGGAAGTGGTCTTGAAGGAGGAGGTGGGACATGCGACGGTTGTCTGGTGGTATGGCAAGCCAAAACCTATTTTAGACTCTAGTGGGGTCTAGCCAGTTCCAGCACTCTGGCTTTGGCACACGTGAAGCAGGAGAGGTAAGCTCTGGTAAACAGGCATTTTGCTTTGATATTGCATATTGATATTGCAGAAAAGTTTGTTAATGTACACCAGGATGATCTGAGAATGCTCCATAGAGATCTCTAGGAAACTTTCATGTAGGTACTTTGCAATCCTCTGCCAAAGGTTCCTTGGTAGAGCTGCCTTGTTTCTTCCCCCACTGTAGTAAACTCTGCCATGCCAACCAGCAATTATTCCTGCTAGGGCCAAAGCAATACACAGACAAGCTGCATACAGACCTGATCTGAAGCCATATACATGCAGGACATGCACCCTTGAATCCTGATTACCCTCAGGAGTGAGATATTGGGTTCGATTACCCCAGCCTGTGGAAAAGATGGCCAATATTCAGAATATTATTACTAGGCTCTGCTATGACCCTCTTTGCAAACCACCCAGATCCTTTGTCCCTTCTTGCCCATTCCCCCTTCCCAATACTCCTCCCCTGCAGTCGCACTCACCATATTTGCGACTCTCGCTGAGCTGTGTGCAATAGCCAAGGGACAGTGATTAGAATTCAAAATGATCTTGACAAACTGGAGAAATGGTCTGAAATAAATAGGATGAAATTCAATAAGGAAAAATGCAAAGTACTATGCAAATACAAAATGAGGGCCTAGTAAGGGGGTTATAGTGGATCGTAAACTAAATCTGAGTCAACAGTGTTATACTGTTCCCCCCAAAAGTGAGCATCATTGTAAGCAAGACATGAGGAGTAATTCTCTACTCAGCACTGATAAGGCCTCAACAGCAGTACTGTGTCCAGTTCTGGGCATCACACTTTCAGGAAATATTTAGAGAAAGTCCAGAGGAGAGCAACAAAAATAATTAAAGGTCTAGAAAACATGACCTATGAGGAAAAATTGAAAAAATTGGGTTTGTTTAGTCTGAAGAAGACTGAGGGCGGACATAACAGTCTTCAAGTATGTAAACAGTTATTATAAAGAGGAGGATGATAAACTGTTCTCCTTAAGTACTGAGGACTGAAAAGGAAGCAATGAGCTTAAACTGAAGCAAGGAAGGTTTAGGTTAGACATTAGGAAAATCTTCCCAACTGTAAGGGTGGTTAAGCACCAGAACAAATTACCTAGGGAGGTTGTGGACTCTCTATCACTGGATATTTTGAAGAGTAGGTTAGACAAACACCTGTCAGGGATGGTCTAGAACAGTGGTCCCCAACATGACCGTGGGCGCCATGGCACCCACTGGGGCATCTTAATGCGCCCGCATCCTGGCCCCCGGGAGAGCACCTGCCGAAATGCCTCCGAATTTCAGCAGCATTTCGGCGGGGATGCCTCTCGATGACGATGCTTGTCGCTGACAAGTGATGTCATTGAGAGGCATCGTCCCCGAATTTCGGCGGGGACGCCTCTTGCTGACACCACTTACCATCAACAAGTGATGTCATCGAGAGGCGTCGCTCCCGAATTTCGGCGGGGACGCCTCTCGCTGACATCTCTTGTCGACAGCAAGCGGCGTCATCGAGAGGCATTGCAGCCGAATTTCGGCGACATTTCGGCAGGTGCTCCACCGCCGTAGTGGTCCTTCGGCTGATGCCCGCCAGCCGAAAAGGTTGGGGACCACTGGTCTAGAAAATACTAAGTCCTGCAGGGAACTGGAGTAGATGTTCTTTTGAGTTCCCTTCCAGTCCTACATTTCTATGATTCTATAAAGTAGCTGTTATTTTTATGTAAGGAGGTTGGAAGTGGCTTCAAGGACAAAGGATCATCCTCCATTTTTGGATGGCAGGTCTCTGGTATGCAAGCTGGCATCACCACCATTCTTTTATTGCTTGAGTTATGGAGTGTTTAAATAAAAATAATTTTATCATTAAATACAAGCTCTCCATGACTCAATAAGGAAAAGAACACACCTGGGGATCATGTGTAAGGATACAGCCATGCTGCTGGGGAGCAGGTGTTTGTGTGTGGTAAACAGTGGGCCTCAGAGCCATCAGGGACACACAGGGCCTCCTGTGTGTCTTGCAGCTCAAATCCATTGCCCATACTAGGAATGGTTAGGGGTGGACAAATCCTCCTCCTCTAATATAAAGATCCTAGCAGACCTCCACAGAGTAATCCTTAGAGTGTTCCTTGGTATTTCCTGGTTATTTCTACAGAAAGGGCAGTCAGACCATAAATAAACTAATGTCACTGAACTAGTTTCACCCAATTCCAAGGATAAACACGTTACACTTATTTAAATTAATAAAATCCTTGTTAATCAAAATCTACATGCAAATGAACAGCACAGTTTTTAAGTATTGCCATCTCAAAATACACTAAAGCAATTGTTTGGTACATGCATCCCAAGAAACAGCAAATACTGGATGCATCGTGTTGGGGGGGGTTGTTTGTTTTTTGTTTTGTTTTTTGTTTTTAATAAAAACCAGAACCATCTCTTTTTTTTTTAAACTATATCAATTTGATTTTCATTAATTAGTTTTTTTCCCCCATCTGTAACCTGCAAGTGCAGTATCCGCAGGCACCCTGGGAATTTGTTATTAGTAGCTAGAGGAGCACTCCACGACTCAGACTGTTCTACAAGGAATAGATAGCTGCCTGTAATTGCTGAAGAATCTAATAGGTGGTTAGAGCATTCAGTGTTCATCTGCATTGTCTCGGATTAAAAAAAGGTTTTCATATAGCATAGTACAGTGCCCCATAAAACCACTTTTGTTTCCAAATATTTTTAAATGTTTTATTTGTAAAGGTTTTGTTTGTAACTTTTAAATTTGATTTTAAGTTATGACTCCTTATTTAAAAAATCTTTTCTCCTGAAAGAGAGGGCATATTAATCATGGACCATGGAAGATAGTTTTACACCACAAACCAATTCTTATATGGCAACTAAGATGTTCTCAGCTTCCTTCCAGCTCCTCCCACCAGAACACAACAAGCAAGAGGTCTTCTTGTTTTGTGTGCTTCGCTTTATTGCTCCAAAAACACAATTTAATTTACAAACTAAACAAGCAGGAAATGCTTCATATAGTCTACAAGACAGACTCTCCCTTGCACCAGAGCTCCACTCTGCACAGGAGAGAGAGGAAATGAGTATGGATCTCTGATTCCGTAGGCCAGTCCTCATGCTATTTATACTTTCTGCTAGGCAGTTCTTATTGTATATGTCCCACATCTGAAAGGGTTGTAACCTGGCTTAAGAATCTGATCCTATACTCCTAAAACATCTGCCTGGCTACCAGCAGTCAAAACTGTGCATAGACTATAGAACACCTGGCGATGCTCATCAGTAGCACTGAGACACACATACCTGCATTAAGCTTTAAAACAATGGAAGCAAGGTATTGTAAAAGGAGACAACTTCCACCTTACCTCCTGGACTGATTTTATATATCACTTAGAGAAGGGTGGATGGGCTCCTGGCTCTTAGAGGAAACTTCTAAAAAACGATGAAAAATCTGAATTTCTCTGAAATATCAGGTGATGATGCTAGAGCAGTAGCAATAATAAAACAATAATAGAGATGGACTTAAACAAAAGCTCTGGATTATAACACCTTAAACTTTGTGGAAGGTTAGGTTTGCCTAACGGTGATGCTTATTATTTCCATGGCCCATCAGGTAAAACAACAGAACAGGTCCTTGTTAGAGAGGAATTTCCAAATCAGGACAAGAAACTAAAATAGTGTTGCCTTTTCTTGGGGCTCTGCTGGGCTTAAAATACTGATACCAGAATTTGCATAACCCTCCCATCTGAACAAAATATGTTTTTTTACTTCTTGATTGCTTGTCTATGTTTATGTTATGGATTGTAACAAATAAATTGCTAATATTCCAATTTTACACTTTCACTTGGTATAAAACAGTGGTCATTTTTTGGTTTGTAACCGAGTGCAAAAAGATATGCTTATAACTCCTTTAAAAAGGAGTATCTAGCCTAAAATCCTAATAATTCTACAGAGGAAGAAAGATGAGAACTGAGAGATTCTTCCTATCGGTTATACATCCCAAGTAAAGACAAGTCTGATTATGCACATGCATAGCTCTGTGAAGAGTCACACTAGAGATTCAAAGTTTTGATGTTTCCACATGAACATGTCAAAAGCTAAAGTGCATTTGATGAAAGCCTTAATGTGCAACATCTGCTTGAATCATATAATGTTTTGCTGTCACCCTAATTCATTATGTTCCTCCAAACAAGCTGCAGCTCTCAAAGCTGGGAATGAGGTTTGCTTCTGCTTAGCACAGACTGATGAAATCTGTAACTAGAATCTTGTTCTCTTCCCAGCTGCTGCTGGCACTGTGCATTTGACAATGAAATAATATATCATCTATGACACTGCTTCTTAATATTTTTAGTAGGGCTGTCAATTAATCGCAGTTAACTCATGCAATTAACTCAAAAAAATTAATCGCAGTTGATCACACTTCTAACAATAGAACACCAATGGAAATTTATTAAATATTTTTGGATGTTTTTCTACATTTTCAATATTGATTTCAATTACAACACAGAATACAAAGTGCACAGTGCTCACTTTATATTATTTTTTATTACAAATATATGCACTGTAAAAATGATAAAAGAAATAATGTTTTTCAATTCACCTCATACAAGTACAGAAGTGCAATCTCTTTATCAAGAAAGTGTAACTTACAAATGCAGATATTTTTTGGTTACATAACTGCCCTCAAAAACAAAACAGTCTAAAACTTTAGAGCCTACATGTCCACTCAGTCCCACTTCCAATTCTGCCCAGTGCTAAGACAAACAAGTTTGTTTACATTGATGGAAGATATGGCTGCCCGCTTCTTATTTACAATGCCACCTGAAAGTGAGAATGGAGTTCGCATGGCACTTTTGTAGCCAGCGTTGCAAGGTATTTACATGCCAGATATGCTAAACATTTGTATACCCATTCCATGCTTCAGCCACCATTCCGGAGGACATGCTGCCATGATGATGATGCTCGTTAAAGAAATAATGCATCAATTAAATTTGTGACTGTTCTCCTTGGGGGTAGAATTATCTGTCTTCTGCTCTGTTTTACCTGCATTCTACATATATTTCATGTTATAACAGTCTCAGATGATGACCCAGCACGTTGTTCGTTTTAAGAACATTTTCACAGCAGATATGACAAAATACAAAGAAGATATCGATGTGAGTTTCTAAAAATAGCTACAGCACTCGACTGAAGATTTAAGAATCTGAAGTGCTGTCCAAAATCTGAGAGGGATGAGGTGTGGAACATGCCTTTAGAAGTCTTAAAAGAGCAACACTCTGATGCAGAAACTACAGAACCCAAATCACCAAAAAAGAAAATCAACCTTCTTCTGATGGCATTTGTCTCAGGCAATGAAAATAAACATGTGTCAGTTCGCACTGCTTTGGATTGTTATCAAGCAGAACCCATCATCGGCATGGAAGCATGTCCTCTGGAATGGTGGTTGAAGCATGAAGAAAAATATGAATCTTTAGCGCATTTGGCACATAAACGTCTTGCAACGCCAGCTACAACAGTGTCATGTGAATGCCTGTTCTCACTTTCAGGTGACATTGTAAACAAGAAGCAGGCAACTTTATCTCCGATAAATTGTAACCAACCTTGTTTGTCTGAGTGACTAGCTGACCAAGAAGTAGGACTGAGTGAACTTATAGGCTCTAAAGTTTTATATTATTTTATTTTTGAATGCAGGTATTTTGTACATAATTCTACATTTGTAAGTTTAACTTTCACAATAAAGAGATCACACTATAGTACTTGTATTAGGTGATTTGAAAAAAACATTTTTTTGTTTTTTACAGTGCAAAGATTTGTAATAAAAATATAAAGTGAGCACTGTACACTTTGTATTCTGTATTGTAATTGAAATAAATGTATTTGAAAATATAATAAACATCCAAAATATTTAAAATAAATTATATTCTATTGCTGTTTAATAACATGAGAGCTCTAATTTTTAGACAACTGTAGACTTAAACCCAGCTGTGCCAGCCAATTGTCCATATTTCCTTTCAGTTGTGTGCTCTCTGACTTCCAGTAGAGCTCAGATCTGGTGCTAATAGGACATTAGGGTCTGACACAGAGATTAACCTTTAAGCTAAGGAGAGGGAGACAAGAATATCAGTAAATAGTCCACAGTACCAGCACTTGGACTGTAACTGAGAAGTGTAGTTGGCCTGATCCAAAGCCCAGTTGTACAGAGCAACCTGGATCACATAGAAAGCTGAGCCTCTTCAAACAAAATGTGTTTCAGTACAGCCAATTGCAAGTTCGTACACCTAGGAACAAGGAATTCAGGCCACTCCTACGGAGTGGGGCCCTATATTCTGGGAAGCAGTGACTCTGAAAATGAGTTCAGTGGCCATACAAACAACTGAACATGAGCTCCCAGTGTGATGCTGTGGGAAAAATGGCTAATGCATTAATTGAATGTTTAAAAAGGGGAGCAGTGAGGAGTAAGGAGGTGATTACACCTCCGAACACAGCATTCGTGAGACCACTACTGAATTACTGAGTACAGCGCTGGTGTATACATTTTAAAAGGGAAATTGATAAAATTGTAGCAGGGGCAGAAAAGAGACACAAAAGTGATCTGAAGGATGGAGAAAATGCCTTACAGTGAGAGACTCAAAGAGCTCATTCTGTTTAGCTGAGGAAAATGAAGATTGAATGGTGACTGAATTACAATGTATAAGTAACTTCATGAGGAGATTATATGGTACTAAAGGGCTGTTTAATGTAACAGAGAAAGGCATAACAAGAACCAATGGCTGGAAGCTGAATCCAGATAATTCAAATTAGAAATCAGGATCAAATTTTTAACAGTGAGGGTGATGAATCATTGGAACAAACTGCCAATGAAAAGTGGTGGATTCTCCATCTCTTGATGTCTTCAGATCAAGATTGGATGCCTTTCTTTTTTTCAAATACACATATTTTTTTCAAATATACAAATATAATTGGGCTCAACACAAGGGAAAGTGAATGAAAAATTAATGGCCTGTGATATACATATAGATGATCTGTTCCCTTCTGGCCTTAAAAAACAAACAAACTGAAAAAAACCAACCACCTTAACTGTAGAGAATAACTTCTATTGACTTTAGTGGGCTTTGGCTCAGACTCTTGTTTCTGAAAGACGACTAACAAGTATATTATCCTTTCTAGACTTCAGTCCCATTATTCAATCACTTTCTTTTCTCAGCAAACTTTCTATATGATATCATATTCTATCAGCATTTGGCACATTTATTTTTAGTGAAGAGATAACAGACTCCATACCGACCTATACAAGAGATATTGAACTGTAAATACACAATTGAATTACAGAGTCTAGTTTCTAATCAATGGAAAGTCTCTCTGGATATGTGCAGAAATGTGTCTCTTTTTTTAACCCAATGGCCTTCAAGTGTAAATATCTATGTATTCTACCAGCATAGAAGAGAGAAATGTTCAGAATGTGCTAGCTACACAGAGAGATGGCACTTAATTGCCCTTCTAGCACTTTCCTGCTTAAAGCGTTTTTGCGAGCAGGACTGCATGATGGTACATTGTGAGGGAGGCATATCTTTTTGCCCATAAAATTGCTGAGGCTGGAAAACCTCATTTATTTTCCTTGTCACTTGATATGAGGAATGTAAGCTAATGAAATAGTTTTTGAGATTGTTGCAGTACGCAGTTTGCTAAGCTGGGAATCCTCTCTCATAAGAGAAGCGGCTCATTTCCAAGCTTCTATACATGCCTCTGAAGAGTTTTGTTGCTCACTCACTCCCCTGGATATAGATTTGTTGTTTTTATTTTATTTATTTATTTAGGACAATAAGATAAAACACAGACACGGAAACAATATGTAGATTAATTCTTAAACATAAAGTGGCACTTTAGAAAGCAAAGGGATAAAAATACTTCCTACATTTCTGCCAGTCCTTTTTGTCCCAGAGCATACCTGTGTGAAGTTGTGTTAGGAAGCATAATGGATCAAACTCTGTCCTCTGTTACATCCATGCAATCTTCTTTACATCAGTATGCGTTGAACAACACAGAAATAGTTATGTGTCTAGCAATTACTTTCAGGATAGCCTTTAAACTTGTGATTCAAATCCAGTGGGGAATTTTGTGACCAGATTTTATTCTTCCTACAGTACCTATGACTAAAATAGCTTCAAATATGTGGTTAAAAGGAAAATAGCTGCTGTGGGATAAACTTAAGGGTGATTTTTTAAAAAAGTTTTTATTCATCTAACAGGGCAATGTTCTCTAAGATTAAAGGACCTAATTCTCCAGTCTGAGTACGTATTTCCCAATAACATTTACTGGAGTTATGCATGTGCATTGACTGGAGAGTAGACCCCTAGAAGTCCTCATTATGTTGCTTAGAATTAGATCATTTTTAGACAGGAGTAAATCTTCCACTCTTATTGGATGAGAAATATTTGTATAGTGAGTTCTTAATTTCACCCATGGATGCCCTGTGATGGTTTCATTTACTATAATGGAAACCTAGTACAAAAACTGAAGGTCAAAATACTATCCTAAGTCTAATTGTTAATGAATAGAACTGTAAATATGAATGTGATTATGCTGCCCTGCTGCATATGAGGTGAACTACAGTAGAAATGTGGAAAAATTGCAGAGAAATGTTTTATTATATGAAACATGATTTGATTTAGCTTTTGCTAAGCACTGTATCATTCCAAAATTCCTCCAGCTAAAACTAAAATGATCTCTGGAAATAAATCCATTTTATAGTTAGTGATACAGTCTATTCATGGGCCATGGGCAACGTGAATTAAAAAAAATCAGAGTTTTATTCTCACCACCAGTTCTTTTACACTGAAGATAATTCCTCCTCTCTCTCTCTCTCTCTCTCACACACACACAGACACACACACATACCCTCACTCTCTAACTAAAAATCTTCTTGTTTTGAAACCACAGAGAATATAGACCTTTAAAAGTGTTTTGGATTATGTAAAGCTTAAAAGAAGACTGTGAAGTTGAAGGGAAGGTTTCAACCTAAAGTAACATCGTCTATGCTTTCCTGTCCTGGGAAGCGTCCTCTAGCAACAGAGTACCCAGAGTTTGAAATTTCTAGTATAGCAAGCAAACATAAGGTTCCTGATTCACTATGCTGTTATTTCAATTTGATGCATCTAATCAGGCCCAGTAGGTTTTTTTTTGTTTTCTTTTGGTTGTGAGGAAAGAGAATACATGACATTATCTTTATATACCATAAAGTATCAGTTCAGAACACAGTTTATCTTTTTTAAAGAAAAACAACAATGTATAATGATTAGATATACCATGTGCACAACATGTTCAGAGGAAAGAGGCTAAAAGATATCACATTAGTTCACACTGAGGTGTTTCAGAAGCAATTGTTAATTCTTAGTTTCTGGGTCAAACAACCCTTTTTTTAACACAGAATGTGTGTGACAATTTAGGGAATCTGTCTAGGTATCATTTATGAATTCCAGTTTGATTTTATGAACTGTCTATATCCTTAAGTTTGTCTTTCACTCTGTTCTTATCTCACATTCCTTGTGTGAAGGGGTGGGATTGGGGACTGGTTCTGGAGTGGCCATCTATGAATAAGCTAATTATTAAAGGACTGTCAGCATCTTATTAGATCTTTCCCTGGCAGATCAAAGGAGTAAATTCATCCTAGATAAAACCAACTTCTTCCAACTTCTCTGCAAAGTTCTAGGGTTAAGGAACGGAATTCTCCCAGAAGAGGGAACAAAGGGAGGAGGTATTAGTACAGCCCTTTAAACACACAGAGACTGAGTGGGTCAAGGAGACAAAGGAAGCTTGGAGAAGGAGAGAAGAACAAAGGGACAGGCTTTTGGAGGGAAAGGAGACATTCTGAAGGAAGCTGGCTGCATGAGAGAGACAGACTCTGTGCGGTCAGAAAAGAAGCCATGAGCTTCAGGAGGGGCATCCTGGACCTCCTAGACTTTGACCAAAACCCAAAGAACACTTAAGAATTGAGGGCAAACTGAGGCAAGGGATTGGCATATATGTGTTGGTTTTATTCTACCTAGATTTACTGTAGACAGCAGAGATATGGGAAGAGTAATTGTTTTAGAAACCCATTTTTCAAAGCCTATGTCTATTTGCTTCAACTATCATGTATCTTTGATAGGGTAAACTGTAAACCTTGTATTTCAGTTCTGTGGGCAATTTGAAAGGGTTTGCTTAAGCGACTGGGGGAGTCATGGGAACCCATAATAGTTTAAGCAGTTGGACCATGGGGGTCTCAGTTCTCAGGAGGTACTAGAAAGAGAATGTGCCTAGAAACCCAGAGCTAAAGGTAATACCTGGACTCTGCTTTGACTCAAGAAAGCTTAGAAGCACACAGGTCAAGTGTGTAGGACCCAAGCACAGCAGTCAGGTGATTGTCCAGAATGGGAAGCTTGATCAGAACCGTGACTATGGGTGTACACTACTTGATATGCACCACTCTTGACCACAATTGTTTTGTGGTATCTAAAGGAAACAAGGCTTTCAGAATCCAGATTCCAGTCTACTGTAGAGTAGAGAGAGACAACGGAAGTACCTGAATAGATCTAGCCTTGGAAGAACAAAGGAGTAAGTGTATCCTAGATAAAACCAGCTTTCTTCAACTTGCAACAGATTGTTAAATATGAAGGTAACTGACTAATTAAAAAATCTGAAATATTTGAAATCAAGATAGGCTGATACCTTTTCTGAATTATGCTTGGCTGTCAGAAAGATATATTTCCTTTGATATACACAGATGTTGACAAAAAATTATAGTATAGAGTCTTGGTATATTTTGCTATAGGTAGATTGACACCAGTCTAATTAAAAGCTCAGTCCATTAAATAATAGAAGTAAATTCTCTGTTCATGAGGTTTATGTTTCCTGCTTAAGGCTTCTTCTTATTTTTAAATTATTTTTGAATAAAGGTAAAGGCATATTTCATTCTTCCTCTTTACAGAGTCTCTACCTCTTTAGTGCTAGATCTTTTACAGTACAACAATACATAATTCTACAACTAGTAATTCTAAAGAAACTTCAGTATGTAGTAGAAGTATATGACATGCAATATAATGTGACTGGGTAATGCTCAAGTTGCAGTTTATCACATTCAAAAAAGTCAAATAGTCACCTTCACTGTAATCAGGAATCATAGTGGCACTTACTCGACTTAGGAGCTATGAATGACTCCTGTTTCACCACTCTGCAAATTACTGAACAGCAGCATGGTGTTTATAAATGTGAAAGAAAAGGGAAACAGCTCCAAAATACTTATACAACTAAAAAAAGCCCAGTGTTCTAAATCATAAAACTGCCAAAAAAGTAAATTGTGCAGCTGAAAATGAATTTATTAAAAGAAGATGAAAGACTTAGGTTTTTCAAACCCTCCAATAGAAGCACTAAATCAAATCCCAAAACTTCAGTAGTAGATACTAGATGTCAAACTTACAGCTCACACATTTATCTCCCCACTCTCTTGGTATAGCTTGGCTCAAAGCTGAGAAGAAAAAGTCAGCTGTAATTAAGATGTAAAGACAAAGTCCTCCTTCTCTCTGTCTCTCTCTCTCTCACATACACACAGAATCTTTTAAGTTCATATGTGTGAGACTTGAACTTTATGATGGGAAATTTTTTTTTTGGAAAGGCAGGAGTTGGTCACAGTAACCAAGTCACATGGGAAACTAATCCATTATGTTTTCACTGTTTCTAAAGAGTATTTAGGTGCTCTTGCTGAAATTATTATTTTTTAAATGATACAGGTTTTTTTATATCTCCCCCATGGTACTCAGTTTACTGTGCTCCCCTTTGAGGTCCAAATTAACTAAGTCAACATTGTGTTAGATTGTCCCATGTCTATTTCAGAAGAGTGATTTGTAGGTCCTAGGCTCCCACGTGATTAAGAGGCCAGAAAGTGGGGGGGGAGGGGAGAAATCATACTAAATAATAAAAACAGCCTCAAAACCACAAGCCTAAAATTCTTCTTGGTGTGCTGCCATCCATAACATCCACCTTGTGGAGGGGCTTACAGGGTGCAACCTGAACCGTGAGACCATTGAACCCTCTGTCCCACCAACCTGGGGTTCCCTCTGATGGTGTGATGCTGTGACAAGCTACAAACCTCTGGCAGGTACTGCACTTACACAGACATCCACAGGCAGGGACACCCCCAACTGCTTCTACCAGCCACTTATGAACCAACAATAGAGAAGCTCCAGCCAATTCCCCCTGCTCTCCAGACTTGCATCCCCAGAATATACCATCTTACCCTGATCAGAAGCCAGACCAGTGTAAGTTCATTACCCAGTCCACCACTCCATCGATGTGGAGAGGACACACATTAGCTTTTGTACACTGAGGTGAGATTTCTCAAGCACTTCAACCAAAACACACTGTTTTAGGTAAAATATAAAACAGATGCACAAACTACAGAAAGATAGATTTTAAGTGATCATAAGTAGCAGGCATAGAGATCAAAGTTGGTTACCTAAGAAATTAAATTAAATGTGCAATCTGAGTTTTATAAACTAAACAGGATTTGAATCAAGCAGGGCCTCACCCTGACAGATGACACAAACAGGTCACAAATCTTCAACAGACAGACTGGAACTCTCCTCCAGCCTGGGACCACTCACCCCAGTTCAAAATCTTTGTCCTTCAGATGTCTTTCCAGGTGTTGAGTTGCGGAGGGAGTGAGATTTCTTCCAGCTTGCTAGAAAGATCTTTTGCTGTGATGTGAGTCAAGCAGTCTCCACTGTCCACACGCCCTCTATGAGAAGTGTCCATTGTATACAGTTTCTTGGATACCGGAATCTCTTTATTGGGCCATCAGCATGTCTGGTTACTCCATTCTTGTACCTGAAAGACGAGTTGTGCGTGTCCCAACCTCACCACATATTTCAGTAAAACACACATAGCAAAACTTCATAACTCCACATACAATGCCAGCCCATACAAACCAACAAGATATTAATGTTCAATAGATCAAGACTTTTAAAATTATACCTCCCAAGGCATACTTTGTACAAAACATATCATGATCATATCACTATGGTGAATATGGGGGTGCTATTCTGAGGTACAGAGTGCCACACACCATCTGGAAACATGCAGAAGGTTTTCCAAAGATCTGCAAAATACATAGATGGCATGTGGTCTGTAGAAGTTAGTGGAAAGCTAAACTACTACATATAACTCCCTGGAAAAGCAAAATTACTTCCTCCACAGATGACATCCTGCAATCCCTAACAAAGTCAAACTCCCTCTAACTTCAATGCAAGACTAACCCTATGAATAAGGATTATAGAACTGGGTCACTAAATGAGTAATTGTGGCTGTGGGTAGTAATCTTTTATCAGAAGAAATTTGCACCTCAGTTTGGGTGATATTAACAAGTTTGTGGTTTCATAACCATAAGTGGAACATTTGCAAATAAAGGCGCATGGGGCCTGCATGTGAGATTGCAGCAGTTTGAAAAAGCACTTTTATTTGTTTTGGGTATAGATCAGGGGTTGGCAACCTTTCAGAAGTCGTGTGCCGAGTCTTCATTTATTCACTCTGATTTAAGGTTTCATGTGCCGATAATACATTTTAACATTTTTAGAAGGTCTCTTTCTATAAGTCTATGATATATAACTAAACTATTGTTGTGCTTAACTAAATAAGGTTTTTAAAATGTTTAAGAAACTTCATTTAAAATTAAATTAAAATGCAGCGTCCCCTGGACCGGTGGCCAGGATCTGGGAAGTGTGAGTGCCGCTGAAAATCTGCTCATGTGCTGTCTTTGGCACCTGTGCCATAGGTTGCCTACCCCAGTATAGACCATAGAATCTAGAGATGGAAGAGACTTATTAAGGTCACCTATTCTAGATATTCAGTCTAGCTTCTCTCTTCCTTAGCTTAACCCCTTTGCTTCTAGTTAGAGCCATTTATTTCATTAAAGAATTCCTCTCCTTCCAAATGTGTAGTCTTAGAAGGATGTGCTTTTTCCTCCATAAGAGAATTAGCACTTAGCTATTGGCACTGCTAGTGATTACTCATGTTTCTTCCTCCTCCTCATCATTATTGGACAGAATGCTAAACTTTTGCAAAATGACGTCCTCTGAGGTCACTCCAGCAGACTTGGGATCACCACAGGCCAGAGCAACCCCACTATTGAAAAGGGTGTAAGAGCTCCAGATATATTAATTTAAGAGGAATTGCAAGAATATGTACTCTGAGCTCCTCAAGAACAAAGAACTTCTGAAGGAGGCCGGGGATGGGCAAAAGGACAGACATAGATAAAGGCTAAATTTTATCTTTTTATGGTCACTGTAAATACCATTTGGTACACTGTGAATTAGCCACACTGCACAGTCTGCTTCTCTCTAGCAAGTCTAATTGTATTTACATTGTCACATTGTTCCCTATCCACAAATGAATGCAATATTTTATTGAGAAACTTCTGAATTGTGTTGTAATTTTTATTCCATTTTGTAATCATGCACAGAATTGAATACAAGCTGTTATTAAATTTGCCCAAAACCGGAATTAGTCTTTTACTATAATACTCAGCAATGAGCTGGATGTTTTGAATGTGGCAATGTTTGGTACAGGTTTTATTAGCTAATATTTCTGCACGGGCAAGGGCTAGGTTTAATGCAACTGAGGCAATGTCCTGCATTCTGGGGATGCACCTGTGGCCAGCCTAAATACCACCTAGTTGCCTAAATGCTGCTCAGCCTTCTCTGCCAATGCATAAATCCTAAGGTGAAGAGCAACAGGTCTTCACTAGCCAAGTATCCTCTCCTCATGTAGATGGGAACTCTCCCACTGTAGTGGCTACTGCATCCCTGCTGCTGCAGTAGCAGGTACAGGGTGACTTCTTGATATTCCATGGTAGTCAGGAATACAGAAGGGAATTCTCACCCCTGATTATTGTGCAGAGGAAGTTCTGAAACTAGCTGTTGACTTGGATTTTGCTGCAAGTTGCCACAACAGTGGAGAGGATTTGGTCCTCAGGGAGGTTTTTACATGCTAAAATGCTTAACTGATAATTTTAGTTTTATTACACACTTCTGATCGTCATGTCTATCATGGTTTTAGATGGTGATGCTCCAAGTAAAGTGTAGTTGAGCCATAATGAGGTGTTAGCAAACAGAATCACTCATTCCTTTTCTATCACCTAAAACTTGCTCAGCTGAAGTGTGCTTCAGTGGAGCTACATTCTATTCTTCTGTGTTATGGTGAGGAGCTGGATGACTATATGTGTTTGCACTAATGTAATGGCTATTATATGTTTTCTTATGTAAATTTATAAACTGAAAATAGGGCAGTCTCTGGAGGATTTGAGTTAATCGAAATCAAATAAAATTATTAAACATATTATCATACTCCTGTGAGATTAATTATGTCTAAAGTTGCCTGAGAAAAGTGTTCTGAAGTCACAAAAGATCAGAACCATCACTTAGCATGCATAAACTTGAAAATATGTATGAAAAGAAACTGGCATCCTTTGAAGTGTTATACATTAGAGAGATTAGAGAAATAGGTGCAAGTTTACTTCCAAGAGGTAACTTTATGTGCCAATCAAAATAGGATGGAATGACTTATCTATACTGTGAGGGGAGTAAGGAGGGGGACTGCAGCATTTTGCAGCATGTAACATGCCAGCTGTTGAATTGAAAGGCATGTCATACAGCTGCCTTTCAGCTTTTGAATCAATGACACAGCACATCATGGTTACATGCCACAGCTACTATGCAGGCATGTGGCAGTCTTTATATTTTGACATGCATATTATAAAATTTTGCAATTCCTATCGATTTCTTTTTGAGCCTATTTCTTTGAGGTCAATAAACATGACATTTCAGGATCTAGCAAAATAATTAGGAATATTTGACCTATTTGTCATATGTGAAATTTCTGCAAAATATGGCCTAGGGTTTTTTGGATTAGCCTTTGGGAGATTAGTCCTTGAGCAGAAAAACACATTTGCTTCAGATAGTGCTACACTGATTGCCATTGAATAACAAAACATTTGTTAACACAGATCTCATGCAGTTACATTTCTTTCTTATTCTTAGGAGAGAGAGGAAAACTGTGGTATCTTGGACACCAGTGGGTGGTGTTAGCAAACAGTGAAGGCTTAGGCTTTTGGTGTAGCTGAGAAGACAGATGGGGAGTAAATGGCTCTAAGCTACCTTTCTACTCCTCCAATTCTGGGCTGGCCAAGGGCCAAAAATGTCTCCAGTGTAATTAAATAGCCTTAGGACTGCTCTAAGTTGCATTCCCAGAGGCCTAGGATCTGGTAAGAGCTGTGCATTCTGACCTGCCTCCTCCCACCTCTAGCACATCTCCTCCCTGTCTCCTCACCCCTCACATAACCCTTCAGAGGAGAGAGGAGAGGATGGGTGGTACAGCAGGAATGCCAACTTTGCATTATTTGAAGATTCTCTTGCATTAGAGGAATCCTCAGCTGTGAACACTGTATTCCATATCAAGAAGATAGCCATAATTTCAGGTAATGAACTGACTAGAAAGCACATTCTGTGCTTGGCAGACAGAATTATACATGCTCAATGAGCAAAACCTGGTTAACATTTTTTTTATTTTTTAGAGCTAGTTAATTTTTTTTGTCATCCCTTAAGTACATGCAGCAAGTTACTCACATGAATAGTCTCAATGAACCCAACAATGTGCCTGAAGTACTGACATGTTGTAAGTGTTCGCAGGTTTGTAACACAGGGCATTTAAACAGATTTGCTGGCTAATGTCACACCCTTGCAAATCTGCTTTTGTGAAAGCATAATGAAATTCCAATTAAATCCCTTATCATAATGGCAGGAGCCATGCTGAACTTCACTCTAATATGGACATGCATAGGTGGGATATTTTTTAAAATCAACTCAGCTAAATGAAAATACACTATGTACCCTTCAGAGCTATCAAGGTCAGCAAGAGCTCTAGCAATCTGCTAGATCAGTGCCAGATTCACAAGGGAAAAATATCTAGAGGCACTATTAGAGGGACCAACACGGCTACAACAACACTGCATAGAAGCATAACAGTTCACGTTTTTTATAATGGCAATCAAATGCCAAGCTTCATTACAGCAAAAAAAATTAGTGTTTCTAATGTGGCTTAGCTTAGAATCTGACATACAGCTGAAAATGAATTCACACACACATATACCTAACAATTTAGCCATCATTCTAATTACACATACATCCTTTCCCATATGAAGAAACAGTCCAGAACCTCGCATGGGACATGTGGAGAATAAACATCACCACAAGTTTGGGGGAAAAAGTTTTGAAGGGGAGGAGCTGGCCTGAAGAATTAGAACAGAATTTGGTCTTCTGTAGCACCTTCCTTACTGAAGGGTTTAAAAAAAGCAATGAGTTACTCACATAGTTATGCAGAATCCCCCATTTTTGTTTGAACAAAGTTCTTCTGGTGAAATACACATTTTTTGCCTGAATTGGATCATGGTGCACTGTCAACATTTAATTGGCAAAAATAGTGATATTTGTCTTCAATGTCCCTTCATTTTTTGTGAGCATAAAATTCCACAACAGCCAGGCCCAGGAGACATTCTGTACTTCATTAACCAGGCCTGAAAACTATTGCAAACACATTAATTGTGGGGGAAGGAGCACATCAAATATTACAAGGCTCACAAAATCATGAGAGCTGGCAACACAATGCACAACCCTTCGCAGCTGTCTACCGCAGGAGTTCAACATAGTCTTCAAGCAGTGATGACATATTCCCATTCAGCAGAATATGAAGCCTACAACTTATACATTCCATTGGAATAGATGGAACACAATGCAGCTAAACCCTCTCCTCTGGTGAGCTGTCTTTTTGAACGGAGGTTGGAATAGTTGCTGGAATATCCCTGGAACAATACCAGCTGAAAGGATATCCCAGCACGCCCTGTCAGGGAGTTGTAGGCTTCAAAAAGGGCAAGGTACAATCCTAGAAAGAGGCCTTCAGAGAAGGAGTTTTATTTATTTAGAGATAGGCTTACAAATCCACCCATTCTGGGCCACGTTCATTTTTGCTCCCAAGCTGAGCATGATGCAAGTGCCAGGGCTCTACAGAGATGTAGCAGAGATACAAAGGTTGCTTCATGCCACGTTTGCCCCTCTCCTACTTTAGGAGTGGCTGGGGCCCAATATGTTCCTGGGTGTAGTTTAGAGTAACTACAGGACTGCCCTAACTTGCACCCATCTGTCTACAGCCCATTGCTGCAGCCACGTTCTGACACATCTGTATTGCAATGGCTACTATAAAACGTAGCATAGAGCTGTTAAGACAGTTCTACATCATCCAGAGACTCCTCTTACTCTCAGGGATTTCCCCAGCTGCTGGACTGCTGGCTTTATGGCTCCCTTATGATGGCAGATGAGGTGCAAAGAAGTCATAGCCCCATATTTGTCTTCTAACAGTTAGGTAAAATGTATAAGAGATGATGGGAAAGATAGTTAAAGGCAATGTCTGTCACCTTTTCAGAGTAACTGCACCTGTATTTCCTCCTCCATAGTCCCTCAAGGGCACTCAAAGTTTTCTGGCTCCCAGCCATCACCTCTTCCCAGCGTAAACCAAAGTCTCACTCCTTCTGACTAGGAATTTAAAGGTTCTCTGCCTTATACTGCAATAACCTCAGCAAGCCAGTCTGTCTAAAAGGCCAGTACCTGTAGTTTGCTTTCTCTCCATGGTGTATGACCAGTGTATTGCCTGTACTTACAAGTTACCATACAGTTCTTTCTAAGCAAGCACATTTATGCTTAAGGTTAAAGCATTACAGAGAAAGCATATAGAAACAATAAAAGAACCTATACACGTGCTGAAAAGATTACACTGGTCTACAATTTTTGAGAAGTCGTCTGCTTCAGAGATAAAATGTGATATTTATTATGTATTTTGATGTGCTGAATTCAAATATGACAATTAAAACAACTGATTGGCTACTGTTTCTAAGATATTTAAGTTTTTACATTTTATGTCTATGTATATTGTGTAGATAGTAGAGTTTTGATCATAAATTGTAAACCTAGGTCTTTTCATGTGTTTATGGTTGCTTTACATGATAATATTTCACCTGTCCTGTTTATGTAACACTTTAAAAATCAGCAAAAGGGTTATATAAATAAAATTTATTATGAAACAAACGGCAAAAAACTAGTATGTACATAGTTTAGCCAAGTATCAGAGGGGTAGCCGGGTTAGTCTGGTTCTGTAAAAGCAGCAAAGAATCCTGTGGCACCTTATAGACTAACAGACGTTTTGGAGCATGAGCTTTCGTGGGTGAATACCCACTTCTTCAGAAGAAGTGGGTATTCACCCACGAAAGCTCATGCTCCAAAACGTCTGTTAGTCTATAAGGTGCCACAGGATTCTTTGCTGCTTTTATAGTTTAGTCCTATTCAGTGTCTACTCGGTGCTTCTTGGCTTGTCTCTTGTATTCATTAAATGGAGCATCTCTTGTCACTGTCCAGCAATAGTCTGCAAGCATTGACGGGCTCCATTTGCCCTGATAGCCTGCCAGGAGATTTCACTGCTGTAGTCTGGAGCCCAACAGCTCTGCCTTACTCCTGGGTAGTTCCAAATCCCTGACAAGGTCATTCAGTTCACCTTGTGTTAGGAGGTGTGGTTCAGAGGAGGAGGATGGGAGAAAATGTGGGTCCTGTGACATTGATGGTTCAGGACCAGAAGTTTCATCCTCTTCCTCTTCCTCATCTGACTCAAGTGAGAATGATTCTGGTGCATCAGGAACCGGCAGTCCTTCTCCGTGGGGTACTGGGCGTATAGCTGATGGAATGTTTGGATAATGCACAGTCCACTTTTTCTTCTTTGACATACCTTTCCCAACTGGAGGCACCATGCAGAAGTAACAATTGCTGGGATGATCTGTTGGCTCTCTCCAAATCATTGGCACTGCAAAAGGCATAGATTTCCTTTTCATGTTCAACCACTGGCGAAGATTTGTTGCACAAGTGGTCCAGCATATGTGTGGGGCCCACCTCTTGTCCTGATCTCCAGTTTTGCAGCCAAAATAAAGGTGATAGGCTTTCTTAACCATAGTGGTTAGACTGTGCTTTTGTGATGCAAAAGTCACTTCACCACAAACATAGCAGAAGTTATTGGCACTGTTCACACAAGTACGAGGCATCTCTGTTCACTTTGGCTAACAGAAATGTGTCCCTTTGCAAAATCAAACACTGACAAATAAGAGAGCACGACACTGTATGATTTCTAGACCTGATATAGGGCAATTTGTTCTGCAGAGTGATATAAGCTTCGTTATGATTGCATCATCCATGACTTCTAGGAATAACATGATGCAATTCATATCATGTATGACGCAATACCAGCTTCAGATTGCATCATTCATTGTTTTGCCTAAAAATCAAGTACTATCCACACCCAGTCATAGATTTATTCATAGATCCAGCCAAAGATGTATTTTAGTCATTTCTGGTTTAAATTGAGATCCCTTCCCGTTATAACTCACTTATCCTCTGCCATTCCCAAGTCAAGGGTTGTATATACTGACCCAATCGCATATCTTGAAAACTAGAGCCAATCTACAATTTTAAGCATCATTTTCATTCTCAGTGACCTAGAATTAGTAAAGTTGGACTACATTTATTTCAGAAGCATTTTGGCTGTAGAGCAGTGTTACCAGAGATCACTCCAACTTCGAGCTCTGAAAGGTGTCACCCCTTCTTACCCCATACCTAGGTTTTCCTTGTGGTTACAAGTTCATATCAGTGTTTAGCGCAGGAACCAGGACAACTAAGCCAAGTCAGTTAAAGCTTAGGTTATTTATCCAGAAGTCCTCTCTTTGTCTGTTAGCCTACAGAGAATCATGTATGAGCCAGAATATAACAGCCCTATCGGAGTTGTTATAACCTGAGTGATTTGCCTAAATGATCCCCTACTGTTTTCACTTCCTGGAGAAGCTGTGGCAACCTTCCCCCTAAATGGACTGCATAAAATTCCTGGACCATAAGAGCAGCAAAGAGTCCTGTGGCACCTTATAGACTAACAGACGTTTTGGAGCATGAGCTTTCGTGAGTGAATACCCACTTCGTCAGATGCATGTGACGAAGTGGGTATTCACTCACGAAAGCTCATGCTCCAAAACGTCTGTTAGTCTATAAGGTGCCACAGGACTCTTTGCTGCTTTTACAGATCCAGACTAACACGGCTACTCCTCTGATACTTGGACCATAAGAATACATAAACCATCCACACGCTTAATATACAGATAGTGCAGGAAGTTGCCCTATCACAATGTCATCAATCACAATTTTTCATGAAAGTTTCTGATATTTTTAAAGCGATAAAGGGGAATTTTGCAGAGCTTTACTTTTTAAAGTCCTCTGGGAAACCTGGATGATAAAAGTCACTGTGTAAAGCCAGACTTGCTGCCCTTCTTTTGGACAAGTTACTTTTCTTTAATAGTTTTATAATCTACTTCAATAAATCAATGGGTAGACCCCCACGATTTTCTGTGCAGAGTTCTTGTGAATGACCATCAAATTCTTGAAGATGACATAATTGGAATGAAGGGACTACATTTTCCTTTTTTGCTAAAATTAGGAAATCTCACAGTGGAAAAAAAATCAGATATAAGCGGGCCAGAAGAAAAATGCACACCAAAGTCATTAGATTATATATACCGTATTTTTGCTATAATTCAATCATGAAGTTCAACAGCCATTATAAACAACTTAACTATATCTTTGCAGTTTATATATTGTTCAATTCTTAAGTCATACATCACATATATAATTTTATATAATGTATAGATGAGCAGTGCTTGATAGCTATAAAACTGAAGAATTTCAGAACTATTCAAAAAAATTTCAGAATTACTGAGCTACTTATCAGACACAGTCATTTTTGGCTCAAGAAGTGCAAAACGTCCTGGTTTTAGTAGTGCACAGAACCCTTACTGTCATGTTCTCCTCATTGCTAAATTATATGAAGTTTGAGGTTTGTCGAATGGTCCTGTGGCAACACACAGATTGGGCGTTAGGAGATGTATGTTTGATTCGTACCTCTGCCAAAGGCTTCCTCTGTGTCCATGGGCAAGGAACTTAACTTCTCTTTGCCTACTTTTCTCTTTAAATAGAAATGGGGTAATATTACCTTAAGAAGGAAAATGCTATGGAAAAGAAAACATTATTATTACCTCTTCAGTTGTTCCACTCCTACCTATTGACCACCAGTAAAGATTTGATCAGGGTGCCATTTCTGTTTGTTGGGGAGAGGAATAAAACTCAACTTGAAGATTCTCTCAAGTGAACTATGCTAACGAAGAAAGACATCATCAGTGGATTCCAGAGAGGCAAGGAATCCCTTAGTCCAATAATTTACATTCACTTTTAATCAGGACACCCGTCACCTCTCACAAATAGATTCCACAAGGGACATTAGTTATTCCAGCTAAGCCCCCTCTCCCACCATCAACTCTTGAAGCATTTTTCTTAGGCAAAACCTTCACTCTGAATAACAGTTACACTCAGAAATGAATGCCAGTACTGGGAAGATGAGCTTGGCATCTGGATACTTATAGTTGCCAGGTGTATCCTATGTATGACCACAGCTGTTCACAGTGATAACTGAAGAAAAAAGAGGAAGCGTGAGAGAGATAGGCATTAGGAACCAGCAAGAGGCAATGCTATGTTATTATTTTAATTACATGGGGGTGCTGATTTGCTTTGTAATTGCAAAGCTACATTGTTGTTGAAAGTCCAAGATATGCATGGAAAGACACTCTGGATGAAAGTTTTCAATAGAAGTGGAGGCTGCCAACAAGAGGGCTGTTTAGACATCCCAAACAGAGGAGGAGAAGAGAACAGTGATGACTTCTTCCTATAATTTTGGAAGACCTAGATCCACCTCCACCAAGTTAACTAAGCCACAAGAATAAAAGACACAGGAAGGGAAGTAGAAAGCTGTAAAATCACTTTTCTAGGGTATGTGCCATAATAACTTATCACAGATCACTTTGTCATAAAAAAAAGATTTTTTTAAACACAGGAGGGGGTTTAAAAGAAAATATACAGATACTAAAGTGTTTAAAGTTCCCCTCCCCCCCAGTGCCATAAAACAATAGCAAATGTAGTACATGCCTGAGGCCTGGTTTAAGGAAAAAGAATAGCATTATGTTGGGTTGTTCTGCAAGTTCTTGCAGTTGTTTGGGCATTTTACCATTGATTTACAGAATACCAACCAAATATGTATCAGAAAAATATGCATGTTGGTCATAGGCAAGGTATTAAGCAACAATCTTTGCCCCAGTGCAGTGGTTCTTTACATGACCAGAACAAAAACACACTCATAACTTTAGTCCCCTTAGTTTCAATATGCACTAATTCTACTAGCAACCCAGAACAATCAGAAACTTAATTCTTTTATACAAATAAGACTAGACACAGGGATGTTACAAAAACAGCCCTAACCAAGTAATATGATCTATGTGGGATGAGACCTGTGCCCACACCAACTCCCACTGAAGAGTCTGCACAGATCCAATTGTAAGTTTGAGGCCTTATTCACATTGCATAGTATTAATATTTCCAGTGTATATTTCAAATAGTCATATTCCACTTGCAGTTCACATACTGATGCAGCATCCCTTTGTTTGCAGGGGAAAGCTGATCCAGAATTAACCACTTGTTCATAAGGGACCAGGCAGTATCCCTAAACCCTCTCACAATGATCTTCTTATGATGTTCCTGAACTTGGACATACTTGTGACCATCAATTTAATTAATTTTTCAGCATTAAATACAGGACCATCACAGAATTATAGCATTGTCCAAAGTGAACCTGCTAGGGTAAATTTATAGCACACCTGCTGAAGATTTATGTTAAAGGGAGCTGTAGATGTGAGGAGAGAAAGAATGGTCCTGTGGTTAAAACACTGGAGATCTGGAAGTCAACAGATTTAAGACCCAGCTCTGTGACAGACTTCATATGTGTCCCCGGGCAAGTAACTTAATCTCTTTGAATCAGTTCCCCATCTGTAAAATGGGAATGATAAAACCAAGGATGGAAGAAAAGAAGTTTTTTCTCTTTACAGTGTAAGTGTTTGGGGCAGGAACTGTTTCTCACTGTGCATACTATGCCCAGGGCCTGTGTAAGGAAGATTTGTGCCCTAGGTGAAACTTCCACCTTGCACCCCTGACCCAGCTAACCCCGCCCCCCCCACGGCAGCTAACTCAGCCTCCCACCTGGCGAGCCCCCCCCCCACAGCAGCTACCCCCCCTCATGACAGCTAACCCCTCTCCACCCCATCCCCCCAGGGCAACTAACCCCACCCGAGGAGACTCTCCCTGTCCCCCATGGCAGCTAACCCCACCCAGGGAGACTCCCCCGACGGAAGCTAAACCTGCCTGGGCTTTCCCCCATCCAGCTCACCTCAGCCCCGCCTCCTCCACTGAGCATGCTGGCACCACTCTAATTCTCCTCCCCGCCCAGGCTTGCGGCGCTGATTGGAGGAGACTTAGAGCGGGGCTGTGTGCTCAGCGGAGGAGGCAGAGTGGAGGTGAGCTGGGGCAGGGAGCTGTTCCCCTGTGTGCCTCCCCCTCCATTACTGTGGGCAGCCCTCCCCTCATGCCCCCCCACCCAGCTCACCTCCACTCCACCTCCTCTCCTGAGGGGACTTTTAGGTGCCCCCAATCACTAGGTGCCCTAGGCGGCCACCTAGTTTACCTAAATGGTTGCACTGGCCCTAACTATGCCTAGCATACCAGAGCCCCATTCATGGTTGGGGAATCTAGGTATTTATTATATTGTAGCACCTGTTAACAATATAACACATTACCCAGTTTCTTTTTACTCAAAACCTATTTGATTTACTGCCCAATGTCTGTTTTGTTTTAAACAGGAAATACAACAGGTTAAGAGTTTAAAAACAAAAACCCAGCAATTTTGTCTCCCTATCCATATTTACACAGCAAATACTATAACAAACCTGCAGCCAGGTGATTAGCTACTATGTTTAATTTGTAACTAACATGGGAGACAGAAGAGCCCTCCTGCCTTTTCCTCATTGTCGTCCTACTCCACATTTGTGAATGGCAAGCTCACCTCCAGGTATATCCTGCAGATAACATGTGTTTGCTCATTAGTGAATGTCAGTTTTTTAACATTAGTCCTAACAGGTGAATCCTTCAGTCAGTGACAGCCACCTCAGCACTGGAAAAAAAAAAAAGCTTAGATTAAGTGCTTGAGGGTGAGCAGCTATGTTGTTACACCTGAAGAATGTTCAGAACTGTCTGTATCTGCCTCTGGTATTTATAATGCTGTAGGGGATAACAGCTGCTGCACATAGTTCTTGACCATTTAAGATTGAGGACTGGCATTTTCTTTTTTGGTCACTTTGGGTATAGAAGGCTTTCCCTGTCTCTATTAGGCGTCAATAGACCTCTTCCTTCAATTCCCTCCTTATAACATATCCCTTCCTCAGCTCCTATAAGCTGCAGTTCTCCCTTCTGAGAAATATAAGAAAAAAAAAGAAAAAAAATGATGAATGAAAATAATGTAACTACTAGAGCCAGATGAAAATTTTCGGACTGAACAGTTTTTCCATCAAAGAGTGCTGATTGGACAAATTTGAAACATTTTATGGAAACAGATTTTGTCAAAATTATCAAAACATTTATATAAGATTGAAAAATTTCATTTTGGCTATTGAAATGAAGCATTTCATTAAGATGAAAATTAAATAAATATTTCATTTTGTGAAAAATTCCAAGACTGACTTTTGTCCCAATTCAGGATGAAACCAAGTTTTGAGATCTCAGAATTTCAGGATGGAAATTCTGAATTTTAACCGGTCCCAGTAACTACTATGCCATGTTCTAAACATATCCATTCAATCTCACAGAATTTCATTATATCCCTTTTTTCACTCTCCATTTATATGGGCCCAGATGTTCAGAAGTGCTGAGCACCAACGTCTCTCACTGACTTCAGCTGAAATTATATATGCTTTCACCCTCAATAGACCCTCTTAGCCTCCTTGTTTCCCTCTTTGGTACTACTCACCAGAAGAGTTACTACTGCCCAGAGGAGGTGTCATAAACAGATAGTTAAGGGTTAATACCTCTTTTACCTGCAAAGGGTTAAGAAGTTCACCTAGACTAGCTGACACTTGACCAGAGGAACCAATGGGGGAACAAGATGTTTCAAAAGGAAGGAGGGAAGTTTCCTTTGTTTAGAGTCAGTTTCAGTTTCAGCCGGAGTGAAATAGATCAAGGAACCAGCCTCTGATCAGAGTCCTGCTCACATGCTCAGGGTTTAGCTGATCGCCATATTTGGGGTTGGGAAGGAATTTTCCTCTGGTGCAGATTGGCAGAAGCCCTGGAGGTTTTTCGCCTTCCTCTGCAGTGTGGGGCATGGGTCACTTGCTGGTGGATTCTCTGCAGCTTGAGGTCTTCAAACCACAAGTTGAAGACTTCAATAACTCAGACATAGGTTAGGATTTGTTATAGAAGTGGATGGGTAGGGTTCTGTGGCCTGCTTTGTGCAGGAGGTCAGACTAGATGATCATATTGGTCCCTTCTGACCCTAAAGTCTATGAGTCTAGTGAATTTAGAAAAAAATAAATAGGTTTATGTTTATTTTCTTTTGTAACTTATCTTTGTGCAATTAGGGGAGCAATCAAATTTGGGTATTCTTGTGTGTACCAAGGTTTTTGCCCAGGAGAACATCCTGTGTTTTAAATCTGTTTTCTGTGAGATCAGCTTGTATGCTGTCTCCGAGATGATTTTTTCTTTTATCTTTCTTTTCTTTAATTAAAAGCCTTCTTTTTAAGAATCTGATTGATTTTTCCCCTGTTTTTTAGATCCAAGGGAATTGGATCTGGACTCACCAGGGAATTGATGGAGGAGTCACTCAAGGTTACCCAGGGAAGGGAAGGTTTTTGGGGGGAAGACTGAGTTTTCCAGATGACTCAGACATCTGGATGGTGGCAGCGAGACCAGATCTAGGCTGGTAGTTAAGCTTAGAGGTGTTCATGCAGGTCCCCACATCTGTACCCTAAAGTTCAGAGTAGGGGTGAGACCTATGACAGGAGGAAAGAACTGTAGAGCAGTGCCTGCTCCTACATATATGGTATGGGTTAATACCACGTATGAGAAGCATACATACTGCCATTGCTACTGTATACTGATAAACAATATCTGCCCTGATTTTTCCTCTTTCCTCCTATTTTAGCTAGTGCATCCTGTCTCTTTTCCTTTATTTCATTAGATTCTTTTGGCATTCATTGGCATTTAAAATCCAAAATAAACAAACACTGGCTGCTCTTATCAACTGGGTGCCCTAGCACTACTGCTGGCTTGCCACTTCACTGCCAGAGTTACTGCTTTTATCTCCATATTGTCTGCTCATCTAGTCTGTTGCTCTTGTTTTTCCATCCCCTCTCTGCCCACATCTGAAATTAACATGACATTTCATCAAGCTGTAGCCTGTTGCAGTACTACCTAAGTAGATTTCACCTCATTAATTATCTTAGGGAAATTTCTCAACCCACAATCCCACACCCACTCTCTCTCTCAATTTAAAGAAGTTTTGAAAAGAACACATGCAGCTAAATTGCTGTGTTCAGTAATTTTTTAAAGTATGAAAGCTGCTAAAATATTATTAAAAATAGGGTCACTATTGTTCTTCCTGCTTATTATTCATTGCTCTTAAATATTCCCCTTTATCCCAAGTTAAAAGAGACAAGGCAATTTTGTTCCAAATGTGTTTGAAAGCAGAAGGACATAACAAGCTTTAAATAGCCTAATGTCAGGAAACAAAATTACATTTCTATATTTATTTTTAAAAACAATAGCATACATTAAATACAGTGACATCTTCCAAAGGTCATTCATCTGGCTTCCCCTTAAACCAGGGAACGTTGTTTCCCATCGTGCTGCTTGATGACAATCTGATTGGCCATCACCCCATTTCACTGGAAGCTGCTAGAGCTGATCAGGGGTGTTATCAGCTATGACTTTTATTGCTGCTGCATAGCAAACTTAGCAATAAAGAAAACTGTAAATTCAGGATTTATTCTTTGCAGGGGTGTACCTCATGCTTGGAAGACTAATGAAGAATTCTTGGTCCATTGTTTATTAAAGACACGTCTCTCCTATGGCATTTTAATTGTAAATCCACTCTTTGACATCCTAACTAATGGTTCCTGCTAAATTAATAAAAGCGACATATTAACTTTAAATCCCAGATAAGGTAAAGATTGCTGTTTTAATATCTCATCCATATCCTTTATCTTTCTACAGGGGCTTTCAGGCCAGCAGTTTTAATAACATGCATGAATGAAGATGCTCTTTTTTAACTCAAATGGTGGCAAAGAGTTTTTCCTTTATATTAGCAGACAATCAATTCCAATAGCTTTTTAATGCTTTCTTAAAGAATCAATTTTGAAGCAGAAGCTCTTCAGGGGACCCTCTTAAACTTCTTCACAGCCAGTCTCCTAATTTTCTATTACAATGCAATCTAAAGCAGCTACAAAAATAATGCAGATAATGTTTGCTGGGTAATGATTTCCAATTTCCCTATTCCATGTACCCTGTTATTAGGAGGATCATCTTGGCTGTGTAAATTAATTTTCAATTCACTTCAGGGGAACATTACAATGATTTATTCAGCACTGGTGCTGAAGAAAGTGTTGGGAGGATTTTAGCAATCCAAGAAACAAAAATCAATTTGTTCTGATTATCAGTATGTTAAAAAAAAAAAAGAAGACAAAAGATTCACTAGAATACACCGGGGCTTAGCATGCATGATAGAAAGCATGTGATGTGGTACTGGGTGTCATCCAAAGTGCAAGAGAAACAAAAGGCCTGAGACTTGCTGATTTTGCTCCATGTTTTGGGGCTGTGGGGGGAGGGAGCCAGGAGATTCTATAATTTTTTATACAGTATTTTCAGAAGCAGGTCAACTTTTCAATCGCTAAAGCCATCTTTCCCCAATCAGTAATAGAGGTGATACTCACTCCAAGTTAGAATCAAGGAGAGCATTTCATAATTATGGTGTCATTAGTAATGATAGGTGAGAACCTGGGAGAACCCACAGGCCTAGAGTACTAGACATAATCAAAATATTTAGTATCCATTACCCACTGAGACCACTGGATCCATATCTTCCAGAACTTTAGACATACTAAGTAGCTGTGGTCAGAATGCCTGCCTATTTAAGTGCAGTGGGTTATCATTTAAAAGTCAGCGTAAGTAACAAGGATATCTGTGCTACTGCAGTATATTCTCATGCCTAACATTATAGTTTATAGGCTACACTTTTCTGCTCCCATGAAAGTTTTCAATTTAAAGCATTTTGTCATCCCAAATTGGACTGAAAAGTCAAAATCTTTTACATTTCTATGAACTGAAAATTGAAAAAAAAAGTTGAGATGAGTTGAAACGTTTTGTTTTGATGATCTATATTTTTTAATTTTTGATCATAATTAACTGAAATTTAAAAATCCTCCAAACTTTTTTTCATTCAGAAAATGTTGAAATGAAATATTTCAATTTAAAACCTTTTTTTTCCAAATTGAAAAACTGATCAAAACCAACCCTTTACTGTACAGTTTTGGATTTGATTAATCAGAATTTTTCAATGAAAAAACCATTTCACTAAAAAAAATTCCAGGTTTGTGGTACTACATTGTCATATGAAGAATTGCTATTTTGTGTTGTAGTAAGCGCAGGATGATACCTAAACCATAATGGCACCATTCACTATAAAAAACTCTGGAAAAACAACTGATTGGGGACCTGATTTTTTTTTAAATACATTTGACTTATTACTAGTAAACATTAGGGTGGGATTAAAATGTTCAGCAGTGGCCTAACTGTGCTTTTTACGTCAAAGGGAATTTTACTGTTGACGTCAAAGAGCAGACTTAGGCCAGCACTGTACTTTTTGAAAATCCTATCCCTAGGAACCAGTTCTTCCATTCATTCTTCCATTGTGTAGGACCTTATTCCATGAGCATCCCCTTTTGTTTCATGAGCATGAGTAGAGAGTCAGAAACTGGCCCACAATTTGTTACACAAACTTTTATATCTTTCAAAAACAAAACTCTATAGGGGTAAGAGATGGTAGTTAGGGATCTGAACTGGTGTTATTTACTACAAAGATGGCAGGGAGTAGAGAGGAAAAACTGACCACTGATGCAACTGGAAAATTCGCAAACGATACTGTGTAAGGTTGCAATCCAATGTCATTTCCCCAAGTTGTCTAAAATCTAGGACTGGCTCCAGGTACCTGCACAGCAAGCAGATGCTTGGGGCGGCCAATAGAAAGGGACGGCATGTCTGGCTCTTTGGCGCTGGGTCCCTCAGCCCCGGGTCCCTCAGCCCCTCTCGGAGGGAAGGACCTGCCACCGAATTGCCGCCGGCCCTGCTAAAATCATTATAGAAAAAGATGTTAGACTTTTCCCAAGGAGCCTTGTATCACTGTAACAATAAATCAAACACAAGAAACAAATTGGCTACTGATTCATTAGGGGCCAAATTCAATTGTTTCTCAAGTTTTGTTTCACTGCTATTTTTAAAAATGTGGTTTTGTACTAATATTGGTAAATAGAATCAATAGTCTAAAGATATAATACTCTATAATTGTACAGCTCTTTTGATCTGAGGATCTCAGTGTGGTTTATGAAGGCAGATAGCTATTACCTCCTGTTGAGGAAAGGACAATTGAGGCACAGAGAATTAAAGTGACATGACTAGCGTCAGACAGTGTAATGGCAGAGTCAGAAATAGAATCTAAATCCCCAACAAAATGCTCCAAATAGTGGAGAACTCTGACTACTACTGTCACTTCAACTGTCATGTTGCTCTCCCCGTACGAATCCTCAGTATTGTGTATCCAGGCCATTGTTGATAGACAAGCAAAATACTGTAGTATAAATTATCTTACTTGATAGCCTGTATGTGATTGAGAATTCCTATTGTAACTGTAAATTAGTCTAGTAGGTTGGATTCATTTCATTGTTCTGTCTTTTCTCAGTAGTGTCAGCCAACTCAATGTACAATTTTTGGTTAGACAAGACAAAAAAAGATATGTTATAGTCTGGTGCCTTCATTGATAGCAAGAGGATTAAAGTAAAGGGAAACAGGAAAGTTGATTTCTGCTTAAAGGAGAAGAGCTCCTCTTCCTTTCCTGGGCTAAAATCAACAGCATTTCTTTGCAGCTTCCCTTCCTGCTTGGTTGATGCTTCAGACTCCTCTCTTCAATCTACTTTAACCACATGTTTAGCTAGATTATCCAAATGAAGAAGCCCTTCTCCTGTACTGCCTTCCAGCATCTATGAAGAGCTGAAGGAAAATCTGACCTCAATGAGAAGTTATATAAACATATCCTCAGTCCTCAATCCCTCCATCCTCACCCTCCTGTAATTTCTTTTCCATTCATGTCAGCAAAAGGAAAAACCATTTTTTAAATGCTTATCCAAAATTGGGCATGGGTCACATTTTTAAATATCACAATGCTATTGTAAGTAGCACAGTATATTACAGGCTAAAAAACTGCAGATTATGTCAACCTTCAGTAGGTATGGATGATATTAAAAGTAAAGTTCCCCCCCAGCACCCAAAAAGCCATTAGCAAGGTTGTAAAAAAGAAGAGCCTATCAGGATTTCAAATAAAGGAAATGAAATATCCATTTATGACTATTTATCTCCCAGATCCTCTCTGCATCTTAAGCAGAAAATGATATATACTGACTTCAGAAACACAATTACCAATTTCAACATCTCTGCTGTAGGAAAATACCAAGGTCTATGTACAACAGTAGGCAATAGTAGAAGAGAAAGGAAAAAAGAGGCCAGGGGATAGGGGGAGGAAGGGAAGAAGAGGAAAAAAACAAAAAAGCTTACCAGCTGCCCCTTCCCCTTTTCAAAAAAGGAACTGTGAGTGGTTTACCACTCCAAAACTCTACTCTCGTCATATACAAAGAACATTACAAATTGCATCCTACTGTTATGCACAAATAGGAAAAATAAAGGAGTATGGCACAGAATTAATCAAAGCATATTAAGAAAGATGTCTGTGTAGACCTCTCTAGATTTTAGAGAGGGAAAAAAAAGTGTTTATACATTAATTCCTGAGTCTCCCAAATTCTGTAGTTCTCCATTTGTAGCCCCCAAAAGGGGACAGATTAGTGAAAGAAATACCAGCATAGTCATTACTATGCTCTTTGGGAAAGGAAAATGTGATAGCATAGAATGTAATAGTAATGAATAATATTTTTTTACAGTTTTACTTTCACACTAAATCACCCTAACAAACTAGGGGACAAACTGTCCTCGACCAGTATGGGCTATTTCTTCCTATGGTCCATTAAAATGATGAATCTGGATTCACAGGATTTCAAGTTGATCATTCCCTTGGACAAGCTAAATTTACCCTCCTCTCATGGTTAAATGCCAGGATCATCTGTACTGGACTCTGATCCTAAGAGTCCCTTTTATGCCAATGGAAAAAGGCACACCCAGCACAGTGCATACTCTGTTGTTAGAATATAGAGTCATAGAATCATAGGACTGGAAGAGACCTTGAGAGGTCATCTAGCCCAGGCCCCTGCATTCATGACAGGACTAAGTATATTTAGCCAAACAGTGTCTTGTAAGGTATCATATAAAATACAGACAAATGGATCATTAAGATTTTTGCACAATGAATGTATGGTCATTCTATAAAGAATTGTGTGCTCAAAATATGTTCTTAAAATACGTTCCAACCAAGCAATCTGAGTAGAGCAGATAAACAAATTTTTCAACACAGGAATGTTGTTTCATCTATTTACCTGTGTCTCCAATGTAACTTAAGCAAGGTATGGCCAGAGACAGTGGAAGTACATTTACATCCAAGGTAAACAAAGTGACTAAGGTAATCAAAAAGGCAAATTGACCAGAAGATGAGGAAGACAGCATGGCCTCTACTTGCTAGCAGGGAAGGAGAACTTTATCGAGGTCTGCTTTGCAGAGACTAAATTTCAAAGGTTTACTGGACTATAAAAATAAGGCGAGAGACACCCACAGTTATCTATCATTCAAGGGATAGCACACTCTTTCTGTGAATATTGGATCCTCTTGCTGGAAGGGCTGTAGGTGCTGGTGTCTTGATATAAGTGAGAAAGCTGTTTAGGTAAATCTTGCTAAAGTTAAGTCTTAGGCACTGGAGAGTGTGTTTTATTTTATTTGTAACCATTTTCTGTTTCCGCTATCTCTGCTTAGCATCACTTACATTTATGTTCTTTGTTAATAAACCTTTTTTTTTGTTTACTATAAACCATCTCAGTGCTATTATATTGAATTAAGTGCAAGTCCTCAGTTTAACCTGACCGGCTGCAGTGTGCATTGTCTATTTGGAAGCAGCAAACTTAACTATTTCTGTGAGTGTCCAGTGAGAAGGACTGGACACTGCAGAGAGACATCTCTGAGGAACAGGGGTTCACAGATTGTTACCTGCAAGGCCAGGTTAAGACTGACAGTTTTGAGGAGTTTGCTGGTGAAGCAGATAGACTGGTGTGGCAGGGAGCTGACACATAGTGTAATCTCTAGCAAAGTTCACTTTTGTTAAGGCAGTTGGTTAACACAGTGGTTTACAGTTCTGGGCTGCCCTGAGGAGAATGTCACATGGCCCCTGTGCTTTCACGTTGCTTTTTATATTCATGGCAGCATGGTTTCTGCAGAAGACATGTTCAAATGAATGTTTCTGGAGGCCACTACCTCTGAAAATCTCTTCAGGTATGGACATTGAACCTTGTTGCGGGGGAACCCATGTAGGTAAGCAGTGGCAGGATCAACATTAACGTCAGTATTCCTGCAGGTTTGAGGATGAGTGGATGTTTCAGAAAGCAAATATATTCCCTGGCCCTTCTTCCACAAGGCTTGTGATCAAGGAGAAAATATGACAGAGCTGGAATGCTTTCCCATATTCATACTTCTTCCTACCCATACCTGCTACTTTTTGCTGACCACCATCCTACGTGAAGAACTAAAATACTTTACAAAACTAAATGTGTAAATAAAGACAATTACAGACCCCAAATCCTTGAAGATCCAGTTTTGCCACTCTTACTCAGATTGAGTAGTGTCTTATTCTGAGTCTCCTCACACAGGCTCTGATTCTGCACTAATGGGAGTTTTGTCATTAAATGTGTGTTCAACCACATGGTAAGGTACTACTCAGTCTAAGGGCATGTCTACACTCTGAGTGCTCACCGGTGCAGTTGTACCGGTACAGCTGCGCTACTACAGCACATGTGGAGGAGACACTATACCGACAGGAGAAAGCTCTCCCATTGGCATAAAATCCCCGCCACCACAAGCAGCGGAAACTATGTCAGCAGGAGACACTCCTGCCAACACAGTGCTGTGCACACTAGTGCTTTTGTTAGTGTAACTTATGTTGCTCAGGGGGATGGAATAGTCACATCCCTGAGCAACATAAGTAGTAGTGTAGATATCGGTTGAGGTTTTGCCATCCTGACTCAGGCTATGAGACTTGAAGAACATACTTTATATAAAGTCTTTCCCTATGCTACCAAATGTTTTACATATTACAGTTTTCTTTCATTTACTTTTGGTCATAGTATACTTTCATGTTTTATGATTATATGGTTCAAGCACAATGTTTTCACCTAATTACAGAAGGCTCTGAAATATGAGGTGATCAAAACTTTGAGGTGTGCATCCTACCTCCATAATGGGACTAACCTAAACCTTGGAGCTGAGCAGCAGGCCTTGTACTTTGGGGAGTTCAGACTGGTTCCATCTCTGTCCAAAATAGATTGTAAGCATGTTAAGTATACCTACATGATTTTTTCCCCCAGAAATCCACCTATGTGTTTTAATACTGTATTATTTATATTTGCATTTCATCATGTTAATATTTTTTTAAAAATTGAATATAGACAGGGTGGGTGAGGTAGCATTTATAATTGTATCAACTTCTGTTGGTACAAGAGAAGCTTTCAAGCTGCACAGAGCTCTTTTTCAGGTCTGGGATAGGTATTCCCAACATCACAGCAAAATGCAAGGTTAACACCTCTGTAGTCATAGGAGAAAAAGAGGGGGTTACAGACTGTTGTAATAAGATATAAATCTAGTGTCTCTTAACAGACCATTCTACTTTGAATAGTCTCTTACAATATGTACTAACTACTTATGCTAAACAATCTGTTGTACCTGCCATGTTGCTGTGCTGCTGGGACGACCTTTCCCGGACCTAAGGAAGAGCTCTGTGTAACTTGAAAGCTGGTCTTTCTCACCAACAGAAGTTACCCTCAATTATCTTGTCTCTCTAATGCCCTAGAACCCACATGGCTACAACTACACTTTAACTGAATATGAATTTGCAAATCAAATTGTTTAATGTTGACTTCCATTTGTTCGCTTATCTTCAAAGTCTTGAGTTCAACCCTCAGGCTTCTATATTTTCTTTGCTACACCTGAAGACAATGAGAACCTGTGGAAAGAACACAGGAAATAGTTCTTTGCACTGAATGAGACATTTAGTCCTGATCCAGTTCCCACTGAAGTCAATGGTTGTCTTTCCAATGACTTCAGTGGGAGTTGGATCAGGCCATTTTAATGTCAGCAAGCATTACACGAAACGTGGTGACATGAACTCAGATGTTAACAAGTTGGACACAAAACCACCCTTTCCTTCACAAGCTTCTATTTCTTTTAAGGACAGATTCTGCATGGGTGTTCATTCAGTTAGGGAGAACTGGCACAAGAAAGCAATTCCCCTGGTCCTCATCCTTCTTCAACTCAAAGGCTAGATGAGTGTCAATACTAGTGCCTGTCACTAATACTCCATAGGAAACAGACTTGAAAAATCATGGTGGAGTATAGTCATATCAATGGGGATACCTGCTACACTTTCAAAGAAAGGAAACGGTGAAGCCATCTCTGAACATAATCGTTCCAGTGCTGCAGAAGCATTATGTTTGCCTATGTGCACCACAAACAAAATGCCTCTAAGGACTGGAACTCATGTACTTTATTTCCATAAAAACATCTTGCGAGTCTCAGAAGAGCAAGGCTATCCAATTTTAGATAAGTTTGTTGTTCCTGGAAATCCTTCATTGATGGCACAAATATAGGAACTGTAGATTCAGACAGGCAGCTAAGGAATACAGTTTCCCAATTTCCATATGCTTATGTAGGTATTTGTAATTTTGGTCACAGATGTATGAACATTTTATTGTCTTAATGGAGGTCTATGAATTACAGTACAGGGCAATTGCTGGCAATTGTATGTTTTCTCTTGGAAAATGTCTATATTTTTTCTCTATAAAAAATCTTTTCATGGTTTTTAATAGGGAATACGTTAGATGTTTCAAAATGACCTCTCTGGACAGTTACCCGTTCTCTCACATGCCTGGCCAGCACAAAACTGGTGCTAAATTGGACTCTCTTTTGCATTCTCTCTCCATAACGCAGCAATGATTTATTTAGGTAACAATTGTTTGCAATAATTATCTGACCTCCACAAAGCCTTATTTGTATAAACACAAATTAAATTTCCTAGCATTGTCTTCTATACCAATTTTGAATGGAACACTTCTCCATTAAAACAAAGACATGATCTAGCAGAAAGTTGGGCCTGAACCTGTGTAATATCATCTGAGGTTGTTATTCACATCTAACACAATTCAACTTTGTATAAACTTAATAAAAACCTATTCAGTCTATTCTCAGTGGAACATTAATGAGATAAATTGCTAAATACTGTATAGTAAGACCATTTTTTGTTGTAAAAAGATAAATGGGCTTTAGCTCTTAATTTTAAAAGGTTGCTAGTATGTACAGATGAGCATAGCTCAGAATGTTATTGTAACAGGGTTGCATTCACCTCTTGCGAGCATCCTCTGGCCCTGTGTGTGCGCCTGCACTCTCTACTGGTTTGTGGTGGTCCTTTGCTGACTCAGCCCTCTGGCCAAGTCATACAGTCTGTCTCTGATAAAAGCAAAGCAAACCCCTTTTGGGGTACAAGTCCAAGGGCCTCTCTAAGTGCCCTCTGTAATGCCTCTCTCAGTTTGTCCCTGCTTCAGACTAGAGTAGTGCCCCAGGGCTTCTTCCCTGGAGGCAATATTTTCACCATCTTTGGGCCTTTCTGGCCACAACTCTCCAGCTAGGCCACTACAGTTCAGTTCCCCCCCCGGGGTGCCTCACTGTTCCAGCCACTTCCCCACTGTGGCTAATGAAGGGACATGGAGGGACCCAGGCCCATCCACTACTCCAGGTCCCAGCTGTCTGCTCTGTCCCATTATCTAAATCACACTGCTGCTCTAATTCCCTGGGCCACTTCTCCACCGCCCTGTACTGTCTTCACCCTTATCTCAGGCAGGGCCTTGTCCTGATGGAGTCCCCACAACCAGCTCAGGGCTCCTTCTCACTCTCCCTGGCTTCTGGAAGCACTACCTCAACCAAGGACCTGCAGCTCCCTCAGCCAACCATCCACTCTCCTCCAGCTCTACCAAGGAACTGAACTCACTCTGGTCTTGCAGCTCTTCTTATATTGACCTGCTGGGCCCTAATTGGCTGCTTCCCACACAGCCACTCTAGGCAGTTTGTGGTAGGCCACAAGGCTTCTAGCAGGGGGCCTGAGGGTCTTGTTCACCCTATTACAGGTACCATTTATCCTAAGGGCTCATATCAAATATTTAATATTCTTTAAGAAATACATTGTTGGTTTGGAAATGGTTTGGTAAGTTAATTGTAATGGGGAACTGGGGTGGAGGGATGAGCTGACTTTCAATTTTTATTTGCTTCATAGTCTAAAATCATAGCATGCCAAGACTGAGATTTTCTCTTTGCAGGAGAATGTTAAAGTGGGAACCTCAATGATCTACACTCTATCTGCAGTATGCCTCCCTTTTGCAATCACACACTGTTTTTAAAGGCTTTTCCCAGTCCTGTGTGTCAATAAACACTTCTATTATAAGAAAAATCTGTCCCAAACCATTTTGGACTGCTCAGGCAGCACAGCAATGAATGTTGAATGGGGAAACAGATTAGATCAACTAATAAAAAGCTTTGTCCAGAAACATCTAGCTGTTTCGTCTGGTTTGATGAGAACAAAATGTTTTAGGCAATTATGCTTTTGCGTAAGCTTTAACGAGTGGTTAGCATTTTGTCATTAAAACTATATGATAACAGTTTGGATTCAATCCAGTTTATAGCAAATATCACCACTGAGTTTATGGGAACCTACACAAGTTCTCTGCAACATTTTTTTGCGAGCTTGACAAAATTCCTCCTTGGGATGCTGTAGTTACATTAAACTTTCCATTCTGATGGTGTGTGAGACAAACAAACAAATAAAAAACTAAACAACCCCTGCAATATTAAAATGAAGTGCTGCAGACAGAATAGCTTTGTTTTATCAGGATTTCCAGTCCCAGGTCTTTAGCTTTGGATGCTTTTGTATGACTTAAGTATCATTCAGCTGTGCTCCACATCTGAAACTGCTAGCATACAAAGGAAATGGAAGCTGTTCTCCAGCACTGTATCCAAAAAAGACTATATGATTACAATCCATTGACTTTAAGGAAAGTGGGTTAATTTTCCTCTATTTGCTATCATCAGCATCATCTTTGTCAAGAAAAATGGTGCTATTTTCTTGTAATAGACTTTGTGAAGGCAATGAAGTATCATAATTTAATCCCTAGAATACAATATGTTAAGAATGGTAGTGGTAAATTATTTTGACCTTTATAATATTCTTTATTTTGGTTGGCTAGTCATCCTATTCCCTCCTATTTACAGCTTTACCCATTTCTGAGGAAGGCAAGGAATGGCTAAGTACTAAACCTGAAAATGTCAAATGCTACCATACTCCAAGGAAATACTAGACATTCAAATTCTGATATTTTATTATTATAGCAAAGATTGCAACACGAGTAGAAAATAAACTAACATTAATCCACTCTCCTGGCAGACAGTAACAAAGAGGAGAAATGGTACAGGCCATCCTATTACAATTTTAAGATATTCATTTTGTGGTTCCCTTCAGAAGCTGCTCATCCTTTCTCAGATGAGTCATAAACAATGGAGCCTTTGAAAGCTATTACAGGGCTGTACATGCTGTGCTGTTACCTTCACCAAGAAAACCTGGAAGCAAGGGAAGTACAACTACTAAGACTGCCTCTCTAACAAAGCCTGCTAAATCCACTCCTCCAATATTGCTCTTCTCAGTACCCTTCCCCAGTTAAAATGGGGATGGAAGGACTCTCTCACTTACATTCTTTAGTTTAATCTAGATCACTTTCTCACACTTCTGAAGTAATTTTTGCACCCAATCTCATGTCAATAAAACCCTATCTTTCCTTCCTACATTTATTTGTACTGAAATAGTATGGTCAAAATACAGTAAGAATGCAATAGTTTCAGTTAGCTTATACATATGTACCAAGTTTAGAGGAAACCAAGAGCAGTATCATAACAAATATATGTAAAATGGTTCAACAGCAGCAGATTTTTTTTATCTTCACAGTAAGACAACATTAATGTGTTTTAATACACCAATTTTCCATAACATCATAATGACACTCAAACATAAAAAGTAAAGACTGTATAAGATTCAGAATCATGTTTTATTTACATATCCCATTTACATTGCCCTAAGTAGTAGTAGCTTGCCCTAAGTAAGCTTAATATTGTCTTTGTGCCAAAAAGAAAAAAAAAAGTATGGCATATTTACACAGAGCTTCATATTATATAATTGCTATATAAAAACAAAGGGCCAAAAGACTGGAGCTGCAACAGTTGACACAAGCAGAGAATTCAGCTCAAGATGTATGTATGTGGTGGATTTTTTTGTTTTTTGTTTTGCTTGTCCACTATTAATTTCCATCACAAAATTAAAAAAAGAACATCTAAACGAAAACAAAATCCTGTAATTTGTCTTGCAGCATCAGAGGAACCAAACTCTCTATGAAGCCACTCAGTCTCTGTCAAAGAAGTGCATTACTTTCAGGTCCTCCCAATAATATTCCTGCTGGATAAGATCAGATGAGTATGTAGATATTGTAATGGTTCATCAGGTTTACACAAGGGTACAAACCTACCGTAACAGTAAAACTTGTTAAAAGCAAATCTAACCTAATAATGAACAGAATTTGTCTGTTCAATCTCTTTTTCAATTTATAGTGCCTTCATCAAGGATTATATTAAGTGCTTTGTGAAGGATGCCAAGGCCTACATTTACAGAAAAAAAGATGTGTACCACATGTACCCTATCTCATTGCCCAGTTGCAGTAATTGCTCATGCAGATGACCACACAACTGGACACCCATTTTTCTGAAAACATATGGTTAAGTTATTGAGTTGCAGTATAGTCATGATTATGGAAATGATACTAAACTTGATGACCATGTAATCAATGTAAATAGTATTGATGACCTGCAGCCAGACCCTCTTAGGCTATGAACTCATCAGCTTTCACAAGCTAAGAAAGTTTGGATCTAATCAGTACCTGCATAGGAGACCACCATGGGAAACATGGAGGGCCAGATCTGATTATGTAAATTTGCTTGAGTACCCCAGCTGAGGATGTGACCCAAAGAGTTACAAAAAGTGTGGCTGGTAGTTCATTAGGTGATATTCCTTCAGAGATTGTATTGAAGCAATGTTCAAACACTGTTGGCCTAATTCTCCACTTCTGCACCAGTTTTATGGTAGCGGAACGCCACTGACTTTAGTGGAGCTATGCTGGTGTACAAGAGCAGCACAGTGGAAAATCAGGCCCTGTGGTTTATCTGAACAGGGAAAACATTTAGCTTATGAAAGTGAATCATTCATGTAAAAACAATGTCCTTGTGGTACATAAATATCCCATGAAAGTGTAAGGATATTGGCCAGAGCAATATCTGGTGTTTATGTTCTACCTACCATACCACCCCTTTAATTTCAAATCAGAAGATATTCTTCATTTTCTCTCTTAAACTGCATTAGGCAATGTTAAATTGCTTCTGTGTTCCACCCAAAAGGTGATGGAAGTGATTCTTGATAAGTATGAATTCATTAAATTTATGTTATATGGTAACACTCTTGTGTGAGATTTCCTCAGAGGAGATCCTACCAAGACACTATGTGGGATGGAATGGAGTAAGCTACTCAGTTCAACTCTTTTCATTTAAACTCAAATCATATCTTCGTTGTATTACAGCTATAACTAATTCTGTAATATACTGAGGAGATATCACAAAGTAAATTTTGAATGGCCCAAATAATATTACCCTTTTATAGCTGCATCACTTTCAAGAATCACTATAAACATATCTTATTGAAAGTACTCACTTTGGTTAGTGTAGATGCAGGAATACAGAAATGTGAGCACTGAAATATGTTTCAAATGTAGCCAGAACATTTCCTAATATTAGAGTTTATTTTATAGTAAGTGCCTATTAAACGTCACTCCCTGGTTTAATGTTGAAAGCAGACAACCGAATGTAAGTACCTGGAAGACTGAACAGCCAGATTTAAAATATCATCTTCCAAGGAAATGTATGCAAATCTCCACCATGGTTCAACATACAAAGTATTGGCAAAGGGATTAGAAGTCAGGTTCTGGGTAAGAGCAGCCAATCAGAGCTTCTCCAGGAGGGAAGCAGAGATTTTCCCCTCCCCTCTGCACAATCTCCTTTTTGGCTCCTGGAGAGGGAGGGAGAGAGAGAGAGGAAAGAAGTGTATACTATTTTCACAGGAGGAAGCAGAAAAAGTCCAGCTACTGCAACAGGGTGAGGGAGGGTGGAGGGCTCATGAGTCATACTGAGAAAGTAGGGCAATTGGCTTATTATCTTAGGTGCATGTACACGAACGCAAGAAACCTGGGAAAACAAGAAGGAAGAAATGGAAATCCTGACACAGTCAATGAACTATGATGTGTTTGGAATAACAGAGACTTGGGGGGTAATTCACATGACTGGAGCACTGTCGTGGATGGATATAAACTGTTCATGAAGGACAGGTAGGGAAGAAAAGGTGGAGGAGTTGCCCTGTATGTAAGAGAGCAGTATGACTGCTCAAAGCTCCAGTATGGAACTGGAGAAAAGCCTGTTGACAGTCTTTGGATTAAGTTTAGAAGCGAGAGCAACAAGGGTGATGTCATGTTGTATGTGTGCTATAGACCACCAGACCAGGAAGATGAGGTAGACAAGGCTTTCTTCAGACTACTAACAGAAGTTTCCAGAACACAGGCCCTGGTTCTAATGGGGGAACAAACCATCCCACTGTGCAGAAAAAATAGCAACTATGGCAGGTAACCAGCTTGGCTTAACAGTGAAATCTTCAGTGAGCTTAAACACAAAAAGGAAGCTTACAAGAAGTGGAAACTTGAACAGATCGCTAGGGAGGAGTATAAAAATTGCTCGAGCATGCAGGGGTGTAATCAGGAAGGCCAAAACACAACTAGAGTTGCAGCTAACAAGGGATGTGAAGAGTAATGAGCAGAGTTGCTACAGGTATGTTAGCAACAAGAAAAAGTCAGGAAAAGTGTGGGACCCTTACTGAATGGGAGAGGCAACATAGTGACAGATGATGTGGAAAAAGCTGAAGTACTCAATGCTTTTTTCGCCTCGGTCTTCACAGACATGGTAAGCTCCCAGACTGCTGCACTGGGCAACATAGTATAGGGAGGAGGTGAGCAGCCTTCAGTGATGAAAGAACAGGTTAAGGACTATTTAGAAAAGCTGGACATGCACAAGTCCATGGGTCCAGATTTAATGCATTTGAGAGTGCTAGGGGAATTGACTGATGTGATTGCAGAGCCATTGGCCATTATCTTTGAAAACTTATGGTGATTGGGGAATGTTCCAGATGGTTGGAAAAAAGGCAAATATAGTGCCCATCTTTTTACAAGGGAAGAAGGAGAATCCAGGGAACTACAGCCCGGTAAGCCACCCCTCAGTCCCTGGAAAATCGTGGAGCAGGTTCTCGTGGAAACCATTTTGAAGCAGTTGGAGGAAAGAAAGTCGATCATGAACAGTCAACATGGATTCACCAAGGGCAGGTCATGCCTGACCAGCCTGATTACCTTCTATTTCACTAGGAAGGGGGTGAAGCACTGGAATGGGTTACCTAGGGAGATGGTGGAATCTCCATTCTTAGAAGTTGACATAGCCCCGGATGGAATGATTTAGTTGGGGTTGGTCCTGCTTTGAGCAGGGGGTTGGACCAGATGACCTCCTGAGATTCTTTGAAGCCCTAATTTTCTATGATTCTATAATTCTACTGAGGATGGAAGTCTTCCCTCTTCTCCCGACTCCATGTAATCAACAGGTTAACTCCTCATGGGTTCATCTCCCTCCCTTTTTCAGCCCTGGAGCCCCAGGCCTATAAGCAGGTGAAGAGTCCCCACAGCTGCAGGAAGGGCAGAGGTGTATGGCGGAACAAGGGGCAGATGACTGACAGGGGGCAGGACAGATGTGCATAATGAATTGCTGGCCTGGGAGGAGACAGAAATAATTAATTAATTAATTAAAGCTTTGAAGCTGGTGGAGAAGCTGGGAGCTCTGCACCCCCTGGCAGCATTTTGTACATATCTCTGTAATTGATCTCACTGGGTCTTCCAGCAAAAACTCTTGCAGTAGAGGACAAATTCACCTTACTCTACAAACATGGCAGAGTCCATAACAGTAACTGTGTACTCACACACACGATGAGTGAGAGGCGTTTAAAAATTAAAAAGACCAACACGATGACATGATCTTGTCTTTAACAATGCTTTTTGGACCAATCATGATGGTCTGACTCATGGTTTTTGATTTTTGGGGAATTTGCAAAACCAGAAGCTAAAGATCACACCTTAAGACACAAGTCAGTCCTTTGGTAATTTCTTTAAGAACTAGTCACTTTGTAAGAACTCATATGCAGACACTAAGAGGCACTGTGTTCAAAGATTAAAAGGTTTTTCTTCTCATTTTAACCAGCAAAATCTAAGGGCAGGTCTATACTTAAAATGCTGCATCAGCACAGCAACACTGATGCAGATGTGCTACTGTATTGCTTAAGTGAAGACACACCTTTGACAACAGAAGAGCTTCTTCTTTTGGCATAGTTAATCCACCTCTGCAAGAGGTGGTAGCTATGTTGACAGGAGAAGCTACCCACCGACATAGCACTGTCTACACTGGGCTCAGGTGTGTGGATTTTTCATGCCCCTGAGTGACGTAGGTAGGTGATATAAGTCTGTAGTGTAGACCTTACTCAGCTTTAGTTACTATCCCTTCCTCTATAATATTGAAATATTAGTAGCCATATTTTGTATTCTTCCTTATTACATATTTTGTTTTGAAAAACATATGATTTACTTCAGTGACAATTATACTAATTTTTTGTTTTTTGTTTTTTGTTTGTTTGTTTGGAATTACTACTATGTTATATCACATTTTTTAGTTCTGAGGCTTGAATGACTGATGGCTGAATGTAGTACTTCAGCACCTGGCTTTAATAATACTGTTTTTTTGCTATGATGTCGATAAAATGATGGACCAGATCCTCAGTAAGTGTAAATCAGCATATTGCCATTACAGTCAATTTAGCTATGTAGACTTGCACCGGTTTAGGATCTAATATATCATATATTTTCTTGAAGAGGACCAGTTACATACAGTTTTGAGAGCTAGGATCCATTTGTTTGAGATTTTTACTTTACATATAAATACTATGAAAATACAAAACCCACTGAGTTGTTCCTTTGCTTAAAAGGTTACATAAATTCCCTCTTGCTCTGCAATACAGCTGTTATAGTACATTGCTAAATTTCTGCGTTAACTGCAACTTGTTAGTTATTGGCTATTTGGTATGTTTTATTTCACACAGGTGCTGCTTTTGTTTTTTCAAGCAAAACAACTTCCCTCCATCTCCAGGAGTGATCAAAATTATTTAAATAACATGGGCAAGTGACACTATGGGTTAGTACTAGGGTCTTCACGTGTACTGATCTGGATTAGAATCTTACTTTTTTCTGAAAATAAGTGCGGGGTCATCCTAGTTATTCTTTTGTGCACAAAACTGGCATTGGCATGGTCTGGAGTCCGTGCTAAAGAGACTTAATCCTGGAGTGTGTTGCATATTTTGACTGACAGGGCTTAGCACAGAAGTGTGGGGAATCTTGTACAGAGCGTGGCCAGTTCACACTCTGTCTGGATCAAGTCAATGCTAATGGTCCCTTGATTTCATTAGCACTAGATCACTCACCAATATGTCTCAAGCAAATATAACCCAAGTAAAAGCAAACAGCCACATGTTTTCCTTGGCTACATTTTGAAATGTTCTAGATACTATTACAGAGTTTTAGGGTCTCCTCCCCAAAGAGCCCATTAGGAGAACTGCTAAAAGGTCCAGAAGAAACAGACAGCATAACCCGTTTCCTCTTCCTTGAGCCTGGAGCAGGGGCGGCTCCAGGCCTCAGCACGCCAAGCCTGTGCTTGGGGCAGCATACCGCGGGGGCCGCTCTGCTAGTCAGCACGAGGGTGGCAGGCAGGCTGCCTCCAGTGGTTTGCCTGCAGAGGGTCCGCTGGTCCCGCGGCTTTGGTGGACCTCCCGCAGGCGTGCCTCCACCGAAGACGCGGGACCAGCGGACCCTCCGCAGGCACGCCTGCGGGAGATCCACCAGAGCAGGGGGAACGGCGAGCAGCAGAGCGCCCCCCCCCCACATGCCGCCGTGCTTGGGGCGGCAAATGTCTAGAGCAGCCCCTGGCCTGGAGAACCCAGCAGCAAGGTATTTAGACACCAGAAGAAGCTGACTTCCGTAAGTATTTTTCTCTCCTTACCTCCACTTTCCTCTTTGCTCTCTTAGATTCTGTAACCCACTAAGTCCCAAAAAATTGAGGTGCAAGTGACACCTGCATGATGATTTCTCCTTAATAAAGGAGATCTCCCATATGTTAATTTAAAATTACTTAGGTCTAAGTTGTCCTTCTACCTCTAGCCCACAGTAAAGAGCAGCACATAGCTACACCACATAAGGAGCAGCCCAGGAAGGGAATTATTCCTCTAAAAGACTCAATTTCTTAACTTACTTTCCCAGGTGGAAGAGGAAGGGAGTAACATGGTAGCAGCCCTTGCCAGTAGCGGGAGTCTTACTCTCCTTCACTCTCTGTCCAGCTATGCAGGGTGGGCTACAATTTCTCTGTTACAGAACTTGACATCTCAACTAACAAGTTCTTGAGAACCCCCAAACCAAGTGTGTTCTAGTGAAATAATAGTCATAAAAATGAGATATTGTTTCTTTTCAAATCTCCAGAGAGAAGCAGCAGGACACTTGGTCACATTCCCTATGGGTCAACGTTCCAGTCACAAAAAAGAAAAAAAAAGAACCTTAGAGAAGGATAGGAATGTGTCTGCCATAAAGGCAGACATTAGAGAATTATATCTGAAATGAAATTAATGAAACCTTCAGGGAATAATAAAAAAGGTAGAAGAACTTGCTGATAGTGAGTGTGAGTGAGTGAGACAGGCTTAAAGGATATACAAAGTGATGCAGAGAAGAGACTTCATATTGGTTGGCAGCTAGCAATACATTATATGGAGAATAGAATAAGAAGGAACAATACAAATCTGAAAGGATTTCTATGTGTGATAAAAAAAGGAGGAACACAAAAATAACGATCTGGAGACCCTGCTAAGAGAACTCAGAGGGAAGGAAGAAGTAACTCATATGTTATATAAGCACACAACATTTGTTTTAGGAGTATGAAATCTGGCTGCACTACTGTGAATACAAGTATAACTTACTGCAAGTCACAGAATGAAATGCTGTATTGTAAGTGCACATACAAAAAGTGGTGGTTTTTCAAGATTTGGCCTCACTCACATTAAGAAGAACAATCAATGAAGTATTGAAGTTGGCCAATATAAAACACAACCGGAACTCCCCATTTGGGCATTATTGTAATATCAGAGCTGTGAGTGAGGGCGAACATTCCCTAAAAAGAGTTGAAATTACACGATAAGACAGAGCACCAGGAGGAGAAAATGAGATAGCAGCAGATCTCCATTCATGGGGCAGCAGGTCAAGTCCCAGAGGCCCCATAACCAGAACAGACGTCTTCCAGAGAGAACATATGGTGATGAACAGAATGAGGAATAGGCGTATAAGTAGAAAAGAGATGGCTGAGGGAGCAATCAAAGAGATCAAGGGTTTCTAGGACATAGTTAGCTCTGAAACTTTCCAGTTTATATTTGGTTATTAGAAGTTGTGTTAGTGCATGAGTGGTTTAATATATTATAGAGCAGAAATATGTAAAAGATGAGGATAGCAAGAATGTTAGCTGTTTTCTCATCATCTGGAAAGAATAGAAGGGCCGGGGACACACATAAGGCAATCTACTCTGGAGGGTTGGAATATGATAGCTTTTATTGCTTTAATTTAAATTGATTATACCCAGCAGTATGTTTTTCACCAAGCTTGAGGTGGTGATTAGGAAGGTATCTCTATGGGGAGAGTTCTAGCTATTTCAATATTTGACAACTTCTTAGAGTGCTGGTTAAATAGCTTACTGATGAAAGTACTTAGAGGTATTTTTCAATTAATTAATTTTACCTCAGGACAGGATGGAGTTATATTATTAAATACTTACCCTGATCATTAAATTTTCTGTTTGGACTTTGATTTTTTTACAATACAAAAAAAAAGTGTTGGATGAGTCAGAGGACGGTCCTATTTATATCTGTTTTGACTAGAAATAATAGCACATTTTGAGAATCAAGGAGAACAGTGGACTTCTAACCAGTTTACAATATTGGTGGACCACTGCTGGCATGACTGGATACTCCTTCCCAACTACATAGAGGACAGATGGATCTTCTGTGAAGGATTGGCAGAATGCGGGAGGAGGGGAGGCAAAAGGAGAAGGAAAGGGAATGTCAGCCTTTATGGAACAAAACCATTAAAAATATACTTGGGTCTATCATAACCTTAGTCCCAGATTTGGACCTTGGCGTCCAAAATATGGGGGTTAGCATGAAAACCTCCAAGCTTAGTTACCAGCTTGGACCTGGTACTTGCTGCCACCACCCAAAAAATTAGAGTGTTTTGGGGCACTCTGGTCCCCCTGAAAAACCTTCCCTGGGGACCCCAAGACCCAAATCCCTTGAGTCTCACAACAAAGGGAAATAATCCTTTTTCCCTTCCCCCCTCCAGGTGCTCCTGGAGAGATACACAGACACAAGCTCTGTGAAACTACACAGAGTGACTCCCCCTCTCTGTTCCCAGTCCTGGAAACCAAAAGCACTTTCCTATTCCCCCAGAGGGAATGCAAAATCAGGCTAGCAAATCCAACACACAGATCTCCCCCTGATTTCTTCCTCCCACCAATTCCCTGGTGAGTACAGACTCAATTTCCCTGAAGTTTCCCAGTAAAGAAAACTTCAACAGGTCTTAAAAGAAAGCTTTATATAAAAAAGAAAGGAAAAATACATACAAATGGTCTCTCTGTATTAAGGTGACAAAATACAGGGTCGATTGCTTAAAAGAATATTGAATAAACAGCCTTATTCAAAAAGAATACAAATCAAAGCACTCCAGCACTTATATTCATGCAAATACCAAAGAAAAGAAACCATATAACTTACTATCTGATCTCTTTGTCCTTACACTTAGAAACAGAAGATTAGAAAGCAGAACTACTTCTCCAAAGCTCAGAGAAAGCAGGCAGACAGACAAAGACCTTAGACAAAAAATTCCCTCCACCCAAAGTTGAAAAAATCCGGTTTCCTGATTGGTCCTCTGGTCAGGTGCTTCAGGTGAAAGAGACATTAACCCTTAGCTATCTGTTTATGACACGCCCCCCAAATTGCAGACAGTGGGGAAGCTCACTGGCGGCGATTTCCTTCTAGAACTTTAAAATAAACAGATTACTACAACACATGCACCTTTACATATACTACTAAATATATAACTAACAGACTTCTGCATTTTAAGAACACTTTTTAACTACTGAATTCTGGGAAACTCTCACGGGAGAGTGCATCAGCAACTTTGTTAGAAGCTCCTGTGATGTGTTGAATTTCAAAATCAAAATCTTGGAGAGCTAAACTCCAACGAAGAAGTTTCTTGTTGTTCCCCTTGGCAGTATGAAGCCACTTTAGTGCAGCATGGTCAGTTTGTAGTTGGAACCGCCGTCCCCAAACATATGGGCGTAGCTTTTCCAGGGCGTACACAATGGCATAGCATTCCTTTTCACTGACTGACCAGTGACTTTCCCTCTCAGACAGTTTCTTGCTGAGAAACACGACAGGATGGAAGTTGTGATCTGTTGCTTCCTGCATGAGCACTGCTCCTATACCACGCTCAGATGCATCTGTGGTTACTAGGAATGGCTTGTCAAAGTCCGGGGCCCTGAGCACAGGGTTAGACATGAGCGTTGCCTTAAGTTGGGTAAAGGCCTTTTGACACTCATCAGTCCACTTAACTGCATTTGGCTGGGTCTTTTTGGTCAGGTCGGTCAGTGGGGCAGCGATTTGGCTGTAGTGTGGTACAAATCGCCTGTAGTATCCGGCCAAGCCTAAGAAGGATTGGACCTGTTTCTTTGACCTTGGGACAGGCCACTTTTGGATAGCATCCACCTTGGCCTGTAGGGGGTTTATGGTTCCTCGACCCACCTGGTGCCCCAGGTAAGTCACTCTGTTTTGGCCTATTTGACACTTTTTGGCCTTAACAGTTAGTCCTGCCTGCCTGATGCGCTCAAAGACCTTTTCCAGGTGTAGTAGGTGTTCGGGCCAGGAGTCTGAAAAAATGGCCACATCATCGAGGTAGGCAACTGCAAATTCTCCCAGTCCAGCTAGTAGACCATCTACCAGCCTCTGGAAGGTGGCGGGTGCATTTCGAAGGCCGAAAGGAAGGACATTGAATTCATACACCCCCGCATGGGTGACGAATGCTGACCTCTCCTTGGCAGGTTCATCTAGCGGTACTTGCCAGTACCCCTTGGTTAAGTCTATTGTAGAGATGAACTGGGCCCGTCCCAACTTCTCCAATAGCTCATCGGTGCGTGGCATTGGATAGTTGTCCGGACGAGTTACCGCATTTAGCTTACGGTAGTCCACGCAAAAGCGTATTTCCCCATCTGGTTTGGGTACCAGAACCACTGGAGATGCCCATGCACTGGTAGATGAGCGGATTATACCCATCTGTAGCATGTTCTGGATCTCCCGTTCTATAGCAGCTTGGGCATGAGGAGACACCCGGTAGGGTGGGGTTCTGATTGGGTGAGCATTACCTGTATCAATGGAGTGGTATGCCCATTCAGTCCGTCCTGGTGTGGCTGAGAACAATGGGGCGAAGCTAGTGCACAGCTCCTTGATTTGTTGCCGCTGCAGACGTTCCAGGGTGGTTGAGAGGTTCACCTCTTCCACGCCACCGTCTTTTTTCCCGTCGTAGTAGACACCGTCAGGCCACTCAGCATCATCTCCCTGGACTGTAAACTGACAAACCTGTAAGTCTCTGGAATAGAAAGGCTTGAGAGAATTAACATGGTACACTTTAGGCTTTAGTGAGGAATTGGGAAATGCTATGAGGTAGTTTACAGTTCCCAGGCGCTCTTGGACCGTGAATGGCCCTTCCCATGATGCTTCCATCTTATGGGCCTGTTGCGCCTTCAAGACCATAACCTGGTCTCCTACCTTGAAAGAACGTTCTCTGGCATGTCTGTCATACCAGGCCTTTTGCTCTTCCTGAGCATCCTTTAGGTTCTCTCTAGCAAGGGCTAAAGAGTGTTGGAGGGTGCTTTGTAGGTTGCTTACAAAGTCCAGAATGTTAGTTCCTGGAGAAGGCGTAAACCCCTCCCATTGCTGCTTCACCAACTGTAATGGCCCCTTAACCTCGTGACCATACACAAGTTCAAATGATGAAAACCCTAAACTGGGATGTGATACAGCCCTGTAGGCAAACAGCAACTGCTGCAACACTAGGTCCCAATTATTGGAGAATTCGTTGATGAATTTTCGTATCATGGCCCCCAAAGTTCCATTGAACCTTTCCACCAGGCCATTGGTTTGATGGTGGTACGGGGTGGCAACCAAGTGATTCACCCCATGAGTTTCCCACAGTTTTTCCATGGTCCCTGCCAGGAAATTAGACCCTGAATCTGTAAAGATGTCAGAGGGCCAACCTACCCTGGCAAAGATGTCTGTTAGGGCTAGGCACACAGTGTTAGCCCTGGTGTTGCCTAGAGCGACTGCTTCTGGCCATCGGGTAGCAAAGTCCACTAAAGTCAGTACGTACTGCTTTCCTCTGGGCGTCTTTTTTGGGAAAGGGCCCAGAATATCCACAGCTACTCGCTGAAATGGGACCTCAATTATGGGGAGTGGCTGGAGAGGGGCCTTGACCTGGTCTTGAGGCTTTCCCATTCTTTGGCATACCTCACAAGACCGGACATACTTGGCAACATCCTTGCCCATCCCCTCCCAGTGGAAGGACTTCCCCAACCGGTCCTTGGTTCTGTTCACCCCAGCATGGCCACTGGGATGACCATGGGCTAAGCTTAAGAGCTTCCCCCGGTACTTAGTTGGAACCACCAACTGTTTTTGCGGCTGCCATTCTTCCCGGTGTCCACCAGAAAGAATTTCCTTGTATAAAAGTCTTTGGCCTATAACAAACCGGGATCGATTAGAAGAGCTGAGAGGCGGTGGGGTGCTCCGTGCCGCCGCCCAAGCTTTCTGAAGGCTGTCATCCGCTTTCTGCTCAGCCTGGAACTGTTCCCTTGAGGCTGGGGTCACCAGTTCGTCCTCAGACTGTGGACTTGGGCTTGGTCCCTCTGGAAGCGATGTAGGTGATGGGGTTGTTTCTGTTGCTGGTGAACCGCTCTCCGCTGGTGCACCTGAGGGTATTTCAGGCTCTGGCTGAGCCTTTTGGGTATGGCTGTCTTTTGCTTCTGCCAGTTCTGGCTCGCTGGCGCCCTCTGGCGTTGAGTTTGAAGATGTGGTTGCACTTGCTGGTGCTGGTTGCTGTTCCAGTTCCGGGCCTGGGACTGGAGATGCTGTGGCTGTTTCAGTGGTAGGCATGGAATCCGGGTCCACTACCTCTGTCGGGGCCTCTGTGGATGGCTCAGGAACAGGAATGGGTCTGGAAGCTTGCCTGGTTTGGCTACGTGTAACCATTCCCACTCTCTTGGCCCGCCTCACCTGGTTGGCCAAGTCTTCCCCCAGTAGCATGGGGATAGGATAATTGTCATAGACTGCAAAAGTCCACATTCCTGACCAGCCTTTGTACTGGACAGGCAGTTGAGCTGTAGGCAAGTCTACAGCTTGTGACATGAAGGGGTAAATTGTAACTTTGGCCTTTGGGTTGATGAATTTGGGGTCAACGAAGGATTGGTGGATAGCTGACACTTGTGCCCCCGTGTCTCTCCATGCAGTAACCTTCTTTCCGCCCACTCTCAAATTTTCCCTTCACTCCAAGGGTATTTGAGAGGCATCTGGGCCTGGGGATCTTGTGGGTGATGGTGGTGTAATGAATTGCACTCGCATGGTGTTCTTTGGACAGTTGGCCTTGATATGTCCCAGTTCATTACACTTAAAGCATCTTCCATCTGATGGGTCACTGGGCCGAGGTGAGTTACTGGAGACTGGTGAGGTGGAAGAGTAGGGTGTCTGGGGCTTTACTTGGGTGGTATGTGGGGTCTTTTGCTGTCCTCGGTTGTAGGGTTTATGGTCTATGTGCCCCCTGGGGTAATCGTTCCCCTTGACAGTAGCTTTCTTGCTTTCTGCCAGTTCCATCCATTTGGCTCCAATCTCCCCCGCCTCAGCGAGATCTTTGGGTTTTCCATCTTGTATGTACCGTGTGATGTCTTCAGGAACACCATCCAAGAATTGCTCCATTTGTATGAGGAGGTGCAGTTCTTCCAAGGTTTGAACGTTGTTTCCTCTTATCCAGGCCTCATATTTTTTTGCAACGTAGTAGGCGTGTTTGGGAAATGACACATCTGGTTTCCACTTTTGGGTTCTGAAGCGCCGACGGGCATGATCTGGAGTTATCCCCATTCTGTATCTGGCCTTGGTTTGAAAAAGTTTATAGTCATTCATTTGCTGCTTAGGCATTTCAGCTGCCACCTCTGCTAAAGGTCCACTGAGCTGTGACCTTAATTCTACCATGTACTGGTCTTCGGGGATGCTGTACCCAAGACAGGCTCTTTCAAAATTTTCCAAGAAGGCCTCGGTGTCATCACCTGCCTTGTAGGTGGGAAATTTCCTGTGCTGTGGAGCAATAATTGGCGCCGGGTTGTTAGGGTTGGCTGGCACAGGTAGCCCAGCTTTTGCCAACTCCAGTTCATGTTTTCTCTGTTTTTCCTTCTCTTCATTCTCTTTTTGTTGTTTTTCCATTTCTTTTTGTTGTTTTTCCATTTCTCGGCGGTGGGCCGCCTCTTCTTCTGCTTGTTTCCTTCGGTAGGCCACCTCTTCTTCTTCTAGTTTTCTTTTGTGTGCTGCCTCTTTGGCTGCCTGTTCTCTTTGGAAGGCTGCCAGTTTGATGCTTTCTTCCTTTTCTTTCATCTCCATCTCTTTTTGTTTTATTTCCAGTTGTCGCCTGTGTTCAGCTTCTTTGATTTGTTCTTCGGCCTCAATTTTTGCCTTAGAAGTCATGGTTCCTGTTTTCTTGGGTTGGGGTGCCCTCCGGTGTTTATCTTCAGAACTGCAGGTTCTCTGTTGCCTCCTGAAGTCTGCCTAGCAACAATGCCTTTAGCTAATTTTCAATGTTAAGTAAACCTGAAAAACCACTTTATTTGCATGTATATAGTGCTGGTATGACTCTCAATGGGAGTGCTATTGTGTGACAAAAGACTCTTAATAGCACCTTAATGGTTTCTTGCTTAAGATGCAAGCTACAAACTGCCAGAGAGAGCAGAAAAAAAAAATTTCTCTGGTTCCCTTTTAAAACCAACTGTTTCTCTCTGCTAAAAAGCCCTTAGCAGAGAAAAGAAAAATATAATATTCCTACTGGCTTCTGGATTCTGTCTATATCCCAACCGCTGCTACTCATATCATAACCTTAGTCCCAGATTTGGACCTTAGCGTCCAAAATATGGGGGTTAGCATGAAAACCTCCAAGCTTAGTTACCAGCTTGGACCTGGTACTTGCTGCCACCACCCAAAAAATTAGAGTGTTTTGGGGCACTCTGGTCCCCCTGAAAAACCTTCCCTGGGGACCCCAAGACCCAAATCCCTTGAGTCTCACAACAAAGGGAAATAATCCTTTTTCCCTTCCCCCCTCCAGGTGCTCCTGGAGAGATACACAGACACAAGCTCTGTGAAACTACACAGAGTGACTCCCCCTCTCTGTTCCCAGTCCTGGAAACCAAAAGCACTTTCCTATTCCCCCAGAGGGAATGCAAAATCAGGCTAGCAAATCCAACACACAGATCTCCCCCTGATTTCTTCCTCCCACCAATTCCCTGGTGAGTACAGACTCAATTTCCCTGAAGTTTCCCAGTAAAGAAAACTTCAACAGGTCTTAAAAGAAAGCTTTATATAAAAAAGAAAGGAAAAATACATACAAATGGTCTCTCTGTATTAAGGTGACAAAATACAGGGTCGATTGCTTAAAAGAATATTGAATAAACAGCCTTATTCAAAAAGAATACAAATCAAAGCACTCCAGCACTTATATTCATGCAAATACCAAAGAAAAGAAACCATATAACTTACTATCTGATCTCTTTGTCCTTACACTTAGAAACAGAAGATTAGAAAGCAGAACTACTTCTCCAAAGCTCAGAGAAAGCAGGCAGACAGACAAAGACCTTAGACACAAAATTCCCTCCACCCAAAGTTGAAAAAATCCGGTTTCCTGATTGGTCCTCTGGTCAGGTGCTTCAGGTGAAAGAGACATTAACCCTTAGCTCTCTGTTTATGACAGGGTCTGAATGTAGGAATTCTATAATTGGCTTAGCACCAGCCAGAAAAGGACAGCAATGACAGTAACTATAAGTTTGAGAAAAAAGGGTTATTAAGAGACAAGGTGGGCAAGTTAATATATTTTATTGGACCAACTTCCTGTTGGGGAGAGAGACAAGCTTTCTAGTTACATAGAGGTCTTCTTCAGGTCTGGGAAAAGTACTCAGAGTATCACAGCTATATAGAAGGTGGAACGGATTGTTTAGCATAAATAGTTAACACAGATTGTAAGAGACCATTGCAAGTGAAGTGCCTGTTAACTCCTTTGAAGGCATAGGATAAAAAGTTTGTGCCGGGTGGTGGGGGAGGAAATTAGTGGTTTACAGATTGTTGCAGTAAGCCATAAATCCAGTGTCTTTGTTAAGACCATGATTTTTAGTATCTAGCAAAGTTATGAATTTAAGCTTCCATGCTCATCTTTTGCAAGTGTTGTGTGGGTTTCCTTTGGGGATGAGGGCTGAGGGACCAGATATGGAGTGATAATTTTGTATGAAGTATTTGTCCATGGGTGATACGGTGTTTTTGTCTTATAGCATTTGAATGAACTCTCACAGAAAAAAGCATAGTGATTGTCTGGTTTCACCCACAAAGTTGTTCTTGTGTCAGAGAGTTGTCGGTTGGTCTTGTTAAACTGTGATAACTGTGTGAGACCTACAATGGCAACCCTTTTGTCTGCTGGTTTGATCACTATCTGGTGGTTGGATTTCATGGACTGTATAGCTGTCCTCTCAGTGGTGAAGAGATTGTGATGGATGTGATGTTTGTTAAGGATTTTGCTGTCAATGTATTTCGTGAAGCAATCAATGTAATGATCAAATATGTTCAATCTCTTGGAAAGTACAGATAATTCAGCTCCAGTTAGGGCAGTCTTGATAAATTGGTGATGTCGGGGTGTAGTGTAGTGTGTACTTAGCGTGTAGTGGTGTCATGTTTTTTCCCAAAGGTGGCATTCTGTGAGTTGTACAGTTGGTTCAATTTTTTGTTTTTCTATCGCATCGCTGTCATCAATTTTTAAAAAATAGTTGTTTTGGGTTTCTTGAATGATTTGCAGGTAGGCTTCCTGATTTTTTCCTTCCAGTGAATGGGAATATGTGTTGATTCCTTCGTGCTCCCATACTTGGAGTTGTATATAGTGGTCAGATGGTTACAGATAATGAGTCGTCTGGGGATGATGCTTTGTTTCTTGCATTTGCTCAGGAAGTACACTTCACTGTTAAGCTTTGCTTCCTTTTTCTTCATGTTGTGGAGGAGTTTCCATTTCAGATGGCAAATATTCATATCTTTCATTGCTTGCAGTGCTGTTGTAGCTGTGTTTGTCCCAGGATATTTCTCAGTTTTTCTGAAATTCTTCTGCAGACCTTGATGAGCCTGGGAGCTTAAATTCATAACTTCACTGGACACTAAAATTCACAGTCTTAATTAAGACCCTGGATTTATCGTTAATGACCCTGCCAGCAGGTAGGGGATCTTGGGGGACAACTACTGCACTGGTGGGGTGCAAAATAAACTTTATTAAGAAAATGCAAAAACAGGGAAAATTCAATAGTGAGGGGTATGGGATTTGTTAAGGTAGACAATTGGGGAGGGGTTTCTTTTAGTAAATAGTATAGGGGGTTTCAATAGTGGAGTACAATACAGTGGCGTACAATACAGTTGGTAACCAATTAACACTGAAGTATAAATGTAACCGGTAGCTAATAATTTCTATGTAAAGGGTGTGTCACAGCAGCATATAACCAACTAACAGTTATGGATAAAATGTGTTAAATAACCAATAACTCTAGGTAAAAATGTGTCACAGTGGTGTAAATGTAAAATGTGAGGTGTGTCAGAGAGAAAAAGGGTAACCAATGGGGTTTTATGCTAGACTTCAGTAATACAATTGAGGTTTGGCAGCAGTAGGAGCGGGGTGAACACGTGGGAGAAGGGATTAAAAGAGAGAGAGAGAGAGAGAACGGCAGTGGTAGAGGAATGAGGTTGGGGGATGGGGGAAGAGGAGCACGTGGTGGAGCAGAGATCAAAGGCAGAGGCGCTGCGGAGGGAGATTTAAACTCAGGGAGACAGAGAGAGCAGACAGGCTGCAAGTTTAAACAGCAGAGAGACTGCAACGAGTGACTGGGGAGCTCGGGGGGAGACACGGGCAAGCTTGGGTGGGGGTTAGGGCAGCGGGAAGACAAATTTAACCACAATTATACAGAACCCAGCAAAATCTTATTTATGATCTAACTTAACCAAGACTACACAAATTAGCAAATAATAGAACACAATGCAACAATTCTTTTTTAAACCTAACTTACAGAGCACAATACAAACAATTCTTTAAACTAACTTAACCACAGCTATGCAAAATGAAATTACAACTTATCTAGACTAAGAACCTGATTCTAATAGGAGCACCTTACACTATGCTGATTCTTTGATCGGGAAGGGGAGCAGTTCCAGAGGGCAGAGTGGTGTGTGCCCAGGGTACAGCCCCGGGGGGGGGGTGGCGGGAGAGGTAGCTGCAGCAGTGGGGCGGCTGCAAGCCGGCGGCCCAGGATACAGTCCAGGAAGGCACAGCTTAGCAGCAGCACAGGCTTATTTTTAGCAGCAAAGGCGCTGCGGAGCAAGAAACAGATTACAGATACAGACCAAGGAGTTAGCTTGGGTCTGTCTGCTGGGGAAACAAGGCCAGCAGCTAGGACACGGGGAGTCTGCAAGAGGGAGTTCTTACCAATCCCCAGGACAGCAGCAAGCACAGAGGCAGGAACAGAAGTAGCATCGGAGGATGGAGAGAGGACTCGATTCGCTTACAATAATCAGGAGATCTCCAGGCACAAATTCGTTGTTCGTGGGAGGGGAGTTTAAAAACAGGGGTACGCTCAAAAACAAACGAGAGCGGGGAGAGGGCCCCCCAAAGACCCCTAGCTGATCAGACCAGGTGGCAAAGCAAGGACCTTCTCCAAGGTCTGATCAGAAAATGTCCGGCTTTAAAGGCAAACTCAGGCAGTTTCCCACCAGTACTTTTCATTGGCTCCTTTTGATACAGGGGAGGAGAGAAGGCAGGGAAAGGCTGCAGGTAAGCATAGGCATGCCTGGGCATGTTCTGAACCACAGGTATGACTCATATGCTTAATTAGTTGGCCACTTCAGGTCTTGCATTTCTGGGCAGCGCCCCCTACACCAAGCCCGGGTCTGAACCAAGGAGCCAAACAAAGAAGCAAGAAGCTCCCTCCATAGGCAGAGCAATGGCTTCAGTTAGTCTGTACAAGCCATTCCTATGAATAGGGCTGTGACTTTAGTTAGCACAATGGCCGGGAGGGGCAGCCACACAGGACAAACAGAAAGGAGAGGGGAAAAAGGAATGCAGCAGGGGGACAGCTGTAACAGACAGTTAATACACCAATCTTTAAACCACTAAAGCCCCTAGCCACCCCTTTTTGTCCTATGCCTTCAAATTTGAATGGTCTCTTACAACAGGTGTTAACAACTCATGCAAAACAATCTGTTCCACCTTGCAGGGGCGGCTCCAGGCCCCAGCACTCCACGCGCGTGCTTGGGGCGGCATGCCGAGGGGGGCGCTCTGCCGGTCGCCGGGATGGCGGCAGGCAGGGTGCCTTCGGCAGCATGCCTGAGGAGGGTCCGCTGGTCCCGTGGCTCCACCGAAGCCGCGGGACTAACAGACCCTCCGCAGGCACGCCTGCAGGAGGTCCACTGGAGCCGCGGGACCAGAGGACCCTCTGCAGGCACACCTGTGGGAGGTCCACCAGAGCCGCGGGACCGGCAAGTGACAGAGAGCCTCCCCGTGGCATGAAGCCATGCTTGGGGCGGCGAAATGTCTAGAGCCACCCCTGCCACCTTGTATTTAACTGCGACACTCTGATTACCGTCTCCAGACCTGAAGAACTCTGTGTAGCTCGAAGCTTATCTCTTTCACCAACAGAAGCTTGTCCAATAACAGATATTACCTCATTCATTGTAACAGGGTTCACCTAGGGAACCTCCTCCTGGCTGCTCTGGGAATTAGCTTTTTCTACATCTGATGCCCCTTCTATTGGTCATTCAATTGCCCCATGGCCTCTCTCACTTGCTCTCTCTGCAAGTTAGGATGCTCTCTCTTAATGGCTTGGCCCTCCGGCCAGATCCCTATGTGTTTTCGCCTTCCAGGTGTATCAAACTGTCCCAGAGTGTCTTCCCATTCACTGCCTAGACTGTGCCACTTCCCCAGTGACTGGTGGGGGAATGTCCTCGCGCTACTCCAGGTTCCAGCTTAGGGGCGCTTTAATCAGCAGCTAAGGTCTGCACCACCTTAGACCTTGCTGCCATTTCCTTGAGCCTTTTCCTACATCTTCTCACCCTAGGTTTCCCTCCTTCCCTCTCTAATGTACAGAAAGTGGCTGCAGGCTCCCTCACTTCAGCCCTTTCTGATGCCAGCTTCTTGGCTTCATTCTAGACCCACCTATTCCATCTCAGCTAGACTCCATCATCATTCAGGGGTAACATAAACCACATAATTCCATTCAGCATTGATCTATCTGGTTAACTGGTGCCTTCTCAGCTTCATTAACTTTTTCTAGTCTAGTAAAGGCTAGTCTAGTCTGTGTCTTTCTAATATCCTGGGACAAACATGGCTACAACAACACTGCAAAGAAAAAGAGGTTATGGCATCTGAAGAAAACCAGACTTAGATAAATGTTAGCATGTTATCTTAAATGTCAGAGACCTGAATGTCTGGATTTAAGAAAATGCAGCCAGAAATTCAACAAACTCATTATAAAAGGGAAGGAAAGAATGTTAGCCTGTGACTGGGTGCAGGCAAGAATTTTATGCATCCAGAACTTTAAAAACAGAGTATTTCTGTATTGATTTCTAAATCATTACAATCTGAAGTCAAAGCTGACGAGACAAAACATGTAGGTGCATAATAAGGGGTGACCATGTAGGTAAAGAGATCACCTGGTAGAGGTGGGGATCTGGCTTTCCATCTAAAATATACTTATGATAGGAGACCAGATACAGCAAATAGTTCACATAGGTAGATGCACTGTACTGGCCCCAACTAAATTATGTTTGGAAGTGAACATTCTGCATTCTGGGTGGGAAAACTATTTCATCTTTAAGAGATTACCTCCTCTTTTCCCTTATCAATTATAGGCTGAAAATGACCACGTACAGTAATGGCCACATCTTCTCAGAGGCTCTTTCTTGTTGAAGTTACTATAAAATGGTCCAACCATAAAGATGGCATTATTCTGAGATTGGACCAGTAGTGAACCCAAGAAACATGAACATTAAAAAAAACAAAAACAAAAAACTTTAAAAATGTGATTACAGATTGTTTTTCAATGAATGAACATTGGGAAGAGTAAAATTTTCAAAAGTACTTAAGAGCCAAATTTTTGAAAGATGCAGCGGCACCTAAAGATGCAGAGGCACCTAACTACCTTTGAAATCAGTGGATGTTCAGCACCTAGGTATCTGGTGAGATTTTCATAAGCATCTTTAACCCAACTAAATACCTTAAAAAAATCTTGAAATTGTTCCCTCAATATCTTAAAACCATATCATATGCAGAGTGTCTCTCACAGTGCTTTGGAATAAGCTGACTGCAGAGCCTTTGGGCAAAACAGAAGGAGAGGTTGAAAGAACACATTTATTCAACACTTTCTTAGTTCTCGTCCCCTAACGCCCCTACTCTACTTGCGCTACATTGATGACATCTTCACCATCTGGACCCAAGTAAAAGAAGCCCTTGAGGAATTCCACCATGATTTTAAAAATTTCCATCCCACTATCAACCTCACCCTAGACCAATCCACACTAGTGGTCCATTTCCTAGACACTACGGTGCTAATAAGCGATGGTTACAAACACCACCCTATACCAGAAACCCACTGACCGCTATACTTACCTACCTGCCTCCAGCTTCCATCCAGGACACACCACATGATCCATTATCTACAGCCAAGCTCTAAGATACAACTGCATTTCCTCCAAGCCCTCAGACAGAGATAAACACCTACAAGATCTCTATCAAGCATTCTTAAAACTACAATAACCACCTGCTGAAGTGAAAAAACAGATTGACAGAGCCAGAAGAGTACTCTGAAGCCACCTACTACAGGACAGGCCAACAAAGAAAATAATAGAACACCACTAGCTGTCACCTTCAGCCCCCAACTAAAACTTCTTCAGCGCATCATCAAAGATCTACAACCTATTTTGAAAGAGTGTCCCAACCTGAAGCAAATACTCACCAGCAACCACACACCATACAACATAAACACTAACCCAGGAACATATCCTTACAACAAAGCCCGATGCCAGCTCTGTCCACATATCTATTCAAGTGACACCATCATAGGACCTAATAAACATCAGCCACACCATCAGGGGCTGGTTCACTTGCACATCTACCAACGTGATATATGCGATCATGTGCCAGCAATGCCCCTCTGCCATGTACATTGGCCAAACTGGACAGTCTCTACGCAAAAGAATAAATGGACACAAATCTGACATCAGGAATCATAACATTCAAAAACCACTGGGAGAACACTTCAACCTCTCTAACCACTCAGTGACAGACTTGAAGATGGCAATTTTGCAACAAAAAAACTTCAAAAACAGACTCCAAAGAGAGACTGCTGAACTTGAATTAATATGCAAATTAGATACAATTAACTTAGGTTTAAACAGAGACTGGGAATGGTTGGGTCATTACACTAATTGAATCTATTTCCCCATGTTAAGTTCTCCTCACACCTTCTGTGGGTCATCTCGATTATCACTTTAAAGCTTTTTTGTTTTTTTTCCCTCCTGCTGATGATAGCTCATCTCAATTGATTGGCCTCTTGCAGTTGGTATGGGTACTTCCACCTTTTCATGTTCTCTGTATGTATAAATATCTTCTGTTTGTGTGTTCCATTCTATGCATCCAAAGAAGTGAGCTGTAGCCTACGAAAGCTTATGCTGAAGTAAATTTGTTAGTCTCTAAGGTGCTACAAGTACTCTTGTTCTTTTTGCGGATACAGACTAACACGGCTGCTACTCTGAAACCATTTATTTCAAAATATTACAAAAATAGAATTTTTTTAATTGATCTTACTCCTTGGGCAATTTTAAGTTTTATTCAAAGATAAGTGACAGCACTTTGTTGGCTAAAGTAGTTTATTGTAAAAGAATAATAAATCTCAGATATTATTATAAACTGAAGTAAGCTAGGCAAAATAAAAACAATAGTAAAAAAGATGCAATAATGAGTATTGACCAAGACACCATAGGTAAGATGTTTGAAGCTTTGTTTACATCTATTTATATATGAGTGAAAGGACAGATAAGAGAATATTGAAAATGAAAATTTACCTAGTATTACCAAGGAACAAGGTGAGGGATTTTACAGAATCACTGATGCAAGAGAGGTCTATAATTAAATGGACACCTACAGTTAAATCATTAGACTCATAGACTCATAGGTCAGAAGGGACCAATATGATCATCTAGTCTGACCTCCTGCACAAGGCAGGCCACAGAACCCCACCCATCCAATTTTATAACAACTCCTAACCCAGGACCGAGTTATTGAAATCCTCAAAATTGGTTTGAAGACCTCAAGCTGCAGAGAATCCACCAGCAAGCGACCCGTGCCCCACGCTGCAGGGGAAGGCGAAAAACCTCCAGGGCCCCCGCCAATCCGCCCTGGAGGAAAATTCCTTCCCGACCCCAAATATGGCGATCAGCTAAACCCTGAGCATGTGGGCAAGACTCACCAGCCAGCACCCAAGAAGGAATTCTCTGCAGTAACTCAGTTCCCATCCCATACAACATCTCCCCGCAGACCACTGAGCAGACCTATCTGGTGGTAATCCAAGATCAATTGCCCAAATTAACGATCCTATCATAACATCCCCTCCATACACTTATCAAGCTTAGTCTTAAAGCCAGAAAAGTCTTTTGCCCCCACTACTTCCCTCGGAAGGCTGTTCCAGAACTTCACTCCCCTAATGGTTAGAAACCTTCGTCTAATTTCAAGTCTAAACTTCCTAATATCCGGTTTATACCCATTCGTCCTCGTGCCTACATTAGTACTAAACTTAAATAATTCCTCTCCCTCCCTAACGTTAACCCCCCTGATATATTTATATAGAGCAAGCATATCCCCCCGCAGCCTTCTTTTGGCCAGGCTAAACAAGCCAAGCTCTTTGAGTCTCCTTTCATAAGGCAGGTTTTCCATTCCTCAGATCATCCTTGTAGCCCATCTCTGAACCTGTTCCAGTTTGAATTCATCCTTCTTGAACATGGGACACCAGAACTGCACACAGTATTCCAGATGGGGTCTCACCAACGCCTTATATAACGATACTAACACCTCCTTATCCTTGCAGGAAATACCCCGCCTGATGCATCCCAAAATCGCATTTGCTTTTTTAACAGCCGTATCACATTGGTGACTCATAGTCATCCTGCTATCAACCAGTACCCCGAGGTCCTTCTCCTCCTCCGTCGCTTCCAACTGATGCACCCCCAACGTATATCCAAAATTCTTATTATTAATTCCTAAGTGCATGACCTTGCAATTTTCACTATTGTATTTCATCCTATTTCTATTACTCCAGTTTACAAGGTGGTTCAGATCTTCCTGAATTGTATCCCTGTCCTTCTCCGTGTTAGCAATACCCCCCAGCTTTGTGTCATCCGCAAACTTTATTAGCACATTCCCGCTCTTTGTGCCAAGGTCAGTAATAAAAAGGTTAAATAAGATCGGTCCCAAAACCGATCCTTGAGGGACTCCACTAGTGACCTCCTTATAGCCTGACAGTTCACCTTTCAATACGACCCACTGGAGTCTCCCCTTTAACCAGTTCCTTATCCACCTTACAACTTTCATATTCATCCCCATCTTTTCCAATTTAACTAACAGTTCCCCATGCGGAACCGTGTCGAATGCCTTACTGAAATCTAGGTAAATTATATCTACCGCATTTCCTTTATCTAAGTAATCCGTCACCTTCTCAAAGAAGGAGATCAGATTGGTTTGACACGATCTACCTTTAGTAAATCCGTGTTGCAATTCCTCCCAATTACCATTGACCTCTGTCCTTAACTACTTTCTCCCTTAAAATTTTTTCCAAGACCTTACATACTACAGACGTCAAGCTAACAGGCCTATAATTACCCGGATCACTTTTATTCCCTTTCTTAAAAATAGGAACTACATTAGCAATCCTCCAGTCATACGGCACAACCCCCGAGTTTATCGATTGCTTAAAAATTCTCGCTAACGGGCTCGTAATTTCACGCGCCAGTTCCTTTAATATCCTCTGATGGAGATTGTCCGGGCCCTCCGACTTCGTCCCATTGAGCTGTTCAAGTACGGCCTCTACCTCAGTTGCGGTAATATCCACTTCCATATCCTCATTCCCGTTTATCATCCCTCCATCATCGCTAGATTCCTCACTAGTCTTATTAAAAACTGAGGCAAAGTACTTGTTTAGATGTTGGGCCATGCCTAGGTTATCCTTAACCTCCATTCCATCCTCAGTGTATAGCGGCCCCACTTCTTCTTTCTTTGTTTTCTTCTTATTTATGTGGCTGTAGAACCTTTTACTATTGGTTTTGATTCCCTTTGCAAGGTCCAGTTCGATGCGGCTTTTAGCCTTCCTCACTTTATCCCTACATGTTCTGACCTCACCAAGGTAGCTTTCCTTACTGATCCTGCCTTTCTTCCACTCCCTGTAAGCTTTCTGCTTTTGTCTAATCCCCTCTCTGAGTTGCTTGCTCATCCAGTTTGGCCTACAACTCCTGCCCATGGTTTTTTTTCCCCTTTCTTGGGATGCAGGCTTCTGACAGTCTCCGCAGCTGCGACTTAAAGTAATTCCAGGCCTCCTCCGCATTTAAATCCACTAATTCCTCCGTCCAATGCACTTCCCTAACTAATTTCCTTAACTCTTTAAAATTAGCCCTCGAGAAGTCGAAAACCCTAATCCCGGATCTACATTTGTTTATCCTTCCATCTAGTTTGAACTGAATCAGCTCATGATCACTCAAACCAAGGTTGTCCCCTACCACCGTTTCTTCTACGAGGTCCTCACTGCTCACCAACACCAAATCTAAAATGGCATCCCCTCTCGTAGGTACTTCAACTACTTGATGAAGAAATCCATCTGCTATCACATCCAGAAAAATCTGACCCCTATTATTCTTGCAAGCACTCGTCCTCCAGTCTATATCCGGGAAGTTGAAGTCTTCCATAATCACACATTTCCCCTTTGTGTTTACTTCATTAAAGACATTAAAGAGGTCTCTATCCATATCCCAATCAGATCCCGGCGGTCTATAGCACACCCCAAGCACTATCTCAGGGGAAGCTCTAGTTGCTTTTTTACCCAGTGTGATTTTTGCCCAGACAGACTCTGTCTTATCCATTCCATCGCTTCGTATTTCGCTACAGTTAATTTCATCATTGATGTACAAGGCTACTCCACCACCTTTGCCTTTCTTCCTGTCTTTTCTAAACAGCACATAGCCTTCAATACCCGTGCTCCAGTCATGAGTATTATTCCACCATGTTTCGGTTATCCCTATAATATCCGGTTTCACTTCCTGCACCAGTAACTCCAGTTCCTCCATCTTGTTACCTAGGCTCCTCGCATTAGTGTACAGACCTTTTAATTTTCGGCGTTTGGCGTCAGTGACATTCTTTCCCCTGTCGTGCAGAGACCTTCTACCACCAGCATCACCCGTTACTCTGGTAGCATACTAGCTTGTAATGTCGTAGAAGTAATTCTATCATGTATGTTGATAGATTGGTGAAGAAGCTAACTGTATTTGCTAGATTGGGACTATCTTTAAACGAGTTTTTGGGTCTTTTTTGGCTATACCTCCTTTAGATGTCTTCTGATGACAAGCACTACTTTTAAGTCTAAGTAATCCTTAGGGTCCATAACGACATCGTATTGAGTGACTAGGCCTACATAACTATTAGTTGACTACATAGAATTCATTACGAGGGAGATTAACCTACTCGTATTACGACTATTATCCTCTCTTGCGTTATATGTATTTGATCCTAGTAGGACTTATAGACAAAGACTTGTTGATGTGGGCCTGCCTAGGTAATATCCCGTTTTTTTATGTATGCTTAGATCACTATGTTAGTTATTGCTTTAGTTATTAATTGTTTTTACTCTTTATTATAGATAGTTAGGAAATGATCTAGCTTTTCCTTCTGTTATTATTGCCTTTGTAAGTTTCTACTCCACTATTCCTCCTTGGATTAAATCTTGGGACCGCAAGGGTATCCCCTCTCACTTTGTTTACTTCCCTCTCCAGGTCATATTCCGGCGTGGAGATCTCCCGAACATCTCACAACCATCTCCCTCAACTTCCTAGTTTAAAGCTAGGCCCTGATGGGTTATCATGTGAATGTTATAGAGCTTTAGCAGAGGAACTGAGCCCCAAACATGCCAGTTTAATAGTTTCCCAGAATGCTCTCAAATTCCAGAATCAATGAGCCAAAGACAAAATCGATTGTGCCTCTTTCGTATAGAGGCATTTCCCTAATAAATAAGGATGTCCAGATAGTTATCACTGGTGTTTCTGAAATTAATTGATACCAGGCAGGGTTTATTCAAAGCCAACAATTAGTGGAGCTATTTAGGGATAAAAATAAAATTATAGATAGAGTAATGGCAGGCTTCAAAAGACCTTCTTAAAGATAGAGAACTTATTAAACTTTATGTGGCAGACAAATGGAATTAAATACTTTAATTGGGAGGAAAGACTCAAGATAAGGAGATTACCCTTGGCAATCTTTGGTATGTGGCCCATCAGGGAAATCTGTTGGCAAGCCGGGCTGCAGCCCCCATTGGCCTGGAACAGCAAACCGCGTCCAGTAGGCGCTGCGATTGGCCGAACCAGCAGACACTGCAGGAAAACAAACCATCCCGGCCTGCCAGAGGATTGCCCTGGCAGGCCACCTGCCAAAGGTTGCCAATCCCTGCCCTAGAACTTCAGTCCATTATTTGGCATTGGGCAGCTTCTTCTTCTGTCTGTGCAGCAGCAAAAGAAAGCCATTCTAAATTAGAGATACAGTCATGGATGAGCTAACATCTCTATTGGATCAACTTTTGTTAGTGAAAGAGACAAGGGGCTTGTCTTCACGTAGAGTGCTGCAGTAGAGTTTTAGTGAAGATGCTAGTATACCAAAAGGCGAGCATAGTTAATCCACCTCCCTGAGAGGCAGTAACTATGATGATGGGAGAAGTTCTCCCATTAACATAGCACTGTCTACTTTGGGGGTTAGACTGGTATAACTGTCACTCAGGGGTATGGAGTTTTCACACCTCTGAGTGATGTAGTTACGCCAATATAAATTTTTAATGTAGATGTGAGCAAGGTTTCAAGATTACACAGCTCTTCTTACAGCTCTGGGAAAGGTCACAGCTAAATACAAGGTGAAACTGATTGTCAAGCATAAAGAGTTAACACATGTTGCAAGAGACCATTCAAGGTGAAGTGGGCAGTTAACATCTTGGCAGTCATAGGACAAAGGAGTGTTAATGGATTAGAGATTGTTGTAATGAGCCATTAATCCAGTGTCTTTACTGAGTCCATGATAATTCAAATTACTATTTCAGTGGTACCTGACACCTGATTAAAAATAAATCCATACACTTGCTGCAGAGAATTTAGAAAAAAATATCTTTTCTAGATGTAGTGGGATAGTTTCTCAACACACAGGAATATTGGCCCAGGATTTTAAACCTCATAGTCAATTTAACTAAGGTGAAATTAGCAAGTGGTCCATTGGTAGTGCTTTTGGCTGTGTTGGAGTAAAAGATCTATCCATTTCATAATGCAAAATTACTCTCAAGCCTCTTAGTATCAGGGTGTTCTGTGGGAGATTTTGGAGGATGAAGGAGTCCCCTGATACTATTTGTGGATCAGGAAAATATAGGATAGTCTCATAAAGGAAAAGTATACAGATGTCCTGAGACAGGGAGGTTGTTTTTTACAGGTCTAACTATCATTTTTGCATTATGAAAATTAGATAAAAGAAGCGTAAACCTGGGAAATACAGATATTTTGTATTACCATGAAACATTTACTGTCTTTGGCCCTTGTTCTAGTAATATATGGAATAAAACTGATGGAAGTTAAATCAGCTCTCACTTCAAAGCCTGTTATAGTGTTGTAATATAATTTGAAATGTAAGAGTGATTTTTTCTTGCATCTGCTTGAATTTTGCAAAATAAAGACAGTTTTCTGTTTTGTATTATGCACTAGTGGATGGCACACCTGAACAAGTGGAGGTTAAGGGGCTAAATTATGTTCTCACCATGACATATCAGGAAGAATTCCACTTGCTTAAATAAAGTTACTTTACTACTATAACCAACAGCAGAATTTAACTCCAGATGTTTATCCAAACCATAACTGAATAACCCATACTTCTTGGAACTGCAGAATTGGGTTCAAAAGCTCATGGGAATGGGCTTTTAAGTGAGATTTTACAGTCAACTCTCTATCAGTTAAACTAGAAATAAAGACCCCCCACATCCATGGTATTTTAAACACATATAGTTTTAATTTGGGCCAGAACCAGAAGATCAACCATGAAACACAAGGTTGGGGAAAGAAATTTAGACATTTGCATTCTGGACCTTCATTGAATATTAGATGTGCAAATGTTAGAGCAAATGTTCTAGTTTTTATTTTATATGCAACTGCAACTCCCTCTCTGCTGGCTCACAGTAGAATTTGAATTCCCTCTGGTACATTTCTAGCCCCTATGCTGTATTATTGTGGTAGCTAGTTTAGAATGCCTGTTTACTTGGTACATTTATCTATTTCAGGGTTTCGTTTAACATTTCACATTAATAGATGTTACAATAGATGTTTAACAGAGTAGAAAAACTTGGAAAAAATGGTGCAGATTTTTACATTTATTTGAAAAACAACATTCAACAAATGTAGAATATTGATTACACCAGAGATCACAAGTCAATTTTATTTTGCTATATTGCAAAATTGTTAGAATAGATTTAATTGTGAATATTGTCCATTAATAAATACTTCCTAGAATGAGTAATTTAAAACAAAACAATGTTCTGCAGGTGCAAAGGACAATTTCTCCACCTTGTCATGGTGCTAAGATATAAATTATATTTTGGTGTCTGATAAAGAGTGCCAATGGTCCTTACAATCCCAAAAATCTGCAAGAAAAGACCTTGTTTCAGTGCCAGTTCATTCAAGTCACTAATTTTTCAGGAGAACAGCTTTTCATAGCTAATTCATTTACCTGTCTACAGTTGTGGGCTACAAGGGATGTTTGTGAGGTCAGGAAAGAAACAAACGTCCTTATTGCAGCATAAGAAACTTAATTGAAACACCAAGTATTGAAATACTTACTAGACTCAAAGCCAAAGGATTCAAACTACTGGCTTTTAAAAGAGACTCTTGCTGTATTTGAAAGCTACTCTTTCACATCTAGAGACCTAGGTTCAGGATTTTACATATGTCTTAAGAGAAATTAGTATGATAATCTAGACTGATGGAGTATGGACTAGCTGCTGTTCCCTTTTGCCACAAATTTACACATGAAAAAATAGAGGTTTGTGAGAACAGTGCACATTTTGGGTCATGCATCCGACTTTGGAATACATGGAACAATTAGTGTGATGATGTAAGTGTTCTTTAGAACAGAACTCTCCCTTTTAAAAGAAAGGGTTTAAGATCTTGTCCCAGTATTGACAGACACAAGTATTCTAATTTTTATCCCTAATTCAGGCCCCAATGCACCAAGCACTTAACCAGCTGCTTAAAGTTAATAATATCCTTTAAGTATCTTGCTGAATCCGGGACTGAAATAGGATTGAAAGTCTCATCATAGGGGTATTTCTGGAAGTATCAGTGCTGTGCATATGTGTTTGCACCGAGGTCGGAAAGGCCTAATATATGCTTAATCTGCTCATAATTTATTAAAGACCAACAGGGGTTAGAGCAGAATAGACAAAGAGACTTGCATTCAACATCTGGATCATTCCAGATGGTGTCCAAACACTTTAGAGAGAAGAATATGAACTTCCAGACTTGCAAACAATGTATATTTCCTATAAAGCAGCTAGGACAGATCTGATTTGAATTCAGTAGAAAGATAGAAAGATTTTTGTCTATGGCCAAGCATATTGTCATGTAACCACTGAGATTGCTGTTATTTTAAAATTAACTGAATTTTGTCCTTACATTTTTCCTTATAAATTAAAAATTTTAAATTAAAATTGATTTATTGAAGTCATAAGTGACAATATATTTTAAAATTAAAAAAAAAAAACAAGTGCACTTACAGGATATGAAACATCCTTTCTTCCAATCTACTCCTTACCCCATATACCCAAAGATCTCTTGACAAATATTTGCAACAGTTATTGACTTTGACTGACTTTAAGGTTACAGGTAATCATTGACTTTAATACAAAAATATTTGATTTTCAAGTGTAGCTATACCAAAAGGAGTTGAGAGCTAGTGAACATGTAGGTAGCAGTCTAGTTCATTACAAATGCATAGAAGTACAAGCCTGATTATTCTTAAGCCTGGTCTACACTACGTGTTTAAACCGATTTTAGCAGCGTTAAACCGATTTAACGCTGCACCCGTCCACACTATGAGGCCCTTTATATCAATATAAAGGGCTCTTTAAATCAGTTTCTGTACTCCTCCCCAACGAGAGGAGTAGCGCTAAAATCGGTATTACCATATCGGATTAGGGTTAGTGTGGCTGCAAATTGACGGTATTGGCCTCCGGGCAGTATCCCACAGTGCACCACTGTGACCGCTCTGGACAGCAATCTGAACTCTGATGCAGTGGCCAGGTAAACAGGAAAAGCGCCGTGAACTTTTGAATTACATTTCCTGTTTGCCCAGCGTGGAGCTCTGATCAGCACGGGTGGCGATGCAGTCCCAAATCCAAAAAGAGCTCCAGCATGGACCGTACAGGAGATACTGGATCTGATCGCTGTATGGGGAGACAAATCTGTTCTATCAGAGCTCCGTTACAGAAGATGAAATGCCAAAACATTTGAAAAAAATCTCCAGGCTACACAGTGCTGCGTGACAAGCGTAACGGAAATCCAAAGAATCAAATGGACGCTCATGGAGGGAGCGAGGGGGTACTGAGGACTCCAGCTATCCCATAGTCCACAGCAGTCTCCGAAAACTATTTGCATTCTTGGCTGAGCTCCCAGTGCCTGTAGGTTCAAACACATTGTCCAGCGTGGTTCAGGGTATAGCTCGTCAATTAACTCCCTCCCCCTACCACGTGAAAGAAAAGGGAAAGAAATCGTTTCTTGACTTTTTTCAATGTCACCCTATGTCTACTGAATGCTGGTAGTAGACGCTATGTTGCAGCAGTGAAGAGCAGTATCCGCTCCTCTCTCCTCCCTGGTGGCAGACGGTACAATATGACTGCTACCCGTCGTCACCATCAGCTCATGAGTGCTCCTGGCTGGCCTCAGGTGAGGCTGGCCAGGGGCACCTGGGTAAAAATAGGAATGATTCCTGGTCATTCCCAGTAGATGGGACAGAACGGCTGGTAACCTTCCTCATTATAGCAACTGGGGGCTGAGCTCCATCAGCCAACTCCCTTTCCTGTGTAAAGAAAAGATTCTGTACTGCCTGGACTATCATAGCAGCGGGATGCTGGGCTCCTCTCCTCCGCACCGCTTAATGTCTTGCCTGGACTGTCATAGCACCGGGAGGCTGCCTCCCCCTCATTTTATCTCACTAACAAGTAATTGTTTCTTATTCCTGCATTCTTTATAACTTCATGACACAAATGGAGGGGGACACTGCCACGGTAGCCCAGGAACGTTTGGGGAGGAGGGAAGCAACGAGTGGGGTTGTTGCAGGGGCACCCCCCATGAATGGCATGTAGCTCATCATTTCTGCGGGATCTGACATGGAGCAGCTGTGCTCTCTGATACACTGGTTCTCTAGTACACTTGCCCCATATTCTAGGCAGGACTGACTATTTTTAGAAACAATAAAGGAGGGATTGACTCGGGCAGTCATTCTCAGTTTTGCCTTTGCGCCCCAGGCCGACCTCAGCCAGGGGCACTCATGATAGCAGCAGACAGTACAGAATGACAGATAACCGTCACCTTACTGCCAATTTACAATGGCAGCAGACGGTACAGAACAACTGATAACCATCTCTGCTATCATGCAAAAGCAAATGAATGCTGCTGTTTAGCGCTGGAGTATCGCCTCTGTCCCCGGCATCCAGTACACATACGGTGACAGTAAAAAAAAAGCTGAACGGGCTCCATGGTTGCTGTGCTATGGCGTCTGCCAGGGCAATCCAGGGAAAAAGGGCGCAACATAATTGTCTGCCGTTGTTTTCCCGGAGGAAGGAATGAGTGACGACATTTACCCAGAACCACCCGTGACAATGATTTTTGCCCCATCAGGCACTGAGATCTCAATCCAGAATTCCAAGGGGTGGGGGAGACTGTAGGAACTATGGGATAGCTACAGAATAGCTACCCACAGTGCAATGCTCCGCAAATCGATGCTAGCCTCGGACCATGGACGCACACCGCCGAATTAATGTGCTTAGCGTGGCTGCATGCACTCGACTTTATAAAATCTGTTTTACAAAACCGGTTTATGTAAAATCGGAATAATCCCATAGTGTAGACGTACCCACAGAGAAGCTGGTTAGAACTCCTCTTCTTGTCCCCCCCTACCCAATTTTCATTAATCCTTTGAGAGGCCATTAAGTCCAGTTTCACTGACTAAATGGAAAAAATACTTCAGGGGATCTCAAATTTGATCTGTTTCATTCAAGTGTAATGAGTTCTGCATTATTTTGCCTATTTGGCAAATTTCCACTTTCACTGTCATTCCTAATCTACATTTGTGTATCAAAAAAGGCTTAAATGATTACTGTGGTTATTTTTTTCCTCATACTTTTTCAAATGCAAGACACCTCACATGCTAGTTTCACTTTACTTGTCAAACCCTAGGTACAGACCCATTGCTAAAAATGTACAGTATTGCCCAGATAAAGACAATGCATTGTGTGTTGCACTTACTACACCTTCCAAGCTAATAAAAATCAGCAACACCGTTGAAGGATGCACACTCACTTCTTGCTCTAATGAATAGACACAAATATCAGAATTTGAGATAAGAACCAAAGGAGTTGCAGGTTTAACAGTGGGAATCACCGGGCTTTGTTACTTATGACAGTCTAATCCCCACTACTCTGCTCGACAGAAAGGGAGAGAATTTGACTCAAAGCCAGGGAGGGGAAGTAACAGTAAAAGCTTAAACTGTGATCCTGTATGGCAGAGCTGAGTTGAAGGAAATAATAACTCATAGCACTAGTGACTGAGAATTATGAAGTAATTATGAAATATTTCAGAAACCTGTGGAAATGACACTAATAGGACAAAAAGAGTTTAACTATAAGTTGCCATTATGGAAATTAACTCTGCCCCACAGGACTATATGTTTGAAACCAACATTTTTAGGTAGATCACAGCTCCCTGAACAAGTAATGCTGTCACTCGGATGTACATCAAACACAGGACAGGAAAATGTGACATAGCCAAGCATTCTATTAAAAGCCTACCCTTGTTAAGCAGCTGAGTAAACGGGGAGCAGAACTGAGTGCAATAGGTTAAGGCATACTCCAGAGCTCTCTTAAGAGAGGGGTTGCCTAATAAAGTGGTCTCTTGCAAAACTTTCGATATATCATCAGTCTAGCCAGATCCTCTCCAATTCACCTGGAGCTATTTCTGTGTCACACAAGGGGTATTCTAGGAAGGAAGAGTGGGCACGGAGGAATGCCCATGTCAGTTTAGAAAGGCAACAGGGAGGTGCCTGCTGCATCCTCACCTTGGTCGTCAGTATTCCTGTCTCAGGAATCTGGAAGGAAACAAAAGAGAAGAGTTAGTGTAATTTATAAAACAGGGTCAGAGAATGAAGTCGCACTCAGCTATGACGTTGGCCTGATTACATGTTGCAAACTCCGGTCTGCCTAAAAACAAACACCAAAATCTATTTTAAAGGTTAAAAGGAGATACTAGCTGACTGGAGGAGATGTGGTGATGCTCATCAAACTCAAGACTGCCAGGCTTAAAGACAGTTGAGGTAGTTGTTGGAAGCTGCCCCCAAACCACTTTCCACTAGGATACAATCTGTGAATGTCACTCCTTAGGATTCATATGTGTTCACAAATTGGGCAGTATCAAAACTCTAGAAGAAATTAGTGAAACTAGCACAATACAGTGCATAGCCTGCTAGCTAGCATCCATGTTTCTCTCGCACCATCATGAGATGATCCCTATCTGGAGAGGACACTCCAGTTTCTTGTCTCAGACAGTCTCCCTTGTGCTTCTCCTCTTCCTTGCCTCTGATCTACTTGGTTTTATTTTTTACATTTGTCCTCACCTCAACACTTGCCTTCCCTTTCTTACTCTTTTTCCAGCCACTTATCTCTCTCAGCTTTGCTCCTTTAACCCTATTTTTGATTTCCCCTGCCTTTTTACCCTTCCTTCTCCTCATTCCTGCCTAGCCTCATTTTTGGCCAGAGACAAAGGCTTTTGGGGTGATACCTCAGGCATTCAGGACTGCCCATGTCAATCTAGGAAGGCAATAGGGAGGTGCCTGCTGCCCCCTCACCTTGGTCGTCAGTATTCCTGTCTCAGGAATCTGGAAGTGTAATTTATAAAGTCCAAGGGCTTTTGGCAGTGCAACCATGAGAGCATCAATAAATAGATTAGAGGAGGAATAGGGAGATGGGTTCCATCCAAGCAGGCTACAAAGAAGGCTCGAAACCCAGAATTATGAGGATTTGTTTAAAAATAAGGAAAAATATGTTGTTTTTCATTTAAAATAACTTCATGTAATAAAAAAATAAGGAAGAAAGAAAGAACCACCCATGGGTGGAGGGATGTAGAGATCAGCCAGGAAAATCTCAAACTTTTCCATTCCCAATTGAAGGTAATAGTGTCCCCTTGTTTTCCCTGTTTTATGTCCCACCTTATTTCTCCCTGACCTCTCTCCCCATTTTGACCACTCCACCAATTATAGTCTTGTCTTTCTTTGATTTTATGTCCTTCCCCTTGTTTTGTCTCTGTTTCTGTTCCTCTCCCCTGTAGTTGTGTTATTCCTCCTCATGTGATCATTAAAGCCCCTATTCAATTTAAGTTTAAGCATGTGCTCAAGTGTTTTTCTGAGTAGAGGTGTGTCATAAACAGATAGTTAAGGGTTAATGTCTCTTTTACCTGTAAAGGGTTAACAAACAGGGAACCAAACACCTGACCAGGGGACCAATCAGGAGACAAGATACTTTCAAATCTCGGTAGAGGGAAGCCTTTGTTTGTGTTTTTTGGGTTTGGCTTTGTTCTCTCTGGGATCTGAGAGTGACTGTACGTACTACAGGCTCTAATTTTCTATTCAAGTAGTAAGTGCAAGTAGAAAGGCGGTTTCGTCTTTTTAATTGGTTTTCTTTATTTGCAAATGTGTATCTGGCTGGTAGAGTTCTAATGTGTATTTGGCTGGAAGTATTTTAAATTGTATTTCTGCTAGAGGAGGCTTTTTCTCCAGTTTCTATAAGCTGACAGACCCTGTAATATTCCATCTTGAATTTACAGTGATTTTCATTATTCTTTTATTAAAAGTTTTGCTTTTAAGATCTGTCTGATTTTTTCCCCTTGTTGAGGCTCAAGGGAATTGAATCTGTACTTAACAGGGAGGGAGAAGGGTGGAATCCCTTTGTTTTAGGTTCATGGAGCTTGAATCTGTATATCTCTCCAGGAGCCCAGGGAGGGAACACCTGGAAGGGAGGAGAAGGGGAGGGAAATGGTTTATTCCCCTGTGTTGTAAGACTCAAGGAATTTGGGTCTTGGGGTCCCCAGGGAAGGTTTTGGGGGGACCAGAGTGTATCAGGCACTGGAATTCCTGATTGGTGGCAGCTTATCAGATCTAAGCAGGTAATTAAGCTTAGAGGAATTCAGGCTAGTATCCCAACTTTTGGACTCTAAGGTTCAGATTGGGGAAAGATACTATGACAAGGTGCTTTGCTGGTTTGTAGGTCTTTTACTTGTGAAAAGCAAAATGTAAAAAAAAAAAACACTCCAAAAACACCTATCACCAGAGTGGAGAATTTTGGTTTTGTAGCAATTTACTCTCACTCTGTGGTTAACATGAACACGTGTTAATCGCTACTCATGGCGCCTGGCAGTGGAAAGTCAGATTTTGTCTATATCTGGGATTAACCCTGATTTAGCCTTTAGGGATTAATTGAGACACACTGGTGCAATTCTCTGTTATAGAAAAGGAAAGCCATGATTTGCACTGGTTAAGCTTACCCCTGCACTGACTGATATCCACCAATGGCTGAATCCCAAACACAGACAAGTCATTGGCACACTGCACAACATGCACTTCTGTTTCCTATTGAAATAATTTGGTAAAAATCACACGGAGCCTCTCCCACTTGATTTTGTTCCTGTAAGCCGTTCTAAACCATTAATTTAAATTGATGTTTCTAACTTGGGTATTTACACTACTGAGATCATTTGAATCAGTCGTTTTCATTATTTCTACAAAGTCATTGGATTCAGCAGACTCTCACTGGAATTGAAACAGCTGCTTTATAGAACAGTCCCTAACTCCATGTATTGATGGGGAGATCTGAGAGGAACTTGAAAAGAAACACTAGAGCAGAAGTGCATGTATGTAGGGGAAGGCAGACTTGGCCCATTCTATTTGACTTGGTTTGATTTAGTAACATTCATGGAGGAATTGAACAAAACCACATAAAATGGTTTATTCTTTTTAACAACATTTCAAGATAGTAGAAGACTGAATTCACTGCTGGAGAACTCGCTCATAGCTGGGCATGGCATACCACCTCTGTCTGACAGTTGCTCTGGTCCTGTGATTGTCTCTCTTCTCACAACTCAGCCCTCCAGCCAGGTTACGTTTTAGTACCTCCCAACCTGCTCCTTCAAGGTGTACACAAAGTCAAACAAATAATCTCAATCCTTATATCTGATGTTCAGCTACAACTCTCAGCCCTTGGTCATTACACCCTTGTCTGAAACAGGTCATCTTTATGCCAGGGAGCTTGACACCACTTTCCCAATAGCTGGTAGGGACACCCTGGTTCTCCACTATCCTGGATTCAAGTCCAGGAACCCTGTACCAGCAGCTTAGGTCTGTCCTCTCAGACTCTTTGCTTCTATTTCCTTGGACTTATTCCTACCATAGATTCCCTTCTCCCCTAGGATTTATCCCCACAGCCTTCCTAGGTTCATCCCTCTTTCAGGGCCAGGAATCTCCCAGCAAAATCCCAATATTACAAAATGTAAACCAACTTCTGCCCTCCTCAGGGTCTCTCCTTTCATTCCTCTTAAGTTTCTCCTACTCTATTCCTGAATTAAATACCTCTCAGAGTTCTCTCCCTGGAAGTCTGGTGCTCACATTTTTATAAGGACTTGTTTGCTCTGACTGGTAGCTACTCCATGTCTCTGCTGGTCTTTTACTTCTCTACTCAGAAGAAGATTCCAACATGTCCCCCTGGTTTCTTCTTCAAACTCACCAATCTTAGTGCACTCTAGTGTCAAGAAGAACTGCAAAGTTCTTTCCCTTTCTGCCTAAAATTCCCTTCTTTTTTTTTCTTTTCCTGTCATTCTATGGCAAGGGAGCCCCAGCATGCAAGGTGGTGCCCACCACGTACCACAACAGTAGTCCTTTAATTCAAAAGGTCACTTTTCTCCCCTTTGCCCTCATGAACTGAAGCACAGCATCAGAGAGATCCTCAGACTGGCAAGTTGCATTTTGAAGTGATAAAATAGCAAGTGATGTCAGTCTCTCATTGGCCATTGTCAATCGAAGATATGTTTTAATGAGCCTGAGCTTGGAAAAGATGTGCTCACTACTTGTGACTGTGACCAACAGCATGAGCAAAATCCTCAAAGTTATCCGCACATTAGGAAAAGTGCCCTTTAGCTCTGCATCATGAATGAATTGGAGAACTAGGAGTGGAGAGTGCTTCCCATGTTGCAAGATGTGATAAATGTTGTCCAATTCGATATAGAGGTCTTTATCATTGATGTCTGAACATTCTCGATGTGTCAGCATCCAGTGAAGGCCCATACAATGGTCCAGGCGTGTTTTCCTGCTAACTGGCAGCTTACTAAGGTCACCTCTCACTCAGGTCCTTTCATGGTGCTTCATTTGTCCAAACCTTTCTTTGATGGACATCCGAGCAACATCAACGAGCAAGCAAAAAAACTTCCTCTTGAATTTTTCTTCTGAGCTTCCCATCACCACAATTCTGTCCTGGTAACCAAACTGTATCTTCTTCCAATGAATACAAGTTTCCTTGAAGACACACTCATTCAATGTCATTTCTTTGGCAGCTGTGATGGCATCTTAAAATACGCTGTCTCCCTAGGCCACAACGAAATCAAGGCAGCTTATCATCAAAGTAATAGCAGTCATGATGTTAATCAACTGAGTTTGCAATGCCTTGCTTACAACATTGATTTGGAACAGTTGTTCCAAATCACAACTGAGACCATAAATTTGAAGTCAGTGATCTGGTTTGCCTGGCTGTTGTGTCTTGTGTTGAATTCTGGACTCAGTTTTACTTGACTGCACTAGTACCATCAGGGCCTTGTAAACCTCAGTGACTTGGTACCTCACTTGCCTTGTGCTGTCAATGTGGCTCTCCCATCGAGTGTCACTTAGTGGCTTCCTGGGCAGATTTGTAATATTGTCCATGAGGATCTTCCACCTGATAGTTGATGCTGAAAAGAGGAAGTATATCCTTTTCAGTGCTCCAAAGAGAGATACTGAATCTAAAGAAGATGACGATGCATCTAACATAACCAGGTTGAGGGAATGGCAGCCATAAGGCATGAAGAAAGCTCTTGGATTCAGTGCAAGGATCCTTGCCTGGACACCACTGTTTCTTCCCTTCACGTTCACACCATTCTCATAGCCTTGGCCGCAGCGGTCCTGAAGTTTTATTTTATTCTCATTCAAAATATTCATGAACACTTCTGTTAGGCCTTTTCCAGTAGAGTCATCCACAGACCAGAAAAAGATTCCTTTGCTTGGATAGAGCAATCCTTGTCATCAAAAAATCATACTGTAAATGACACGTTTTCTCTGTGACTAATGACAGGAGTGTGGTCCATTACGGCATAGTACTTTGCTTTCCAGAGCCACATCAATATGTTATCAAGCATCTTCTTTGCCAAAAGGTCAAATAATTTGTTTTGAATTGTTTTGCTGCTCCATGGCTTCCTGACAAACTACTTGATTTAGGTGCTCATGCATGACATTGTCGTATTTCCCAAGGAGCTCTACTAAACTGAGGAAATTACCATTATGTTCAGTGAACAACTTATCTGACAAGTCCTGGAATGCCAAATTATTCTTTGCAAGGAAGAGAGTAATTGAGATCAGATGTTTGAGCATATTACTCCAATGCTGGTTTTTTACATTAATAATGCACTGATTTTCTGTGTCTATGCATTTATTTAGTTTGAGCCTGGACTCAACCTCCTCCATTTGGAGTAGGCCGTAAAATGTCCAGGTGACTTTTCATGTTGCTTTAGAGCATCAGCTAAATTATGCCAGTAAGTGTATCTAGAAAATTCAAGCAACGGCTTGGCATTCTTGTCAAATATTTTGCAACAAAACCAGAAAACTTTGTCAGCCAATTTTGGGTAAACTAGCCAACTCCGATTCAGTTTCTCACCATTCTTGAGAACTCTTTCACAGTGTGACTTTCAGAAGTGTCACTTCTGATCCTTTACTGGAAACATCATATCATTGATTTTGCCCAGCCCATTCAGAATTGTATGGTCAATATCGCAGAGTTGAGGATCGCTGGACATAAAGCAGGATCTGACGTATTGATTTGTGGTTTGCAATTTTTCTCACTGCTGTTTCTATCATGCAAGGTTGATTCCTATTTATCATTTCTCTCTTTTTCATGTAAACTAATTTTTCTTTGTCATTACTCTCCTTTTCATGTGAGCTACATTCTTCTTTATTATCACTCTCCTTTATGCCACCAGGAAAACTGGACAATATTCCATCACTTTCCTCACATTTCCATTCCTTATTGTCAGGTAAATTTGCTAATTCCTTCGTAATAGGACTTCCATCATTTACTCTTTGTGCCTCAATTTCTTTTGAATTGGGATGATCGCTACTACCTTCTTCAGGGGCATTTTTTATTTTCTACAGAGAAAAACAGACAGTATTAGGGAGAGCAAAAGTCTGTTACGCAGTCTTCATCAAACATTATGTGTTAAGTTTGGCAAAAGAGGTAACAGTATTTCTTTGATATTGTTGCATAGATGGGGGTTGATAGCTATTTCTGGTGTCTCATTAAATATGTCCTACTTACATTCTTCAAGTCTTAAAACACAAGTATACTTTCACAATTACACAATAAAACAAGTTTCACAATATTGCAGCTGGGCTCTCACTTTGTTCTTATATCTCACTGACTGGCAATGCCCTGCCGCTTATGTGAGGGCATGGCTGACCACATTCTAGGAGGATCAAGAAAAATATAGTTCTCAGAAAGTCTGGAAGGTTCCACAAGACTCTACAAAAGTCCAGAACATTCTAGGATGTTAGCGAAAAATGAACCCACATATAGTATACCTGAATCGTTTTACTTCAAACGTTCTATTTTCCCTTTTGTCACTAACAACAAAAACAGCACCCCAAGTCTGATGCTTCCCAAATCTGGCACCCCAGATGGTCACCTGGGCCATCTGCCCCTAAATCTGGCCCTGAGAGTGCACATAATCCATCTTTGTGTCTATTTATTTGAAAAAATATTTTTGTTTAAACCATAATGGCCAATTAGTAATCTAAACAAAGTCACTTTATTTTTTCTGTCCTGGTCCTGAAGTACAGTATCCTCAACTCTAGGACACAATTCAAAAAAATTTCTCTCTCTTTTTTCATTAATCCAATTTTTTTTGACATCTCTCTTTTAAATTTTTCTGTACTAGGTTTTTTAAATTCTATTTACTCAAGGGTATTTCTATGTCAGTCTTTTCAGTTCTTACAGTGTTTTAGCTGCTTTGTCCACCATTTCATTCCCTGTTATTCTGATGTGCACTGAGATTCAGGCTATGCTACATGTATCTTCATCTGTACTAATTGTTATTAGAAATATAATTTAATTGATTAAATCACTTTGACATACTTAGACACCCTTTTTTATTGCCGTAAGGCCTCAGATTGAATAAAAAAATGACCATCGCTGCTAGGCGTACATCCCAGATCCAATTTAGTGCTAGCATAATTACTACTAGGTCAGCTGTCATGACAGCCACAAAATCAGAAAGTCTTTTTGATGTACTGATTCCAGATTTTGGCATACAATATGCTGTCCCTATTCTTTCTGATTTTTCTTTTTTTGGACTCATCTGTATGTATTTGATGAAACTGACTCTACTTTTCATCTATATACTAATACACTTCATTTTTAGTATCTACTGTCTTTTTTACCCTTAAGTTTATAAAATAAATCTAACTCCGTGTTTGGGCACGCAACTTTCCATCCATAACTAATTATCCCATGACTAAAAGTTTTGACATTATTTAGCTTTTCCTTGTCTTTCAGCTTCTGCACTCACACCACCTTGAATGGCATATGGATTTCTAACATCATGTGTGATAGTTCACCTATCAAATTCTGAACAAGCCTCATATGCCTGTATAGTACTTTCATCATTACAATTCGTATTAACTTTGGCCCAGAAAGTTAGACTGAATAGTTTCAAACTCCCTTCTTCTCCAGACATCCTCTGCTTATAGTACCACTCAGCTCTTCTCCAGTTAGGCTCCCTCTTTAATTACCTGAGCTGTCCCACTCTCCTGGTACTGGCCTCTCAGTTATTGCATAACCTTTTGCTGGGAGGAAGTTGATGATAGAAGAGTCTGGGGACTCTGCAACAAATGTTCATTTGCTTTTGCTAAACATCCCACTTTATAGGTGGGCACAATGCCCAGGTACCACCTGGTACCTCTTGGGGGGCTCTGCTATGATTTGGAGCAGGACAATACAGCAGGGATTCTGGAGTACCTGGTTTGGGGCAGGGCATTTCTGGGCCACCACAGGGCATGCATCTATGGGGGAGTAGTCTGGGGAGTACAGGAGATCAGGATAAGAAAACTAGCACAATGGCTGTTTGAATTTACCTGGAGATTTGCAGGGTCCACAGCGTAGCACTGGCAGGGAGAGGCAGGGGGCTGAGGTGCCAAAAGGAGCTCCAGTAATGGCTGGACTAGGAGAGAACAAATGAGGATTGTTGACTTAAAATGCTCTTCTATTCAAACAGAGTCTCTCTAAACAAGAGAACTGGATTATCAGAGGAGAGGTCACCTAGCAATGAAGTCAGCTGGTAGGTGTCTTGAGACACCAAGGGAGGCTGTTCAGGAGGTCCTTGACAGAGGGGTGGGAATATTACAAAGGACAGAAAATGGTCTTTTCTCTTCCTGCTTCAGCCTTTTCCCACCCTCTCATGGTGAGAAGATGACGCCTGATGAGGACATAATCTTCCTGAATACAGATGGATTCCCAAAGAAAGAGTGAGCTAATGAGGATGTTTTCTAAATAGTCTGTGCTCTCTGCTTTATATATTAAGTATAAGAGTAGTGATGTTGGAATTCTGTAGGCAGCCTCTGTGTGAGTTATGTAGTTTTTTGAAGGATTAGATTTATGCCAGTGAACACCTATTGCAAACCCACAAAAATATTTCCATCAATGATGATTGAAATATACGGAAAGGGAAAACAAGAAAAATGCTGCTTGAGAACTTACTAGAGTTTGATATAAGGATATTTACTTTGTATATTTTGAAATGATGATGGCAACTTGTGTTTATATGGTTATAAGGTTTAATTTGAATCTCAACAGCTGCTGTCATTAAATAATTATTGTCTGATCCTGTTTAGCCCACACAATTTCCTGCAACTATGAATATTTAAATCAATAAAAATTGAAAAATGCTTAAAAATAAAGATTGATATTGTTCATCAAAATTATATATATCGATTGAATTCTGCCAAGCCTAGGTATATGGTTCACTTACAGGTTGCTGTCTGAGAGAATTAAACTGGCACCCAGAAAGCTCACACCTTCAGTGGGATTCTGGGAGAGGGTCTGTGTTAAACTGCTGGCGTATCTTGAAGTTCATCATTGAACTTGGGGGCCTAAGGTAGATAAGATGAAAGGCTCCATTTCTGTGAAGAGGTAGCAGACTGAGTGTCAGTGATCCGGAAATATGTCAGAGAGGCCAAGGAGGGGAAACAGTGCTGCAGCCTGCTGAAACCCAGGGAAGTTTTAAACCCCCACAGATCAGAGATTGGATTTTCACCAAAGTGCACAGCAGGGGGACCATGGCTGTTTTTTGACAGTTTCACAGTGAAATAAATATATATTTTGATTGTTTCAAAGAATTAATATCAAAGTTTTCATCTACTGTGTGCAGTGGAAAGGTACAAGGTGAAAACGTGGCTCCTCTGAAGGCAATGGGTTTCACGTATTGTCTATAATCTTGAGCTTCTGGAATTAGCTTTGACTCTTTCAACCCCTGTGTTAGGAGTTGTTAGCTTTACAATCAGAAGAGTGTGTCTGTCTACAGAAAAACCTCTTTTTAAAAGTTGCTTTCTTCATTCACCTACACTTGCTTTTTCCTTTGTTATATTTAATTATATCATCCCACCAGGCAGACGGGAAAGAAAAAAATTAAGCAAACATGTTCCACTTCAGAACTTGCTCTTGTCCAAAAGGTGTAATTATGACTAATAAATACAACCACACTGTGATTTAATTAACAATTAAGAGTAAAACAAAACAGTAAATCTGTTATTTCTTTAATATATAAAAGACTGGTGCTATCTTTTATCTGGGAGCTGCAGCGATAAAAGATAAAGTGTAGCTACCAGACAGTCTTAGCATATCATCTCTGGACTACAGAGTAGGACTCTGCAAACGTTGCCTCTGCAGGCATTAACTGGGGGTGTCAAATGCTCTTTTCAAAGCTGCTCTGAATCTCTAGGATTTATTATTCATGAAACCCTTCCTACAGTCTAAACACTTTTAGGGTGTTGTCAGCTATTCAGTATCTAACACTTTTGTGTCTTTTTCAGAAGCTTTGTTAAAGGGAAGAAGCAAGATAGCACCTTCAAACGTGGGTGATGCTGACTCGACCCGAATCTGCTTTACCTATGGGTGTCTAAATGTCCTCCTGTGCATAGATACCACGCCTTTGTCAAATTAGTTTACCTTATCTATCATAACTACAGCAATCCATTGATGTTTGGGAAATCAGGACTAGCACATTGTTCCCTCCCTCTCCTTCCTTTGTAGACCAAGTACAGGGCCTTGGGGAGGGTGGAAGCTGAATATGCAAGGACTATTGGTCCCCTCCATGTCCAGATTTGGGGACACAAAGTGGCTCTGAAACTAACATTGTTGGAGTTTGGCTCAGCAGAGCCTGTGCTCCAGGAGACCATGCTTACAGCACAGATGAGAATAGGTCCAAGTGCTTTGCTACAACTATCGTAGCAGTGGTAAGCACACAGAGCACATGGAAGAAGAGCTTTTTCATAGCCACACAAAAAGAGCTGTGAAATTACTGCACTCCAAGGATGGGCTAGACATGGGAGGGTGATGTTAGCTGCTTCCCATCTCAAACTGCAGAGACATGGAAGATTGGTTTGGTAGTGCAAATCATGTGGCCAACAACAGAACCTGAATCCAAACTTCTGAATTCTTTCACTTCTTTAATGATGACCAAAAAGGGGTGGGAGGAAGGGAGGGAAGGGAAGGGAAGAAAAATATTTAAATAAAAGGAAGCCATTTCTCACAAATTCAAATCCAAAATATATTTCCTAGGAGTACTGCGGAAAGGTATCTGGGGGTCATAGTGGACCACAATATAAATACAAGTCAATAGTGTAACACTATTGGAAAAAAGCGAACATCATTCTGGGATGTATTAGCAGGAGTGTTGTAAGCAAGACAAGAAGTAATTCTTCCGCTCTACTCCACGCTGGTTAGGCCTCAACTGGAGTATTGTGTCCAGTTCTGGGCACCACATTTGAGGAAAGATGTGGACAAATTGGAGAAAGTCCAGAAGAGAGGAACAAAAATGATTGAGTCTAGAAAACATGACCTATGAGGGAAGATTGAAAAGAGAAGACAGAGGGGACATGATAACAGTTTTCAAGTACATAAAAGGTTGTTACAAGGAGGTGGGAGAATAATTGTTCTCTTTAACCTCTGAGGATAGGACAAAAAGCAATGGGTTTAAACTGCAGCAAGGGACGTTTAGGTTAGACATTAGGAAAAAATTCCTAACTGTCAGGATGTTTAAATACTGGAATGAATTGCCTAGGGAGGTTGTGGAATCTCCATCATTGGAGATTTTTAAGAGCAGGTTAGATAAATACCTATCAGGAATGGTCAAGATCAGTGCTTCTCAAAGCCGGTCCACCGCTTGTTCAGGGAAAGGGCGGCCAGCACATCTCTTGGCCCACACTGCTTCCCGCAGGCCCCATTGGCCTGGAGTGGCAAACCACAGCCAGTGGGAGCCGTGATTGACCAAACCTGCAGATGTGGCAGGTAAACAAACTGGCCTGGACCGACAGGGACTTTCCCTGAACAAGAGGCAGACTGGCTTTGAGAAGCACTAGTCTAGATGATACTTAGTCCTGCCATGAGTGCAGGGGACTGGACTAGATGACCTCTTAAGGTCTCTTCCAGTCCTATGATTCTATCTCTGCCTTTTCCACTGATTTTTCCTCTCATATCAGGCTTCATGTCTCGCTATTATGCATGACTGTTCAAGGGACATCATTGATGGAAATTTGGGATGAAATCCAGTCCCCATCAAAGTCAGTGGCAAAGCTTCCATTGACTTCACTAGGGGCAGGATTTCATCTTGGTTTCTGTTAGAACCTGTGAGAATAGGTGTGATTCTGATTCCCACGGGTTCATGCAAACCCTGTTTTTCAGGTTTTGTTCCAGACTTGTTTGTATCCCTTTGAATATCAATTTTAATTTGAACTCAAAATGTAAATCAGTCAAATACATTTATTCATAGGGTTTGCATCCAGAACCATAAACTAACTCAAAATGATGTGAAGGTTCAACCAAGTTCAGAACTCATTCCAGGTTCATCAAAATGTTCACAGAGATTTAAGAACATTTCATGACCTTAAGCAGAGATTTTGGTTTGTAGTGACACTCAAAACAAGGCAAGTAACCAAAACACCTGAGTGTCACTTTGTGTCAAGTAAAATTCAGGAAAATGAGCTAAAAGAGATGGAGAGTGATTTATAGAGATGATAAATCAACTGCTTTTGGTTTCTCAGTACAAACCTCTAAATATATAACCATAATGATGAATAGTATTCTGAAGGTCAGGGCTGCATAGTCTAAAGACCTCTCAAATACAATGCACTTTTCAGATATGTATAGAAACAATTAAATGTTATCCATTTGTTGAAGATGAGTTATGACCTTGACAATGCTGATATCTATGTGTTTTCTTTGGGTAGGCCCAGGCATATTGCAACAAAAAGCAGATTATGCAACAGCAACAATGGCAAAAGACAGTTGCAGAAGACATTAATTCATAATTTCTGCTGTTTGAGGATTCTTCACCATTATCACTGAGTCAAAAATTACAGTCAAGTGTACTTGTACCACATATCTCCAATAGTGCCTTACTTGCTACCCTGACCCATCAGTGAGCCATAAAACTTAAAAAAGAAGCAGGGTTGAAAAATGCTAGCCCATGCACATATTTCCCTAGCACAAGGTCATGACTCAAACAAAATTACATTCAGTATTACTTCCACAATGATTTTGTATTAGGGCTGTAGTGGGGCGGACTGCCTCACTCCCTGGGAGGATGGGCTGTAGCAGCCCAGGGAGCCTGCGCAGCCCAGGAGCCAATCAGGGCCCAGATTGGAGGGACCCAATCAGGGTCAGGCTCACCCATATATAAAGGCTGCCCAGAGCAGGAGTGGTCAGTCTGTTCCAGGCCTTTGACAGGGGAAGGTCAGTCTCCAAGCGGGAGACTAGCACTGTGGAGTGGAGTGGAGTGGAGTGGAGTGGAGTGGAGTGGAGTGGAGTGGAGTGGAGTGGAGTGGAGTGGAGTGGAGTGGAGTGGAGTGGAGTGGAGTGGAGTGGAGTGGAGTGCTGGGCAGGCTCAGGGAGGCTAGAAGGCTCTAGCCTATAGCTGCCAGGCTGCAGGCCCTGAAAGGAAGGGCCTAGCAGATGCAAGGGGCTGTAGGGGAAGCAGCCCAAGAAAGTAGACAGATGAGGGGAGAGAAGAAGGACAGTGAGGCTGCTGCCAGAGGGTCCCTGGGCTGGGACCCAGAGTAGAGGGTGGGCCTGGGTTCCCCCCCCCTTCCTCCTTGCAGTACACCCAGCCATTAGCTGTAGGGCGTGGCCATTATAGACTACGCCCGATCCCTGACAAGAGAGATTAGACATTGGGGTGTGTGGTTGCACGTGGTGTCTGGAGTGGAGGACTGCTGATCACCAATCCCCGGAAGGGGGTCCAGATGGACTAAGGAACACTGCCGGAGGGCAGTGGCCTCGAAGAGGATGCTGCTGAGCAGGGAGCAACACGGGTCCAGTGACAACAGCAGAGGGCAGAACAATGAATGGGACACTACCAGGAGGGGGTGCTTCACTGGAATTGAGCTAATTCCCGGAGTCACCAGCAGGAGGCGTTGCGGGTGGTGAGTCCCAACCTGTTTACAGGGCCTACTGGTGCTCATATCGTGTAGGGCACCACACATACACATGACCAGATGCTGCCTGGACCTTACCTGGGTGTGCTTGGGAGGGAATACGGATCTTCCTTTTACACAGTACACAAAAGAGCCAGGCAGAATTCTAGTCCCTGTCCACAATGGAACACAAGGACTGCTCTCTCCCTGAACGTGCACAGTGATCCAAAGAGGGCAGAGGCCTGGCATGAAGGAGAGGGGAGAAGGGCATATGCTGCATCCTGTGAAGGAGTATAACAGTACACACAATCTCCAGGCTCTGTATGTCTGCTTAGCATTTTGGAGCAAGCGGCAACAAGCCTCCTAGCCTGGGACAGGGGACTTGGGCTAGTGAGGCTCACGTTCCAAAAATATTTGTGTGCACAGCACTTTGAAGTTGCAGCTTGTGCTGGAGCTCAGGCTCTGAAGTCTAGGGAAGGGGGTGGGCTTCAGAGCCCAAGCCACAACTTCAAAGCGCTGTCTACACAGCTATTTTTAGATTGCCAATGCTGGCCCTGCAAACTCAAGCTTTCACTGAAAACTCTAAAGCTGGCAAATTTCAAGCAGCTCTAGATCTCAGTGACTTTTTAATTATGAAATTTTTGAAATCTAAAAAAAGAGAGAAATTCACATTTTAACCATCTAATATCTATCTATGTTCCTAATCTCTAGCTAAACATAGATACAGACATAGATAATCAACTTATTTTATTTTGTAACTGTCAAGTTAGACACTCAGCTCAAATTCTCAAAGGTATTTAGGTACCTATCTCTCACTTATTTCATCTGGGCCTAACATCATACTTAAAGCATCTGAACATTGTTCATTAATTTTCAACACTCTAATCCAATATTAACATTTGATTAAAGATGGATTGATTTACTAGACTTTAGTTTTCAAATCTTTAATCATTGAATAGTTAATACTTAAATATTTGCACACAGAACAAGATCTAGGAAATGTATGGTTTTACTAGAATCTGTTCTCTGCTTTCTTCCTTTTTCTTCTCCCTAACATAATTTAAGGTGTTTAGCCACTACAGTTTTGGGCCCGAATCATCAGTGCCCTGAACCCTTGGATTTCTTATGCCAGTAAAAAGTAAATGCAAAATGGATGTAGAATACACCAAACTGATTTGAGGTTGTTTTATACCTCTTTTACATTCCCTTTGCACCAGTGCAAAAGACTATGCAAAATGCAGGGCAAGAGAATCAGGATCTTCACAGATTAAGATAACTGAATGACCTCTGACCTTGTCACAGTGAAAGTACCTATGGACTGCCTGTGTCGTCTTGTTTTCCAGGGTTCTGCTTTTGGTGTATTCAGTTCATGTGGCTTCACTAATCTTATCCTTGTAAAATAGAGTTAAGTCAACAGTAATTTTGATTTGTTTATTTTATTTATTTGTAGAGCAGGGATTATAATGTTAATAAGCAAAAAACTGCACTTAGTTGGAATAGTGTGGACACTATAGGGCAAGACTGAGGAGAATCGGCAAGGATGGAGGAGCCCTGTCAGGGGAAATGCATGAGGCATATAACTTCTTTCTTGAGAATTGCACTAGCTTACTTTGTTGAAAAACTGTGTTAAGCCATGTGCTTTTTACTTGTAACTTTTTAGGAAAGCAAATACTTATTCTGGCTAGAGCTGAGAGAATGAAAAAACACACCAAGGACTAGACTGGCATTCAGCCACCAGCCTTGATTAGAGAGGAGGGCACAGCCACCCCATTCTAGGAAGAACTCCAGGAGGATTGTGCTAATACGGCTCCCTGCTTTGGGGCTGTGCAGAATGTTACCCACAGTGAACTAGCACCATTCTGCAAACTGGTGTAGAGGGGAGATATGGCCTGCCCCTGTTTTGCTACCTGGTTTTCTGAGGGGAGCAGACATGAACAGTAGCTCAAGTAGCAGTAGCTCCTGAGCAGCTAGGCAAATGGAGAGTCTTCTTGCTCTGCATGGCCAACCAAGGGCAACATACAGTCTGGCCTCAAGTGAGCAAGGCTTTGGTGCCTTGTAGCCATACAAGAGCTTCTAGTTATACAATGTGTCCCAGATTATACCTGCGGGTTGGATTCTGATACCCTTGATTATGGTGAGTAGTACCTTACTTCACGAGCACTCTCAGTGAAGTCCCTGAGATTACTTGCATAAGTGTTCCCCAGAGAGCTCCACAATCTGGTCCTACAATTTAAAAGCTGCTTCTCTATTCACTCAAAACTCACTGAAGTTTGTGCTTGTCCTAGCATTAGAATTAATCTGCTTATTGTAGCTGAATTCCATCGAGACTCCACCAGATGCTGCCTATTCACTCTTGACATTCTGAGACAGACAGGAAAGAAAGGAGACAGACCAAGAACATATGTAGTAGCGTGCATTACTGATAGAAAGGAAAGTTATGACATTAATGATTGGTACAAGAAAGAGAATATATGTGGGTGTGATGAGGCAATTGTATGAACAATGTAACCAGCTATGATGAGGTAAGAAGGTCACTTTTCATTGACAGTCATCTGATTTGCACTCAGACTGATCTCCTGTAAATCTGAACATCGTACCAGTACAGTTATGATACATAAACCTTCACATTACTGTAAGGTAATGAACCACTTTCAGATTTCTTTGCATCCTGTGGAAACAAGCTAGTCGCTGCTGGTGAGGTTCTCAGTGCTATGGTGTGCAAGATGTCATGCTATATTGTATGACTCGGAGAGATAACATCTGACACCACAAGAAGCATAGCACTATGGTATATAAAAGTTGTTTACTGTGCCCCAGTGGTCCCCACATTTTTCACATTGCACCCCCTTTACCAGGGGCGGCTCCAGGCACCAGCGCAGCAAGCGGTGCCAAGCCACGGTGGGCAGCCTGCCGGTCACTGTGAGGGTGGCAGGCAGGCGGCTTGCAGCAGCATACCTGCGGGAGATCTGCCGGTCCCATGGCTTTGGCGGCATGTGACCAGTGGACTGCCCACAGGCATGCTTCTCAAGGCCACCTGCCTGCCATGCTTGGGGTGGCAAAAAACATAGAGCCGCCCCTGCCCTTTACCCCAGTCTATGCCCCCCCCACTCCAAAAGACGTGGCTGGAATCCAGGGCCAGGAGCAGAACTGCAGTTCCTGGCGGTGGAGGGGGGGCATGAATGAGATAAGGGGGCCAAGGCTGGGGCTGGAGCCACGGCTGGGCAGGGAGACAGGGGCTAAAGCCACAGCTGCAGCTGGGTGTGGGTCTTCATCCAGGACCAAGAGCAGAGCCAAGCCCGGGGTCTGGGATCGGGCTGGGACTGGAAGTGCAGCCCCTGTTGGTGCCGGCAGCTGGGGTTGAAAGGAGAGACATGGTCAGGGCCAGCAGCCAGGGTCAGGCCAGGTGCGCAACCATGGCCAAGCCAAGAGCCAGGGGCTGAGGCTGGGGCCGTAGCTGGGTGTGGGTCGCAGCAGAGCTAGGGGCAAAGTGGGGTATTGAGATGGTGCCAAATTATTATGAATTGCTGTGACTGATTTGAATAAATATGGCAAGTATGAGTTTGGTATGACTTGTTATGTCTAAATCTGCTAGAGGATTCTGAGAGCAGAATTCTCTTAGTATTAGATAAATGATGTGGGAAATTACTGGAAGTGCTGAAACTGCACTGGAATGGTTAATAATGGCTCAATCTGCCTGTACATTTCAACATCGAACATTGGAATATCAGGCGGGGAACCAGCTTGCAAAGTGTGATTTTACATCTCCTTTATCAGTGGGCTTGGTAGAACCTGATCTAGGTTAAATTGACCACTCTGGATGGCATCACACTAAGAGCTTAAGTGAATGCTTCATGAGAGGTTAAACACTGATTGAACTTTGGTCTGTCTGCTTTGCAGTCCCTTCTAAAATATGAGATAAATAATCAGTGATGAATGCCCACAGGGCATATTTCTAGACATATTACTCCTTTGAGAACACAAGATATAAATGCTAAGCAAAGTAAATTATTTAAGTTAGTTCCCCAATTAACTTCTGAAGAAGTTCAAGACCATGAGACAGAAGTCCTTGGGTTAACCTAGACCCCACTTTGAGGGACCTTTGTGGGATTCTAGAACCAGAAGAATTCAAGGTGACCTAGACCAGGGTAGGCAACCTATGGTATGTGTGCCAAAGGCAGCACTCAAGCTGATTCAGTGGCACTCACACTGACTGACACTGCCTGAGTCCTGGCCACCGGTCCAGGGGGCTCTGCATTTTAATTTCATTTTAAATGAAGCGTCTTAAACATTTTTAAAACCTTATTTACTTTATATTGTGACAAGATGGTCAATGTAGTATGGTGGGTCCTGCACTTTTCTTGGCAGAGGACTAAGATGCCACCCCTTGCCCCTGCTCTTGGGGCACCAAGGGCACCACTAGTGGCTCAGGAAGGTGGTAAAGGAAGGAAGCAGGGGAGAGGTCTGGATTTGCTCCTTACTCTGAGCCCCAGCCACTCTCAACCCCTGTGGATTCTTACCTTCTTCCCCCTTGGGTGGGGAACCTTCAGTCTTTAAATGCTGGGAGAGGAAGTCTGCCTCCCCTACTGGGACAGGGTCTCCCTTACTCTGGTTTTCTGATCTTTCAAGTCTCACAGCACACCTCCAATCTCCAGTCCTCTCTCCTTCCTCCTTCTCTCATGGCAGGGGAGGTTTATTAGGTCCCTAACAGGGCCTTAATTGACTACAGGTGCTCCAGTTAACCTGTAGCAACCCTCCCTAGTCTACCAGGAACCACGCCTTAATTAGTCTAGGGTTTATATACTTCCCCTCTACTATTCTCCCACTGCTCCCTGGCCCTCCTGTATCACAACATACAACAACAGTTTAGCTATATATTATAGACTTATAGAAAAAGATCTTTTAAAATGTATTACTGGCACGTGAAAACTTAAATTAGAGTGAATAAATGAAGACTCAGCACATCACTTCTGAAAGGTTGCCGACCTCTGACCTAGACCCTGATTTGGGGGACCCTTGATAGACAAAGTACCTGAGAGGGAAAGAGAAGAGAAGAAGTCTCTATCTAGGACTGGTTGCTATACCTGCTTTGTCTGCCAGTCGGACTACTGTGTAAAGCTAACATAGTTACTGAGGGTTTATGCTTGGGGAGTGGAGGCTTATTGGAAAAGATGTGTACTGTGTAACCTTAACTGCTTGTGGGATTCTTTCTCAAATAAATGTCTGTGCATTAACCATACTGTACCTGAGTCTTTCACTGGTCCTGTTAACAATCCCCCCTGCTGTGGGCCATTAAAGATCCGTTTCAACACAGGACTGAGTGGCACTCTCTCTCCACCTCCTGTGGGGGCTGGCCTGGGTCCTGCTGCATCCTCCTCCCCCACCTCCAACATTTTTGCACGCCCCAAAGTTTGGGGACCTCTGGTCTACCCTATTTAAATAGTCCTCTGATATAATTCTCTTTACTATGAGAAGAAAAATATTGGCACTTTGATTTCAAACAAATCTATAATTTCACCATAGCCATGTGTTAAATGAGGAGAATTATTGAGTCAAGAGAGATCTTTGATTTACTGGGTCCTTTCATTCAATCACAGCAACATAGATTTCAAAGACTTCACAATTATTATTTATTATTATGGTAATATGTAGAGGCCACAATCAGGGATCCTGGCTCTATTGTGCTAGGGTGTGTAATTCAGTGAAAGCAGTAGCTAGAAGCAAGCCCATCTAAATGGCTAGAATGCTTGTTAAGAATCTTTTTTTGAAAGTCCATATGATTCCTACTCTCCTTTCTAACAAGTTCCTCTTCCCTTAATTGGTGCATTTTATTCTTTTTAGAAGATACACCATTAGTCACCTAGCAGCCATATTCCTGGTTTACCCTGGAGATAGCCAGTTATTACTTGTATAGGAGTAGCTGTACAAATGAGACAATATAATGAGTATATGAATGACTTTGCTGATAACTGTATTAAGCTGTTGGACATACTCAGAATGAACATGTTTCCAGGATCCTGGACAAACTTAGCAGAGTGTTTATGCAGTTAATAAAAAGGTGCCTTGTCTTCTCTGCAATCAGCTTACCTCCTAAGGAATGCTTAATAAACCCTGCATGCGCCTCCATGGAAGACATGAGTTGTTGAGCAGGAGGTGAACAAACTCCTCTCACTTATGCTGGGAGCAAAGCTGGCTCATTTGGAGTTTGGAATGTGATTTCTTTAAGCAATACTTTAAGCACTAGCTCGGGGGATTTTGAGATATTAATTCTAATATATCCAGGCTATGGATTGTGTGCAGGCTTTTTGACTGCCTCTAATCTAGGCTTCCCTGAAAATTCTCCACCATATTGAAGTCTCGGGAACACAACAGCAGCATCTTCTAGTCTGGTGCCAAAAATGAGTAAAGGCAGCATACAGCTGTAACAGATAACTCTTGATCCTTCTCTCTCTATTCTAATGTCCTATTACATTCTGTACATATTGCATTGCCTTCCTCCATATTGCATATGCCATTCCATCTCTTCATGCTGTTTCCCCAGTTTTATGTCTTTCCTTGATACTCTTCACTATTTTACCTTTTTAAATGCAGCATTTCATTCTCCTTTGCTCCCTGGTAACATTCCACAATCTACCCAAGGCAATACCACAGTAACCCTGCTGCATCCCTTGACTATCCAGTGTTGTCTACTTCCTAACTATTACATAAACCATTTCTCCATCTTTGTTGTATTTCTGGTGCCATCTGAGTTCATTTTGGTTTGGTGTATAAGCCTCTACATCCTTGGAGGTGAGGGATGGAATTAGGATGTGCAAGGGCATGCAGTCCTAATACTCCTACTTACTATCACGCTTTCTTTGTGATACATTGCACTGCATTGCATTATTCTTACTAAAAATATGCTGCACTATCTAGAAAAAATATCCATGATTCAGATACATGGTGGGCTTGTCTGTTCTTGGAAGATGGATACTTAAAGCAGTAAGTAACTTGTCCTCCATCTCCAAGCTCAAGCAAAAACAGCTGGGCATATTTTTCTGATAGCAAGTGTGTACTGAAGAATCTCTGTCAAAGTGGCATAGGTTTTGAATAGAAGTGTGAGACAAAAAGAATAGCAAGATTGCAAAAATGCAAAAAAGTAAAATTAGGGGAGAGGAATTCATTACCTGTCTGATTATTCAAATGTATATGAAATGTGAAAATGTTGGTTTTGAATACTGAATGAAAATAGTCTAAAAAAAATCCAATCTACAGTTCACGTCTCATCCTCTTTTTAATACACTTTCATGCACAGGGATCAGAGATCCTACACCAGAGAATGGAGTAGGTTCAGCTTCCTATGCCTTTGTACTACTAATACAAAGTGTCAGCATTTCCTCTGGCTCTATCAGTGGAATGGTTTTGTTTTCGTGGATTCTATTTTGCTTTCCTCAGTCTTTGAATAATTCACTGTACTGCAACATTTTGAAAGGAATCGCTGCCTAAATTTCTCACTAGATGAACATCCCAGGAACACAGGAATTATTGTATTGAATCAGATCTGAATCCATCCAGTCCAGTATTCTATATCCAGAAGTGGCCAGTACCAGAATGCTTTTAAAATACCCTGTAGTAGGCCATTATGGGATAATTTGGCACCAGGGAAATAATGACATTCATAGATGATGGGATGGGATGGTATGATGGGAAAATCCTATGCAACATCATTCCAGCTACAACCATAATAGATATTCAACAATGACCAACTTTACTGTGGGCTCAATTATGGCTTGTATGAGCTTGTGGTGTGCTGGGGAGGGTAGAGAGATGAATCTGCAGCTCCATGGTCCCTGGAGCAGTGATCATTGATGCAACACAGGAGTGCATTCATAATCCCTCCACTCTCCAGAACACCACCTCTAGGTTCTACTAGTTCTCTAGCCAACCTCATTTCCCAGGTCTGGGAGCCAGATTAGAGTTGGCAGATGCCTTTCCCTTTATCCTTTCTCCCTACTAACGGACTCACAAAAGGGAGGGGGATGTAATTTAGCTCTACGTATGTACTTCCTGGGTGCTTTTGCTACAAAGTAAAATGGATAATTTCTGTTTTCTAATGATTATTAAGCAAGACATCAGGTCAGAACTTCATATAATGTAAACTGGTGTAGCTCTATTGGCTTCAAACAAAGCACAAACTCTCTTTATGCAAAAGCAGCAAAGAGTCCTGTGGCACCTTATAGACTAACAGACGTATTGGAGCATGAGCTTTTGTGGGTGAATGCCCACTTCGTCACATGCGTGCATCCAACGAAGTGGCTATTCACCCAAGAAAGCTCATGCTCCAATACGTCTGTTAGTCTACAAGGTGCCACAGGACTCTTTGCTGCTTTTACAGATCCAGACTAACACGGCTACCCCTCTGATACTCTCTTTATGCAGTTTTTTTCTTCTGTAAAATGGCATTAGCCTGCACATAGTGGGTTAAAGAAAAGATGCAGCCCAGGACTGTTCATTGCAGCTGCAGAAGATTATCTTCAGTCTGTAGCTCAACAAGTGGATGTTAAGTATATTAAGTGCTGATGTGAAAAATCTTGTAAATGGAGAGCTTGGAAGATAGCTGAAATCTTTGAACCAACAAGGTAAATTGACTTTATTAAAGAGACTTCAAATTGCTATGTGTACACTTTACCTAGCACTTTTCACGTGTTTGGATTATAAAAGCTGCATAGTCTATTTATAAAGATTTCTCTACATGAAGAAAAGTGGGCTTTTAAAGAGATTTTCATGCTTCCTGTGTGCATTTGATCTTCCCCAATGTTCCACATATGCTGTATATCTTGAATGATGTTAATAGACTCTATCCTGAGAAAAATGCTTGAGTTCTAATAAATGCAGCAGCATTATCTGAGTATATAAAAATATGCAGTTTTTGGTTTCCAGTATAATATATTTGCTGAACAACAGTTTTTACAGCTCATTTTAAAAACATTTTCATTCTTCTGGTGGTGGTGGCCTGTGAGGAGCCTTCTAATAAGGTTCCAGCTGTTTCAAGGCATGAACTAATCAGATGGAATCAGGAAAAAAATCCATTCTTCCTGCCCCTTCCCACCAATATGCATAATGCACATCTAGGAGCAAGGGCAAGAATCTTCCTTCTGTCAGTGCTCTACTTGGCACAGCAAAGAGAGGGTTGGAAGGCATCAGAAAAACAGGTTCAATTCCCTGATTCTGATGGCCTGCCATCTCCCATGCTATTTGGAGCAGCTGCTGGCCAAGTTTAAGTTGTGGCACAGAGGAAGAGTTTGTAATGGGCCCTATGCCAGTGGAGGATTAGCAAACTACAGTGGAACCACGGCAGACCTCTGTCATGCCCTCAATATGCCTCCTGCTCTCAGAGAGGAGTTGGTTCTCATGTGCAGGTCTTGTATTCGGCACATCTATGCCAGTAGAAGGTTCTCCTTCACCTGCGAAATACTCAGCTGGGGATTTGTGGTCAGTCTCTTTCCCTTTTGCACCTCCTTTGTGGGATAAAGGGGATGAATCTCTATAGAGAATTTTTTCCTAAATCTTATTCCCTGAACATAAGCTGAATAAGTGGCTTGCATGCTGAGGAGGTCCAGAGGTGGAGGAAGGAACCTCAAACACAGACTCAAGAACAACAGCAGAGTCACCCAGCGGCTGCTAATGTAGCCCCCAGACTCTGATTCTGCAGCCACTCAAGAGCAGAAATAAAATGAACACATTATTTACAGTGAAGAGATCCACTAGATGTAGTGGCCAGACTGTTGCATCTTGACCTTTTACATATGCTGTCCTTTGCATAGACATATGAGTGCCCATAAGACACCCAGTAAAGGAATGCCTGAGGCAGATACACAGATGTTGGAAATCATCCTGTGCACATGAAAAGGGATGAACAAGATGCTCATCTGGAACAAAGTCTTACATGTACTAAAGAATGTAGCCCAAGGAGATTAGATACTGTGTTAGGTGTCTGCTGGCACATGCTGTGAAGTTGGGCACACAGGAAGGACAGCTCCAGAGCCTTGTTGGGTGCCTGTGTAACCCACACACCTTCTGGGTGTGATGTTGTCTCATCTAGTGGCACAGAGACCACTTAAGAGAAGGAGAGATTGATGAGTTTGCTCTAGAGACTTAGCTAACAGCCGCTCATGCACTAAGCTCCAGAGGCCGCAGGTTTGATCCCACTTGCCAATGACCAAGGTCTGTCAGCATTACACCAGCATGCTGGTTACTTATGGTAATTAAATTTATAAACCCTGCACTTTATAGCATAAACCCTACAGGTAGCCAACACAGTGCTGATACATAGCAGCTTTTAGTACCTAATATTCACTTGAGTTGTTGTGCAATACTTAGGCCTTGATCTTTAACCATTGAAGTCAAAGGGACCAGGCTCCAGCCCTTTACTGTGTGCATTCTCTTGAAAAATCAATTTACAAAAGCATAGTAAAAGCTAGTTATACACACACAGGATTTGTGAATATAGATTCCTCTTGGAGTTTGTACATTAGTGCATACTTAAGTACCCTGATACACACTACTTAAAAAAAAAATCTGACCACACTTTATACATAACTGAGGGTTAGTGTGAACATCAGCAAGATTCAAGAAATACAATAAAATCTATAGAAATTAGAAATGTGGGCAGGAAAGAATAAAATTTTCAGCCTGGCTTCATACAAGCTAACATATAGGTGGTGAGGAGAATAAATAAAATATAGATATTCATTGAGAGTGAGCCGCTTGGAAATTAGAATTACATTTAAATCTTTTAAGAGACCACCAAGGAGCCAACAACATCTTAATGGTGGAAGTCTCCCAATAAAAATGAAGCACAACTGTACTCATCACATTAGGTTAACTTTGAAGTGATCTCTTGAACAGGTTTCATTGTAGTTAATGTGCAGGCCTTTGACGGTGAACGGGACTAAATAATAATGGCAGCTGTTCATCTCAAAAGACGACTGTGTATCTGCCAAAGCTGTGCAGTTACTGTGTGTCAGGCTGCAGCATTGCAAGTGGCTAAAAAGTCCAATTTTCAATCAATGGTCCTTACCACAAATAATGCAGACAGAGCACTGGGCCAGAAGATGAACCCAGAGTACTACCAGTGTTTGAGGCCTGCTATGCTTTCCCCTTCACTCTCGTTTCTCTCAACCACTTATCTTCAGCCACTTTGACTCGCTGGTGCAGCACAGCCCTCTAGTGTGGCCTGTTTCTATTTGCATCTTCCAAGCAGGCAGTGTCACTGTTGAAAGTTTTCACATCCTTCTTGCAAATATCCTTGAACCTCAGTGTAGGCTGACTCAGTGGCTTTGGGTCATCTGCAACTTTTTCATAGGGGAGAACCTTTGGAATGCGTCTATTCTATCTGATGCAGATGACCAAGCCAGTGGAGACATCTGCTATAGAGAAAAGTGATTAGTCTTGGCAATTTTGCTGTCTCTCATACTTCAGTGTCATGAACTTTGGTTTCCCATTTAATATTAGAATATAGTGAAGACAGCAGGTATGGAAGGTGTTTATCCTTCTTTCATGCCTGTTATAGGTGGTGCAGGTCTCACCACCGTACAGTGGCATGCTCAAATGCACATTTGGTAAACCACTATCCTAGTGTTCAATATCAGTTTCCTGTTAATCAACATATGCTTGGTCAGTTGGCTGGATGTGGTGGCTGCCATTCCAGTGAGAGAATTAAGCTCATCATGTAGATTTAAGTTATCTGCTACAATTTATCCTAGATAGCAGAACTTAGGCAAAACTTTCAGCAAGGTGCTAACTATTAAAACTTCTGGTGCAATCAACACACGTTGTGCCATAATCATTGTCTTCTTTAGACTGTTGGTTAGTCAAAACTCATCACAAGCTAGAGCAAAGCTATTACAAAGTTCCTGGAGCTCCTCTTCACTGCGTGCAATGACCACTGCATCACTGGTGAAAATAAGTTCATTTATCAGCAGGTGTTTGACATTGCTTTTTGCTCTTAGACATGCAGTGTTGACGTTTTCCATCTGATCTTGTATGGAGATGTAACCCATCAATGTTAGATGAGAATGCATGACAAAGAAGCAGACAGAAGACAGCAAAGACTTTTGGTGCCAAAAGACATCCTGTTGGATATTACTGCAGATTTCAAAATTGTCAGATTGATCACAATCATATTGGACTGTAGCATTCATGCCATCTGTAGCGGGGTGGACACTCGCTCCTGCCCTGGAGGGCTTGAAACAGCCCTGGGAAAGGGCTGTGGTAGGGAAAGCTGGGCTGATTGGGGAAACAGTGTCAGCTGTGGCCATGCCCCAAACAGACCCGGCTGGCCTTATAAAGGCCAGGGGAGCCAGGTGCACAAGTAGTCTCTCTCTGTGTTCAGAAAGAGACAGGGCCTGGCTGTAGGGAGCTTAACCAAGTGCCTAGAGTGGAGCAGGGCTGGGAAAAGGCCAAAGAAGCTGAGGAACTCTGGCCTAGGAAAGCCCCAGGCTGAAGGCCTAGGATAAGGCCAATGGAGCACTTGGGTTGCAGGAGGCAGCCCAGGGGTAGGCAGAGACAGCAGGTCCAGACCCGCCTTGCCTGTGATGAGTGGCTGATACACTGCAGTCTGCCCCAGTGAATGGGGGCTAAGTGGTGACTGGTAGTAGCCAAGACTGAAGTGAGGTGGGGATAGAGTTTGGGGGTTCCCCTGGGAGGAGAGACCCTGAGATTGGGGGTTACTGCCAAAGGGGCAGCACCCCAGAGAAAGGGGCATCGGGGTCCTGGGAGGGAAATGGGACCAGTGGTAAGGCAGATCGCTGGCCTGCAGAGGGCGCTCTGATGGCTGGAGAGCTAATTCCTGAGACAACCAGCAGGAGGCGCCACAGGGGTGAGTCTGCCACTTATACCATTACAGAAGGCTTGAATCAGACTGAGGATTATTAGGGGGCGGGGGGGCAACCACGTCTCTCTAGCAAATGGAAAAGGCCCCTTCTGCTGGCCAGATCAAAAAGCCTTTGTAAAATCTACAAAGGCAATGTAGAGAGGTTTACTTTGTTCTTGACATTTTTTCTTGAAACTGCCTTTGTGTGAAAACCATGTCGGTAGCTGATCTATTGGCATGAAACTGGCTTGTTTAGCCTAACCAAAAGAAGGTTGAGGGGAGATATGATTGCTCTTTATAAATATATCAAAGGGATTAATATCAGGGAGGGAGAGGAATTATTTAAGCTTAGTACCAATGTGGACACAAGAACAAATGGATATTTCACCTTCCTCTGTGGCATGGGTCACGGGTCACTTGCTGGAGGATTCTCTGCAGCTTGAGGTCTTCAAATCACAATCTGAGGACTTCAATAACTCAGACATAGGTTAGGGGTTTGTTACAGGAGTGGATAGGTGGGATTCTGTGGCCTGCATTGTGCAGGAGGTCAGACTAGATGATCATAATGGTCCCTTCTGACCTTAAAGTCTATGAGTCTATGTAACTCAAATACACGTACCGCAAGAACTTATAGTCTGTTGAGAATGATTGAAGCAAATGCCTTGCCAGCAACACTAAGGAGAGAGATTCTTTTGTGGTTGTTGCAGTCACTCTGATCTCCTTTGGTTTTGTATGTTATGGTGCTGGCATCCTTCATGATTTGTGGCATCCCTCCAACAGGCAAGCAAGACATTGTGCAGATGTTTCAGCACAACCTAGCCTCCTTGTTTCAGCACTTGAGCTGGAATTCCATATTTTCCTGTAGCCATTCATGGTGCAAGAGAGGCTATTGCCTTTTCAAGTTCACTTACAAGTATATATACATGAATCTCTTTGATAGTTTGGAGCCTGGGGAACACACTTAGTGCTGCCTCGGAAACTGGTTTCATGTGAATAACGTTTGTGATAGTGTTCCACTCAGCATTGAATGGGTTTACTTTGGTCAGGGATGAGGTCTCCATTAAGAGATTTGAATAGGGCAATCTTCTTGGCTGAAGGATCTGTTGCTTTCTTGATTCCATCCGACACACCATCTCAAAGGATGTTTGTATCTTCTTGCACAGATTGAGCCAGTATGATCGAGCACGTTGCCTTGCTGTTCACTGCAATGCACTTTTGGTTAATGTAAGGTTAAGACATCCCTCAGGAGAGGGGTTCATGTTGTAACAAAGATATGCTGTTTGTTTTGCTGCAATACGTGGAAGCATTTTTTCAGAATATTCTGGAAACTAATCTTTACCTTGTACAGGGTTTTTTTAACCTAAGGCAAGGTTGCAGTTATCTGGATATTCATTCAGAGTGAGTTGCATGCCACATCAGCATTCAGGGGAGATGCAAGCAATGACATAACTTCTCTAAGATTTGCAGTGAATTGGGGACAACTTCCTTGGTCTTTTGTGTTGTTGATGCTAATATGTGGGTAACAGCTTTGCCTGATACAAAAGAATTTACATAGTGGAAGCTTTTTATTTTGTAGCATACATATTCACGATTTGTGTCAGTCTCGACTGTAAAAACTGAGTATAGAAAACAACCTGCAGATGCTTTCTGTGAGTGACTATTCAATTTTGTTGCTGCTAGTGTCCAGATCTGGGATGTCTTGAAGAGTCTTTCCAGCAGTGACTGCCTTGGAAGTAGGTGTTGCTAATACAAAGTTTATAGTATGCAGAGCTCCAGTATCCTTTGCCCATTGTCATGCATTTTTTCCATTCCATAGTGGCCAAATCTCCCAATATGAGTAAACTCTTGTGTTGAGGTTTCCAAGTAGATAGTCGCTTACATGGTGGTAGCTTACTGATGGGTTGTTGACAGAAGAACTCTTCAGAGATTCAGGAAAGTGTTGGGGCATATGTACTGACATTGTCAAAGCCAGCTGTGGCAGACATTCTTAGTGATAAAATATATTCTGACATAATAGGACATTCAACCTTGGGTACTAATCAGTTTTGGACTGCAAAACCCGCCCCACATTTGCAGTAGTCTTCTTTGCTTTTTCCATGCCAGAATAAAAGGTGTAATTCATCTCATATAGAGAGCCTGTCTCAGCTAGTCTGGTTTTAGAGAGAATGGCTATGTCAAAGTCAAACTTGTCCAGCTCTCTGTCAATGATGGTGGATTTTCTAGGGTCATTGACTTCCTCTAGATCATTTGGCATACTACTGTACACTGTCCTCATATTCCAATAAGCAAGTTTGAAGAGGGTGACTACCATATCCCACCTTTTTGTGTGTCCATCTAGGCAGACAAAAAAAAAAAGGAGGCAGAGGCTTGTCTTAGGACCAAAGACCTCTTCTCAGTGGTACTGACTACTAGACCCAAAGGTTTGGAGATCAAGACATCTGAAAGCTATCACAGCTGCAGCAGATGCCAGAGGGCAACACTGAGTTGAAATGCCAACTGCTTGATGTCTTCTCCACAGTGGATTTGATTCAGGGTTTTCTCCCCTAGAACTTTGTTCAGCTAAGACCTAGCTGCAAGGAAGAAGTGCCAGATGAAGTTACCCACTGGAATGAAAAAACACAAAATCCATAAAGGAGTGTCTGGCAAATATAAAAGAAGTAATGCCAATAAAGAGCTAGAAAAGGTAGTGAGCGGTAAATTAGTTATGAGATTGCAATGCACTATGGTACAAAAATATGATTGTTGTACGCAAATACAGAGTTATATCACAGAGCTATGGTTCAAGGGCAATGATCATACAACTTTAGCTTAACTAAAAAACAGCTAATTCTCTGCAAGTATCTGAAGAGTACAAGCACTAAGGAGAGAAAAAATGTTCATGGTGTTGTAAAGAATATAGCTATAATAATGGGACAAAACAGAGCAAAGAAATATTTAGACTAAATATCAGGACATTCTCATAGAGCTGAGTGATGTGACAGAAACCCTATCAACTGAATTACTTAGAACTGGACATGACACTTTAGAACACACTGTATCGTAGGCAATAATCCTGCATTGTCAGAAATACTTCTTTTCCACCATTAATTCCTTTGATTCTATACCCTCTTTGTAGACCTATGTTAAGAGCCTCTAAAAGGCACTGGAAAGCTTATACTTCCATTTATTTCTGTTGCTAAAAGCTAGTCTTCGATCATATACTCGTCAGACAGTATGTCTATTAGCTATTGTTGTTCACTCAGACTGGGGAGTGAATATTTAGGGACAATGAATATAATAATGGTTCCAATCAATCAATGTGAATTACTCCAGGACTTTATGCAGCCACAGCAACACATGGCCTTAGAGATGAGTAATGTTGTAAAAACAATTATGGCTGCTTAGTTATCATTTCATTATCTAGTATAGAATGAAAAATGGATCCACATTGCAGCTGTCTTCAGGATGAGTTAAACAACAAGTTAAATGGGGACATGATTCTTTAGTAAAATGAGAGATAGCCCAAGATAAGGATAAATAGTGGTGCCCGTTGAGACAGCGGATAACAGTGCATGGGCAGCCTCAAACAATACCCAGAATGTTGCAAAATCAACCCTGGTGAATGTCAATTATCTTTCCTTTGGAAACATTTCTCTGGATCAGTGTTGCTTGTGTAAAATACAAGCACTGGTGCCTATCTGAAGTCCCCTGGTTCTCCAAATTTCAGGTTGGAAGATCTTTTCTGTGGTTTGTGGCCTCCCAAGGGTTTTCCTCTTGCCCTCATATATATCATCCAAACTATTCATTTATTTAAAACTTGTGCAAATTTTCTATTTATTTTCAAGTGTATGGTAATATCAATACAATTAAAACATATACAGCTTAAAGGGTTCACTCAACATAGACACATTAATGCTGCTTTGTGGTGTGCTAAGGAACATTTTGCTTTCTGGGTACCTCATCAAGGCATTTGTTAAACATCTTGCTGTTTTGTTTTTCTTTCTACCAACATTTCTTTGAGAAATTTGCTAATCCTGTGATTTATTTATAGATTATTTAAATATTTAATCCTGCCTGTTTCAATAATGAAGAATGCTGTGAGTGTGAAGATTAATATTAAAGATGTGCCATCATTTTATGATTAATGAAGTAATCGCAATTTTGCTTTCTGAGGTGTCGGTTGAGGGTGTCTGTGCTACAAATCCTGTGTATGGGACAGGCAGTGTGTAACTGCACTAACTTAGATCAAGACTAGGAATCACACTCAAAATTACAAGCTGCTTCCCTGTTTCCCCCAAAACAAATGTTACAGTAGCATGTATTCATCCCTGACTAAGTCTCTCTGGAAGTTATCTATAATCATAAAACTTGTGGGTTTTATGCTAACCAGGCTTTCCATGATCTACTTAGCGGACAGAGTTTATGAAAATTCCAAGAAGAAAAGAACTGCATTGGACTGAATATTAGACTTTTTCAGCAAAAGACCATTAAAACCAGACAGATTAGAAAAAATAATGAACATTTATATTCATCAGGAAGTATTTTTAACATATGCAGATAAAGACAAAAAATAATCTCTGAAGACTCCAGAATGTTAAATTATTTTCAAAAACTTTCATTTTAAGAAACAGAAATTATACAAATGAAGGGAACAAACAAATAAATAATGTACCTGACTTGTCCTGCATTTGCACGAGACATCCTAGAAGGAAACTTCTGTCTAAGCATGAGGGTATCATGCAATATTGAAGGACACCGCTTGGTGGATACCAAGCTACTAAAAGAAAGGGACATAAAAAGAAAAAATGTCCCAGGCCTCAATTTTCTGGACACAGGGTTAAGATATAACTCCCAATCAAACCAAGCCTTTGTTTATTGCATGAAGAAGGATATTGCAACCTGTGATCAGAATACCAAGACTATCACTCAGAAACAGAACACGTTTGGCCTTAAAGAAGCACAACAACTACTCACAAGCAGGTACCTAAGAATGCTATTCACTAAAGCCAGCATGCTGAGTGGGAAGCCACTTAAACTAGCAAATCAGAGATGCCACCAACGGGGCGTGTTGTGTGCTGAACTTTGCCTCTCTCTTAAGGTGCAGACTTAGGCACCTATGTCTTTCAAGTGGTTTCAAAGTCTGAGGTTTAGGCACCTATGTGACTTTCCCAAGACAGCACCAAGAATTGAACCAAGACCTCTTGAATCCCAGCCCTGTAATTTACGCACAGGATCATCTTTTTTCCTCTATCAATCAATGAGACTATTCAGAGTGAGTAAGGGTACCAAAATCTGGCCTTATATGATATTTGGGGCTCACTAAGCAAGAGCAGGCCATCAGCTGCTGAGGCCAGCACAGCAGAAGCAGGATCAAATGTGTTTCTTCCTCATCTGGTCCATCTGACAAAAGCAGACAATGGACAGGCCTGGAGTTTGCACAGTCACTCCAGAACTCCAAAAGTGCAGTGCTCCAAATACTCATTGCTCAAATCCTGCAAGTCACAGATGAATTATTTCCTTGCCCAAACTGAGAATGGGAAACTTTATAATTAAAAATGGAACCGGCAGGGAGATCCCGCATAAATATATTGAGTTGTGAAATACAGAAAAAGGCAATCTCTGTTTTTTGGAAAAAAGACTCTTACTTTGTTTGTGTGACCTATAATGTGATTGCCAGGCTCTTTCAGTGCTGCCATGAACAGTAAGAGAAGCTTCTTCTACACAGCCTCATTTTGAAAAAAACAAAACAAAAACTAAGATTATTTTTCAGTTCTGCCAGCAAAAGGCCAATTCCTTTCAATAGGAAAATCACTGCTATATCAAGTACAAACTGCCCTGCAAACAAGATGTTTTTCTATTGAAGTTCATATGTGTCTATCTTAGCGGATTTGCGACATGTTTTAAAAAATGATCTTCATTGTATCTTAAATAGATGATACTGTTGCTAGGTGATGCAATATCTATGTAATCCTATGAGCCCAAAGGAGGGTGATATCTAATGACATGTTTCTTGTTTATAGCAACATAGCATTGGGTGAAATGTGGGTGTCATCAGTTCATTTTAATTTTACATGGACCTTTTCAGCTTGACATGAATTCTTTCTATCTTGATTTTTTTTGCCAGATTTTTTTAATACTAGCCTTTTCCTTAAAGTGTGGCTAATATTCATCCTGTCCTCAGTATTAAAATATGTGAGGATTTCCAAAATGACCTTTAAACAGTCCATGTATCTGGTTTTAATCTCAACTCTTTTTATTTAATCTTATATTGTAGGCAAGTCAAGCTCCTGAGAAGCAGAAAGGTCACAGGTAGATGTTGTTTAGGTCTGCTTCTATGGTGGGCAATCTCCTGCAGTGTTTCAAAGGTCTTGATTGTTTGCCTTTGTGTGTGCTGGTATGGGAAGGGAAAAGAGGAAGGAATAGGGTGCTAGGGAAGAAAAGGTGCTAATAGTAAATGGATGTTGGGAGCAAGTCCAATTCAGTTTGAACTCTTCTACTAACTGAATTAGAAAAGTGCATTATCCAACCCATGCCTACTATCTAGTAGAACAGAGATGGAGGAAGCCTTACTGGCATATTTATGCAAACTTTCAGAAGCAACATATTTACCCTTTAAATAAAAATTCCAGTATGCTCAGCCATGAAAGATTAACTTAGCTTTTAAGTCACATTGATCCCAGATATTATATGCACATTTTTTTTTAAAACAACAAATGAAACTTTTATTTCTGGGGCATGGAGAGCATTGCCAGTTGTAGAACCTTACTGAGGATATGCAAGAATCCTGTACATAGGGAGCCAAATTGTTAGCAAAGTGACCAGTAAGGAAGGTACTTATGCCAAGAATAAAAGGTATGAGAGCCTGCTATCAAACAAAGCTTGATAGTCCTAATAACTGCAGCTTAGAACAAAGGAAAAGGAACAATTCTGTTTTAAGTCAAATTAATATTCTTCATGAGCCTGGTGGAACAGAATTTATATGGAAGTCTTTGCATATTAAGAATATTTACTCATATCTTACTAGCATTGTATTGTGTTCAAATTTGTTTATGCTAATACAGCATGAACAACTTTTACATCATAATGATTTCTGTTTATAAATGTCTTGAAAGAATGAGTCTTGCTGGGAATATGAGAACAAAATATCATTGATAACAGTATTGTACAGAAAGGTCCTGCTAATTTCATATTCCATTACCAATTACTGTAATAGTGTAATGAAAAGATATATTAACTAATGACCAGGGAACCTCACATGGTTCAGCAGCTTGGTTCGAATCAGGCAACCTAAATTTTGGGTGCTTACACAAACCTCATCTGTATTCTTGGGTGTTCAGAACTCCGCTGAAAATCTCTTGAGCGCACCCCCTGACACTGTTTTAGCACCCTTTTTTTCCTCAGTCCCAGCTGGAACCAAGAAATAGTACTGAATGAAAATGAAAGCTAAAGATGAGAAAATAAACAATTTTTTTTTCAAATCTTTAGAAAGTTTCTGCTTGTTCTGAACTAAGTTTCAGGTCACTTAGTTTTTTTCCAAACTACCATATATATTCATTCATAAGCCAAATCCTTTTAGTAAAAAAAGGCGCACCAGAGAAGGGGGTCAGCTTATGAATGGGTATAGAGACAGAGAGGTGGGACACAGCCCCTACCCCCCAACAGAAGGAGCAAGGAGAGGCAGCACAGCCAGCAGAGTCAAAAGGGAAGAGGCGGGGCCAGAGTCTCTCCTCTTCTGGCCACACTGCTCTCTCCCCAGCCTCCAAAGCAGCTGCAGCTCCGGGGCTGGCAGGCTGCAGCCATGCCACTCGGCCCCGCCCCCCAGAGCAGGCAGTGGCTGCGCCACCCGGCCCACTGGAACATGCTGTGGCCGCGCTGCCTGGTCTGGCCCACTGGTGCAGGCTGCGGATGCGCTGCCCAACCTACCGGAGCAGCTCCAGCCAGGCCAGAGACATCCTCCCCTGGCCCTCCCCAGATAAGGTGGGAAGGGATGGGATGGGGAAAGTGTGGGGGTCCTGGGCTAGGGCTGGGCTCATGTGGGGAGTGGTCATAGGGGTTAATCTCATGACTCCCAGCTTCTCACCCCCCTCCCCAAAAATTTCCCCACCAGTTGCTGTCCCGGCCCATCAGGGTAAGCAGCAGGCACGCTGGGACACTGTTTACTTAGGCTTAGCTCTGTGCCTGCAGATGCTTGAGGTAAACAAACCATCTCGGCCCACCAGTGGCTTATCCTGATGGCCCAGGAGCCAAAGTTTGCTGACCCCTGAATTATAGAGTCAGCTTATGAACGAGTTATAAACATTTTCCATTTTTTCTTATCCATCTTGTGGGGGGGGGGGGGAGTCAGCTTATAAACGAACCAGCTTATGATCGAATACATATGGTAGTTTGTCCATCCCTAATATTAATATAATGATTCTCTATTCATTCAGAGTGACATCTTGCCTGCCCAGCCATATAAATCTGTGAAAATTTCACATCTTGGCTCTGCAACTAATTAATTTGTCCACCCCCAATTTACCACATATTCTGCAGAAGCACAGAGACCAAAAAGAATGGATGGATCATATTGAGAAATCTCTTCTGCTCTGCACAGTTTCTGTCTGATACCTGCAGCCCCTGAAGCTCTATTCCCATGATATATTTGTTTTATTTTGATAATGTTACTCTAACACAAGATCACATTAACAGCCTGTGATTGCTGACAAGTGCAATGATAACCACCCAGCTGGTAAAACTCATAATCTAGTTTCTTATTTCTTTGCAAGCCAAGTTGCATTGCACTAGCATATCCATTTTTGATCAAAGATTATGTCTGATCAATATTCACGTTTTCCTTGTTCTACATTTTTGATAATACTGTACTTTAGATGTCAACATTTTCCCTGACAATTTATTGGCTCAGAGCTGCTGCTGTCTTTCTCAGAATAAATAATGTCACCAGATTCACTGTTATCACAGGACTCCCCCAGGGTGCTTTGTGTACTTCCTTTGAATATGGTGAGCATACCCATGCTCAGCGTTCAGAGACATTGCACAGGACACCTTGCCAGGGAGAAGTGGAGGGAGTTCAGACAAACACCAAGTCCCCCACTGGCAGGACAACATCCCCTGACTCATATTCCCTGGGTGCCAAGCCCAGGTAACCAGCCAGATCTAAGCTAAATTTTCTGGTTCAATGAGACTCGCTATTTGTTTTCTTTGATTATTTTATTTTTTTGCCATGCTGTTGATATATACAGAAGGACAGTATCATTTAAAAAACAGGAAACTCATGTACTAGCATAAGAAATCATTAGTGTACTAGAAAGCAAGTTTGTACAGTGCCAACCATGTCCATCAAATAAATTGGATGTAGATATCACTCAGTTGCGGCTCCACGTTGGAGTCTGCGTACATCTTACAGGAACAGTAAAAGACAAGTTTAATTTTTTCTAACAGGCATTGCCTTTCGTAACATCCCATCTACCTCTTGCAATGTACAAATCCATATTATCCCTTTCTTCAGGGGAGACTGACTATAAAAGGAATCAGAGTAGCAGCTGTGTTAGTCTGCATCCGCAAAAAAGAACAGAAGTACTTGGGGAACCTTAGAGACTAACAAATGTATTAAGGTGCCCCAAGTACTCCTGTTCTTTTTATAAAAGGAATCTGTCTCTATTACAAGCAGGGAGGACAGAAAAACAGTGTCATATTTATGCAGCACATAGGTGGCGTTCTCATCAGTCTTAATCATAACCGGACTAACCACATCTTCTGAATGACCATTCTCCTTATGGATCTGTCTCCGGCAGCACTTCTCACTCGTGCCAAGTTATTTCTTAGGGTTGTCTGTGATAAGGCAGCATTGGATGTACACAGAATCATTTATATAGCCCCAGTTAATGTTGCATAATCTTTCCACACAGGCATGAGCACTCTGCTATCTGAATCCAGCAGTTTTCTGATTAGAATTACTCTGCCTGGCAAGGAAGTCACAAAGGCAGGCTTGGTGGAATTTGCATGGCAGAACACAGAGTCGTACACACAAATGGGCATGCTGTGAGGAGGCCAGACCCAGACAGATGGATCTGGACATCGAAAGATGCCCTTTGTGGGTTTAAAACAGATGGAGATATCAAGAGGAGTTCCTAGATCACATTGATGCAGCTGTGTTAGAATACATATCATGTAATGAGGGCAAACTCTTTTCCTGTGGCTGCCTAGACCTGTAGTTTTATCATGTAAAATATCTTGGAAACAGTTGCTTTTTGTACTGTACAGTGAACATCAGTAAAATATCTACTAAGAGGAAAGTTACATTATTTGGAGTGGTATTTGCAGACTTTCGGGGTTTTTTTAATATATCTATATCTATCTAGATATAGATAAGAATACAATATAGTAGATTTTTTTTCAAATTGAGCCCACTGTACCCATAAATATCTACTAAATATTCATTTACTTCACTTACAACCACATTACAATTATGGGGCCAAGTGCTGGGGAAAGGTGGTGAAACATATTGATTTATTTAAGATTATGATTATTCAGTAGTTCCTATCTATACAGGAACAAAATGGTTGCTTGAAAGAGAATTTGTGCTTGTTGTGACGAAGATATACACAGGCAGCCCCTTAGGGCAGTGAGGTCCCACGGCTTGAGTCACCAGGGCAGGCCTGGGCTTCTGGACCATAACACCTAAGGGCTAGGTAGCAGCTCTCCTTTTTGAGACAGTATGGCCCAATGGCCAGGGTCAGTCAGGTTGTCCTGGGGTACAGGACAATAAAGCACAGTGGCCAAAGTCTAGGTGGCCACTCTTCTTCTCAGGGTGGAATGGCCAGAGCCTATGCAGCTGCCCTTGGGTCCAAGGCAGCATGGCCTGCTCCTTTGGGTGGTGACCGCACCCAGTGGTGGGTGCAGTGTTGGGTAGAAGGGCCCTGGCCCACCCTACTCTACTAGGTCCTGACCCAGGGCCCTGAGGAAGCAATTCTCCTGTGTTTTTGCTGTCTCTCTCTGCAACGATTGAGTTCCCTGGGTTGCTTCCTACCCTCACATCCAGCATTAGTAGTCTCCCAGTATCAGCAAATTCTGTCACCCTCAGTGGTCAATAGGGTGTCCACAGGGGCCTCAATACAATCAGCCTCTGCAACCCGGGGCTCCAGCAGCTTCATGGCAAGAACCTGCAGCACAAGTCTGCTATCCTCCTCCATCAGCCCAGCCTGAATTGAGTTGCTCCTTCTTACACTGTGGTTCCAGTTAAAGCATGCCCAGCAGAGGTGAGAGGAGATTGGCTTCCTCAGTCCATAGCATGGACCCAGTATGAGGTATACCCTGGCACAGTGCCATTTGTTAAAATCTGCAATTCAGGATGGCAAGATTTATGTTAAAAATGGGCTTATTAGAAGCTCACACTGGGCTCACCACTGACCAAGTCTGACAGAATACCATTCAAGAAATAATAATAATACAGGCCACTTACTTAGTGCTCAGTAGACCATATTCATCCCTAGTGTAGCCCTACTGAAGTCAATTACAGTAGAAGAAATCTAAAACATTTATCTGCAAAGTGATAAACTAGTACGAAGTGGTTCAAATTCAATGAGACACCATTGGCATGCCAATCTATGTGTTGCCAAAGTGTGAAAAGACACACCAAAGTTGATGGGCCTATTTGGACTTTATGGGGGGCTAAACCCAAGAAGCCCAGGCAGCATGTGTGATCCTATTTTTCAACATTTGCAGAAGATGCTGTGAGCGATGTCTCATATGGGCAGAGCCTGGAAGAGTACCAATAACTTTGATTCCAAAGCTGACCCCTGTCAAGAGGTTAGAATTGTTGATCCAAGGGAATAATGGTAAATAGAAGAGTTATCTTCATAATACCCCACTGGTATTAATTACTTTTTCCAGCCAAGCAAATAAGTACGAGATAAAAACATCCCTAGTATAAATGTGTCCCTCAGATAGACAATATTCTGGTGACCTTTAAACACAGTGGTCCATTTGTTGCTGAAAGCAAATGGAAAAAAACTTGATAGAACACATCTATTCAATTACTTCTGTCTCTATGCTTCCTGTTTTGAGTTTATCAAGAAAGTGTCGACAGGTTAGCTCCAGAAGCATCTGATCTCTTTATTTCCTGAATTCCTGTCAGTCAGGTTTCAGACTTGGGCGTGACATGAAGAAAGAGTTGTACTCACTGGTATATGGTCACCTGAAGGCAATGAATTGACAGCACATCTATCAGTAGTCTTCAGTATGGCAGATCATGAAATAATCATCTCACCGGCAGAAACCTGGCTGGGAGAGTTCTATTCTTTTTCCTTTTTGGCAGGGTTATGATTAATAATTGAGCATTCATCCTGAGAGCTCTCACTGGTGGACCCTAGCAAAGTTGCATCATGTCCCTGCTTTTCCAGTGTATAGCAGAATTAAGGGCTTGGGTAAAAGGTAGCTGGATTAAACTCAATTCTTATAAAATGGAGATTACACTTTTTGGCAGGAGAAAATAGTTTGAGGAATTGGCAAGGAAAGTGACTGCACCCTCCACGAAAAAACTTGTCAACTGATGTCAATTGTTATGCAATCTTGGGCTCTTACTGGATCATGTCTCCCCTTGGAGACCACATAAAAGTAGTAGATTTTTTGTTGTTCTTGAACAAGAAAATGTGTCCTTTCCTCTCAAAGTTAGCATGCAGTATAATTATATTTATATTATAATTAGTCATACTTGTTGTTTAAAGGAGGTCTGCTCTAATACTGTCCTTGAAGGCCACCATCTTCAACTAATGTTGAACGTGGCTAGGCACATTCTCCAGAGGCCAGACAGATGAGAGAATATTATCCTTGTGCTCCAGACTTTAATTGTTAATTCACAATTCAAGATGCTGATTACCTGTAAATTACTAAGTGGACTAGGACCCACTTATCTTAGAGATCACCTCTCACGCTATGTCTCATCACAACGGTTGGGACATATGGACCTGATACACTTTCCTTTCCTCAGGCTTTCGCTTGCAGGGCCTGGTGGATGGTGTTTTCAGTGGCAAGATTTAGCTATGGGGAGGAATATAGGCACCAATGACATCAACAGGAGTTTAGCACTGATATCAATGGTAACAGGATTTCACCCATGGAATTTGCTCCTCCTGGCAATCCCTTAGTGTGTGAGCCCTGCCACATGTCATGCAGAAAGACACATGTGTCTGGTCTGTGTTTTCTGTCCAGTGCGTGTTGATATCCACTTTGTATTCTCTCTGTAAATGGGTCTTCTGGTTGGTAATTCCTCATTTCCAGGCAGGCAGACCTCTCACTGAAGAGAGGGAGAATATGCCCTGCATTTTCCCTTTTTCATGGAAATAAAGTAGTATAGTGCATGGAGACCAAAAACAGAGTAGAACTGAAAACAGAGATCTTTTATTCTGGTAAAGATTCGTGCAGACAGCTAAGTAGTCTCTATCTTGAAAAACTCATCCTCCCCACATCCCTCCTAATCATTGGAGCGTCCTCACTACAATCTTAAAACTTCTAATAGTAAATAGCTATTCTCACATTGGCCACCAGGTGGTGGTAATTGTAATAAAAATGCCTACAACACTACACTCCTCCTCCATTAAATTATTAGTAATGATAAACTTAAAATATTTAACATAACCACAAAACAAAACATCCTAACTAAAAGGTTGGGGTAGACTACCTTAAATCCTCAGGCAATTACAAGAGATTATTCTGCCCTCTCTAACATAATTGCCATACTATTACAAGTTCAGTCTATCTGTAGCTTTGGGAGATTTCCTGGAGAAGTGCAGTAGGAAAGCCTATGGTCCCTGACCAGAAGCAGGTGCAGAAGAGCTTTCTGATAATACAATCATCTCTTTAGGTGTAACTTCCAAATCCACTGCTGTGGTTGTTATGAGGTCCCCAGCATTCTCACTATTTCTGCATGTAGCAACTGGATTAATGACTCCTTAACCCATACTACCACAACATCTGAAAGAGAATTATTTACCTATAGCTCCTTGTACTACTGCAGACAAACCTGAGTATATATTGAAGTACATATATCTAATGTTCTTGTGATGCTCACACATTATAATATAATTTTTGTGCTGACTGCTTTTCCCCAACTTTAGCAGCTTCATCAGTGTGTAAAGAGCCCAACTGAGTTTTTAGTTTCCTTCCAATTCAGATTTCTGCAGTTGACTTTCCTATTGTGGCTTGTGGTGTCATGCAATGCTGGAGAAGAATCCTGGCAGCTTGGCTTCTATGCTATCACATAGCGTCTTCTTCATTCCCTCTCTTATGGTTTGTACAGCCCACTCTGCTAGGCCACTTCATGCAGGATAGTAGGACAGAGTATTAATGTGCTTGAGGCTGTTTTTAAAAATAAGTTCCTGAAATACAGCACCAGTGAACGGGATACCATTGTCACTCACCTCTGTCTTAGCAATCCAAAAATGGAAAAGGTAAGTCAAAGTTTAGCAATTGTAGCTATAGCTGTAGAGTGGGGCATTATGTGTGCTTCAATTCATTTGGAATGATCATTCATTATTATTAAAAACATTTTCCCTATAAAAGGGCCAGCATAGTCTATGTGAAGCCTCGCCCAGAGTTGCTGAGGCCACACCAATGGTTGTAAGGGAACTTTAGGTGGGCTAGATTGGCAAAGGACACACTGTTGCACAACAGTCTTTCTGGTTTTGACCCTATTGGAATTTTATCCCTTTTTGAAACAGTGTTGTGTAATGGAGCCAATACTGATGCCAGCTTGGATAAAAATGTACCATAATAATCTAGCAGGTCTAGAAAAGATTTCTATTCACAATCTGACTTTGGTGGAGCCTCAGTAATGGCCCGTATCTTCTCTTCTATGGAATGTAAGCCAGTTACATTAATTTTGTGTCCTAGGTAAATTACTTCAGAAGCCTGAAAAATACACTTTTCCCTCTTAAGGTCTGTGTCAGCCATTTCGCCGCCACCCCACAGTACTTGGTAAGTGTTCTGACAGATTCCCCAGTAATCAGGATATCAAGGTATACACAGACACGTGGCATGCCTTGCAATAAATTGTCCATTGCCCTTTGAAAATACTCGGAGCTGCTGACACTCCGAGTGGGTGGCAGTTGTAATGAAACAACCATTTGGGATTATTGATTGTTACCTAGGGTTTAGATCTATTGTGCAGAAGTATTTGGAGATATGCATTACTTAAATCAATGTTTGTGAAACATTTTCTCCCAGATAAGGAAGCAAGCTGGTCACTGATCCTGGGCAGCAGATACATATCTAACTTGGCCACACAGTAGAACATCATCTTGTAGCCTCTGCTCTCCATATCCACCATCTGATTTCAACACTGAAACAATAGGAGCAGCCCACTCTGAGAACTGCTCAATAATACCAGCTGCTTGATTTCGGTTTAGTTCTTGGTCTACCTTATGGTTCATTGCATGGGGGGGCGGGGGTTATTGGTGTTGGCTTAAAGAAATGTGGTTTAGTATCTGGATCTACCTAGAGTCTACTATTGACCCCATTCAGAGAGCCAAGAGCCTCACTGAACAGGTCTGATTATTTTTCAAGACATGCTTCTATGCTTAGAGTATGAATATGGTTGATGTCTGTCCAGTTAAGTTTTAATAGTTTAACCATTTGTAATGGTGTGGCACTGTCAAGGTTTTTTAACCCCACTTTGAACTTTAGCGTCCAAAAAGTGGAGACCTGCATGGACCTTTCTAAGCTTAATTCCTAGCTTAGATCTGATAACGCTGCCACCAGCCAAAATATACTGCTTGGCACACTTTCTGTTCCCCAAAAACCTTCCCTGGGGAACCCAAGACCCAAACTCCTTGGGTCTTAAAACAAGGAAAAAATCAATCAGGTTCTTAAAAAAGAGAGCTTTTACTTAAAGAAAGAAAAAGTAAAAATTATCTCTGTAAAATCAAGATGGTAAATGCTTACAGGGTATTCAGCTTCATATAGGCTAGAGGGACTTCCCCTTCACCCCCACTTAGCCTGAGATTCAAGTTACAGCAAACAGAGGTAAAAATCCTTCCAGCAAAATACACATTTACAAGTTAAGAAAACAAACATAAAACTAATCCACCTTTCCTGACTAGTACTTATTATTTTGAAACATGAGAGACTGATTCAGAAAGACTGGAGAAAACCTGGGTGCACATCTGGTCCCTCTTAGCCCCAAGCACGAACAACGAACAACACAAACAGCACAAACAAAGACTTCCCTCCACCAAGATTTGAAAGTACCTTGTCCCCCCATTGGTCCTCTGCTCAGGTGTCAGCCAGGTTCACTGACCTTCTTAATCCTTTACAGTTAAGAGACATTAACCCTTAACCATCTGTTTATGACAGGCACCCACCTCCCATGAGCGCCCCTTTCTGGCTGGGTGTGTCTGCACTCTTTAAACAGTCCCAGCCCTGGTATCGGGCCGTATCCCCAAGGCTTCCTCCCTGGAGGCAATGGTTTCTCCCTCGGTCTGTTCTGGTCCCTGCTCTCCAGCTGGGCCTCTTAACAGTTCAGATCCCCTTGGAGTTTACCGCTGTCTGATTGTAGGCCACTTCCCCACATTGGCCTATGGGGAGGACCCAGGCCTGCCTACTACTCTGGATTCCAGCCCAGTGACGCTAAGAATAGCAGCCACACACCACTGAGTCCTTTTAACAAAACTGCTTTTAGTTCCCTCTGCCACTTCCCATGGCCCCAGCCTTCACTGATGCTCAGGGCTCTTTTATGGCCAGGCCAAACAGCCAGCAAGGAGCTCTTCCTTGTTCTCCCAGCCCTTGCTAGCACTGAGCTGTCCGTGATGCTGCAGTTCCCTTTGACCAGCCAGGAGCACCACCTGACCTCCTCTAGCTCCAGCAAGGAACTGACCGCCTGTGCCATTCTCTGCAGCTCCTTTTATATGGCCCTCCTGCATCCTGACTGGCTGTTCCCTGAAGCCTCTCTGATTGACTTCTTCCCCTGCAGCCACTCTAGGTTGCTTGGAAGACTCCTCTACTGTGCCTTTCCTGGGATGGGTGTGGCAGGATTTTGGGGCCTCCAGAAAGAGGCCTCTGGGCTTTGTCCACCTCATCACACTCATCTTGTCCCATAAGGCTGGGGCCTTCCCCCTTCACTATTATTAAAGGTAAGCATAGCTTCCGGTCCTGGTATCATAACTCCACACTGACTACTACTCACTGGAACTTGTTATCCTGCATCTGTACATAACACCACCTTTGCCACTCCCAGCTCTGGTGTATTGTTCCTTGGCCACAACTCATGATAAATAACCTCACCAATTGTAGACTGAGAAGCTCCTGTATCAAGCTCCATGGTTAGTCTTTGTCCATTAATTGTAACATCCATGGCATAGGTCTCTCCCTTTGGTTTTGCTGGTGTAAGCAGAGTCAGGATGAGCTCTACCCTGACATCTGATGGTGAATTGTGGCAAGCTGTGGAAAAGAACTTCAGGGGCTGATCTTGTTTGCAAAGGCACACCCACTCGGCCTAGCATGAGTGCAAATGTCACTTTGGCTGCTGTGGGATCCCCAGTTTCTGTGTTATTGGGGCAGGAAGAATTAAGTGTTACCTTGATTATGTAAATCAAGGACAATGAAAGTGTTTTATGACAGACGTACTCACCATCAACTAAGTAGCACTTGCTAGACAATGGACATGGGTTCCAAAACCCAGTGAATTAAGAGAGACTGGGGACAGGTACCTGATGGTATGGGCCCCCTTTGAGGGCCTGAAATACCAATTGCACCTATTCCTTTCTCTACTGTGGAATAGCAGAGCTAATTTTAATTCCATTAGGAGTCTACTTACACGCTGCTGAGCTGAATTCATTTTAGGCCAGTGGTGCACCAGCACTGAGGCTCCTCTACTACAAGCTGAAATCACTGAGTGCTGGGGGCAGAGCAGAAGATATGTTGCTGAGCAGCTGGCAGAGCAGTTTGCGGGATGACTGGAGCAGCTCGCAGGACAGCTGACCGAGTAGAGCAGTTTGTGGAATGGCTGGAGTGGCTCACGGGCCGACTGGAGGAGAGAAATGGCTCGTGGAGTGGCTCATGGTGAAGGCTGCAGCAGAAACCTATGGAGAGGTGGGGCAGTCAGCCTCGGACCATGTAAGGTGACCCTTAACATGGCTGCATCCCCTGGGCTGGGAGGTAAAATTCTGCAGAAAAATTTTGAACTCTGGGGCTGCACTGACCAGGGACAGAGACTTTTGGGTTGTTGGACTTTTGGGACTTTAGGTGAATTTATTTGGGTTGCTGGATTAAGACCCTGAGGGGAAAAGGATACTGCCAAACTTACTTGGGGGTGGGGGTTTTTTTCTCATGGTTTGTGTTATGAATGCTGTTTGTGGTGTTTCCCCAACATAATGCCGCAAAGTTTCCCTTCTTTATTAAAAGGATTTTGCTACACTCAGACTCCGTGCTTGTGAGAGGGGAAGTATTGCCTCTTAAAGGCACCCAGGGGGTGGTATGTAATTGTCCCAGGTCACTGGGTGGGGGCTCAAGCCGTTTTGCATTCCGTTATTGAAACGGAACCCCCAGATACTGAACCCGGCCCATGTTGCTGCCAAATTAGATGGGCAGAAGGGTTACACTGGTAATATTAATTATCGTATATACCAAGTCCTTGGCTTCTGGATCCTCTCCCTCTTCTGCAATATGATGAATCTCTTTCTTGTGACCCACATTTTCCCTTCCAGGTGTCTGGTTTTTTATAGCATATTTTTTCAAGATGACTTCACTTCCAGAAAACCAGGCATTTCCTGTCCTTGTATGGGCATGTAAACGGGTTGGGACTCACCACTCACAGCACCTCCTGCTGGTGATTTCGGGAATTAACTCAATTCCAGTGGAGCACCCCCTCCTGGTAGTGTCCCGTCCGTTGTTATGCCCTCTGGTCTCTGCTGCTGTCGCTGGACCCGCGTTGCTCCCTGCTCGGCGGCGTCCTCTTCAGGGCCACTGCCCTCCGGCAGTGTCCTTTAGTCCATCTGGACCCACTTCCAGGGATCGATGATCAGCAGTCCGACATTCCAGCCACCATATGCAACCACACACCCCAAAGTCTAATCCCTCTTGTCAGGGATTGGGCGTAGTCTATAATGGCCACTCCTTATGGCTAATGGCTGGGTTTACTGCAAGGAGGAAGGGGGGGGACCCAGGCCCGCCCTCTACTCTGGGTCCCGGCCCAGGGACCCTCTGGTGTCAGCCTCGCTGTCCTCTTTCTTTCCCCTCCTCTTCTGTTCCCCTGGGCCGCTTCCCCTACGGCCCCTTGCACCCTCTAGGCCCTTCCCTTCAGGGCCTGCAGCCTGGCGGCTATGTGCTAGAGCCTTCTAGCCTCCCTGAGCCTGCCCAGCACTGCGCTGGTCCGTGGTGCTAGTCTCCCGCTTGGAGACTGACCTTCCCCTGTCAAAGGCCTGGGACAGACTGACCACTCCTGCTCTCTGGGCAGCCTTTATATATGGGTGAGCCTGGCCCTGATTGGTTCCCTCCAATCTGGGCCCTGATTGGCTCCCCATAAGCCCTTTTCTGATTGGCTCCCAGGCTGCGCAGGCTCCCTGGCCTGCCACAGCCCATCCTCCCAGGGAGTGGGGCAGTCCGCCCTACTACAGGGCAGGAGATATGGTCATGATTTCCCCACATCAAAAGCAATTTTGTGTGTTCCTAAGGAGATAGCTCTATTTAATTAAAGTGTTTTTTTTTTTGGTGTGAGATGCTGGTCATGTACCTGGTGCCCGCAATGATGGCTATCTATGTACTGCTTAAAGCTTCCCCATAAATCCAAAACATGCTCTGTGGCTACTTCAATGTCTTGTGCTATTTCCAGAGCTTCTTTTAAAATCCAAAGGTTTTAGATTTGCCAACAGATGTCTCTGAATTCTTTCATCATTGATACCATGGCAAGCCTGTCCTGCAGCATGACATTTAAAACCACAGTGCTCTGATAAACAATGCAGTTCTGGATAAAAACTGCTATGGACATTCCAAGTTGGGGGAAGAAACTGTTAAATTAAAAACACAGCACAATCTCTGATGGGATGGAGGTATAAAGGTGTGTGAAAATTTTAACAAGCTCATCAAAGAACTTGGCATTGGTTTTTCTGGTGCAACCAAACTTCTAAATTGCTCCGTACATGCTCAGTAAAATAACGTTTCTTGTTATGATCTGTAATGTCATTTGCAATGAAAGTACTGAGAAGTCTGAGTACTAAATACAGTCCTCCTGCTCTGCATCATACTCTTTCATTTTTCCATTTGCAGTCATTTTTCTTTGCAATTGAGAAAAAGGTGTTCACTTACTCACACACTGTGTAGAACTTACAAGTGATTGTTTTTAGCTTACCCTCCTCACCAGTGTAGTATATGGAGACCTAACAGAGATTAAAATTGAAAAAAGGAGATCTTTTATTCTGGCACAGGTTCACATAGACAACTGAGCAACTTCCTGTTGGGATTCCCTCCAAGATCTCTTTCCATTCAGCTTCCAAGAACTCAGTTCGACTCCAAATTTTGTCATAGAAGGCATGTCTGCACTTACCTCCAGAGCAATCAATCCAGCGGGGGTTGATTTATCGCATTTAGTGAAGATGCGATAAATAGACCACCAAGTGCTCTTCTGTCGACTCTGGTACTCTACCAGAGTGAGAAGCATAGGCGGAGTCGACGGAGAAGCATCAGCAGTCGACCTACCACAGTGAAGACACCACAGGAAGTAGTTCTAAGTATGTCGACTTTCAGCTACGCTATTTTCATAGCAGAAGTTGTGTAACTTAAACTGACTTAGCTCACCTCCTGCCCCCCACCCCAGTGTAGACCAGGCCTCAGGTATCTTTATTAGGCACACAGCAAAGCTATGCTGAGTTGATTAGATTCAAGTGCAGGGGTGGGTGTCAGTGGGTGTCTGTAAAGTGACCCAGAAAATAAGCTAAAGAGTTGTAGGCATCATGTGCACGTCCAGCATTCCTTTATATATATCATATTACATTGTCTTTACTATATATTGCATAAAAAGTTTTGGGATTGGCTTGGTTACTTTGTAGGAACCAAATAATCTACAGCATGCTCCATCCATTTACAACTTATTCTGTACCTTGTCATATATTCTAGGCTTCTTTTGCCCATTGTAAATCATCCTCTGGGTGTTCCGCATTTAGCTAGGACAGACATTTTGTCTCTTAGCTTACTGACCATTTGCTTACCCTAGTTAGCATATATATTCTATTTCTAGCCTGCTGATCCATTTACCTTCCCATTTATCTCCCAAGAAACGACGCCTCATAAATCATGTCAAGCCATACCTACATTACACTGTTATATTATTTCTTAACATTAACATTTGCTTTTATATATATATATATTTATTACTTGGCAACATATTTTAAAACTACAGCAATTGTAATTATTTGAGTTATTATTAATACAAGGCTTAAAGTATGAACTTCAGGGTGGTGGTTTACTAGAGTGTAATTTTATATCCTAAGCTTGCTTTGTTTTTAGATCTTTTTTTGTAATTTTTACTTTGTTTTTATTTTAATTGCATTATAAAAATAGTACAATACATTTTAACTTCCTATAGTAGGAAATATAGGCTAACCAATATAACATTTTTGGGGTTTATGCTACAAGTTTGTTTTTTTAGCTACCACACAATACTTGTTGTATAGGCAGTTTTTACTTTATTAACATTTTAGTGCTTTAACTGTATTGTGCAACTTGGAGACTTTATTTATTTATTTATTTATTTATTTATTTGAAGTGAACTCACATGCTGGCAACTTTGTTAGGAACACTTTTACGCCTGCCCATGTAAGTCTTTCTCAGGTGCAAACAGCATTGTTTTACATTGTTTTACAATGGTATTTAAGAAGGAAAAACCCCTTTTTAACATTGTATGAACTGTAATGCTTTTTAGTACTTTTACTGGTAACATCTTGCAAAGGTTTCACGCTTTTTAATAAATGTTATGGTATTGAACTCTTGTTTTTTTATTACTTTTTGTACTAAACATTTACTTTTTTGTGGTGATAAAAGAGGGCAAGCTTTTTGCTTTATATTAAGGCTACTTTTAGTTTGTATAACAAGTATTTTTATATACTAAACATATTAGAACATAAAAGCAGCAAAGAATCCTGTGGCACCTTATAGACTAACAGACGTTCTGGAGCATGAGCTTTCGTGGGTGAATACCCACTTCGTCAGATGCATGTAGTGGAAATTTCCAGGGGCAGGTATATATATGCAAGCAAGCTAGAGATAACGAGGTTAGTTCAATCAGGGAGGATGAGGCCCTGTTCTAGCAGTTGAGGTGTGAAAACCAAGGGAGGAGAAACTGGTTTTGTAGTTGGCAAGCCATTCACAGTCTTTGTTTCATCCTGAGCTGATGGTGTCAAATTTGCAGATGAACTGAAGCTCAGCAGTTTCTCTTTGAAGTCTGGTCCTGAAGTTTTTTTGCTGCAGGATGGCCACCTTAAGGTCTGCTCTAGTGTGGCCAGGGAGGTTGAAGTGTTCTCCTACAGATTTTTGTATATTGCCATTCCTAATATCTGATTTGTGTCCATTTATCCTTTTCCATATAGACTGTCCAGTTTGGCCGATGTACCTAGCAGAGGGCCATTGCTGGCATATAATGGCGTATATTACATTGACGGATGTGCAGGTGAATGAACCGGTGATGGTGTAGCTGATCTGGTTGAAATCGTGGAGGAATTTTTCTAGAGTCTCCTTCCCATGGGTTCAGATGATGAAGATGTCATCTTCATCAGCTTCCACCGCATCATCAACCTCAGCCTGGACCAATCTACACGGGAGGTCCACTTCCTAGACACCACAGTGCAAATAAGTGATGGTCACATTAACACCACCCTATACCAAAAACCTACCGACCGCTATGCCTACCTTCATGCCTCCAGCTTCCATCCCGGGCACGTCACACAATCCACTGTCTACAGCCAAGCACTGAGGTACAACCGCATCTGCTCTAACCCCTCAGTCAGAGACCAACACCTACAAAATCTCCACCAAGCATTCTCACAACTACAATATCCGCACGAGGAAATAAGGAAACAGATCAACAGAGCCAGACCTGTACCCAGAAGCTTCCTACTGCAAGACAAACCCAAGAAAGAACCCAACAGGACTCCACTGGCCATCACATACAGTCCCCAGCTAAAACCCCTCCAACACATCATCAGAATCTACAATCCATCCTGGACAACGATCTCTCACTTTCACAGGCCTTGGGTGGCAGGCCAGTCCTCGCCCACAGACAACCTGAAACATATTCTCACCAGTGACTGCACACTGCATCATAGTAACTCTAGCTCAGGAACCAATCCATTCAACAAACCTCGATGCCAACTCTGCCCACATATCTACACTAGCGACACCATCACAGGACCTAACCAGATCAGCCACACCGCCACAGGTTCATTCACCTGCACATCCACCAATGTAATATATGCCATCATATGCCAGCAATGGCCCTCTGCTAGGTACATCAGCCAAACTGGACAGTCTCTATGGAAAAGGATAAATGGACACAAATCAGATATTAGGAATGGCAATATACAAAAACCTGTAGGAGAACACTTCAACCTCCCTGGCCACACTAGAGCAGACCTTAAGGTGGCCATCCTGCAGCAAAAAAAACTTCAGGACCAGACTTCAAAGAGAAACTGCTAAGCTTCAGTTCATCTGCAAATTTGACACCATCAGCTCAGGATGAAACAAAGACTGTGAATGGCTTGCCAACTACAAAACCAGTTTCTCCTCCCTTGGTTTTCATACCTCAACTGCTAGAACAGGGCCTCATCCTCCCTGATTGAACTAACCTCGTTATCTCTAGCTTGCTTGCATATATATACCTGCCCCTGGAAATTTCCACTACATGCATCTGACGAAGTGGGTATTCACCCACGAAAGCTCATGCTCCAAAACGTCTGTTAGTCTATAAGGTGCCACAGGATTCTTTGCTGCTTTTACAGATCCAGACTAACACGGCTACCCCTCTGATATTAGAACATATTGACTTAATTTTATACTTTAAAATTATTACACTCTCTCTCTCTCTCTCTCTGTGTGTGTGTGTGTGTGTGTGTGTGTGTGTATATATATATATATATAGAGAGAGAGAGAGAGAGAGAGAGAGAGATTTATTATTTTTGGTTTTGCTAATTTAAAGGATGCAATACGTTTGCTGCTATTTTTTTATTGAAATGTTTGGTTATGTTCTTATAGCATTTTTGTTAGCTTAGTTTTATAGCGACATACTAGTTTTAAATAGCCTAGCTTTTATGCCAGTTTTATTAAGCTTTATTTTTTTGTTTTGTCACTGGGTTACTTTGGCAGGCTTATGCATTCAAAATTAAACATTTTAAATTATATTTTATTAAATTTTAGTGGGCACAATTTTTAGGCTACTGCAAATTTAATAACATTTAGCGTATATATAAACAATATTTTAAGAGATTGAATTTTAAGTTATTGGTTGGATTTCTTTTTAACTTAAGGCATTTTAATTTTTATATAATTGCTTAGTTTTAATATAACCTTTTTATAAAACATTATTTTATAGGTTTTTATTTTTAATAATATTTACTTTATACAACAGTTAAACCTAGCTTTTGGATAAAATTGTTAATGGTTAAGCTTTATTTTTCATATTTTTAAATTCTTTTTGGTACTGGATTTGTCTTTGCTTTTAAAGCATGCAGCTTTCTGGCACCTTTATAGAATTTTAATAGCCTGTTTTTTATTTACATTTATTTACTCACTCATGACAAGCCAGGCCTACAAGTCTATATCGAAAAACCTCCTCACTTCCACAACCCCATGGAGCATGCCCAGTACAGCCTTAGGGCTTCTAACAATAAATAGCTATTCCCACATTGGCCGCCAGGTGGCAATAAACATAACAAAAATACCCACAAAATTACAAGTATATATTTAGATTTAATTCTTCCTACCTTTATTGGGTTCAGAAAACTAGCAGAAAACCTATACAGTCTTTAAGTTCCACTTACATCCCTGGGTACTCATAAGAGGCAGAACTTCCCCTTCTCTCAAGCCCCCAGTCTGTGTGCGAACAAGGAAATCTTTATTAGGGGAAAGGGAACACAGTCATAAACTTGAGAAAACACAGCAATAGAATATATGCACAAATCAGAATAAAATACCCTTCTTCCAGTAATGCTGGGAGTAGTCCACTGAGTCTTTCTACTGGTGACAATCCCACAAAGGTAACCGTCCCTTATCCTCACTAGCTCACCCATCCCCACTGATAGTTTGGATCAGCAAGTAGCAGTAGTCCAGGAGTCTCTCTGAATGTCTATCTCTGCTGTCAAGGAAGCTGCTTGCCTTGTCCTTCCTGGAGGTGTTGCCACCTCACCTCAGCTTAGTGATTCAGCTTCTCTTTAAGGTGATGCGTAGGCAGGGCCTCACCAGATTCCATTCAGCAATGCCGCTGCTGTATGTAGTGTGTCTCATTGGAAATCTCTGCACCATCTCTTTCTGTGAAGTCTTTTTAGTCTGTGTTGTCTCTTGGTGTGAAGGCCCCAGGAGAGGGGACCCAAGAGCTCTTAGTAAATTAAGCAGAGTCCTGTCTGTTTGGAAACTAGCATTTTGCCACAAGCATTTTGCCCTCTTTAAGCCTGCCTAGGAGTCCACTACTCCTGAAACTCCAAGTTCATATATAGTTATGATGATTCACCAAGTGACACACCAGTGGAGGAGGAGGCTCAGGGTGGACACAGCCAGCTGGTTACTTCTAGCAGCAGGCAGTGCTCCACTGCTGCTGCAAACCCTCCTGTTGTGGTAAAAGATAACCAGTATGCTCTTCTTGATACAGGAGAGAAGAAATCACCCCCAGCAGTTAAGGGGGTGAAGCCTCGTACCCTTAAGGCTGGGAGGTCTGCTGCCACCACTGATAAGAAACGTAGGGTAGTGGTGGTTGGAGACTCTCTGCTGAGGGGGACGGAGACACCCATCTGTCGCCCTGACCGTTCATCCCGGGAGGTATGCTGCCTGCCAGGGGCCCGTATCCAAGATGTTACAGAGGCTTTGTCGAGGATTATCCGGCCTTCTGACTATTATCCCATGCTACTCATCCATGTGGACACAAATGATACTGCAAGGTGTGACGCTGAGCAGATCAAGAGTGACTACAGGGCTCTGGGAGTACGGGTTAAGGAGTTTGGAGCGCAGGTGGTATTCTCTTCGATTCTTCCTGTTGAAGGTAGGGGTCCGGGCAGAGACAGATGCATCGTGGAGGTGAATGCCTGGCTGCGAAGATGGTGTCGCCAGGAGGGCTTTGGCTTCCTCGACCACGGGATGCTATTTGAGGAAGGACTGCTAGGTACAGATGGCGTTCACGTTTCGAAGAGGGGAAAGGCCTTATTTGCGCACAGACTGGCTAACCTAGTAAGGAGGGCTTTAAACTAGGTTTGACGGGGACAGGTGAGCAAAGCCCACAGGTAAGTGGGGAACAAGACCTGGGAGATGGGTTGGAAACAGGAGGGAGCACGGGCTATCATGGCAGAGAGGAAGGAGGGTCAGGGCAAAGCTGGGAGGCAAGATCAAACCAGTATCTTAGATGCCTTTATACAAATGCAAGAAGTATGGATAATAAGCAGGAAGAACTGGAAGTGCTAATAAATAAATACAACTATGACATTATTGGCATTACTGAAACTTGGTGGGATAATACACATGACTGGAATGTTGGTGTGGATGGGTATAGTTTGCTCAGGAAGGATAGACAGGGGAAAAAGGGAGGAGGTGTTGCCTTATATATTAAAAATGTACACACTTGGACTGAGGTGGAGATGGACATAGGAGACGGAAGGGTGGAGAGTCTCTGGGTTAGGCTAAAAGGGGTAAAAAACACAGGTGATGTCATGCTGGGAGTCTACTACAGGCCACCTAATCAGGTGGAAGAGGTGGATGAGGCTTTTTTCAAACAACTAACAAAATCATCCAAAGCCCAAGATTTGGTGGTGATGGGGGACTTCAACTATCCAGATATATGTTGGGACAATAACAATGCAGGGCACAGACTATCCAATAAGTTCCTGGACTGCATTGCGGACAACTTTTTATTTCAGAAAGTTGAAAAAGCTACTAGGGGGGAAGCTGTTCTAGACTTGATTTTAACCAATAGGGAGGAACTTGTTGAGAATTTGAAAGTAGAAGGAAGCTTGGGTGAAAGTGATCATGAAATCATAGAATTTGCAATTCTAAGGAAGGGTAGAAGGGAGTACAGCAGAATAGAGACAATGGATTTCAGGAAGGCGGATTTTGGTAAGCTCAGAGAGCTGATAGGCAAGGTCCCATGGGAATTAAGACTGAGGGGAAAAACAACTGAGGAAAGTTGGCAGTTTTTCAAAGGGACCCTATTAAGGGCCCAAAAGCAAGTTATTCCGATGGTTAGGAGAGATAGAAGATGTGGCAAAAGACCACCTTGGCTTACCCTTGAGATCTTGCGTGACCTACAAAATAAAAAGGCGTCATATAAAAAATGGAAACTAGGTCAGATCACGAAGGATGAATATAGGCAAATAACACAGGAGTGCAGAGGCAAGATTAGAAAAGCAAAGGCACAAAATGAACTCAAACTAGCTATGGGAATAAAGGGAAACAAGAAGACTTTTTATCAATACATTCGAAGCAAGAGGAAGACTAAGGACAGGGTAGGCCCACTGCTCAATGAGGAGGGGGTAACAGTAACGGGAGACTTGGAAATGGCAGAGATGCTTAATGACTTCTTTGTTTCGGTCTTCACTGAGAAGTCTGAAGGAATGTCTAGTATAGTGAATGCTTACAGGAAGAGGGTAGGTTTAGAAGAGAAAATAAGAAAAGAGCAAGTAAAAAATCACTTAGAAAAGTTAGATGCCTGCAAGTCACCAGGGCCTGATGAAATGCATCCTAGAATACTCAAGGAGTTAATGGAAGAGGTATCTGAGCCTCTAGCTATTATCTTTGGGAAATCATGGGAGACGGGGGAGATTCCAGAAGACTGGAAGGGGGCAAATATAGTGCCCATCTATAAAAAGGGAAAGAAAAACAACCCAGGAAACTACAGACCAGTTAGTTTAACTTCTGTGCCAGGGAAGATAATGGAGCAGGTAATCAAAGAAATCATCTGCAAACACTTGGAAGGTGGTAAGGTGATAGGGAATAGCCAGCATGGATTTGTAAAGAACAAATCATGTCAAACTAATCTGATAGCGTTCTTTGATAGGATAACGAGCCTTGTGGATAAGGGAGAAGCGGTGGATGTGATATACCTAGACTTTAGTAAGGCATTTGATACAGTCTCGCATGATATTCTTATAGATAAACTAGGAAAGTACAATTTAGATGGGGCTACTATAAGGTGGGTGCATAACTGGCTGGATAACCGTACTCAGAGAGTAGTTGTTAATGGCTCCCAATCCTGCTGGAAAGGTATAACAAGTGGGGTTCCGCAGGGGTCTGTTTTGGGACCGGTTCTGTACAATATCTTCATCAACGATTTAGATGTTGGCATAGAAAGTACACTTATTAAGTTTGCGGACGATACCAAACTGGGAGGGATTGCAACTGCTTTGGAGGACAGGGTCAAAATTCAAAATGATCTGGACAAGTTGGAGAAATGGTCTGAGGTAAACAGGATGAAGTTCAATAAAGATAAATGCAAAGTGCTCCACTAAGGAAGGAACAATCAGTTTCACACATACAGAATGGGAAGAGACTGTCTAGGAAGGAGTATGGCAGAAAGAGATCTAGGGGTCATAGTGGACCACAAGCTTAATATGAGTCAACAGTGTGATACTGTTGCAAAAAAAGCAAACATGATTCTGGGATGCATTAACAGGTGTGTTGTAAACAAGACACGAGAAGTCATTCTTCCGCTTTACTCTGCGCTGGTTAGGCCTCAACTGGAGTATTGTGTCCAGTTCTGGGCACCGCATTTCAAGAAAGATGTGGAGAAATTGGAGAGGGTCCAGAGAAGAGCAACAAGAATGATTAAAGGTCTTGAGAACATGACCTATGAAGGAAGGCTGAAGGAATTGGGTTTGTTTAGTTTGGAAAAGAGAAGACTGAGAGGGGACATGATAGCAGTTTTCAGGTATCTAAAAGGGTGTCATCAGGAGGAGGGAGAAAACTTGTTCTCCTTAGCCTCCAATGATAGAACAAGAAGCAATGGGCTTAAACTGCAGCAAGGGAGATTAAGGTTGGACATTAGGAAAAAGTTCCTAACTGTCAGGGTAGTTAAACACTGGAATAGATTGCCTAGGGAAGTTGTGGAATCTCCATCTCTGGAGATATTTAAGAGTAGGTTAGATAAATGTCTATCAGGGATGATCTAGACAGTAGTTGGTCCTGCCAGGAGGGCAGGGGACTGGACTCGATGACCTCTCGAGGTCCCTTCCAGTCCTAGAGTCTATGAGTCTATGAGTCTAAGTGTCACTACAGGAATTGTGGGTAGGTAGCCTATGCAAATAAAACTCTATGGCAACACTTTTTTGTCTTTTTCTCAATAGAAGAGTAGAAAGCTCTTTCCTCTCTAGAGTTTCTGATCATAGGGTTTATACCACTGTATTTTCTGGTAAACTTCTATGCCATTTTTAACCTTTGCCTTTTCAATAGAGGATTAAATGTCACTTGTAGGGGAAACCTCCCCCCACACCCTACCTCTAATCTGCAGACTCAAGATTTAACACTGAGAACTTGGTGACTGCTTTATTTTTAGCTTTTCCTCTCATGAAGTAAGTACTTTGTTTCACTCTGTCCTGACAACATTACTGATTGTTTTTGCCTAGTTCATTAATAATGTATATGAATATAGTATTATGCATGAATATGGGAAACAATAAGTATAAGAGTGAAACTCATTTAAAATACACAGATTTAATCCTAGGTTATGTGATGTAAATCAGCTAAACCAGGATTGGAAGCCTGCACAGCGTACATGGCTGTATGCCATACTATCTCTTTTCCGTTTTTTTTCTAGAGACCTAGTGTTGGCAGAAGGGGAATTTATAGCCTTTGATGTTGCTGAATCTGCCAGTCTGGGTTCTCCCTCCCCAAAGCCTCCTCAGTGTTGTTGATGACCCCCTCTTTCTACAGTACTTGTATACAGATGTATAGGGTAGAGGTAATAAGAGTTTAAAATTGCCTAGCTTAACCAATTTTCATCTTATTTGTCAGACACCATTTGCATCCAGGATAGAAACCTGAAGCGATTTTATGCAGCTGAGATATTGAACTCTCTAAATTGATATTTATAAATGCATAGTGAAGATGTAAGATGGTAATAAAAGTAATAAAATAATGTTATAAATAGTAGCCTGTGGACATGATCAGGAGCTATTTTTCAAACATTGCACACTGTATTTGAGTATTTCTAAATCAAATATCACAGCCACATATATTAAAATATGACAGTATCTTCTCATATTTAAACGTACTCAGCTTTATCTAAAGCTTACAAACAGAGATAAGGGAGCTAGAAACAACTAAAAAAATTGTTTCATAATTGTACAATGACATTTACCCCATTTTCTATACCAGAAGTAGAGTTTGCATATCAGCTGAGCACCATTTACAGACTCTTTGGGAGGGTCTTAAAATTTTGAGCTATATTTTAAATTCCTGAAAACTTTAGATTTTACTGGGAATGCTGACAAACCTTTTACCATAGCATAGTCAATGGCTGCTGAACAGTATCTTTAAACATCTCAAAGGGCATTATTTAAAGCACCTCAAGAAAAGGAATTTGGATTATGCCAAATATCACTATACTTTAGCAAATCAGTTTTCCTTCTGTTATCTTTTATAACTCCAATGCAGTGACTGTAAAGGTTGTAGAGTTATCCACTTGGTTATTTATATATTGGAGAATGTGTGATTCTCCATAAAAAGGCTAACTTTATCAGTGAGCCTCCAGCACATCCATTCCAAGTAACTATACCTGCCTAGATCTAGACTTTACCTTATTGTTTGTGGAGAACTAATTGGGTTACCATGCTCCAAAACGTCTGTTAGTCTATAAGGTGCCACAGGATTCTTTGCTGCTTTTACATGTGGGCTTGACATCTTGTGAAGACTATAACACAGAAAAAATGCATTTTAATGAAAGGAATTTGTTACTAGTTGAGGCAAAGTGTCCTTTGTCCTTCTGCCAAAACTGCCTTGCTCTGGTACCTGCATTTGCTGAGATTATGCAGATTAATAGGAATAGTACAAGATGCATTAAAGACAAACAGCATTAGAAGAAGGGCATATAACACTGTTCTAACACAGGGCAAATGAACCTGTTCTTATTATCATATTATCTACCAGGAAGCTCCTTGACAAGATGGAAGTTCAACATTTCTAATTGCCTTTTTAATTTAGTCCACTTTCTCCTCATGATTGAAATACTTTTGCTGGACTTTTTTTCTCTTTGCTAATAGGGTTGCATTTATAAGACACTGTAAAACCCCTGATTTTTATACGATGCTCAAATTTTCTTGAGGTATTACAGTATTTCTTTTCTTTTTTAATGGAATATACCTTTTGAGGTTGGTGTTAGGAATGGTAAGAAGAAAACCATCCCTCCTGGGAAGCAGCAGTTATTCTAAAAGGCGGGGGGATTGAAGGGGGAAGACTGAAAATAAAATAAAAATTGAAGGCGGAAATAAAAATAAGGTAATAATCTAGGAGATGGAAAGTGTAGACTGATTATAAGGAATGAAGATAATGTTAAAGTTCTCAAGTAATCCAATTACCCTCGACAGCCAGAGAAACTTGTGCATTTGGAGATCATTGTCATCTAGTTTCATACACTCTTTCCCTTATCTGGGCAGAGGTTCCATGTCACAATGGAAGCCACAGGAAAGTGGGATTTATAGACAGACTGAACAGAAAAATATCTGATGTATTATGGGTTTTGAGCGGTTCCTGCATTTATTTTGATGCATTTTTTATATGATATATAAAATATATCATATAAAATATATCAGGTAGAAATATATCACTTCCACTTCCTGCAGTTCTGCAACTTTTAGAACAGCCTTACAACATTTGGGGGAACTGACAAGAAACATCTTATGTGAAGAATGGGGACAACAATGTTGCTGGGAAAGATAAGGAAACTACATTGTGAATGAGTACTGCCTGGAATATTCACGGGAATAGTCCATATTTATGACTGGTTTAGAATTAAAAAAGGAAAGATGTTAAAAGAATATGTAAAATAAACTGCACATTAATACTGAAATATACAAGCCTTTCCTCCCTTTAATGTGTAGGAAAAATGCATCAAAATAAATAAGATATAATATTGTTTGTCATACCATATACTACAGATAAGCCAGCCAAAGTACTATTAAGGACCCAATTTTAAAAATATATTAGCACCTAAATTAAAATGACCCAATAGTCACAGCTGCTGAGTATCCAGAGATCCTAATGAAATCAATGGAAGCTGTGAATTCACAGGACTGCTGAGTGTTGGGCCATTTTATTAAGGAGCATAAATTCAGATTTTGTTGCCTAAGTTTGAACATGTAGCCTATGTGCAAAATGACATCTATTTCTCATAACAACAATATGCTTGGCTCATATCTTACTCAGATTCTCAGGGATTCTGTACATCAGATAGTCTCAGAGGGGTGAGAAGTATGAAATAAAGTAAAGTAATACAGTACTTAAGGGTCTATTTTTCAGTTTATTACTTCATAAAAATAATCGATCAGGTTCAGTGTGTGCAAAACTATTACCAATATCATCTGAGGCTGCTTCTTCTGCAAAAAAAAATAGTTGTATTTAAAAGAAAATTTTGAAATAGTAGCTATATTGGACTAGTGTATTTTTTAATTGAATTTAGTACATATGAAAGGTACCAACTGACAGCATTAAAGAATGGAATCGTTTCTCCATAGGACAGTGCAGTGATAGCAAAATCTTTGCTGCCTAATCCCACCAGCTACCTCCATCCCTCTTCTGGAAGTGCCACAGGGTCTTTCAGCCTGAACCATGCCATGCTAATCAGTGTCAATGTCTCAGTATTATCTCTTAGGCTATGTAATTTGCTCTATAGTCAGAGGGAAACAGAATCCCATCATGTTCTACCAGCCCTTGTAAAAACATTTCCCTTAGCTATATATCTGTATGGTTATTGGGACCCACTAGGGCGAGTGCCTACAAGGCCTAGCTGCTGAAGCATCTCTAGTGCTTGCCTCCAAGACATGATGCACTGGGCATGCTATTGGCACCCTAGAGGTTTGGGGTACAGAGTAACTCCAGTCATTACACTGGGATTCCAAATGGCAAATTTGGCTGGCAAGGTTTAAGGTGTAGGTACCCCATATCTACATGGTAGGTGGAAATGAACAGCCTTGAGGATCAAAGTGTTCCCCTGAGCTCTGAGAGTGCAAATAGGCAGGGCAGTGCAAGCAGAGAGAGACAAAGGCCCATCTTCATACCTGCAGCTTATACGGGAAATAGTCAGGACGAGGACAGCTAAATCAGCCACTTTGAATGAGCAGCCCAGAACCTGATGGTGAAATTTCTTTGATGTGCTCTCCACTGGGAATGATGATCTGTGGTGCACAGGGTTGATACAACTCTAGATTGAGCCTGGAGATGCAAGACCTGTGAGACTGGGACCACAAAGGACCCAATCCACCAACAGGCAGAGTTCAATGAACAGCTTCCACAGATGGTATAGAGAGGGATCATCCAGCCCTATGTGAACCCACGGGCTGCATTATCATCTTGGTAATAAAGTAAGATGGGGTTCGGGGGGCGGAGGGGGAAGACAGAGATGTGTGGACTATTGACAACTGAGTTGCATTACTATGAGAGATGTCTATCCCCTCCCTAGGGTTGATGGCACTCTAGCTTTACTGGCAAAGGCCTGTTGGTTCTCTACCCTTGCCTGGCTGCTGGCAAGTGGAGATGCACCCCAATGATTGACAGAAGATTGTATTCACCAGTAAACAGGGCCTCTACAAAGTTAAGGTCATGCCTTTTGGACTCTGGAATGTTGCAAAAATTGATGGATGTCATTAGGGCAGATCTTCATGGTACATCCTGCCTGGTATATCTTGATGACATCATTGTCACTGGGAGGACACTTGAGGAGCACCTGCAGAAGCTGGGAGTTATGCTAGAGAGGCTATGTGAAGCCATCTTAAAGGTGAAACTATCAAAATACAATTTTTTCTTTGATAAAGTAAATTACATGGGGCATGTGATCTCAAATGATGATATAGAGTCAGACCCTGAAAAGGTGGAAGCCACCTGATTCTGGCTGGTGTTACATTCTGTCACTGAGGTAGAGAGTTTCATTGGCTTGGCTTCATTCTACTGGAAATTCATTCCTGATTTTGCTGCAATTGCACAGCCATAGCACAAACTGGCAGAGAAGAGTTGGGCATCTGAGTGAACCCTATTCCACGAAGACTTTCTAGAACTAAAGTGGAAGCTCATGTTTTCATCAATATTGACCTACCCATATCCCCAGCTACTGTTCATCCTAGCTACAGATGCCGGTGAAGTTGGCATTAGTGATGTCCAATCTCAGCTGTAAGGAGACAAGAAACAAGTAGTAACATATGCCAGTAGGGCCCTGAACCAAGTAGATCTGAACTACTCCACAGCTAGGACAGAGCTGCTGGCAGACCAAATATGTTCAGCACTTTCTCCTGGGGAAAGAATTCCTGTTAAGGACAGATCACCATTCACTCATATGGCTTCATAATTTCCTTGAGTCCCAAGGGAAGTTGGCCCAGTGGCTTGCACTGCTGGCTCAGTTCCAGTAACAAATAAGACACCGTCCAGGGAAATAGCCACTAGTGCTGATGCCCTGTCTAGAAGACTGAGTCTGGGCAGCGCCAGCAAGGAAGCCAGGACTGGGGAACAAAAACGTGCCATCCTAGCAGGAGCTCTGATCCCAAAAGAAAGGATCGATGACAATGGGGCAGGGCCTGCAATGCCAGATGAAAGAGTCACAATGCTGAAGGAAGCACAAGCCACTGACCCAATAGTTTCCCAGCTAATGTGCAGGAAGAAAGAAAGAGGCACAGGTAGACCCAGGTATATGCCAATACAGAAGACCTGGCCTGATTTACACTTAGAGCAAGTTAGGCCCTCAAAGGCAGTCAAGAACGTGGACCATTATACTCAACTAGTCCTCCCAAAGGGATCAGTCCCTGAGATTTTGAAGGTGTTACATAGCAGCAAGGCTGGGGGATATTTGGGGATAGAGAAGCTTACCTAAAGGGTTCAAAGCTGTTACTTCTGGCCTGGCACAGGTCTGTTAAAGACTGGGTAAAGCCCAGAAGGCAGTGCATGCTACACCCAGAGCACCTATGACTACCACCTGGATCAGCTGACATTTAGAGAGGGTAGCTATGTATATTTCGGGACCCCCTATCAGTCACTGAGAAAGGCAGTCAGTATATCCTTGTTATAGCAGACTACTTTTCCAAGTGGGTGGAGGCTCATCTGCTGCCTGGTCAAAAGGCACAGACAGTTGCTAAGGTATTTGTTGAGCACTTTTTATACTGGCACAGAATACCTCACTCCTTGTACCGAGGGTGAAACTTTGAGTCAGTGTTGCCCCGAGAAGTGTGTGACCTGCTCAAGATTAACAAGACCCACCCTACACCTTATCACATATAGTCAGATGGGCTGGTAGAACATCTGAGCCATACACTGTCAGCTTTGTAGGTGCCAATTAACATAGCTAGGACAGAAATCTTCCCGTCATGATGACCTACAACCCGAGGATGCAATTGTCCAGGGATACATTGCACACAAGGTGTTTCAGCGCGAGACTACCCCTTCTAGTAGAATTACTGTATGAAGCAGCTGTGATAGGTACTCTGTGGGATTAGCATACCCTTCTAACACAGTGCATAGGAATCCTCCAGCACTGTCAGTTAAGCAGTAAAGCATCACCAGAGCAGGGCTACCTAGAGACAGAAAGAACACTATGATTTAAGAACAAGGAGTCCTTGTGCCACCTTGGGCATAAGCTTTTGTGGGCTAAAGCCCACCTCATCAGATGCGTGAAGTGAAAAATACAGGAGCAGGTATAAATACATGAAAGGATGGGGGTTGCTTTACCAAGTGTGAGGTCAGTCTAATGAGATAAATCAATTAACTTTTGAAGTGGTAAGAGAGTGGCCCATTACAGTCATTTGACAAGAAAGTGTGAGTAACAGTAGGGAGAAATCAGTAATGGAGACATTACGTTTAGGTTTTGTAATGACTCAACCACTCCCAGTCTTTATTCAGGACTAATCTGCTGGTATCCAGTTTGCAAATTAATTCCAGTTCTGCAGTCCTACAGCCCCCAACAAAACCTCTCCAGCACATCATCAAGGATCTACAACCTATCCTGAAGGATGATCCCTCACTCTCACAAACTTGGGAGACAGGCCAGTCCTCGCCTACAGACAGTCCCACAACCTGAAACAAATACTCACCAGCAACTACACATCAAACCCTGCTACAAACCCCGGTGCCAACTCTGTCCATATATCTATTAAAGGGACACCATCATAGGACCTAACCACATCAGCCACACCATTCAAGGCTGGTTCACCTGCACATCTACCAATGTGATATATGCCATCATGTGCCAGCTATGCCTCTCTGCCATGTACATTGGCCAAACTGGACAGTCTCTAAGGCAAAGAATAAAGGAACACAAATCTGACATCAGGAATCATAACATTCAAAAAACAGTAGGAGAACACTTCAATCTCCTTGGTCACTGAATACCAGACCTAAAAGTGGCAATTCTTCAACAAAAAAACTACAAAAACATACTCCAGCGTGAAACTGCAGAACTGGAATGCCTCCCTCTCCTCCACCTTGTTATGTAAACATGTGAAAACAGTTCCGTGTGCATGTCACCTTGGCTGAGCCATGTGTAACAAAAAAGGAGGGCGGGGCAAAACAAAAGAAACAAAACATGAAATTTTGTCACTTTTGGGCAGAACACTTTTCCATTCCAGTCAGATACAGATGGAATCAGAATCAAGACTTGCTTGAGCAAGGTCCAAAGGCAGGCACGTTTTAATTGGTAGAGAAAACGTGTGTGCATGTTCATCTCTTGATTCCTTCACTCATGCAGTTCATTTTATTTTAAAAGACTTTGGATAAACCCTGAAAAAAAGACAACCTTTATTTGACTTCTTCTTGCAGCCTGGGAAATTATTACAGTTGTTGAACAGCTTATTATGCCCCACATAAGGCAGGTCTTAGAGTTAGTTTGCTTGTTAACTTTTGGATATTTGGATGTTTACATCAGTGGGAGACCACACTGAGTCAGTCTGATTTATACGTGCAAACAGAAACCCCCCCTTCGGCAAATGTACTGCTATGTATCAAACTCAGCTTTTAATTCCCCTATTCTTGTGGGCTTGGAATTACTTTTATGTAGTAGGGTTTTTTGGGGGGAGGAGGGGGCGTGCAGTTTGTCTTTTAATATTACTTTTGGTTAATATATGCTGCAGTGCGAATTCTTATGCAAAGATTTCATATGGTTTCAAAAGCAGGACCCGATATACTCTAATGCACATCTTTATTGGAGCCTCTGTCATAATAACGTTGATTCACTTATTCAAAAGACCCTTATTCCCAATTGTAACTTCACTAGAAATAGATCCTAATCATTGTCAGCTCCCTTGAGACTTGAAAAGCTGAAGCAATACAGAAGTGTGTGTAAGTTTAGATAATATAGTCACATTTTCTAATCCTATTTCTAATTTCACTAGCTTCTTACATAAAGGCTCTGATTGCAGAACAAGATCACATAGCCTAAGAGATAATATTGAATCATTCAAACACCAGAGTGTAGAAATTGCCAAGTGGCTTAAAGAGCTGGCATACAAATACAACTCCCCAAGCGTGTTCTTGCAAGGCTCTTTCTTAGGGGAACGAATAATACATTTGGCGGAAAGCAGATATGAAAACAATCACCTCTGCATTTATTAGAATTTTAATCAATTTGATTTTTCTCTCCTAATATCAGCGCACATTTCAGATACAGAAGACAGGATAGGCTGCTCAGATATTTTGTCAAACACAACATGGCATAAAGTGAGGAAGAGCGTTGGATAGTAAATCTAATAGAGAGAAAAGATACCTTGCACAGTGGCAGTATCTCAAGAATTCTGTTTATATACTATACATATGGCTTAAAATAATTTTCTGCCATTTTGAGGTTTTCAAATACAAATTAATCTTAAAGTTGAAGTGCATTTCTGATTTTTAAAGTCTAGTGGGTACTGAATAAGATGCCACATTCAGTATGTTTTAAGCAGGTGATATTCGAACAAACTCTTATGTACTTATGCAGACAGGGGAGTTTGAGAAGGAGAGCAAGAGATCCCGCTGCCGAACAGGCTACCAGGTGAGAGTGAGAGTACTAGCTGTTGGTGTGAGTGAGTTTGCTTGACTCTTTCAATTTTAATTTTGATTCTGATATCAGGTGACTTCAGTTTCAGCTACAGCTGCTGTGGCAGTTGGGACTGAGTGCCTGACGTGTTCCCTTGATTGCCTTTGACTGGCCTTCCCCAGTGTGACTCATGAGGGGGTGGGACTGACCTAGGCAAGCAGGCTTTAAAAGCCAGAGGCAGAGCGACCAGGGGGCTGCAGACAGGGGAGTTTGGGAGGGAGTTTGCCAGAGGGAGGCCTATGATGGTTAAGAAGACCCGCAACCCTGTGCCAGCACTGCTTCTGTCTGTAGCCAGACAGAGCACCTGAGCATGGATGCGTCTACCCAGATCCTAGTGTGGTTTTGCAGACTGTGATTTGCAATTCCCACTTACTGACATCCAGGCTGGGGGGACTATCCAATGTGAAAGGTGGCTGCTGGTGATATCTCTCAGGCAGCAGGTGGGGGAGCTACAGGAGGAGGTGGCTAGGTTGAGGAGCATCCAAATCCATGAGCATATCCTGGACAGTGTCCATGTGGAGACAGCTGAGGTAGCTGTCCCAGTACACAGACACACTACTGGTGGAAGAGGAGATGGCTCAGGGTGGACACTGGTAGCAGGTTACTTCTGGCAGCAGGCAGTGCTCCACCCCTGCCCCGAAACCTCCTGCTGTGGTAATAGGTAACCATTATGCTCTTCTTGATACAGAAGAGAAGGAATCACCCCCTCCAGTAGAAGAGGAGAAGCTTCATACTCCTTAGGCTGGGAGGTCTTCTGCCACCACTGCGAATAGGAAACGTAGGGTAGTGGTGGTCGGGGACTCTCTTCTGAGGGGGACAGAGGCGCCCATCTGTCTCCTTGACATTTCATTGAGGGAGGTATCCGAGATGTTACGGAGGCACTGTCAAGGATTATCTAGCCCTCTGACTACTACCCCATGCTACTCATCTATGTGGGAATGAATGATATTGCGAGGTGTGACACTGAGCGGATCAAGAGTGACTACAGGGCTCTGGGAGTACAGGTGAAGGAGTTTGGAGCGCAAGTGGTATTCTCTTCCATTCTTCCTGTCAAAGGCAGGGGCCCGGGCAGAAACAGGTGCATTGTGGAGGTGAATGTCTGGCTGCAAAGATGGTGTTTCCAGGAGGGCTTTGGCTTCCTCGACCATGGGATGCTATTCCAGGAAGGACTGCTAGGCAGAGATGGTTCACCTTTCTAAGAGGGGTGTTACGAGGCGGTGTGGCTCCCCTCCTCTTCAGGGAGGGTCGAGCCCTGTCAGATGCCGGAAGAGGCAGGGCCACAGGGCACTGGACCCGCCCCTCAGAGGGTCAGGAGGCAACCCGGAAGTATAAAAGCCAACTGGCGGCACTCAGTTGAGGGTTAGGGTTAGGGTTAGGGTTAGGGTTAGGAGCAGGAGCAGGAGCAGACCTGCCAGAGGGTGCTCGTGACTGGGAGGCTGCTAAGGCCCAGGGTAGTTGCCCGGACTGGCCGGAGCTTCCTCGAGCCCACTATGAGGAGGGACTGCCGGAGTCGCCCCATCCCTGCTGTTACCCCAAGGAACCCCCGGAGCAGGCCTGGCCGGACTTCCCAGAGGTACTGCCGGATCTACCACCCAGCCCCAGCCGGGAGGGGCCCATGCTACTGGACATCCCAGGGGCTGACGCCACCGATCAGGTAGGCCCAGAGGGGGAGCTTGGAAGTGGCCCGGGGGCAGCCGACCCCAGTCAGGCTGCAAGTGTACTGGAACCCATGTCAGTGTGTTGCGTCCAGGATCCCCACTGACAGCGGCGAGTCTTGGCTGCCGCTAGGGCCCCGGGCTGGAACGCAGTGGAGTGGGAGGGCCTGCGTTCCCTCCGCCACCCGTCCAAGGGTGGCGGACTCCCCCTCCCCCCGGCCTGAGGAGGTCTTCGTTATAGACTTACTGTTTGAACTGCTGCTCAGCCCCTGCCTAAGGGTCTGAGCCCTGTGCCTGTTTGCTGCCCTGCCCTGAGCCAGGGCTTGGGCTTTATAGACTCCCTCGTTGAACTGCTGCTCAGCCCCTGTTGAAGGAGCTGAGCCCTGAGCAGCCTGAACTGTTGTTTGCTCAGCCCTGAGCCAAGAGGGCCTGAGCCTCTATAACTGTGGGTTTGGTGCCTCGCCCAAGGGCTGGGCCCCCTTAAACTGTACCACTGCTCGGTCCTGCACCAAAGGACCTGAGCAGCCTAAACTGTTGTGTGCTCAGCCCTGAGCCAAGAGGGCCTGAGCCTCGATAACTGTGTGTTTGGCGCCCCACCCGACCCAAGTGCTGGGCCCCTTTAAACTGTGCCACTGCTCGGTCCTGCATCAAGGGGCTCGAGTGGCCCGAGCCTTGGGCGAAGAGGCTCTCAGCCCCAGGACTGAGGGCCTGAGACCCCGAGCTGACTTTCTGTTTACTCCGCCCCGTAGCAGAAGGCGGGAGTTCCAAGCGACTGTGCAGTGGCGCCCAGCCCTGACAAAAAGGGCAGACTCGGACAGTGTGTAGTGAGGCCGGTGTGGCTCCCCTCCTCCTCAGGGAGAGTCGAGCCCCGGCCAGGCACCTTTACAGGGGAAAGACCGTATTTGGACAACGACTGGCTAACCTAGTGAGGAGGCCTTTAAACTAGGTTTGACGGCGATAGGTGAGCAAACCCCACAGATAAGTGGGGAAGTAGGGAACATGGAGACCTGGGAGATGAGTCAGAAATAAGAGGGAGTGTGGGCCATAATGGCAGAGAGAAAGGAGGGTCAGGGCAAAACTGGGAGGCAAGATCAAATCAGTATCTTAGATGCCTATATACAAATGCGAGAAGTATGGGTAATAAGCAGGAAGAACTGGAAGTGCTAATAAATAAATACAACTATGACATTGTTGGCATCACTGAAACTTGGAGGAATAATACACATGATTGGAATATTGGTGTGGGTGGTACAGTTTGCCCAGGAAGGATAGACAGAGGAAAAATGGAGGAGGTGTTGCCTTATATATTAAAAATGTACACACTTGGACTGAGGTGGAGATGGAAGTGTTGAGAGTCTCTGGGTTAGGCTAAAAGGGGTAAAAAACAAGGGTGATGTCATGCGAGGCATCTACTACAGGCCACTTAACCAGGTGGATGAGGCTTTTTTTAAACAACTAACAAAATCATCCAAAGCCCAAGATTTGGTGGTGATGGGGAACTTCAACTATCCAGATTTATGTTGGAAAAATAACACAGCGGGGCACAGACCATCTAATAAGTTCTTAGACTGCATTGCAGACAACGTTTTATTTCAGAAGGTTGAAAAAGCTACTGGGGGGAAGCTGTTCTAGACTTGGTTTTAACAAATAGGGAGAAACTCACTGAGAATTTGAAAGTGGAAGGCAGCTTGGGTGAAAGTGATCATGAAATCATAGATTTCACATGTCAAGGTTTTTTTCCTCACTTTGAACTTTAGAGTACAAAAAGTGGGAACCTGCATGAACACTTCTAAGCTTAATTACTTGCTTAGATCTGGTACACTGCCACCAGCCAGAATTTAGTGTCTGGCACACTTTCTGTTCCCCCAAAACCTTCCTTGGGAACCACAGATCCAAAACCCTTGGATCTTAAAACAAGGAGAAATTAACCATCCCCCCTTCTTTCCCCCCAGACTTTCCCCTCCCTGGGTTGCCTTGAGAGGCTTCACACCGATCCAAACTCCTTCGATCTTAAAACAAGGAGGAATTAACCATCCCCTCTCCTTTCCCCCCACCAATCCCTGGTGAGTTCAGACCCAATCCCTGTGGATCTTAAAACAAGGAAAATCAATCAGATTCTTAAAGAAAGATTTTAATTAAAGCAAGAAAAAAAGTAAAAATTATCTCTGTAAAATCAGGATGGAAAATGCTTTACAGGGTACTTAGATTTATATAGCCCAGAGGAAACCCCCTCTAGCCTTAGGTTCAGAGTTGCAGCAAACAGAGGTAAAAATCCTTCCAGCAAAAAGAAACATTTACAAGTTGAGAAAACAAAAATAAGACTAATCCGCCTTGCCTGGCTATTACTTACAATTTTGAAACACGGAAGACTGATTCAGAAAGATTTGGAGAGCTTGGGTGTACATCTGCTCCCTCTTAGTCCCAAGAGCGAACAACGAACAAAACAAAAAGCACAAACAAAGACTTCCCTCCACCAAGATTTGAAAGTATCTTGTCCCCCTATTGATCCTCTGGTCAGGTGTCAGCCAGGTTTACTTAGCTTCTTAACCCTTTAGAGGTAAAAGAGACATTAACCCTTAACCATCTGTTTATGACATCACAATTCTAAGGAAGGGTAGAAGGGAGTACAGCAAAATAGAGACAATGGATTTCAGGAAGGCGGATTTTGATAAGCTCAGAGAACTGATAGGTAAGGTCCCATGGAATCAAGACTGAGGGGAAAAACAATTGAGGACAATTGGCAGTTTTTTAAAGGGACGCTATTAAGGGCCCAAAAGCAAGCTATTCCGCTGGATAGGAAAGATAGAAAATGTGGCAAAAGACCACCTTGGTTTAACCATGAAATCTTGCATGATCTAAAAAATAAAAAGGAATCATATAAAAAATGGAACCTAGGTCAGATTAAAAAGGATGAATATAGGCAAACAACACAGGAATGCAGGGGCAAGCTTAGAAAGGCAAAGGCACAAAATGAGCTCAAACTAGCTACAGGAATAAAGGGAAACAAGAAGACTTTTTATCAATACATTAGAAGCAAGAGGAAGACCAAGGACAGGGTAGGCCCACTGCTCAGTGAAGAGGGAGAAAGAGTAACAGGAAACTTGGAAATGGCAGAGATGCTTAATGACTTCTTTGTTTCAGTCTTCATCGAGAAGTCTGAAGGAATGCCTAACATAGTGAATTCTAATGGGAAGGGGGTAGGTTTAGAAGAGAAAATAAAAAAAGAACAAGTTAAAAATCACGTAGAAAAGTTAGATGCCTGCAAGTCACCAGGGCCTGATGAAATGCATCCTAGAATACTCAAGGAGCTAATAGAGGAGGTATCTGAGCCTCTAGCTATTAACTTTGGAAAATCATGGGATGCAGGAGAGATTCCAGAAGACTGGAAAAGGGCAAATATAGTGCCCATCTATAAAAAGGGAAAGAAAAACAACCCAGGAAACTACAGACCAGTTAGTTTAACTTCTGTGCCAGGGAAGATAATGGAGCAAGTAATTAAGGAAATCATCTGCAAACACTTGGAAGGTGGTAAGGTGGTAGGGAATAGCCAGCATGGATTTGTAAAGAACAAATCATGTCAAACCAATCTGATAGCTTTCTTTGATAGGATAATAAGTCTTGTGGATAAGGGAGAAGCGGTGGATGTGGTATACCGAAACTTTACTAAGGCACTTGATATGGTCACACGTGATATTCTTATGAATAAACTAGGCAAATACAACTTAGATGTGGCTACTATAAGGTGCATAACAGGCTGGTTAACCGTACTCAGAGAGTAGTTATTAATGGTTCCCAATCCTGCTGGAAAAAAATAACAAGTGGGGTTCCGCAGGGGTCTGTTTTGGGACCGGCTCTGTTCAATATCTTCATCAACGAATTAGATATTGGCATAGAAAGTATGCTTATTAAGTTTGCAGATGATACCAAACTGGGAGGGATTGCAACTGCTTTGGAGGATAGGGTCATAATTCAAAATGATCTGGACAAATTGTTAAACTTCATCCTGTTTACCTCAAAGACAAATGCAAAGTGCTCTACTTAGGAAGGAACAATCAGTTTCACACATACAGTATGGGAAGAGACCGTGTAGGAAGGAGTACGGCAGAAAGGGATCTAGGGGTTATAGTGGACCACAAGCTAAATATGAGTCAACAGTGTGATGTTGTTGCAAAAAAAGCAAACATGATTCTGGGATGCATTAACGGATGTGTTGTGAGAAGTCATTCTTCCGCTCTACTCTGAACTGGTTAGGCCTCAACTGGAATATTGTGTCCAATTCTGGGTACCGTATTTCAAGAAAAGTGGAGAAATTGGAGAGGGTACAGAGAAGAGCAAGAAGAATGATTAATGGTCTAGAGAACATGACCTATGAAGGAAGGCTGAAAGAACTGGGTTTGTTTAGTTTGGAAAAGAGAAGACTGAAAGGGGACACGATAGCAGTTTTCAGATATCTAAAAGGGTGCCATAAGGAGGAGGGAGAAAACTTGTTCATCTTAGCCTCTAAGGATAGAACAAGACGCAATGGGCTTAAACTGCAGCAAAGGAGGTTTAGGTTGGATATTAGGAAAAAGTTCTTAACTGTCAGGATGGTTAAACACTGGAATAAATTGCTTAGGGAGGTTGTGGAATCTCCCTCTCTGGAGATATTTAAGAGTAGGTTAGATAAATGTCTATCAGGGATGGTCTAGACAGTATTTGGTCCTGCCATGAGGGCAGGGGTCTGGACTTGATGACCTCTCGAGGTCCCTTCCAGTCCTTGAATCTATGAATAGAGAAGTACACTGGAAAGAGTATTTTTCAACATCAGTTCTCCGGGTCAGGTTGTTGAGCACTTACTGAGGGCTGGACTATAGACTCATGCTTAGAGCTCCAGCTCCTGAGGTTACAGGTTGAGATCAGAATCTCAGGTTATTTTAGTGTTTCTAGCCTTCATGGTTGCAAAGTAAAGCTCGAACATGTGACTCAATGTCTCTGATGCCTGTCTGAGGGCTTGTCTACACAATTTGTGCACTGATTTAAGTAAATTGGTTTAGAAACCATGCTAGTTAAATCAATGCAATCCTCCCTCTCCCTCACCGGAATGCAGACACTGACCAATTTAAATCTCCACACAGGTTTCACTGACTTAACGGAACTATTTAAAATACACGTTTAGTTAAACTGGTGTATCTTTCTGTATAGATAAAACTTTAGTCTGCAGACATCCTGAAACAATGGAAAGAAATGGCAATATTATTTGTTTAAAATATTGCATTACATTTTTCATTTTTCAAACTGTTTTCATAATAGTTTTGAAATTTTTTTCATTTGGTTTCAGAGGGAGTCCCTCCCCGTTTTCCCTCACCATCCCCTCACCATCATAATCTCACTTTTTTCCCCACTAGAAAAATGGGAGAGGAGGAAATAAAGAAGCTAGTGGGATTTTTTCCCACCAAACCAAACAAACAAAAAGTACACTTTCAAAGGAAAATCTCCATTGTAGTATATGTTTTATTGAAAAGCCATCTTTTGACAAAAAACATTTAAATGAAATCATTTTGATCAGCTCTACTTTATTCACCTGGTCTCTGAGACAGAGTTTAGTCTAATGGGCATAATTTTTTCAGATAACTACTCTGCATTATCTACCACAGAGGTATTCCAAAGTCAAAAAGCTAGCAGTTCTCAAAGTTCTGTAATTGCACAGAGACTTGATAAATTCATAGCACCTATCATGGTTTTTGGTGCTATATAAATAATCGATCATTAATTTAAAAATATATAAATAATAGAAACAATATTTTATTTTGGACCAAACAAATTATTAAAATTATTAAAATCTCTTGAGGAATTCTTTAGAGATTATTTTAAAAAATCCACAATTAACAGTAATTAAAACATGAGGGATGATTAAAAAGCAGTGGTTTGTGCTTTCTCTATTTGCTGAGCAGCAGGAAACACCATTCTCAGACATGTGCTGACACCAGTGATACTGATTGACGAATGAAGGAAGAAATGAAAAAAGTCCTGTTAGTTTCAAACCATGTTAACTTTACCAATGGCTTTATATACCAAGCACCCCTCTGCTAAGACTCCTGGCATGTTGCATACACAATCAAAATAAAATAGCAATAAATAATAAATTAAAAGTAGGAACATACTGGACACCTAATTATGGTATTTATATGTATACTTTAAATATGTGGAGATGGTATTTGACCACATTGGAAGCCAAGTAGTGGAGAGAAGAATAAATGATATGATGTTGCATTTTATCCAGTATTTAAGAGTGACTATTACAGAGGGATGATAGTTCTGAAAATCAATATTAATAGTTGATCAATTGCCGTGGTCAACTCTAGGTCAGTATTTTTCATGGGGCCTTGTTACCTTATTGTTACATGAGCTCATTAAGGTCACTTTACAAAGTGCCCTTCAGTACTGGATAGTGCCTTACAGGCTTTTCAATTCAGTCTTTTGCTGCTGTTTTGGAGATCCTTACAAAAATGTGCATTACACAGTTTGGGAGCCAAATGTTTTCTCCTTTTGCGCCAGGAAGAATTAGGCAGTCTGGTTCCCTTTTCTACAGGGCCAATTTGACAGCATGGACCGTATTACCTTGCATGTTGTCCTGGATCACTGGCACACAACTGCCCTAACAATAGCTTAAATGGCCACAGGAGGATCACCCTGTGTATTGGGATTATTGTGGGGAAAGGGACTAGAATGGCTGACATGACAGCTCTACACCTCTCTATGACAGGTACTTGAGGCATGCCTGGGATAAAGGAGCATGACTGGGGCTTCTCTGTTTCTGATTATTTCTACCTGCTGAAACAGCCTCTAGAAGATCAAATTAGTATAAAGCCACCCTTGTGCCCTCTCTCCTCATCATCTCTCCTCAGGGTCTGCCCTTACAAGTTCTCTCTGGATTGCAGGTGATATAAATTACTACCTCTTTAAACAAGGAAAGAAGAAACAAACAATAGGACTTCTTCCTTAATTGCTAAACGTTGTACTACTATATCCTCAGCACTTACTGGAGAAGGAAGCTCGGCTCCCATCTGCCAGGGAACTTGTAATTCATCCTTCTAACCTCCTCTCCCCTACCAAAAAACCTCTTCATAGCTTTCTTTTGATAAGTTATTTAATTATGCTTGAACAAAAGAGAAAAGCAGTCAGGCTATATACAGGGAAGTACAGTGGCAACTCCAATTTTAAGAAGTGGTTCCTTCAAACATTTTCTTCTTCAATGGGCAATGTCACCTGTAGACCCCCTACTCCACAGCTCAGCAGCAGCCCTTTGAAGACTGGCCCTACCTGCATGTCCTGATTGGCTGGGAATGAAAAGACAGAAAAAGCTGGCATCTCTACTCCTCCCCATTACCACCAAGGCCTGGTTGGCTGGAGTTCTAGTGGGAAATATTTCCCCTACTTCCCACTACTAGCTCTCCTCTGATTGGAGGAGGGGGATTCTATTATTGAAGGAACAGCACAGGTGGCAGGAGGGATGTACCTACTGGGTTCCAGGAAGTGGGCGGGCGGAAGCCAGCCCACTGCTAAAGGATCTCCCCCTCAGCCTAAGGGGAGGATCTACAAGACCTCAAAAACCAAACTGAGGTCGGGGCACAACTAATGAAAGAACAGGGACAGGAGTGTGGTCAAAGGTTTAAAAGAAGGGAGCCTGATGGGGACACCAAGCAGAGAACCCCAGACAGGAGGGGTGTAGGGAGGTGACCACCTGTTCCAGCCTGGAAGGGGTTGGAAAAGCCCTGCAGAGGGCTGGGGCTGGGCAAGGTAAAAGCTAAGCTGACTGGGGAAGTGGCTGCAGCTGGAGCCACGCCCAAACTGAGCCACAGGGCCTTATAAGAAGGCCAGGGAAGCCAGGAGCAAGGAGTCTCCCTCTGCCTGTAGAGGGAGAAGGGCCTGGCTGCAGGGACCTGAGCAGAGTACCAGAATGGAGCAGGGCTGGGGAAAGGCAGAGGAGCTGGGGAGCTCCAGCCTGGAAAGCCCCAGGCTGCAGCCTAGCAGTGTGCTAATAGGTACTGTGAGTTGCAGAGGGCAGCCCAGGGGTAGGCCAAGGCAGGAGGTCCAAACCCTCCTTGCCAGTGATGAGTAGGCTGATACTGCAATCTGCCCCAAGGTGTGGAGCTAGACGATGACTGGCAGTAGCCTTATAGTGAAGTGAGGTGGGAATAGTGGGTGGGGGTTTCCTGGGAAGGGGAGACCCTGAGAGAAAGGGGTTACTGCCAGGGGGCAGCACCCCATGTAAAAGGGTTCCGGGTCCAGGAAGGGACACGGGGCCAGAGGACAGGCGGATCACCAGCCTCCAGAGGGTGCTCCAGAGCTGGAATGAGCTAATTCCCAGGAGTCACACCAGCAGGAGGTGCCGCAGGCGTGAGTCTGCTCTTCTACAAGGGGGCATGTGTTGCCATTGCAGGCACATAGTAAACTGAGGTCTGAGTGCAAGACTGAGAGGTCAGCCCAGGGAGCAGCATAAGTGATTTGTCTCTGCATCATCCATAAAACTCAATCCTGCACAGACAGAAGGAAGTGCTTTAATCCGGATCTAAGGAGTTGAGGCTTGAGGGGCTGGTGAGACTGACGAAACAGGAAAGCCCCAGGTGAGCTGGGCCAGTTTGTTTACCTGCCACGTCCACAGGTTCAGCTGATCGCGGCTCCCTCTGGTCGCGGTTCACCACTCTAGGCCAATGGGGAATGCAGGAAGGGTGGCCAGCACATTCCTCGTCTCGTGCCGCTTCCCGCAGCCCCCATTGGTCTGGGCAGTGAACCATGGCCAGTGGGAGCCGCAATCAGCCAAACCTGCGGACGTGGCAGGTAAACAAACCATCCCAGCCCACCAGGGGCTTTCCCTGAGAAAGCAATGGCCCTAGTTTGAGAACCACTACCCTAAAGAGTCATTTTACTAGGCCTCAGGTTGATCTTGTGTCCAATGTGGTTATAATGATGAATGGGAATTGGTTACATCATGGTGAAGTTGTGGCAAAAGTTATTTTAAGGCTTGCCCCAAAATGCTGACTACATCTCTACTTGATAAAATTTCCAGCCTCCTCTGAGGCTGGGACTGAGTCAGCTGCTACTTACTCAGGAAGGTGCTTCCCCATGGGTGCACTTGCTTTGGCTTAGCATTTGTCACAAGGGGAATCCTCTCCTGGGTCTCCCACCAGTACTGCAAGAAGAGTATCTGGGAGGCACTAGATCATTCCAGCATCCCCACTGGCTGCTTAAGCATTGTATAAGGAAGAGTAGGCGTAGTCAAGCTGTTCTTCCTGAATAAGAGTCCTGCAGCCTCTGTACCACTTTTCTCTCTGACCATGTCTGCTTCCCCCACACAGAGTTTGAAAAGCAGTACTAGGATAGAGCATCTCCTCATAACCTTCCATAAACTCTCACAACTACCCCTCATCCCTGCCCCCCCATACTTCAACCCAGGAAGTGCTGCTGTACTACCATACCCTTCACACCAGCTAGTGGCAAAAATCAGCTATCAATGGAGACCTTGCCATCTCAGGAGCAAAAGGGGAGCCTTTGCAAATGACCTACCATGCAAGAACACAAGACCATGGCCCACCTGCCTGCCATCCTGACTACTACTGTGAGGATTAGCTGCCAGGTAGGGAAGCCACCTATAAGATATTGTAAGGTGCTGAGGAGAAGAAGCAGGAGAGGACTGATGGATTTTTGTGGTAGACAGGATAGGCAACCTATGGAACGCATGCCACAGGCAGCACGTGAGCTGATTTTCAGTGGCACTCGCACTGCCTGGGTCCTGGCCACTGGTCCGAGGGGCTTTGCATTTTAATTTAATTTCAAATTAAGCTTCTTAAACATTTAAAAAACCTTATTTACTTTACATACAACAATAGTTTAGTTATAGACTATAGACTTATGGAAAGATGTTAAAATGTATTACTGGCATGTGAACCTTAAATTAGAGTGAATAAATGAAGACTTGGCACACCACTTCTGAAAGGTTGCCAACCCCTTTGGTAGAGTTTGGGGATGAGACATTCATTCATTTATGTATTTATTCTGCTATAGACCGTTCGGAATGGATGGATTCTTTGGGATGTGGGGGAAAGAAAAAGATGAAAGAAGAATTTTATCTAAGAACAGTTATATATATCAACAGCTGAACATTCCGAGGCAACCTCTTGTTAAAAGTATAGCAGTATATTACTGCTTGAATAATCTTGCATTGTGTAAAATTTACCTTAAATGAAATAAAAAAAACATACACAGGATTTAAGGTGCCCTCAGTTGAATGTAGGTTGGTAATTTTTCTTCATATTACCAGTAGGGAAATGGAGAGTTAAGTATATCTACACCGCATTTTAAAACTTGTGGTCTCTAGACACCACCTTCTGTTACGACACTTAAAAGGACAATGCAGACATGGCAATGCAAGCTGAAGCTCGGGCCCTAAAGCCTTGGTAGACAGACGAGCTTCAGATCCCAAGCTCCAGCCTGAACCCAAACATCTACATCTGAGCTGCAGGAAGTGTCCTGGATTTGACATGCAGAGTAGTAGTAAATATGTATACTATCACACTCAGTTTCCAATCAGGATTGGGGCCTCGTTGTCCTGGGTGCTATACAATCACAGAAAAGAGACAGTCCCTGCCCTGAAGGCTTACTGTGAGCCTCTCTCTAGTAATGAGATGGTTTTACAAAGCCAAATATTAAAAGAGAGGTAATGATTATTTTAAACATCTACACAGCTGTTTTTAGCATCCTAGTGCAAGCTCCATGAGCCTGACTCTGTATAGCTCATCTCCAGGACTCGTTGCGCTGGGTGTTAAAATGCAGCATGGACACACTCATAGAGGTTACGTGACTTCCCGGGAGTCACTGTAGAATAATGGATGAGACACAGGCTGGGAATCAGACTTACATTCTGAACTTCATTCTGATAGGCTCTATCTGAGTTTCTGGACAAGTTTCTTAACCTCTCTACACCATCTGTAAAACAAGAGTAATTATACCTGTCAGTTTCATAAGGACCTTGTGAGGCTTATCAAATTGATGTTTGCAAAGGGTACACATCTGGAAGGTAGTATGAGAACACTTAGCGGCAGAGGTGGAAACAAAGTGTGGGGTTAATTTCTCTAGCTCTGTGACACTGAGGGACTCGTTATAACAAAGACAAAAATCCACACTTAATCCTTCTATTTGACATTTCTTACGTGTCTTCTTTTGGAGACATTTTGTAATATTTCTATAATTCTAGGAAAGGTTTGAAAACACAAATCTTGGAAAACCATAGGAAAAACTATTTGCAACAAATATTCCACACGGCTGTAATTGATAGATCTTTTATAGATGCATGTGATAGGGTGGTCTGCCTACTGCTCAGTCCACTCTGCCATCTGGCATGGCTCTTTAATGGTTGTAAGGTCCGATTACAGAAACAAGAACCTGGCAGAGATTGGAAGAGAAAACCCAGTCATGTTTCTTGAAGGGTCTGGGGCCAAGAGCCTTGCAGAGAGGACAGGGCAAGTCTCTGCTCTCTCCCAACCAATTGGGAATGAGATGAGGGAAAGGGACCAGCATTAATGCTGCCTCCTCCCTCATAGGAAGGCAGATGCCTGCAGACAGTGAAGGCAGTGAGAAGATTCCCTCAGGGTCCTGAGTTAGTAGGGAGCAGATATCAGGAGGAGAAGGCTACCAAATTTTCCGAGTCCAACAAATGATGACTAAGTGAGACCAGTTAAGAGAGCTGAACAGTAACCCTGCTTTAAGAGGAGAGCTGGAGACTCCTGTTAAGGAGAGGGGTAATCACTGCTTGAATTACTCAGCTCCAGGACAAGAGCTGGAGGAGGGACTCCTATCACAAGGAGACAACAGACTGAGATGTAATCCCGAGGGTAGCGGGAAAAGAACCTAGAGAGTAGAGGAGCCCTGAAATTCAGAAGCATCTTTTGTTTATTTGGTTTTTTTTGTTATGGATGCTTTTGTATGACATTTTGTAATAAACAAGCTCCCAGGAGGGTATTATTGAGTCAAGTGTGTCAGAGTGGAATTGTTGGCTTCCTAAGAAGGGAAACTGAGGCAGGGAGTACATGCAGCACCGGGCTAACTCAGCAGGAGATGCTACAGGACAGGCAAATCCTACAACAGTGCACTTAAGCCATTGTACATCTTTTTACCTCTTCTCTTCCCTTTTTATTTATGATGTCTATTCAAAAATTAATAAAATATAGACAAAAAGAAATCATGTTGGGGTTAAATAAATTAATCTATGCTGCATTTGCATTCAAATAGGGTATTTGCATGGAATGTAATATATCTTAGTCATTCTCTCAGGACAGAACACAAATCTAGTTCATTAATTGCCTTTGGTTTTACGTATAGGTTAAAATTCCACTACGATACATCATTTCATGTTTAGGTGATCCTGCCAGCATGGCTATAAATCAGAATTACAAATTAGTTAAACATACAAAAAATACAATTACAAGTTCAAAAAAATACTCAGCAGCACTAAATTAATCAAACCATCTACAGATCTCTCTGTGCTATGTGTGACTCACAGTCATCAATGGCCTCAGAAGCAGCAAGATGCCTGCTTAAGGATAAATTAGGCTTAAATCAAGTGGCAATCAATGGCTGGGACTACTGAGTAGCTATGTGTACATTTATAGAATGCATTACTTGAAGTGAAGGGAGCGAAGAAGGGACATATACATCTTGATTTCTCAATTTAAAACAGTTTTCCTATGTATAACTGAGTTCATTCCTCTGACTTATGTGTTTTAAGTTAACTTACATAAAGGCAAAGTCTTGGGTCAAATTCATCCTCAGCTGTAACTCAATTTCTGTGACCTCAAATTAACAAACAAATGTCAAATCAAAACTAAGCTTGATTTTTTGGCTTTGGATTTGCACCCTATGGAAAGAAAGAATAGAATACACAGTTCTAGTTTTCTTTACTTTCATTTGAGAGACGAGAGCGAAAATAATAGCTATATATAATAGAACTCTGAGAGAAATAAAAATGTATGTATCTACACCCCTATTTGCAGTATTACCCAGATAAATACCCATAGGAAGATGACAATCTTGCTAAAATACAGACAGGAGTTCACAGGAAATCAGTTCCAGTGTAGCTAAAATACAGATAAAAGTTCATGGTGAATGTGGGTGAACAAAAATGGAGCAATGATGAACAAATATTTCTTCACCCTTGGAACTCGGATACAAAGCCCCAAGCATATGTATCTGAGCTGCAGGAAGTGTCCTGGATTTGACATACGTCGTAGGAGTGCATAGGTATACTATGATAACACTCAGTTTCCAGTCAGAATTGGGGCCCCATTGTGCTGAGTGCTACACAAACACAGAAAAGAGACAATCCCTACCCTGAAGGCTTACTGTGAGCCTCTCTCTAGTAATGAAATGGTTTTACAAAACCAAATATTAACAGAGAGGTAATGATTATTTTAAAAAAATCATCAAAATGGTTTTGCAGCTCACACTGTGCAGTTTCATGGTCTAGTGCATAAGAACCGAGATGTAAAATTGACTAAAAATTGGCTAGTCTAGGTTCATTGTCACAGCAGCGTGAAATGAAAGAAAGAAACAGCAAAAAATAATGAGGAGCAAATTAAGTATTTATGTTTACTTCAATTTTAATAAATCAAGGTGGTGTTAGGAATTTTTAAAAATATAGGATTCTTGTCTGTTCTTTTAGGGCAGTGCCAACTATTATTATTATTACGGTGCTATTTAAGATTAAGTTTTAAATAGCCTTGTCAACACTTTGAGATTAGCAATTTTGGCATGCATGTAGCTCTTCTTGCTATAAAGCTGGAATAATAATTTCATTCACAGTTGGTAAAGTGTTTAATATTCGTTTCTCTGAAATAAACTATACCTCTTTGAACAGAAACCTTTTCAAAGGGTCAAGATGTTCTTACTAATGTACCCTTTAAATTGAAGCTGCTATAGCCTTGTCTAAAATTGAATTGATAGTTCTATGTTAAACCACAGTGTCCCGAGTGAATGAGTCTGGCTACTGTTGCTACAGTTTTAAGATTAACAGAGTGAAGGTCACCCACAGTGATTCTCTTTGGTTGGGAGACTCTAGGAGTATACAAAGAACAAATACAGTGCCCACAAACCCTGTTACAAATAAAGAATCTTGTTTGTATTATAAGTTGAAGTAAGCAGATAATTAAGGTTACAATCACAAACAGGTATATGCAACCTGAGATGTATTCATATCACATACCCATATATCATAGAGTTAGGTGGATCTCTCAAAAATTGTCACCAATAGAGGGGTTCTTCCCATGGGGTCTTCCTGACTTGGTTCCTCCCCTAATGGGTCTTTTCTGATGGGTCTTCCCTAGGAGTCATCCCTGGCGGGGTCTTCTCTCCCTATCCATATCAGGAATACTTCTTTTCCTGTTATGACCATGTCTACCATCTTATGCATATGGTTCTAACCCCCTTTTTCTTATCTGTACTTCCACACCCCATAGACTTGGAGGTGCTCCACTTCTCATACGTTGTTCTCTTAGGGCAAGTCTACACTATGGGGCTAAATTGACCTAAGTTACGGTGCTCCAGTTCCATGAATAAAGCAGCTGGAGTCAACGTATCTTAGGTCAACTTACGGTGTCTTCACTAGACCCGCTAAATTGACCCCCTGTGGATCGATTGCCATGCATTGATCCCCCAGAAGTGGAGACAAGCCCTTAGTTCCACTTATTCTCATTAGCATCTTGTTAACATCTATGTAAACATGTTCCCACGGTAACCTGTAGTGAGAGCGAAACTTTTCATGTTACAATTAGGGGTCTTGTAGTCTAGATGGGTACCTTGTAGCATATTTTCCCGAACATCACCTACATGCAATTCTTTACATTAACCCAGCTTTACTGGTGCAGGGTTATTCCTAGGTCACCTGCTTATGTCAACCCTTCTTAAGCCTGAGGCCTGCTGTGGCTAAGCTGAAATCGTGCAGCGCTTAACCTGTAGGCCTTGCATTAAAGCTTTACTTTACTACACTCATCATTCATAAATGCTTGTCAATCTTACTCCTGTAATCCTATGCTACTTATATCTATACTTCCAACTTAAGTCTATTCATCAGACATTGATTACATATGAAATTACATATGAATTAGCCACAACAATGGAGAACACAATTAAATGATAAAATTAACTACTTGATTACACTGCCAGCTTCACAGGTAGTATAAAATAAATGATTAATTCTACTACATGCTACCAGAACAGGATATAGAGAAACTAATTTTCTGCTTCTCTCTTTATAGTTATTGATTAAAGATGATGGTACACATCCTTGCTAGCATAGCCATTCCCTTAACATTTTGGGCCAGATTCTCAACTCTATTAGAACAGCTTTCCACTAGTCCCTTAGCACAAAGGTACCCTAGAGTCAGATTACTCAGACACAGTCTGAGAGGTCACAAAGATGTTTTACAGCTGTGTATATGTAAAGAGATAGGTACTGCTATATTATTTAGTTCTTTCCATCAGTAGATCTCAGAGGTGGTCAGTACCATTATCCTCATTTTACAAATATGATGCCAATAGATGGTACTCAGGAATATGAAGTATAACTTCTGAGTTTTCTTGGATCAATAAAATTTGTTGTGCACTACAGATGGCTTCCTTTGTGCCACTGTTTTCATCAGTTCTTACTAGGAAGCCCTCAGTACAGAGCATCCAAGGCAGTCCTCCTCCTTGTGACCAGCACAGGGGTTTGGCTGTGCCATCCCTGCACCTTGCCAATTTCTGGCTTCTGTAACAGCTCTTTTGGTCCATAGACAGCCAGTGCTATTTAGAGCAACCGTCTTGGAGTATGTCTACACTACCCGCCGGATCAGCAGGCAGCGATCAATCCAGCGGGGATCGATTTATCGCGTCTAGTCTAGACGCGATAAATCGACCCCCCCGAGCCCTCTCCCGTCAACTCCTGTACTCCAGCGCCAGGAGAGGCGCAGGCAGAGTCAACGGGGGAGCAGCAGCAGTCAACTCACCACGGTGAAGACACCACAGTAAGTCGATCTAAGTACGTCGACTTCAGCTATGTTATTCACGTAGCTGAAGTTGTGTAACTTAGATTGATTTCCCTCCCTCCCTCCCAGTGTAGACCAGGGAGTTCTCTAATTTGTTTTGGGGAAACCAGACCGAGCAGAGTGGTCCCAGGACCACAGAAGCTCAAAGATTGTTTAGTATTGCCTTTCTATCCCTCTTTCCCATTTCTGCCAAGAACTCCTCAGCCATAGCTGAGGATTGACCCTCCATTTTTTTAAATAGATATTTAAATAGACACATTTGTCCAGCTCTAATTAGAAACTCCATTAGTTGACATGCAGTTCACCTGTGAAAGAACTACAATGGGTCAGCCAAATTAAATGTCTCTTAAAACAAGAGGTGACTAGATACTTGGAAGTAACCTAATACTTTTTTTGAGAAAGGAGGAATTGCATGGAGCCAAAACTAAGATCAGTTTGGTATCTTTTACTGATTAAAACAGGTGAGAAATGTTATCCAAAAGAACATTCTTAATGAATTACATGAAGGTTGGGCATTGTTAGACTTAATTAATCTAATTTATTTACAAACAAGAATCTCAACAGAAGTCACCAAAAGGACTTTAATGCCTCCCTGTTAATGGATTCTGGCTATTCCCATGAATAGGCTACTACAGGATGAAATTTCTGCTTTCCTTTGAACTGAAATGCAAAGGTTATGTCTACCTTAGTAATATACTATAGCTTTGATAATGCATACTAATGTTGTCAAGATTCTTTAAAACTCGGATCTATTAAAGTTTTCCTTGCTCATTGTTCTGCATCATTTTCTCATGTCCGCCACAGTAAATATGCAAACAGTATTGTAACCTTTACAACAGGAAATGTTCTGCTAGAAAGGCTTACCTTGCTAGATTCATCCAGCTAAACTTTATTGATGGGAATTTAAAGATAGAAATTAATTACAAGGTTGAGTTGTTTTCACCATTGTGTGCTGCAATGTTTGTCACATTACTTTCAGCTTCAGTGCCCGCTGTCACTTGTCCCTCAAGAAATATTAGCTTCTAATAATATTAAAATAAATAAATAAGTCGGGTGTATTGGGGTGTGCACTTTGGAAATCAAAACTCTAATGGCAGGTCTTGGCCAGTGGTGAGCTATTTAATTTTGCATGGCCTTGTCTATGAATGGAAATTGGGCCCTTTCAACATGAGCATCACTGTCAATAAACAACAGAGGAGTATGGGGGAAAAAATGTCAGAGTGCATCTGGCCTATTGCAACATAAATTGGAGAAGCTGGCCACAGTAGGTGAATCAGGTTTCCCTTCTGGGAAATCCAGGCCTTCTTTTTGTGTGTGGTTTAAAAAAAAAAAAAAAGTGGTTGCTCTACATTTGTGGTTGCTTATTACCTTTGAGAAGACACACCTAAATGTCCTTCTTGTCTCCTCCTTCTGACACTATGCTGTACATGTGAACTTTCATTATAACACCATTTGTTTTTATGTTACTATTGAAAAATGATTACCGTGAGCTTTCAGTGAGGATTGCAGGCTTCCTTGAAGTGTGGTTCTAATCTTAAAAGTGATTTTATAAGAAATGGCATTGTGGGGTTTCACGTTTATTTGTCTCAGTGATTTCCAGTTCAAATTTGCTCACTCTGCAAGTAGTAATAAAAAAAATTCCCTTCAGTATTTGCCAATCCTGTACTCTCCAAACAGACTGAACTCAAAAAGTCAAATTGGGTTCTTTCCTCCTTAGAGCTGGTTAAATAGGATTCATCAAACAAAAAAATTAGGTGAACTTAAGCCTGAGTCTTCTGTTTGTCTTAGCAATCATTCACAGACCTTTCTTGATTTCTGTGGATGTAGCTGTTATTCATATTTGCTGAAGTTGGGGCAAATTTTCAGCCTCTGAGTTGTTGGCAAACTCTTCAGTTTTACTATTTGCTATTCTTGATGAGGTGTTGCTCTCATATTGTTTCTTCTCCCTGACACGTTAATATGAAAATAATGCTAAAAAAGTCAATTATGAATAAACATTTATCTCTTCCCATGAGGTGTATTTCTCACATACCTGCCTCATTCTCTCTCTTCCATTTCTTCTTTCACTGTTCTCTTCCTTTCTCTCACTCCTTGCTCTTTCAGTTCCATACCCCTACTGTTTTCTTCATTCTCTCTCTCCCTAGTTTTCTCTCTCTTTTCTTCTTCATTTTCTCACATGTTGACTTCCTTTCTTTTTCCCTTGTCCCATTTACCTATAGGATCCAGGGTGCTGGAACAAACTGTACATTGAACCAAAATGTAAAAGCTGCATATGATGGAAACCACTTTAAGTCAGGAGGTGAGGCAGCACCCCTAGTTCCAGCACCTATGATAGGATCTGTTCTATGTGGGTAGGGAAGAATCTCCTAGTGCTTCCGTAGTACTACTTTATGTCCCTGTGGCAGTAGAGAAAATGGATTCTGTTTGTACACATATCTGTAAATACAATATACAGAGAAAATGGGAAGGCTGCTTCGAAGAAGCCCCCGATCTCTTTCTGCTCTCTTGCTTCAACCCTACATAGGTAGCACTTTGGCAGTAGGTTGGGAACATGGCAATTTCTATCTCACTTCTCTTCCCACCCACTTTTATTAATCTCTTCTGCTGCCATGCCCACACTCCTTTCCAGTGTCCTGGACATCAGTTAGACACAAGACATGTGGAAAGGAGTTGCCTTCAGAGTGCAGAAGCTTCTTTTTTTTCATTTAATCACTGCCTTTGCCTCTGTCTAGGGTGACCAGATGTCCTGATTTTATATGAATAGTCCTGATATTCAGGGCTTTTTCTTATATAGGCCCCTATTAGCCCCCAACCTCCCAAATTTTCACACTTTCTATCTGATTACTCAGCCTCTGTCTGAGTAGCAATTACATGCAGCTGGGACCCCAGGGTGAGTCTTGCATTCCCATAGGGCAATATGCCCCAAAGGACTAGCTTGGGGGGGAGGGGAGCAGAGAGGGGCACAGACAGCGTCTAAGTTTTTCACTGAAGTTTGTAGTGTAGACTTGGCCTTATGTCAACTCAATTTATGTCGACATTTAGCCACTGCAGTTAGTACATCACTTGTGTGCATGCATACTTGGCTCCTTGTGATGGTGGTGTGCATATTTACCAGGAGTGCTTGTGCTGCTGCAAAATGCGATGCACCATGTGTAGACTTTCCAACGTGCAACCTGCCAATGGTCCAGTGCACTTTTAGGAAGTTTTGGTAAAGCATGATGGGCAGAAACAATTTGTGCAGGAGTGACTGGCAGCATGGGATCAGCTTCCCAGTTTGTAACAGTCTTCATCCCATAATGGTATCTATATCAAATAATTTTTGTGCCTTTGTTCAAAATCCCACAAACACACATGGCTGTCCTTTCTGTCCACCATCACTGAGAAGCATGGAGCCCACATAGCTCTGCACTTTTGTTATGGGAATTACAAGTACAGGGCTCATAATCCTGCAGTTTTTGCAGAGCTGCAAAAAGAATGGAATGAATTGGAACAGGTGATTCCTTGGAGGAGCAGATTGCTGTGGGACATAGCAAGAACCAATTCAAGGTTGTTGGTGGCATTCACAGAGCAGCTGCAGAAGGTGAAATGCTGCTTCTGGGCCCAATAAACAAGCACTGACTGGTGGGATCACATCAAAATGCAGGTTTGAGATGAAGAGCAGTGGCTGCAGAACTTTCAGATGCGCAAAGCCACATTCTTGGATCTGTGTGCTGAGCTCACCCCAGGCCTCCAGTGCAGGAACACCAGAATGAGAGCTGCACTGACAGTGGAGAAGTGAGTGGCGTTCACACTGTTGAACCTTGACATGCTAGATTGCTACCAGTCAGTCAGGAATCAATTTGCAGTCAGGAAACTGACCATGGGAGCCATTGCCATGCAAGTGCTAAGCAGGACTGTGACTCTCAGCAATGCAGGGCACCTAAGGGGTTCCTGAACTATGGTGGAGTGATAGACAGCATGCATATCTCTATTTTGGCACCAGACCACCTTGTCACAGAGTACATCAGCTGAAAGGGCTACTTATCTATGGTTATGCAAGTTTTGGTGGATCAATGGGGGTTCTTCACTGACATCCATGTGAGCTGGTCAGGAAAGGTGCATGATACTCAAATCTTTAAGAACACAGGTGTCATAACATTTTTTCCCAGATCTGGACCTTAGCGTCCAAAATATGGGTGTTAGCATGAAAACCTCCAAGCTTAGTTACCAGCTTGGACCTGATAACGCTGCCACCAGCCAGGGATTTATACAGTGCCTAGCTCACTGTGGATTCCCCAAAACCTTCCCTGGGGGACCCCAAGACTCAGATTCCTTGAGTCTCACAACAAAGGGGAATAAACCATTTCCCTTCCCCCTCCAGGTGTTCCCTCCCTGGGTTCCTGGAGAGATATACAGAAGCAAGCTCCGTGAATCTAAACAGAGGGACTCCACCCTCCCTGTTTCCAATCCTGGAAAACACAAGTACCTAGAAGGCTAATCTCTCTTCCTTCCTCACCCAGAGGGTATGCAAAGTCAGGCTAGTAAATTTAACACAAAGAGATTTTTCCCCTGACTTCTTCCTCCCACCAATTCCCTGGTGAGCTTCAGACTCAATTCCCTGGAGTCCCCACTAAAGAAAAACTCCAACAGGTATTAAAAAGAAAGCTTTATATAAAAAGAAAGAAAAATACATAAAAATGGTCTCTGTATTAAGGTGACAAATACAGGGTCATTTGCTTAAAAGAAAAAAATGAATAAACAGCCTTATCCAAAAAGAATACAATTTAACACATTCCAGCAACTACACACATGTAAATACAAAAGAAAACAATATAAACCTATGGTCTTACTATCTTTGTACTTACAACTTGGAAACAGAAGATTAGAAAGCTTGGAGATAGAGAGAGATCACTCTCATAGCCGAGAGGGCACAGACACAAGACAAAGGACAAAGAACTCACACCCCAAAACTTCCCTCCACCCAGATTTGAAAAAGTCTTGTTTCCTGATTGGTCCTCTGGTCAGGTGTTTCAGGTTACTCCTTTCCAGGTGAAAGAGACATTAACCCTTAGCTATCTGTTTATGACAACAGGACTGTCCAAGCAGGGACTTTCTTTTCCGACTGGTGGATTACCATTGTGAATGTTGAAATGCCAACAGTGATCCTGGGTGACTCAGTCTACCCCTGGCTCATTTTAACAGCGAGCCAGACATGTGTGTGGTAGGGTGACCAGATGTCCCGATTTTATAAGTACAGTCCCGATTTTTGGGTCTTTTTCTTATATAGGCTCCTATTACCCCCACCCCCATCCCGATTTTTCACACTTGCTGTCTGGTCACCCTAGTGTGTGGTGGTATGGTGTGCTCTTCCTGGCCTCACTCTTTTGTGGCCAGGTAAGAAAAGTGTGGTGATTGCTGTACGTGTAGGAATACAACATTGTCAATGGACCTATTTATTTTGTTCGTGAATGATCCTATGATATCTGTGACATTGTGCAGTAACAGGTAATTGGTTGTTTTCAGAACTGCTGAGCACTCAGCACCATATGTTCTGAACTAATAAAGATGAATTTATAATAGAATTATGTTCTGTAACAAAACAGTGCAAACAAGGAGGCAATTTTAAAACAAATATGTGAAAAAATTAATAAATCAAATAGAATTTATGGAGGGGAAAGACCATTCACGTCCATTCTAGCTACACATACACCAACAGTGATTTTCGCTGGTAAGTGCCTGTGAAGCTTTGGTGGTTTTTCATGTCCCCTTTGGTGGAGTGGTAGGGGTAGGGCAGCAACCCCTAATGCCATGAGGGTAATTGAGGTGGGTATAGGGAGGTCCTGATACTGAGTTCTCAATGGTCTGCAGAGGTAGGCAATCCTGAGATTGTTGAACCTGCGGACCACCAAAGTCTGAAGCATCTGCTTGCAACTTGAGAAGCCCCATTATGTCCTGGTGCATCTCCCTCTCCTTTTCCTTCTGGGTCTCCTGGCCTTTCTCCTCTCCACTCTTTCCTTCTCCTAGCTATTGGCAGTGTTCATCCTCCAGGCCCTGTGCTCACAGTCCAATGCAGCACCGGTTTGCAGGATTGCACCCTCAGCAAGTTCGCAGATGACACTAAACTGGGGGGAGAGGTAGATACACTAGAGGGTAGGGATAGGGTCCAGAGTGACCTACACATATTGGAGGACTGGGCCAAAAGAAATCTGATGAGATTTAACAAGGACAAGTGCAGAGTCCTGAACTTTGGACGGAAGAATCCCATGCATGCACGGGTGGCTCCAGGAACCACCGCAGCAAATGCATGCCTGGGGCAGCATGCCGGTTGCTGTGAGGGTGGCAGTCAGGCAACCTTCAGCGGCATGCCTGCGGGAGGTCCACCAGTCTCGCGGTTTCAGCAGCAAATTGGCAGTGGGTGCTGAAGGCACCAGCAGATCACCCGCAGAAATGCCGCAGAATCCACATGACCAACAGACCGTCCGCAGGTGTGCTGCCGAAAGGCACCTGACTGCTGTGCTTGGGGCTGCCGAAAACATAGAGCCGCCCCTACATGCACTGCTACAGGCGGGGGACCAACTGGCTAAGCAGAATATGATGTACACAGTGCTCACTTTATTTTTTATTACAAATATTTACACAGTAAAAACAATGTGAAGAAAAGGACCTGGGGATTACGGTGGATAAGAAGCTGGATATAAGCCAACAGTGTGCCCTAGTTACCAAGAAGACTAACAGCATATTGGGCTGTATTAGTAGAAGCATTGCCAGCAGATCAAGGGAAGTGATTATTCCACTCTATTCGGCACTGGTGAGGCCACCTCTGGAGTACTGCATCAGGTTTGGGCCCCCCTCTACAGAAAGGATGTGAACATATTGGAGAGAGTCCAGCAGGGAGGGCAACAAAAATGATTAGGGGGCTGGGGCACATGACTTATGAGGAGAGGCTGAGGGAACCTGACTTATTTAGTCTGCAGAAGAGAAGAGTGAGGGGGGATTTGATAGCAGGCTTCAACTACCTGAAAGGGGATTCCAAAAAGGACAGAGTTCAGCTATTCTCAGTGGTGACAGATGACAGAATAAGGAGCAATGGTCTCAAGTTGCAGTGTGGGAGGTCTAGGTTGGATATTAGGAAAAACTATTTCACTTGGAGGGTGGTGAAGCACTGGAATGGGTTACCTAGGGATGTGGTGGAATCTGCATTCTTAGAGGTATTTAAGGCCCTGCTTGAGAAAGCCCTGGCTGGGATGATTTAGTTGGTATTGGTCCTGCTTTGAGTAGGGGGTTGGACTAGATGACCTCTTGAGGTCTCTTCCAACCCTGATATTCTATGATTCTATGTCATCCTGAGTCCTCTTTTTTCTCTTCCTTATCTGGCTCAGGTGTTTCATGATTGTGGAGGGAGAGACCCTGAACGCTGCAATGCCAGCAGCTGAAGATTAAACACACAGAGGTCTATTGTCAGTTGTTCCATGTCTGAGTTAAGGATGACTCAAGATAGTTGAGTAACAGTCTCAATTGGAATTATTTAATCACAAATTCTCACTAGCAGGTACTAACACAGTGTATTCACTACAGAGAGTGAAACTGAAGATGCCAAACTCACCGCCCCCCTAAAGTTTTAGGCACTACATTCTCACTTCTGCTTGGAATTGCTTGTGCATGGTGCCAATCACAGCACCAGCCGAGGTTCCAGAGGTTGTGAGCTGGAGAATGGTGGTCTGGGATGGGTGGAGGCATGTCTGAGACAGAACTACTAGTTGTCATATCATCCCCATAATAAATGTGTGGAATTAATGCAGACTCTGTCAAAAGGTTGGCAGCAAAGAGACCAGAGGCTGCTATACTGGAGGTGAGAGATGACTGAAGCATTAATAAGGATGCTGGCAGCAGGACTGGAATTTAGAAATTATTTTTTCTGGGGCCATGATCTATCTGACTTGATTTTTGGGTTGGTTTCATTGACTTCTGTGAAGCACTGTTTACAGTAATGGTCTAAACATAACTGTGACAAAAGCATAACCTTAAGTATAATATGTAAATAACTGCATAAAAACTACATTAAAAGAACATTGTTGGCAAAGTCAAGCACTTAAAAGTTAGGAAATGTCAAACTTAATATGCCCATGCAATTTTAATTTGCTCCCATTGTGCATATGTATTATGATACATTCTTTAATTACATGATCACATAATATTTTTTCCAGGACCCATGCCTCATTCAGTGCACAGAATGAACAGTGCTCACTTAATGAGCAGCTGTTCCATACTTTGTTTTCTCCATGTTGTTCAGCGTGTGGCCCCAGGCTTTATTTACTGCACACTTTTCAAACCCTGCTATTAAGACAGAATTACTAATTTCCTCATCATGGGATTTTTCTGTGGTGCTCATCACTATAGTAGCTGAGTGCTTCACAAACATTAATTAATTTTCCCAACACTCCTGTGAGAATAGGTGGTATTTTTATTCCTATTTTACAGATGGTGAATTGAAGCACAGAGACCATCCTTTTTCTTTCTGCAGCCTCTTGCCTCATTCCCTATACACCTTTCAACTTCTGCAACAAATGATACAGGCATCCTAGAGATAGCAGATTCTTTCACTAACCACCCTGATTCCTCCCCATAGCATGTTTCAGACAGTACACTAAATACACAGACAATCCTTAATTCCATCATTTCCTTACTTTTGTCTACTTCACTTTGCAACCTTAGCATTCTTTTATGTTTTTTGTTAATGTAACTTCCTATTTTTTTAAAAAGCAAGAAACCCCAGAAATTCCATTGTGTGGAATCATATTGACACCCACATGGGTCATCAGCAGGAACATTTAGATTAACCACACAGACCTCTACCACTTGAGTTAATGGAGTAACTTATAGCAGTAGTAGGTTGTCACCCTCTATGTCAGTTGTGGACAACCTGTGGCTGTGCCGCTTCCCGAAGCTCCCATTGGCAGGAACAGTGAACTATGGCCACTGAGAGCTGCGGGTGGCAGTGGAAATGTAAACAAACTATCTGGTGTCTGCCAACGGATTACTCTGACAGGCCGCATGAGGCCTGCAGGTTGCCCACCACCAGGGCCAGCTCCAGGGGTTTTGCCGCCCCAAGCAGCCACAGGGTTTTGCCACCCCAAGCAGCAACAAAAAAAAAAAAAAAAAAAAAAGCTGTGATTGCGATCTGTGGCAATTCAGTGGAAGGTCTTTCACTCTGAGCAGGAATGAGGGACCTTCTGCCGAATTGCCGCCGAATCCCTGAAAGTGCCGCTCCACTCCTGAATTGATAAGCTGGTGCCTGGAGCCGGCCCTGCCCACCACTGCTCTATGTGGACTGACACTAAAGAGGGATGAGACTTTTTGCCAGTGGATTTCACAGATATTTGCTGACAGCGGAGGAATGGTAAGACACAGGAATCTTGGTTTGCATTCCAGGCTCTGGTGAGGAGTATAATTCAGTGGTTATAGTCCCTTCTGCCCTTCCCTTCCACCCTGACCCTTTCTGTCCCATTACCTTCAGTCTATCCCTGTCCAAGTCCTCTTAGTCTCTCCTCATTTAGCTCCTTGTTCCACCTGCCTGCCCATCCAGTCCCAGGTCTCTGCACTCATTTCTCTCCCTCCCTCCCCCATTTTCTTCCTCCCACTCACTGACTCCCATTTTCAGTCTCTCTGCCCAGCCATTCACTGCCAGTCTCCCTGCCCCTTTATCCTCTTTTAGTCTTCCCCATCCATCCATCGGCTCTCATTTTCTCCCTCCTCTCAATTCTTCTCTTGGCTCTCAATTTCTTTGCCCAACACCCATCAGCTCCGAGTCTCAGTCCCAGTCTCAACTCCTGATCCAAATATACTCTGTTAGATATGCCGCCCCCCGTTTGTGTTTTGTCCCCTCCGCATTCAAATCAGCCTGTTCTTTCTCCCTGCCACCTGACCACCAGCAGAGCAAGCCTTAAGGTCTCAGGACAGACAGACTCCCTGCTCTCTTTCTGTGCTTATCTGTACAGTGACCTGCATCAGCTGGAAGCGGCAATTAAAAGAAAACTCCTGCTTGGCTACTGTAGCTCTGGCATGGAACATAGTAAGGGCAAATGGACTCTTCAGAGAGTTAAGAACATAAGAACTTCTATACTGGGTCAGACCAGTGGTCCATCTAACCCAGGGTCCATCTTCAACAGTGACCAGTACCAGAGCTCTGTGTGTGTGTTACATCCCTGACCATCTTGACTAATAGCCATTGATAGACCTATTCTCCATGAACTTATCTAATTCTTTTTTAGCCATCACAACATCCTATGGCAATGAGTTCCATAGGCTCACTGTGTGTTGTGTGGGAAAAAAAATACTTCATCTTGTTTATATTAAACCTGCTGCCTATTAATTTCATTGTGTGACTCCTGGTTTTTGTATTGTGGAAAAGAAAAAAATTAAGGCTGTCAAGAGATGAAAACAATCTTGATTAATGGTGTGATTAAAAAATGTACGGCAATTAATTGCACTGTTAAACAACAGAATACCATTCATTTAAATATTTTTGATGTTTTCTACATTTTCAAACTGATTTAAATTACAACACAATATGATGTACACAGTGCTCACTTTATATTTATTTTTATTACAAACATTTAAACTGCATTACAAAACAATGTAAAACTTTACAGCCTATAAGTCTAATCAGTTCTACTTCTTGTTCAACCAATCGCTCAGACAAACAAGAAGATGGGTTCTGCTCGATAACGATCTAAAGCAGCACAAACTGATGTATGTTCATTTTCTTCATCTGAGACAGACGCCACCAGCAGAAGGCTGATTTCCTTTTTTGGTGGATTGAGATCTGTACTTTCTGCATCGAAGTGTTGCTCTTTTAAGACTCATAAAACCATGCTCCACACCTTGTCCCTCTCAGATTTTGGAAGGCACTTCAGATTCTTAAACCTTGGGCTGAGTGCTGTGGCTATCTTTAGAAATCTCACATAGGTACCTTCTTTGCATTTTGTCAAATCTGCAGCAAAAGTGTTCTTAAAATGAACATATACTAGGTCATCATCAAAGACTGATATAACATGAAATATATGGGAGAATGGTAAAACAGAGCAGGAAACAAAAAATTCTCCCCCAAGGAGATCAGTCACAAATTTAATTAACACTTTTTTTTTTTTTGAACAAGTGTCATCAGCATGGAAGCATGTCCTATGGAATGGTGGCCGAAACATGAAGGGACATATGAATGTTTAGCATATTTGGCATAATCATACCTTGCAACGCTGGCTATAAAAGTGCCATGCAAACACCTGTTCTCACTTTCTGGTGACATTGTAAATAGGAAGCAGGAAGCATTATCTCCCCTAAATGTAAACAAACTTGTTTGTCTTAGTGACTGGCTGAACAAGAAGTTAAACTGAGTAGACTTTAGTTTCTCAAGTTTTACATTGTTTTGTTTTTGAGTGCTGTTATGTAACAGAAAAAAAATCTATATTTGTAAGTTGTGATCTCTTTATTGTGAAAGTACACTACAATACTTGGATGAGGTGAAATGAAAAATATTTTCCTTATTTTTACAGTGGAAATATTTGTAATAAAAATAATATAAAGTGAGCACTGTAACTTTGTATTCTGTGTTGTAATTGAAATCAATATTTGAAAAAATATTCAAAAATATTTAATAAATGTCAATTGGTATTATATTGTTTAACAGTGCAATTAAAATTGCAGTTAACGCAGCAAAAAAGTTATTAAAAAAATCATGATGAATCACGTGAGTTAACTGCAATTAGTCAACAGCCCTAGAGAAAATAATACTTTTTTACCACATCATTCATGATTTTATAGACCATATCCACCCATTAATTGTCTTTTGAACAGCTTGGCCTATCACAGGCCGGGCCAGCAACAGACTAGGAGACTCCCACCTCCCTCTGAGCCTGACCTTCCCGCCATGGTCTCTGCCGCTCCCTCTTCCTCCTCTCACTTCCTCCAGCCTTTTTAGCTCCTGCTAATCAGGCTGGCATGTGTGGTCAGTTACAGGAAGGAAAGCATAAGGCTATCCCCCTCATTGGGGCTGGAGTGGCAGGAGCTGATTAATTCATATATTCTAGGACTGGAAGGGACCTCGAGAGGCCATAGAGTCCAGTCCCCTGCCCTCATGGCAGGACCAACTACTGTCTAGACCATCCCTGATAGACATTTATCTAACCTACTCTTAAATATCTCCAGAGATGGAGATTCCACAACCTCCCTAGGCAATTTATTCCAGTGTTTAATCACCATGACAGTTAGGAACTTTTCCCTAATGTCCAATCTAAACCTCCTTTGCTGCACTTTAAGCCCATTCCTTCTTGTTCTATCCTTAAAGGCTAAGATGAACAAGTTTTCTTCCTCCTCCTCATGACACTCTTTTAGATACCTGAAAACTGCTATCATGTCCCCTCTCAGTCTTCTCTTTTCCAAACTAAACAAACCCAGTTCTTTCAGCCTTCCTTCATAGGTGATGTTCTCTAGACCTTTAATCATTCTTGTTGCTCTTCTCCAGACCCTTTCCAATTTCTCCACATCTTTCTTGAAATGCCCAGAACTGGACTCAATATTCCAGCTGAGGCCTAACCAATGCAGAGTAGAGCAGAAGAATGACTTCTCATATCTTGGTCACAACACACCTGTTAATGCATCCCAGAATCATGTTTGCTTTTTTTTGCAACTGCATCACACTGTTGACTCATATTTGGCTTGTGGTCCTTATAACCCCTAGATTCCTTTCCACTGTACTCCTTCTGTATGTGTGAAACTGATTGTTCCTTCCTAAGTGGAGCACTTTGCATTTGTCTTTATTAAACTTCATCCTGTTTACCTCAGACCATTTCTCCAATTTGTCCAGATCATTTTGAATTATGACCTATCCTTCAAAGCAGTTGCAATCCCTCTCAGTTTGGTATCATCTGCAAACTTAATAAACGTACTTTCTATGCCAATATCTAAATCATTGATGAAGATATTGAACAGAACCGGTCCCAAAACAGACCCCTGCGGACCCCCACTTGTTATACCTTTCTAACAGGATTGGGAACCATTAATAACTACTCTCAGAGTATGTATCAGAGGGATAGCTGTGTTAGTCTCAATCTGTAAAAAGCAACAATGAGTCCTGTGGCATCTTAAAGACTAACAGATGTATAGGAGCACAAGCTTTCGTGGGTGAATACCTACTTCGTCAGGACTCATTGCTTTTCTCTGAGTATGGTTATCCAGCCAGTTATGCACCCACCTTATAGTAGCCACATCTAAGTTGTATTTGCCTAGTTTATTCATAAGAATATCACGCGTGACCATATCAAATGCCTTAGTAAAGTTTCGGTATAGCACATCCACTGCTTCTCCATTAACCACAAGACTCACTATCCTATCAAAGAAAGCTATCAGACTGGTTTGACATGATTTGTTCTTTACAAATCCATGCTGGCTATTCCCTATCACCTTACCACCTTCCAAGTGTTTGCAGATGATTTCCTTAATTACTTGCTCCATTATCTTCCCTGGCACAGAAGTTAAACTAACTGGTCTGTAGTTTCCTGGGTTGTTTTTCTTTCCCTTTTTATAGATGGGCACTATATTTGCCCTTTTCTAGTCTTCTGGAATCTCTCCTGCATCCCATGATTTCCCAAAGATAATAGCTAGAGGCTCAGATACCTTCTCTATTAGCTCCTTGAGTATTCTAGGATGCATTTCATCAGACCCTGGTGACTTGCAGGCATCTAACTTTTCTAAGTGATTTTTAACTTGTTCTTTTTTTATTTTCTCTTCTAAACCTACCCCCCTTCCCAGTGGCATTCACTATATTAGGCATTCTTCAGACTTCTCGGTGAAGACAGAAACAAAGAAGTCATTAAGCATCTCTGCCGTTTCCAAGTTTCCTGTTACTGTTTCTCCCTCCTCATTGAGCAGTGGGCCTACCCTGTCCTTAGTCTTCCTCTTGCTTCTAATGTATTGATAAAAAGTCTTCTTGTTTCCCTTTATTCCTGTAGCTAGTTTGAGCCTTTGCCTTTCTAAACTTGCCCCTGCATCCCTTCTACCCTTCTTTAGAATTGCAAACCCTATGATTTCATGATCACTTTCACCCAAGCTGCCTTCCACTTTCAAATTCTCAATGAGTTCCTCCCTATTTGTTAAAATCAAATCTGAACAGCTTTCCCCCAGTAGCTTTTTCAACTTTCTGAAATAAAAAGTTGTCTGCAATGCAGTCCAAAAACTTATTGGATAGTCTAACCCGCTGCGTTATTTTCCCAACATATATCCCAGGTCCCCGTATTCTCCACTTACCTGTGGGCTTTGCTCACCTGTCCCTGTCGAACCTAGTTTAAAGCCCTCCTCACTAGGTTAGCCACTTTGTGTCCAAGTAAGGTCTTTCCCATCCTCGAAAGGTGAAAGCCATCTGTGCCTAGCAGTCCTTCCTGGAATAGCATCCCATGGTCAAGGAAGTCAAAGCCCTCCTGGCAACACCATCTTCGGAGCCAGACATTCACCTTCACAATGCACTGTCTCTGACCAGGCCCCTACCTTTGACAGGAAGGATAGAAGAGAATACCACCTGTGCTCCAAACTCCTTCACCCGTACTCCCAGAGCACTATAGTCACGCTTGATCCACTCAGTGTCACACCTCACAGTATTATTTGTGCGCACATGGATGAGTGGCATGGGATAGTAGTCAGAGGGCTGGATAATCCTCGACAATGCCTCCATGACGTCTCGGATACAGTCCCCAGCAGACAGCATAACTCTCTCAATGAAATGTCAGGGAGACAGATGGGCGCCTCCGTCTCCCTCAGAAGAGAGTCCTCGACCACCACTACCCTATGTTTCCTATTCATAGTGATGGTAGCAGACCTCCCAGCCTTAGGGATATGACACTTCTCCTCCTCTGCTGTAGGGGGTGTGTAATAACCTTAGTCCCAGATTTGGACCTTAGCGTCCAAGATATGGGGGTTAGCATGAAAACCTCCAAGCTTAGTTACCAGCTTGGACCTGGTACTTGCTGCCACCACCCAAAAAATTAGAGTGTTTTGGGGCACTCTGGTCCCTCTGAAAAACCTTCCCTGGGGACCCCAAGACCCAAATCCCTTGAGTCTCACAACCAAGGGAAATAATCCTTTTTCCCTTCCCCCCTCCAGGTGCTCCTGGAGAGATACACAGACACAAGCTCTGTGAAACTACACAGAGGGACTCCCCCTCTCCGTTCCCAATCCTGGAAACAAAAAGTACTTTCCTATTCCCCCAGAGGGAATGCAAAAATCAGGCTAGCAATCCAACACACAGATCTCCCCGATTCCTTCCTCCCACCAATTCCCTGGTGAGTACAGACTCAATTTCCCTGAAGTAAAGAAAAACTCCAACAGGTCTTAAAAGAAAGCTTTATATAAAAAAGAAAGAAAAAATAAGTACAAATGTTCTCTCTGTATTAAGATGATACAACACAGGGTCAATTGCTTAAAAGAATATTGAATAAACAGCCTTATTCCAAAAGAATACAAATCAAAGCACTCCAGCACTTATATTCATGCAAATACCAAAGAAAAGAAACCATATAACTTACTATCTGATCTCTTTGTCCTTACACTTGGAAACAGAAGACTAGAAAAAAGAAACTACTTCTCCAAAGCTCAGAGAAAGCAGGCAGCCAGAAAACAAAGACTCAGACACACAATTCCCTCCACCCAAAGTTGAAAAAATCCGGTTTCCTGATTGGTCCTCTGGTCAGGTGCTTCAGGTGAAAGAGACATTAACCCTTAGCTATCTGTTTATGACACGCCCCCCAAATTGCAGACAGTGGGGAAGCTCACTGGCGGCGATTTCCTTCTAGAACTTGAAAATAAACAGATTAATACAACACATACACCTTTACATATACTCCTAAGTATATAACTAACAGACTTCTACATTTTAAGAACACTTTTTAACTACTGAATTCTGGGAAACTCTCACGGGAGAGTGCATCAGCAACTTTATTAGAAGCTCCTGTGATGTGTTGAATTTCAAAATCAAAATCTTGGAGAGCTAAACTCCAACGAAGAAGTTTCTTGTTGTTCCCCTTGGCAGTATGAAGCCACTTTAGTGCAGCATGGTCAGTTTGTAGTTGGAACCGCCGTCCCCAAACATATGGGCGTAGCTTTTCCAGGGCATACACAATGGCATAGAATTCCTTTTCACTGACTGACCAGTGACTTTCCCTCTCAGACAGTTTCTTGCTGAGAAACACGACAGGATGGAAGTTGTGATCTGTTGCTTCCTGCATGAGCACTGCTCCTATACCACGCTCAGATGCATCTGTGGTTACTAGGAATGGCTTGTCAAAATCCGGGACCCTGAGCACAGGGTCAGACATGAGCGTTGCCTTAAGTTGGGTAAAGGCCTTTTGACACTCATCAGTCCACTTAACTGCATTTGGCTGGGTCTTTTTGGTCAGGTCGGTCAGTGGGGCAGCGATTTGGCTGTAGTGTGGTACAAATCGCCTGTAGTATCCGGCCAAGCCTAAGAAGGATTGGACCTGTTTCTTTGACCTTGGGACAGGCCACTTTTGGATAGCATCCACCTTGGCCTGTAGGGGGTTTATGGTTCCTCGACCCACCTGGTGCCCCAGGTAAGTCACTCTGTTTTGGCATATTTGACACTTTTTGGCCTTAACAGTTAGTCCTGCCTGCCTGATGCGCTCAAAGACCTTTTCCAGGTGTAGTAGGTGTTCGGGCCAGGAGTCTGAAAAAATGGTAGGAGTCTGAAAAAATGGTAGGAGTCTGAAAAAATCATCGAGGTAGGCAACTGCAAATTCTCCCAGTCCAGCTAGTAGACCATCTACCAGCCTCTGGAAGGTGGCGGGTGCATTTCGAAGGCCGAAAGGAAGGACATTGAATTCATACACCCCCGCATGGGTGACGAATGCTGACCTCTCCTTGGCAGGTTCATCTAGCGGTACTTGCCAGTACCCCTTGGTTAAGTCTATTGTAGAGATGAACTGGGCACGTCCCAACTTTTCCAATAGCTCATCGGTACGTGGCATTGGATAGTTGTCCGGACGAGTTACAGCATTTAGCTTACGGTAGTCCACGCAAAAGCGTATTTCCCCATCGGGTTTGGGTACCAGAACCACTGGAGATGCCCATGCGCTGGTAGATGGGCGGATAATACCCATCTGTAGCATGTTCTGGATCTCCCGTTCTATAGCAGCTTGGGCATGAGGAGACACTCGGTAGGGTGGGGTTCTGATTGGGTGAGCATTACCTGTATCAATGGAGTGGTATGCCCGTTCAGTCCGTCCTGGGGTGGCTGAGAACAATGGGGCGAAGCTAGTGCACAGCTCCTTGATTTGTTGCCGCTGCAGACGTTCCAGGGTGGTTGAGAGGTTCACCTCTTCCACGCCACCGTCTTTTTTCCCGTCGTAGTAGACACCGTCAGGCCACTCAGCATCCTCTCCCTGGACTGTAAACTGACAAACCTGTAAGTCTCTGGAATAGAAAGGCTTGAGAGAATTAACATGGTACACTTTAGGCTTTAGTGAGGAATTGGGAAATGCTATGAGGTAGTTTACAGCTCCCAGGCGCTCTTGGACCGTGAATGGCCCTTCCCATGATGCTTCCATCTTATGGGTCTGTTGCGCCTTCAAGACCATAACCTGGTCTCCTACCTTGAAGGAACGTTCTCTGGCATGTCTGTCATACCAGGCCTTTTGCTCTTCTTGAGCATCTTTTAGATTCTCTCTAGCAAGGGCTAAAGAGTGTCGGAGGGTGCTTTGTAGGTTGCTTACAAAGTCCAGAATGTTAGTTCCTGGAGAAGGCGTAAACCCCTCCCATTGCTGCTTTACCAACTGTAATGGCCCCTTAACCTCGTGACCATACACAAGTTCAAATGGTGAAAACCCTAAACTGGGATGTGGTACAGCCCTGTAGGCAAACAGCAACTGCTGCAACACTAGGTCCCAATTATTGGAGAATTCGTTGATGAATTTACGTATCATGGCCCCCAAAGTTCCATTGAACCTTTCCACCAGGCCATTGGTTTGATGGTGGTACGGGGTGGCAACCAAGTGATTCACCCCATGAGTTTCCCACAGTTTTTCCATGGTCCCTGCCAGGAAATTAGACCCTGAATCTGTAAGGATGTCAGAGGGCCAACCTACCCTGGCAAAGATGTCTGTTAGGGCCAGGCACACAGTGTTAGCCCTGGTGTTGCCTAGAGCGACTGCTTCTGGCCATCGGGTAGCAAAGTCCACTAAAGTCAGTACGTACTGCTTTCCTCTGGGCGTCTTTTTTGGGAAAGGGCCCAGAATATCCACAGCTACTCGCTGAAATGGGACCTCAATTATGGGGAGTGGCTGGAGAGGGGCCTTGACCTGGTCTTGAGGCTTTCCCACTCTTTGGCATACCTCACAAGACCGGACATACTTGGCAACGTCCTTGCCCATCCCCTCCCAGTGGAAGGACTTCCCCAACCGGTCCTTGGTTCTGTTCACCCCAGCATGGCCACTGGGATGATCATGGGCTAAGCTTAAGAGCTTCCCCCGGTACTTAGTTGGAACCACCAACTGTTTTTGCGGCTGCCATTCTTCCCGGTGTCCACCAGAAAGAATTTCCTTGTATAAAAGTCCTTGGTCTATAACAAACCGGGATCGATTTGAAGAGCTGAGAGGCGGTGGGGTGCTCCGTGCCGCCGCCCAAGCTTTCTGAAGGCTGTCATCCGCTTCCTGCTCAGTCTGGAACTGTTCCCTTGAGGCTGGGGTCACCAGTTCTTCCTCAGACTGTGGACTTGGGCTTGGTCCCTCTGGAAGCGATGTAGGTGATGGGGTTGTTTCCGTTGCTGGTGAACCGCTCTCCGCTGGTGCACCTGAGGGTATTTCAGGCTCTGGCTGAGCCTTTTGGGTATGGCTGTCTTGTGCTTCTGCCAGTTCTGGCTCGCTGGCGCCCTCTGGCGTTGAGTTTGAAGATGGGGTTGCACTTGCTGGTGCTGGTTGCTGTTCCAGTTCCGGGCCTGGGACTGGAGAAGCTGTGGCTGTTTCAGTGGTAGGCATGGAATCCGGGTCCACTACCTCTGTCTGGGTCTCTGGTAACACAGACGGGGCCTCTGTGGACGGCTCAGGAACAGGAATGGGTCTGGAAGCTTGCCTGGTTTGGCTACGTGTAACCATTCCCACTCTCTTGGCCCGCCTCACCTGGTTGGCCAAGTCTTCCCCCAGTAGCATGGGGATAGGATAATTGTCATAGACTGCAAAAGTCCACATTCCTGACCAGCCTTTGTACTGGACAGGCAGTTGAGCTGTAGGCAAGTCTACAGCTTGTGACATGAAGGGGTAAATTGTAACTTTGGCCTTTGGGTTGATGAATTTGGGGTCAACGAAGGATTGGTGGATAGCTGACACTTGTGCCCCCGTGTCTCTCCACGCAGTAACCTTCTTTCCGCCCACTCTCAAATTTTCCCTTCGCTCCAAGGGTATTTGAGAGGCATCCGGGCCTGGGGATCTTTGGTGTGATGGTGGTGTAATGAATTGCACTCGCATGGTGTTCTTGGGACACTTGGCCTTGATATGTCCCAGTTCATTACACTTAAAGCATCTTCCATCTGATGGGTCACTGGGCCGAGGTGAGTTACTGGAGACTGGTGAGGTTGAAGGGTAGGGTATCTGTGGCTTTACTTGGGTGGTATGTGGGGTCTTTGGCTGTCCTCGGTTGTAGGGTTTATGGTCTGTGTGCCCCCTGGGGTAATCGTTCCCCTTGACAGTAGCTTTCTTGCTTTCTGCCAGTTCCATCCATTTGGCTCCAATCTCCCCCGCCTCAGCGATATCTTTGGGATTTCCATCTTGTATGTACCGTGTGATGTCTTCAGGAACACCATCCAAGAACTGCTCCATTTGTATGAGGAGGTTCAGTTCTTCCAAGGTTTGAATGTTGTTTCCTGTTATCCAGGCCTCATAGTTTTTTGCAATGTAGTAGGCATGTTTGGGAAATGACACCTCTGGTTTCCACTTTTGGGTTCTGAAGCGCCGACGGGCATGATCTGGGGTTATCCCCATCCTGTATCTGGCCTTGGTTAGAAAAAGTTTATAGTCATTCATTTGCTGCTTAGGCATTTCAGCTGCCACCTCTGCTAAAGGTCCACTGAGCTGTGACCTCAATTCTACCATGTACTGGTCTTCGGGAATCTTGTACCCAAGACAAGCTCTTTCAAAATTTTCCAAGAAGGCCTCGGTGTCATCACCTGCCTTGTAGGTGGGAAATTTCCTGTGCTGTGGAGCAATAATTGGCGCCGGGTTGTTAGGGTTGGCTGGCACATGCAGCCCAGCTTTTGCCAACTCCAGTTCATGTTTCCTCTGTTTTTCCTTCTCTTCATTCTCTTTTTGTTGTTTTTCCATTTCTCGGCGGTGGGCCAACTCTTCTTCTGCTTGTTTCCTTCGGTAGGCCACCTCTTCTTCTTCTAGTTTTCTTTTGTGTGCTGCCTCCTTGGCTGCCTCTTTGGCTGCCTGTTCTCTTTGGTAGGCTGCCTGTTCTCTTTGGTAGGCTGCCTCTTTGATCTGTTCTTCTCTTTCTTTCATCTCCATCTCTTTTTGTTTTATTTCCAGTTGTCGCCTGTGTTCAGCTTCTTTGATTTGTTCTTCGGCGTCAATTTTTGCCTTAGAAGTCATGGTTCCTGTTTTCTTGGGTTGGGGTGCCCTCCGGTGTTTATCTTCTGAACTGCAGGTTCTCTGTTGCCTCCTGAAGTCTGCCTAGCAACAGTGCCTTTAGCTAATTTTCCTTTTCTCTCTCTAGCTAATGTTCAATGAAGGGAAACCAGAAAAACCACTTTATTTGCATGCCTATAAGTGCTGGTACTTGCCTCCTAATGGGAGGGCTATTGCATGACAAAAGACCCTTAACATGCAAGCCACAAACTGCGAGAGAGAGCAGAAAAAAAAATTCTCTCTGGTTCCCTTTTAAAACCAACTGCTTCTCTCTGCTAAAAAGCCCTTAGCAGAGAAAAGAAAAATACAATATTTCCACTGGCTTCTGGATTCTGTCTATCCCGTAACCGCTGCTACACCATGTCATAACCTTAGTCCCAGATTTGGACCTTAGCGTCCAAGATATGGGGGTTAGCATGAAAACCTCCAAGCTTAGTTACCAGCTTGGACCTGGTACTTGCTGCCACCACCCAAAAAATTAGAGTGTTTTGGGGCACTCTGGTCCCTCTGAAAAACCTTCCCTGGGGACCCCAAGACCCAAATCCCTTGAGTCTCACAACCAAGGGAAATAATCCTTTTTCCCTTCCCCCCTCCAGGTGCTCCTGGAGAGATACACAGACACAAGCTCTGTGAAACTACACAGAGGGACTCCCCCTCTCCGTTCCCAATCCTGGAAACAAAAAGTACTTTCCTATTCCCCCAGAGGGAATGCAAAAATCAGGCTAGCAATCCAACACACAGATCTCCCCGATTCCTTCCTCCCACCAATTCCCTGGTGAGTACAGACTCAATTTCCCTGAAGTAAAGAAAAACTCCAACAGGTCTTAAAAGAAAGCTTTATATAAAAAGAAAGAAAAAATAAGTACAAATGTTCTCTCTGTATTAAGATGATACAACACAGGGTCAATTGCTTAAAAGAATATTGAATAAACAGCCTTATTCCAAAAGAATACAAATCAAAGCACTCCAGCACTTATATTCATGCAAATACCAAAGAAAAGAAACCATATAACTTACTATCTGATCTCTTTGTCCTTACACTTGGAAACAGAAGACTAGAAAAAAGAAACTACTTCTCCAAAGCTCAGAGAAAGCAGGCAGCCAGAAAACAAAGACTCAGACACACAATTCCCTCCACCCAAAGTTGAAAAAATCCGGTTTCCTGATTGGTCCTCTGGTCAGGTGCTTCAGGTGAAAGAGACATTAACCCTTAGCTATCTGTTTATGACAGGGTGATACCTTCTTTCCTGTATCAAGAGGAGCGTAATGGTTTCCTATTACCATGGCAGAAGGGTTTGGAGCAGGGGTGGAGCACTGCCTGCTGCCAGAAGTAACCAGCTACCAGTGTCCATCCTGAGCCATCTCCTCCTCCACCAGTGGTGTGTCAGCAGTCCTGTGTACTGGGACAGCTACCTTGGCTGTCTCCACATGGACACTGTCCAGGAATTCCTTGTGGATTCGGATGCTCCTCAACCTAGCCACCTCCTCCTGTAGCTCTCCCACCTACTGCCTGAGGGATTCCACCAGCAGGCACCTTTCAGATTGGATGGTGCCCCCAGCCTGGAGATCAGTAAGTGGGAATTGCAAGTCACAGTCTCTGCAAAACCACACCAGGATCTGGGTAGAAGCATCCACCCAGTGCTCTGTCTGGCTACAGGCGCAGGTGGAGGCCTCTCTAGCAGCATCCTGCCACAGTGACTAGGTTTATATACTGGCATTATTAGCCCTTTCTTAATAATTCCTAACATTCTCTTAGCCTTTTTTTAAAAAAAAAAAAAATCACTGCTGTGCATTGAGATGAAGTTTTCAGAGAACTAGCCACAATGATGTCAAGATTTCTTTCTTGGGTGCTAACAGTTAATTGAGAACCCAAAATTACATATGTGTAGTTGGCTGACAAACTGAGAAATCTCTATTTGGCACGTGAAAATTGAAATTTTTCTATAATTTGGCCAAATTTAGGCATTTTTTCATGAGAATAGCAAAAGGCATATCCCTAACACAAAGGCAAAATTTCCTATATCAAATTTCAAGTTCCTGTCCCAAAGCCAGGGCCGCCCAGAGGATTCGGGGGCCTGGGGCAAAGCAATTTCAGGGGCCCGTTCCATAAAAAAAAAATTACAATACTATATTCTTGTGGGGGCCCTTGCAGAACCTGGCGAAAATTGCCCACTTGTTCCCCCCCCATGGGTGGCCCTGGGAAAAATAAACCTTCTGCATCTCGGCACAAATCCAGTTTTGAGAAAACTTCTTTACAAGGTATCACTGGTTCTCAGCATCAGCTAGTGCTAAAAGGCACTAAAGGTCATTAAAAGGGTTGGACAAATACGTGCAGTCAAACCTGTTTCTGGATTGAAAACTAGGCATTTTTAAAAAGCAGAAAAAAATCACGGACGTCTGCTTTCCTTCAAAATTTGTTGTGGTTTTTTTAATTGAAAAGGTGAAATTAGTCTGCCATAACCTGAATATGGTTTGGGGATTCAGAAGTGTGTGGCCAAATATCTGCTGCTTGCTGTGTTTGATTGTTTAAAGAAACAATAAAAAAATTTTGCTTAAAAAAATATCCAAAACTTTTTGAACCGCCTCTGCTTGTGACCAAACACCTGAGCCCATCCAGTCAGAGATTTTTCCAGGTTTCTGAAATGCTACTGGCTTCCTTGACTCATATCTGTCTCCATAACTTCGGGTTCATTTAGGTTAGAATATAAGAACAGCCATACTGGATCAAACCAAAGGTCCACCCAGCCCAGTATCCTGTCTACCGACAATGGCCAATGCCAAGTGCCCCAGAGGGAGTAAACCTAACAGGTAATGCTCAAATGATCTCTCTCCTGCCATCCAACTCCACCCTCTGACAAACAGAGACTAGGGACACCATTCCTTACCCATCCTGGCTAATAGCCATTAATGGACTTAACCTCCATGCATTTATCTGTATCCTAGAGACTGGCTCCATGGGGTCCCTCACAAACTGGAGACGGTTACCACGGGTTTGTCTTTAGTATATCTTATGTACATACTCCATGAACTGAGCATTTGAGCTTGTTCCAAATCTGGGATGAGCCTAAGTTGTGAAAACTGAAATGCTCAAAATAGCACATGCATGTGAATGGACATAGAGTGTTAAAATTAAATTACCCAAGGGGTTCTCAAACTGGGGATCGGGACCCCTCAGGGGGTCACGAGGTTATTACTGGGGGTCGTGAGCTGTCACCCTCCACCTCAAACCTTGCTTTGCCTCCAGCATTTATAACAGTGTTAAATATATAAAAAAAAAGTGTTTTTAGTTTATAAGGGGTGGGGTCACACTCACAGGTTTGCTATGTGAAAGGGGTCACCAGTACAAAAGTTTGAGAACCACTGAATTAACCCCTCTGGAGCCTCAGGAAATGTAGGGGAAGGGGAGGTCTCCCTTGGTAGGGCTGGGAAGGAGGTAGGTAATGTAGGCTATTGCTCTTCTCATGTGATCCCTCCCCCAGTGGCTAATTTTAAATGAAGCTACCCTCCCCTGACATGAATCTCCCTATGGCACTGAAATTAAATATAGACTATAATTTGGCATTTGTAAAAGGGATGGTAGCCCTAATGGAAAAGCTAACACCTTGGCTCTTCTGCAAGCCTCAAACTGCTGAATGAGCTTTAGGGTAGGGAAGGGTGTGCCTCCCAAACAGCCTAGCCTTTCCCCCTACCCGACCACTATGCACTTCCTGTCCCCCAACTGCCCGTCCCCCTCAGAATCCCCACCCCATCCTGCTCCTTGCCTCTTCACCGTCCTCCAGAGACCCACCACTACCACCCCAGGACCCCACCCCTGCTCCCTGTCCCCTGACTGCCCCAACCCCTATCACCCCCTCGCTGAGTCCTGACAGACCCCTGGAATGCCCACAATCCAACCCTCCCGTTCCCTGTCCCCTGACCGCCCCCCCAACCTCTGCCCCCGGGACTCCCTGCCCTTTAGCCAACTTCCCCCAGCCCTGGCCCCTTACCCCTGGCTCCCCTCTCACCTGGAGCCTCAGCGCATCCAGGAGTTTCGCTCGACAGAGTCAGTGTGGCTCCCCGCCCTGCTCAGAGCCACGTGGTCAGGGAGCGGGGCTGGGAGCTCCACGCTTAGCTCAGCTCCCTCCGCTCAGCCTGGAGCTCGCGGCCCTGCCACCTCACCGTGCAGCTCTGAGCAGGGCGGGGCTCAGGGACCCAGCCGGAGCCACGCTGCAGCTGTCCGGGATGCTGCTGGATGGGCTGAGGCTTCGTGAGCTGGGAGGGGAGGGGGCTGAGTGGGGAGCCTCAGCCGTGCTCGTGGGGGCCCCTGCGGAGTCCGGGGCCACTTGCCGCCCCCCCCCCAGGCAGCCCTGACCAAAGCAGAGATGGATTAGAGGTTCTTAGTGAAATGGTTGCAAGAGATTTTTAACATACAGAAAACTGTTTTGTTAAACCTCAACCAGCTAACCATTTCCCCCCCTGAAACTTTCTAAAAAAATTCAGCCTAACACAGACAGCTGACATAGGAAATTTCAGCCTGAACAGTTAACATTTAGGAAAGTTAAAAGCACTGAAAACAGGGTCTTACAATGGAATGTATCCGGCAACTTTAAGTATATATGGCTCTGCCCATAATAAACTCCATTGTTTGATTTTGCATTGAGGATAACACTGTGGTTTTAGTTTTCTTCCATCTCACTTTTCTCATCTGTTAGTGTTGGACAAATGCCTTCCCAAATCTTAACCAAACTCAGGAAATGTTACTTCCCCCCCCCCTTTTCGTTGGTGTTCTGCTTTCATTCTAAGTTGTTTGTTTGTTTATTTTGATCTTGTCACCTCTGCATTTTTTTTCTTTTTGATTATTTTCCTGATAGGATGGTAAATTCTTTCATTCCTTCCCATGTCCTTGTTAATGATCAATTTAATTCATTCAGCACTATCATCTTGTCCTTGCAGCGTCTTATCCATCAAAAAACCAGCAATCTACTATGACTGCTATAGTGTTTCCTCAGTCAGTCTTGCTTCATACTGAGCCATTTAGGTGCACTTGTGAATTGCCAAGTGCTACAACAAAATCCATCACCACAGTCACTTTTTTTTTTTTAAAGTCCAAATCTGTGGACTGACAACTTTTTAATAGTCTTGACTGGCTATTTAAGCTTCACTAACATATTGCCTCTGTATTTATTTACTCCTGTCTTGCTGCTTATTTCATATTCTGGTATAATCAAGCACAAAACAAATACTTGCTCTGTTTTCTAGCAGCATCTCCACTTTCTCACATTGCTGAGGTATTTTTTTTGTTTGAATACCCTTCACAAAATACCCCAAAGCATTCTCACAGAATTAGCTATTCTCTGACTTCAATCTGAGTTTGGATTCCTGATTGGATTAAACATCAAGGTTAAACGAAGGCATTATAGTCTTCCCGCATTTTGCTAGACAGTTACTAGGTCCAGAAGCTTTTCTGTTTAATCTATCCAGATATTTATAGGGCTTTCATCTGTAGGAACTGAGCACCTCCCAAGTATTTACAATATAAATCACAACAACAAACATTCACCTCTCCCAAACTGTACCTGAACAGAAGACATACATGTCCACAGCTGCAACACAGAAGTTTGAATGCAGGTAAAGAAATAACTTTTGGGTCTGATTCCTCAGACCTTACTGAGGCAAAATGGTCAGTGAAATCAGTGGCCCAAATCCTACCACTTTGAAAGCACAGAGCTCAGCCAGAGCCTCCCTGGACACACACCAGTAAGTGGATCCTGAGTGTAGGAACTTTCCTTGGCAGTAGTTACTGACCCCTACCCCCCCCCGAACAAAGTGGTGAGTGTCCACATTGGTCTCTATAAAAGCATTATATACCTTGAGTTAACTGACAATGAATTAATTAGATATGTAAAAGTCTAGTGCACGTATACCCACTAGGTAAAGTCCAAATGCATTCGCCTTCCTGTGGTACAGCTTAATTAACAAAGAAAACAAAACAAAACAAAATATCAGCTCAACCCTTCTTTCCAGGTTTGGCTCCTCCTTACATATTACTGAGCTCGCACTTTATAGCCACTATCTCCAGAACCATTCACCATCTCAAGCTGGAGTAACGAGTCACCTGCCTCAGAACCCACATAACACTTTCATGCTAGCACCAACACTTGCTAACTAGCTGGGTGTTCCTGTCAAACTGCACCATTGCTAACTGCAGACTATTGCTACACTGTGTTTTCATACAAACATCATATAAGTGTTTCTATATATCATTCACTAATGTCTTCATAGGATAGATCTTTAAATAGGACATCAGTGATGAAAGACACTTTAAATATTACATAGTCCCACTTCAAAACATTGAGTAGCTTTCAAAAGGGGAAGTCACTCTCAAATTGTAAAGAAATAAACTACTGGTACTTTTTTTTTTTTTTGTGCGAGGAAAGTCCATATATTATAAAAAGCAAAGTAGTCCCTATTGTAGTCTTAGGCTGTAATTGTATGTTGAGTTCTTATGACTAAAGCATTTATGGTGTCATAAGAATGGCTTAATGAATGTACTGCCTTGTAATACTCTACAGGGTATACTTTAATTTCTCTCTGTTACAGCTTTTGTCTCTGCAGATATTTCTAAAAGCTCTGCTTTCTTAAAACTGAACTCATACTGAACATGTATGTTTATTAGAAGCAGCTGGTCATGGAGAACAACAGTGGCTTGAATGATTCAAACTTATCTGGATCTTTTAGAGGTAATTACACACAGATGAGAATTGATGACTGCTGGGATTTTCTGCATTTTGCAAATTACATTTAATAATATATTGGTGTGCACTGAAGCAACATTATACCTACTGCTGTAATCTTCCTGTAGGTGATATGATGTATAAAGTCATGTCCTTAGATTTTCTGAAACTTAATTCTGATAAGACAAATTTATGTTGATTGGTTCTTTTTAGTCTCCAAGGAATCATTTTCTTTTTTGATGGTTCAGCTGCTAAATCCACTACTATAAAATAGTTAAGAATCTTTTATTCTGTTTTCCTGGATTTAAAAACCATGTCAAGTGTCACACCAGTTGTTTTTTTATTCTTAAATATTATCGGAATAATTTGTCAGCATCATGGATGTGTGTTGCAATTTAAAGTTAGGGCAAATAATGTAATGACAGTTTTAGAGTTCTGCTAGTTTTGTAGGTACAAGATAGTCTGATTGGTTTGCAGTGTCTCAGATTCAATTACAGAGATCCCTGAGAGATGGAAAAGACATCTGAGTTCATCCAATCCAACCTTTTCCAAAGTAGGAATACACATTTTATTATACTTTATAGGGACAGCCATCAAGATGTCCCTTATGCCTCTCTCCTCCCAAGCTGTCTGGCTCCCATACAAGTTAGAGCTGCAAGGAGCAGCTCTAATTTATATTACAGATGTAAGGTCTATCAGTGACTTTACATCAGTGGAAGGATCAGGTGTAGCAAAGTTCTGCTTTGTCCCACTCTACCTCATTGGTGGAATGCCCACCCAATCCCACATGCTGAGTGTGAGTGGGCTGGTTGGTGCAAGAGGTGGCAGAGCTGTCTCCACCAACAGTTTCCCTGTGTACGGGGAATTTACCATTGGCTATGTCTCTGTATTAAGTCCACTTTCCCACTACGACAGAATCTGACCAATAGTGTTTTGTCCAATGTAATTTTAAACACCTGGACTAAACATGTTTCCACCACTTCTCCTTGGAGGCTATTCAACAGCTTAATCACCCACACTCTCAGAAAGTCAAAACTTTCTCGTATCCATCCTATATTTTGCCTTTCTTAATTTTGTTTCATTACTCCAGGTTCTAGCTCCTTGTATCAGGCTAAAAAACCTCTCCCTCCTTGTTGTTTACATGTCTCAAGTATTTTTAGACTGTTATTATGGCTCTGTTAGTCAGGTTCATCAGCACAAGGAGAAGATGGGAGAGACTGGCTCCATGTCCCTTCAGTCAGTTGCTTGAGTCAATGCCAATGCCTACTGAGCACTAAAGCTGCTGTGTGATTTGCTGAAGTGCTTTTCTCACACTCAGAAAGCCCTCCCTCTGCAATTGCCTGCCCGAGCTTCCAGGTACCTTCACAGAATCATAGAAGATTAGGGTTGGAAGAGACCTCAGAAGGTCATCTAGTCCAACCCCCTGCTCAAAGCAGGACCAACACCAACTTAATCATGTTAGCCAGGGCTTTGTCAAGCTGGACCTTAAAAACCATTAAGGATGGAGATTCCACTACATCCCTAGGTAACCCATCTGAGTGCTTCACCACCTTTCTAGTGAAATAGTTTTTTCCTAATATCCAACCTAGACCTCCTGCACTGCAACTTGAGACCATTGCTTCTTGTTCTGTTGTCTGCCACCACTGAGAAAAGCCTAGCTCCATCCTCTTTGGAACCACCCTTCCGGTAGTTGAAGGCTGCTATCAAATCTCCCCTCACTCGTCTCTTCTACAGACTAAAAAAGACTAGTTCCCTCAGCCTCGCTTTATAAGTCATGTGCCCCAGCCCCCTAATCAATCATTTTCATTGCCTTCCGCTGGACTGTCTCCAATGTGACCACATCCTTTCTGTAGTGGGGGGCTAATAACAGGACACAGGACTCCAGATGCGGCCTCACCAGTACTGAATAGAGGGTAATAATCACTTCCTTCAATCTGCTGGCAATGCTCCTACTAATGCAGCCCAATATGCCGTTAGCCTTCTTGGCAACAAGGGCACACTGTTGACTCATATCCAGCTTCTCATCCACTGTAATCCCCAGGTCCTTTTCTTAAGAACTGCTGCTTAGCCCGTCGGTTCCCAGCCTGTAGTAGTGCATGGAATTCTTTTGTCCTAAATGCAGGACTCTGCACTTGTCCTTGTTGAACCTCATCAGATTTCTTTTTGGCCCAATCCTCCAATTTGTCTAGGTCACTCTGGACCCTATTCCTACCCTTCAGATTATCTACCTCTCCCCAAGTTTAGTGTAATTCACGAACTTGCTGAGGGTACGATCCATCCCATCATCCATTTCATTAATGAAGATGTTGAACAAAACCGGCCCCAGGACTGACCCCTGGGCACTCTGCTTGATACTGGCTGCCAGTTACACATCCAGCTGCTGATCATTACCCATTGAGCTCGACGATCTATCCAGCTTTCTATCCACCTTATAGTCCATTCATCCAATACATACTTTTTTAGCTTGCTGGCAAGAATACTGTGGGAGACCATATCAAAAGTTTTTTGATAAAGTCAAGATTTTTATGTCCAGCACTTTCCCCATATTCACAGAACCAGTTATCTCATCATAGAAGGCAATCAGGTTGGTCAGGCATGACTTGCCCTTGGTGAATTCATGTTGACTGTTCCTGATCACCTTCCTCTCCTCCAAGTGCTTCAAAATGGATTCCTTGAGGACCTGCGCCATGATTTTTCCAGAGACTCAGGTGAGGCTGATCGGTCTTTAGTTCTCTGGATTCTCCTTCTTCCCTTTTTTAAAGGTGGGCACTACGTTAGCCTTTTTCCAGTCATCTGGGAGCTTCCTTGATTGCACGTGTTTTCAAAGATAATGGCCAATGGCTCTCAAATCACATTAGCCAACTCTCTCAGCACTCTCAGATGATTAGATCTGGCCCCATGGACTTGTGAACGCCCAGTTTTTCTAAATAGTCATTAACCTGTTCTTTCACCACTGAGAGCTGCTCACCTCCTCCCTATAATGTGCTGCCCAGTGCAGCAATCTGGAAGCTGACCTTGTCTGTGAAGACCAAGGCAAAAAAATGCATTGAATACTTCAGCTTTTTTCACACAATCTGTCACTAGGTTGCCTCCCCCATTTAGTAAGGATCCCACACTTTTCCTGACTTTCTTCTTGTTGCTAACATACCTGCAGAAACCCTTCTTGTTACCCTTCACATCCCTTGCTAGCTGCAACTCCAGTTGTGCTTTGGCCTTCCTGATTTTACACCTGCATGCTCAAGCAACATTTTAATACTCCTCCCTAGTCATCTAAGTTTTCACTTCTTGTAAGCTTCCTTTTTGTGTTTAAGCTCACCGAAGATTTCTCTGTTAAGCCAAGGTGGTTGCCTTGCCATATTTGCTATTCTTTCTGCACCCTCAATAAGGCTTCTTTGAAATACAGCCAGCTCTCCTGGAATCCTTTTCCCCTCATATTAGTCTCCGAGGGGATCCTGCCCATCAGTTCCCTGAGGGAATCAAAGTCTGCCTTTGTGAAGTACAGGGTCCATATTCTTTTGCTCTCCTTTCTTCCTTTTATCAGGATCCTGAACTCGATCATCTCATGGTCACTGCTGCCCAGGTTGCCATCTGCTTCTACTTCCCCTACCAATTCTTCCCTGTTTGTGAGTAACAGTTCCTCTCAAATCAGTGTAAAATATACCCCTCTGCTCTTCCCTGTTACTGGTCACTCCCCACAACTACCCCAGATCTTCCTCTTCTGCATACCAGAGCAATTTTTCTCTCCACAGCTTCCCTCGGCCATAACTACTGATTCTTTTGTTCCTCCACAGGCTAGGAAAGGGAACAGAAGTATTTCTCCACAGCCCTTCACCTACTGCTGCTCTTTTCCCTTTTCTTCTAGTCATTGGTTCCCAGAACCCTTATACCTGTTCACCCAATGACACCCCAGCCTCCCTATTCCCTCATGTCCCGCATTCACTTGCTTCCTGTTATCTCTCTCACTTCCTTAGCTTCTTTCTAACTATCCAAGCATTTAAATTCTGTTCATTGCCACAAAAGCTTTTTATTAGTTTATTAGTTCTATGAGGGTCAGTGAATTACTGTATTTGGGAGTATATCTATCACATTTCTACTTCAGGTCCTTTCATGTTCAGCATTCTGCTTGGCCCTTCTTTGGCTATACAGTGAGAGGGAGATGGAGGAAGGACCCTTTCCCCAATTCACTTGTATGGCCCACATAAGGGTCAGGCAGAACTGCAATCACTAAGTCAGTGATGGGCAACCTGGCTGACTGCCAGAGAGTTTGTTTACATTTGTACGTGGGCCCACAGCTTCCATTGGCTGGGAATGGCAAACCACAGCCACTGGGAGCTGCGGGCATCCATGCAAATGTAAACAGACTGTCCGGTGACCCGCCAGCGGATTATCCTGATGGGCCGCAGGTTGCCCAACACTGCTCTAAGCTCAGGAGAATGCACAAATTCTGACATGCTTACTCTCCTTGAGGTGTATAATATCCTAAAGGGACAGGAAGGAGGCAGATCCTGGCTCTGCCTCCCTGTACATCCACCAGAATTTGTCCGCCATGTGATAGGAGACTAAGCTGCAGCTAAATATGAGTTGCCGCAGTGTGCACATTGCACATGCACACTGAGAAAGACAAGGAGCATTCTATCTTCCTGAGGCAAAATTTCATGCAGTGATCCTTCAGTGTAGAGTAGGCTGGGGCAGGATATGGTTACTTTTGTTACCATTAACTGTACTTATATGGCCAATGAGGCCCTTAGAAATGTAATACGTTCAATATAAGAATTAGCGATTAACTAACCAGACATGTTTTGAAAAAGTAATACAGCAAAACCAGAAAATTTCCAATAAGTTCTTGGAATGTATTGGGGACAGTGATTTGTTCCAGAAACTAGAGGAAGTAACCGGGGGGCAGCCATTTTAGACTTGATTATGATCAACAGGGAGGACTTGGTTGTAAAACGGAAGGTCAGGTACAAGGCAATGTGGGTGAAAGTGATCCTTTCATGTTCACTTTCCTGATTCTAAGGAAAGGAAGGCGTGAGAACAGCAGAATAAGGACAAAAGACCTGTTTAAAAACAGATATTAAAAGAAAACAGACTTTAACAGACTCAGAGGAAAAGTAGCTAAGGTTCCATGGGAAGAAAATCTAAGGGACATGGGAGCTCAGGAGAGCTGGCAGTTTCTCAAAGAGGCAATATTAAAAGCACAACTGCTAACTATCCTGATGTGAAGGAAATATAGGAAAAGGTCAATATGGCTCCATCAGCTCTTTAATGACCTGAAAATCAAAAAGGAATCCTACAAAAACTGGAAACATGGACAAACTACTAAGGAGGAGTACAAAAATATAGCACAAGCATGTAGGCACAAAATCAGAAATGTTAAGGCACAAAATGAGTTACATAATGCAAGGTATACAAGACCTGATATTCTTTATATACATTAGGAGCAAGAGAAAGACAAAGGAAAGTGTAGGCCCTCTACTTAGCAGGGAAGTAGAGTTAATAATGGATGACATCAAGAGGGCTGAGGTGTTCATGCCTATTTTGCTTCAGTCTTCACTAAAAAGTTAATGGTGACCAGATACTCAACACCATTAATATTAATAAGGAGGTGGAAGGCATGTAAGCTGAAATAGAGAAAGAAATGGTTTAAAAATATGAAGTAAGTTAGATGTATTCAAGTCATTAGGGTCTGACAAAATTCACTCTTGAGTACTTAAGGAACTAGCAGAAGCAATCTTTGAAAGTTCCTGGAGAACAGGTGAGGTTCCAGAGCACTGGAGAAGGGCAACATTATACCTATATTTACAAATGAGAACTGAAAAGATCCGGAAAATGATAGACCAGTCAGCCTAACTTGGATACCTGAAAAGATACTGGAACAAATCATTTAACAATTCATTTATAAGTACCTGGAGGATAACAGGATTATAATGAATATCCAAGATGGATTTGTCAAGACGAAACCATTGCAAGCCAACCTAATTTGCTCCTTTAACAGGGTTACTTGCCTAATGTATAGGGGAGAAGGAGTAGATAGGATATATCCTGATTTTTAGTAAGGCTTTTGACACAGTCCCCATGACATTCTCATAAGCAAATGCAGCCTAGATGAAATTGCTATAAGGTAGGCTTATAACCCGTTGAAAGACCACACTCAGAATAGTTATCAATGATTTGCTATCAAAGTGGGAGGAAGAGTATAGGGGGTTCCCACAGAAGTCAGTTCTGGGTTCACTACTATTCTATATTTTCACTAGTGATTTAAGAATGGAATGGAGATTATTATTATAGAATTTGCAGATGACACCAAACAGGACAGGGTTAAAATTCAACACAATCTCAACAAACTGGAGAACTGGTCTGTATTCAGCAAGATGAAATTCAGTAAAGACACGTGCGAAGTACTTCACTTAGAAAGGAAAAATCAAATGCAGAACTACAAAATAGGGAATAAGTGGCTAGGTGGTAGTACTGCTGAAGGGGTCTAGGAGTTATAGTGAATCACAAATTGAATGTGAGTCAACAGAGTGATACAGTTGTTAAAAAAAGGCTAATATTATTCTGGGATATGTTAACAGATGTGTTGTACATAAGGCACGGGAGGTAACTCTGTCCCTCTGCTTGGCACTGGTGAGGCATCACCAGGAATACTATCTTCAATTCTGGGTGACACAGTTTAGGAAAGATATGGACAAATTGAAGAAATTTCAGAGGAGAGCAATAAAATAACATTTAGAAAACCTGACCTATAAGGAAAAGTTTAAAAAAAAAAAACCCACCAAAACTGGACATGCTTATTCTTGAGAAATGAAGACTGAGGAGGGACCTTGTATCAGTTCACAAACACGTTAAGGGCTGTTATAAAGAGGATGGTGATCAATTGTTCTCCATGTCCACTGAAGGTAGAACAACCAGTAATGGACTTAGGTTAGATATTAGGAAAAACTTTCTAACTAAAAGTGTAGTTAAGCTCTGGAATAGGCTTCCATGGGAGGCTGTGGAATCCCCAACACTGGAGGTTTTTAAAAACAGGTTGGACAAACACCAGTCAGGGATGATCTAGGTTTACTTGGTTCACCCTGAGCGAAGGGGGCTGGACTTGATGACCTCTCATGGTGCCTTCCAGCCCTACACTTCTATGATTCTCTGCTTATATTTTTGAAATATGCTTATATCTGGTAATCTGTACATCTGTTGGGAAATACACAAGAGTACTTGGGGCTGTTTGGTTTTGGGATGAAGCATTTGCCAGTATTTAATAAAACATAAATTGCTGTTGGCAAACTATTCTTACACATTATTCTAGATAAATACCTGGTAGAATTGCTACTTGTACATGCTGCATTTTAAGACATATCAAAACAAAAATATATTAAAAAGTTGCATATGGATATTCAGACTTTTAGGGATAACATTTCTGAATCCCTTCACTTAACTTTTTCTGTTGCCTTTCCATAGTTCACCAAAGCCTCCTATTTGCTCAGCTACCTGTGGCCCTGTTCTTAGTTGTCTCTTATAAATAAAGATTAAAAGAGCTAAGTATGTATAGCACGTCTTCCAGCCTACTGTTCATTTTTGTTTCCTTCCTCTGATTATTCTCTATTTGATGTATTGTCACATTACATCCGCTTCATCATTTATCATTGAACCTAATTTCTTGTTTACCCTGATACTTCTGAAAACTGCTTATTTCTCTTGCTAGTCATAACCTAGAACAGGATTTTCCCTTGCCCTCTTACACCATTCAGAAGTCATGCATCTGAGGAAGTGGGTATTCACGCACGAAAGCTCGTGCTCCAAAACAGGGGGCATAAAGTCCGCTGATGGTACCAGGAGGCAGGAGGGAGGGGGTTATGCATCTTGCAGATCCCAGTATTTGGGGCACAGGAGGGAGAACAGCTTCCACAGGGATTATGTTCTCCCTCCTATGAGGAAAGTAATAAATGTACTGTGATGGCACATCACAGCCACTATGCAGTGGTATGCCATACTTGTGCCTATCTCAAGCTGCCTTCTTAATCTCCAGAATCCCAGTTTTCATTATAAAAGTAAGTTTCCAACTGTTATGGTTGCAAAGAAAACCTATACAGTAGGAACCGAGTGTAACTGATGCAAAAATACCTATGTGAGTCTGCAAAAAACTTAGCAACAATAGCTCTGAGAGGTGTGAACTCTCCCATTCATCACTATGTTGTGTTAGCTCAGATGCCCAATGATTATAATGTCAATGTTAGCATTATTATCTGTCATTCCTGACGTAAGGAAGGAGAGGGATGGTCACAGATCTACCAATTTACCGTGAGTAACTTCTATTTTTGGTGAAACAAGTAGATGGTATTTGAGAGATACTGCCACTTTTTTCCCCCCACCAGTCAGGAAGAAAACAAGCCCAAGTAGCCCAGCAGAGCTCATATTTAAGCCCTGCTGAAGGAGACCCAAATTACTGGGAATCATTCAGTCAAGGACCAGATACAATACTGTACTATATAACTGAGGTGACCAATATCAGAGGTGAAATATTTGCAATGAACAGTTTGCAAGCATTCCATAGCATAGAATATGTTCCTCGGAACTGTTCCTGAAATGACTTGCATAAATAAGAAAGTCTCTTTGTGGATAGCTCATGCATTAAAAAAAAAAGAGTTAAATTTGTTGAATAAATTGTTTTCATTTAATTGTTTACCTAGCTCTATTTAGAAGCCTTCTTATTTTTGTGTTTGGCTGTATTGGTTACTCAATAGATATCTGAGTGAATTTATTTTTTTATTTATATTAGATATTTGTGAATTTATTTTCTGTGCTGACTGCTATAAAAGATAGCCTAGAAATGTTTCATTCGTGATCTTCTTAAGTTGCATGCTGTGTAGCAGATCCCCTTTGTTTCTTATAATTTCTTGTAGCCTGAATCAATGAATTATGTTATCACACTCTTCCCTGCAGAATTATAGCTTATGGACATTCTAAATTCCTTTGGACTCAGAGTTGCACCTTTCACTTTTTCTCTCCCTCGCAGACATAGATTATGCCCATTGCTGTGGATATTGTAGTTATGAGAAATATCTCCAGGAGTTTCAGATGATCTTCAGCAGTAGCAGGTAACCTGCAGCCCATGGGCCGCATGCAGCCCATCAGGGTAATCCGCTGGCAGGCTGCCAGACAGTTTATTTACATTTGCACAGCTGCCCACAGCTTCTAGTGGCTGTGGTTTGCCATTCCGAGCCAACGGGAGCTTCAGGAAGTGGCAGCCAGCATGTCTCTGTGGCCTGCGCCGCTTCCCACAGCTTCTTCTATTGGTCAGGACCAATGAACCGTGGACACTGGGAGCTGCAAGTGTCCATGCAAATATAAACAAACTGCCTGGCAGCTCACCAGCAGAGTACTCTGACGGGCTGCATGTGGGCCACAGGTTGTCCACAACTGGTTTAGCACGCCAGTATGTATATATACACACAGACTGAGCAAGCAAACTGGAGTCTAAATAAATCACTTCATATTACAAATTGGCCCTAAATTGGAACACTATATTTGTATGCCCTCAAATTTTGGAATACTTTGGGTCTGGATCTAAACTTTGTTGGTTGATCTCATACCAACTTTGCACACTTTCTGTGTGTATCCAGCTAAGGGAGGTAGTGTAATGTGTTGAGAGAGGAGGAAACAGATAGTACCGGAATGAAAATGAGATACACAGAAAGACTTAAGCACCACTTAATCACTTGATGGTATCCCTATTAAACAGAATTATCATCCCCATTAAACAGCAGTATGGCCATGATGTACCATTAGGCTTAGATGTGTCCCAGGGAAACAATTTCACTTAAACAGATTTCCCTGTTAAGGGCATTCTGATTCAGTGGCGAGATTTCATTGTTTCCCCACGCATCCTTTTTAGGAAATTTTTATCCCTCATTTTCTATCACAGGCAAATTTACTGCTCAGGTTCACCCCTTGGTACCAAACACACCAAATTAAAGTACTGCAGTTGATCCCAGTTTTTGCCATATTGCATTGACTTTCATAGTAACTATATTTTAAATTCAAGTTTTATTCTTGTGAGGTATAGAATCGCTTGTATTTCAGGATGATATATTCATTTTAATTAGAGCATAATGTACCAGCCAGAGGATAAGGACATATTGTGACAAGTTTAAAAAAAGATGTTAAATATAAATGAGAGTGACAGTCAATTTTATTTTTACACATTTTGGAGGTACAATATGAAAATAATGCTATAGCTAAAATGACAGCATTCCTCCCTCTGTAGAGGGTTTGTGCTTCAGAGTTCAGGGAGAGGCTGCAGTTCTGAAAACACAACACAGCAATGAATCTCCCCATTTTTATTTATTGAAAGAGCAGTTTTATTACAAAGATGTTAGATGTGAAAATACAGCCAGATGCATTTAATGTTGTCATTAATTCTGGATTCAGTATTTAACAGTTAGCATAGCTCTGAATTAATAAAAACAAAAACAAAACCCTAAATCTAATCAAACTTGTCAATCAAATTCAGCCATGCGAATATTAATCTGTCCTGATGCCAAGTTAAAAATGGAACAAAGTTCTTTTAAGAAATTATTACACAATATTGAAATTAAAATGAAAAGCCCAGTATATGCAGTCTGTTTACTGATCAGTTAAGTGAAGTTGATGTAATGATGGATAAAAATAGCTACTGTGTATTAGTTACCTGAAATATATTTTTTTATTTATAAAAATAAACAAGAAATAGTGTGAGACTCAATAGTGGCTAATTTTTATAGGCAAAGCCATTTTCTTCTCTACCTATAGGAAGAACTGCCTTGTACAACTATCTTTAAAAATGTTTTCCATTTCACGAAAAAATGATGAACCAACAGATTAGATAAGAATTTGTCAAAACCTGTCATATTCTTGAATCAAACTTGAAACTTGGTGCAATTTCTCAAACGTTTTCATGCAGAAGACCTGAAAATGTCAAATGTGTCAGTAAAATCCTTGCAATGATTCCTTGGGATGCAGGATGTTGACACAGAAATATTGAGTAAGTAATTTGATCTCTTCAACTTTTGAAGTATCCTAGTGGAAATGTAACCATCTGTAATTTTTATTTATTTATTTATTTTTGAGCATATCTGTATAAGCAGTATATCACAGGTCCCCTTTTAGCCTTTATAGAAGGTTGCTTTATCAATAAGACCATAAGTTTGTCCTATATCTGACTTCCACCATCAAACCAGTGATATTCATAGTTTATTATTTTTCATAACTCTGTAAAAATAGCCACTTTCTCCTGAGCAAATATCCTCCAAGAATTCCCACAATTTGTCTCTATATATACATTTAATGTAGTGATGTATGAGGGTTTTGGTGGTTTTAAATTATTAGGTAAATAAACTCAAATGGTTTAGAACAATTTAATTGAAAAAAGAAAGCTATTTGACTCTTTCTTATAATTTTCATTACAAACAACTTATTTAAATACAGTGTTGTACCATGACTGAAAACTAAAAATATGACCTGCCCCTCCCCGCCACAATGACAAAATCAAGACTTTTTGCATAATGACTAGTTGTATTGTAGTATCAAAATATGCTGTCTGGCACAGACCTCAATAAACCTAGAGTCATGGAATATCATTGTGGTAGTTGACAAGGAAAAGTACTGCAGTCATTGCAATACAACACTTCTTCAAAAGGAAGAAGAACATGGATCGGTTTAACAGTCTACAATGATACCTGAAAATTCTCTTCCTGTGTGATCTGACAAAGCCTGGGAATGTCGCTGAGGAAATGCTTTCAACTTTGAAGGCTAAAGGCAAGAGGCAGAAGAGTGATCCTTTCACTTTTCTAGTGTTAAACTCCTACTGCGACAAATCAAGATAGTGCTTTCATGTGAGCTCCTCTACTGCATGTATGAGGAAGCATGAATAGTCTTCTTGGAGGGACCATATTAGAAAAAATTTAAGGTCACATATGAGTTTTTGTTAAAGATAAAACAATAAAAGGGCAGTGATTTCTCCTAGATGCAGACTGGTATCTTTCAGATTTACTGCCCTGGGTTTAGCTATACATTAACGGACCAGTTATGCCACTTATTATATGAGCAATTCCATTAATTTCAGTGGCACTATTTGAAGAGTAGAAAGCTACATACATGATTTATAGTGGCAGAATTAAGCACTTTGATTTGTTTGTGTCAGGGAAAATCAGACCAGGAGCAAACAGGAGGGCAGCCTATAAAAAACAAAAACCGGAATGCATGTTTTTGTTTTGTTTTGTTGTTCATTGCAGGGCTATGCTCCATTATGTTACCTAGGGATGCTGTGGATTGTGGTAGGCTCTGCATCACTTGATGTATTTGAATCAAGACTTGAATAGCTCAAACAAACATTACGGACTTAATTCAGATATGACTGGATGAGGTTTTTTGGTCTCTTGTTATGTTGGAGGCCAGCTTAGATGATTACAGTGATTCCTTCTGGCCTTAAAACCTGTGAATCTGTATTGAATACTCTTACTGCTGTATAAAATCACATACTACCCTAAGGTAAATCAAAGATTCATGTTCTTTGTTATTTATATGCCAACTGCTGAATTTCTAGACAGATATTCATTAAAAATGCCATAATTTTATTCCTTACCTAGCAGTATGGCAATTAACTAGTTTAAGTCTTTGTGGTTTTTCTATTAAGTTCATACTTTGCAACACAATGAGCCTACTAGGTAGTTGTTAATGTAAGATGGATAATTGTGCTGACAGATAGCCATTGTACATTTAATTATATTTTCAGGCAGCAGTATTTAGGTAGGACACACCTAATGGTCTAACACCCAAGCAAAGGAGAAAGGTAAGTGAGCAAGCTTGGAAGGTGAGGTTAAGGATTGAAAAGTGCAGTGCATTTTCACATATTTGTATAAAATAAAGTTTTTTGTACCGAGGTACAGAACTCTCCTTTCTTCTGCAGAATAAAGCAACCTTTCCTTATCCCTGTCTGGCTGTCATTGGCTCTCAGCTAGGTGGACCCGACATTTCGGTAACAGTATCAAATTCCTCAAATAATATCCATACATATCTTTCACAATGATTATGACAACCAGTGAGCTACTGGCTCTCAATAGAGATCTCACATGCCACCCCTTGGTGAACTATTATGCATAGATCTGACCTTGGGATCCTGCAAAAACTATATGCAGCCCCTGTGTCATTTGCCAGTTGATACCAGCGAGTCACTGAATCACAAAGCAGTTTGCTGTAAGGGAGGGGAACTTGAAGTTGTGTCTGGGGGCCCCCACACACAATGAAATGGCTAATCATATTTTGTTACCATTTAATTTACAGTTTTTGCAATTTCATCATAGGGAAGTTGCAAGTAGGGATCACTATACAGTCACTTTTGTGTCTACGTCACATTACATATCTTGCATGCACCTTTACCATGGTACCATAAGCAGAGATCTGTTTATGTAATGACTTAATGTCTTCAGTCAGTTAACTCTTTGCAGTCAGATATAAAGCAGCATTTGTTTAAAGTAGCATACAGCCAGAATTGCTCATTTTTATTCACAGGCCACTTACACTGAAGATAGAAGGAAATCACAATTGCTGTAGTAATTGTAGAAAAAAAATCACAAAAAATCAGTTAGCAGCGTATTATTTGTGAAATCCTCACGTTGCTTAAGCCACATGAAAATGTGTCCCATATCAGAGGAAAGACGAGAGGAATTACATTAATATTATCAGTAAGATGACATTTAAAATGTTTAGCATTTAGTCAACTTTGTTCATGTACTCTGTGTGTTATAGCAGCTACCCACCTCTTCAATTAGCTGCCAGCATGGTGGCTTAGCTCTGGGCATGGTTTTGTGTTTGATTTCTAGCACTGGCATAGAGATCAGACTTTGCACTTCTATCTACTTTCCCTTTCAAATTTCTGCATGACAGGCCAAAAAAAAAAAAAGTCACCTCTTATCAGTATTTGGAAGATATGCGAGCTGCAGGAAATAAAAGAGTTTTGAACTAAGCTTAGGCTGCCTTGTTCTAATCAAGTATTTGAATGTTAGCAGTGGTCAGAGATTGCTGTGGCACTTTGTTTGGAAGGCAATTTCTTCACTTACCAAATTCATGAAGGAAAGAATTTTAGGCTCAGTTGTGTACTCCAGCTACATGGTCACGTGCGGAAATAAGTCCCCTCCTTTGTTACTCTGCAGCCATTTTAGCTTTGTTAGCTGACTGTTAAAAGCTGCACACAGGAAGCCATTTAAAGTGTTCAACAACAATTACTTTATTCAGCCTTCTAATTTATGCCAGCAGATGGCATTCTTTCTAGTAACTATTTGCATATATACAGACATCTGTTTTCTAGAGCACTGTCATAACGTAGGGGAGCAGAGGATGGATGCCCAATAAAACCCTTGCCTCCTCATGTACAAGAGGGCAGAGAGGGGAAAGAGAAGGTGGAGCCACAAATTGACAATTGTTCAATTAATCTGTTGTGCCAATACTAAAATACATTAGAGCAATTCTCATATGAAAACTGGTGAATGTTTAGAGCCTGATTCTGCTATCCTTACTCATTCTTTGTAATACTTTCTTCTGCAACTAATCCCATTTAAACCAGTGGGACTAAGATACTATTCAGCTGAATAAGGAGATCAGAATTTTGCCATTACAGAAGTTACTAAAGAAACTATTTATGGAGTGAGATGCAGACTAACTGGCTAAAATAGAAAACAGAGAACAGGAAGAAATGGTCATTGGGGGATGAGGGAAGACATCCCTTAAAGGAGCCACCACTCTTTTCCCCCCTGCCAGTCCAGTCGAAAGCCCACTTGCCCCTGAGGCTGCAGGGGGCATTGGAAGAAATCACTCTGAACCTTACAATGCTCTAAACTAACTAATCACCCAGGAAAACCTGGGTTTCACTGTAGACAGCCAAGTAAAAACTTCTCATTGTGCAGCAGTAGTTAAAAAAGAAGCAAAGAAAATGTGCTTTTAAATAAAATATGGAAATTGTATGTTGTAAAAATCAATAGTATGCCTCTCCTCTGGAATAATGTGTTACGTTTTGGTCTGCATGTCTCAAAATGAAAAACAAAAAAGGTTGCAGAAATAGGTGTTCAGAGAAAAAAAGGATTTAGAGATATGGAAAGATTTCTATATGAAGACAGACTGAAAGGACTTAGCTTGTTCAGCTTACGGCTGGTCTACACCTTTAAAATTAGATGAATTAAATTATATAGCTGGGGCTGTGAAAAAAATTGTGCCCTGTGCAATGTAGTTAGGTCAACCTAGCCTCACTGAAGATTCAGTTAGCTTGACAGAAAAATTCTTCCATCGACCTTACCACTTCTGGAAAGTTGGATTGACAGTGACGGAAAAAAAACCTTTCCTCAATGTGGGAAGCGTCTACTCTACAGAGATATAGCTGTAGTGTAGATGTACCCTTAAAGAGGGATGAGTGAAAGGGAACATGTTGGAGGTGTACAAAATAGAGAAGGAATGTCTATACAGCCTTTGCCATAATACAAGAACAAGGAGACAGTCAATGAAATTGAAAGGCAGCAAAATTAAACATATGGTGGATTTTTATTTGTAAGAATATTGGGCACAAATATTCTTACAACTCAAACCCACCATATATTTATTTTTTTTCAGTCCAAACACTTGAAGTGCCTCTTACAAATACTTTAAAAATACAGTAAATCCAAAAAGAAAAATCAACTTCATAACATACAATATTACTAAATAACCAGGAAGAAGAAATAGAAATGAAATTCCTCATTTTCCCCTAAACATAACATCTCAATATATTTGCTTTTGTATCTGTTAAAGTTATATGGAGTCATTGCATGTTATATCATATTTAAGCAAAATATTTTTAAATAATGTGAGACAGTGATTGATCCCTGATAACCATCTCTCTCCTGATGGGTGAATGGAAGTGGGGCGGGGGGGCTCTCTCACACCCACACATACACACACACCTTCCGTCCCTCCCTTTTTTTCAGAAATACTTTCTTGGAATTACCTTCCTATTCAAATAGTATGAAAACTGTGTGTGTTGTATTCAGAAAGCAAACAGTTGCTGTGTTCAGAAGGCAAATCTGGGCCTCTAGCATATTTACTCCTGAGTTCAAGGGCATTATTGAAACACTTTTAGGATTTGAGATTAATAGATTCCTGGGAGCATAAAAATTCTCAACCAAGGTATTTATGCATTTTTCTCTATGCCTCATAATGCATTCTAAGAGTGTATATATATATTAAATTGAAAGGATGCAGAACAAATCTCAAACTGCAATATGGAACAGTTCAAATTGTCAGATCATGCTCCAAGTTGAAAATAAAGCTGGGCCTCATTTGTAAGAAGCAATTTAAAAGAAAAGCCAACAAATTACTATGTTGAAATAAACAGGTTGTAATAATATATAAATTAGGAGTTTCTCCTGATTTTTTTTCTTAGCAACAAATGATTTACCAACTGATCTATTTCATCTTTGAAATCCATCTAAAGTATTAATAAGAAACAAATCCATCTTCCTCATTGAAGGGGAAAAAATATGTTTATATTTTAAAGCCAGAATAGGCCATTATGTTAATCTAGTCTGAGCTTCATATCACAGTCATAGAAATAAATTAAGATCTCAACTTTCCCAACTGGTAAATGTACGTTAAAATATTATGCTTAGGAATAGAGAGAAGTCTAAGACTTTCTTTTTCACTCTAGAAACAAAGCAGGATTGCCCACATTCTCCATTTCTATTTGACTTCTCACTTGAGCCATACACATATATATTAGCAATAACTGCAAAAATGTAACTGATTAGAACTGAAAAGAACGATCACTCTTTATCACTAGATGAAAGAGGATGTTCCTTTTTTTTTCTGGTTTAAATAAATCCAATCCCTCTAATTTTAAGTGTTCTTGAAGAGTATGGACTGATCTCTAGTTTAAGATTAATGGAAATAATCCTCTGCACCATAGTGACAAAATATAATGTAATGAAGGAATGCTTGATTAAAGAATGTCTTTTTCTAGTTTCAAATAACAGAATAAAGTATTTAGGGATCACATTGATTCCCACTGTTGAATTTTTATATGAAGCTAATTAGATCATGTTACTGAATCGACTCTCAGATGGCCTTAATTGGAGGCACCTTTTAATAAATTGATTAGAGAGAATAAATGTGAAATATGACAGTAGTCCCCTGAGTGTGCTGTTACTTTTTCACTGCTCTGAATGATTTGAACTCATAATCTTTTTAAAAAATAAAATCAGTGAAATGGCCAAAGATTTTATCTGGCAGGGAAAGAGAACCCCAGGTTTACTGTTTCAAATCCAAAAGCAAAAAGTAGCCTTTTTTGTCCTAATCTGCAATTTTGCTACTGGGCAAATGCTTTTAGATCATTATCTATTTGGGGTGAAATCCTGAACCCACTGAAGTCAATGACAAAACTCCAGTTGAAATCAATGAACCTGCCCTTGATGTTTATCTTCTAAAAAGATGAGCCGGATTTAAATAGAACATGTATTAAATCTTTGAAATATTTGAAATTTGTATTTTGGTAATATTTAGCAGAATTATTTCAGTTTAGAGAGATTCCTCCTTTTGCGGGTATTTCCTCTGCCTTTTGTGAAAAGATGTATAAAAGATATGTTGGTCTCTCAAATACATTGAAAATGCAGTTTTTAAGCAAAATGAATAAGAATAATCTGTTAAGCATTTTAAAGGGACTGAGTTATTACAAAATGAGCCAATTGTTTAACACTGGGATTTCTTCTCCATTAGATGAGTGAGAATACATTACTGATAGGTCAATTAACACATTTCACATTTGAAATACTGTGGAAGTAAACCTTCTGGGAAGCCTCTACTTATTTACAGTTAAAATACTCTGCAAATAAACCCACTAGGAAATTTCAGTGTCAGAAGTGAATAGAGTTCTGAAATAGCAGTTTAAGAATGTATAGGTTTAAGATTTAAGTGCGTAGGTCTATAGAACAATTAGGAAATTAGAAGCATAATCCTCAATTCATATAGTCAAAGGCAGCCTTCATACTATCTCTTTCTAGCTTTTGCCTGCTTGACTTTGCACTGTGAATTTTTTTTAACATAGCTCTCTGTGTGTGTCTGTGTAATGTTCCTGTTTTTTTTTATATAGCAATCTGAAAAAAAAAATCCATCATGCAGCATCACATTGTCACCCATATGGTTCATTAGCATCAAACCTTTAGATCCACTGCACAGATCTCTGCTGCTTGAGCTAACAAAATAATTGATAGCAGTAGTAGGTTGTCATCCTTCATGTGGATTAGCACTGTAAGAGGATTCAACATAGTTTGTCAGTGGGTTTTCACAGAGATTTGCTGACAGCAGAGGAATGGTGAGACTCAGGGATCTCGGGTTTCCATTTTGGAATCAGGAGGGGAGTGTTCTTCAGTGGGCACAGATTCTTCTGTCCATTCCCTCCCAGTGTGATGCCTCCTATTTCATTCCCTTCAACATGCCATTGTCACCATCCTGTCTCTTCCTTGCACTTGGTTCCCTGCCTCAGTCCCATTCTCTTCATCTAGCCAGTCCCAGACTCCACTCCTCAGGCTTCTTACACCAGTCCCAGTCTCCTTACCAAGAATTCCTAGTGATGATCCTCCAGACTCCCTATCACAGTCTCCCACCCACATTCAATCCCCTTCCCCAGCCAATCCCAATCCCCTGTCCGCTACTCAAGTGATCTCTCTTTCTTCCCCACCCCCTCTTTCTGGCCTCCAGTTGCTTCCCCCACCCAAGTTCCCCCTCCTCACTGGTTTCCAGTCCTAATTTCCCTCACAGGGATCTGCATCCAATCTCAGTGTCCCCTACCCCCCATTCCTTGTCACAGTCTTTTTGGCCAGCTAGGTCCAGTTCTTCCTTGCATTAAGGCTCCTCATCAGATCTGTCTTCTCTCCCTTTACTCTGTACTGTTTTTCAGTCCCAGTCTCCTTGTCCTGCCAGTCCTAGGCTTCCCCAACCTAACTTTCACTCCCACTGATGGGTCAGGTGGACTTTCAAATTGCTTAAGTGTTGTGTGTACATTTTCAACTTCTTGGTAGGGGAGCATGGAGTTATTGTATGCCTTTTTGTCAGAATATAAATTAAATTAGGAAATTACAGGCCTGGTCTACGCTACCTGTTTATACCAATTTTAGCAGAGTTAAACTGATTTAACGCTGCAACCGTCCACACAATGAGGACCTTTATATCGATATAAAGGGCTCTTTAAACTGATTTCTGTACTCCTCCCCGACGAGAGGAGTAGCGCTGAAATTGGTATTACCATATCGGATTAGGGTTAGTGTGGCTGCAAATCAATGCTATTGGCCTCCAGGCGGTATCCCACAGTGCACCACTGTGACCGCTCTGGACAGCAATCTGAACTCGGATGCACTGGCCAGGTAGACAGGAAAAGCCCCGCGAACTTTTGAATTTCATTTCCTGTTTGACCAGTGTGGAGAGCTCACCAGCACAGGTGACCACGCAGAGCTCATCAGCACAGGTAACAATGCAGTCTCCTGAGAATCGAAAAAGAGCTCCAGCATGGACCGCACGGGAGGTACTGGATCTGATCGCTATATGGGGAGAGGATTCCATGCTAACAGAACTCCATTCCAAAAGACGAAATGAAAAAACATTTGAAAAAATTTCCAAGGCTATGATGGAGAAAGGCCACACCAGGGACTTAGTGCAGTGCAGAGTGAAAGTTAAGGAGCTCAGACAAGCCTACCAGAAAATGAAAGAAGCAAATGGAAGGTCTGGGGCAGGGCCAAAAACATGCCGCTTCTATGCTGAGCTGCATGCAGTTCTAGGGGGGTCCACCACCACTAGCCCACTCCTGTCCGTGGATTCCGAGATGGGGGTGGTAATCTCAGCCATGCCTGAGGATTCTGCGGACAGGGAAGATGAGGAGGAGGAAGAGGAGGAAGAGGTTGCAGAGAGCACACAGCACTCCGTTCTCCCCAACAGCCAGGAGCTTTTTCTCACCCAGACGAAATTACCCTCCCAGCCCTTCCAAGTCAGTAGCCCAGAAAATGAAGCCATGGAAGCGACCTCTGATGAGTGTACCTTTGTAAATATAAAACATGGTTTAAAAGCAAGCGTTTTTTAATTATTGATTTGCCCTGAGGACTTGGGATGCATTCGCGGCCAGTACAGTTATTGGAAAAGTTTGTTAACATGTCTGGGGATGGAGCGGAAATCCTCCAGGGACATCTCCATGAAGCGCTCCTGGAGGTACTCCAAAAACCTTTGCAGAAGGTTTCTGGGCAAGGCAGCCTTATTCCGTCCACCATGGTAGGACACTTGACCACGCCATGCATGTAGCAAGTAATCAGGTATCATTGCATGACAAAGCCTAGCTGCGTATGGTCACAGTGATTGCTGGCATTCAAGCAACATCCGTTCTTTATCTCGCTGCGTTATTCTCAGGAGAGTGCTATCGTTCATGGTAACCTGGTTGAAATTCAGGAATTTAATTAAGGGGACAGAGATGGCCATTCCTACTGGCCTGTTTGCCTGTTGCTTAAAAGAAATCCTTCCTTGCAGGTAGCCAAGCGGAGGGAGGGGAAGGGGGGGAATGGCGCTGAGCTTTTTTGTGTTTGGCTAGCAGGGATCTTCCCTGCTACCAGCCATGCAGTGGGAGGGGAAGGGGGTGATTAGCAGTGATCTTCCATAATACCAGCCACGCGGTGGGGGGAGGGGTAAAGCGATCATCCCAGAGAGTTGGATGGGGGAATGGTTTCTGCTGCTGGATGTTAACAGGAAAGAAGCAGTATTGAATGGGATTTGCTTGGTATTTGGGAAAGGAGGGCACTGTGTATATGAAGGCTGCAGAAGCCGAAAGACAGTGGCTTACCGTGGCCTCATGCAAGCTGAATTCTGCTGCCCGGACCTGCGTCTGTGAGATCTCTAACACCAGAGCTGCAGGCACTCAATATTAAGATGCAAAATGCGACCTTGTAGTGAAATCACATGTGCTATGTAAGGTGAATAGTGTTGTTCACTGTGAAAGAGTATAACCATTGTTCTGTAAAATGTATCTTTTTAAATACTTCTCTCCCTTTCTTACCTCCCTCATGCAGCTGCAAATTTTTCAAGCCTCCCTACTCCATCTCGAAGGCTATCTCAGATAAGGTGGAGGAAAAAAAAGACGCGAGATAAAATGTTCTCGGAAATCATGGAAGCAACCTGCAATGAAAGAGCTCATCTGAATGAGTGGAAGGACGTGGTATCAAATTACAGGAAAGATGCCAGTGAACGTGAGGACAGGAGGTACGTTCGAGATGAGAGGTGGCGCCAGGAAGATCAGCGGTGGCGGGATGCAACGCTGGGGCTGCTGCGTGATCAAACTGATATCCTCCGACGTTTGGTGGAGCTTCAGGAACAGCAGCAAGGCCACAGAGTGCCGTTGCAGCCCCTGTGTAACCACCCTCACCACTCACCATGTTCCATATCTTCCTCACCCAGACGTGTAAGAAAGCGTGGGGGAAGGCTTCGTGCACCCTCCCACTCCACCCCCATGGACAGCCCAGCCAAAAGGCTGTCATTACTTTGAAATATTTTTAGTGGCCTTTTCCTTCCCTCCTATCCTCCTCCCAAACCACACCCGGGATAGCTTGTCAGTTCTCTCCCTCTTTTTATAATAACTTTTTAATAAAGAATACATGATTTTTAAACGATAGTGACTTTATTTCCTTAAGCAAGCTGTAATCGAAGGGGGAGGGTGGGTTGCTTACAGGGAATGAGTCAATCAAGGGCGGGGGGTTCATCAAGGGGAAACAAACACAACAGTCACACCGTACCCTGGCCTGTGATGAAACTCGTTTTCAAAGTTTCTCTGATGCGCACCGCTTCGTGGTGTGCTCTTCTAATAGCCCTGGTGTCTGGCTGTGCGTAAACATTGGTTTGGCCGAGGTCTGAGCGAGTCAGTAATGTGCGCCAGCGTGCCTTTAAACGGCCAAATGCACATTCTACCACCATTCTGCACTTGCTCAGCTTGTAGTTGAACAGCTCCTGACTACTGTCCAGGCTGTCTGTGTATGGCTTCATGAGCCATGGCATCAAGGTGTAGGCTGGGTCACCCAGGAAAACTACAGGCATTTCAACATCCCCAACTCTTATTTTCTGGTCTGGGAAGTAATTCCCTTGCTGCAGCCATTTAAACAGAGTAGTGTTCCTGAAGACGCGAGCGTCATGAACCCTTCCTGGTCATCCCACGTGGATGTTGGTGAAACATCCCTAGTTATCCACCATTGCTTGCAGCACCATGGAAAAGTACCCCTTGCGGTTTACGTACTGGGTGCCCTGGTGCTCCGGTGCCAAGATAGGGATATGGGTTCCATCTATCGCCCCCCCACAGTTAGGGAATCCCATTGCAGCAAAGCCATCCACTATGACCTGCACGTTTCCCAGAGTCACAACCTTTCGTAGCAGCAGCTTAATGATTGCTTTGGCTACTTGCATCACAGCAGCCCCTACAGTAGATTTTCCCACTCCAAATTGATTTCCGACTGACCGGTAGCTGTCAGGCGTTGCAAGCTTCCAGAGGGCTATTGCCACTCTCTTCTCAACTGTGAGGGCTGCTCTCATCTTGGTATTATGGTGTTTCAGGGCAGGGGAAAGCAAGTCACAAAGTTCCATGAAAGTGCCCTTACTCATGCGAAAGTTTCGCAGCCTCTGCGAATCGTCCCAAATCTGCAAAACTATGCGGTCCCACCAGTCTGTGCTTGTTTCCTCGGCCCAAAATCGGCGTTCAATGGCTAGAACCTGCTCCATTACCAGCAGGATCTCCAAAGTGCAGGGGCCCGCTGTTTGAGAGAATTCTGTGTCCATGTCCTCATCACTCTCGTCGCCGCTCTGCCGTAGCTGCCTCCTCCTCACCTGGCTTTGCAGGTCCTGGTTCAGCATAGACTGCATGAGAATGCGCGAGGAGTTTACAATGTCCACGATTGCGGTCTTGATCTGAGCAGGATCCATGCTTGCTGTGCTATGGCGTTTGCACAGTTCACCCAGAAAAAAAGGCGCAAAACGGTTGTCTGCTGCTTTCATGAAGGGAGGGATGAGGCTGTACCCAGAACCACTCGCGACAATGTTTTTTGCCCCATCAGGCACTGAGATCTCAACCCAGAATTCCAAGGGGTGCGGGAGACCGCGGGATCTATGGGATAGCTACAGGATAGCTATCCACAGTGCAACGCTCTGGAAATCGACGCTAGCCTCAGTACATGGACGCACACCACCGAATTAATGTGCTTAGTGTGGCCATGTGCACTTGACTTTATACAATCTGTTTTACAAAACTGGTTTATATAAAATCAGAATAATCCCGCAGTGTAGACATACCCACAGATAAAGCAGACTGTCATAGCAAAACAGGGAAAATCATGATTATATCAATGCAAAAACTTGTATTATTCATTGCAGATGTTTGAAAAAGGAAAAGAAGTGATACACAATATTAAATAAGTTTATCATGGGGAGTTTTTGAGCAAATTCAAATATCTTTTTTTTTACAATAAATTGTTTAAAAACATTTAATAATATTTAGAGCCAGATTCTGCCATGCTTACTTCAATTGAATAGTATCTTACCCCTCAAGTAGTCCCAGTGAATGTGGTCCTAGAAGTTAAAAATATGAAATAAAAATGCATAGATTGGACACACGCTGAGCCAAACCTATTCTAAATTATGGATTAATTTTGCTCAGTTGTGAACAGATGACAATGAGCCAGATTCTCCCTTCACCATGGCTGCTCCAGGAATGAAAAGCTGCATTTCATTGGCTTCTGGTTAGTGGCAGAATACCTGCATCATATTGGTAAAAATGCTCCCCTGGATTTTATGAATGTCCCTTAAACATCATATTCTTTTATCATGAAAATTATGTCTGTGACAAATGTACTGCCTGAATCATGGTCTTCCAATCATTTTGTCCTCTGGAGTCTGGCCCTCTGGAGGTAAAAGTTTAGACGAATCTCCTTTAACCATCCACATCTTTTTTCATTACCTTAAGAGGAAAAATACTGCAACTGTTGCTGTGGCTTGTTTTCAGCTGTGTGAAATCTATTGGGCTGTGTGTCATATCAGATTAGATTACATTGCCTTTCCAACCACTTGCTTATGGGAGGGGCAGAGGAGGGATGGAGACATCTGCCTTTCTGTTTTTTATAATACTAATAATTATGTAATTATAGTTCATTAACATCCCTATGCACATGGTGTTTTATTCTATTTTGTGGACTGACATATACACTACTTACTACTATTTGAGGGATCATTTAAAAAGAAACTACCATTGGACAAAAACTAGAAATGTGTGAAATGCTCTATTCAAACCAAAAAGTACTCAAAATTAACCCTGGCTGGGGTTTGGCTGCTGTCCATGAACCAGTTATAATTCATTGCAGCTTCATTTGTGTCAGTGAAGGCATTTGCACTGTGTGTATTCCAAAGCCCTTGATCACCAGTTTAATTTGGGGGTTTAACTGTGTGCTCCTGGGAATAATCACAAGGGGCAAATTACATGGTATCTTCAACAGCTGGCTGAAAACTTTCTGATGAAACAGTTTTCTGTCAGCAAATGCTGTTTGGGCAACACTGAAATTTTCACAGGAATATGTCATTTCCATGAAATTATCAATGGTTTTTTTTAAATGAGGTTCAGTTGAAATGGAGTATTTGGTTTTGTTATCATTGCATTTTGTTCCAAATTTCCCATTTCATTCTTTCTCATTTTGACTTCTGTGTTAAAGCATATTATTTTAATGTTTATGTCCAATAATTGTTACATGCAATACAGTTTTTTTATATTATGTGTTGACACAATTGAAATGAAATGTAACGATTATGTCATTTTGATGTCTTCAAAATGATTTTTTTTTAATTTCCAGTCCATAAAAAAGTTTAACATTTTGAATTTTGTCCCAATTTGTGATGGAAACAGATTTCAAAATATATGAATTTCCACTGGGATGGAGATTCTGTTTTCCTAGCATTTCTACTATTTTCAGTTGTGACCACTAGGACTGCTTCAGTTTCTTGCAAAGCAGTGAGTCTCATGTTAATCTCACAAACCTGTGTGGACATATAAGATTTTGTTGAATCCACACCTTGACCCAGATTTTCTGCTGCTGTCGGTTTCTGCTGGACTGCACAAGTGGGGTCTGTCAAGGAGCTGGTTATGGCTTCCCAATTCACTGCCTCAGCTGGGACCCATGTTTGAATAGCCTGAAGACTGACTTAACTCTTGCAAAGGAAGCATCAACCATCTGAGCCAACCTAAATGCTTGGCACTCACAGCCAAGCTGCTGTGCCAGAATGAGGTGTAGGATCTAGCTGCTCTGGCCCTACACCTGCTGGGAACTCAACCATGCCGAGGTTATTATGACAAGTTTAGGAGTTAAGCCCAGCCTTTGCACCAGCTGAATGGCACAAGGAGAACAAAGGAAGTCAGGTAATCTGTCCACTTGTTTTTGACTCATGGGAAAAACAAAACCCTTTTTAATTTCTGGCCTGCACAACTACACAAACTAGTTTGGCTACTTTCCTGACACATTCAAAAACCCATTTTGAACTGAAATTGCAAAATAACACTGTGCTCTCCCCTACCCCCTGCCGCACACATGCACTTCTAATAACATTACATTTGTGACATAGACCAATAAAAGCAAAGAAAATTAAAGCACACATTCTGTACTTTAACTCATTTCATTATGCCTTGGTACTGTAAGGGCAACAAGTTGATTTAGAGGAGCAAGTTAAGCAAGGATTTAAAAAGCTCTCCTACTGTATAGGAAAGCTCAGATTTTCCATGCTTTTATGAAAAAATTGAACTCCCAGCAGCTTTGGATTCTAGCCAGCTACAGTGGATTTTTATTAAACAAGGAAATGAAACACCAGAGAATCAAAAAAAAAAATCAATAGTCCTGTACCATTTGATGATAAAAAATTCCCATGCTACTGCAATACTTGTACTAAGAACATACCTGACACTATCAGTGTTGCAGTAAGTCAGTGTCTGGGAACCATCTTTGGAATATACATTAAGTAAATATGTAGTATAATTTGAGAAATTTTAGTAAATATCTTCAAAAAGCCACCCTTTGGATCGTTCTTAGGCAATTCTAGTTATATTTAGATTTAGGATATTAACGTTCTGTTTCTGTCTGGCATGTGCTCTGTAGCACTCTGTGGGCTGTGTTTTGTTTCAGCATTAGTACTAGGGAGTGTTCCTGCAAGGGCTCCTAGCCTTTTTACTTTTTCTCACCTAAGGCACAATATTAGAAGGATAAAAATTCTTATCTGTTTCATTTGTTTCGGGATGCGTAGCCATCATCTGATTGTGTTTGAGTCTTGTGCTGAATAGTATCTGGTGGCTGATAGAGCTCATTAGGGCTGTGTAAATAAAATCACAAAAGAACTTAGAATCTGGTTTGGTTCAAGTTTAAACAACATGCCTATTTATCTAACTTAATCTTTTTACGTTGGTACCCATCACTGCAGTATCTGAACAACTTCCAAAATAACAACAGTAATATCTCTTTCTTCCATCCTTGCTGGAAACAGACAAGTTTTAGATTTGCTTATTTGTTTTCTCTAAAAAAAAAAATTAAAAATAAAATACTTGTGTTAGTGTGAATGGATTTTACGTTTGCTATAAATCCAGAAAATAATGATCATTCACCTGCAGTGGTTTGCTTAAATTTTGCTCATGACCACAAACTGTCCGTAGATTCAGTGAAAAAGTGATCAGTGTTAAACTTTAAAATGGGCAAGAACGTGTCCTGTATGTCTAAACTTTTGTTTGCTTGTTTAAAATTCTGCTACATATCTGTACTCATCTTGCGTATGTGGCTTATAGTAGCTCTTGCTCTTATACTCTAATATAATTGCTGTCCTTACAGGACAAAAAATATTAGTTGCCATTGTTGTGCATTCCATAGCCTCCACACACCTACTGCATTCTGCAAATGAAAATCTGAGAAGGTGCAAATACTTATTCTCATGCAATGGAAATGATAATAGACTGCACTTTGACATTATTTCCAGTTTGTGACTACAAAGAAACATGAAACAGAGCAAATTATTTCCTATACTAGTAGTTCTCTTAGTGAAACACATGCACAACATGAGTAGTTTGTATAATGGCTTTTAAAAAACATAATCCTCTTAAAGGTTTGTGTCAGTGGCACTCTTAAAATATACAATTGTTTTGCTGAAATTTTTTTAATAATCTGCTGCAAGGTTTTCACTAGTTTTATGTCTGTCTTTGTGATTAAGGTATGATTTCAGTCATTATCTACAGGCTCAGAACAAGAGGAAAATCTGGGTTATCTGATAGAGAAAAAATGTGTAATAAAGTTAAATTGCACAGTAGCTTTCCCTTCCCATTACTGCACCAAATGAAAAATGATAGGGTCCAAACTCTCAAATGAAAGGCACAGCCAATCCTTTATTATTGCTTCTTCAAAAAAGGTCCTTCTTCATAACACCTGGAAAGATCAAATAGTGTCAAAACCACAGCATCTTTTCAGTCCTGTGCAATATACTGTAATGAAGAGCACTCTCCCTCTATCTTGCCTTGCATGACAGCCATACACTTCGAATGCTCTGGCTGCAGCCGTATTAATAATGTTATGAAGGTGTAAGGAGTTCACCCACACAAACATCTGCAGCCCTGAACCACAGTGGGGCACAACTGCCATCACTCTGTACACTCCTGATTCACAGTAGAGTAGAGATAGCCTTTGGTCCTCCCGTTAAGTACCAACTGCACTGACCAATTGCTCAGGAATAAATATCCTGCATTCCCTGGTGGAGTATCACAGTGAGAGTGTGCCCCTTGCATGCTGGGAGAGGTCCAGAAGGAGCTTAGCCCTCCCTGAGTCAAAATTCCTCAGAGAGCTCCCCCTGGGGTGATGTGGCTCCACATTGTCTCCTTCCTCGGACTCTCCATTAAAGGCACAACTGAGCCCAAAAGAAATTAAAGTAAAAAAATGAAGAGGAAGGGGGTAACTATGACAGATGGAAAAGAGAATCTGCCATAGAACTCGGTTATCCTGGAACTATAGAAATTAGAGCTAGTCAAAAATCATCATTCACAAACATTTTTCAAGAAAAAAATGGCTTTTTTTCTTCATGGAAATGTTTCATTTGAAATTTACTGTTTTGATGGAAAACTGATTCATTTATTTCCCTCCCCCTGTTTCTCTCTCTTTCTACCTCCCCGCTTTTTTCCTTTTACTTCTCATTTTTATTGTCCATTTTTGACACTTGGAAAAAAAGTTGGGGGGAGAGGGAGAAAAGGTAAGGAAAAAAGGATGAAAAAAAAAAGGAAGGGTCAATTTTTGTAAACAAACACCCATGGGGGTATAGCTACACTTGAAATTTCAAAGCGCTGCCGCGGCAGTGCTTTGAAGTGTGACTGTGGTCGGAGCGCCAGCGCTAGGAGATTGCTCTCCCAGCGCTGCACGTAAACCACATCCTCTACGGGTGTAGCTTGCAGCTCTGGGAGCCACGCTCCCAGCGCTGCGGCACTGTTTACACTGAGGCTTTACAGCTCTGTATCTTGCAGCGCTCAGGGTTTTTTTTTTTCACACCCCTGAGCGCGAAAGTTGCAGTGCTGTAAAGTGCCAGTGTAGCCAAGGCCTCAAACTTGTTTAGCAAAAATTTCCAATTTCTTTTTTTTGGGATGGGGAAATGAAAATTAGTTTGGGGGGCTTTTTTTGAAAAAACAATAATCATTTTTGACCAGCTGTAATAGACCTCAGTCCTTGAAAGACTTTTGCATGTGCTCATGTTTATGCCCTGTGAGAAGTCCCATTGACTTGTGTCCCATAGACTTTTCAGGATTGTGATAATAGAATTTATATGTATCTCTTGTTTCCCTCTATTCTTCTTTTTCTCTTGTCTGTTAAAACAGAGGTGGGATTGGATGGGATTTTGCAAAGCTGTCAACATTGGCTTGTATGGGAGGGTTGTGCCCTACTGCTGGTCAAGGGTGAAAGAAAAGGATTTCTTTGTGTTAATACTAGTAGTTTCATTGAGTTGACGAAATGGGATTTTACCACTGACTTCACAGAGAGCAGAGTTAGGCCAATACTGAATACATTTGAAAACCCCAACCAATGTGCTTTGCAGCCCAGTTCTGTGACTACTGCTAGACATTGACAATCAGATCATGCCCTGGAGTACATGTGGTTGTGGGTTCTGACTCTACCATGGTAAAAACACAGTATTTGTGTATAATTTTTATATATTTCCATTACTAAGCTTATTCTTCTCATCTCTCACTCTTCTGTTTTTTCAGTGTTTAGGACTTTATAGATTAGTTCAGTTAATTCATAAACTTCTGCTTTTAATATTTAAAACATTTTTCTTGTTTTCTAATGTTAGTTGATACATGTTGGCGTGTGTGTGTGTGTGTGTGTGTGTAAAATTCAGATATTTGGATGTTTGCAAATGTTCATAAAACCAAGAGATCAGATATTTGAGAGCTTTTAGTTTCTCATCGTCTTCTGTTTTGTAGGAATGAAGCTAAGATTCTGAGGTGATGCAAAGAAGTTCCACTTTGGCCAATCTTAGGAGCTCTGTGAAAGCTTAGTATCAGTCCTGGAAAGACTGACAGAACCCCTAAAATCTGCTGGAATGTATCTTCAGTCCATTTATCCCTGACTAACCAGAGTATCAGATAACCATTGTTTGGAAAATTAAAGTCCAATTGGCAAGGAGATACATTAGGTGACCAAATAAATCTTTTTAATATCTAATGTCAATAGTTATAGACTCATAGACTCATAGACTCCAGGACTGGAAGGGACCTCGAGAGGTCATCGAGTCCAGTCCCCTGCCCTCATGGCAGGACCAAATATTGTCTAGACCATCCCTAATAGACATTTATCTAACCTACTCTTAAATATCTCCAGAGATGGAGATTCCACAACTTCCCTAGGCAATCTATTCCAGTGTTTAACTACCCTGACAGTTAGGACCTTTTTCCTAATGTCCAACCTAAATCTCCCTTGCTGCAGTTTAAGCCCATTGCTTCTTGTTCTATCATTGGAGGCTAAGGTGAACAAGTTTTCTCCCTCCTCCTGATGACATCCTTTTAGATACCTGAAAGCTGCTATCATGTCCCCTCTCAGTCTTCTCTTTTCCAAACTAAACAAACCCAATTCCTTCAGCCTTCCTTCATAGGTCATGTTCTCAAGACCTTTAATCATTCTTGTTGCTCTTCTCTGGACCCTCTCCAATTTCTCCACATCTTTCTTGAAATGTGGTGCCCAGAACTGGACACAATACTCCAGCTGAGGCCTGACCAGCACAGAGTAAAGCGGAAGAATGACTTCTCTGGTCTTGTTTACAACACACCTGTTAATGCATCCCAGAATCATGTTTGCTTTTTTTGCAACAGTATCACACTGTTGACTCATATTAAGCTTGTGGTCTACTATGACACCTAGATCTCTTTCTGCCATACTCCTTCCTAGACAGTCTCTTCCCATTCTGTATGTGTGAAACTGATTGTTCCTTCCTAGGTGGAGCACTTTGCATTTATCTTTATTGAACTTCATCCTGTTTACCTCAGACCATTTCTCCAATTTGTCCAGATCATTTTTAATTTTGACCCTGTCCTCCAAAGCAGTTGCAATCCCTCCCAGTTTGGTATCGTCCGCAAACTTAATAAGCGTACTTTCTATGCCAACATCTAAATCGTTGATGAAGATATTGAACAGAACCGGTCCCAAAACAGACCCCTGCGGAACCCCACTTGTTATACCTTTCCAGCAGGATTGGGAGCCATTAACAACTACTCTCTGAGTACGGTTATCCAGCCAGTTATGCACCCACCTTATAGTAGCCCCATCTAAATTGTACTTTCCTAGTTTATCTAGTTCCCAGATCGTGTCACAAACAAAAAAGACAAACTTTTCTCTGACTGAAAAGGTGAATGATTAAAGGTCTGCAGAGACTGATTTATGATACAATCTGAAGGATTAAATATATAGATCTTAGCTAAGCAACAATTTTGGAGAGACATGGTACCCATCAATAGTATTTGAAGGATAAAGGGAGGGATACAAATGTTTGAGTGTGGCCCAACCATCTCAGTTCAGCATAGTAATTTAGTCTGAGCCTAACTTTGAGCATGTGAGTAGCCCCACTGATTTAAATGGGGTTCCTCATATGCTTAAAATTAGACATGTGCTTAAGAACCTCACCAATTCAAAGTTAGGCTAAATGTTAGAAGAAAGTTCTTAATAAGGAAGATCTATTAGTCTGTGGAATATCTCCTAGTGAAGTGGCAGATGCCCCTTGGTTTATGTTATCTAAAACTAAATTGCATAAATCATGGGAGAATATACGGCAAGAAATAATTCTGAGTTGGATAAAGTAGCCTAACAGATCTTATCTCTCTCTAATGTCCATTTTTTTTTCTGTTTACATTTCTGTATATTTGTGTTCTATCTGAGAAAAGTCCAAACATTCTTTCCCTAAGAAAGGCTGGGTAGACACATTCAGCTGAGTTTGACGTCTCTGAAAATAGGGTGTTTTTTACTTTTTTAAAGAAATGCTGACACATTAGCTATAATTGGCATGAATAGCTATGCCGAGTGTTAAATATATTTATATTATGCATAGGGTGTGTTGCTAAATAGGCACATAAAAAGATAAAGTTAAAAAAGCGATTAGAAAAAGTTTACTTTAATAGCGATAAAGTAGCCCATAGCTGCCTCAAACATTTTTTCATAATTTTATTATGCAGATCCAATAGTATATAGTATCTGCAAATGAGCTAATAATAGCACTTCCATGATTTATTTTGGATAAATCCATATCTCTCTCAAAGGCACTCTCAGCAAAACATCATTATTACTTTATTAAATACTACTTTTGCCTACTTGAGCTTAACAAACAAATCTAATGGTACGAAAGAATTTAATTTCAGAGCTGAATGATAATTTGTCAGGCACGGTTAATTCACATAATTCAAAGTTAATTATGTTTGCGATATTAGGGAGTGCTGTAATTTTGTTCTGTTCAGCTGCAGCGTTTATGAAATCTTACATTTCGATTAGGCAAGGCAGGCTTTAAGAGTGTATGGCAAATGGAAAAAAAGTTTGAGGAGTGGGTGAGGGTTTACAAGCATATGTTTATGTTCATGCATACACATACGTGGAAACACTCACATTGTATTAAAGGACTTTTAACAAATCAGGAGGATGTGTTCAATGTAATGAAATATTTCAGAAAACGTGACCTCAGTGTGTGTGTTGTATTTTTCGCACTTGGGAATATTATAGCTGATGTTCTTCCCCAGGCACTTAATGAACAGATGTGCTAGTGTAGAGTTGGTTCTTCAACTGTATTTCTTAGACCAGGTTGGGTTTTCTCTCTGTATAAATCTCACTGTGGAGGAACAGGGACAGTTTGCATAGGATGGGGAGCTAAGTTTTCTAATTAAATTTTGGTGACAGTCCCTTTGCTGACATTGTGTAAGTTATTTGATGTTGTTTTTTAATTTAATTAACGTGCTGTATTCATGCATATGCATGTAGAGACGTTGGATAAGTCTGTTTTATGTATAAAATCTATTTGTATAATAGTTTGCTAAAGCTCAGTTTTGAAAAAAGCTAGGCTGAGTGCTGGGAAAAATGTGTGTGAGAGATACCAGAGAACTGGAAAGGTGGCTGGTCCAGAGATTAAGGCATTAGCTTGGGACATAGGTTCCATTCCCTGTGCTGCTAATGACTTCCTATGTAATCTTTGGCAAGGCTAGATAGCTAGAAACTTACGAGGTGGGATTTTCAAAAGCACCTATGTGCCTAACTCCCATTGAGATGCTTTTCAAAATCCCACCTGGCACCTGCTTGTCTCAGTTCACCATCTGTAAAATGGGGATAATATTAACAGCAGTGCCATTCTTCACAGGAGTGTTATGAGTATCGTATTAAAGATCATGAGGTGCTCAGATACCTCAATAATGGGACAACAGAAGTTCCTAAGATGAGAAAAACAGATGCATGAGGATAACTTATAGACACCCTCCCAAACATACACACACTCACACTTGGAGTGGAGGACTAGAGAATCTGTGTAATGTTTGGTCCTGTCTTCCCCTAACAGTTCCCTGTGCTGCTGGTAGAGAGTCCTTGTAGTGTGGGTTCCATGCAGCGCTGGTAGTGTGCATCAGCTGGAAAGCCACCCAAATTCTTCACCACACTAGTTCCATTGTCAGGGGACTTGCAGGGTGTCGGGGCAGAATTTACTTTTATGAACTTCTTCCAACTCCCACTGATGTCAAAGGGAGTTTTGCCATTGAGTTCATTTGGAGCTGGAGTAGGGCAAAATTGAGAAGGTTTCAGAGTGGCACATTTTGGCTGAAAAAATCTTATAGAATGAAGTGCTGAAATGCTGTGGGAAGCTTTTTTTGTGTCATTTCTGGCTTTGCTAGAACCAGGAAGGGAGCAGGAATTTCATGAGTTTTTCTTATGGGGGTTTCAGGATCAGTTTTGCAGACTGAGGAGGGGTAGAGAGTTTGGAGAAGCATTGGGAAAGCCTTTGAACTTTTGGAGTCTAATTGAAACTGAACCTGAATTTGTAGCATATGACATCTCTTCTTAAAATAATGGTAAAAACTGAGCAGAGTTAATGACTTCAGACTTGTTAGCTGTAGAATGTCAGGTTATTTACTCTGCCTAAAGGAATCCTTCAAGAGCACAGAGTCCAAAACAAAGACTGTTTTGTTTTTTGATATTTTTTAAAACTGTCTGTTTTTAGTTAAAATTTCATCTTCCAGAATGTTCTTTTCCTTTGCCTCCCCCATTATACTTAAAATATTCCCTCTCTCCATTCACTTACATGCAATTTCTGTTCCCTCATTACATCTGGTCACTGAAACATTATAAATCCAGAATCTGGGGCCCAGTTTGGGGTCTCTGACTTCAGTGGGGCTAGTCTTATGAATAAGAGCTGCAAGATTAGGATCATATTGAGGTTCAACCATCAATATATACCCCTTCCAGTTACATGTTAGGTTTATGTTAATCTGAAATACTCTGTGCAGTACGGGTCACCCCCTCTCACAACGGTTATAGCAGAATTAGAGAGAGTTCAGAGAAGGACAAGGAAAAATCATCACATGAAGAGAGATTGAAAAGTTTGGGTTTATTTACCTTAGAAAGTAGACAAATAAGAGGAGAGATGATAAATGTATATTGTTACCCTTTTTGACCCCAATATTTGAAGTCTTGCGAGTTGTTTTAAATAGGATGAGAAACCAATGATGGAGTCAGGTATTTCTTTGATGCAACACTGTTTATTTACAAAGAATGTACATGGAAGAGAAGCCAGTATGCTCTACTAGAAAAGAGGAACAGACTTCAATGGCTGAGGAAGAGAAGCCACCTTTCCCTCAAGGGTGGGATGCCACTACACCCAGGGCCGGCTTTGGGAAGTGTGGGGCCCAATTTGAACACTTTTGGCAGGGCCCTGGCAGGGATGACTTAAAAAGAAAGAAATGTAAAAAAAAAGCCTTCCATTTCTTCCATGTATTATTTACTTTCCATAACTATATAAATAATAAAATTGTATATTATGTACATTGCATCATATATGCTGTTGATTGGTTATTAATGACTGCTATTTCACATGTGTGGGTCCCCACCACTCCCTGGGGGTGTGCACATGTGTGGGTCCCTGCTGCTTCCTGCCCCCCTCATTGAAGCAGGTGTGCAGGTTCACTGGCCTGGGAACTGCAGGTCAGCAGTGGACATGGGGCTGGTTCGAGGCAGGGCAGGGGCTGACTGGAGGTAGGGTCTGGCTGCAGGCAGGGCAAGGGGTTCGGGGCTGGCTGGAGACAAGGGAGTGTGGGAGTGGCTGGCTTCAGGTAGGGGGGTGCAGCAGGGGTTGGCTGGAGACAGGGCAGGGTGGGCAGTGCAGGGCTGGTGCAGGCAGGGTTGTGTGGCAGGGGTTGGCTGGAGACAGGGCAGGGGGTTTGGCAGGGGCTGACTGTGGGCAGGGGGTACAGAGCTGGCTGCAGGCAGCAGGGGTGGGGCTGGTGCGGGCAGGGCAGAGGGTGCAGCAGAGGCAGCTGGAGCCCCCAAGCCCCCCGCTATCCCAGGGCTCTGGGGGCTATTTAAAGGGCCCCGGGCTCCCCTGCTTCTACCCCACCCCAGACCTTTTAAATAGCTGTGGGAGCCCTGGGGAATGCCTGGGGGTGGTGGGGCTCCGGCAGCAATTTAAAGGACCTGGGTGGCAGAGGCAGCTGGAGCCCTGCCCCTTTAAATAGCCCTCAGAGCCCCCTGCTACCCCAGGGCTCTGGGAGCTATTTAAAGGGCCCGGAGCTCCAGCTGGGGGCAAGGGGCTTGTCGCACTCCAGCCGGAGCTCCAGCCAGGGCCGTGGGGCTTGTCGCGCTCCGGCTGGAGCTCTGGCCAGGGGAGCAGGGCCGCGGGGCTTGTCACGCTCCGGCTGGGGCCGCGAGGCTTGCCGCGCTCCGGCCGGAGATCCAGCCGGGGCTGGGGGGCAGCTTGCCACGCTCCGGTCGGAGCTCCAACTGAGAGAGCGGGGCTGTGGGGCAGCCGCGCTCCCCCGGCACTTTGGTCAGGGGAGCGGGGCCATGGAAGACCCTGGAGCAGACCGCAGCCAAGGTAAGTAAAAAAATTTAAAAGGAACCTAAAGCGCGGGGCCCTCTTAGGCGCGGGGGCCCGATTCCCAGGAATCAGGCGAATCGGCCTAAAGCTGGCCCTGACTACACCCAAGAGGAGTGGTATAGTGTAGTGATGATTGGGGACTACATTGTGTGGGGACATAGGCATCTGGAAACTTGACCTGATGTCCTCAGATGTGCACTGCCCGATTGAGCTCTCATCTGATACATTACAGAAAGGTTGTTGAGACTCATTTACCCCTCTCCTGACCACTACTCCCTGATGATTATCCACGTGGACACTACTGATATTTCCAAGTATGACCCTGAATAGATCAACAGTGACTACAGGGCTCTACGAATGAGGGGAGATGCTGTTCTGGAAAGAAGGACTGCTGGGAAGAGATGGGACAACCGGACCAAGAAGGGGAAGAGCATCTTCACAGGTGGACTGACCAGACTAGATAGACTCACCGTGTGACTGCAATAGTGTCAGGAATTAGAGCTTGCAGCTGAGCTTGGGACCAGGTAGCTCCACATCCTTAGGGAGCAACAGAGGACTCACAGCTGAATCACCTGGTTGGCTAGACCTCCTAATAGGCTGAGGAGATCAGCAGACCTGCTTTTAAAACCACCATCAGCAAGGCACTGGCTGCTCAGAGAATTTGCCCATGGCTGTGCTAGTTCCTGTGTTTGCTTGTTCCTAGTTCTGCTTGTGCCCTGGACCCAGCCCCACTCCTGCCTTGCCTCACTCCATTAACCATCAGCTCTGATTTCTGTCTTCTGACTTTGACTCTAATCTTTGGCTCTGGTAGCTGTCCTCTGACTCCAGCTCAGACCCTGGGCTTCTATTCCTGGCTACTGACTCCTGCTCTAGCCACTAGGCAAGACTGTACACATCCCTGTTTGACAAACAGGGCTAAACATTTGGGGGAGCTGGAAAATTACAGAAGGGTCATAGGAGCTGTAAGAGGGAAAACAGTGGTGGAATTTGCTCAATATCTAAGATGACAATGCATAAATGCAAGGAATATGGAGAATAATCAGGAAGAACGAAGTATTAATCCATGGTCATAATTATGACTTGGCATCACAGATTCTTAGTGGGACAAATCTAATGACTGGAATATTGGTGTAGAGGGGTATAGCTTGTTCAGGAAGCGCAGGCTGGGGGGAAAGGAAGGAGGGGCTGCTTTGTACATCAAGAATATATACACTTGTTCTGCAGTCCAGAAGGAAATGTGAGGGAGGTGAAATCTCTGAAGATAAAAGAGTTAAAAGCTGGACCAATCTCATAGTAGGGGTCTACTAGAGACCACCAAATCAGGAGGAAAAGGTGAATGAGGCATTTCTAGAACAAATGACAGAAATACCCAAAACACAAGACCTGGTAATAATGGTAGGGCTGGTAGCAAGGGGAATTTTAACTACCAGACATTGTTAGAAAAGTAATATTTCACATTTTGTGTTTTTCAATAAGTTTTTGAACTGTGTTGGGCACAACTTTTTGTTTCAGGAAGAGAAGGAAGGAACCCGGTAACAGCCGTTTTAGACTTGATGCTGACCAGCAGGGAGGAATTGGTAGCAAATATGAAGGTGAAAGGCAATTTGCGTGAAAGTGCTCATGAAATGATAGATTTCCTGATTTTAAGATAAGAAGGAGTGAGAGCAGCAGAACAAGGAGAGACGATGGTAACAAACTCAGAGATCTGCTAGATAATGTTCCATGGGAAGAAAATCTAAGGGAAATGGAAGTTCAAGAGACCTGGCAATTTCTCCAGGAGACAATATTAAAGGCACAACTGCCAACTATTCTGATGAAAAGGAAAAACAGGAAAAAACCAATAGGGCTCATTCAGGAGCTTGTTAGAATATCTTAGAATATCAAAGTTGAAAGGGACCTCAGGAGGTCATCTAGTCCAACCCCCTGCTCAAAACAGGACCAATCCCCAGACAGATTTTTGCCCCAAATCTCTAACTGGCTGCCCTCAAGGATTTTACTTACAACTCTGGGTTTAGGGGACCAACGTGCAAATCACAGAACTTTACCTCCCCCCTACGTCATCAACTTAATGACTTGAAAATCAAAAAGGAATCCTATAAAAAGGGGAAACATGGAAAAATTATTAAGGAGGAGAACAAAGGAACAACACAGGCAGGTAGGGACAAAATCATTAATGCTTATGCACAAAATGTATTATATCTAGCAAGGGACATAAAAAGCAATAAATAGAGATTCTTTATATACAGTGGGAGCAAGAGGAAGATTAAGGAAAGTGTAGGTCCTGTCCTTATTGGAAAACAAGAGCTAATAATGAATGACACCAAGACGGTTGAGGTGTTCAATGCTTATTTTGCTTCAGTCTTCACCAAAAGGTTAAAGGTGACCAGATACACAACAGAATTTATATTAAAAACAAGGGAGAAGGGATGTAAAACAAAGTAGGGAAAGAAAAAGCTTTAAAATATTTAGATAATTTGGATGTATTCATGTCATCAGGGCCTGATGAAATTCAGCCTAGGGTACTTAAAGAACAAGCAGAAGCAATCTCAGAACTGTTAACGATTATTTTTGAGAATTCTTGGACCTGATACTACTCAAGAAAGTGCTGAGGAGGTATCACAGCACTGGAGTAGGGCAAACATGGTACCAAGCTTTAAAAGGGAGAACAAAAAATTATAGGAAATTATAGGCCAGTAGTTCTGCAGCCTGTCTGCAAAAAGCCCCAACCCCCCCGCAGAGAGGATCACAATGCTAGGCATTCTCATTGCTCTTCCTGTCATTAGCTCAAAGGGTGTCAGCTGAGTCAGCCTATTTGGGCTGCCCCTGATTAGATACAATACAGCAGGATGCATATGAGCCCATCCTTCTCCTGTATTCAGTACTGCTTTTGTTAAGGCTGTTTTCATTGTTCTATTCATTCTTTCCACCATTCCTGAGCTTTCAGGGTGGTATGGTATATGGAATCTTTGCTTTATTTCTAGTGCCTTACATGTCTCCTTCATTACTCGCCTTGTAAAGTGAGTTCCTTGGTCAGAGGCGATTGACAGTGGCAAACCCCATCTGGGTATTATTTCTTCTGCTAGGATTCAAGCTACTGTTATGGCAGTACAGTTCTTGGTTGAGAATGCCTCTACCCATTGGGTAAAAGTGTCAATAATTACCAAAATGTAAGTATACCCTCTTCTTTGTGGCAAGAGTCCAGTAAAATCAGTCTGCAAATTTTGCCACGGTCCCTCTGTCGTGGTTGGTGATTTAGAGGCATCTTTTTCCTTCTACCCACATTCACTTGTGCACGTCACACATTTTTTGAGAAACTGTAAAGCATCTTTTTTCATGGCTGGTCACAACCGGTATTCCAGGGCAGCAATCATTTGTCTCCACCCCAGATGAGCTGGAGAGTGGATGGCATGGAGCAGTAGAGCCCGTATGCACTCCGGGACTACCAGCTCCTCCCTCTCTGGCCCATACCAGAGATGATTTTTATACGCACAGCCTTGTTCTTCCAATTTGCTTTTCTCTTCTGGGCTTATGGTTGCATATAGCTTTTTAAAATTCACTTCCTCTTCTGGCACTCTAGCTGCACAAACCTTAATAGGACTTGCTTGTGCAATTTCTTCGGCATGTTTATCTGTCCAATAATTTCCTTTTTGTTCCTCACTTGAGATCTTATTGTGTGCTTTTATCTTTACTACTGCCAGTTCTGATAGTAGTTTGGCAGCTTCTGTTAGTCTTTGAACTGCTTTCATATTATTAATTGGCTTGCCAGTTGTTGTTATAAAACCTCTGCATGACCACACATCCATGTAGACATGCACTACTCCAAATGCATATCTGCTGTCTGTGTATACAGTGAGCTTCTTGCCTTCCCCCACTCTCAAAGCTTCTGTGAGAGCTGTTAGCTCTGCTTCTTATGCTGACTTTGATCCTTCCATCTCACCCGACGCTATCACTGTCCCATCACTGAGTACCACTGCCCATCTGGTGTGTGGCACTCCATTTTCATACTTTCTTGATCCATCTACAGTCAGAACTATATCTTGATTCTCTAATGGCTCTTCTTTAATTCTTCCCAACACTTTCTCTTCTCTATCTATAAGACATTCATGTACCTCTCCCTCTATGTTCAGACATTTGGCTTAATTTATTCCCTTGTCTTTTACTATGGAGAAGTTAGGGGTTTACAATGTTGATTCCAACTGACTCCTGCAGGCATCTGTTATTGATCTTAGTCACCGATATTAAGGAGATCAATAAGTGTATGGGGTGTATGGAGCACTAATTTCCCTGTGAGAGTGTATGATTCACAAGCTTTCACAGCCCACGTAGCACAATCTAGAGCCACTACGCACTCCGGTAATCCCTGGGATAGAGGGGGTCTTATGGTAGATAGGTATGCTATCGGATGCTGCTTGTCTCTGTGAAGCTGGATTAGCACAGCTGAGTACTGGATCCTGCTGTGGCTGCAGTAAAGATGGAATGGTTTTCCCATATCGGGTAAGCCCAGGTTGGGGGTGGAGGCTAAAGCCTGTTTTATTTTTATAAATGCCTCCTCTTGTTCTGTGCCCCATATTACTAACTCATTTGCAGGCTTTCCCCCTCTAGTGAGGTTTTGAATTGGTTCCACCATCTCTGAGTACTCTGGTATATAGGTTCTACAACAGGGTTTCTCAAACAGGGGTCACTGCTTGTGTAGGGAAAAACCCTGACAGGCCGGGCCGGTGTGTTTACCTGCCCCGTCTGCAGGTCCGGCCGATTGCGGCTCCTGCTGGCCGCGGATCTTAAAATTACATTTTCTCTTTTGATGCCAGGGGTTTTTAGTCATCCTGGCTGATGACCTTGAGGGTAATTTATGTTTCCCCCCTCTAAATGCCATAGTTTCAATTTCCACAGCCTGTCAGCCTTGATGAGGAGTTACTTTTCCCCCTTTTTTTATGCTATGGTCTCAAATCTCCACAGCCTTGAGTTTTATGAGGATGTCTCCCCACTTTTTGAATACCGTGTGGTCTTAAGTTACACATAGTTGCTGGCCTTATTGGTTGGAGACGTGCTATTCGAAAGCATATACGTCACATGCTGGGGGAGCACTGCCCTAGACTTGCAATGTTACGTGCAATGAGGAAATGGAACACCAGTTTGCACTGCCTACCACTTGCATACCCAGCCAATCCTGGGCTTAACTCACAGCCAATCGCTTGCTGGTGGTTTATCCAAGTCTTCCGTGACATACCCCTTAGTTGTTTAAACAGTACATGACCCTCTTGCACAAGTCTTCCCTCCCAAGTGGTACCCTTATTTAACCCCTCTGCTTGGACTACATGTGTCTAGGTTCCTTCACACAAATTAAAAAAAAGAAAACAAAATGTGTCTGAAAAGAGATGAAAAACTTCTATCCCTGGCCTAATGAGGTGGTAAAGTAAACATACTCACTTGTTTTGGATTTCAGTCTCAGATCCTCAATCAGTTCACAGACTTGTATCCCAGATGAGCCCCCAAACTGAAGGACATAAATCCACATTGTGTAGAGGTCAAGCATAGGAGTTTATTACAGACAGCACTGGCGGAGAGTCACCTTGCTTATTAGCTCAGAGACACTGCCAACCAATTGATTACAATAGAATATATAGATTTTCCATAGGCAGGGGAAAGTGACGGGGTAGGCAGTTCAACACTCCAGGACAGGTTTTGCAGCAAGACAAGATAGCACATTAGCCAATGGTTAACAGGTTACATAATGTCTCCACCCATGGTCTCAAGTTAGCAAGTTAACATTTAATTAATACTTTGATAAAATGTTATTAGTATAAAATATATGTGTTGAATTCTGATTTGGGGTCCATAGGAATGGAGCAACTCCTTTGATTGTCCAACAGGTACATTCCTAGGGATTAAAACAAAGAAACAGTGAAAGTATATGGCAATAAAGATTGTCTCCTTTATATCTTAAGGCAGGCATTGGTGCCTTGGAAAGAGAGGTGGAAGGATGCCATATCTTATATTGACATGTGCCAACTTTTCATAAACTCAAGGTTGGATCTGTGGAAGAACGTCTCCCTACAGAAGAAACAAACACAATAGGAACAGGGATTCTTTGTTCAATCTGCAACTCTGAATAAGACACAATTATTTAGTTCTTATCTCCAACACCTGGCAATTTGCTGACCAGGCCTATCTTAGCAAGCAAGGCTTTCTGTTTACCCCAGCTTCCTCTTACCTCTTTGGGCTAAAATTTTACACACCAGGTGTCTGTCTCAGGCTTTTTTTTTCTTTTTTTTTTTTTAATTCCAGCCAGAATAGTTCAGATATTTCTAAGAACAAGGGTATGGAAAATATATATTGTTTTTTCCATCTTAAAAGTTCTGGTGATGTTTTCTTTGAACAGCTCTACTGCCCTTGTGCTTTAGAGCAGGGACTTGAAATTTGGCATGTTGATGGCCTTTGTGTCAGATATGTACCTCTTGCTTTTGCCATCCCTATGAAGACTGACCCAAATTTGGCCAAGTTAAAAGCCTTTCAAAAATTGCTGTTCTCACATGCTCAGTAGAACCTTCTTTGGTATTAGCAGCTAAAATCTCTGAAAATTTAATTCCCACTGAGCATGCCATAGCCCCTCACAGCCTGTAGTGCTGACCAGACTGCACATGCACCATCCCCACAAAGCGACTAAGCATGCGTCCAGCTGATGTGGGGCTGGGTACTGGAACTGAGAGTAAGGAACCTGTCTCGCCTATGCTCTCAATGACCCCCTCTGCTGGCACCCAGACTGTGTGGAGGAGCAAGTTGTCTATTTTGAATGCAGAGGGTCCAAAAGCCAGACCAGGGAAGATGGGAAGGAGGGGATTATGACAGAATATGGGGAGAACAGGACTGGAGGTGGGTGTGACTGAGACTGGGACTGGCTGGGCAAGAAGACTGGACACTGGGTATGGGCCGGGTGAGATATAGGGCCTCAGACAATGAGTTGGGATAAGGAGATTAGGACTAGCTGGGCAAAGTGATTGGAACTGTGATGAAAAGCTTCAGGAGTGGGGACTGCCACTAGGTAGGCAAGGGGAATGGGACTAGGACAAGAAGCTGGGGAAGGGGAAGAGACAGGACTGATACAGAAATAGGCTGGAGCAGAAATGGTTAAGCTGGTGGGGAATGGGCAGAAAAGTCTGTGCCCATGAAAGCACACACCCCCTCCCCCAACTCCAGAGCCTGGAATGGAACCCAAGATTTCTGAGTCTCATCATTCCTCTGCTGTTAGCACATATCTGTGAAACCCATTGGGAAATTGGGTCCCATCCTCCTCTAGTGCTGATCCACATAGAGGAATGTACTATTGCTATCAATTACTTTGTTATCTCAGGTGGTAGAGGCCTGTGCAGTGGATCTAAAGGTCCAATCCCATTAATGACCCATGTGGGTGTCAATATGATGCCGCATAGTGAAATTTCATTTTTTTCATTTTGCTTGTTTAAAAACCTATGCTAGATATAGATACAATTACACACACTCATACCCCGCTGCTAAGTTCAAAAGCATGATTAAGATTTCAGAGTCAAGCAGTCAAAAGTTATGAAATGACAGAATTAAGGTTACTAGTGCAAACTTAATTTGGCCCCTTCATGGGTATGAGTTATGATACAGTATTAAATTAAGCACATACTACTTTTTTCTCAGGACCCTTGGGGATGAGGGCTGTGTATTGAAGGATTCTGTTTTCTCTAGGACCCTGGCCTCACATGGTGCAGAAGTTGGAAGGTGTGTACTATTGGTGGGTACTTGGACAGGTGGGCCTAGGCTTGCCCAAAAATAAAGGACTGCCCCCTTGATCCAGGGAAAGGAGTCATTGGACCCAGGCCACAAGTAAGCACTAGGGACAATAAAAACAGAGATGGGAGTTTATGTTAAAAATCAGGGATTCAGCAGAGAACCCCAGATAGTGTCTACTTCTTCACAAAGATGTCTAAGGACTCACTTGACACCACTGAGAGGAACTCTGCCTGGAGACCAGAATTAGGTAGGTATGGGAAATAAATTAGCCCCATACTTGCAGAGCACCCCACCCCCTTCCAGTTCTTTTGGCCAGCACCAGAAGGAGGTTGATGAGGAGGTGGCCATGACTTTGTGGTACCGCAAATGGGAAATGTGTGAATTAGCAGGAGTGGAGCGAGAACCTCAGTAAGAGGTTTTGGAGAAGCTGGAAGAATGGCTGCAATCTGACAACCCCTATGTAGACATGAACCAGGGTCTCTCTCTCTTCACAGATAGGAAAGTGTGTAGTGAAGGAGCCAGGGGACTGCAAGAGCAAAAGATGGTTTCGTGACTGAGTCATTTGACTGCTGCCCCAGAGGAAGGGATACTATTCTTGCCTCTGCCCCAGAATTCCTATGTGATATTAGCCAAGTTACTTAAATCTCACTTTTTCAAAGTGATCACTAATTGGGGTTCCTGACTTGAGGTGCAGGATCTGATTTGCAGAAACACTCACTGCTTCAGCTGAGTATATAAAGTGTAATATTGCTAAGCACTCTGAAAAATTAAGTGCTAGGTTTATTAAATTGGGTACCTAAATTTAATGGATACTTTTGAGTTTAATCTCTGCATGCCTCAGTTCCTTATCTGTTAAACGGAAATACTATCTCCCCCTCATCTCACAATGGTATTTTGAAAATAAATTCATTAATATTTGTGGAGCACTCAGATGCCTGAGTGATAAGTGCCATAGAAAAACCCAGGAAGAAATCAATAATTCTGTCTTCTAAAGAGGGTATGACTAGTGTGAAGTAAATATGGCATAGAATCACACATTGAACTATGAGAAAAAAGTATCATCACCCTACTCATTAAGTGAACACTGTCCATTCTGTGCACAGAATGAAGCAGAGGCCCCATAGAAAAAATATCATGTGATCACGTAATCAATTTCTGGATCATAACATATACACGTATTGGGATTCTGCTGACACCTCTTCAGGGCCAACCAGAGGGGGGGGCAAGTGGGGCAATTTGCTCCCCCTCGAGAGTTTTTTGGGGCCCCTAGAGCAAGGTCCTTCACTCGCTCCGGAGGCCCCGGAAAACTCTCATGGGGCCCGGGCCCCTGGAGCGTCTTCCGCTCCAGGTCTTCAGCAGCAATTCAGCGGCAGGGGGTCCTTCCGCTCCGGAACTTGCTGCAGAAGTGCCCCGAAGACCTGCAGCAGGGGATCCTTCCGCCCTGGGACCCGCCGCCGAAGTCTCTAGAATCAGGGTGTTCTTACTTATCCTAGCTAGCACAGACATCCTGATTCTAGCATACTGCTTGTTACAACTTAACGTTCCGTTCACCTTCCTAATCATGCCCACTAAAAATGAGGTCTAATTTATGCCAAGTAACTTAGGCTCAGCCAGGCCTACAAAGCACAAGGGGGCTGAAATAAGGTTGCACAGGCATCTTTTATTCTGGCATTTCCTAACTGTTGAGTGCTTGTCTTTGCCATCTTAATAATGTTCTTTTCATGTAGTTTTTGTGTGTTATATGTATTCAGCCATACTTTCAATTATGTAAAACTCTGATATAGCTGCTGCGAGACTACAGGAAGTTAAGAATTGTATAGCTAGTGGGTAAGTGAAACAAGTAGACTTCTGAACCTTGTAATTCTACTGGCTTCTATTTTTTTAAATAAATTATGGCTGAGATTTTCAAAAGTGCCTATGGGTATTAGACACCCAGCTCCCAATGTGTTTCATTGGAATTTCAAAGCCTAACTTCTCCAAGCATTTTTTAAAATCTCAGCCCAAAAGATTGTTTTGTTCACCAAAGACTTCCTTAAATCTCTCTGTGATTGCTATTGCAAAGAGTCTTGCTATGAGAATCAAAGCATTTTTCCTTCTCTTGTACCCCAGTTAATATAATGTAGCCTCTTCTCCTCCTCTGTCAGATCATCCTTCTGATATGCTTAATGAAATGAGTGAGATATTTGGTTATGTTTAAAGAAGACTTTGAGCGATAGAAGAGAAGCTGCTGAATATTGAGTTCATTTATATTCTTACTGCACAGTACTATAGTACAGCTTCAGGACTCAGCCATAGAATGGATCCACTTACACACAGTCATTTTCTTGTGGTTCTCTGAGTCATAAACCACAGTGATTCAGGGTGACCCAGGGTATTAATAAAATCACATTCCTTTTTTGTATGAAAATGCTGGATTCCCAGTATGTCTAACCTGTCGTTAGTAATGATAAGACTAATGTGTTAGAGCAATAAGCACTCAGGGCATGCCAAATATTCTTCTCTACAAAAGTGAACTGTTTAGTTGTTCTGAGAAGGAACTTTATTACTGGAAACCAGATACTGCAAGCAAGAAGGAACTGCACATTTAAAGGCAACAGTGATTCTTTTCTTACTTAATGTCTCCGATAAATACATTGGAAGCCAAATCTCTCTCTTGTGGTTTTCCCCTGAGTGTAACAGAACTGATTTTCAGCAATAATTTTCTTTTCCAGCTATTGAACACTTCTGAGCCTCATTTGGGTCTCATTTTAGCACAGAACCCCCACTGATGTCAAATGAGAAGTTCATCAGCTGAGATGAGGTAGACACAATATGATTCTAATGGGGTTTCAGTACTATTTAAGACGGCCATTCTGAGTTTATTCTCATGTATGCTACAGCAGTATGTAAGGCAGTCTGTGCTCATTTCAGTCCTTGATTAAAGCCACTGCTCTTGTGTGAGTATGACAGCACTGCTTGTACAGTAACAGACTAGAAGCAGATGCTTGCCAGGGATACTATTTGTCAAGGAATTGAGCAACATGGATTAATTAAAAGGCCATGGGCATCCAGAAATCTGGGACTAGAGCTTCTGGAAAAGAAGCCTCACCACCCCCACCCCCGCCATAGGAAATGCTAGCGATATGGTAGGAGAGGAAAGAGACTGCTTGTTTACCTTGCAGATACAGATACACTACAGAGGTGGGGGTGGGGGGAAGAGGTGACACTCCATTACAGTCAAATTAGGAATTGTTTGATAGATGTTGTTCACATTAAAGCACTTCAGGACTAGTAAGATGATCCTGCTGGAAATACACAATAGGGCTGTTTCCTCCTTGCAGAAAATTCTTCCTCTCCTTTCCACAATTTTCATCTTACAATTACAAAATTAAATAGAATTTCTAAAGAACTTCTCATCCCCACAGTAGATTTTAGGTATCTGATACCATATTAACAGTAGCAGCAACCCCTGTAGCCAGATGATAATGCTCTGAAACCTGAGGGTGAGAAATGTTTTTTCCTGCCAGGTCTGATAATGGCTAATCAACAGTGGCTTTAGATTATATGAGGCTGTGAAGGATCAATATTCTTAAATGCTTTTCAGCATTACTGTTGTTTTGTATTGACAGAATTAATGTCATTATTTGCCTCATTGGCATCAAGAGCATACTGCAGATGACTGTCAGAACGTATGCTTAGGATTCCATGTTGCTAGACTATTTGGAAGAATTTGCAAATCTCCACCTTTTCCCTTACTGCTTTCAGACTGCTGTAGCAAAAATCAACACTTGGTTGCAGAGGATTGTGGTATAGTGAGTACAGCAGGCAACTAGAAGTCTGGATTTGTGCTTTCTACTTCTGAATTTGTCAGGGATTTACTCTGTGATTCTAGGTTGATCACCTTAGTTTAAACAATGGGCACCCAAGTAAAGCTGGTCAAATTTTTTCAAAAATTGAAAATTCTGATTTTTTTAAAATTCCATCGTAAATGCCCACTCTCCTTGTCCGACTGATCTCCTGGCATTTGAACTGACCAGAAGAGAAGGAGATATCCCTGTTCCTTTAAGAAGGGAGGTGGTGGAGGCTTCCTGCCCCCTACCTGTTCAATGTGGGAAATGCAGCTGCACCTTTGACTTTCCTACCCTCACTAGCCCCGGACTGGCCAGTGTTAAGAGGTGTGGTGGATTTAATTGACTATTCTGTCTCCCCTTGAATGAGCTAGAAGACAATGCTCTTCCCTTGTTCCATCTCAGTGACTGCTCCTGCTCCACTCTCACCACTGTTGTTTTGTGCAGTTTACATAAGTTGTTTGTTGAAGGATCTCATGAATTGCTATGATCTTTCGATGAACTGCCATTTGGGGTTAGGAAGGTATTTTCCCACCAGGCACAACTGGCAGATAACCCATGGATTTTTAGACTTGCTCCTAGCACGCAGAAGGGTTTGCTGGTTAATTGCAAATTTTGCTTTGTCAAACTCTGCCAGGAGTTCAGTGCCGATTGAGGTTATGAGGCCCAGTTTGCAGACCTCTAGCCTGAAATTGGTCAGGAGAATTGAGAGATGGGTTGTAATTATATGCACAAGATGGAGAAGGTTTTAATGTGTGCTTGTAGAAATGGAAACTTTGTCTGGGCTCCTTTCCTGTTCCATAATGGAGGGATGGCAGGGGATGCTGGAATCAGGACAAACCCAATTTTTGTTTGGCAAAAGGGAGGCTAAAAATAGCTTCCCCTTCTAATTAAGAACCTTCCCCTGGCCCTTGTAAGGGAGGGTTATTCAATCAGAACTGAACACGTTTCTTCTGTATAGTTTGTTTTGTAAGTGATATTATCTATTTAATTTAATAAAATTGTGACTCCCACTTTCTGCTGTAACCTCAAGTTATGTTCTCCCAATGTGTCATGGTGAAAAAAAAACCAACAAAAATTAGAGATTTTTAAATTAATTGTTATTTTTGTCAGTTTTTACCCTTTTGCAAGTGGATGATGTGAGATTCAGCTAGTAAATGCTTTGAAGTCTTGGGATAAAAGCACTCAAGAATGTTCAGTGCATCAATATTTTTTTGTATGTGGCAAGGAAATACATATTCTTCCCTGATGAGTAAGTCCGGCTGCAAATCAAATGTTTGCTCATCTTCACTGAGAAGAAAATGCTTTAGATCACTGTAGTGCCTTGTGGTAAACAGATAAGTAAGGGTTAATGTCTCTTTTACCTGGTAAAGGGTTAAGAAGCTAACTAAACCTGGCTGACACCTGACCAGAGGACCAATGGGGGGACAAGATACTTTCAAATCTTGGTGGAGGGAAGTCTTTGTTTGTGCTGTTTGTTTTGTTCGTTGTTCGCTCTTGGGGCTAAGAGGGACCAGACGTACACCCAGGTTTTCTCCAATCTTTCTGAATCAGTCTCTCATGTTTCAAAATAGTAAGTAATAGCCAGGAAAGGCGGATTAGTCTTATGTTTGTTTTCTTAACTTGTAAATGTGTATTTTGCTGGAAAGATTTTTACCTCTGTTTGCTGTAACTGTGAATCTCAGGCTAAGGGGGCGGGGAGATCCCTCTAGGCTATATGAATCTGAATACCCTGTAAAACATTTTCCATCCTGATTTTGCAGAGATAATTTTTATTCTTTCTTTCTTAAATTAAAAGCTTTCCTTTTTTAAGAACCTGATTGATTTTTTTCCCTTGTTTTAAGACCCAAGGGGATTGGGTCTGAACTCACCAGGGATTGGTGGGGGGAAAGGTTAATTCCTCTTTGTTTTAAGATCCAAGGAGTTTGGATCAATGTAGCCTCTCCGGGTAACCCAGGGAGGGGAAAATCTGGGGGGAAAAAGAGGGGGAAGGCTAATTTCTCCTTGTAGTCAGATCCAAGGGGTTTGGGTCTTTGGTTCCCCAGGGAAGGTTTTAGGGGAACAGGAAGTGTGCCAAACACTATATTTTGGCTGGTGGCAGCGTACCAAATTTAAGCTAGTAATTAAGTTTAAAAGTGATCATGCAGGTCCCCACTTTTGGACGCTAAAGTTCAAAGTGGGGAAAAAAACTTGACATGCCTAGAGACCCTAGCCCAAACTGGGGCTCTGCTGTGTTAGATGTTGTATGTGTACATCGTGAGAGACAGTCTCTAGCCCAAAAAGTTTCTGATCTAAATAGATAATGAAAAAAGGTAGAAGAAAAGAAGCCTGATTATTTCCCATTTTACAGATTGGGGGGAGGGTGGGGAGCACAAACACAAAGGGCTATATTTGTAAAGGCATTTAGGCGGCTAAAGACTAGGTGTCTAGCTGAATTTTCAAAAGTACCTATCTGCATCTTTAGGTGCCTAAATAACTTTAAAACTAAGGCCTAAAGTGACTTTCCCAAAGGTTTATACAGGAATTCTGGTTGAGTTAAAGATTAATATCTTAAATCCCAGTCCAGTGCTTTAACAACAAGACAATCTTTCCTCTCTTCCCTTTGCATTTCTAAGTCCTTTTAGCTTCTCCTACTCTTGTACTTAGTTTCTATTTTATGTATTTATTTGAATGTTTTCTAGAGAATTGAATGTTATAAATCATTTAAAATATCTTAATTGTATTTGCTTATCCAAACCAGAGCAGCATCATTACAAATGTTTATTTAAAAATTAAATGTGACGTCTGTGGTACTCACAGAGGATTTAGTTCAAAGACTGTAAAATGCTACCTTGGAAAAGGGCTGCCAAAGCTCTTCATTTCATATACATTCAATTTCCTTTCATTCCTCTCCAAGTTTTCAACACTACCCTTCATATTCCCTCCTTCTTACCACCAGTGTATACAAACAGGCAAGGTCATCCTACTCTGCTTTCTTTTGGCTTTGTTCCTCTTTTCCTCCAGAGGAGGGACAAAGCTCTGAGGAGAACCCCAAATGTCTTCTGTGCAGCCAGAAGCTGACCTCTAATTATTAAAACTGGGAATTATTAACAGAGAAGATTCCCTGAAGACTCCAAGCTCTTGACTGCATTCATTATGGCATTGTCATGGCATACTAGATTTGCAGACAGGAAGTTTGTCATAGTGTATATGCTAGAATCAGAAGGGTAAGGTAGGATTGTTAATGCAGAACAGAAGCACCCACACCTTGGCTAATTTCTCTATTTTCTAAAAGCAGATGAATAATGATACATTTGTTGTCTTTGGGAAGCTCACTTCATTCGCTACAGATAAAGGGTCTTCCCATTACAGAAGCATACTGAATTTGTTCCCCATATTCAACCATGTCAGCAGGTTATATGTATTTACATTCCACTTAACAGTAAACTCAGGATCTAGGTATGTTTTCATTTTAATTAACCTCCATAATCTGTTTTTTTTACATAATTCATTCTTTCATTTGCATTTTAATTAGTGGGTGCAAAATGTCAAGTTTGAATTGGCTCAGGAGACTCAGTACAACAAAGCCCTGGGCTCAGTGTAGCTGAGGGCTTTGCACCAAACAGCTGGCTCAAAGTTTAGATTAGGGTTACAATAAATGTGAAGGACTTTCCCCATGTAGACTCCTATAGCTAAATGTATCAATATCAAGATACTCACTGAGAAGGAAAATTGAAGGCTTCATAGACCTTCTGTCATAACATTAGAATAGCATTAACCCATTTGCTCCTGAATTCTTGGTTGTCAAATGCAAGCATGCTACAAATATGGGGCAAAATGGAGGTCCTCATTCAGTTTTTAACCCAGTCCTTTCTCAGACAAAGTCCCATTAGTTACCCTGGAGCAGATGGAGAAGGAGAGAAGCAACTGGTACTAGATTTCCTATAATGTATTGGCAAGCAATAAATTATCCTTTCCCTTCTGGCTGACAAATGGCATTCAGGAGCTCTCGCTTGGGACCGCTGTCTTTGGGCCATGCTGACCCACTCAACCTTCCCCGTTGTCGTTCTCTGAGAAAGCACCTACTCCCCCTCACACATGTCATCCCCTAGCATCTCTGATGACATATATGGCAATCACAACAGAAGGGTCCTGGGCTTCACTCTCTTGGGTGGTGGTAGAGTAAGCAGTTTCATAGGAACTACATTACTGCCTTGGGACAAAGAAGATATTTTGTCACTAAGGAGCTGCAGATCTGGAATTATTAGTTCTTAGTTCACATTAAAATTTGTTCGTAGCTTGTTGAAACACACAAATAATTTAATAACAAATCTTTATACATCTAATTCAGTATTCAGCCTGGTTGTGTTTATCTCTCTCCCACCCATCCCATCAGTTCACTTTTTTTCATTCTTCATCTATTTTTTTTTTCATTTGTTATTCTTCACATCCAAAATGATAACTTGTCATAGCTTTGAGTACATGTTGGAATATAGCCATCCTTTCAATTCAAGTGTGGGAAATGTAGAGAGATTGCAAGATACAAAGTCTTCAGAATATAGCAATGGAAAATACGTTGTAGATTTGTTTCTGCTAGATGTCTCTCAAATGTCCAGAATGAAACATTCTGAGTGTAGCTAGGAAGTACAGACATTCAGTCAAAGACAGCGGCCCTCTTTTTGCTGTTAAAACATTTCATTGAAGGCTTCTGAGGCTGAAAAACCAGTCTGACACCCACCTATCAATACAGTATTGAGTCAGAGTTTAGTCTTGCCATGTGTTTTCTCCTTAGAAGTTATTGTTGGCAAATTAGAAAATAAGCTACGATGCTTACAGTGTTTCTACTCAACTTTCAGTCTCACTGTCTTACATTTTACGATTTTAAAAATTAAGAGATAAATTTGAATCTCAGTATAAGGATAAAACTCCTATAATTCTTTAAAGGGAAGTTATAGCTGTTTAGAGAGGAGAAACTGCCTGGTCAGTAAGGTGTGTAGTCCCCATCAATTAATATTAATACTATAGAAGTAGATAGAGATGTATGTACAAACCTTATACCACCTTTATATTAACATTTATCCATTAGTACACTTCCCTGAAAATACACAGGTAAAATGCTATTGGTTTATTGATAACAGATATATTGAAGGCTTGGTATAAATACAATACAGTGGGCCAAATCCTCCTCTCAGGGTCTGATCAGTAACTTTACTCGTGAAAGCATCTGCAGGATCAGGGCTGTAGGGAGTGGCTTGCAAACAGACGTGAAACAGAGAAGGAGGAGACAAAGGAAATAACTAAAGGGCAAGAAATGAACTAATGTAAGAAGCAGGAGAGGCGGTGTAGGATAAAATGGAAAAAGTATTGCAGGATCTTGTAGGTTAGGCTAAAGCTTGAACTGGATGCAGAGGGAGAAAGGAAGCTAGTGAAAGGATTTGCAGTAGCAATTTGATTACGCTAGAGGAGAAAGAGGTTAGATTGGGGAGGAGGTTCTGATATGGATACTATGGTGATGGGCACACGATGAGAAATTGAACAGACTATTTTAGACTGGACTAGACCAGAACAAGATTTTAGCAATAGAATTGGATTGAAAAATTGCTTCAAGGACCTGGAAAATACATTTACTGGTATGTGCACAATTGTATGTTGTAAATCTGATCTGGCTGAAATACTGAGATTTATTGAGGTGGAAACCTGACAAACTTTTGTACCATTGATTACGTGACTCTGATTTGCCACTACAGTCTGGGTGGTCCTTGATTGTTGGTGATACACTAGTTCTACGTAGGGGTCATCACATGAGAGTTGCACACCTATTCAGCTATTGACAGCTAAAGTATTTAAATATTGAAGAAAAAATAACTATTTAAAAGGACAGCTCAGACATTTTGTGAAAACCTTTCATATTGAAGTGTAATGAGGCAGAGTGGCCTCCCACTGAGGCAGAGGTGGGAGGGACCACTCTCTAACAAACCCAGGTGTGCAAAGCCAGGCCATGCTTGCTCCTCTCATTGGAAGTCAAGATTCTGGACAGGGAATATAAAGGGTGGGTGCTAGAGCTCAATTGTGCTGCAGCCATCAGAAGAAACAGATGCCTTCTGCCTGCTCCTGAGCCTGGAGACCGAAGGGGAGCTCTGCCAAGCTGAAGACTGACCAGAGTCATCAGCAAACGAAGACACTAAGGAGTTTCTGGGACTCCCACCAGCTACCTACCCTAAGGAGTGGAGGACACTCCCAGATCAAGGTACAACTTGAGGGGAGGGATAGGATGTGGCCCCGGGGTAGCTACCCCAGTCTGGCTGCATTGCTTCCTAAAAGGTGGTCAGTGTGTTGCGTCTGGATTCCCCGCTGACTCAGTGGTGGAGCGCTCCCCCACTGTTAAGGCCCTGGGCTGGGACACGGTGGAGTTTGGGGGTTCTGAGTACCCCAAGCCCCCCACCTCTGAGGTGGCAGCCTCCACTCTCTAGGCCAAGAGGCCTGCCAGAGCTAGGACAATAGACCTTTTGCTGCTCTGCCCTGACTGCAGGCCACAGCCCCTGTTTGCTGCCTCACCTCAACTGCTGGCCAGAGTCAGACTCTTTGGTGCCCTGTCCTGCCTGAGGGCCTGGGCTTAGAGACTTTTCTGTAGCTCAGCCCTGACTGCAGGCCAGAGTCATAGACTCATCAGTGTTCTGTTAATTCCCTGACTATGGGTGACACCCGCTGATGTAGTGAGGTGGAGTAGCCTCCCACTGAGCCAGAGTGGGAGGGACCACGGCTAGCCTACTACATGAAGCGTCAGTAAAACAGAGCACTCATCAGAAAAAAATATTATTGAAATAATCTTATAGGTACAAAGCCTTAGGATGGATATTTTATTTTCTTACAGGAACCCATTAAGGAGTAACACCGCTGTTTTAACCGCTTGCTACCCTTTCTCAATGGCCTTCACAATGACCAGTATTTTTTTCCTCCCTTATCATAAGGAATTCTTGTAAATAAACAAAATAGCATGATTATGAAGCTTGGAAGATAATTATTGAGTTATAATAACCTGTATCTGGAGTGCATTCTATGGATTATTGTGCTGGGAATGAACAGAAAGAATGAAGGTACACAAAGAACACATTATACTTAAACTATAGACCCTCCTGGTTGTGAGGAAGAGCTATGCTCAGAGAATTGGATGAAGCTCATTAAAAAAATAAATTGTGACTGAGAAAACATTACTGGCCAAAGCTAATGTACAGCATTTTTGTTTTATCTCCTCAATACCTATTTATCTGATGATAATTATGTTTTCTTCATAACATAGGAGTGGTATTGCCAGTAGACTGAAACAGAGCTATGATTATAGTGAATGCCATTTAAAGTAGGCAAGAGATTAGTTTTCATAAAATAATATTTCTATTAAACAGTGGTTCTTATTATAGCCTTCAGACTTTGTGTGTCACAAATACGTGGAAGGAAGAACGTCATAGGCATTGTCAACAGCTGAAGGGTTAAAATGTACTGTAAGATTTTCCTTAAATGTATTCTCTCTTCTTTTGTGGTGCAGGGAGATGTAGACAGTTGCTAATTTCAAAGGATTGTCACAAGTGACCTCTCTGGCGGCTTTAGAGCTGCATAGGTCCATATGTTTTTATGATCTAATGCAAGAAACTGAATCAAAATGAAATATTTGTGTCATCCGTAGTCATGGAAATGAATATTAGTTGAATAGGGCTTTCTTAAGGCTACAGTCTTTCACTTGCTATGTTTAGAGAATACCAGCTGAGGACTGGCAGACAGCTCCTTGCTGCACTGAGTGAGCACTCAGCCTTCAGGTCTAGATCCGGTGCTTGCTAACATGTAATAACTGATCTGAAATATATTCTGTAGGATTTGGATCCCTTTCCCTTTTGTTATTGCTGATACAGTTCCTTAACTGAAAAGGTTAAGCCAATGGGAAAAATTCTGATATTTGTTACACCTTCAGAATCCAGAGTAACTCCAGTAAAGTAAAGAATTTAATGGAATTATTCTGGATTTAGAATGGAATCGGAAATGGCCCAATATCTTTAGAGCTCACATTGCCAAGAACCAATGTAGTTAAACTGTATGCAGCTTTATTTAAATATGAAATATTGGTGGTCTAATGATACAAACCACTCTAATATTTGGCTGGAAATAACAATGGTTTTTACTAGTATAAATCCATATGTTCCCCTTCTGTGCAAAAGCAAAACAAATTCACAGAAAAACTGAAGGTCCACAAAAATTGTCTAGGGGAGAGAATATGCAGACTCTATGGACCCAGCAATACTAAGACACTTACGTCTTATTCCTCACTTAGCATCTGTGTAACATCCACTCTCCCCATTGTCTGCTGCTGTTCAAATGAGTTTGAAAAATAAAAAGTGTTTGTTGCAGTGCTGTCACTGATGATCATGCTTTGCCATCTATATGGTTGAATAGACTTGGACAATTCGCAGTGAGTACTATAAAATAATGATCTATTTCCCTAACATGTTGACTAAAATTATGAAGTACACTTATGCAGCAGTAGGCAGGGTTATTGGAAGGGATGTGGAGCTTGATATTACAATTTCCTGCAGCTGTCATTACCGAAAGAGTCTCATCTTGAAGCCAACAGGGTAAGTGTCTCTCTCCCCCAACTCTTTTTCTTTCTTTTCTGAGAGCTACAGATATTTTTGTAGCAGCTGCATATTTTCTGCAACCATATTTTCAGCAACCACAACAGATCCATCAAGTATCTTTTCCATTTCTGCAGTGTCAGCCCAACTGAGTTCCTGGTTTCTGTACTGCTAACTGTAAAAAATGAAATGGTTTGCTCAGTCAAATTCCTTCTACTATTTGCCAATTTGCACTAGATTTAATCATATGCCATGTTTTTTTCTCTTTTTATGTGGCAGTTTCTCAAATGCCACCACAGGTAAAATAATCATAAGAGTTTTCACATGCTAGAATGAGACTCTGGCTTTTACACATAATAGATGATTATAAAAGAATCAGAGGAATGTATGCCACTAAAGAAAAACCCACCACTGAAAGATAATTAATCCAAATATTATAGAGCTCATTGGTAGTTTTCCTATGACTTTTGCCTTCCTACTCCCTTCCTCTTCCATCGGTTCTTACATCTATTTGTTGGCCTTGACTTAGATTGCATGGTTATCAAGGTGGGAACCTGTCATCTTGTGTTTGCTGGCTTTGTACAAAGTGTGGCTCTAATCACAATGAGGGTCCCTGTGTGTTTCAATAATAGGATGATAATAATAGCCCCATAGAAGGGGTTACAGTCTATAGCCAATAAATAAATCCAGTTTTCAGATACCCTGTAACTTGCTCAATACATTCTTCTGTAGTTGTTTTACTTCTAAAAGTTAAATATGCTTTTTAATGTAAACATTTTAGTCTGAAATTTTGGCAACATTTGATTTTTTTTTTCTGGTTCCTCTGCACACAGACTCACAAACTGTAAAACTAGTACATAGCAACTTTAATATTTTCTTCTATTTATTATATTGTTGTTTATTTATCTGATGGGCTATACATAAAGCCGTCTGTTATGTAAATATTTGCTCACTGACATGTAAATTTTTCAATGGGACCAGCTTATGTTAAAAGTTTTCCCACCAATTTGTATATTTCAGTATTAGCCACTGGAATATAGGTGCAGATCTTCAGTGTAAATCAGCAATACTGACTTACACTTGCTGAAGATCTGACCCACTAAGTTTTTCATGCTGGGATGTAACATTACTTCACATTCAAAGTTTTGTATTTGAGTAAAATATTACTTGACAGTTTGAAATTTTTCACAGAAATCCAATACACAGGGGAAAGAAATTAACAGCAACATTTCTAGACTGGGAATAAGAGACAAACATCAAACTCTCATTTTACACAATGGATGTTGTTGCTTCAGTAGCACCAGTATGTAATCAACAGTTGCTTAAGTAGCATAGGTATGTAATCAACAGGTATGAGAATGGCTGTATGGTGACTCTTGACTATTGTCATTTTTCTTTAGGAAAAGCTATATATATTATATAGTAAGTTGTATTCTCTCTATCCTTTGCTGCCTCAATGGATCTCCTGTCCTGTTTATTCCCTGAGGAGCCACATTTTTTCTCATGATCATCCCCCATCTCCTTCTGATGCTCCCCATGCTAATTCACAAGTGCTTCATTCCTGCACTGTGTAATAATCCGTCTCAGCAGGATCAAAGATTTATTCCTGCTGAGCTCAAGAGATAGGAGAACTCTGGAGCACTGTCGGAGTTTGCAGACACTGTGATCACTTAAATCTTTAGAACTTGGGACAAGTGAAGGTGACTAGCATCGAAAGAAGGGGGGAAATGAAGGAGCAGGACTTTGAAATAGGAGACAGTCAGCTGAAGCAGTCACCTAAGACTAATTCAGCACTTGCATAGAAAACAGTATGTTTTAGTGGAAGCTTGGTTAGAATGCATATAGACAGAGGTGTAGGCGGTCCCACTTATGGCTGCTTTGTACTACTTGGACAATGCAAAACATCCCTGAAAGGGCAGGCTGGAGAATCCCAGAGTGGCATATTACAGACAGAACCAGCTCCATACGGCCACATCTTTCCTTCAGTGAATTGGCTGTACCATTTCTGAGATACTGTTGTATTTCATGTTAGAGAAATTCTGATTTTTTGTGGCATTACATCCCCAAAATCGTTTAATCTAGAACCTTCAAACATTGTATACATTAACTTGACCTATTGCCTCCCAGAGACAGTTCTACATATTTTTTAAAGATATTCACTGCTGCTTTAGGAATCTGACACCTCATTTGTATGCTGTGGATTTCTAATGTCTCCCACCCTGGAGAAGTTTGCAAATTGACTAATCAACTTCAGCAATACATCTGTGAAGCTTTTCAAGGATTCTAGGAAACATAGACATCTATATAACTATTACTTAAGGGGATAGAGGGGGAAGGCAAAGTATGCAAAATAAAGTATGAAAAAAACAGGAAATTAAAGGTTAAGGTATTTGCTTGTAGCACAAGGTATAGGTCTTCACGTTTATCTTCTTACCTATAAAAAACTGTCAAGTATCAGAGGGGTAGCCGTGTTAGTCTGGATCTGTAAAAGCAGCAAAGTATCCTGTGGCACCTTATAGACTAACAGACGTTTTGGAGCATGAGCTTTCGTGGGTGAATACCCACTTTGTCAGATGCATGTCACATGCATATGACGAAGTGGGTATTCACCCACGAAAGCTCATGCTCCAAAACGTCTGTTAGTCTATAAGGTGCCACAGGATTCTTTGCTGCTATAAAAAACTGTTACTTATGATGTATTCTCTAGTCTACTTTAAACAGGGATAGGAGCAATAGTTCTGGAAAACCTCAAACTTTTGCCCTTTTCTAGGAAGTGAATGAAATCTTGTGACTGGCTCTGGAATACCTGGTTAATTTTTTTCTTCCATTATCTTTCAATTCTTGCACTTCTGGGTTTTACAGGGACTGGAATGGAAAGTGATTAAATTGAAAGGTAGTTGTAGTATTTTCATCGGCAGGATTTCCCTGATATAATTTAGACCCAGAGGACTTAAGCACATGATTACATTTAAACAGATGAGTAATCCCATTAAAATCAATGGGACTACTCAAGCTTTCTCCAGGTTATGCTGACTATAGCATCCCCAAGGAACTTGCTCTGCCTATGTGCTCTTGCTGCAAGGGCTCCAGTACTCCCAGGGACACCCCCTAACCATTCATGGGTGGGAGCAGGAGATATAGAGGCTCTGGTCCGAAGACTCTGAAGCTTCTTGGGTTCATCCATTTCAATTTTAAACATCTTTAGAGAATGTAAAGACACAGTAAACATTCTTGTCTTGTCTATGAGGAAACAACTGTTTCTGAAGAAAGGCTAGTATGTAATCTATGCTGACATTCCAGCTGTAAATTGTCATTGCAGTTGTCATTGACAAACACATCATGCAGCAACTATTCTTTTAAGTTCTACTGCTTCCTTTAAAAGATGTTTCTCTTTCTGCATTTTTTTCCTGAACAATGCACTACCTGCACATGTTGGCAAGAAAACCTTCAGGGGCTATAGATAAGAAAAATCCTGTAGCCACTGCTGTAGGCTTTGAGGTGTCTACTGCCAAGACAAGAATTAAATTAGGATAGATATATGTGAAAATAAAAATGGGTCCCCTGCAAAAAAAAGCATATTCTGTATCCTTTCTCCAGAACTGCTGCTTATAACAGATGCACCATCTTAAAACTCTATGTCTTAAAGGAAATACCTGCAAGGTTTCCCAAAGAGAATCAAGACTTTACCAGAGTGTGTTTGAATTAAAATGCTGATGCCTGGACAATTAATCACTTTTCACAGACAAAGCATAAAACCATTTAATAGAAGCCATGTTGTTTATATTCAATACATTTTGTTCCCCTGCTGAAGTTCCTGGTCTCATCTGCCATAATTGCATATACTTCAGCTTTTTGTTTTACCTTATTACATATATTGCTTGACCAGATAGTGGGAATCCATCACATGGGAGACATTGGGACTAATCCTCATTGACACATTTCACATTTTTATCCACTTCAAGTTCTCTACACAGTCAGAGCAGTGTAAAGTGGCCTTAGCGTAAGTGAGAATTAGCCTACTGCATTTTGTAGATACTTATGGAAATATATATGTATAAAATAAATATTTAAAATAATATTTTGTTTGTTAAGCCTGTTAATTTTCCCACATTTAATGAGTCAACAAATTCATCATGCATCCTGAAACCCAGTTTCTGCCTCTGACCAAAGTATGTTGTATTATTATTCATGGATTGTAAGTCACAGGGCTTGTGAACTGCTGCCTTGGTTATTTCAGTTTGATTGTTTCATGAGGATCTCACACACTTAAAATAGATTATGCAATTTGGACTTTACAAACTGCCCTGCTTTCTCTGTATGTCAAGAAACCTTTAACAGAAGATTTTTCTGGCATAGAGAAAAATATGCACACCACTAACACACTTAAATGTCAAACAGAAACACAAGTGGGATTCAGTATCTGCATTTGTCTTTTCAGATTAAGTAGTCATCTGCATTTGTATTTGTATTTATTGCATGTTTCCCAAATGTCATATCATGTCAGAGAAGTCTTGCTGCATATTCATAATGAGAAACAAAGTAATATGTTTCTCCCATGCCCAAGTGCATTCATTCATGCTGACAGATGGAATTTACTGATAAAGGAGAGAAGCAAGATGGTTATGGGGAAGCAAAGCAGGGGGGAAAGGGACCCTTTTTCTCTTGATTTTTATTTCCATGATCCATTATAAACATGCTTCTGGTATCCTAATTGGAAATATGTATGGTGGAAAAAAGTTACCATTCATCTGTTTGTGTAGCCATTCTCTTTAGAAAAATGGTGGAAGCCCATTCTCTAAATGCATTTAAAATTGAAATGGATGAACCTTACACACACACATAATTTGGCTCTACTTATATGAGTAAAGTGACACACATATTTAAGTATTTGCAGGAGAAGGATCATTCCTGTGAGGAATTCTCCAAATCCATAGGCCTCAGGATAAGAGAAAGTTGAGAAGAGACGTGGCTGGGATTCAGGACCTCGGGTTCTATTTCTAGCTCTGCCGGTAACTTATCCTTTTGACCTTGGGCAAATCACTTATGGTAGATTTTTCAAAAGCACATGAGTCCCATTTTGAAAATTGACTTGGACACCAACATAGCAATTAAACATCTCGGGCTGGCCTGACTTGAGCTTTCTGGGCTTGGGCTATGGGGTTGCTTAATTGCAATGTAGACTTTTGGGCTCAGACTGGAGCCTGGGTTCAGGGATCTTTCCCCCTCATAGCATTCCAGAGCCTAGGCTCCAGCCTGAGCCTGAATGTCTACATTGCAATTCAATAGCAGTGCAGCCCGAGCTCCTCAACCCTGAATGAGCTGACACATGCAAGCCTTGGGTGTTCAATTACTGTGTAGACATATCCTTAGGCTAAAAGTTTCAAAAGTGCCTATGGCCCAGATTTTTATAGCACTCAGCACTGCAAGACCTAAGGGTTAGTTTTTTAAAGGTATTTAGGCACCTAAAGATGATGGGTACTGTTGAAAAATCCCACTAGGGGCCTAACTCTGGCCTATGGAATATTCTGTGGTAGATCTCCCTGTTTCTCCTATTGAAGCTCTTTGAATTAGTCGTGGGTAAAGGGACTTGAATTTGGGACTACCCCATCTCAGGTGAGTGCCCGAACCCCTGAGCTAAAGGGTCATTTTCACGCGCTCTGTTTCAGTGACTACCTGTACAAAGTGGAACTGTTTCAACAGTAATGATTCCTTTCCCATATATGGGTATATGGACTACGGCTATACCATAGTCCAGTGGTTAGGGTACCTTCCTGAGAAATAGTGGTTAAAATGCCTGATCCACATCAGACAGCAAGAAGTTTGAGCCTGAGTCTCCCACATTCTGCCTGTGTGCTCTAACAGCTGGGATAAATATTATAATAGCGGCAACATCATTTTAAGTTGAACCCAATCAGGCAGCCTCAGAGCATGCCTAGTGGATCAGGACTCACAGATGTGATAGGCAAGAGACTCCTAGTTTGAAGACCACATTGGATTTTTGCTGCAAGTTAGGTGTCAGCACTGAGGTGGCTGGAAGATCTTTAGGAACCTAGGGGACTTTATTAGCAGAAACTTGGGTGCCTACACAATTGAGATCTCTGCAGGGTTAGATAGCAGCTGAGCAGGGGTTTTGAGTAGCTAAATTTTGGACTTGGGTACCTAAAGCAACAGTTAGGTGCTTAATTTCCTTTTTGGGTCTAGCCTTGAACCACCTGTGACTGTGTGAAGAAGTAAAACAGGCCAATTAACCTTATGGGCTGTACCTGTAGGAGGGCAGGGACTGATAAAGCCTAATGGTGGATGAAGCCCAGCTAGGAGAGGAGCTGGGGATAGGTTTATACAGAGAGGAAACTGTGAGTGGTGAGGAGGAGAGACTGTAGGGAGGAGCTCTGCAGTCACTCCCTAGACTGGAACAGGCAAACTTTTTGTCCTGAGGGCCACATAGGGTGACCAGACGAGAGGAAGAAAATATCTGGATACGTGGGGTGGGGTGGGGTGGGGTGGGGTCTGCCGGTGGAGCAAAAAAAAAAAAAAAGCCAAATGCTGCCATCAGAGCAAAAAAAAAGATAGTTCGGGATGCAGGACAAACACCTAAATATTGGGACAGTCCTGATTTTATCGGGATGCCTGGTCACCCTAGGGCCACATCACATTTCTGAAATTGTATGGAGGGCCGGTTAGGGGAGGCTGTGCCTCCTCAAACAGCCAGGCATGGCCTGGCCCCTGCCCCCTAGCCAACCCCCTGAAGGCTCCCCCGGGACTCCTGACCCATCCAACTCCCCCTGTTCCCTGATGCCCCCCCCGGGACCCTTGCCCCATCTACCCTCCCTGTCCCCTGACTGCCCCTAGACCCCCCGCCCCTGACTGCCCCCCACTGCCCCATCCAAGCCCTCCTCTCATTCCTGACTGGCCCACCTGGATCCCTGCCCCATCTGACCCCCCACTTCTGCCTGACCACCCCTGGAACCCCTGCCCCTGGCTGCCCTCTGCTGCCCCATCCAACCCCTCCTCCTTCCTGACTGCCCCCCTAGACTTCTGCCCCATCCAACCCCCCACTTCTCCCTGACTGCCACCCGCTACTCCATATAACCCCCCTTCTCCTTCCTGACTGCCCCCTCGGGACCCCTGCCCCCATTCAACCCCCAGTTCCCTGCCCTCTGACCGCCCTGACCTCTATTCACACCCCGAACGCCACCGTCCTGAACTCCTCTGCCCTCTATCCAACCCCCACTGCTCCCTGCCCCCTTACCACACTGTCTGGAGCACCGGCGGTTGGCGGCGCTACAGCTGCGCCACCCAGAGCACCAGGAAAGGCAGCCACACCGCCTGGCTGGAGCCAGCCATGCCACAGCACAGCACAGAGCACCGGATCAGGCTATGCTGCCTGGCAAGAGCTCGCAGCCCCGCTGCCCAGAGCACTGTGCCAATGGCGCAGTGAGCCGAGGCTGCAGGAGAGGAGGAACAGTACAGGAGGGGCCAGGGGCTAGCCTCCTAGGCAGCTCAGGGGTCGGGCAGGAGTGTCCTGTGGGCCAGATGTGCCCTAGACAGAAGGGGAGATAGCTAGGTACAAGGAGGGATTCTCAGAGGAGAGCATGTGATTAATGAGCTAATTACATAGTTCAAGAAACCTACTGAAATTAAAAGCTCACAGGTGAACATTCAATATCTTGCACATAATGCATGGTTGTTAGAGCATAAGCCTGTTATCCTTTTGATAAAGTTACTACTTTAGCTATAATTCCATCCATTGATTAGGACCCATTTACTGCATAGTTCTTTGACTACTAATGAACAAATATAGTACAGTGCTAGCTAATGAATAATAAATAGAGCACTGAAGTTACCTTTTAATCATGTAATTATTCATTAAAATGTCCATCTGTGGTAAGCAACAATCTCAATACAAAAAGCTATTACAAATAATGAGGGACTGCCTTAATCACACAAAATCTAGGAAGGACTCAAGTACTGTACCTTTATCTCATTTTACCTCATCTCATGGTGTTCGGCTATTAGTACCTCTAAAATGATGTGTAAGTTTGCCCACAGCTCTGAATAATGCCCAAACATCAGCTGTAATTTCTTGTCTCCATGATTTTTTTCAGTCTTACTGTTCTTGTCCATTTAAAACAAATCCATAATACTAAACCTTCAAAATACAGATGATTTACACCTGCAGAGCCTTCATATGCTCATGGCAATCTGGTAATTGCATGTGCAAGTACTATTTGCATTTGTAATTACATCATTTCCTACAGATGCAGGTTGTTTGCATGCACTACATGTATACACAGATTTTGCAGATACAGCTTAAGCTCTTGCATTTGGAAAATTTGGCCTTTGTGAAGCTGAATAATGTCAAACTTTCCTAGGATCAAGAACAAAAAGCAGTTTATGAAAGAAGAGTGATATTAAAAAAGAAGCCATTTTAGAGTAACACTGGTCCATCGGTCTTGGAGAGTATGTGAGGGAGTGACAACTGAGGCTTGAATTTCAGAGACTGATAGTTTGACCTACCTCTGAGCAACTGATGGTGCACATCTTCACATGCCTTGGAAAATGAGCTCAGGCTGCCTTTTCATTTAAAAAGACAGAGCTTGATCTTGGAAAATGCTGACCACTTCCTGAAAACTGACTTCAATGGTGATGGAAGCCAATCAACACCATGAAAGATGGGAAAAGGTAGGTCTACAGGAAGCACCAAGAAGGCTTTTTGTATTAAGCATGAAGGAGAAAGGAGACAATCTCTCATGACTTTAATTTCCTTTGCACTGGTACTCTGACAAGGTTAGTTGCTTGCTAGGTGGCCTTCTCAGGCTCTGTTTTTCTAAAACCCGTTATTCCACAGTGCTGTGGTGCACTCACTGTGACTGTAACTAACCCAGTGAAAGATAGACTGCAGTATTGCAAAGCTCGTGTACTGGAAAAAGTTTGCAGTTAGACCTGAAAGTTCATGGCTGAGAAAGCTAATGATTTCTGCTTGGTGGGTGGTGGCAAGGGAGAAATACGAAATGTGCTGTCTGTGGTTGAAATTAACCCTGGAAAAATCAATTCATTTTCCTCTGGCTCTGTCTCTTCAGAGTCAGTCTGCCAATTGCTCATCAGCTGTGGGTACAGGCTATCACAGTAACTTTTCTTCAAGCTCTTCTTTCTGGTCTCCATTGTTCTATAAGGGGTCTTGTTGCTGCCTCAATCCTTTAACAATAACATTCTGCACATAAGGTACAATATTTTTATATTGTCTGGTTGACACAGTTCATTAAAATGCTTCTCTGAGACACCTGGAGAAGGAATTCACAATTCTTTCATTACTGTGGATCAGTATTTTCTGGGTTTGCCAATAATGCTGAATTACTCAAATTTGGAAGCAATTACCCTCATATGACATTGTTCTAGGCTTGCTATTTTAGTAGCACTGCATTAAAAACAAACCAACCAACCCAAATTATTGTTTGTAATATTAGCAAAAGCACTTGTGTTGAGAGCTGATTTGTCAAATAACTCAATACTTCAGAGAATTGCACTGGATCAACACCAGTCTGCATGGGAGCATAATTTGGCCAGATCCTGCTCACCTCCACTACATGCCTGTCATCCATTTGTATCAGTTTCAGCTAAGGGTCACAGAATATTACCATCCAGGTTATGCCAAAGTCTTAATACACTGCAAGTTCTTGTGGGTTTTTTTTTCTTTTAAAACATCATTTGTTAGCTGATCTGCTTAATACTAATATTATCCTACTCTATTACCATCTATGTAACCTGATAATTTCCACCAAACTGCAACAATTTGTTGGTTTGTGTTTGGTTTGCCACCTCATCTGATTTATCTTGAAACATTGCAGTTCTTCAGTGAAAATATTCAGCCCATGCCTATCCATGTGAACTCATGAGGAAAGTACCACATGGCTGAGACTTTGCAGCTATTCAATCCCCATTATGCTTCCACCCTTGGGCCTTTTTGCAACAGATGTTATTGTGAGTCTTTTGCCTTTTTAGCCATCAATCATTAAGTTCAACTCAAGGCTACCAATCACACATGTTTTCTTTGTTTTGTCTTGCATACCCAATAATACGTAAAACTACTTTAATGAAAAGGAATTGACATTAAAATAAATTATGGGGGATCTTTACTTTAAGCAATAGAATAACATCTACTTCTTCTGTTATTTGCATAGGCCAATGTTGCTCTCTTCATAAGCTAGGAATTTAGGTTCACTTTATTTTGACCATTACAAGCCATTGTCTGCATTCTGAGACGTGTGCAAATAGAGTGAAATATTGGGTGGTGTAATGGGGTCGCACTCATCTCTCGCAAGTGCCTTCTGTCAAGTGCATGTGCCTGCACTCTCTGTTTGTGTTGGGTCTTTGGTGACTCAGCCCTCTGGCTAAGTCATACACAGTCTGCCTGTGAGATAAAAACAGTGCAAAACCCCATTCAGGGTACAAGTCTAACAAGTCCTCTCTCAGTGCCCTCTGATGTGTCTGTCTCTGATCCAGAACAGAGCAATGCCACAGGGCTCCTTCCTTAGCAGCAGGCAGGCAGGGTTAGGTCAGTGGTTTGAACGTTGGCCTGCTAAACCCAAAGTTGTGAGTTCAATCCTTGAGGGGGCCATTTAGGGGTCTGGGGCAAAAATCTGTTGGGGGTTAGACTAGATGACCTCCTGAGGTCCCTTCCAACCCTGATATTCAATTTAAAAAAAAAGCCTCCAGCAGGGGGCCTTGGGGACCTAGTCCACTCTATTGCAGGCAGTGAACCTATACTACAGAAGACAACAAAATATCTTCTCTGGAAGCCAAACTATTCAATGAAGTGTGAAGACAAAATTTAGCCCAGTACAATATAAAATCACAGAAATGTAGGGCTGGAAAGTTCGTTGAGAGGTCATCTAGTCCAGCCCCCACACTGAGGCAGGATCAAGTAAACCTAGACCATCCCTGAAAAGCATTTGTCTATGCTGTTCTTAGAAACCTCCAATGATGGGAATTACACAATCTCCCTTTTTAGACTATTTTAGTAATTAACAATCCTTAGAGTTAGAATTTTTTTCTAACATCTAACCTAAATCTCTCTTGCTACAGTTCATCTGATTGCTTCTTGTCCTACTTGCATTGCCTATACATACAGTGATGGTATGATGAGACTCTTTATAGGTTTTCATTAATTTATTACACTTTTGCCAATGTGTATTAGCAGGGATTTCATTAGCTTTATTTCCAGACAGACAGTTAAATATGTTGTTACTACTGCTATTTCTGTTGCTGTTATCAGTCTTGATTCTTTCCTTTTTACTCTCATATACATTTGGAAAGCCATTCATATTCTAGGAGATGCAATGTATTTTCATAAAGGAAAAAGAAGTGATACTTTAACAAATTCTTGTTAAAGAAACCAGTGTTTGAATCTAGTGACAACTTCCCCCTTACACTATGGATTGAATAAGATTGTGCTAAAACCACCACTATAGTGTTAATGCGTTTTTTATTTTTGATTGCAGAGGCCCACAGGATTGAAGGCTTGGTCTTCTTCATACTCCATATCATTTTGTCTGATCTAGACTGTAAGGTCCTTGGGGCAGAGAGAATGTTTTCCTTTTTCTATGCCCAGAGGGCACTCATTAAATCAAGTGTTTTCCAAAGACAGCTAAGTTTGTTTCATGACAACTTGTTTCATACACCTGCATTTTCTCAGCAAGTGACGTAAAGACATTGTCTGCACTTTAATAAGGATACATTACGAGGAAACCATGTACTTAGTTTTTAATCACTTGGGGCCATCATGTTGGGTTGCTTCTGATTCTCTTTTTTTTTTCTTCTATAGCTATGTCCACACATTTTCTTATCTTATTGATGTGTGTGGAGTAAATGGAATGAACAGGGCCAAATTCAAACTGCATGTGCTTGGAAGCTCACTACCACGTTCATTCCATAGCCCTCGCCCAGAGATGCATAACACAAAAATACCTTGTTTCAAGTATAATTAGAGTGTAATGCACAATGTACTGTGTGTGGTGGTGTTTGACAGGTAATACAGAAATCAAGGCGCTTTACTTTTTCTGTTGACATTAAACTACACATTAAAATTCAATGTACATGGTCATTTCAGTTAATTTAGCTGTCTGGATTAAATGGAAAATATGTCCCCTTTAACCAGCATATTCCTGAAAAGGAATTGGAAAATACTCTTGATGTTCATAAATGCCTCTTGTCTGCCTCTTTTTTTGTCCATGTGTCACTCACAAATTAATATTCCTTTTTCAACAGGACCAAATGAATCAGGCAACTACATGTTAATATTGACAGCTTGCTTATCGTAACGTGCCTGTAGAAATCTGTTACACTGACAAATTTTTCACAAAAACTGAAGTTCTATCTTGTACCCCTTAAACAAAATTCCCTTAAAGTCAATGTATCTAATGTATCTGTAGAGTCCCCAGTACTGTAGTATCTGAGCACTTCACAATCTTCAATATATCTATCTTCACAACTCCCCTGGGAAGTAGGGAAATGCTGCTATCCCCATTTTATGGATGGGGAACAGAAGCTCAAAGAGATGAAAAGTGAAATTTTCAAAAGCACCTAAAGCCCAAATACTAAAAGGCACATAAAATACATTTGAGGATATGGCCCTAAATGACATAGGCACAAGTAGCCTGACTCTTATTTACTTTTAGTGAGACTTAGGATATCATTTTCAAAAGTGTCGAAGTCCCATTTTCCAAAGTGACTCATTTAAAGACAGTGGAATTTTGATGCCTAAGTGTCTAAATCAGTTTTTAAAATTGGATTGAGCTGGTTTTCAAAATTTTACCCTAAGTGCCTTGCCAAAAGTCACACAGAAAGTTAGCAGTGGAGCAGGGAATGGAACCCATATCTTCTGAATTCTGAGCTAGCGCCTTCACCTTCCCTTTGGGGTTGTACTTGAGCAAAAAGTGCCAAATTAGGTCCGTATTGTTAAAATACTAATTCAAAATATTTGTTCAGGAGGATGCAGACATATGGATACATGGTGGTGATACACATCTTTGACCTCTATCTTATTTTTGAGCTGTGAGAGGAGATTCCTGTGTGCCTGTATGATGCCCCATTGACTTTAACTGGACTTCATATGGAACAAACTGCAGGACTGGGGCCTTTGATTTTGCTCGGTGCACAATCAAGTGCAGAACACTTGGTGGAAACTGAAGGGGAAAAAAACCAAGTGAAAAACATAGAAAATTGTTTTCTCTTTGTGGAGACAAAATGAAATCTGAGGTTTTTTTTGTTTGTTTGTTTCTCATATAAAACATTACACAATACTTTATTTGTGATAACTGTACAGAAACACAGTAAATATCCATTCGAAGCCCAGAAAAAATATAATATAATCCCAGATACAATGCACTAGTTCGTAATAATAGCAACTTTTTTTTTTTCCAGATAGCTACCTACTGTGGGCTGGACAGGACTTTAGTATTCTGAGAGGCATATCAAAGCCTGCAGCATGATATGTGTCTGTATTATGACCATTTTTAAAAGCTCTCTGCCTATCTGTCTTTGTCTTTAAGCAATTTTCTTTACTTGCAGTGGAAAGTTAAGATGTGGGTAGAGACACTAAGATCTGATTTAAGCTCGTGAGGTTTTAGTGAAAGCTAGAAGCTCATTATTTTCTGTAATGTGTTGCGGTTTATATCATTGTCTAGCAAAGTAAAATTGAAACCACTGAGTAAGTGCCTTATCCCCCTAGCCTGTGTAAGTGCCTCTTTCCTAATTGAAGACTCAAACTTACTTGAGGAATTGCTTAAATATTCTGGAAAAATGTACATCTTCCAGAGCTCAGACTTATCATAAAAAACAGCTGATCTCCAACTTCTAATCAAAATGGGTCATTGCTGCTATAATTAAAATCACTTTATTATAAATGTTGAATTCATTTTTAGGAAATAAGACCAATTACTTCCCAGCATAAGAAATGCTTCTTTTTTATTAAGACATGTAAATCTAATAACTTTTGTCATGGAGTCTTTTCCCATGGAATGCAATGACAGAAGTATTTTCACTGAACAGTAAAGCAAATTAGCATTTACAAGGTGGCACCTGCAGACTGATTAGTAACAGACTCCCAGTCCTGTAAAGCTGCCACTTACTCTGTAACTATGCGCAAGTCATCTAACCAGATTCTCAAAGATATTTAGGCTCCTAACTTCCATTGATCTTAAATATCTTTGAAGTCAATGCCTCAAATACCCCATCTGTGAAGTGGAAATAATATGCATGCTTGTCCTTGAAAATCACTTTGAGATCTATGAATGAAAAACCACTGTAACAGTGCATTGTAACTTCTGATGGCTCATGATGTAGGTCCAATAAACTTACTGGAGTTCTCCAGTGCAACTGAGCCTGAATGACTTTTTAATCTAAATCTAGAGGGATGACATTGTTTAAACAAATGTGTTTATGTAATTCTTATACAAAGACTAAGTTGTGTAACAAGAAAGATTTAGATGTTTTAACTGATTTTGTTTGTATGTGGATGTTCGATACAGCAAAGCCTTTGTCTTATTTCTTTAGAACGTTCTCGCTAGAGTATGAAGCCATTGGAAAGTGTAGAGACATAATTCCAGGCATCGTTTTTCTATATCAGACTGCAACTGTTTTGTACACCAGTTTTCACTGTGAATGGTTCTGTAGTTTCAAAGCAGTATTTTGGAAGAATAGGTTCATTTGTTTTGTTCAATAGATTTCTTGCCACACGTGTTCGTGAAATTCTTTTTATTTTCCATTCAGTGTTTTTCTCTAGTTACTGCTTTTGCTACAGCTCTGTTTATTTTATATCCAGTGACACAGACATTTTCTCGTTTGGATGCTTATTGAACTTGTGCTGATGCCTGACACATTCTAGTGAACTCCTAAACGTTCAGCATAATAATACTGGCTTTGTAGTTGCAGTTCATTCTGTACTCTATCTAAGTGGCATCTTATCTCTTAATTTGCAGAGGGTAACAAAGGCTCTGTCTTTCTTTGGCTGCAAAGGTTTGACTTTTTTTAACTAATGTTCTTCTTGAAACCTGTTTCAATAAAATATACACTAAAGGGACCTGAACCACCACTGTATTATTGCATTTTTACACTATTGTAACCTCATTGAGATCAATGGAGTTGCACTAATATAAACCTGGTGTAATGTCTGATGAAACAAACCCTTATATTCTAAGCTGAAATTGCTTTTTTTGTTTGTTTGTTTGTTTATCTTTTTACATAAGCATTTCAAATGCCAATGATACTAGCCATGCTATTGGAAGTTGATGTAATCTCTATTCCTGTAAAATATTTACTGCATATATATTTGATTATCACTAGAGATGGTTCAGAACCAAAAGTTCAAATTTAAACCTCACCCCACTGAATTTCAGTATGGGCATTTGAGTGTGTGAGTTTTAAATCCGCTGCTCAGATTCCTAGCAAAACCAAGGCTAGGAGTCAGGTTAAATGGAGATTAAATTTGGCGAATCCTTCTTGCCAGATTTCAATACAAAATGACAGAAATTTCAGGGCATCTCCTAAACCAGCAGGTCTAGTCTCTCCAAAGAGGGGGGAGAATGGCAACATGAGAGCAGACTATGGCTTAGTACCCCTTCTGCACCAAAGAGTGGAGCTGATGCAGGTTAGGGAGTAGCATACACCCAATGATCACTTGGAAACAAGAGTCATATGATCTCGGGTCCCTCTACTTGAAATAGCATTGAGTATATCATTCACTGTGGTACATACTCTTATTTTAAACTAGAAGAAATCAAAACAAACTCCATTAGATTAATTTACGTTTCACTGATTAACGGAGCATAGTTGTCAGGAGTAGTGATTTATTAGAACTGGTATAGTTCAATCCTATTTTTAAATGTTGACGTTCCTGGACTGCAACAGTGAGTGTGAATTTAGTATCTGTATTTCACCAAAAACTGTGCTGCCAAGTAATTTTCTCTTTCATATGACCAATGGCATTTGCACTGCTGTTCTGTTGGAAAATCAATTAACATGATTGTAACTACCACAATGCTGCCAGTCAGCAGTGGGAGTAAGAGATAGATCATCTAAAGGAGCAAAGACCATTATTTTATTTGGATGGTTGCATGGGAGATGTTGTGGTGACTAGATTACCTTTCATATTTCAGTAAACACAAATGTAACTCTTCTGCCCCTCTGAGTTGGCAGCAACAAGGGCTGGGTTCAGTATCCAGGGGTTCCGTTTCAATAACACAGTGCAAAACCGGCTCGAGCCCCGAGCCAGTGACCTGGGAAAATTACATACCACCCCCACCCGGGCGCCTCTAGGAGGCAATACTTCCCCACTTACAAGCACGGAGTCTGAGTGTAGCAAAATCCTTTTAACAAAGGAGAGAAACAATGCAGCATCACATTGGAGAAACACAACAAACAGGATTATAACACAAACCATAAGCAAAAAACCCACCTCCAAGTACATTTGGCAATGTCCTTTCCCCCTTAGGGTCTTAAGTCTAATCACCCCAAAGTCCAACAACCCGAAAGTCTCTGGTCAGTGCCACCCCAGAGTTCAAAAGTTTATCTGCAGAGTTTTACCCCCCCCCAGCCTGGGTGGAAATGGGGTGGGACACACACAGGGTGTTAAGGGCATCTTACGTGGGCCAGGGCCAACTGCTCCACCTCTCCATGGAGTTCTGCTACAGCCTTCACCACAACCAGCTCCAATACACCAGCTGTGCCGCCACTCCAGCTGTCCCCGCAAACCGCTCCACTCCGCTCACTGTTCCATGGGCTGCTCCAACATGCTGCAAACTGCTCCACTCGGCCAGCCGCTTAGCAATAGATCTTCAGGCTCCCCCACTAGTTAGCACCACACTCAGTGCTCTCAGTTCAGTAAGCTTAGCTCTTTTAGTGATTTCAGCTTGTAGTAGGGAAGCCCCGGTGCTGGTGCACCATTGGCCCAAAATGAATTCAGCTCAGCAGCCTCTAGATGGACTCCTAATGGAAACAAAATTAGCTCTACTCTTCAATGGTGGAGAGAGGAGAATGTGCAATTGGTGTTCCAGGCCCTCTAAAGGGGCCCATACCATCAGGTACACACACCAGTCTCCAACCTCTCTCATTTCAATGGGTTTTGGCACCTATGTCCCTTGTCTAGCATGTGCTACTTAATTGATATTGAGACATCTCTGTCATAAAGCAGTCTCATAGTTCCTCATTCACATAATCAGGGTGACAACACTTTATTCCTCCTGTCCCAATAACAAAGAAATTGGGGATCCCAGAGCTGTCAAAATAACCATCCCAGGCTGCCATGGGCTATGCTAGGTGGGGTGAGTGTGCCAATGCAAATACCTAAAATTCCTTTCCACACTCCCCATAATTCACCACCAGATGTCAGGGTAGAGCGCATTCTGACTCTGCTTACACAAATAGGACCTCATGGATCATCAAAACACTGGAAAAGATGACTCCAACAAGCTTTAGGTAGATTGTTGTTTATGTGGAGTCAAGTGGGACTATAGAAGAATCTGAACTGCTAGAGTAAGCACAGGACATTTACTTTTGACATGGTAGTGTCTAGTCAGCAGACTCCCAGTCTGGTCTCTGTCCCTTGCCCCTGGACCCCCCTGTGAATCCCCACTGCTAGGCAATCTTACTGTTCCCTGCAGAAGTTGGGCTCACCACCAGGGTTCTTTCTGAGGGTATGTCTACACTGGCAGAGTTACAGCGCCGGCAGTTACAGCACCACTTAGAGAGCGCTGAAGGGAAATAGCCATTGTGTGTTCACACTGTCAGCTGCCTGCGAAATAGCATGTTCACACTTGTGCCACTTGCAGCAGTATTCAGAGCAGTGCACTTTAATCTTACAGAGTATCTCTTTCTCTTCTGCCACTAAGAGTTGTGCGAAGGAAGAGGAGGTCGTGGGCATCCTGTCCCAATGCCTCATGATGCATTGCTTCGCATTGTTCTCAGTGGTACCAGCTGATAGAACAAGAAGTAGTGGTCTCAGGTAGCAGTGGGGGAGGTCTAGGTTGGATAGTAGGAAAAACTTTTTCACTAGGAGAGTGGTGAAGCACTGGAATGGGTTACCTAGGGAGATGGTGGAATCTCCCTCCTTAGAGACTTTTAAGGTCAGGCTTGACAAAGCCCTGGCTGGAATAATTTAGTTGGGATTTGGTCCTGCTTTAAGCAGAGGGTTGGACTAGATAACCTCCTGAGCTCCCTTCCAACCCTGATATTCTATGATCCCAGCAATCCCTGTGCTTCCATCTACATTTGGCACCATCTTTCAATGGTTTGTGTATAACGCGCTCTGCCTCTTTGGGTGGCAGGAATGGATCCCGAACTATTGACCAATATGCTGCTTGCTCTGACTAACACGTGATGAATGGCAGTGGAGTTAGTCCTTAAACTACAAAGGCAAGAGGAATGAGACATTGATCTTGTCACGCGTAATAGCTACGACATGAGATTGCTTGTGGCATTCACAATGGAATGCTGCTTTTGGGCTCGGGAAACAAGCACTGACTCGTGAGATCATATTGTCATGCACGTCTGGGATGATGAGCAATGGCTGCAGAACTTTCAGATGAGGAAAGCCACATTCATGGGACTGTGTGATGAGCTCACCCCAGCCCTGCGGCACAAGGACACGAGAATGAGAGATGCCCTGTCATTGGAGAAGTGCATGGCGATTGCACTGTGGAAGCTGGCTACTCCAGACTGTTATTGATTGGTCGCTGACCAGTTTGGAATGGGAAAGTCAACTGTTAAGACTTGTGTTGATGGAAGTATGCAAGGCCATTAATCGGATCCTGATCTGAAAGACTGTGACTCTGGGCAACATGTGTGACATTGTGGATGGTTTTGCACAAATGGGCTCCCCTAACTGTTGAGGGGCGATAGATGGCACACACATTCCAATTCTGGCACCAGCCCACCTAGTCACTGATTACATTAATTGGAAGGGGTATTTCTCAAAGGTTCTCCAGGAGCTTGTGGATCATCATGAGCATTTCACGGACATTAACACAGGCTAGTCCCGAAAGGTACATGATGCACTCATATTTCGGAACACTGGCCTGTTCAGGAAGCTGCAAGCAGTGACTTTCTTCCCCGGGCCAGAAGATCGCCATAGGGGAAGTCAAAATGCCCATTCTGATCCTGGGAGACCTGTCTACCCATTAATGCAGTGGCTTATGAAGCCATACATGGGGCACCTTAACAGCTGGGGGGGGAGGGATAGCTCCGTGGTTTGAGCATTGGCCTGCTTAAACCCAGGGTTGTGAGTTTAATCCTTGAGGGGGCTATTTGGGGATTGGTCCTGCTTTGAGCAGGGGGTTGGACTAGATGATCTCTTGAGGTCCCTTCTAACCCTAATAATCTATGATTCTAAAAAACAGGCTGAGTAAGTGCAGAATGACTGTTGAGTGTGCTTTTGGCCATTTAAAGGCCTGCTGGCGCTGTCTATATGGGATGCTGGACTTCGTCGATGACAATATTCCTATGCTTATAACCGCGTGCTGTAAGACTCTGTTTTAGTCACAGGTATTCAATTCTACTATATATCCCTAACTAAAACTTGGGCTGGAGGACCTCGGGTGCTCAGGGACAGGGTGGGGGACTGCAGGTGCTGGCTGTGCACCGCCACCCCTCTGTCGTGCACCGCTGCCTGGCCCCCCCTCAACACCAGCAGGGGTCCCGTGCTGCACGCTGCTGCCCAGCCCCCTCCCAGCCAGGGCCGGCTCCAGGCACCAGCGCAGCTAGCAGGTGCATGGGGCGGCCCATGGAAGGAGGTGGCATGTTCGGGTCTTTGGCAGCAATTTGGTGGTGGGTCCCTCAGTCCCTCTCAGAAGGAAGGACCTGCAGCCAAATTGCCGCCGAAGCAGGGGTGGCTCTAGACATTTTGCCGCCCCAAGCACGGCGGCAAGCCACGGGGGGCGTTCTGCCGGTTGCCAGTTCCTTGTGCCAAAGAATGAAGTGGTGCAGTAGAGCAGCCGGCGAAGGGCCGCTGATCGCAGCTTTTTTTTTTTTTTCTTCTTCGCTGCTTGGGGCAGCAAAAAAGCTGGAACTTGCCCTGCTCCCAGCACCAGCTGGGTTCCCGGGCTGCATGCTGCCATGCAGGCCTACTCCAAGCACCAGCAGGGGTCCCGGGCCATGTGCTGCTGCCTGGCCACCTTCCCAGCACCAGCAGGGGTCCTGGGCTACCCCCCAACCTCCACCAGCAGGGGTCCCAAGCTACCCCCTCCCCAGCACCCACAGTCCCCCAGCCTGCCTCTCCTCCCCCTGAGCACCCCCAGTCCTCCAACCCAAGTTTTAGTTAGAGGTATATAGTAAATCATGGATAGGTCACAGCGTGTGAATTTTTGTTTACTGCCTGTGACCTGTCCATGACTTCTACTAAAAATACCTGTGACTAAAATGTAGCCTTAATCATTCAACAATATTTTTATAGAAAGAGTCTTCTTTCTAGAATTTGTTTTTTAACAGAAATTGTAAACCCCAAAAGTTTTCAGGTTTTGAAGCTGATTTCTTTTTTCATTTTCAGCCAAAAAAAAAAAAAAAAAACCCTATGGGAAAAGAAAACATTTCCTTACCACCACTGTTTGGAACAGCTTACTGGTTGCCATCCATCATGCTTTCTCCATCTCCACATTGAAAACTGTCCCTAATATCTGCTTCCTTTTTCTTGCCTTCCATTACTGATTGACTGATATACTGCATGCTCCCACCCTTGTACCTTTTCCATTAATTGTTTGTACCATGACTGAGTATCAGAAGATCTATGAGAAGGGAATTCATGAATGAACTATTGAATTTTTAATTAACACAGTGAGACACTAAACTCCTATAAAAACAATAATGGGCTTCTATGAATCAGTAAGGTGGTCTGGAGCCAGTAAAACTTCTATCGCATATTGTATGATGTGTCATAAACAGATAGCTAAGGGTTAATGTCTCTTTCACCTGAAGCACCTGACCAGAGGACCAATCAGGAAACCGGATTTTTTCAACTTTGGGTGGAGGGAATTTAGTGTCTGAGTCTTTTGTCTGTCTGCCTGCTTTCTCTGAGCTTTGGAGAAGTAGTTTCTACTTTCTAGTCTTCTGTTTCTAAGTGTAAGGACAAAGAGATCAGATAGTAAGTTATATGGTTTCTTTTCTTTGGTATTTGCATGAATATAAGTGCTGGAGTGCTTTGATTTGTATTCTTTTTGAATAAGGCTGTTTATTCAATATTCTTTCAAGCAATTGACCCTGTATTGTATCATCTTAATACAGAGAGACCATTTGTATGTATTTTTCTTTCCTTTTTTATATAAAGCTTTCTTTTAAGACCTGTTGGAGTTTTTTCTTTACTTCAGGGAAATTGAGTCTGTACTCACCAGGGAATTGGTGGGAGGAAGAAATCAGGGGAGATCTGTGTGTTGGATTGCTAGCCTGATTTTGCCTTCCCTCTGGGGGAATAGGAAAGTACTTTTTGTTTCCAGGATTGGAAACAGAGAGGGGGAGTCACTCTGTGTAGTTTCACAGAGCTTGTGTCTGTGTATCTCTCCAGGAGCACCTGGAGGGGGGAAGGGAAAAAGGATTATTTCCCTTTGTTGTGAGACTCAAGGGATTTGGGTCTTGGGGTCCCCAGGGAAGGTTTTTCAGGGGGACCAGAGTGCCCCAAAACACTCTAATTTTTTGGGTGGTGGCAGCAAGTACCAGGTCCAAGCTGGTAACTAAGCTTGGAGGTTTTCATGCTAATCCCCATATTTTGGACGCTAAGGTCCAAATCTGGGACTAAGGTTATGACAGTATGATGGGATAGCCTAATTTTGGCAATTAATTATCTTTGACTATTAGTGGTAAATATGCCCAATGGCCTGTGATGGGATGTTAGATGGGGTGGGATCTGAGTTACTGCATAGAATTCTTTCCTGGGTGTCTGGCTGGTGAGTCTTGCCCACATGCTCAGAGTTTAGCTGATCACCGTATTTGGGGTCGGAAAGGAATTTTCCTCCAGGGCAGATTGGCAGAGGCCCTGGGTGTTTTTCACCTTCTTCTGCAGCGTGAGGCATGGGTCACTTGCTGAGGGATTCTCTGCACCCTGAAGTCTTTAAAGCACGATTTGAGGACTTCAGTAGCTCAGACATAGGTTAGGGGGTTGATACAGGAGTGGGTGGGTGAGATTCTGTGGCCTGTGTTGTGCAGGAAGTCAGACTAGATGATCATAATGGTCCCTTCTGACCTTAAAGTCTATGATTCTATATTCATACAACAGTCTGAATAATCATTGTCATATGGACATCTGCCGCCTTCTGTATTTTGCAGTGTTCTGTTATTTTGGGATTTTTAACAGTTGCAATGAACTCTTTAATGAGCAGCAGCAGAGGGATCCTCTAGTTCAGCTTGTTAATTAGTGGTACAGCGTCTCGCTAGTGTAAGGTCGAAAATAATTGATTTTTATTTCAAAGATGTACAACATACGTGTTATCACACAGAGATGATCTGCTGAGCTGTTTTAATCACAAAGAGGTTTTTCAAGACTATTCTCAAAATGCACAGCAACTAAAATAATGGTAAAATAACTGAAATAATGGGAGATTGTTTACATTTTAGTAAGTTGAATGATTAAACTATATATTTTTATCCTAATAACATATACCTCTAAGGATATTTTAAAATATAAAATGTTTCGCCTGCATTGTGCTACTGTCTCAGTTTTCCAAGGAAACAGTTTTCAGGAAGGCTACGTTACCTATATTTAATCTGGAAATTAAATGTATTTAAAGATGTGTTTTTGTTAGGATACATTTTGATTTCATTACCTTTCAAACAACATTGTTATAATCAGATAATCAAATTTGTTTCCATTGGTCATTCTTCTTCATCAACTCTATACTGTGCTATTACTTCCCCCTTTCTAACTATTTCATTGTCCTTTGATATTTTCAGTAACCCTAGGCCTGACACATTTATGACTCTGGGTGAAGAATGTGAATTTCCAAACTTTAGGCATCTATTTCGTAAAAGATGCCGTTCTTTTTCCCTGAGAAATTGTATGTCTGTTCAAACAGCGCCCCTGCCATACCATGCTTCTGCTACTGGTCCAAGCAGTAATGTCTCTAAGATTGAGTGGGAAATACTTCCCCCTGTTTGCAAGCATAAACAGCCCTAAAGATAGAGGAACCACTGAGGTTCTCTTATGTGAAAGAAATGCAGAATGACAGCAGACCTTACATATGATCAGCATCTCTTGCATGTTTCAGAGCTCTGCTTCACAAGAGCTCCTTCCTTAGTGCTAAATAGGGTATCTGGGTTGGGGGAGGGCCCAGGGATCCACAACTTTGCAAATCTATTGGACGATCCCTCGTACAAATGCAAAAACTGCTGTACCTATAGTGTCCATTGAGCAGCTTTGATACTGTTGAGTGGCTTGGAAGAGAGAACCCCGAGCACCTCTCTGGCAAGCTCAGACACTACAGTTCAGGGGCCCACATCCCACATGACAGATAGGTGTAAGTTTGTACTTAGTATGAAGAATGCACTGTTTCCCTTAATGAGAACTCTTTAAGAACCCAATTCTTTTCCAGTTGAAATCAATGAAAGTTTTAACTTTGATTTCATTGCAGTCAGGACAACTCTTATTGATTATATTTATTATAACAGTTCCTCAGAACCCACAAAGGATGGGTACCCATCTACCCCCAAAGAGCTTGCAATCTAACTAGACAAGACAGGAACAGAACAGGGCCTCAATTGTGTTTATTTCATTTTATGTTAGCGCCCTATGTCCCACCAGGAGACATCCATAGGGTTAGTTATCATAATGTAGTTTGTCATTATCTTAACCTTTCTCTTCTGCTAAGTTAATTATTGAAATAAGAAGCTCTAGTGATAAGCCCTAACTTGATAATTCTCATCAGTTAGTAAGGTGGTATTTGATTTCTGTCAGAATACTGGATTTAGTCAATTACCGCCTGATAATACTTGCTTTTAGATCTTATTTGTGAAATAATAATTATTTTCATACATCCCATCACAAAACGTCTGTGCTGGCAAGATCTGAGCTCAAAAACAGTAGTTAAAGGGCAAATATAATTGTGTACAGACCTCAAGAAAATAATCAGAGTTCTAGAGACAAAAAGGACCAGAAAATGAAAGCAGACTAGTAAATGAACGACGAGTATGACCTCAACTGGGCTTACAGACACATGATGGTGTTTGAGCCTGATCCAGAATCCATTGAAGTCAATAGGAAGACTACTACTGACTTCAGAGGGGTTTGGATCAAGTCTTTTATGATTTATTGCACAATTATTGAACACTGTTAGTATGGTTCGAAAAGAATAAGGAGTAATGAACCCTTTGTGGTGATATATTGATTTTGTGCAGGTTTAGAGGGAGATTAAAGAAACTAAAAAGAATTAGGTTTAAAAGAACTCTGTGCACATTATTAGCCATTGTTCTTGTCCATTTGAAAAGAGGAAACTTACATGTAGTACATTGGGGATTTGGTGCTTAAGCAGTACATTCAAGTGCAACTGAACTACCACTTTATAAAACAATGATTTAGATAATGGCATAGAGAGTACACTGATAAAGTTTGTGGACGATACCAAGCTGGAAGGGGTTGCAAGTGCTTTGGAGGATAGGATTAAAATTCAAAATGATCTGGACAAACTGGAGAAATGGTCTGAAGTAAATAGGATGAAATTCAATAAGGACAAATGCAAAGTACTCCACTTAGGAAGGAACAATCAGTTGTACACATACAAAATGGGAAATGACTGCCTAGGAAGGAGTACTGCAAAAAGAGATCACAGTGGACCACAAGCTAAATATGAGTGAACTGTACAATACTGTTAAGAAAGAAAGAAAGAGAAAGCAAGCAAGCATTCTGGAATGTACTAGCAGGAGTATTGTCAGCAAGACATGAGAAGTAATTCTTCTGTGGTGGTTAGGCCTCAGCTGAAGTTTTGTGTCCAATTCAAGGCACCACATTTCAGGAAAGATGTGAACAAACCGGAGAGAGTCCAGAGAAGAGCAACCAAAATGATTAGAGATCTAGAAAGTATGACCAATGAGGGAAGATTGAAAAAATTGGGTTTGTTTAGTATGGACAAGAGAAGACTGAGAGTGGACATGATAACAGTTTTCAAGTACATAAAATGTTACAAGGAGAAGGGAGAAAAATTGTTCTTCTTAACCTCTGACGTTAGGACAAGGAGAAATGGGCTTACAATGCAGCAAGAAAGGTTTAGTTTGAACATTAGGAAAAAAATTCCTAACTGCCAGAGTGGTTAAGCACTGCAATCAATTGACTAGGGAGGTGGTGGAATCGCCATCATTGGGGATTTTAAAGACCAGGTTGGACAAACATCTATCAAAGATGGTCTAGATAATACTTAGTCCTGCCATGAGTGCAGGGGACTGGACTAGATGACCTCTATGATTCTATGAATTCCTATATGATGTTTGGTTCTAAGTTCTGAAGAATGAGGTGAACAGTTGATAAAGTGTTGTAAGATGTGTGTTTGGTCACTTCTCACTAAAGATGAAGTCAGACTTTATCTGACTTAAATGGTGCATAGTCCTTATAGTATGTGTCTACGCTGCAGTTGGGAGCAAGCCTGGGTTTAAGGCCAGAAGGAACCACCAACACCCCCCTGCACCCGCACAGTAAACCCAACACCGGAAATGAGACCGAAGTATTACAATGTAGACAGACTTGCACTAGCAGGGCTCAAGCTAGCATGCTAAAATAGCAGTGTGCATAGCGGCCTGGGTGGTAACTTGGGCTCTTAAGCCAACCTGACCTCCTAAGTCTGAGCTCTAGCCCTGTCATAAACAGATAGTAAAGGGTTAACAAGTCCAGTAAACCTGGCTAACACCTGACCAGAAGACCAATCAGGAGACAAGATACTTTCAAATCTCAGTGGAGGGAAGTCTTTGTTTTGTGCTGCTTTCGTTGTTCTCTGTTCTCTCAGGGATCTAAGAGGGACCAGACAGGTATACAGACTTTCCAATCTTCTGTTCAATTTAGTAAGTACCAGTTAGAAAGGCGGTTTAGTATTTTTTTGTTTGTTTTCTTTATTTGCAAATGTGTATTGTGCTGGAAGGATTGTATCTCTGTTGCAACTTGTATTTGTGCTGGAGGGAGGATTCTCCCTGGTGTCTATAAGCTGAAAGACCCTGTAACATTTTCCATCTTGATTTCACAGAGACCATTTTTATTTTTTCTTTCTTTTATTAAAAGCTTTTCTTTTAAAAAAAAACCTGATTGATTTTTTCCCCCTTGTTAAGGCTCAAGAGATTTGAGTCTAAACTCACCAGGAAGTAGTGGGAGGAAAGGGGGGGAGGGGAAGTCGAATTTCCCTTTGTTTTAGATTCACAGAGCTTGAATCTGTCTATCTCTCCAGGATAGCCCAGGGAGGGAAAGCCTGGGAGAGGACACGGTGGAGGAAGGGTTTATTTTCCCTTGTGTTAAGATTCAAGGAATTTGGATCTTGTTTCACCAGTGAGTTGGTGACGCCTCTCCAGACGACCCAGGGAGGGAAAGTCTAAGAGGGGGAAAGGGGGGGATAGTCAGTTCCTCCTTGTTTTAAGATCCAGGGGGTCTGGGTCTTGGGGTCCCCTGGGAAGGTTTTGGGGGGACCAGAGTGTACCAGGCACTGCAAGTCCTGGTTGGTGGCAGCGCTACAAGATCTAAGCTGGTAATTAAGCTTAGAGGAATTCATGCTGGTACCTCATCTTTTGGATGCTAAGGCTCAGAGTGGGGGTGCATACCATGACAAGCCCATGTCTCTGTGACATCCACACTGCTATTTTTAGCATGCTGCCGAGGACCCTTGCATGAGTGTCTCTACCTAGGCTGCGTGGCTTGCTCCTTGCTGCAGTGTAGACATACCCCTACTGGCACTCTGCACAAGGCTGAATTTAGTCCAAAATATAGTGCTAACCTGAAGCTTATTGTGACTGTGTTTAAATATTTGCACAGAAAAAGAGTTAACTGTGTTAACACCCACTCAGTGCTTCTGGGCATCTAAGGAGAGAGAGAGAGATTTTCCTTTAATCAGGTTGTATACATTTATTGAAATCATGCAAGGGCTGGGATTATTTTATCCAGCTCTAGGGTTGGGCCAATCATTGTGAACAAGAGATGAGCTCTGGTGTTGCTTTTGCCAGAAAGAGCCAGGTTCCATTTCTTCTGATTATTTTTATTTTTTTTACAATTTTCTCACAAATTTAGGGTCTGAGAAAGTGCTGAATTGAGAGTACTGGTGCTCACACTCCTTCTTTATGCACAGAACAAGCACAGCAGCACTGTGAGCTTCCTCAAGTAGTTCTGCAATATTGCTCTCAGACTTGCACTGGAGGGACACTTCTACCGATGAGAGTTGTTCACTTTCCTTGCCAATTCAATTTTTGGCTTCCCTTCTAAATCTATCTACAAGGATGCCAACTACTGGCATAGGTTTTTCAGTATTACTTGGCTATGCTTTGAGACTACTGGCTCATGTTGCATAGGTTAAACATCCATCATATAATGATGACTTTTGGTCACAACTGACCTGGATTCAAACCAACAACCTCCAGAGGAAATGTTTTATGTTCCTTTGCACATTCCCAAGAATCACTCAGTCCTTTGGGTATGTTTTGCTAGGTTTCTTGCCTCTTCTTTTTTGGGGGGGAGAAGTGGGCGTCCTATAAAAAAAGGATTCCAATATTGAAAAAAATAGAATAATGAAAACAAGATTAAATTAATTTATTAACAATTACAAAAAGTGTCAGGAAAAAAAGAAATCCTTATTCCTGAGTAGGAATTCCACTTTTGCAGACAATTGCTCACTGAATTTCTGGAATCTTTGAAATGACCCTGAGAACCAATCCTTGCTCAGGAAAAAAAAACCCTAGGAAGTGGAAGTTTGCAGGATTTGGCACTCTAGGTGGGTTATCTGCATCATTAGAAAGTGAACACTAAATTTTAAACCACATGCTACTCATCACAGGCCTGGTCTACACTACACGTTTAAACCGATTTTAGCAGCGTTAAACTGATTTAACGCTGCACCCGTCCACACAACGAGGCCATTTATATCGATATCAAGGGCTCTTTAAACCGGTTTCTGTACTCCTCCCCGACGAGAGGAGTAGCGCTGAAATTGGTATTACCATATCCGATTAGGGTTAGTGTGGCCACAAATCGACAGTATTGGCCTCCAGGTGGTATCCCGCAGTGCACCATTGTGACTGCTCTGGACAGCAATCTGAACTCAGATGCACTGGCCAGGTAAACAGGAAATGCCCCACAAACTTTTGAATTTCATTTCCTGTTTGCCCAGCGTGGAGCTCTGATCAGCATGGGTGGCGATGCAGTCCCAAATCCAAAAAGAGCTCTGGCGTGGGCTGTACGGGAGATACTGGATCTGACTGCTGTATGGGAAGACAAATCTGTTCTATCACAGCTCCATTACCGAAGACGAAATGAGAAAGCATTTGAAAAAATCTCCAGGCTATGATAGACAGAGGCCACAGCATAGTGCTGTGTGATAAGCGTAACGGAAAGCCAAAGAATCAAATGGACGCTCATGAAGGGAGGGAGGGGGTGCTGAGGACTCCAGCTATCCCACAGTCCCCGCTGTCTCTGAAAAGCATTTGCATTCTTGTCTGAGCTCCCAATGCCTGTAGGGTCAAACACATTGTCCGGGGTGTTTCAGGGTATATGTCGTCAATTTACCACCCCACTCCCCCGTGAAAGAAAAGGGAAAAAAATTGTTTCTTGACTTTTTTATATGTCACCCTATGTCTACTGCATGCTGCTGGAAGACGTGGTGCTGCGGCAATGAATAGCAGCATCTTCTCCCCTCTCCTTCCTGGTAGCAGACGGTACAATATGACTGCTATCCATCATCATCATCAGCCCATGAGTGCTCCTGGCTGGCCTCAGGTGAGGTCGGCCATAGGCTCCTGGGTAAAAATAGGAATGACTCCCAGTCATTCCTGGTAGATGGTACAGAACAGCTGGTAACCGTCCTCATCACAGCAACTGGGGGCTGAGTTCCATCAGCACCCCCCTTTCATGTCTAAAGAAAAGATTCTGTACTGCCTGGACTATCATAGCAGCGGGATGCTGGGCTCCTCTCCCCCCCACCGTTTAATGTCCTGCCTGGACTATCATAGCAGCTGGAGGCTGCCTCCCCCTCAATTTATCTCACTAAAAAGTCAGTGTTCCTTATTCCTGCATTCTTTATTACTCCATCATACAAATGGGGGACCCTGCAACAGTAGCTCAGAAGGGTTGGGGGAGGAGGGAAGCAACAGCTGGGGTTGCTGCAGGGGCACCCCCTAGAATGGCATGCAGCTCATCATTTCTGTGGGATCTGACACAGAGCAGCTGTGCTCTCTAGTACACTGGTACACTGTTTCTCTAGTACACTTGCCCCATATTCTAGGCAGGACTGACTCTATTTTTAGATACCATAAAGGAGGGACTGACTCAGGGAGTCATTCCCATTTTTTTCTTTGTGCCCCCATCCGACCTCAGCAAAGGTCAGCCAGGAGCACCCATGACAGCAGCAGATGGTACAGAACGACTGATAACCGTCATGTCATCGCCAGTTTACAAAGGCACAGCAGACGGTACAGAATGACTGGTAACCGTCTCTGCTACCTTGCAAAGGCAAATGAATGCTGCTGTGTAGCACTGCAGTACCGCGTCTTTCAGCAGCATCCAGTACACATACGGTGACAGTGACAAAAGGAAAAACGGGCTCCATGGTTGCCATGCTATGGCATCTGCCAGGGCAATCCAGGGAAAAAGGGCACAAAATAATTGTCTGCCGTTGCTTTCATGGAGGAAGGAATGAGTGATGACATTTACCCAGAATCATCCGCGACACTGTTTTTGCACCATCATGCATTGGGATCTCAACCCAGAATTCCAATGGGCGGGGGGAGACTGCGGGAACTATGGGATAGCTACAAGATAGCTACCCACAGTGCAACGCTCCAGAAATCAACGCTAGCCTCGGTACATGGACGCACACCACCGAATTATTGTGCTTTGTGTGGCCGCGTGCACTCGACTTTATACAATCTGTTTTACAAAACCGATTTATGTAAAATCGGAATAATCCTGTAGTGTAGATGTACCCTAAGTCTAAGGCAGCAGCTATCATACTCGGGAAGAATCTTGTAGCAACACTAACTGACACCATAAAGGACACTAGGGTTTTGTATTGTAAGGAGGACTTGTATTTAATTCTCTCTGTCATCTTCAAGTCTGATCTCTATACAATACTGAGCACTACAAATCGCACTCAATTCGTCTTCTCTCTAGTTTGCAGCCAGTGCTGAAAATCTAAGAAGTTTAAAAAAAATATATTGGGAGTAAATTAAATACCTTAAGTCTGTGAAGAACTGAATAAGATCTAATAACATCAAACGAAGTTGTGCTTACTAGGTTTGGAAATTGATTCTTAGTCAGAGAAAATTAAGTTAAAAGATCGATAGAGATGGATTATTTTAGACAGAAAACATGGATTTATGTTGGTTCTCACACTACTTACAGGAACATACATTATCCAGCTTTGGCTGGGCTTTTAGCATTCATTTATTTTAGTATCCTTTTATGCAGAATGGCTGGAATTAGCATATCATCCCCCCTCACCCCCAGAATTTTAAGCATTGTGCATGGAGTTTTCTAGACAATAGTCTGGGCTCACCTCCTCTCATACAAAAACCTGGAGGACAGAGAGTCCCCTGGGAAATTGCAAGTGGCACAGGAGACTATAGAAATCTATTTGATGTGAAAACAAAACAACAAAATCTTATTAAAATGTTTTTGGGGAAAGTGAGAGGAAAAATAGACAGTGTCTAATGTTTGCATTATAAAGTTTGAGTGGTTCCATGCACGCATTAGGATAGCCTTCTGGTTCCCTCCTGAGGGCAGATGACTGCTAATGGAAATGTTACAGCCATGGAGCTAAGACAGCTTTTTTTGCTGGGATAGCACATAAGGTGCTGAATTCACTGTCAACTGTGTTTATAATAATATCAAGGTAAAGTTCACAAGTTGCAGTCTTGTCCTTTCACATTGTCCCAACTGTCAACTCTATCAGCAACACTAGGTTCAACCTTCCTGTTCTCTCATAGATATGTTTGTTCTCTTCTCCAGACTGCTGCTACTCATGGAATGCCATCCTGGACTAATATGTATGGCCACTACCCTTTCCTCCTTCAATTCTTACCCTGGAAAACTTACCATCTAAGACTCTGATTCAGGAGAGCACTTTAGCATGTGCTTAAATACAACTCTATTAAGGAAATCACTTAAGCACGTGAGTATCTTTAATCAAATCCATTAGCTCAATTGACTTTATGTGCTTAAGTGCATTCCAGAATAGGGATGCTTTTGAAAACTGGGGCCTACAAAACACACAGGCAAACATTTACATGTGATGATAATCTAATATATTTCCAGGCAACAAAGTTGGCTAAACTAGAGTTAAAGTAGTAAGTATCTACCAGTTACTTAAAGGAAAAATCATATGGGCAAGGCAGTTATTAAAATGGAATAATGGAACTAGCTTAGTTTGATTGAACTTTGAAATTTATTTTCCCTACCTACTATGGGATGTAGAAATTTTAACAAAATTCATAAAATTACACAGATGAAAACATAATTATTCTCCTTTGACAGTGCAGTTTAAAAAATACATTTTGGTTTTGTGGATTGCATTTTATGGTTATATCGGGGAATTTTAGCAGAACTACATAATGGCTATACTTGGTCAGACCAATGGTCCATCTTGCCCAGTATCCTGTCTTCCAGCTGTGGCCAGTGCTAGGTGCCCCCAGAGGGAATGAACAGAACAGGCAATTATTGAGTGATCCAGCTCCTGTCGTCTAATCCCAATGTCTGGCAGTCAGAGGCTAGAGACACCCAGAGCATGGGGTTGCACCCCTAACCATCTTGGCTACTAGCCATTGATGGACCTATCCTCCTTGAATTTTTCTAATTTATTTTTTAACCCAGTTATAATTTTGGCCTTCACAGCATGCCCTGGCAACAAGTTCCAGAGGCTGACTGTACATTGTGTGAAGAAATACTTCCTTGTATTTGTTTTAAAATTGTTGCCTATTAAGTTCATTGAATGACCCTTGTTTTTTGTGTCATGTGAACGAGTAAATAACACTTCTTTATTCCCTTTCTCCATGCCATTTATGATTTGATAGACCTCTATCATATGTGCCCTTAGTTGTCTCTTTTCCAAGCTGAAAAGTCCCAGTCTTTCTAATCTCTCCTCATGTGGAAGCTGTTCCATACCCCTAATCATTTTTGTTACCCTTCTCTGTACCTTTTCCAATTCAAATATATCCTTTTTGAGATGGGGTGACCAGAATTGCACACATTATTCAAGGTGCAGGCATACCATGCATTTATATGGTGGCATTATGATATTTTCTGTCTTATTATCTATCCCTTTCCTATTGGTTCCTAACATTCTATTAGCTTTTTTGACTGCCGCTGCACATGGAGTGGATGTTTTCGGAAAACTATCAACAATGACTCCAAGACCTCTTTCTTGAGTGGTAACAGCTCATATAGATTGCATCATCTTGTATATATAGTAGGGAGTATATTTTCAAATGTGCATTACCTTGTATTTATCAACATTGAATTTCACTTGCCATTTTGTTATTCAATCACACAGTTTAGTGAGATCCCTTGTAACTCTCCACAGTCTGCTTTGGACTTAACTATCTTGAGTAATTTTGTATTGCCTACAAATTTCACCACATCACTGTTTACCTCTTTTTCCAGATCATTTATGAATATGTTGCACTGTCCCAGTACAGATTCCTGGGGGCCACCACTATTTATCTCTCTATTCTGAAAACTGACCATTTATTCCTACTCTTCGCTTCCTATTTTTTAGCCAGTTACTGATTCATGAGAGGACCTTCCCTCTTATCCCATGACTGTTTACTTTCCTTAAGAGCCTATGGTGAGGGACTTTGTCAAAGGCTTTCTGAAAGTTCAAGTACACTGTATCCACTGGATCACTTTTGTCCTCTAAGAATTCTGAGATTGGTCAGGCATGATTTCTCTTCACAAAAAATTGTATTCAGAATTATCAGACATATAGGTGTTCTTTAATATAATTTAAACCAATTTGTCTGGTATTGAAGTCAGGCTTACTGTCCTGTAATTGCCCAAAAATTGGTGTCACTTTGCTAACCTCCAGTCATCTGTTACAGAAGGTGATTTAAATGATATGTTAAATATCACAATTAGTAGTTCTGCAATTTCATATCTGAGTTCTTTTAGAACTCTTGGGTGAATACTGTAGGGACCTGGCGACTTATTACTGTTTAATCTATCTATTGACATCTCCATCAGGGACAATTACTCAGATTCAGAAACCTAAAAAGAGTTTCTCAGGTGTGGCAATCTCCCTCGCATCCTCTGAAGTGAAGATCAATGCAGAGAATTCATGTAGCTTTTCTGCAATGGCCTTATCTTCCTTGAGTCTTCCTTTAGTACCTCAGCCTTCGAGTGGATCCACTGATTCTTTGATGGGCTTCCTGATTCTTATGTACTTAAAAAAACTGCTGTTAGTTTTTGAGTCTTCTGCTAGATAAACTTCAAATTCTTTTTTGGCCTTCCTAATTACACTTTTACACTTGACTTGAGTTTGTACTCCTTTCTATTTTCTTCCATTCAACATTTGTAATAGTCACAATTAACACATCAAATGCTGTAGATCAGCAAATTAAATGAACAATGACTCCACCTGGACCTCTCTAGCTTTCTATGGTAAATAGCCCTTCCTTTCCAGAAAGAGATGTGCCAAAAGTAGTGTCAGTGTAAAGGGTTGTTAGCTGGCCATGCTAGAGGGGATAGCACTGTGCAGTATCCATCATGCCATCTGCTGTTTTTGCATCAGGACAGAATGCAATTTTCTTTGTAAAATGTGTTGTGTTCATTCTCTATGAAAGTATAAAAGGGATAAGCAGAAAAGCATTCATTCATAAATGTTTACAAGAAAATCACAAGCTCATAATTGAATATATTCTCTCTCTCTCACACTCTCTCTCACACACACACACATTTTATTAAATTATGTGAATGCCTCCTATCACATTCATTTCCAGAAATTATGTGTCAAATGAGGTGTTTTAACACTGGAAATGGTGGGGAAATTGGAAATATAGTATAATTATTAGCATCAAATGTACGGCAATACACCTGAGGCTTTGCTTCTTTAAATTTTTTGTCATGTTAATATTTTCCAAAGACACTTACGGGATTCAGACACCCATTTCCCAGTGAAAATTAGGCATTTAAATCTCAACCAAAATTCCTACGTTCATCAGTTCTTATATCTTCCTGAGGCACCTGCAGTTGTGACTGAAATGCAGCAGGGAAGTTCATTTCCAGAATAAATTCCTGTAGCATCTTTGGTTTTCCTAAGAGGTCTCTTGAAAAGTAGTAGCCTGGTTGAAGGCTGCATAGTCTGAGATCCAATGAGATCACAGCCCAAGGTGATTTTGTTGTAAAGAAAAGTAAAGATTTAAATAATATTCTTTAAAAGAAAACCTCAGGTATGTTTGGCTTTTTGGGTTTTGTTTCCCCCTTAAAAAATTAGGTAGAATCTGACCCAACTCTAACTTCAAAAGGTATGTGTGCAATCCTGCTGTTCTTAAGCAGTAGATAATTGGAATCTGAGGGTGAAATCCTGGCCCCATGGCAAAACTTCTCTTGACCTTAATAGAGAAGTTTAGTGAACAGAAGGGGGTGGGGAAACGGAGGAGCCAGGTTCACTACTGTGTTACATCAGTTTCACACCACTATGACTCCACTGAAGTCCATGGAACTAGACTGACATAAAACTGGATTTGAATCAGAGCCAATAATTTTAAATTGCTATGATAGTTCTAGAGCCTATGAGGTGCTAAATAGAGCTGGTCAACAAATTTCAGATTTTGGAATCCCCCCCACACTACTTTTTTCTTTTTTGTCCATCTCTGGTGCAGAGCATCCACAAATCCCATTGAATTTGATGGGAAATGAGAATGCTTAGCTATTTGCAGAAGTCACTCAGCACTTCCCTGAACTGGTCTCATAGTGTTCAATATTTTAATTTCAATACACGTTTGACATTCAGCAGCATTTGCTGAGTCTACTCTTGTTTTCAGGTAAGAAACAGATGGGACATGTGCTAAACAATAACTATCAGGAAGCAGGGCCTGGAGCACAGCCAGTATGCGGACAACCTAATGAACACAGCTGGTCTATAGTAGGCTGTCTAACAGGCTTCACCTCCAACTGGTTGGGAGAGTCAGCAGACCAGCTCTTAAGCCCAGAAGCAGCACCAGTTTGGTGGCTCCTCAGAGCATTTGCCCATGGCTGTGATAGCTTCTGTGCCTGCTTGTTCCCAGTCTTGCTCCTGCCTAGTTCCAGTCTTGCTCCTGCTTAGTTCCAGCCTTGCCCCTGCCTTGTTGCACTCCAGGTAACTTGGCTCAGATCCTTCTTTCGGATTCCTTACTTCAGCTCTAACCCTTGGCTTTGGCATCTGGCCTCTGACTCTGGGTCTCTATTCCTGGCTACTAACTACCTGCTCTAATCACTGGGCCTGGTCTCCAACACAAGCTTGATAAGTGTCACAGGCTGCTCCCTACCAACAGATTCAAGAGATGCAGATAGTTTGGTTGGTTAGGAGGTTGTAAAAGCAAAACTTCCAAAAATATTTTCAAAGCTGTATTGAAATAGCTCAGGCAGGTGACCTTTGAAAAGATATGATATTTCAGAGGTGGGCCAGATCCCAAACCCTGATAATAACACCGTTGAACTCTGGGGAAGTTTTGATCTAGCTCTGCACCGGAGGAAATATGTTCTGGTTAAGGTATTGGATTGGACTTCAGCAATTGGTGTTCAATTCCTAGCTTTTCCAATGACTTCTTACATAACCTTGTTTTTAATTGATCTGTGCCTTAGTTCCCCATCTGCAAAATGGGTATAATACCTCTTTCTCTCATCTCCTCGCTTTCTCTAGTTAAATTCTGAAATCTTGACAGCAAAGGCTCTCTTTTACTGTGCAATTTACACTGTTGTAAGTGAGAAGGAAAGCAGGCCCAATGTGTTCAAATAACTACTTGGCTTAAATGCTAGCCGAATTTTCAATACCTAAAAGTGAGGCTATTGAGTGCATAAGTTAGGGACAGGTCCACATTTCTGATGTACCAGAGGCAAGAGCAGTTACAAAACACTACTTCAGAATTGTTAAATCCACTTATCCTATTTGACTGAAACCTATGTTCAATGTCACGGCAGCAGTGACTTTTTCTTCTCCTCTCGCCACTGCCCGCAAACTCTGGTTTAGTGCACATGGGGAAGTGTGTGTGGAGAGGGGAGGGTGGAGGAAGAATTATTCACTCTACTATTCAGAAAGGGTTCTTGGAATTCAGATTAAGAAATCATGGGTAACTGATGCATTAAACAAAATGTTAAGTCACTTGGCAAAAATACATCTGCTGTGCCCTGTACAGTGCTATACAAGTGCCGTGTGTTCTTAACGCATCAGCATTTATCTGTAATCTGCAGAGGAAAAAGAGGTTAATGGCAATTCTTCACCTCTTTCTATTAAAAATCATATTTTTGTACTTTACAAAAAGAGAAAAATATTTCTTTCTTACTATGTTAATAGAGTTTGAGCAAAGAGTGGAACATTCTCCTGAGAACCCTTCTGCATATAAAGTCAACCAAATAATCTCTTTGAGTAATGTAAAACTTCAAAAGCCTTGTCCTCATTGGTGTGTTTATTTTTATGTCCCAGGAATATTACAAATATAAGGCACATAACAGAAATAAAGAAATAAAATGGTGAATAAAAATAAGCTACTTGCCTAACTTTGGTCTTATACATAAGTTAATACTTAGTTTTCCAGATCTACTCTCTTGTTTAGGATCCTCAATGGTGGATGCAACTGCTTTGCAAAGCATTTCATGTTTTGTTGAGGAGGCAGTGGATTTTTGAAGACTGAAAGGCAACACAGCATTTCAGTTAGGATTTCCTTGACTGGAGAGTCAGGAAACTATGCTGGTCAGTGGTAGGAAATGTATTCATTTGTGAGTATATTTGCTGAAACCACTTATTTGATTTATTTGTCTGAAACACTTTGTCACTGTGCACTGATTTGGAAGTTTTCCACTGCCAGAGGGACATTTCTTGCCACTAAAATGTATTAAAATGGTATTGCAGCAATGCAGGACAGGGTTGACGTATGCACTTGACAATTTAAGAGTGAATAAAGCTTGATATAAGCTGGATCACTTTTTTTTCTTGTAACCTTATTTCTTCCACAGTACATTAATACATTATGTGTGTGATGTATTGTGCAGTGCAATGCAATGAAGCCTGATATTTCAGCCTTCCACATTGCATCTAATGCAATTTCTTGTGGTCTAAAGTAAGCATGCTGGTAAATTTCAGGCTTCAGTTCACCTTTGTTCAGGTAACTCAGTTTATCTGATGAGAGAAGGCTGAAGAGGAGGGGCCAGACTGCAGTGTTTTACACTCTTTCACTTAGCAGGAAAAAAAGCTTACAATTCAGTTCACCTGGGAATGGGCGAAATTAGATTTTCCTAGTCACATTACTCTACAAGCCAATTCATATTCCATAAGTGAAACCAGAGGGGCCATCAGTGGTGCTTATGCCCTGCTCCAAGGACTTCTATTTATGTAATGCACACCTCCAGGTAAATATGGGAACAGTGGGACAAATCATGCCATCAGTAATGGAAAATTCAGCTTTGAAACTGATGTTTTAAGTTTGTCTTAAAGAAAGAAACATCAAATAACCAAATACATTTGGGGTTTAGAAAAATGCCAAAGGAAAGATTTAAAAAAGTTGTGTAATTGTTCTAGCAGGAAATGTGAGCTGGATGGATTCCAGAAGTGGTATGAGAAATATTAACAGTGGAATGAAAAAAATAAGCACAGCCAAAATTACTACTAATTTAAATGGATGCAGCACTACTGTAGTGAATTGCAGAGTTTGACTCATTCATTGCCCATCCCATGTTTAAACCACATCTCACTATACGTATGTGTTAGTATATGGTTTAATTTGCTGGCAAATAATTCAATACCAAGCAAGAGTTATATGGAAAAGTGCATATTTATTGCTCACATTTAGTGTATGTAAGTAAAAGTGATTTCATGAGGTCATATAGACATTGTGACTTATTGTTCTTATTGTATATATTACCTATTATGGTAGCTATGTGACTGCCTTTGAAGTCCTCTACTTGCTAAAGATTTACGGTCATTTCATGTGCCTAAAGTAAAATCTAGACAAAATTGAAATGATCAACTTAGAGCTCTCCTGTATGTTGGCTACAGTTTGATATGTGGGACCTAAGTTTAGACTTTTCACAACAGGCTGGTAAAGTTTATACATGTGAAATTGGAAGATGTGTCATGAATGAGGCAGGGGATTACAGGAAGGGAAAGGACAGTTTTATGTTTAAAACAGCTGAATATTGCCCTGGAAAATTGGATTCTATTCCTGCCTCTGCCACAGAGTTCCTCCATGAGGCTGGACAAGTTGCTTAAACCAAACTTTTCATAGATGGCCACTAACTGTGAGTTCCTTATTTTATGGATCCCCAACTTGAAACCCTGGGCCAGATTTGTAGAAGTGATGAACACTGTCAGCTGCAAATGAAGTCAATGGAAGTTGCTCTTTGAACATATAAAGTGTTATGTAATGCTCAGTATTCTGAAATATCAGGTCCTGGGCTTCTCAAATCGGGTACCCAAAATTAGTAGATATTTTAACCTTGATCGTTCATTGCATCAGTTCCCTGTCTCACAGGGCTATTGTGAAAATATACTCTTTCATGTTTTTGAGGCACTCAGATACCTTAGTGATGAGTGCCATAGAAAAGCCTGTGAGGAGATTAATAATTCAGTAAAGTGTTTGAATAATGTGCAGTAAAAAGGCATGAGCCCACACAAAGAACAATGAGAAAAATTAAATTATTGAATAGCTGCTCATTGAGTGAGCCCACTGTATTGAATTAAGCTGGGGTCCTGTGGAAAAAAATAATATATGATCATAGAAATGTATGGCTGAAAGGAACCTCAAGAAGTCATCTAGTCCAGCCCCCTGCACTGATTCTGGATCAAGCCTAGACCATCCCTGACAGGTGGATGTCTAATTTGTTTTTTAAAACCTGCAATGTCGGCGATTCCACAAACTCCTTTAGAAGCCTATTCCAGAGCTTAACTATCCTTTAGTTAGAAAGTTTTTCCTTATGTGTAACCTAAATCTCCCTTGCTGCACCACCTTCAGTGGACATGGAGATCAGTTCATCCCCAATCTCTTTAAAACAGCCCTTAATGTATTTGAAGACTATCAGGTCCACCCTTAGTCTTTCAAGACTAAACACACCCATATTTTTAACTTTTCCTAATAGGTCATGATTTATAAACCTTTTATCATTTTTGTTGCTCCCCTCTGGACTCTCACTCCAATTTGTCCACATCTTTCTTTAAGTGTATTACCCAGAATTGGACACAGTACTCCAGCTGAGGCCCCACCAGTGCCAACTAGATTGGGGTAATTACATCCCATATGTTACACATGACACTCCTGTTAATACACCCTAGAATTATGTTAGCCTTTTTCACAGCTGCATCACAATGTTGACTCATGTTCAATTTATGCTCCATTATAATCCTTAGATCTTGTTCTACTGCCTGGCTCGTTATTCTCCTTTTGTATTTGTACATTTGATTTTTCCTTCCTAAGTGTAGTATCAACTCTATTGATTTTCATCTTGTTAATTTCAGACCAATTCTCCAGTTTGCCAAGATTGTTTTAAATTCTAATCCTGTCCTCCAGAGTGCTTGCAAACCTTCATGGATTGGTATCATCTGCAAATATTATAAGCATATGCACCATTCCAATATCCAAGTTATAATTTCCCTAGATGAACCATAAAAATAGAAAAAATGTTTTGGAGTTGACACAAATTTACAGAATAGTTTGTGCCAAAAAAACCCAAAAGCCAGGCTAGATTCACAAAGGGACTTAGGCACCTTTCATGGAGAAGGTGTTGTCCCTCCCATAACCTAAAGTCCCATGTTTAAAACACTCCGCTGGGATTTTAGAGAACCAGGTCTAAGTCCCTATTCTGCATGATTTGGAGCTAGATTTACTACATTTCAAGTAAATGCTTTAACTACTGAGCTACAGGATATTCTGCAGTGAGTCCTCTCTCAATCTTTTTTGTTGCAGTTGTTCCACTTTTTATAAGACTACTTAAATATTCATTGGGCCAGAAAGAGAAAGTGAGTGACTCTATAACCTAGCAATTAGGCCACTTACCTGGGATGGGGGGCATCCAGGTTCCAATCCCTTCTTCCTTAGTGAATGTTTATACAAAGTGGAACAGCTTCAGCATGAGAGACTGGACTCCTCCAGTTTTGTAAATGCCACCTAAGTTCCATTGTGATGAAGCAGAAAAACCCCACACCAGCAGAAAAGGGAAAAAAAAGAGCATGTGGGCCCAGCTAGCCCTGCCCCGCTATACCGGTTGCCAATGCCAGGCCTGGAGAGGGAAGAGAAGGAGAGAACCTGGCTCAGTGCAGGGCTGACTGAAGAGGCAGGAGGTTTCCCTGTCTCTCTACAAGAGTGGAGCATAACTACAAGTCTAACAGTCAGGACGGCCACCAGGGGAGAAGCACTGTGTCCCTCACCTAGACACTGAGACACTAACCAGGAATGAGTGAACTTTACTATTTGACTAAGAACATTGTGGGGTTAAGCCGTCTTCATCCTTACATCTGTTCCAGCCCAGAAGGTCCTGAGACATCAGAAGGATGCCTCAAAAGAGCAAAAGGGGCTGCTACACCAAGTGAGCCAGTAAAGACTATTTGGACTGTAAGGTCCATGCCCCAAACTGAAGGGACGTAGGAAGTAGCTCAGTGCAACATACATAGATTCTGTGCTTGGAGGACCCTGTCAATGTTGCTTCCCACAGGGCTCTGGACTGGGACTTGGTGTAGAGAGAGGGCCTGGGTCTTCTTACCACACTCCCTTAAGGGCTGAGGCCCATATGTGAGGGAAGACCTGAAGATTCCCACACTAGGTCAGAAACCAGGCACCTTTGCTGCCTGGTCAGAAAAGTCAGGGGCTAGAAGTCAGGTGCACTAACTGCTAGGCTGTCTGTCCCTCCAAACACCTTATCACAACTCTTATGACTCTAGCCCCGCCAAATTTATTTTGACCAAAACTATTAGTGTTAAATTTACAATATTTTGGGGTCAAAGTGAAATTGAATAATTATCCAGACAATTCTTGCCAGTTCAGAACTTTGAACCTTAAGTTTGTGTGTGTAATTTATATATATATTAACATGTTCAATTGTTAGTGAAAGCTCATAAAATCCATTAAAATGTTGAAAAGTTAATACAGTCACTATAGCTTTTGACCATAATAATTATGTAGGCACTTATATAACCCACATCACTATAGATTCTCAGCACCTCACAATCACTAATTAATGTATTCTCACAGCAAACTTGTGAGGTGGAGAAGTCCTGCACTTGTAGATGGGTGGAATGAGCCACAGAGAAATTAAATTAAGTGCCTGAGACAGTACTGGGGTCAGAAGACAGACCTCCTGAGTCCCAGTCCAGTAATTTCATCTCAAAACCACCCCTTCCTTCTTAGCAGTAAAAATTATAGGGAATCTCCATCTATTTTTGGAACCAGTCTGTTCTCTTTATAAAGCCATGGGTTTCCAAGGAAGCTACATGGTATGTTATTCAAACTTGCAGAATAAATATTTCTTTGCCTGACAACTTTATAGTACTTGTTGCTAATAAACAAAACTGATTTTTTTGCCTTTTGAAACAGAATTCCCTTTTATGTTGTACTGCAAATTTGTTCATAGGGAAATACCTGAGTTCTGTTCCGTCAGTAGCATGATGGTTGTAACAAAGTGCCACTAATATTAATCTTATGAAAATTATTAATGCTGAAGCTGAGGCTAGTACTAAGTATTCATAAATAAATTCACAAACAAGTATGGTTTTGGTTTTTTGCATTGACTCCCAGCATATTTTCAAGTAATGAAAAGCCATATAAACAATCAGACAAAAAGTAAGGCAATAAAAAAAATTGTATTTCATTCCTGTCGTGGAAAAGGACCACCACGCAGTTGAGTTGATCAGACAGCCTGAGGCTCCTTTATTGATTAATCAGAAAATACAAGCATATATGCAGGGAGAGACGACTGGGAAAGTCGCTCTCCCTTACAGCAGTGGTACCTGGGTTTATATAGCCAAAAACCGCACATTAGCATATGAACTCATGCATCCGAATATACCATATTTGGTTAATACAATGACATCATTTCCTAAAAGCATATAAAATAAGCTAATTTTGCAAGCTTGCCCTTTGCAACTTCCCCTTTTTACAGGTTGTTTTGTTTGTCAGGATCTTGGCACCTGGTGTCCACCTACTTGCGGTTTCTGCAGCTGTGCTCCCAAGCAAAATTTGAGGAACTTGGGTTCATAAATACATGTTTGTTCCTTTGGCCCAGTACATTAGGGTTATTTTTATGCGTGCACAAGCTTTTTAATGAACTATAGTGACCTAGCAGTTGTTAATCTATTTCAGTAGTAATTTAAGGGACTTTATATTAGTCTAGTCCCTTACAGACAGCATTTTAATAGCATAATAGTGTGATAATAGTAGTGTATAGAGAAATCAGAGGGTGAGCCTCAGGAGAGTTAGTGGAAAATCAACTTTTCTTACTTTACTATATGTTAGTATGATTGAGGCCTATGGTCTTGATTTAATTTTTGGCAGCATCAAGACCTAGCTTTTGGGCCTGGGGTTAGTTTTCTTTATCAATTCCCTCCTTTGTTTGCTGTTGGATTTAACCCAGCAGCAAACACTTCATCAATATCTGATAGGGGAATATTTATAAGCTCCTGGGCAATTTGTTCGATCGCTTCCTGATCCACTGTTTCTTGGTTAGGGTTACCTTCCCGGGGAGTGTCGAAAGGGGTCTGAACGTTATCAGAGAGGCTAGTTCTGAAAGTAACACAAATATCATTATTGACATTGGTGGGTGTGTAATATGGTTCGGGTCTAACAGGATAAAGAGGACCCAATTGTGGAGGGGAATAGGAGCGGGAAGGAATACTAGGGCAAGTACAATGCGCCCAGCAATTACAGCAACACCAACAGCAAATACATGCAAAGGCAATTGTACCAATGATGAAAAGAAGCCATACATACCAAGGGTGTTTTTGGGGTGATTGAAAGCTTTTTGTGAATTGACACAGAACATCACCTTTAACACAGAGAGTAGAGACTAAATGAACCGTTTGGAGGGCATTTAAAGCTTCCTGGTAGACAGTTTCTAAATAGTGAATTTGGGTTTGTAAATGTGAAATAGACTGAATTTCTGGTAGGAGGGATAGCAATGAGTGGAATCGGTCAGGGACAACAGAGGTCCAGTTGAAGGGAACCCGGAATTCTAAATAGATCTGATAGTCTTTTTCTGCGGGCCAGTAAATGTTGTGAATGCCTGAGCTAGTGTGGAGATTAAAAGCCACATCATGTATGATTGAAGAATTAACATGAACGCAGCTGCTGTTAGCAGATAGTAAGTTATGGGAAGCTAGATCTTGTAAAGTGCCAGGGCCTTCCCAACACACTCGGTGGTGAACAGTTACTACCTCTCCTGGGTGTAGTTTCCTAAAGCACTGCAGTTGCGGGGGCTGCAAAGGCCAATAGGTCCAGAGATCACCTAGACCTATCCAAAGGTCAGGGGCTATAGCCGGGGCACCAATTAAGAAGCGGTTAGGACCGCCAGGAGTTTTAATTTCCCAAACGTCTCGATGAATTACCCAGTCCCACAAACAACCGCCCCAAGGGCCTGGAAGGATACGGTAAGTGGGGGCCCAAAATCCTTTCACGGGCCCATAAGCCCGGAAGGAACATTGCGAGCGCCAACATCTCCATCTAGAGAACTTCCACGTAAACCTCCATGGCCACAAATCGAGGGGGATACCAGATGTGTTAGTAAGGGCAGTGGGCCAGCGCTGTTGTTCAAGGTCCTTGCGTAAAGAAAAAAGAATAGTATTGAGATAGTCCTGTACTTCTGAACATGCTTGATCCCACTGCAATGCCTTCCCTGACGTAGCAACCTGGTGGATCATTTGTGTGAGTAGAGTCTGGGTAACAATACTCAGTGTCGAAATAGTGTGGAGTGCGCCTATACCGGCCTTCTCCTCAGTAATTTGAGCCCTGGAAATAAACCCCTGAGCTTGGTCTAATTGTCCCAGATGACTTTCATGTTCCTGCGTTTTGTATAGGGTCCAGGCTGATGCTGCAGTGTTAGCACCATGCAGCAGAGTGTCAACAATATCCCTTCTTTTTCTACCTTCTGCAAGTCTAGCCTGCTGCTCCAATAAGCGTAGAGCAGCACCCTTTGAGCAATTAGAATAAGTACTCGTTATTTGGAAATAAGAGAGGGGTATTGAGAAATGGACAGTTCCCAAAGTGGCATTTAGAATTGTCCATCTGAATCCTGATAAATGAGGGTTTTCAGTAGGCTCATACCATAACTGTTGGTTCTGAACCTGAATGCCTTCTTTGGCCAAGGTGATGTTAATTGAGTGTGAAGGGGTGTATTGAAATAAAGTGCAAGTTAAATTTTCAGTGATGGGAATATCCTGAACACAAAGGAACCCCACAGTGGCTAAACATATTCTGCTAACAGTAACATTAGTTCGGGTGGCATGGGTGGCTACAAAACATTCGGGACCTTTGTTAGTAAGGGGTTGGCATGCACCTGGGACGAGCACAAGGTCTATATCATGGTCAATGTCCCACGTGTCTATAATGATTTTGGCTTGGTCAGACTTTCCTGTATAATTAATGTAAGAGGTTACATTACGGTAACTAAGATACACCATGCCAAACGCATTCCATTTGACATATCGTTGGTATACTTGACCCTGCAAATAGAAAATTAACTTGGTTAAACAGTAGGAGAACAAATCACCAGTGGAAGAGGGCCTAGGCCACTGCCTAATGGTTGAAGTCTCGGGTAAGTAGGGATCTATCTGGGGTTCAGGGCGGACATGGGTACGATTATTCGAGATACTACTGGGTGGGGTTGGGGTTACTATGGGAGGATTACTTACAGGAGGAATGGTAGGGGAAACAGTAGAAGTATGGTTCAGTAATTCTGGAATAACGTAACATGGCCAAGGGGCCTGTGGTGGGTAGCAATTAGCCGCACCGGGAAGAAATCCTAAATACCAGTGTACTCCACATTCCCATGCAAATCGGCCACAAGTACCCCCTTGATACCACATCACGTTCCGTCTTTTATACCACGGCCAATTTTTAACGTCCTCTATAGTAAGGGTTTTTGGTTTAGCGGTGGAGGTTTCCCGAGACTTTCTCACTTTTCCCTTTGGTCCGGCTGCAAGGTTTCGTTCATTACACAAAGCAGAACGGGGAGGAAGCGTTTCTTTTCCTTTGGCCGCGATCCCACACATTGGGTAGTGTGGAGCGGTTGTTTTAACCTTTGGCTTGGCTGTTGACAAGAAACGCAGTGAAGTAGTCTTCCGGGCAGCAACTGAGAGCAAGTAGGAATCATAAATGTTCAGGAGAAACATAAAAAACATCAGGACGGTGATAAACCAGATAGAGGGCAACAGCCATTTCCGCACTTGTGCAGTCTGTTTTATCTTGGTTTGTGGATCGGTCATGATGCCTTGTACGACCTGTCGACGGAAGGTGATACTCGAGTTCCTGCTGAGGTCCACCTGCTGTCGTTGCCGGCCGAGGCTGTGGAACTAGCAGGGCACCTTTCACTTGGTTTCCAAGGCAGGTTTCCACTGGAACTCCTTACAGCAAACCCAGTCACCAGGTTCCAAAGGATGGCATGCAGTTTCAGCTGGATCGGGTAGGGCACTTTGGGCCTGTGAATGGATAAATCTAACATGTTTCATTAGCGCTTTGCAATACTCTAGTACATTTTTATCACAGAAGTGCAAATTTTGGGAGTTAGGGGGCAGAGGCGGGGATACTGGCATCCTCATTGGTCTAGCCATGAGAATCTCATGAGGAGACAATCCATGCTTACGCATGGGAGTGTTTCTCATTTACATCAAGGTCAAAGGGCATCGGTTTTGCCAACTCGTTTTTTTTTTTTTTTTTTTTTCCCGATTCCCAATTTTCCTTTCACTGCTCCCGCGCTCTGAGGATGGTGAGCACAGTGTAAACATTGGTCCACATGGAGGGCCTTACAGATTAGTTGAGCGATTTGACCTGAGAAATGGGTTTTCTTTGTTACCTGTTGATTAAGGCAGGAATACCTAAAACGGGGAATAAATTTTTTGAACAACTTTACTATAGTGATTTTGTTCATTTTAGTACAAGGGTAAAATTTTTTACCCATTTAGAATACATGCACACACACACACAAACGCATATTTACATGTACAGCACTTAGAAGGCCATTTAGATGTTTATAAATGGTCCCTAAGGCGTCGGGCGTATCACCTGGATGGTCCGACCTGGTTGTTTATTATTATATGCCAGACAGATAGGGCATATTTAGCAATATTACTAGGCAAGGCTTGTAAACTTTGAAGCATACCAGTGCTTAGATACAAAAGCAATTACTCCCTCCTTGCCTACATGGGTTGGTCCTTTTGCTAGCCGGGCAAGGTGGGGCTTTTGATTGGGTGCATATTTAATCACAGCAATAGCAGGAGGAAAAAGTATGAGGAGCATTGACAGATGGGCCGAGGCTAATAGGTGCTCCGGTAGAAGTAAGAAATTTCCTATACTTCCACAATTGCCCCTAATCATATACTACTTTTTAAAACATACGCCAAGCAACAGGTTTGAATGAGAGCGGACAGTCTTAGCTACTTAAACTAAGCTAAAAGCTAAGAGGAAGAGTGAAATGTTTTACAACACTGTGTTAGTTGTACCCGGCATAGTTTACTACCAGCTAGTTTCCCGTATTTTCTAAACAGTAGTTATTTACATAATAATTAACTCTAGGTTGTGCAAGGGGATATCCTGCAGATTGGATCTGAGAGCAGACAATTCAGCAATTATAGATAAGCAGGCATGGGGTTTCCCATCGGTTACTGCGTGGGGAGAAGGAAACTGGACATTCAGTTAAGGTGACATTTACAGTATGTTAAAGAAACTTTTACATTTAGTAAGCCTAGTATTTTAAAAGGTGTTGAGTTTAGTTAAAAGAGCTGGAACAGCATGGGGATTCGCCATCTCCGGTGGGGGCCATGTCGGCGGCAGAGTCTTGCAGTGGTTTGTACCGCTCTCGCAGGACCTTCAGTTCCAAACACAGAGTTGCATTTTTTCGAGCCATTTCTTCCAGCATCTGTTTTAGTGTTTCGTTTTGCTTTTCTAACGCTTTCCATTTGTACATGTTCTTTTCTCGCCAGGCGGCTGCAGTCCTTCGGTTTCTTAATCTGCGCCGGCGCTGTTTTAATCGCTCTACTTGTTCCCTGGGGAGGCCCCACAGGTGGTCATTTAGATCCGTTAGTGACAGTTTTTCCAATTGTTCATCTGACAGGCTCCACCCCGACTCGTATGTAACTTGCAAAGTTTGGCCCAATGCGCTGTCTGCTGCCATTGTTCCTTATTTCCGGGCGCCTTAAATGGGGACCCTTTTGAGAAATAGGATACTGTATAGACTCCTTTAACTAGAATTTCAAAGAAAAATAGCAGGAGATACTCTGATAAATAGCAGTAAGAGAAGCTGGTTATTTGGACAAATGGAGATAGAAAAGAGAAACTAACAAGCTATTTACAGAGAAATACTGGCCTCAAAGGATTAGCAGCAGGGCTGGGAACTACCTAAAAGTTGGGAGGACGATAACAGTAACGACACACTAATTTCGCACAAATTGCATAGACAGGTAAATGCAAGAGTTACACTTCCTTAACAATAGAAGACAGCAGCATAGCAGATTTAATTTTAATTCAAACGGTCTTACTAGATTCGGAGTACATTACAGCCAACTGTGCTGTCTCTGGGTGTTCAATGGTGCCAGCATAATTGGCTCACAATGCCCACAGGGAGGAGGGGAGACCGTAACCAACCGTTCCTGTTGCAACGAGGAAGGGCCAGAGTAGTCTTTCCCAAAGAAACTGTCAGGACCTTATTGTGAGCAGGACCAGACACACCCAGATACACACCAGCTGGGTTAATGTACACTAAATTTTCCTAATGGGTTAACAGGGAAGGGGGAGCGTCTTTTACTTCTACTATAGTTACAACTGTAAAAGGAAAATAGGGAGATCGTGTCCTTAGAGCTAGAAGTTTTCGTGGCCACCCGGCTGGGGGTAGGGGAGCCATCTACTTGGGGGTAGGGGAATAAAAGGAGGTATTCTCTCCTGCCGTGGATTCTGCCTGGAAGGTCGAATAGGGCAGTCCTTAATAGGGTGTCCCTCCTTTTTACAATATCTGCATTGGATTTTTGGGCAATTGGCTTTCCAATGTCCTTTCTGCCCACACCAGAAACAGGCCATGGGGCCAGAATTAGTCAGGGGGTTAGAGGATCCAGTTACTACTTGCTCTGACTTATTTCTGTGTTCTTTCCTAAGGGAGTTTTGAACCGTTTGAAAACCTAAGGCTGTAAGCTTAGACCCTATTTCATCCTTTTTTCTTTCTTCCTGACCGTAAAAGTGCTGTGCAGCTGCCAGAATTCCTTTTAGATCCTTATTTTTCCAATTCACTACCTTACCTTTTAACCGCTCTTTTACCTTTGGCAAAAGTCCCTGCACAAAGGCCGCCACTACCGCTTGCGTGGCCTTTTGCTCTGCATTTTCAATCCCCGAATGCCTTTCAAACACTTGCTTTATACGTTCCATGTAGCTAGCTGGATTTTCTCCCTCACTTTGCTTACAGTCTTTTATTTTGGCCCAATCCATTTCTTTTGGGCATATATTAAGAACTTCAGTAATTAGGTTACTTTTTCTTTGGGCAAAATCGGCCTCAGACATCTGACCGAGGTCAGCCGGCCAATTTGCTTTCGCATAGAGACAGGTGAGGGTCCCTTCGGGGACAATAGTTGACAACAGTTGGTGTATAGCAGCAGGTGAGGGGTTGTAACAGTTAATTATCATTTTTAATTGCTCTTGGAATTTCACGGGATCTTTCCTGATTTTTGGAAACTTTTTAACAAGGTTATAAAGATCGCCAGGTGACCAGGGGGCCTGTACTGTTACTAACCCTCCTTGGCCTGGCAATTGGCTAAGGGAAACGTTATTAACGTTTTCTGGCGGGGGTTTTATGTAAGCTGTTTTACGCAGTAAAGCACTGCCGCGAGTGTGAAGGGTTGCAAAATTACAGTCGGGAGTGGGATCTTCTAAAATGGGTTTATATTCTGACGATGTCATAAGCTGTATTATTTCGGCGATGGTACTTGACAACCGCCGCAGCGGGGAGTCTGGAGACACCTTTTCCCAATTTATCCCATTTTCTGGGAATAAAGTTGCGTGATGTGTGGCATCTCTACCGCCCTTCATCCAGCCTTCAAAATAGAAGGCCATGAATCCTTAGGAAGGAACATTAAAAGCTACTATGCCATTTACATAATAATATAAGAACAGCCATATTGGGTCAGACCAAAGGTCTGTCTAGACCAGTATCCTGTTCTCCGACAGTGGCTAATGCCAGATGCTTCAGAGGGACTGACTAGAATAGGTAATCATCAAGTGATCCATCCAATTAATTTGAAATTAAACTTCTAAAATTATCCTACCAATCTGTGCAAATCATTCCTTCCCATGGCTTATTTACCCTACAATATAATTTTCATTCATGCCACTTACTCTAGTCTGCTGACTGTCAGTTGATGTCACTTTCATTGACAAAGAAAAATCCCATGGCCTCCATTGTCAAGAACATTTCTCTTCTTTCATTCCACAGGGACAACAGTAAGATGTCTCATTCCTCTTTGTGTGCTCTTTTGTCAGAGAGGTGATCATCTAAGCTTGGTCTGCCTTTACTGCTTTTTTGCATTGACAGTCTCTGGTGGACACATTATCATCATGCATGAGGACTCATGCACTTTTGATGTCTAAATGGTTAACCAAACAATAAAAACTTCTTCCATAGCAAGTGTTGAAAAATATAATTGAACAATGGTGAGACTCTTACTCCCTCTGAAAATTGTTTTAACAAAAAAGTATATTTACTTGGGAAGCATCTGACAAGTCATGCATATGCTTTTTATATTGTCCAGCACATCCACTTCATATTAGAACTATCCTAGAAACTATGTATTTATTTATATTTGATTTATATAGTTCACTCATTGAATGCTTTGGATGCTGAATGCTGAAAATGCTGCAAGGTCAAACACTTCACAGATGACTATTTTCATTCTTCACTACATCCCACTCTCCTTTATAATCACAGATATTTTTATTCATACCAAGACACCTCTGGCAAGTGCCCAGCTCTAAACACATATTTCAAATCCTAACCCGAGTACCACTCTAATTCTCCAGAACAGGTCGATCTCATAGCATTTCCTGAGGTAATCAAATCTAGTCTCTGATGGATCAAGGCAGAAAGCTTGATCCAATGTCAAAGACCTCATACTGGGAACACTCTGCCACCAGTCTCCTCCTGTTTGTTTGTACCATGAATGGGATTTTAGCTCAAGCACCTCCAGTGACTTCAACTGTCAAGGAAACACGAGGAGAAGGTGGGAGGGCGGGGAAGAGACAGCTTCTTGACTTGGCAGTTTCCTATTACTCTATTTATTGTTCATTCCTTTGCCATCTAGCCTAGCTTGGTCCCCTCTTCCTTTCTGCTACCTGTAGGTTTCTTCCTTACTATCTTATTTCTTTGTGCCCAGTGTATTGTTTTCCTTTTTTCCTTACTTACTCTTTTTATTTCCCTTTTGTAATGTAGTGTAATCTTTCTCCCCTCCCAGTTCATACATTTGTTCCCCTTCACTAGCCATTCAACTCATCAGAACCATTCCTAGTTAATAGTTCAACCCCAAACTCTCACTTCCATTTCCAATCCTAGTTTATTGATAATTAAAAATGCATTTCTTTGTCATTTGAGATCTCACCAATTTCAGTTTACTCTCAGGTATTTAGGTTGACCTAGAAAAGAAGAAAAATTAACTGCATTGAAATGGAATCAGAAGACAAGCAACTGAGCAGCATTTATAAGTGAAAAGTAGCAAAATGGAATGAAATTAGATAATGGGAAGGGAGACAGACTGGAGAATGGCAGAGGATAAAATTGAGGCCATGCATGTATCAAGGGGCTTCATAGATATTTGCCAAGGTGGTTGAACTGAAAAAGATTGGGGACTGAACTCTTATGAACTAGAAAGAGATATGGGTAAACTAAAAATAGAAGATGAAGTTACAGGTAAGAACAGAAGGTGAAGAGTAAACAAGGAAGAGAGACAGAAAGAGCTAAATAAGATTCTGGAGTTATGCAATGTTTTGGTTCACTTGCATAGGTATATACTTCAAGCAGTAGCTCTGCACTTAATAATGATTCTTTGGAATAATTCCAGTCAGAGAGAAAATAATTAACTGATTGATACACTCATTCTGTAAATAGAATTACACTACTGCTAACAATAAATATTTCTCTGAGATATAACCTGTTGATACAGTTAGTTGACGAGACCTTGTAATACTCTCTGTAGAAGTGCCATCCCAATGTTTCAATCTAGAAAAGGGAATCCCTTCTACTATTTATTTATATATATAGAGAAAGACCTATCTCATAGAACTGGAAGGGACTTCGAAAGGTCATTAAGTCTAGTTCTCTGCCTTCACAGCAGAACTATGTACTCTCCCTGACAGATTTTTGCCCCAGTCCCTAAACAGCACCTTTAAGAATTGAACTCACAACTCTAGGTTTAGGGGGCTAAAGCTCAAAACACTGAGCTATTCCTTCCCTTTCAAAGCATTTTACTCTTTGACTAATTTATTTTCCCTTTGGCTTACATTGTGAGATCTAGCCTTTCCTCAGACTATAGATATATTTGACAATCATAACATAATAGTGTAGATATGTTTTTAAAATGGGCCTAGACTGCATTTTTAGTAATGGTTTCAATTCTGACGTTTGTTTGGTTAAATATTGCTAAATATCAGAGCCAAACCAAAAATCTTATTTTGATTCAGATAAGAATGCACAAATTTGGGAATTATTAATTATCATGATAGTATCTAGAGGCTCCAATGGAAATTGGGACCATGTTGTGTTAGTTAGTCTATATATGGTGAGAGATGGTGCCTGCTCTGAAGAGCTCATAATCTAGAGAGACAAGGCAGACGAAGTTTTATTTATTATCCTCATATTACAGATGGGCAACTGAAGCACAGAGAGACTAAGTAAGTTGCCCAGCATCATACAGTGTAGTAGAGGCAAGTATTGAACTCTGATCTCCTGAGGCTAGTGCCATAATGACACTGGTAATTTTCAATTAGATGTTTACATTTCTATCAGTATATCCATTACAGACCTAAGGTCCAGGTATATTCAAAACTAAGACATCCTATATTTGGGCAGGTTAAATTAGGATTAAGAGAGAAAAGTCTGTCCTCTTTCTCACCTCTGCCAATGATAGTCGAAATTTTTCCTGTGTTCCCCATTAAGACTAAACTTTTCTTGTAAGCTCTTAGGTAATATTAAATGCTGAAATTAAAAAGGCCTATTTTAAAGAGAATCTCTAATGATTGCCAGATTTACTCAGTTTCATATTAACACAATTTCAGAGATACCATCTGTACATCACTATTTTATAGGAAATAGATCCACACCTTAAATATATTGATGTCTCTCCAGCTGTCCATCTAGGAATGCTCTTATTGGTCAGTGTGGGCCAATCTGCCCTGCGTTATGGAGTCCTGACTGTCTGCTATGTCACAATATCCTTACTAATGAATTGTTCAAAGAGGAATTTGAGAGGAGAGGAAAAAGCATAAGGAGAGAAGTTAATCATGCCTGTAATTTTTATCATGGGTACAAGCTACTGTTTTAACTATATACAGTAATAATTATAAAGATACCTATATTATGTATGCCACTGAGATATACTATATATTTGTTATATAAAATACAGCTGCATAGATAGAATTTACTGTACAGAGTCAATGTTAAAAGCATTAGAATGAAAACATAAAAGCATAATGAAACCTGAAACTTGGCCCACGTTTGCAAACATTTTCAATGAATCTGGACAGAGTTTTGTGTTAATTTAATCAACATTCATTTGAAACTAGGCCAGCTTATGGTTTTAGGTAGAGATGAGATGAAGTTAAACTCCCAGATGAGAACTCTGATTCCAGATCCAACTTCATATTAGAGTCTGTCTCCCTCTCAATCCCCCCATCCCAATTTTTTTAAATATGTATTTTTCTTTCCCCCTCAAGAATTCAAAATTACATTTATATTTCAACATGCAAAACATTTCATCTAGCTCTATAGTTGGCTTAAAAACAGGATGGGGGCAGAGAAAGAAACTCTGTGATTATTTTTCCTATTTTTAAAATAAATTATAAAGATGTTAGTCAGCTCTACTTTATTTCTTTGTAACAGGAACTTCCCAAACTCCAGATGTGAACACTTAGGGCCAAGTCATACAAGCTGACTTCAGTAGGAAGATATAAAGTTTGCCTTTGCATTCCTTCAGTCTTTGGATGGCCATATGTTTGGACAATATCCTGGAGGCTGTTCTAAGTTACCCCACCTGCCAAGAGCTGGAAGAGGCCAATATGGCAGCAAGGGATCAGTGGGCCATAAGGGACCTCTGCCTTGCATGTTTTCCCCCCCGCAATGTCCTTTATGCTGATCACAGGCACAGGATGTCATGTAAGAGTCAGAATGCCAGTACTACACCAATGAAGACTCTTCTTTGCACTGTTGTGAGTCTCCCAGGGCTGCTTAAACCATATTTGTGGGCAGAATCTGCTGGTGACACCTTGCTGCATATCATGATAGGGACATTAAATTCTGGTACTGAAATATCCCAGATTTCACTGTATTGATACTCTATTTTGTTTAGTCCCATCAGAGAGAGTGGCTCTTGAAGATGGTGGTGGTGGGTGGATGAACGATGCAAGTCCATGATTGTTTGGGTTTTGATTCAGTCAGTCTCAAAGAGTGCAGTACAGGAACTTGGTGGTGACATGGTTTCAGTCTAAAATGAGGCCAAGTTTGTACATTTCAGATGAGCTGCACTTTATGTGGGAGTTTGTTTGGAGCCCCCAGTAATTTCCATGAAATATGGATCCATATAAATTGAAACCAGAATAGAAAGGATTTGTATAAAACTGCAGATCAAAGCAAAGTTTTCCTTTGTGGGCATATACAGTCCTTTCTAGGTGAGGGTGTGTGTAGTGCTCTCGGGTTGGAGACTTCTGCCAGCCGTACAACTAGGCAGTGCACGCACCTTGGTTCTCCTCATGAGCCAAGCTGAGGGCAAAAAAGGGGAATTGTTGCTGTCTCTCTCTAGTTCCAATTGTGGGTTGGAGCATCCCATCACTCTTGGACCTTCAATTAATCAGCACTGGAAAAATTCTTTCTGTATATAGTTGTAGCCTAGTGTTAGTTTTAGACTAGTTAATACTTAGTGAGTTAACTGGGGTTTATATGTTTGAAACCTGGGGATTTCTGCAATCTCCCATAGGCATGGCCTCAATCCCTGTTAGTGACAGGCACAAAAGTTGGAGCATGTGAGGAAAAAAGTTCCTATTTCTACCTCCTCCCAGAGAAGAACAAAAAAGCAGAGGGAATTTTGCCTCAGGGTACATGTTGTTGAGAAGGTGACTCATTCCTCTTCAAAGCCTGACCAAAAGAAACAATGGAGAGGTTGTCTGCAAGAGATATCCCTCCAACTCCCCAGTTTCTAAGCTGAAATTAAGTGAGAAACATCATTCCTCTTCATCTCCAACAACAACTTCTAAGTGCTCATAATCCTCGTCATTTTCATAGGCGGATAAATGTTTGATGTCCCCTCACAAAATAGGCTCTGAAAAAGTCCTCCAATGTGGAGTCAAGATCTGGTTATAAGCACTGATACTCACCAGCACTGTCAAAGGTGACACTGTCATTGCCAGCTCCAGCAGGTCCATCAAGACAAGTGACTTCACTCTTACTGGGGAGATCATCATGACCCATTTATCTGCATTATGATCAGCCACTGGCTCTGTCTGATCCATCATCAACTTCCGTTTCTCTGGTACAACAATGAGTGTCCCTGGTGCAGAGACGTCCCTTGACACCTACTTGGACTGCTGCTCCTTTAACTGAGGAGAGTTATATTTCCTCTTTTGACTGTTATCATAATAGACCCGTATCTCCATCAAGGTCATTCATACCAGCAATGTTCTAGAGATGCCCAAACTGTAGAGCAAGATCGGTATTATAAGGATGCGTCCATTCAGTGACCTCTTCTGTGTACCATACTAAGACTGGACTGTCTTCCCTGGATTAATTTGATTCTTTGGCCTGCTTCCAAATTGTTCAGGCCCCTGTCATCATTTCAGTACAGGAAGAATTTCCTTCTCCTCTTCCTATAGTGTCTCCTCTAGGCCCACTGATGTCCCTCCTCTAGGCCCACTGATTCCCTCTGTTTTGGAACCCACAGAAGAAGAGGAGACTGGAGAGGAATCCTCTAAATGCCCTCCTTCTAATATCTCTTTGTAGTGAGGGGCCTCACTCCCCGCCGCGACTGAGAGGAACAGGCCAGAACAGGTACGGCAATGGGCGGAGCCACTGCCACCTTTCCCCGCCCCCCAGAAGTCAAGGGGCGGGACAGGAAGTCCAAGGCCCCCACCGCTGTCCCCACCCCTTGGAAGTCAAGGGGTGGGACAGGAAGTATAAAAGCCCGGCCCCAGTGCTCAGTTGAGAGGAGGCTGCCGGAGAAGGCAGACGCTGGGGCCCGAGCTCCTGCTGGGCCCAGCCTACCCCATGCTCGGTACCCAGAGGAGTGCTGGCCTGACCTGCCCTGTGCCTGGTACCCAGAGGAGCTGCCTGAGCTTCCCGACAGCTGGCCTTTGGAGGAGTTGTCGGAACCTCCCGACGCCCCGTACCCAGAGGAGTGGACTGGAACTCCTGACGCTTAGTACCCAGAGGAGTGGACTGGACCTCCCGATGCCCAATCCCCAGAGGAGTGGACTAGACCTCCCGACGCCAGGTATCCTGAGGAACCCATGGTCTGGGACCCACCGGACGACGCCGGTGGATGGCAGGTACCCAGTGAGGGGGAGATTGGAAGTGGCCCAGGGGCAGCCGACTCCAGTCAGGCTGCAGACTCACCTGAGCCGATGTCAGTGTGTTTCGGTCAGGATCCCCCATTGACCATCAGCGGTGTTGACAGCTACTAGGGCCCTGGGCTGGAATGCAGTGGAGTGGGAGGGCCTGCGTTCCCCCTGCCACCCCTTCAAGGGAGGCAGACTCCCCCTCCTCCCTGGCCTGAACAGGCCATTCCTGGTGTTTGTCTGCTCAGCCCTGCAACAAAGGGCCTGAGCCCCCAATTAACTGTGCCTGTTTGCTCAGCCCTGCAGTAGAGGGCCTGAGCCCCCTGTTAACTGTTTGCTTGTCTGCTCAGCCCTGCAGCAAAGGGCCTGAGCTCCCTATTAACTGTGCCTGTTTGCTCAGTCCTGCAGCAGAGCGTCTGAGCCCTAAGTGACAGTGGGCGGCTGCACAGCCCCAAAGCAAGGGGCGGGCCCCGGGCCAACGGAGTGCGGTAAGCCAGTGTGGCTCCCCCCTGCCTTCAAGGAGGGTTGAGCCCCGGCGCCGCTCCGCTACACTCTTACTCTTCCCTGGCTCACAATCAAGGTGAAAGAGCTATTGAATGGGGTCTTGAAAGAAACTGTCTTGGGTCTGGTTCTATTCAATATCTTCATAAATTATTTGGATAATGGCATAGAGAGTACACTTCTAAAGTTTTTGGATGATGTCAAGCTGGCAGGAGTTGCAGATGGTATGGAGGATAGGATTAGATTTCAAAATGATCATCACAAACTGGAAAAATAGACTGAAATAAATAGGATGAAATTCAATAAGGACAAATACAGAGTATTACACTTAGGACGGAATAATCAATTACGCAAATACAATGACTCTAGGAAGGAATCTGGGGGCTATAGTGGATCACAAACTAAATATGAGTCAACAGTGTAAGATTGTTGCAATAAAAATCAACATCACTAGCAGAAGTGTTGTAAGCAAGACACAAGAAGTAATTCTTCTCCTCTGCTCAGCACTGATAAGGCCTCAACTAGAGTACTGTGTCCAGTTCTGGGCACCATAAGAACATAAGAATGGCCATACTGGGTCAGACCAATGGTCCATCGAGCCCAGTATCCTGTCTTCCAACAGTAGCCAATTCCAAGTTCTTCAGAGAGAATGAACAGAACAGGTAATCATCAAGGGATCCTTGACATGAAAGATGGGGACAAACAGGTAAAAATCCAGTGGAGAGCAACAAAAATGATTAAAGGTCTAGAAAATATGACGCACAAAGAAAGATTGAAAAGAAAAGGGTTTGTTTAGTGCAAAGAAAAGAAGACTGAGGGGGTACTTGACAACAGTCTTCAAATATGTAAAAAGTTGTTGTAAAGATGAGGGTGATAAATGGTTTTCTTTATCCACTGAGGACAGGATAAGAAGTAATGGGCCTCACTGCAGCAATAGGTTGAGTCTTAGGTTAAGCATTAGGAAAAAACTTCATAACCATTATGGTAGTTAAGCACTGGAACAACTTACCTAGGGAGGTTGTAGAATCCCTGTCATTAAAGATTTTGAATAACAGGTTAGACAAACACCTGTTGGAGATTGTCTAGATAATACTTAGCTCTGCCTCAGTGCAGGGGATGTGACTGGATGACTCTTCAAAGTTCTTTCCAGTCCTATATTTCTATGAATATGCTAAAGGTCTTCTGCCTTCCAGGAATGAGGAATGCTATTGCAGATTACCTCAGCAGATATTTCATAGACCAGGGGTCATCAAGCTTCGGCATGAGGCCCATCAGGGTAATCCGCTGGTGGGCCGCAAAATGTTTTGTTTATGTTGACTGTCCACAGGCACGGCTCCCTGCAGCTCCTGGGAACAGCGAACCATGGCCACTGGGAGCTGAGGAGGGCCGTGTCTGCGGACAGTCAACATAAACAAAATGTCTTGTGGCCCGCCAGCAGATTACCCTGATGGGCTGTGTGCTGAAGGTTGCTGACCCGTCATGGACCATCATGAGTGGTCAATAAAGAGGGACATTCTGTAGCAGATCTTTCATCAGTAGAGATAATCAATAATAGAATTCTTCTGAACCAACCTAAACAACAAATGCAACAGGCTCTGTTCCAGAGAAGGTTGCAGCCCAGGTTCCATATGGATGCCTTTCTTCCTTCTTGGTCAACCTATTTTCTGTTTACATTCCCTTTTGTCCCTCTGGTTCCAAGGAAACTAAAGAAGGATAAGATAACCATAACCCTCATAGCACCTGTCCGGGCAAGGCAGTACTTGTGCATGAACTTACAGCAATTTCTGATTTGACTGCCCATATCTCTATCCTCAAAACCAAGGCAAATCAGTGCACACAACCTACAATCTCTTCCCATCAAGCCATGGTTGATCTCTGGCTGAGCAGCAAAGAGAGAGCCTGCTCCCAAGAGGCTCAAACCATTCTAGTGAGCAGCAGAAAGGATTCCACCAGAACTACATATGGAGCCAATAGCAGATGTTCTCATCTGGACAGAATTTTATCAGTGATCACCATACTGTACAGAGATTATACACTTACCATACTACCTATTAAACCTGAAATCCTCTGGTCTTTCTATCAGTTCAGTGAGAGTCCGTTTAGCAGCCATTTCTGCAGTACTCCCAACAGTAGTTATTTATTATTAATAAAATTGTTGTTGTTATTATTATTACTTATTATTTTCACAGCCTTTGGTTTCTAGATGTTTGGAAAGGTCATACTCATATGTACCTCCCCCCAACACATTATCTAGTACCTTAATGGAACCTGAATTTAGTATTTTCTTGTTTTACTAGGTTCCCTCTTTGTGTCTTTGGCAACAACACCTCTACTACTAATTTAAATGAAAACAGCATTTCTAGTAGCAATTACCTCTGTGAGGAGGTTGTCATAGTTCCAAGAATTTCTAGTAGACTCTTGTATCACAGGATTCTACCCACTCCCCTTAATTTTATGCCAAAATTTGTTTCCACATTCCATCTCAACCAGCCTATTCATCTTCCTATACTCTTCCTGAAGACTCATTCTTCCAAGGCTGAATAGAAACTTCCATCCATGGATGTTCAGTGGGCTCTGGTATTTTACCTGAACCATACAGATCCTCTTCCAGACTGTTGCCTGCACTGAGAGCATTAAAGGGCAATCTGTTATAGCCCAGCATGTTTCACACTGGGTTTTGGACTGCATCAAACTCTGTTATGATCTAGAAAAGGTCTCTCTTCCACTGAGGATAACAACTCAATCCACTGCAATTCATTCCACTTTGCAAGCCTTCTTGAGCATCATTCTGAGAGTGGACGTTTGTAAGATTGTAACGTGGTCTTTGGTACATATCTTCTCCAGACACTATACTATTGCTCAGGCTTCCCAGGATGATAGCAGCTTTGGGAAATCTCTCTTCAAGAGGTCTAAAGTCCTTCCACCTGTATAGAAATAACTGGTGAGTCACTTGCGGCGGAATGTATATGTGCCCGATTGCCTGAAGCAGAAAAATAGTTACTTACACTGTTGTTCTTCAAGATGTGTTGTGCATGTATACATTCCATGAGCCTCCCACCTTCCCTGCTGCTTTGGTTAGCTTATTGGGAGTATGAAGGAAGTGAGAGGGAGGTGGTGACCAGACCCCTTTATATCCATATGCTGCCTACTGATATGACTGGCAAAAGTGTCTGACTTGAGTAAATTGGGTGCACATACACCTACAGTGGAATGTTTTATGAGTATAACACATCTAAAAGAACAATAGTTGATGTATAGATAACTGCTTTTCTGCACATGGCTTTGCAAATTCTCATCAATATACCTACAGTAATTCTCAAAGGATAGCAAACAGAATTCCTCTTATACCACCAAACAACAGAGAGAAAAAAAAAACATCCCATACACGTTATCCCAAAAATGAAAGATGTTCTGGGAGTTGTGAATGAATCTCCCTGTGCAACAATGCAGCAGGAGTGGGAAGAACTCCCTTGCTCCGCTTCTCAGCAAGCCATCTTGAGCACTGACTTAGTGAAGCCCCATAAACCTTAGCACAGTTGCTAGGAAACTACAGAGAAGATCATCATAAATGTTGTGAATAGATTATTGAATAATCTCGCATCCATCCTTGTACCAGTGAAGTACTGTATTATGCTAAGATGATATACTGCTTCAGAGTTATTTTCAAGTGCAATGTTGAAATAACCACCGAATAAACATAAGAAAGAAGTGAAATCCGAGCACTGAAGAATATAATTTCACATTCAAAATATTTCTGTCCAAACACTGTAAATTCTATAAAACATTATCCACAGCACCCTACGAGACAAGCAGACTTCCCATCATGTATTGTGCATCTACTTTAACTTTTACAAGAACTATTCAAAGATTTAATGATATCACTGAAGTTATTTTGAATTTTTTATATCAGGAGCAGAATTGAATTTTTTTTATTTGGTGATCTGTCACCTTCTACCAAATATTAAATGACCAACAAGACTGTTTATTTTTTTAGGAAACAAAAGCAAAAACTTAAACCTTACAGTGGAAGTTAGGGGTACTCAAAAATTGCAGGACTGAGTCTTGGTTATGCATGTGACAGATTAATATATCAGTGCTTCAAGAGAAATGACTGAATAACTGGCTTCAAGTGAGCTAGACTTACTGGGCAAAATTATGCCAATAATTATACTTTTGCAAATCCATTGAGATCAAGTCAATGAAGAGTGAAAATATCTTGGGTTGTTCTTATGCCCACTGTGACATCAGGAGCTCAGCTAAAATCAGTGGCAGTGTCCAGCAATAGGCTCACAATCTGCACACCAATATACTTGTCCAGCTTCCTTTGAAGTCAATGGTAGCTGCATGCAGACTTTGAGAATTTGGATCTTAGTATTATGTAATTTTAATTCAGAGAAGGTATTTTGATCACAGCTGTGTTCTCATTTTGAACATATAGTGGCTCCAGATTATGATTTCATATGACAGTTGGCACTTCAAATAGCACTATTTTCTGGGAGAACCTGAAGACTGAAAAGTTTCACATCACCTTTCAGAAAAGCTGATGTTTATATGTTGTCTCTATAGCAGCTAATCATAGTTACTTCTTTGCTACCAGCTGACAAACCTGATTTGTAAATTGTGAGACAGCTCTTTTTCACAAGTTTAACAAAAATAAATACAAACATTTTAGTTTTGAGTATTTGGAAGAAAGCTGCATTCTACTTTGTCAATAAATGGGGTTAGACAGAGGGAGCACGGGTATTTTTATTACAGTAAACTTGAGAGACACAATTCCAATGAGGATTTTTTAAATTTTCTTTTCCTATATTCTGATTCTACTTAAGCTACTCTTTGCAGCTTTGGTCTGTAGCATGTGTGTCACAGTCAGTTCTAATTACGTAAGCAGTTCCTCCACTTTAGGTTTCTTGATTTATCTAAATATTAATCTTCTTTTATATATAATATTGCATCACATCTAATTACATTACCTTCCCACTCAATCCTTATAAAGTCACAGTAGACCGCCTGTGGAATTCATTAATATTTTAGAATCCATTTATGCAGTTTTGCAGCTGATTTTACTTGTAAAAAGTTTGGACTATAATATTTTTTCTCTTTATTAAAATCCATTTATAATATCATGTTAACTCACTACTATACTCATTCAAAGACCGTATAAACCAAAAATATGTGGCCACATAATATCTGCAATTAAAAATATATACAGTATCATCATAAAAAAGCAAATCAAAAATTGCCAACAATTACCACACCAACATTGGAGGTAACAGTTTTTTATGTACTTTGAATAAGAAATTTGGTATCTTATATGAATGTCTGGTAGCTGTTGTAAATGCTACCTTTTTAATGGCAGCCAGTTATTCTTATGTGTGATATATACTGTATCACTGAAAAGAATTCCAGTTATAAAAGCGAGATGTGACTTATCCACCAAACAATATTATACCAATTTATACTTATGAGAAATTGCCTGAGCCACAGTGTAGAGATCCTGTACAGTTACTGAAGCATAACCTGGGTGTTTCTCTCAATTATGCAGTTCTTACACTTTGATCAGTTCTAGGTGTATCATATGTATAAACACTGACAATTTCTCTAAATATACAATACATGTATTCCAGCATTATGATTGGGTGGTACACATTATTAGCTAGGGTGTGAGGTGTTGCCTAATCAATACCTGTAATGTGACTATGAAATTCTCTCTACTCTGATTTGACAATATAACCCCTACGCTCTGATTAGCTCTTTTAAAATTTTCAACCTGTTTTGTCAGCAACAGATGCTGCCTCAGCCTTTCCTACCCTATGGCTAAAGCAGAAAACAACAACTCATAATGTTGCATTAAAGTGAAGGAAAAATAATATTCCCCTCTCTGAAAAAGCCTGTCAGATTGCTGACAGAGATTGTTGTGTTTCCCCCACCTTCAATATTTAAAAGCATTAACTCATTTCCCTCATTCCAGCCCAGTTCTGATGCCACTGAAGTCAGTGGACATTTTGCTATGGGCTGCATTACAATCCAGAATAGTTTATTTCTCTTGTCCATCTCCTTCCCCAGAGGCCTGTAAGGCAACTGTACCCACAATAGCTGTCAGATTTGTGTTCATATCATTTATGTTGAGAAAACCTTATCTCATCCATAATTCAGTTAAAAACTAAATATATCTCCGTTCTTCTGGGGAGAGCTTTACTGAGTTGCGGGAAGGAAAGGAACAAGTCGTGGAAAATACATAACATTGACAGGAGAAGAAAGTCTTGGAGTGGAGATAAGATGATGAGGAATGAAAGGATCGAACAAGTTTTAAAAATTTCCAATAAGTAATTTACCTTTCAGCAGGTTGATGATCCAATTTGGTTTGCGTAGTTCCCTCCTGTCCCCCCTCTCATTCATATACAGTTTGAATACACAGATAAAATAGTCAGCCTAAAAATTAGCGAGGCAGATCCTTGGCTGGTATAAACTAACATAGCTTTGTTTATTTAAATGGAGCTGTGTCAATTTACACCAGCAGAGGAGCTGGCCCAGGAATTATAGGGTACTTTTAAAAATTCAATATTAATAAAATCTTGGCACATAAACGCTTCAGCCTTAGGCCTCAGGCATTTACTATAAAAACTGTCTCATGGTTGATATACTGGTCTTGTGACTTGCGAACAGGGCAAAAATCTTTGGATGAGATTTTTTGGGGGAGAAAAACAATTCAGATTTGGGTAGATCAAAACATTTTGTAAATTTGTGTCCATTTCTGTGACTTGTTTCAGTCAGAATGAAAAAAAAAAGACTTTTGGAAATGTCTAAACAAACCATTAAACATTAACAAAACAATATATTCCATTGTTTGCAGTGTTTTTGTAGTCATTTTGTTCTCAGGCTATTAGAGGTGAGGTAATATCATTTACTGAACAAATTTAAGTTCCAAGACTCATCTTTTGAAGGTATTATACAGGTTTCCTTTGAGGATGAAGAGTAAGAGATTTTTTTCAGAAACTTCACAACATTAACAACCTCTCTCAGAACACTATTCTTGCCACCATTGATGTCACCCCCCCAACAGCAATATCCCTCATAATGACAGAATAGGAGCCTTTCTGAAACATGTACAAGACAATGGACAACACTGAAATATCCACCTAAACACATCATGAAACTCAACCACTTATTTCTTACCTACAGCAACTTCATGTCACAATCAATAACAACTTCACATTTAATAACAAATATTTTGTTCAAACCATGGGAACAGCTATGACTACTAGGATGGCTCTCCAATATGCCAACCTCTTTGTAGGTAACCTCAAGAGAGAGTTTCTGGAAAAATGCACCATTGAACCATAGAATATCCTAAGATACATCAACTGAATTTTCATTTTCTGGAAAGATGACCTGAACTCCCTCATAGATTTCCACCACAACTTCAACAACCACCACCCACCCATCAAAGAATACTCCCACACCAGCCTCAACTTCCTGGACACCACAATCAGCTTCAACCCTGGTACCCTACAGACAACTATATACAAGAAACCTACAGAGCAGCACAATTATCCTCACAGACCCAGTAACCACCCCAAACATATCAAGAAATCTGTTATCTACAGTCAGGCACTCAAATACAACAGAATATATCCAAGGAGAACGTCCAGGTTACACACCTTAACACACTTAAAGCCAACTTTATCAAGCAAGGACACTCCACCAGAAAAGTAGATTGCATCATGGATTGAATCATACAAATACCCTGAGAAAGCCTGCTTCAATATAGCAGAAATAAAGCTCTGACCACACACACTTACTTGTCACCTACCAGCAGAGATTGGAACCCATACAGGGTATCATTAAACAGTTATAATCCATACTTGATGGGGACCCCATACTGAAAGAAAGCTTTCCTGAACCCCCTCTTCTGGCATTCAAACAACCCCCCCCCAGAAGCAAGCTCCCCACAGACCAGGACACACCAACTCAAAGCACTACCAGACCCTCCTAGAACAACAGATCCAAAATCTGAAAACTATATCTCCACTGCTACAATGATATTCCCACATCATACTTTTCAAGATCCATGGTTCCTACGCATGCCTATCACAATATGTGGTGTACCTCACCTAGTGCATTAAATGCCCCAGTAACAACTATGTGGGTGAAAAGAGACACTTACTACCCTGTTGAATGAACTTATACAGAAAAGTGGTAAAACACGGAAACACCATATCACCCATGAGCACACATTTTTTCACAGAACAATTACTCCATATCCGACCTCTCTGTTCCTAGCCTCAAAACATACCTGCACAACACCTGCAAAATATGAGCCTGGGAACTTAAGTTCCGAATTCTGCTAGACATCAAAATCATGGATTCAATAGAGACACTGGTTTTATGGCTCATTGCAAAATCTGTAACCCATGAACTCTCATTTGTTCTGCAACTGTGCTGGTGCTAACTCATTGGAAGAGAGTATTTAAGGTGAAGTGAGCAGTTAACTCCTTATCCGTTCCATCATATATTTAGCTGTGAAGCTCTGAGTACCTTTCCCATGTCCGAAGTAGATCTTGGAGTAAGCTAGTTAGCTATATCACTTTTCACTGCCAGCAGCTGGTCTAATAAAATATATTACCTCACCACCTTGTCCCTCTGTTATCAGTACACAACATTTCAATTTTTCAGAACAGATTCAGAAGGGGTTTTAAGCATTATTCACAAAACCAGAGGGAGTTTTTACTGCCACCCTTATACTTAATACCCCAGTAGTTAGAGCACTTCCATAGGATTTGAGAGACCCAGGTTTGAAGTAGGAACTTGAACCCTTGTGCTCTCCTCTAGCTGAGAACCCTAACCAGTAGACTATTCTGGCATGAGTCTCTCTGAATATCTCCTGTTGAAGCTGTTCCACTTTTTATAACTACTGAAATATTCATTGGCGCAGGAACTGAAATCCAGGGTCCTCCCTCCCAAGTGAGGGCCCTCACTACCAAGCTATAGTATTTCTCATTCTCCCTCTCGCCCACTGACTATTCAAGTATGTTATGTAAAGTGGAACAGCTTCAACAGGAGACATTCAGAGAGACCTATCCCAGAATACATGATAACCTAGTGAGTAAGGCATTAATTTGGGAGGGGAGGCACCCATATCCCAATTCCAATGACAGAGTGGAACAGCTTCAACAGGAGAGACTGAGGGAGACCTACAACAGAATATCCCATAGCTTAACACGCTTAAGTGGGAATGGGGAAACACATGTTCTGGTCTGCTCCACATCAGGCACAGTAGAGGTCTCCCACTTGCTAGGCAAATGCCCTAAGCACTGGGCTCACTGTAATAATTCTGTAGCTATAAATCTAGCTCTTCATTTCCTTTGCTTGTATTAAAATGATCCAAAATAAAACATGCTGTTCAACCCAAAATGATTTTTCCAATGTTTAGATTTGCCAAAAATTCCATAAACATTTTTCAGAACTGCCAGTAAACTGAATAATCAGTTATTTGCCCAGTCCTGCTCAGAAGATGCGTATGGGGAAGTGCAATTAAGCTGTGAACTCTGTGATATTGAGCAAGTCACAGTCTGTATCTAAGTTTGCCATTGTAGCCTTATTGATGGATTGGTGTATTGATTTTGATAATATTTTAGACCACAGTGGTCAACAAAGGTTTGGCCTTCTGCGGTCTACAGCTGCAGAACTATGATCAATGTTATTAAAATGAGAGACCCTAGAAGAGCATGAGAAACAACTGCAATTTATCACAAGTCCCTTTATTAAATTCACTAGACAGGTAAACAATCCCAGAAACACTAAAATACAATAGAAACTAGACACAAAGAGCATAAAGTGTTTAGCCTTATGCCTGGCATCATTTACATCTTACATTTCATATCTTCTGCTGGGAGACCCTGAAATGTCACTCTTTTTCCTCCTCCTCCACCTCATCACCACCCGTGGTTGTCATCCTGGCATCTCTGCCCAAGGATACAGGCTGGCCAACACGTTTTATTGTTTACGCCTACTAAGACTCATACATATATATAATCCTTTTTCCTTATTTGCATTGCCACACCCCATGCATTTTAGGGTGTCCCATTTCTCATAGGCTACCCGCTTTGTTTTCCTTTGTCTCATTAACATCTATGTTAATGAGTTACCATAGCAAATTGAGGTTATTACAGAATCCCCAAAAATGTTGCTATTAGGCATGTTGTGGTATGAACTAGTACATTGTGGCATATTTTCCAGTCTACTGCTGCATAGTTTCCATCAGAACTTAACACATCTTGTACTATAATCTCACACTTTACTGGTACATGGTTATCTCTCGGTCAACTAGTCCCGCTAACCTTTTTCTGACTTGAGGCCTTCTGTAGCCAAGCTACATATCTTACAGACCTAAGGTCTGTAGGCCTTGCTTTACAACCTTCTCTTAGTAATATATCTAATACACATTCATCAGTGATACATACTTATTCCTATACCTCTGCAATGTAATCCTATTTATACTTTACCACTTAAATCTACAACTCAAATCTAATCTATTACCCATACATTACATAATTATATAAATACATTATTAGCTGCAACATGTCACAGAACAAGAGGATATTCATTCTTTCCTATCAGAAAAAGGAATTATGAGGATAAATTAATTAAGTCAAGTGATCAGATACTATGTTGATGAGCATCATTGAAAAGTCTGTAAGTAAACCTTCATCTCTGCTGTTTATGGAAACCAGCATATAGTTGTCAGATCTAGTCAATATTTTCCAAAACTTTAAATCTAAATGAAAACCACAAAAGTATTTTTGATGCAATATGCATTTTTCCTCCATGTTTTTAACCGGATGATAGAGGTATTTCCTTGGAAACAGAAAGGGAGTGTGAAGCTCTCATTAAAACACAGTAAAACTTTTAAATGAGTACCGTTCTAAAGGACTATGACCTGGAGTGCTGTATGGCTCAGGAAACCAGCAAAATACTTGTTTAAAAATGACTTTAATAATAGAATCTTGTCAGAATGGTAGCCTTGCGGAATGAAGTATTGCCTTTCTTCAGAGCAGAGGTGCCATATAGACAGCTGTAATGCAAGTTTCCGTACATTACCCCACTAAAGAGCCTGAACCCTGCTCTGGAGAACCCACCTAGAGAAACGAAAAGGTAGCATGATCTTCATGCCCATTTGGTCTTTGACCTCTTTGCTAAGACTGCCAGCAAAGATGCCAGGTCAGATAGGACAGTGATACGTATATGGACTCCTGACTCACAGAAACTGTTCTGAGATCACTGATTTACTATGTGCATGTTGGTTCACCTTCCAAAACCCTAACAGTAGGTGGAGCTCTAGATTTCAGAGCAGCAATGTAACAGATGGAAGCTTGGATTTTCAAAGGAGCCTAAGAGAGACTCTCTTTGAATGTCAATGGGGGATTTGGGTACCAAACTCCCTTAGGCTTCTTTGAAGAATCCTAGGCAGAAAAACTGAATTTTTTTCCGACTGTGTCACAGAGAAAAAATCAAAGAGAAGTAAACATAAGAGCTTTTCACTTTGCATGTAGCTAGCCTGTTGTTTGAACCTGACCTCTCTCTGCAAGATATCAAGGAGTCTATAAGTTATCCTGTTTTACACCTTCATCTATAGTTGCCAGATGAATACATACTGAAGCACTTCTTCACAAATAGAAGGGGATTTTCCATCCATGAGCATATACCTTCCATAATAACATAATAGCTAATCCTAATAATTTTATAATGTTCTGATTTTGTCTTTTATACTATCATTCCATAATCTTCTCTTATCCTTCCCCTACCTCACAGTTCCTTTTTCTCTGCTTCCCCCAAATACTTCCCCTATTTCTTTGTTAGTCTGTGAAATGGAGCATGCTTATGTATCCCTGTGGAATATTCCTTGCTTCCCTCCACACACCCCCCAGCCAAGAGTAATCTATTGCTACATTATATGAATTCCATTATTTTTCCATTGTGTTAACTCCAAGTGCCTTAAGCAGAGTTTTCATGTCATGGGACAAAAATGGTTAGAGTTTGTGAAAGTGAACTTATTATCGAGGCTATATATCTATAATGTAATAGATTTCATAATCATTCAGGTATCTGAAAGATTTCCCAAGGAATTGTACAAGTTATGCCATTTTAATGAAACCCATCAAATCTAATGTTCATGGGAGAATAAACTGGATTCTATTTGGAACAATCAGTGGCAACAAACGCTGAAAGAATGACAAATTTTAAATGGATAACAGTTCAGGGATTTAAAAAATGATCTGGGCTTTAGCTTCCCTTATTACAGTTCCTCTGACCTCAATTCTTCCCCTTTATTTTCATCTTTTGAATCCTCTCAACCTTGTTGTGAGCTGCCTTCTGCCATTTTGAGATAGTTAAAATCCCACTGCAGATTTCTTCTTCGATTTTTTTAGTATCAGAGGGGTAGCCGTGTTAGTCTGGATCTGTAAAAGCAGCAAAGAGTCCTGTGGCACCTTATAGACTAACAGACGTTCTAGAGCATGAGCTTTCATGGGTGAATACCCACCTCGTCAGATGCATCTGACGAAGTGGGTATTCACCCACGAAAGCTCATGTTCCAAAACGTCTGTTAGTCTATAAGGTGCCATAGGACTCTTTGCTGATTTTTTTAGTATTTCCATTGTGGTAGCACCTAGAGGCCTCACAACCCAGTTGTCCTAGGCACTGTACAAACATATAGTAAGAGAAAGTCCATGATTGGGATGTGAGTAGTCTGACCAAATGCTCAGCACAAAAGTTACAAGTCAGGCCAGGTCACATGCCAGGGGGAAAACTAAGAGTCAGGTGTCAGGAGGCAAGCAGAGTCTGGTTACCAGGAAACGAACAGCAGGCAGCAGGAGCAGGTATTGCAGAGGAAGCATCCTGAGCTGTGAGAAGGAAGCTACATGTATAACTTCCTATTCCTGTGCTTAAAACTGGAAACCAGTTAGGACCCTAGGCTTCCACCAATCAGATCCCAGGATTGGAATCATGTGTCAGAGTTCAGCTGCTATTTTAGGGCTGTGGGTGGCAGGCTGGGACTGCCTAAATTGTAAAAGTCTTGTGGACCAGCATTCAAGATCTGTGGTCCCTGGCAGTGCCTCAAAAAACATGCAATTATTTGTAATAAGAGCCCCCATTTTATTATGAGGAACTGAAATATTGAGAGATTAAGTGATTTGCCCAAAGTCACAAAGAAGTGGAATAGCCAAGAATTGAACACAGATTTCCTGAGCTCTAGTCCAGTGCTTTAAATCCTAATAACATCTTTTATTTTTGTCTTGATTTGCTTTTCTTCATATTCATTTGATTTGTGAGTAACTGCATGTAAACAGAGGGGAAATGAAATTTCCACAAATACATCTCGTTCCACATACTCCCTTGAAACTTACAACACAGGCATTTTCCAGTGAGATGTAATATCTACAATCTCTAGAGCTACTATGGAACCAGGTATGAGCAATCTTCTCTATGCAGTGTCTAATAGTTGTTCAAGTTAAAAATCACTTCAAGTTTGCTTTCTCGAGACAGAGTTTTTGATGTTTCACTTTTGGATAGTGAACTATATCACACCCTGAGAATTAGCCTAACTTCTTTCCTGTTTCATATTTCATTTTAAGGCATGGGTTGCAAAGGATGACTAGATCTATGTAACTTGCTGGATGAAACAATATCTTTTGTTGGACCAATTTCTGTTGGTGAAAGACACAAGCTTTCTAACTATGCAAAGCTCTTCTTAGGGCTTTGGGAAAGGTACTCAGGGTATGTCAACACTTGAAATGTTACAGCATTACAGCTGCAACCTCTGCTTTGAGTCTAAAGACTGAGAGGTCTCCATAGCCTCCACAATACCTTCAAAATGCAAGCCTGGGAGCTTAAATTCATAATTTTGTTAGGTACTAAAAAAACCACAGTCTTAATAAAGACATAGGATTTACGGTTTATCACAGCAATCTGTAACCCCTTAACTCCGCTTTTTTGTCCTACGTCTGCAGAGGTGTTAATGGACCACTTCACCTTGAATGGTCCCTTACAATATGTGTAAACTGCTTATGTTAAGCAATCTGTTCCACCTGGAATTTAGCTGTGACATTCTGTGACACGGCTATACTAAAGCGTTTACAGCAGTGCAGCTGCACTGATGCAGCTACGCTGCTGTAAGCTCTGTAATAGCTCTGCTGTCGGCTTAACTACTCCAGCCCGCACGAATGACAGAAGCTATATTGGTAGCAGAAGCTCTCCTGCTGACATAGAGCTGTTTACACTGGTGCTTATGTTGGTGTAATTTATGTCACTCGGTTGTAATTTATTCACCCCTCTCCCTGAGCAGTATAAATTATGCCAACATAAACTGTAGTGTAGACATAGTCGGATCACCTTTCCCAGCCCTGATGAAGAGCTCTATGTAGCTCATAAGCTTGCCTCTTTCACCTACAGAAGTTAGTCCAATAAGAGATATTACCTCAACCACCTTGTCTCTCTGATAGTATGGGCCCAACGGGGCTACAACACTGCAAATAATTTGCTGGATGTAGATAGCCTTTGATACTATCGGAATTTCCATTGAATAATCTGGTGCATCAGTAGTTAAAATGGTTACTAGCACCAACTAATGGTAATGAATGCAGCTCTATTCAATATATCCTCTGTTTATGTACAATTTTTTTTAAAAGGTGCCATTCTTTTTCAGTTTATTTCAGAGTCTGCATGTTCTATCCTCAAAAGAGCTTGCACGAATATAAATAAGTAAAGTGGCATATCCTTAAAGGGGAAAAGTCTAGGGATTAATTTTGTCTCTGAACTAATGAAGAGAACATTATTCAATCAAAATTTCACACTCTATGCCTCAGACTAATATTTCACTGGCATCCACTGGAACTGGCTACATACAGGAGCTCAGATATTATAGAAGTAGTGAAAAAGAACACTGTTCAATTATTTTTCTTCCTACTATTTTCTTTTTTTCGAAATGAACCTGAAAAGAACTAAAAACACAGTATTGTGCCATGTTTAATACACCAAAATTTAAAACATTACTGAACAGGACTTACATTTACTATTCACTTCATGAAATCGGGCATATGTTCACATTTTTCTTTAACCAACCAGATTTTTCTGATAGTCTTAGTTAGATAGATAGACAGACAGACAATCGTAAAGTTGTACTATTTGCACTGTTGAACAATGGAATTTTGCATTCCGGTCCCTTGCTTCCCAGTTTTGCTGAGGTGTCTCTGGTTTTTTTGCATTTGAGATCTGATTCTGTTTCTCCAACGGTTGATTGTGTGCTGTAGAAAGGAAGACATTCATGTTATGCTAAAAAAAAGAAGTTGGAAATCCATCCCAAAGCCATTTGAAATGTTTGCTCAAGACTTACCTGTTTGATCAGGCTTTTAGCTGATTGCTGTATCTTGTTCAATGAATGCTTTATGCAGCCCCTGAGGATCCTTATGTGAAGAAATGGGGGATAGGTTGGCCCTTTCTATGGAGAAGTCTGCAGGACGTAAGGGCAGAGAGTCCAGGAACTCACAATGTTGTTCTTGCTGAGATTCCACGTTGTCACCTCCTGGCCCTATATCCTACCAGTTGGGAGTGGTTGGGGGGTGGGGGGAAGAGGATTCACGGTCTCTTGATCCCATGGAACCTGAAGTTAAGTGAGAAAGAAAGCCCAACTCTTTCCCAGATGCAAAAGTCCACAAAAAAACTGTCAATCCTCACTGTTCTAATGATTTTTCCTCAGCCTTTCTTATTTCTCAACCTCTGTGGGAAGCAAACATGAGATAGTGCTGCTTCAAGTGGCAATAACTTCTGAATGCATTTCCACTAGGAAATCTGTTGGGTAAGAAGGTTATCATACTGAAGAATGTGGCTGATCTCCTTGTGATGGGGCATTGGACCCACATAGGTATAGAAAGGGTTAATTTCAGCAGGATGCAGTGGAAATGAGTCCCAGAGAGGCTGTAAGAAGCAACCAATCAGGGCCCAGTGGGCTCACATAAAAGAAGCTGCAGGGCAGAGCAGAGGTCAATTGCTGCAGGGAGCCCAAGGGGTGAGGATTGTGTACCTAGCAGGCTGAAAGAAAGCTAGCACCACAGATAGGTCAGTTGCTGGCAGGGTCTGGGGGAGCAAGAGAGAGCTCCTGGCTGGTAGTAGGGATTGAGCAGCTAATAGCCCTGATACAGTGGCAAAAAAGGTGCTGGGGCCCTGGGGAAGTGGCCCAAGGGATCGTAGCAGTGGTGCAACAGGAGGCTGTTATCCATAGGGTCCCGGGGCTGGGATCCAAAGTACTGGGAAGGCCCAGGTCCCACCCTCCCCCACTCACCACTGGGGAGGTGGCATGATTATTAGTCTGAGATATTAACTCCCCGAAGTGGGGAACATGGATGGTGACATTGCCAGAAAGCTGAGTTGCGAAGAGGTTGCTACGGTTCCTGAGGCTGCGAGAGCAGTTGCAGGCAGATGCAATAACATTGTGCAAGCCATGCACAGGAGGTGCTGGCCTTGAGGTAATCCCTAGAGTGACTTGGAGGAGGCACCAGTCCAGTGGTGAGTGATGCGCCCCATCACACTCTTGTTCCGTGTTTGCCTTGGCCTGCCCCAAAATTCTATAGAGGCCCAGTTCTGGTGGAAGAAATTTACAGGCATTCCTAGGAGAAGGGAATGAAGCCATGTACTTACGTCTTTCACTGCTTTGTGTCCCTCACTGAAAAATGCTGGAGCTGAGTCCTCTCCACTTGTCAAAGGATAGGATACTACCTAGCCCCTCCCACTATATCCACATCTATATCTGTATCTATATCTATATATAATTCCTGAATTGTACATTATTTATCAGAATATTATTTCAGTTTAACATTTGAACATTGACATTTGAAACACAATATAGATACCACAACAGCTCTCAATGTAACTTTGAAGACACCTTAATATCTACAATAATTGAAACAGAAATGTAAATTCCTTCCAAAACTGTATTAAATACTACTTATAAATAAGTGAAACAGGAATCCTGATAATTCAATACACAGAATGGGTCAAAAAGAATCTATTTTCTACCTTAGAAAGTGATACAATCTGATATATTCCAATTTCCAATGTTTTCTGCTATAGTTGGCATTGATAAGATTGGCTTTTGCTAGAAAGTAGCAATGCAGTGCCTACACTGACACTGTATTGACCTGACTTTGAATCTAACTGTAAACACAAATGAAGCTTTACCTAGAATGGAATACAGTGAAGTGCCTACCATACTTACAGTGAAACATGAAGATAATTCTTCAAAAGAAGATGTCTGTTTCTGATCAACAGCCAAAGACCAACTGGCTTGAAGTCTAGTGGACAGATATGTGGACTGCAAAGAAGAAAGATTATTCTCGGTTGTCCTGCCATGATGGTAAGTTTTGATGTGTTATCTGTAGCAAAGGTTCATCTCTATCAGTATACAAGTATTAAGGCCTTTCCATAACAGTAGAATGGTATCCGTTTTCTGTTTCTCTTTATGAATATAGTCAAAAGTCCAAATTAACTTCTCTACATTCTCTAAAGAAAATAAAGGAATACAAGGATTCAAGTGCATGTAAGTTAGCAGTACAAATTTCAAATGAAGCCTCAATTTTTTTTAAAAAAAGATTGAAATATGAGAAAATCAGAGGTCGAAGCAACTATGAAAGTAATAAGAATGGCATATTACATTGCTAAAAATGACTGACCCTACTACAACTGTCCTGATTTGATTGAACTACGGATACTAAATAATGTACTTATTGGAATAGGTCTGCATTCACAGTTCAGTGCTATAAACATTATAGAGCATATCTCATCTGAAATGTGCTGAAAGGCATTTGCTCAGATAAGGAGAGTGAAGGAAAAATATCCATTACTATTGATGAATGAACTACTTTGAGCAATGAAACAACAGTTATGATCTATCTAATTTGTGAGACCTCAAAGGATGATGATCCTCACTTCATGTTTCTTGACCTGATTGAATCTGCAGATAAGACTACTTCAACTATTGTGGCCTGTGTGCAGAAATGCCTCAATAAGTACAATTTTGATGACAATTACCTCTAGAAATTTTGTGGCATTTGCAAGTGAAGTTGCTAATGTTATGCTTTGCAAGAAATTTGATGCAGCTAGCTATATTGTGAAGAACTACTCAAACATTATAGTGTGGCACTATTTGAACCACAGGTTAGAATTTCTTCATTTATCACAACAGCAATTGTTAACAGATGTAAATCACTTTGAAATCTTCTTTGACAAACTGTATACACTTTATAGCCATTCACCTAAATTCAAGGAAGAACTAAAACAATGTGCCAAAGATGTGGATGAGTAGCTAAGAAATATTGGACTTGTTTTTAGAATCCATTAGTTCATATTGCACCATCTCTACTGTCTGAGATCGTTTTTAGTCATTGTGACTTCACTTTGAGGCTGCATCTCATGACATGCAAAGGGACAACAAAGAGCAGTCTGTTTCTTGGGCTATTGAAAAGAATTCAGTCATTTAAATTCTTGATTGATCTTGGCATAATGTATGTCGCATTGTTTGAGCTGTCATGTCTTTATGAACTGCTTCAGCATCAAGGTGCTTTGGTGATGTATGGAGATAAATTGATGTACAATACCATCCACATTCTGGATTCTATGAAAGAAAAACTCAGCACAAAGATGCTTGAGGCCAATGTGCAGCTAAAGTATGGAAGTCCAAGACCATCACACTGAAAACAATCTTGTAAAAATGAATGGGAAAACAATTTCTGCAATTTCTGGGGCAATAAAATGAATGCCTGTTTATGCTGCCCTATCTCATCAAATTATACAAATGATGGCATTAATACAAAGGAAGAGTCAATATGCCAAACTGTTGAAGCAGTTCTTCATTGCTGACAAAGAGAAATGGCCACTACATATGATTCCTGGATGCAGTGGGACAAATGTGCAAATGGTTTGGTTTACTAGCATTGAGAATTATTGATGTCTATTGTGACTTTGTAGATGATAGAATTTCAACTCAAATTCAAGATCTTGGTCCTTATTTTCATGGTGCTCTATGACCTGGGACCAGAGTATCTAAAAGACTGCCTAAAGCTCCAGGATGAAGTCAGTGGTCAACAACTATGCTCTTCTTGCACCATGGAACTCTCTGACAAAAGGATAAAGCCCATCTGTGCACAAAACTAGAATTTTCTTGATGCTCAATCTGAAACTAGAATGAACTCCTCCAAGAGCTAAGGACCATCCCAAACCTCACCAACTTCTGTTCCGAGTGCACAGTGCATTTCCTTAACCTTGCCTCTCTAATATGAGCACATATCAGTGTGTGGGTGTTTAAACTCTATCAAAACAAGACACTCCACTGCACTTGCTTCATATTAATTCCATTGCGTAATGCACTTCTGGTAGGTGCTGAGGTACTATGATGATGAGCGTGATATAACAACCTATATTCAACAGAACTCAAGTCAGGTAATGACTTAAAATTGCCTTGTCTTCACACACAAATGACACAAGCCTGATAGTGCAGAAAAGTGGAAGGTGAAGAACAATGATCAAGACTGGGAGAATTGATATACAGCCACCAAGTAGCAGGAATATGCCAAAGATAGGAAAACCTATCTAAGCACCTGGTTTATATCCTGAGGATTGTACGTAAGTCAATGTCTCCTCTGACATGCTCATTCTCTACCCATATGGCGGCCATTTTTACTTTTCCACATTTGAGAGTAAGGGACCAGTCAAACTGTCTGGAATCCTTGTACCATGATTATCCCTGTGATAGGCTGGAAGTTGTTTGCTGAAATTCCCTAGTCTATTAGTAAGCCTGCCCTGTAGCATCCCCTGCTGACCGAGTGTGGTGCTCCAGAAACTCTCTGCCTTAATTTCCCTTCCCCCAGGGCTTCTTAAAGTCAAAAGAGTGTAAATTAGCCCGGTGGGTTTCTATTTTATTAAAGCCAAATAAACTTGAAATAAAGTCCTTCCCCCTTGGGTTCAAATGGGTTGCACAACGTTCCTCCTTGGGGCCTCTGTTCTTCTTGGAGCTCCTCTCCCTCAGGAAAGCTTTTCTCTGTGAGCACCCCCAACAACTGAGCAATGATGGCCTTTTTATCAGGCTTAGATGATTGTTTTTCTACCAGCTGCCTAGATGGGCTCATTCCCTTTAAGGTAGCATGTCCTCCGTAGCCTGGGCCCAGACACCCCTTAAAGAGACCAAGAATGCTGTGACAGTATCCCACTGGGAAAGTGCTAAATGGATTTTGCTGATTCACTGAGACAAGTGGCTCATTACCCCATCTGAATATAAAACAGGTTTGAGGCATGCTTCAGAAAGACAGGGAGGATCTAGGGTGTGGGCTGAATAGTCCCAGTGTAGGATCACTACCAGCAGCCAAAGAAATTGTGAGTTAAAATGTATGTTGCAGTATTAATTAGTGTTAATAAAAACCAAAGTCTAGCATGAGTGGGAGTTTAAACTCTACATGTGTGAGGACTGTATTTGAGAAATGATACCTTCTCACAAGCCCCAACTGTTGGCTTGCCTACAAGAAGCAAGTGAGCCATGAAGTGGTTAGCATCATCAACAAATAAATAGCAAATCTCTTGTCCACAGGAATTGTAGTTCACATACAGGTAGACTGGCTCTTTAATGTCAGGCCAAATTCCTCACAAAATAATAAAATCATAGCCTACATTATTGAGATATTCCCTTTAGAAAGTACCTTCCATTACGATCCTCAAAGCTTCCTTTTCCCACCAATGCTTTGAGTAACTTTTGGTCATAATACTGCAACCCACCTGTGATTAGGCACAGGTAATGCCCCAAAATCTTGGGCCTCTTAATTGGGCAGAGCTAAATATCAGTGCCATCTCTTCAACTGTTATTCAGCAAAGTACTTAAGCAGGTGCTTAAGTCCATCCCTCTTCTTAGCACTGAAGCACATGCTTTAAATATATGTTTACAGCCCATTAAAGTCAATGAAACTTAAATACGTATTTTACTTTAAACATAGGCTTTCCTGAAAAGGGACGGTTGGCTGAATCAGGTCCTCCATGAGAAAAGACTTCATGATCACATATCAATCACCTTGCCATCAATCCAGGGCAAAATAATGGGACAGTAAATTTGGGGCTCTCTAAGAAAAGAATTAGAGTCTAAAATTATAATTAATGCCAATCAATATGGTTTCATGGAGAGCAGACTCCTATTTTTATTTTATTGTGACAAGATTTCAGACCTGGCTAATAAAGGCATTTAACGTGGTATTATACATTTGCACTATATGGAAAAAACAGGGCACACATTAGCTCACTGACAAGTCTCAAAATGTAGTTGTTAATGGGGAGATATCAATGAGTGGAGTTATTACAAGCAGGGTCCTCAAATAATCAATTCTTGGTCCAATACTATTCAATATTTTTATCAATGATCTAGATGATGATATAAAACCTTTGCTGGCAAAGTCTTCAGATGAAATAAAGTTTGGTGGGATAATAAATAATGAGGACAAGATACTGTTAGAGTGACCTGAATTACCTGGCTAACAGTCGCAATCCAACAAGCAGGGTTTTACAGCCAAATGCAAGGTAACAAAGAATGCAGACTATGCTTACAGGATAGGAGACTGTCTTGGAAAACAGCAAGTCAGAGAAGGACTTAGGTCTCTTGATAGATACCTGCACCAAAAGGAGTTAATGTGATCCATGGCTATATAAAAAGAGGGACTATGGAGTAGAAGTCGGGAAGTTTTGCCTTGACACAGCATTGCTGAGACCTCTACTAAAATACTGTGCCCAGCTCTGGCATCCACACTTCAAGAAAAATGTGGAAATACTGGAGAGAATTCAAAGGAAGGGCACAAAAATGATCCGGGGTTGAAAAACAAGCCATATAATATGAGGCTTTGTCCAGCCAGCTTACTGAAGAAAAGGTTGATCATTGTGTGTAGCTGCTTACCCAGGGAAAAAGATATCTAATAGCTGGGAGAGGGAGACCTGGGTATCTTTCATTCCTGCACACAAAGGCATAGCTAACAAGATATAATGATTGGAAGTTGAACAAATTCAGCTTTGAAATAAGACACAGTAAGGATAATTAATAATAGAACAGCTCACCAGGCAGTTGGTTGACTCATCATTGCTTGTAGTCTTTACAATGAGATTAGATACAGTATCTTTCTAAAAGACATGTTTTAGTCCAGCTTTTAGGAGAAATTCTATGCCTTGTGTATACAAGAGAGGTCAGAGTAGATGATCACAGCTATCCCTTTTGGCCTTAGAATCTATGAATCATCTGCCAGCTTCGCTTCATTTTCATGCAGCCTGGTGCCCTTCTGTTTCATAGACTCATAGAAATGTAGGTGTGGAATTGACTTCAGGAGATCATCTAGTCAAGGCCCCCCATGCTGAGGCAGGACCAAGTATACCTAGAGAATTCCTGATGGGTGTTTGTCTAACCTGTCATTGAAAATCTCCAATGATGGGGTTTCCGTAACCTCATCTGAGAACCTAATCCATTACTTAACTCTCCTTACATTAGAAAGTTTTTCAATTCATTATATAGCAAAAACTGCCAGTTCTGGTAATTTTTAACATTTAAAGTTCTCCTAATTGATCTTTAAGAATACTTTATCAAGCTTTTAAATAGCAGTGAGATGATTTAACATGGCTGGTATATGGTGGTCATAATAGCAGCAAGGGAGAAGTCCTGTACGCTTAGGCTGGATTTTTAATAATCTGCATATTTGGCTCAGTAAAAGAGCCTTCTTTGTGAAAACTTGGTTAAAAAACATAAATCAAGCATTTGATTTTCCTTTACATTTTCTTCAAGTCATTTTCTGTTGCCTACATATTCGAGTGCTTCTTTTAAGCATGGTATAGTGAACTGTCCAACAATACTTACCCCTTTATTTATTTATTCAGTTTTAATTTGTGATATGCCATGTGAAGGCCTACAGTTTCCCACCTTTAACCATACCCACTATACTACTACAACATGGTTTTTAGAATAATTGTTAATGTTCTATGTGGAGAGTTATTTTCATGTGTTAAATTATTTAGAGGGAGACTTTTCAAGGCACAAATGGCAGTTAAATCTCCCCCCTTAATGCACATGTTTTTTCCATCCCAGGGGTTCCCTGAAGCACCTCCTGGAACATCTTCATACCCTCTTCCCCATATCAAGCAGATGATCTTTTCACTTGAGAAGGACTAGATAAGCCTCTTGGCATCATTGGTGCTGCTTCGTAGGTCACTAGACAGAAATAAGAGGAGCACAGGCTAGCCAGCATTCTACTCTCTAGCCTTTTCTCAGGGCCACACTCCCAGTGCTTGTTCTGAGTGTCTCCTTGGCCTTTTGCTTAGTGTTTCACACACAACCTCTTCCACCAATCAATGCCCAGCCCAAGTGTTTCTATATGTTTCCCTAGGGAGCCCCCTTGGGATACATCATTCAGCTGCTATGCAAGCTTTGCCAATTGCCCGCACTAAAGGTGGCACTCCTATTGTTTCAACTTACTGGGTTCCATTAGGAAGTTCAATTGCTTTTTACACGTATCCTGAACAAAAAGCAGCCGTTACATCTACCAGCTTCAACAAAATTAACCAAACCCATAAAACAGTGTTCTATTGTATTTCTGGGGTGTATAATCTACTTTTCTAAGCATAGGTTATGCATAAGTTTCATCCATTTTTATAGTTTCTGTATTCATCTTGGGAGTTTGCACGTGATCATCTTCACTTTCACACAACTGCTTGGTAGACTATCTGCATTTAACAGTGCTTTACATTCAATTTACTGAAATTTGATGTTCAGTCAAATAATGTTTTGCACATACAATATATGGATACTTATCCAAAAGATTCTCAGAGTTTTCTACAAACTATAAGCCTGATCCTGCTAACCCTCCTCATAACTCCCTTAATGGCTGCTCTGCACACAAGATATTAAAGTGTTCTTTATCTATAGAAACATTTACTCTGTTCTAAGCCAGGATTCTCTGAGCAGCTATAAATAGGATTGTTCCATATTCCTCACTAAATGAGAAAATCCATACCTATTTAAAGAGACATATCAGCAAATTATTGTATTGAGAGATGGAGAGACCACTGGAAAAACATTTGCTGTTTCATAATCAAGATATTTAATATGTTCTCGAATTACAAAAGGGATGCTCTTAATCCCAGATAAGCTGTGTTTTCAAAGCATTAGCCAGTATGGCTGAAGGAACAAATAAAGCCACAAAGCCCCATGGGAAGAGATTCATATACTAACCAAACATGATCAGCATATTTCCCTTTCTACTCAAACAAGCTCTTGTATTTGAGCAGTCAGATACAAAACCAGCTTACTGAGTTCAACAGTTTTAGAAGGCTTCTGTCATCTGCAGCCGAGAGTCTGTCAGGTTTGTATTCACAAGTTCATGGGCTGGGAATTCAATATGTACCTTAATGGTAGATGACTAGAATGACTTGTAGCTTCATCTTACTTGTGGCAAAGTGGAATTATGGTTCTGAACAACAGACCATAAAATATTTTACTCCATGATCAATGAGTGTCATTTTCCCTGAGGAACAGCATGATAAGTCAGTGCTTTAAATTATCATTTTGTGAATTCACATAAACTGGCACTGCAGTCTCCGACCTAACTTTAATTGAAATGGTCTCAAAGATCCTGGCAGCACTACTGCATGACTGTGTGTAAAATAACACTTGTAAAATATAAATGTTTACAGTATAATCACACCTGTACAGAGGAGAAATCTTTGCCCCATTGGATGTGTCTACATTGGAGCTGGGATTATGCCTGCCAGCCTTGGTAGCCTTGCATTAGCTCTGCTCAAATTACCAAGCTAAAAAAACCCAGCCTTGTAGACATAGAAACATAGGCAACTCTTGTTAGCCACCTGAGCTAGGACCCAGGGAGTAAGGAGGGCTTAGGCTTGGGTGGCTAGCCCAAGTCACCACCTGTTCCACACTGTCCAAACTGCAATTTTTACTTCACTAAGATGATCTTCGCTAGCATGAGTCTGTCTATCTGGGCTGGGAAGCATGGTCCCAGCTACTGTTTAGACATACCCATTGAAGTCAGGGGGAGTTTTGCCATTGACTTTAATGGGGCCAGAATTTCACCTAGTGTCTCTTAAAGTAAATCTCATTAAGCTCAGCAGTAAAGTAAAATTCTAGAAGGTAAAGAAAATTATAGGAGGGAGATAACTCAAAGTCATATGAATATAATCAGGTAAAAGTCTAGCTAAACCCTGCATTCAGACACCAGCTAGTCCACCTAGAAAAATCAAAACATCCTTGAATGTCAATGAAAAAAGATGGGCTTTGTAACCTGCCAATATATTGGTCAAACTCTGGTGGACCAGAAGGAAAACAAATTCCAGAGTCAGTACCCCCACAATGGGGGAGAAAAACTTCCCTTTCTCCTGAAATTGAGGGGATCTCACTTGAGAATGTCTGCTGATAGTAACTGTGACAATATAAGGAGCAAAGAATCCTGTGGCACTTTATAGACTAACAGACGTTTTGGAGCATGAGCTTTCGTGGGTGAATACCCACTTCCTCAGATGCATGTAGTGGAAATTTCCAGGGGCAGGTATATATATGCAAGCAAGCTGGAGATAACGAGGCTAGTTGAATCAGGGAGGATGAGGCCCTGTTCTAGCAGTTGCGGTGTGAAAACCAAGGGAGGAGAAACCAGTTTTGTAGTTGGCAAGCCATTCACAGTCTTTGTTTAATCCTGAGCTGGTGGTGCCAAATTTGCAGATGAACTGAAGCTCAGCAGTTTCTCTTTGAAGTCTGGTCCTGAAGTTTTTTTGCTGCAGGATGGCCACCATAAGATCTGCTATAGTGTGGCCGGGAAGGTTGAAGTGTTCTCCTACAGGTTTTTGTATATTGCCATTCCTAATATCTGATTTGTGTCCATTTATCCTTTTCCGTAGAGACTGTCCAGTTTGGCCGATGTACATAGCAGAGGGCCATTGCTGGCATATGATGGCATATATTACATTGGTGGACGTGCAGGTGAATGAACCGGTGATGGTGTGGCTGATCTGGTTAGGTCCTGTGATGGTGTCGCTGGTGTAGATATGTGGGCAGAGTTGGCATCGAGGTTTGTTGCATGGATTGGTTCCTGAGCTAGAGTTACTATGCGGTGTACAGTTACTGGTGAGAATATGTTTCAGGTTGTCAGATTGTCTGTGGGCGAGGACTGGCCTGCCACCCAAGGCCTGTGAAAGTGTGGGATCATTGTCCAGGATGGGTTGTAGATCCCTGATGATGCGTTGGAGGGGTTTTAGCTGGGGACTGTATGTGATGGCCAGTGGAGTCCTGTTGGTTTCTTTCCAGGGTTTGTCTTGCAGTAGGAGGCTTCTGGGTACACCTCTGGCTCTGTTGATCTGTTTCCTTATTTCCTTGTGCGGGTATTGTAGTTTTGAGAATGCTTGGTGGAGATTTTGTAGGTGTTGGTCTGTGTCTGAGAGGTTAGAGCAGATGCGGTTGTACCTCAGTGCTTGACTGTAGGCAATGGATCGTGTGATGTGCCCGGGATGGAAGCTGGAGGCATGAAGGTAGGCATAGCAGTCGGTAGGTTTTCGGTATAGGGTGGTGTTAATGTGACCATCACTTATTTCATAGTGTGACAATACAGCATGAGACAACAGGAAGTATCTCAGATAAGATCTCAGACTGTGTAGGGCTGTTTATATTAACACCAACGCATTCAACTTTTTCCAGAAACGCGGGGAAACTTTGCAGTACTTGGATTACCCGTGCTCTGTGTTCTGTGCATTCTGCACCACTCATTAGATAGATGGCTGCATTCTACACTAGTTTGAGTTTCCAAGGGTTCGCATTGTGTAGATCCATCTGCAACATACCAGAACAGCTTAGTTTTGAAATGACAGATGTGGATGATGCAATCAATGTCTTCATCTGACATGATAGGTCAGAATCTCTCAGCTAGATTGAAATGAGAAAATGTGTTTCTTTGGCTACAGCAGCTACATGGTTTTTCAAGGACAGCGCCAGATATAATAAGATGTCAAGATTGTGAAACTGAGTCATCAATGATGGACATACTGCAAGCAGGGGTACAGATATCACTCTTGCCAATTGTCTGGTTACTTTCTGCCAAATCACTTCAGTCTTGTCTGTCTCAGTTTCAGCCAGCACTTCCTCACTGCTGGATTTTCGTTATTCCTTTCACTTTACCAGTCAGGTCCAATATGATGAATATGTAAAATTGGTATTATCAATATAACTAATACACTGCAGTCCCTGTTTCCTCACTAGCTCTCCTCACACCAAAATAGTAAGGCATATGGTTCAAACTTATTTACAGTCAAATATCACTAAGTGGCTATATTAGAATAACCTGAAAACAAGGTAGTCTCCTGTACATATCAATGGACATGCTCTGGCATCTCTTAACTAATCAAGAATATTGTTTTGGCTATTCTTATAAAGTCTGAAAATTGTGACACAATGATAAAGATTATCAGCCTGAGCCTGTAAAACACACAGTATTCACAACATTTAAAAAATGTAGTTTTGAAGAGTTCTTTGTGAGAGAAGCATTTGTAACATAAAATGTGCATCTCACTCACAGAGCTGGAATAGATGCATATTGGTTTGTCCCATTAGAATGATTTATAATTCTTTCAGGAAGTCTTCTTCACAGTCTATTGCAGTAATCCGACATGAGGAGATAAAGGCATGGATGAAAGTTTTGGCATAGTTATAGTATAACTGGCACAGTTGAGTTATGAGTCTTAATGTGATTTTGTAAGAGCTCTTAGCAAGGTTATAGACCATGTAGAAATGTCCCCTCCTATTCTTGTAAAATTTTTATTACAAATGCTAACCATAAAATATTCCTACTGAATAATAATTCCTTTCTCTTAGGATTAAGCATGGTATTTTTGATTTAGAAACCCAAAAATATAGACTCTGGTTTGGGTTCTTTGGGAAACTTTGATGTTTGGGTTTATACCTTTAATTAAAGATCCCAAATGAAATATTAGTCTTTAAATTATTACTTTGAGAGAGCATGTTCTGAGATTTGATTGTTGTGAAATCAATTGTTAGTCACTAGGAAATTATTAACATTCAAATAATACCCACATCCACTGTAGCTGCTACATTAAAAGAAAAATAAATCATCATTTACAGCTGTGAAATACCAATAATCACTTCAAAATCCATCATTACTTTAGTGAATGGTTAATTTGTTAGCACATTAACCTCCTTTTCCTTTTGCTTAAGGTCATTAAATAATTGACTGGTCATTAACTGCTGGTAAGCACCACTTTTGAATGGATTATGGCCAAGTTAATATTCTGATTAGATTTGTTACTCTTCATAAAAATAACAAAAGGAAAATGAATAGAAGAGAACTTTAAGAGACATAGAAAAACAGTAGTTTTTACTGTAGGAGGAAAAGTTAAATTGAGAAGAAAGAAACTGGGACTATCAAGAGTGAGTATGATTACTAAAGTATCAGAGGGGTAGCCGTGTTAGTCTGGATCTGTAAAAGCAGCAAAGAATCCTGTGGCACCTTATAGACTAACAGACGTTTTGGAGCATGAGCTTTCGTGGGTGAATACCCACTTCCTCAGATGCATGTAGTGGAAATTTCCAGGGGCAGGTATATATATGCTAGCAAGCAAGCTAGAGATAACGAGGTCAGTTCAATCAGGGAGGATGAGGCCCTGTTCTAGCAGTGGAGGTGTGAAAACCAAGAGAGGAGAAACTGGTTCTGTAGTTGGCAAGCCATTCACAGTCTTTGTTCAATCCTGAGCTGATGGTGTCAAATTTGCAGATGAACTGAAGCTCAGTAGTTTCTCTTTGAAGTCTGGTCCTGAAGTTTTTTTGCTGCAGGATGGCCACCTTAAGGTCTGCTATAGTGTGGCCAGGGAGGTTGAAGTGCTCTCCTACAGGTTTTTGTATATTGCCATTCCTAATGTCTGATTTGTGTCCATTTATCCTTTTCCGTAGAGACTGTCCAGTTTGGCCGATGTACATAGCAGAGGGGCATTGCTGGCATATGATGGCGTATATTACATTGGTGGATGTATATGTTTCAGGTTGGCAGGTTGTCTGTGGGCAAGGACTGGCCTGCAACAAACCTCGATTCCACCACGATTTCAACAGCTTCCACCCCACCATCAACCTCAGCCTGGACCAATCTACACAGGAGTTCCACTTTCTTGACACCACGGTGCAAATAAGTGATGGTCACATTAACACCACCCTATATCGAAAACCTACTGACCGCTATGCCTACCTTCATGCCTCCAGCTTCCATCCCGGGCACATCACACGATCCATTGTCTACAGCCAAGCACTGAGGTACAACCGCATCTGCTCTAACCCCTCAGACAGAGACCAACACCTACAAAATCTCCATCAAGCATTCTCAAAACTACAATACCCGCACGAGGAAATAAGGAAACAGATCAACAGAGCCAGACGTATACCCAGAAGCCTCCTACTGCAAGACAAACCCAAGAAAGAAACCAACAGGACTCCACTGGCCATCACATACAGCCCCCAGCTAAAATCCCTCCAACGCATCATCAGGGATCTACAACCCATCCTGGACAATGATCCCACACTTTCACAGGCCTTGGGTGGCAGGCCAGTCCTTGCCCACAGACAAGCTGCCAACCTGAAACATATTCTCACCAGTAACTACACACCGCACCATAATAACTCTAGCTCAGGAACCAATCCATGCAACAAACCTCGATGCCAAATCTGCCCACATATCTACACCAGCGACACCATCACAGGACCTAACCAGATCAGCCACACCATCACTGGTTCATTCACCTGCACATCCACCAATGTAATATATGCCATCATATGCCAGCAATGCCCCTCTGCTTTGTATATCGGCCAAACTGGCCAAGTTCTACGGAAAAGGATAAATGGACACAAATCAGACATTAGGAATGGCAATATACAAAAACCTGTAGGAGAGCACTTCAGCCTCCCTGGCCACACTATAGCAGACCTTAAGGTGGCCATCCTGCAGCAAAAAAACTTCAAGACCAGACTTCAAAGAGAAACTGCTGAGCTTCAGTTCATCTGCAAATTTGACACCATCAGCTCAGGATTGAACAAAGACTGTGAATGGCTTGCCAACTACAGAACCAGTTTCTCCTCTCTTGGTTTTCACACCTCAACTGCTAGAACAGGGCCTCATCCTCCCTGATTGAACTGACCTCATTATCTCTAGCTTGCTTGCTAGCATATATATACCTGCCCCTGGAAATTTCCACTACATGCATCTGAGGAAGTGGGTATTCACCCACGAAAGCTCATGCTCCAAAACGTCTGTTAGTCTATAAGGTGCCACAGGATTCTTTGCTGCTTTATGATTACTAAAGTGAATTATATGTTGAGAAATAACAAGAGAGAGAATGAATTAGAGCAAAAAAAATGAGCAACTACTAACAAATAGTACCAATAAGCACTAAAACTGGTTTCTCTTCCTGGATGTACCACCAAGTTACTTTGTAATCATAACCACTCCATGCTTTCAGTTTCTCCATCTGGGGATAATAGTATTTATGGCAAGGTTGTGATGAAAATTAATGTTTACCAAGTGCTTTGAGACCCACAGATGAAAAGTACTATGTACACACCAAGTACTATTACTAAGGCAAGGTGAGTGAGGTAATATCCTTTATTGGACCAACTTCTGTTGGTAAGAGAGACAAGCTTCTCAGCCACACAGAGCTTTTCTTCAGGTCTGGGAAAGGTGCTCCGATCATCACAGCTAAACGCAATGTGGAACAGATTGTTTACTATAAGTAGTTAACATATATTCTAAGGGACCATTCAAAGTAGAGTGGCCTGTTAATACCTCTGCAGTCATAGGGTACAAATAGGGGGTTAGTGGATTACAGATTGTGATAATAAACCATAAACCCAGTACTATTACTCACATACCTAGTACTTTATCACGTGTTATTTTCAAATCACATATAAAAAAATTAGGAACTTGATTCTGATTTCCTTATCCAGGTTAAATAATACTTCACACCTCAAGTAGTCCCACTGAAACCGGTGGGACTATTCAATCTGAGTAAAGGTGACAGAATCCGGCCCTAATTAAATTCCCATGCCAAAGTCTCTGGCAACTTATCAAAGATGTTGTCCAGTAATTAATTTAACCCAACAAGCTATGTAATAAAGTTACACTGTGACAAAGCCTTGAGCATTAAAACATAGAAAGAATTAGTTATAAGATAATTTATATATTCCATTATATTTGTGGTTCATATATTTATTTAAGCACAGTATCAACATGCAAAAATTCACCTAACCCATTTTTAAAATTACTTTAACTTTGACTCAAAGGATATGTCTGCACTTATACCCCAGCTCTGATTCCCAGCTCAAGGATCCATATTCAAGCTAGCTATCATTGAGCTAATGTAGTCATGGCAGTGCAATGGGCTAGCCCTCCCGAATAAATGCCAATCTGTGCCTTGGCTACATTCAATTTTTAGCATGCTTGCTCAATGAGAGCTAGCGCAAATATGTCTCTGTGAGTTCACACAACCCCAGCTCCAAGTGTAGACACACCCAAAGACATAGAAGGCTAGATCATTGGCTAGTGTAAATCAGTGTAGTTCCTTTGAAATCACTGGACCTGTGCTAGTTTACAGTAGCTCAGGATCCATCCTATACACTTTTAAAAAGTCTGTGTGATATAGTATATTTTTCACAATCAAAGATTTTAAATTTATGAGAAATTATTACATGGAACTGTTGTCACTCACCAAATGTACAAAGTAAGGACTCAGTTTTGCAGATCCTTATGTAATACATAATCACATGAATAGTCACATTGAAGTTAATGGGAATCAACAGAAGTTCGTAGGATGAAGGCTAATAAGGCTAATGTGTGTGTGTGCGAACAATCTGAGACCAGCACCTTTCAAAAGATCTATGTTCCATCTTAAAAAACAAAAAAAAATCAAATGATTATTTTAAAGTTTGGTATCCTACCACACTGGTTAAAAAGAGTACGTCAGCAGGCAGGGCATAAGCTTGATACATATTAACCATAGCAAATAAAGCCAGCACTAATGTTTCACCTCCAGTGAGGGAACTGGGAGTTTTATAATTTTGTAGCTTTACATTATAGCCCCTGAGTGAAGCTGAGGTCTGATAATGAATCTGAGTTCAACAAAGAACTAAGCCCATTGTTTGGGATGAAGAGATAAAGAAGGTGGTGGGGGTGGAGTCAGGAGAGAAAAAGTGCATAGCAGGAGTTGAAACGTGGGCCTCTCAAACTTGTCAGTGTGCCTTTAAGTCTACACTACAGCACTACTCTGGCGCAGCTGTGCTGCTCTAGCACATCTGGTAAAGACGTGCTATGCCAAAGGGAAAGCGCTCTCCTGCTGGCATAATTACTCCAACTCCACGAGAGGTGGAAGCTATGTTGGCAGGAGAGCACCTCCCACTGACATAGTGCTGGTATAGACAGCGCTTAAGTCAATGTAACTTGTTTCACTCGAGGGGTGTCTTTTCCACATCCCTGAGTGACATAAGTTACATCCACTTAAGCAGCAGTGTAGACCAGCCCTTACTTGGAGTTTTAAAGGGAACAAAGGATTTCAAGGAAGGACCCTGAAGAAACCCAGAAGGATGAGCCCCGTCTACAGCACAGTGATAACTAGCAAGTTCACAAAACTACTGATCTCCAGTAACCATTAATTCTTCTGCAAAACAAGGAGCAACTGAGGTAAGTAAATTAAACTGAAGCAAACTGATGCATACAGCAAATGGGACAATTTGTCCAAGAGGCCTTTGAGAAACATTTATGAAGATTCTGTGCTGTATTAGCTAATATTATTGCACTGTATTGTGTATTGATTATTCAAGAGAGGAAATTTAAGATGAGATTGATGTTGATAACACCATGTAATAAAAGCAAAGCTAAATGCTCCTAGTCAGTCTATTTACATTGGCGTACCACTGTCATTATTTATACTGTTTATCTGTAAATTTACTAGTTTTATTCTAAACTTTGACACTGCTTGGACTTAATCCTATACACTATCTATGTTGCTGGTTGGTTTTGCAAATAAAAAAAAAAACTTACTACATAGACACTCTCAATCAATTGTCCATTAAATTTATTATACATATATCAAAATAATTTGTAATGTTCACATGACTTAAGGCCTTATTCAGACTCCCATTGACATCAATGGGGTTTGGATCAGATAACCCCTTTGTGGATATCTTGCTATTGTATTTGAGCAATTTAAAACCACTTACAATGAAATTACCCCAGTTCTGCAAGAATTTAACTCCCTGATGCACAGAGACTGACATATCAGGGAATGGACAAAGCAATATAACAAATGCTTGCTTTCTTTTCTGAACGTGCATTGTGGTAGTAGGATTTTATATTTGTATTTTGTGTAATTTAGAATGAAGGATAAAGAATAATAAGATAATAATGTAGCATGTATCAAATGTATTGATGTATGATTTAACCATATCTTGCCAGCTACCCTTTTTGAGTAACAGAAAGGAATGGCCTAATGTGTCATTGGTAGAGATGCGTCAGCCAGAATTTCTTTATGTCTGGACTGATTTCAAGGCAGTACCAGGTCTTTGAGGGTCTCCACTTTGTTGTAGGTTTAGCATTTTAGAATAAGTAAGCCGTGATGATTTTTCTTTTGCATTGCAATTTGATGTTCCTGTTCAAAATGTTCTGTGTAAATTAATTTTGTTTTGTGTGTGAATGAGGAATGTGTGTTAAGAGACAAGTGTGAAGGCCATTACTGAACCAGCTGTTCTAGGGAGGAACCAGAGACAGATGCAAGAGTGCCAGGAGACTGCAACACACCCCCATTGTAATGTCAGAGGAGGGCAGATTGACAATGCTAAAGATGAGACAGGCACCTATCAATGGGGACAAGATAGCTGTGATCAAAACCAGAAAAACTCCCTGAGAAACCTGATGAAAGAACAAGATAAAGGATGAGAAGGACAATATAAGAAAGCAAGCACTCATCAAACAATAATTGATTACAGCATGACACTGCAAAACTCATTGGTCTCAATGAAGGAAAATCACTATATAAACAAGGTGCCTTGCCATGGGTTCGTCCTGCCGAGACTTCTCTGGAGCATCGTGTCATGACCAACAGAACCTGGCTCCTACCTACCTGTGATCAACCTAGCTGGCCACTAGATTAATCCAGACTCTGGACTAGTAGCTATAACATCGACTAGTGGGACAGTGTGTATATGATGTGATTGAATGCATATGCTAATTGTTGTATCGCAATAAACATGGTGTATTGCCTTTTCCCCTGAAAAAGATCCCATGTGCTTCTTTTAAGCATAACAGCATGAAGTAGATGCTTCATAGGCCCCATAAGGTCTAGCAAGACAGCTGTGATGGGGAAATCAAGACAGACACTGTCATTACTGTTGCAGAAAGTAATGAATTAGAAGGAGGGAAGAAAGAAGATAGAAGAGGGCAGTTCAATTTGTTGTAGGATTTGAAACTCTAGGTATAGGGAGCGGTTAGGTTCCCTTCCTGAAGAACCCTCTGAGGAGAAGATGTAGTTCAGGAAAAGACGGTTACTCACCTTTGTAACTGTTGTTCTTTGAGATGTGTTGCTCATATCCATTCCAGTTAGGTGCGCGCGCTGCGCGTGCACGTTCGTTGGAAGATTTTTACCCTAGCAACTCCGGTGGGCCGGCAGGTCGCCCCCTACAGTAGCACCGGCATGGCACCTGATATATACCCCTGCCGGCCCGCCCGCTCCTCAGTTCCTTCTTGCCGGCTACTCCGACAGTGGGGAAGGAGGGCGGGTGTGGAATGGATATGAGCAACACATCTCGAAGAACAACAGTTACAAAGGTGAGTAACCGTCTTTTCTTTTTTTAGTGATTGCTCATATCCATTCCAGTTAGGTGAATCCCAAGCCTTACCTAGGCGGTGGGGTCGGAGTGAGAAGTCGCGGCGTGTAGCACTGCGGAGCCGAAGGCCGCGTCATCTCTGGACTGCTGGACCAGGGCATAATGGGAAGCGAAGGTATGAATGGAGGACCAGGTTGCTGCCCTACAGATCTCCTGGATGGGCACGTGGGCAAGGAAAGCTGTCTATGACGCTTGAGCCCTGGTAGAGTGCGCAGTCATGTGACCCGGAGGAGTACGAGCCAAGTCATAACAGGATTGGATACAGGACGTTACCCACGAGGAGATTCTTTGAGAGGAAACAGGTAACCCCTTGGCCCATTCCGCTACCGCCACAAAGAGTTGGGGGGTTCTGTGGAACGGCTTGGTTCTCTCAATATAAAACTCAAGCGCTCGACGGACGTCCAGCGAGTGAAGCTGCTTTTCCCTTGGGAGGAGTGGGGTTTCAGGAAAAATACAGGGAGAAAGATGTCCTGGTTGACATGAAAGGCTGAGACCACCTTGGGGAGAAAGGCTGGGTGCGGTCTCAGCTGGACCTTGTCCCTGTGGAACACCGTATATGGGTGATCTACAGTGAGAGCCCGGAGCTCCGACACCCTCCTGGCTGAGGTGATGGCCACCAGGAAGGCAGTCTTCCAGGAGAGATAGAGCAGAGAGCAAGTTGCTAATGGCTCAAACGGAGGGGACATGAGCCGGGTGAGAACTAGGTTCAGGTCCCAGGTAGGGGTAGGGCATCGAACCTGGGCGTATAGATGCTCCAATCCCTTAAGGAATCTCATCACCATAGGGTGAGAGAACACCGATCGGCCATCCTCCCCGGGTGAAAAGTGGAGATGGCCGCCAGATGAACCCGAAGAGATGATATCACCAGGCCCTGTTCCTTAAGGGACCAGATGTAGTCCAAGATAATGGCAATAGAGACCTGAGCGGGGAGGAGACTGTATTCCGCACACCAGCAGGTGAAGCGCTTCCATTTCGCTAAATAAGTCGCTCTGGTAGAAGGCTTCCTGCTGCCCAGGAGCACCTGCCACACTGGGGTAGAGCAACGGAGCTCGGACCGGGTTAACCACTCAGGAGCCACGCCGTGAGGTGCCGGGACTGCAGGTCTGGGTGACGTAGCCTGCCGTGGTCCTGAGTGATCAGGTCCAGGTGAAGGGGCAGGGGGACAGGGTCGGCCAGAGACAGGTCCAGCAACATGGAGTACCAATGCTGCCTGGGCCACTCTGGAGCTATCATGATCAAGCGGGCCCTGTCCCTGCGCACCTTCAGAAGGACCTTGTGGACGAGCGGGAATGGAGGGAATGCGTAGAACAGATGCGTCGTCCAGGGGATAAGGAAGGCATCTGCTATCGAATCTGGTTCCCGGCCTTGAAAGGAGCAGAACATCTGGCACTTCCTGTTCCCTCGGGACGCAAAGAGGTCCATCCAGGGACATGCCCACCTCTGGAAGAGCGAAAGGGCAACGTCCAGGCGAAGGGACCACTCGTGGGAAAGGAAGGTTCTGCTCAGATGATCCGCCAGCGTGTTCCGAACCCCGGGGAGGTAGGACGTGATGAGGTGAATTGAGTGGGCTATAAAGAAGTCCCAAAGCCTCACGGTCTCCTGACACAGGGCAGAGGACCTCATTCCGCCCTGCTTGTTGATGTAATACATGATCGTTGTGTTGTCGGTGAATACCGAGACACAGCGACCTTGAAGTTGAAAATTGAATGTTTGGCAAGCAAGGCGGACTGCCCTCAGTTCCCGTATGTTGATGTGGAGGGCTAATTCGTGAGGTGACCACCGACCTTGTGTCCGTAGGGTTCCGAGATGGGCCCCCCAACCTAGATCTGAGGCGTCTGTTGTCAGGGACACCGAAGGCTGGGGCAGATGGAACGGCTACCCCGCACATACCACGGACTGGTCCAGCCACCACCTCAGGGAACCTAATACGTCCTGGGGAACGGTAACAATTGCATCCAGAAGGCACCGGGCCGGACGGTACTGACTGATGAGCCAGGACTGGAGGGGCCTCATGCGCAGCCGCGCATACCGCGTGACAAACGTGCAAGCCGCCATGTGGCCCAATAGAGTTAGGCACGTACGTATGGAGGTCAAGGGTGCTGACTGCAGTCGTCGTATAATGGCCGTCAAGGTCTGGAACCCTGCTAGAGGAAGAACGGCTCTGGCCAGAGTCGAGTCCAGAAGTGCTCCGATAAACTCTATCCTCTGAGTGGGGATTAGCGTTGACTTTTCTATATTGAGGATGAGGCCCAATTTCTCGAAGAGACTGCTGACCATGCGGACATGGCTGAGGACTTGCGCCTCTGATGACCCCCGAATCAGCCAGTCGTCGAGGTACGGAAATACATGTATGCAGCTGTGACGGAGGTGGGCGACGACTACAGCCATACATTTGGTGAACACCCTCAGGGCCGTGGAGAGGCCGAACGGGAGGACCGCGAACTGATAGTGGCAGCAGTTTATCACGAACCGAAGGAACCATCTGTGTGGCGGGAAGATGGCTATATGAAAATAAGCGTCTTGCATGTCGAGGGTGACGTACCAGTCTCCAGGATCCAAGGACGGGATAATGGTCCCCAAGGATACCATACGGAACTTCAACTTCACGACGTATCTGTTGAGTTCGCGCAGGTCGAGGATAGGCCTGAGGCCTCCCTTGGCTTTGGGGATCAGAAAGTAATGGGAGTAAAACCCCTTACCCCGCTGGGCCTTTGGAACCTCCTCTATGGCTCCTTTGTCGAGGAGCGTCCGCACCTCCTGAATAAGGAGTTGCTCGTGAGATGGGTCCCTGAAGAGGGCGGGAGGGGGGGCGCAAAAAAAACTGCAGATGGTATCCAGCTTATAATGTGCGTAAGACCCAACGGTCTGATGTCAGTTGGGACCGCGCCGGGAGGGAAAATGAAAGACGGTTGGAGAAGGGCGGGGATGGATCCGGGAGGGAGACTGGTGCAGCGTCCTCGGGCGCACCTTCAAAATGAAGGCTTTGGGCCAGAGGGAGCCTTGGAGGAGCTCTGGTTTTGCCCCCCTTGGTTGCCCGATTGTCTACGCCGGCCGTTCCTACTTCGGTGTCTGGTGAAGTCCTGCCTCTGGCGAGGTGGAGGGTAGGGCCGGCGCTGCTGTTGAGGCAGGTAGGGTCTGCGCTGGGTGACTAGTGTATGCATCCCCAAGGAGCGCATAATGACCCTATTGTCTTTAAGGCTTTGCAGCCTGGGGTCGTCTTGTCCGAAAACAGGCCCTGGCCTTCAAACGGGAAGTTCTGAATGGTGTATTGGAGCTCCAGAGGAAGACCAGAGACCTGAAGCCAGGAAAGCCTGTGCATGGTCACGCCAGAAGCCAGGGTCCTGACGGCCGAATCTGTGGCATGGAGGGATGGTTGCAGAGAAGTACGTGCCATCTTCTTGCCCTCGTCAAGGATTGCCGCAAATTCCTGACGTGCATCTTGTGGAAGCAACTCCTTAAATTTGTCCGCTGCCACCCAGGTGTTGTAAGTGTAGCGGCTAAGGAGAGCTTGTTGGTTGGACACCCGAAGCTGGAGAGCGCCCGCAGAATAGACCTTTCAGCCAAGCAGGTCCATGCGCCTCGCTTCTTTAGACTTCGGTGCTGGGGCCTGTTGGCTGTGACGCTTCCTCTCGTTCACAGATTGTACGACGAGGGAGCACGAGGGTGGGTGGACATAGAGATACTCGTGCCCTTTCGAGGGCACTATGTATTTGCGTTCCACACCACATGCCACAGGGGGAACTGATGCCGGCGACTGCCAGATGGTAGTGGCATTGGCCTGAATGGTTCGTATAAAGGGGAGGGCAACACAAGTGGGAGCATCTGCAGACAATATGCTCACCACCGGATCCTCAATTTCTGAGACCTCCTCGGCCTGCAAATTCATGTTTTGCGCCACACGCCGGAGGAGGTCTTGATGCGCTCTGAGGTCGAGCGGAGGAGGGCTGGTGGATGTTGTTCCAGCCACTGCCTCATCTGGGGAGGATGACGAGGAGACCCCCGGCAGAAGTGGATCTGCAGGTTGCTCCGTCTGGAGCAATGCTTCCAGCTCTGGAGGGAGGTCAGGGTCCCGCTGGTGAGACAATCCCTCCTCTGCAGGGGACGGGGGAGGACGAGACAGTGTGGCCTCCGGAGCCCTGTGCTCTGACGTTGCTGGATGCGGGGGAACCTGTTGCTGCCCTTGGGCTTGATGATATGCCCAGGGGGTCCAGAAGCCCCACTGTTGTGGTCCATGCTCCTGAGGAGGGGGCTCCTGGAAGAGAGCAGCAGGTCTGTCCGCGTCCATGGCGTACGCGCTGCCTGTCTGAGAGGAGACAGACGGCTGTCGGGATGGCCAAGGTGGAGCCGAACGGGACTGATACGGGTCCCTCCGTCTAGACGACATCGACCTCCTCGGTGTCTGGGACCGGTGCCGGGAGTCATACTGGTGCCGGGAGTCATACCGGTGCCAGGATAGAGATCGGGACCTACTACCAGCGCGGTGCTGGGAAGTCGACCAGGATGCCAAACGCCGATGATGGGAGCAGCTTCTGGAATCTCGGTGCCGGTAGCGGTGGCTCGAGCCAGAACGGTGCCGGGAGTACCGGGACCTCCGTGAAGAGGATCGGCACCGCGAGTATGACCGGTACCGCCGCGGGGAGCGGTGACGGGACTGCAAGCGGCGACCCGACCGAGATCGTCCACGGTGCCGGGATCTTGATGGGGATCGGTGCCGGCTCGGTGAACCTGGAGATGGAGCTCGCAAGGCCGTAGGCTTGCTCTTTGACTGCAGAACCCGCACTGAGGCACCGGGGGTTGAGGTAGCGTAGGCTCAGTCAAAGCAATCAGGTCCCGAGCCGAAGCAAATGTCTCCGGCATCGAGGGAACCACTAGCTCGACCCTGGATCTTATGGGGGAGCTGTGAGGGACCGGACTCGACGGACCTCCCGGGCCCGGAGTCGACGGAATCCCTATCATTGGTGCCGCAGCAGTAGACGGTGCCGGGCGCTCCGTCCACGTCTGCTTGGCTGGAGTGGCAGACGTCGAAGGCCTTGCTTCTGGGCCCGGTGCCAGGGAAGGCCAGTGCTGCGGTGTCTTCCCGGTGCCGGAGCGGTCCAGTGACGGAGCGGAGCCGGCACTCGGTGTCGAGGCTGGAGAGTTAAGCGCTGCTTCCATTAAGAGGGTCTTTAAGCGCTGATCCCTCTCCTTCTTTGTTCTTGGCTTAAATGCCTTACAAATGCGGCACTTTTCAGAGATATGCAATTCCCTAAGGCACTTCAGGCAGGCGTCATGGGGATCTCTCATTGGCATCGGCTTCTTGCAGGCTGAGCACTGTTTAAACCCTGGCGAGCTGGGCATGGGCCCGACACCGGGCGCGGGGGAGGGCTACAGCCCAAGCCCACTAACTATTTACAACTAACAACTAATACTAAAAACTCTAATTACAACTAAAACTATATACAACTATTAGAACAACGAGACAAGGAGAGCTAGGGACTTGGAGGACAGCTATGCCGCGCTCCACCGTTCCAACGACCGACACAGCGGTAAGAAGGAACTGAGGAGCGGGCGGGCCGGCAGGGGTATATATCAGGCGCCATGCCGGCGCCACTCTAGGGGGCGACCTGCTGGCCCACCGGAGTTGCTAGGGTAAAAATCTTCCAATGAACGTGCATGCACAGCGCGCACACCTAACTGGAATGGATATGAGCAATCACTCGAAGAAGAACTCCTTTTTCTTATCTTTCCCTCTTTTTCTTTTTTTGAGTTTCCCTCAGTTCTCCTGCCTTAATTTGGGTACACTGGGTCTCAATTACTGAAATTGTTGCCTCTTCCCAGAAGCTAAGCTGGCTTTTCTAATGGCTATACAACTGACATGAGACTTTTCTGATGGGACATATATTATCCTTACCTTTCCTCTTTTTATCTACATCTTTTTTTCAATTCTTTTCTCTGTGCATTGTTTTTATTTGTTCTTCTTTTTCCATTATTTCTCACCCACTCTCCATTGTCTTTTTTCTCTCAATCCCCAAAACTGAATCTTTTCTTCCATCCCCTCTATCTTTGATTTTTATCTTCTTTCACATTTTCAACAGGCCTCCTTGTCTCTCTCATCTTCTCTTGTACCAGTCATCTGTCTCCTCTGCACGTCCTGTTCCATTGACAAGCCTCAGCATGCCGCACTGAGGCAGTTTGGCTATGGACAGCATCTCCTGCAGTGAGAGAAATCATTGCACCTTGACATGTTGCAGTACTTGTGTGGGCTATTGGTTTTAATATTCAGGACATATGGTTTGTTGCAAGAAGGTTCATGTTTCAGGTTATTGTGGATAAATACATATACAAGGAAAAAAGTCATTTTAAAAATGAAACTACAAAACAAAATATATCTACAGCCTTAAGTCCTGTAGTTGGCTACTCTCCTGCATGACTTCCTTTTTTGCCACCAGCTGCTCCCTATCAGGCCTCACAAAGGTCTCTCCATGACACAACCTGTTTCTATAATCTCGTTATACAACCCAGTGCAGTAACCCCTATCTTCGTCCAGCAGCAGGACTGTAGAATCCACGATCCACTGCCCAACCAAACAAATTGAACTGTAAATATCATGCTTATACCATTAGGGCTTAGAGAAGCTCTCTCTCTGCCATAGATGCCAATCCCCTGCATAAGCCATCTTCCAGGACTGGTGGAACCTCTACTGTTTACCTTTACCATTGCCTTGGAGGAAGTAGCAGACTCTAATCTCTAAATGGTCTATTTACTAGAGAGGGGCAAAGAGTTGTATACACTTGAAACCTGTCATTTGTCTGTAATCTTCCCATGTTCCTATTATGTTCACCTTACATTTTTTTTTCAGTAGTTAACCCCTTTGTATAACAGCTACCTTATATTATGCTCTAACCTTCACATTACCCTCAGCTCTTTGATTTGTTTCCTTTTTAGTTTATGCCAGGACAATTCTATTCAATTCCAATTCATCTCTATTACTGTCTTCCACCCACCGTGTCTCTTTATTCTTGCCAAATGTGTGATCTTATCTTTTCTAATATTAAATTACTATCTGCTACTATTCCCTCCCTTAGCCCTCATCTGTTCCTATCTTCCTGTAGCTGTAGTTTGTCCTCAGCGGTATTCTTCCTCCTGGTGACACGAGGAAACTACAGGATCATATAATGTATTGCTTTCTCCAAGGTTATTTATATCAATATTAAATAGTATTGGTCCAAGGATCAAGCTCTGGGCTGCTCTGCTAATTACATTTGCCAATTTGCTTGAACCCATTTACTGAATTCCACCTCCACCCCCTCCAGTCAGTTTTCTAGCCAAGAAGTTATTGTCTTGCTAATTGCCATTTACTTGTATGTTTTAAGTTCTTACATAATATTTTGTGGTCTTAAGCGCCAGTGACTGGATTTTCACAGGTGCAGAACCCCAGAGCTCCCTTTGACTTCAGTGGAAGTTGTAAGTACTTAGCATTTCTTAAAGTCCCAAAGGAGTTAGTCAGCGTTCTACGGTGAGCTCTCAGATTTATTTCTCCCAGTCACCATCCAGTCATAACCCCTCTCTCGCCTTATGGGAAAGTAATTGATGAGCGCCCAGCAGAGGCAAGGGTAAGGGGCAAGGCTCTTAGAGAGTCAGGAAAAACCACAGGAAGTTCGTGTGAACTGAACCTGGAGTTCATGCATCAGTGTTTAAGAGCTGATATCTTATGTTTAATAAAGTCATTTCGGTTTACTTATCAAGAAGCTGACTGGGTTAATCATAGGTGAGTATTCCTTATGGCTTCCCCAGGGGATATACAACATCCCATGCATACGACTTCTGCTGAAAAGCGGCAGTTTGAATTGAGACAGATATTGACTAGCTGCCACATGTGGTGCATTTTTATTCATGACACAGGCAAAGCCCTCCACGAGTGATTCTGTAAAATACTAATAGCAGTTTGCAAAAGCTCTTACAGAGAAATGAAAAATGTGTAGAGGGCACTTAGTAAAAACTTGGAAACAACAAAACTTTGTATTTTTCCCCTTCACTTTCAGTGAACTAGATATAGTATAAAATACATATGGTCAGTCCTGTTTGAGAACAATTAAAGGGATCCAGAATTATGAAGGATATATTGAAGTGTGATCCATCTGTTCTTTTACCCTATCACGTTATCAGAGATGCCAAAGGTTGGCTGTCCTTAAGAGTGAGATTTATAGCCTCAGAGAGAGAGATTCAAGGCCAAAAAGTGAGCATTTCTGGGGAGTAGGGGGTTGGGGGTATTAAGACTCTCATCTTTGGGCCTTGACAACATCCAATATACAGGTTTTTAATCCAACCAGCACTTAACAGTTTGTTTTCAAATGTACACTGCTTAATATTGTATATGAAATACTTAAATGTCCTAATGCATGCTAAAGGTTAGGGCATGTGAGAAATCTGTATTCAGTGCAAATTAGTGGATTTTAATAAAAACAATTATTTGCTAGTTGGAACAAAAACCTGGTTGGTTGGAGATCCCCGAGGACCAGAGTTAATAAACCTTAGTTTAGGCACACGTAATCAGTGGACAGAACAAGAGAAATATTTAAAAAATAAACTGTTTTTATATAAACCTAACTAAAAAGCAAACTTTTATCACTACAACATTTTTTTTTCTTATCACCTTCTCATAGTAATCATCTGTTTGAAAAAAAAACACTTTACAGTACAATTATTTGGATTGTATATTATTGCTCATATTACATTTATAGTAAACTAAAATAATTAGATTCCAAAACAAATAAATGCAAAACAAATTAATTTATTAATTAAAATAAAACACAATCAAACAATACGTTAAATGAATGTAAAAATAAATAAAGTAATTCAATTAAGTGTAATTAATTTGAAGCTAACAAACCATAAAGGATTCAGATTCCACATCGCTTTTAATATCTAATTTGGTTTCACATTTTATTCATGTGCTTTGTTATATTGCTGTATGGGCCCCTTTGCTGTTTGTATAATTTCTTTTCGTGGCTCAGTCTTGAAACATGGCTCAGGATTTGCCAGCCTTGCTTAGATAATGGAACACAGTGTCTAGTCTAGTCCAATATTTGGTCTGAATGGTGCCTCACTCTTCTGAAGAAGACTCTTCTGCATTTGAGTGAGGTAAAACTAAGACAAGGCCAGCAACCCTGGCCAGTAATGGAAACTTGAGAAGACGTCTAGGGCTTTTGACATTGCTAAGATATGCCCACACAGTGTCCATCCTGTACTGCACAGTGGCGTTATCTGTGTCAATCTGTAGTGCTGCCTCAGCCCACGGAAGGATATCTGACTTCTGCATCAGCTGCTAATCAACAAACTCCTTTTGCAGCTTCTCTTCCTCAGGTGGAGAGAGACTAAACATGTGCTGGTATCTGTCAACAAAGCGCTCTCAACCTGTTCAAATGTGCAGTTTTCTCTGATATCAAAGTTCACAAATGCTGCCATCTTTAACATTTCGTCATTAAAAGTAGCCTCTCACATGCACACTTAGCTACACTAGTATAGAATGCTCTGGCTGCACAAAATACATCCAGTTTGCAAGAGGACTAATATCCCCTTGCTCTTCCAACATCTGTACAACCTGCTTTGTGACCAAACCTATGTCTTTTTCAGTGCCTAAGTGAAAATATTTTAAATCTTTATATATTTACTCAGAATGAGTGAGATAAGCTTAGTGATGTGTGTGAGAGTGAGACAGCATGTTAATGAGTGAGTCTCACACCCAGTGAGTGAGACTTGACGTCTGTTTTATATGAACAAGAGTAATTCAATGAAAAGAATAGTTGATCAACTTGGAACAAGTTAAAGGCAATACTATTTAATAAATTTAATGTCTAGAATTCACTGCTGTAGGAGGTCGTTAAGCTTCCCAACCTCAAGCATTCAAAAATCATGAGCTGGGACTCAAACATCATCAGACTGGCTTAAAATTAATGAGATTTTAAAGATAATAAATGTTGGGTCCTTTTTATTTTCTTTCTGAGTTCTGAGCTATTTTGCATAAATTTTTCAAGCTTTTCTCCACAACCCTAAGGGCTAAAATCTTATGAAAGAATATAATCACCTGACTCACGGAGCTAGAGACTAAAAGGGAAAACAGCACATATATTGCAAGCCTCATAGTAATGGACAACACTGTAATACTGGGGCTGGACATAAATCAATGGAACATGTATAATTATACAAGGACAAACAATTAAACTTAGGGAAAACAAATGCCATGCTTTGAGGCCTATACTGATAGTTTGCAGGGTTTAGGGTGGAATTTTTTCCCCATACACAACACTGCGCAATCTTTCTTGAAAGCATCAGGATCAGTATTGGCACCTGTCAGAAGCAGAATATTGGACATGGTGGGCAAATGATCATATGTATTACTGTTTACAATGTAACGATGTCAGTTTTCAAAAATTTTCAAACAAAAAATCTTTCCTAGCTTTTTCTGTTTTCCATTCAACTTTATCATATGTTTTCTTTGGCTTTGCCGTCAATACAGTTTCTGTGATATTATACAGTAAACATGAAATCTGTTTAGTGTCCCAAACTTTCAGATAAAGTGTATGCGCGCTTGTCATTGTGTATGCACGCTTGGAATCCTTGTCATTGAGATTAGACAAACATCTGTTAGGGATTGTCTAGGTATACTTAATTCTATCTCAGCACAGAGGGATGGACTAGCTGAACCCTTGAAGTCTCTTCCAGCCCTACATATGTATGATTCTATAATATACACAGATAGACATTTTTTCTCTTTATGTAAAGGATATGTACATATCTGACTTTGCAGAGTCTGTGCATTAAGATTTCAATGACGGCTGTTTGATGTGCAAAATGCAGTGCTTGTGCAACCATTGCTACCTCTGCGCAAGACTGTATGGTTTGTTCTGTGCTATATGCAGTACACACAGACATAAAATATTCAGTCTGGATATAGCCAGAGACACTCTCACTGCTCAGATGTCTCAAGATGCATGCATCCAAAAACAGAAAACTAGTCAGTTTCAATATCTTTCACGGGCCTTCAGAGGCAGGCTCTGGTTAGCATAGTGTATGGATCAACAGTTCTTTAATATCTAAAGAACAGAAAGAAAATGTTATTTACATATCAGCCTCAAGCTGAGGGGATGCTGAGTCATATTTTGCTATTTAAAAATACAGCAGTATTACACTACAGAGATGTGATATCAGCAGACAAGCAGGTCTTTGTGGCCACAGCAACAAAGAACCTTACTGTGACTACTATAAACAGGTGAAGTTACTATCCTTAGCAGAGAGGACAAAATGTCAATCAGGGGTCCAGGAACCGGGGAGGGGAGGACGACAGGGGGACTCTTTACTGGCCATAAGGGCGAGCCATGGGCGATGGGGAGAGGCAAAGAGGAATGAGCAGGGGTGGACTCTTGGGGGAAAGAGGAAGCGTGGGAAGGGAGTCTGGGGGAAAGAGTGGCGCAGGGCCTCGGGGGAAGGAGTGGCACAGAGGCCATGGTTCAGGTGCCTGTGGCCCCCCCACTTTTAGGTCACTTCCACTGCTCCTGGTGTCAGTTATTAAATTCTGCTATTGTCAGGTCAGATCTTAAAACTAAGTATTTGAAGGAATATAGTGATAGTGCCTGTGAAGTAAAAGAAATCCTCCAAGACAAAATAAAATAAATTGGACAATAAAACTAAATACTTGATTGCTTGTTTTACAATGCTTTGGACAAAAAGGAAAATGAGCAAGTTTCTGCTGATGAAAATTTTAAAGGAATGGAACCACTGTTTCAGTATTCACCAAATGGCTGCAGGTATTTGGAAAATATCAAATAATACTATGAACAGGGAAAGGTGAAAGTGAAAGCACGAGAGGTGTTAGGACGAGAGAGTCATGAAAAAGAAATGCCAGTTTGGATTATATGAGGGAAGGTGTTCAAAGGAGTAGACTTAGGCCTTTGGAGTCAGCAGCTGCTAAGCAAGCAAAAAAACATTGCATTACATTACAGTGAAAAATGGCATGGTGCACTGGTCAGCATAGTTAGATTGTAGTTGCCCCTTTTAACTACTAAATACTTAGGATTTTGGTTTTTGTACTTAAATGAATACCAATATTATCAAAACATTGGATTTTGTACTCAAAATTGAAGACCCAAATGCCTGCATTTACTGTGGAGGATATGCATGCCAGCAGGATCACTCTAGATCTAGGAAGCTATCTCACTTGGACAATTAATGCACATTAACAATTATGCACATCTCTTCTCAAACCCATTTTTCAATGGAGAATGCCAGCACACAGAATTACTCCTTTCTTCTCCAAAAATCATTGATTTTTTTAAAGAGAACAATGCTTTCAATTAAAGCTTATTACAGCACGAAGTTTTAACTTTAAACTATATGCTCTTTCTCATAAACCCGAGGATTTTATTGTTCTTTTATACCTGGTGTCACATCACGGTGTTGCCTGTCTGGGAGTCAGGGAATAACTGAAGTGTCATGGCATGTCCAAGAAGTTGTACAGAATCATAGAATATCAGGGTTGGAAGGGACCTCAAGAGGTCATCTAGTCCAACCCCCTGCTCACAGCAGGACCAATCCCCAACTATATCATCCCCGCCAAGGCTTTATCAAACCTGACCATAAAAACCTGTAAGGAAGGAGATTCCACCACCTTTCTAGGTAACCCATTCAAGTGCTTCACCACCCTCCTAGTGAAAAAGGTTTTCCTAATATCCAACCTAAACCATCTCCACTGCAGCTTGATTTAATTACTCATTGTTCTCTCATCTGCTATCACTGAGAACAATCTAGATCCATCCTCTTTGGAACCCCTTTCAGGTAGTTGAAAGCAGCTATCAAATCCCCCCTCATTCTTCTCTTCTGCAGACTAAATAATCACAAGTCCCTCAGCCTTTCCTCATAAGTCATTTGCTCCAGTCCCCTAATCATTTTTGTTGCCCTCAGCTGGACTCTCCAATTTTTCCACACCCTTCTTGTAGTGTGGGGCCCAAAACTGGACACAGGACTCCAGATGAGGCCTCACCAATATTGAATAGAGGGAATGATCACGTCCCTTGATCTGCAGGCAATGCCCCTACTTATGAAGCCCAAAATGCCATTAGCCTTCTTGGCAACAAGGGCACACTGTCGACTCTTATCCAGCTTCTCGTCCACAGTAACCCCTACGTTCTTTTCTGCAGAGCAGCTGCCTAGCAATTCAGTCCCTAGTCTGTAGCAGTGCATGGGATTCTTCCATCTTAAGTGCAGGACTCTGTACTTCTCCTTGTTGAACCTCATTCGATTTCTTTTGGCCCAATCCTCTAATTTGTCTAGGTCCCTCTGTATCCTATCCCTACCCTCCAGCATATCTACCACTCCTCCCAGTTTAGTGTCACCTGCAAACTTGCTGATGATGCAATCCACGCCATCCTTCAGATCATTAATAAAGATATTGAACAAAAACAGCCCTAGGAAGGATTGACCCTTGGGGCACTCCACTTGATACCAATTGCCAACTAGACATGGAGCCATTGATCACTACTCATTGAGCCCAACGATCTAGCCAGCTTTCTATCCACCTTACCATCATGAGATGAAATGTTTTCATAGACTCAGATTTTAAAGGATGGAAGGCCTTTATGACCATCTAGTTTGATTTCCTGCATAACACAGGCCAGAGACCATAAGCTGGTAATTTCTGCCTCAAAAATATATACTATAGCTCAAACAGAAGTTTAATTTGTCTTAAAGACTGCAAAAATCCATCACAGAATTCATCATATTCCTTAATACATTCTTCCAATGGCAAAGTAACATCTTTTTTAAAATGTGCACCTTATTTCTGATCTGAATTTGTCTAGCTTCAGCTTCCAACCGTTGGATCTTGTTCTGTCTTTTGTGACTTCTGACTTTTTTTTCTCCCCTTTATGCCAATTCTTCTGAGCTGGTCTGCGTCTTGCCCATTGTTGTCAGGTAGATGGTGTGTGCCTGATCCTTAGGTAGAAGACTGGGAATGCCATACCTCAATCTCCCCCATGTTTGGCAAACTTTTCACATCCTTTCAATTCATAACCTTTGCTGAAGGCTTGCAAGTCAATAAAGCCATGAATTTCCTTCCTTAGATTCACTAATCAGTTACAAATATTTCAGTAATCCCTATTCCCACACCTTTTCTACACATTGCACTAAACTATGCATCCTGGAAATTTCCATCTGAGTCTTTTTTTAAGTAATAGCTTTATTCTGGCCGTTTTCCAGTCTTCATGGATCTTTCTTGATCCATGTAAATTTGTCTAATTTCTTACAGTACTTTAGCCTGCTTAGATGTATGTTGTGAGGTCCTCATGTCTTATCAATTAACAGCTTATAACATTCAATGTTCATTTCTGGTATAATATGCACACTTCCTACTTCCACATCCCATAAATGTGATATTGGCAAATGTCCACTTTATTCATTTGTAGAAATAAATGGAGAGTAAATTATTTAACCCTTGTAGTGCAGGACACACATCTTTATGATATTTCTACAAATGAACTGGGAGGCACTATGGGCAATCAGCACTCAGCAGACTATATTTTTTCCTAGGAAAAAATAATTTTTGTGGGTTTTTTTAGTATTATAATTAAACTCACTAATCCCACCCAATCCCACAAACACTTATGAACAGGAGTAGTTTCATTCAGTTAATGCAGTTAGCTCAGAGGGACTAGTTACATGAAAAAAGTTATGTGTGGAAGTATTTGCAGGATAAGAATTTAAGGGTAAAGTGTATCGTATTTTCTGATTATCATATTTCATAATTCTTCATTTGTATCTTTTAAAATTCCATTTTCAAATTGGAATTCCAGTGCTCACATACTATAATGGAGGGTGCTACAGAAAACCCTTGGATAGATCATCCATCATTACATCATGACCACCTGATCAGTCATACTCATTAATTTGTCATGAGTTTTCTGCTCGTCTTAACTTGACCTGGAAGTATGCCAGTTAAAGGAGCAAATGCTTTAAAATTTAGCCCTAAGGGACAAATCCAGTCCTGCTTCTGGACTCAGAATTCTGACTAAAGACCCCAATTATGCAGTTAGCTCCACATGGACAGACCCTCACCCAGAAATAACTTTCATCCCAAATGCGCAGTGAACATCTCCAAAATATGTAACAAAGAGCTACAATGATAGAGGGTGCTTGTTGTGGTTTTGATGGGGTTTTTTTAATTATTTTGTGTATTTCACTTTTTTTTTTGCTATATGTAGAATTACATGACAATACCCACTGAAAATTATTACAAGTGTTGAAGTACAGCATCTTTATCTACGTCATTTTATCAGTAAAAGAAACCACAGTAGTTGCTGTTAATAGTTTTCCAGCTAAGAGGGTTTAGCTGAAGCACTATGCTTAGCACTCAAAAACTGCCAGCCCAATGGTTTAATCAGCTTTAGTCATTTCTACTCCTTTCTCCATCTAGCTGTAATTTGTTATTTAGCTTGAGGGCATTGCTCCTACTGTTTATAAGATAAAGTTCAAGTACAAAGTCAGGACCTTTTCTCTTACCTCCCTCTCCTCCTGGGAATGTACTATAGGCAGAACATTCAGGAGGCTGGCATGGAATAACTTCGGAGAAAGAGTTGAAATGCAGAGCATGCTGTATAATGCAGAGCAGTTGAGATTTCTCCAGGCATATCCTTTTGGGAGGGTACACATATTTTTTCCTCATCTTGCTCATTTTCCCCCCTAGTATATAAGATAAAACCCAATCAGATTGTTTGGAATTCAGTCAAAAGGCAGAATTGGTAGCTTTTTCATGTAAACTGGACTATGAGATTCAGCATTTTGGATTTGAGGATCGCATAGCATTATTTTTCAGCCTGAATAAGAAGAAAGAAACTTACTTATCACTCAATATTATATGTGAAGTTGTTATAGCTAAATGAAGTATAGCTGTATTTGAGGAAAAGATAATAATTTAATTGACTTGTTTGCGTTACTGTATTATCATAGAATCATAGGGTTGGAAGGGACCACAGGAGGTCATCTAGTCCAACCCCTTGCTCAAAGCAGGACCTAATCCCAAACTAAATCATCCCCATCAGGGCTTTGTCAAGACTGACCTTAAAAACCTCTAAGGAAGGAGATTCCACCAACTTCCTAGATAGCCCATTCAAGTGTTTCATCACCCTCCTAGTGAAAAAGGTTTTTCTAATATCCAACCTAAATCTCCCCCACTGCAACTTGAGACCATTAACCCTTGTTCTGTCAGGTAGTTGAAAGCAGCTATCAAATCCCTCCTCATTCTTCTCTTCTGCAGATTAAATAATCACAGTTCCCTCAGCCTCTCATCATAAGTCATTTGCTCCAGACCCCTAATCATTTTTGTTGCCCTACACTGGACTCTTTCCAATTTTTCCAGATCCTTCTTGTAGTGTGGGGCCCAAAACTGGACACAGGACTCCAGATGAGGCCTCACCAATGTCAAGTAGAAGGTAAAAAGAACAGGAGTACTTGTGGCACCATAGAGACTAACAAATTTATTTCAGCATAAGCTTTCGTGGGCTACAGCTCACTTCTTTGGATGCATAGAATGGAACACACAGACAGGAGATATTTATACATACAGAGAACATGAAAAGGTGGAAGTATGCATACCAACTGGAAGAGTCCAATCAATTGAGATGAGCTATTGTCAGCAGGAGAAAAAAAATCTTTGAAGTGATCATCCAGATGACCCATAGAAGGTGTGAGGAGAACTTAACATAGGGAAATAGATTCAATTAGTGTAATGACCCAACCATTCCCAGTCTCTGTTTAGGCCTGAGTTAATTGTATCTAATTTGCATATTAATTCGAGTTCAGCAGTCTCTCTTTGGAGTCTGTTTTTGAAGTTTTTTTGTTGCAAAATTGCCACCTTCCAGTCTGTCACTGAGTGGTTAGAGAGGTTGAAGTGTTCTCCCACTGGTTTTTGAATGTTATGATTCCTGATGTCAGATTTGTGTCCATTTATTCTTTTGCGTAGAGACTGTCTGGTTTGGCCAATGTACATGGCAGAGGGGCATTGCTGGCACATGATGGCATATATCATGTTGGTAGATGTGCAGGCGAACGAGCCCCTGATGGCGTGGCAGATGTAATTAGGTCCTATGATGGTATCACTTGAATAGATATGTGGATGGAGCTGGCATCGGGCTTTGTTGCAAGGATAGGTTCCTAGGTTAGTGTTTATGTTGTATGGTGTGCGGTTGCTGGTGAGTATTTGCTTCAGGTTGGGATGCTGTCTGTAAGCGAGGACTGGCCTGTCTCCCAAGATCTGTGAGAGTGGAGTAGAGGGTAGTGATAACATCCCTCAATCTGCTGGCAATGCTCCTACTTATACAGCCCAAAATGCCATTAGCCTTCCTGGCAACAAGGGCACACTGTCAACTCACATCCAGCTTCTCATCCACTGTAACCCCTATGTTCTTTTCTGCAGAACTGCTACCTAGCCACTCTGTCTCTAGTCTGTAGCAGTGCATGGGTTTCTTCCTTCCTAAGTGCAGGACTCTGCACTTGTCCTTGTTGAACCTCATCAGATTTCTTTTGGCCCAATCCTCTAATTTTGTCTACGTCCCTCTGTATCCTATCCCTACCCTCCAGTGTATCTACCACTCCTCCCAGTTTAGTGTCATCTGCAAACTTGCTGAGAGTGCAGTCCACGCCATCCTCCAGATCATTAATAAAGATATTCAACAAAACTGGCCCCAGGACTGACCCTTGGGGCACTCTGCTTGATAGCAGCTGTCAACTAGATATGGAGCCATTGATCACTACCCATTGAGCTTGATGATCTAGCCAGCTTTCTATCTACCTTATATTCCATTCATCCAGCCCATACCTCCTTATCTTGCTGGCAGGAATACTGTGGGAAACCCTATGAAAAGCTTTGCTAAAGTCAAGGAATAACACATCCACTGCTTTCCCCTCAGCCACAGAGCCAAATTATACTTTGAAGTAATTGTTGGAGGAAAGGGAAGGGCATGGCTGTTTGGTCTTGTACACATCCGGTGTTGGGGCTCGGCCCTCTCAGGTGCAGCTGGGCACTAGGGCACCTCGCTATGGACGGCAGATAGGTCAGGGTCCAGGCCCTTCAGCAGGGGTTGAAAAAACAAATGGTCTCGATAAGTGCAGGCCCTGGGTCAGGGCGGGGCAATAAACAGTTCAGAGCTCAGATCCTGCAGCAGGGGTGGAGCAAACAAATGGTCTCAATAAGCCCAGGCCCTGGGTCAGGGCGGGGCAATAAGCAGTTCAGAGCTCAGACCCTTCAGCAGGGGTTGAGCAAACAAATAGTCTATAATCCCAGGCCCTGGGTCAGGGCAAGGCAAGGCAATAAGCAGTTCAGAGCTCAGGCCCTTCAGCAGGAGTTGAGCAAACAAATAGCCTATAAGCCCAATAGAAAGGCCTCCTTGGGCCAGCGAGAGGGGGAGTCTGCCACCCTTGGAAGGGTGGCAGGGGGAATGCAGGCCCTCCCACTCCACTGCTTTCCAGCCTGGGGCCCTAGCAGTGGCCAAGACTCACTGCTGTCAGTGGGGATCCTGGCCGCAACACACTGACATTGGTTCAGGCTCTCCGGGAGCCAAACCAGAGTCGGCTACCCCCGGGCCACTGTGTCTCGCCGGTATCTTCCGGTGGGTCCCAGTCCATGGGTTCTTCAGGATACCGGGCACGGGGAAGCTAAAGCAGCGCCTCAGGATACCGGGCGCGGGGAGTCCGGCCACCCGCGTCTGTTCTCTTTGGCAACTGGCCTCCAAGTGAGGGCCGGGGCTGGGCTTTTATACTTCCTGTCCCGCCCCTTGACTTCCGGGGGGCGGGAACGGGCGGCGGTGGCTCTGCCTACGTTGACGGCTGCAGTGGCTCGGCCATCTCAGGTGCAGCTAGGTGCCAGGGCGCCTCGCTACAGGTCTGAACACAGGACTGGTAACCAGGAACTCCTGGGTTCTAATATCAGTCCTATCGTTGACTCCATATGTAGCTTTAGGTAAGATACAATCCTTGCCTCAGTTTCCCCATCCCTACAAAACTGATACTTACCTAACCTGCTGTGCATGTCGCAGAAGCTGCAGCACAGGATTTAGCCTTATGTAATCCTGTTCCCTTTTTTTCAAGGTGAGGGGCAAGCTTCCTGTTTTGCACAGTCCATCATTAAACTACATGGGCCCAGAGCCACAAAGAGACTTAGGCGTGCAGCACTCTACGGTTTAGGCAGCGAAGTCCCTTTGTGAATTTGGTCCTTATACTCTTACACACCTTTAGGGCTGTCCATCAGTTATGTAATGCAGAAGGGGATAGGTGGGTCCTGAACTTTGCATGTTTATATCATTGTTGCAAGGGATGGGTGGGTCTTGAAAATGTCCAAGAAATCTATTACATAATTTACGGGCAGCCTCTTGGTTGAAGGAACTGAATCTATTGTAACCTCGTTGTGATATCTTTCAGAGTTCCATGTAGCCTTTTTCCTCAAGGGTTGATTTTAATGCTTTCTTATGCGAGTAACTTCGCAATATTTGTTTTTTCTGACACCTAATACCTGTTTCTGTTATTGAATTCTGTGCTCTGCACAGGTTTCAAGTAACTGCTGTTCACTGATTCTGAACTCCCGTACTCACTCTCCAATTTTCCGTCAGAGCGTCACTAATGGTAGAGCCAGTATAGCTTCTCTCACTGGAGACTCCAGTTTCTTCATCATACAGTTCTCTTCCACACAGATTAAGAACCTATTTGACGCTAATGCATGTTTTCCTGTACTTTGTTGCCCAACATATATTTGGTTAGATTCTCATAGTAGTACAATGCTCTGTAGTTTAGTTATGTGTTGTTTTAATGATGTTTAGTTCTCACCCTCTTCCAGTCCTGGCAGCCCTACCATATTTCATTTATAGCTGCTAGGTCATAGATTCTACCATTTGGTATGACTCCTTGCTCTTGCTTGTTTCTTATGCTCCCAGAATTTGTGCACAGGCAATTCTTTTCTTATCTATTATTCTTAGTACACATACTTTTTTACACCTCTTGGAGTTTGACTGAATCACGCATAGGGTGACCAGATAGCAAACGTGAAAAATCGGGACAGAGCATGAGGGGGTAATAGGAGCCTATAAAAGAAAAAGACCCAAGAATCGGGACTGTCCCTATAAAATTGGGACATCTGGTCACCCTAATCACTCATGGACTGACTGCTTCTCTCCTGCAAGCAAGGGGTCAGTCTCCTTATTTATTAAAGCAACACAGACCTAACTGAGCCTCAATCAACACGGTAGCTGAGTTTCAAAGAAATATCACTTCAAGCTTACTCTGCAGACTTGGGCCTGAGACTCAAAGTAAATGACACACACACCCTGCATGACAGAGAGTACAGAGCATAAGGTAATAGCCTATTTCTCCAGATGATTAGGTATCAATTATGTGGAGCTCATTTCAATAAAACATCAGCAAGTTACAGAATGAGTATTGTTACAGAATGAAACAACAAAGTCACCCCAAAATATTGATGACTCCCACCACTCAAAGCCATAACTAGACTGCATTCTCCTGTTCCTTTAGAGCTAAATCTAAACTGGAATTCTTCAGAGTCACAAACCAATATAACTATTCCACTCTCTAATTATCAAGTATGGGTCTATTTTAACTCAAAGATAAGCTTTGCACTGGGAGTAGTGAACAGCAGATGTGTATTTAAAAAAAACTGACATGAAAGGAAACAGCAGAAACAGGAAGATGGCTAATTTGAAATAAAATACTGATCCTACCCTATCTTAAATAGGAAGTGATGGAAGGGACAAATAAATAAACTTTTACTTGAAGTTCTTTAGAACAGGAGCATTTCAAGTCCTTGTATCACTGAAACACCATTCACATTTCTGGCTTTCAGCTGAGCTTTCTGCCAGAACAATCAATAAGTTACAAGCATTAATCAGACACATAGTAGTATCCTGATTAGGGGGAAAAGCACAGATTTCAGATAAACTAGATAGATGAAAAAGAATATCTAACATAATTGTCTAATAACCTGATCAAAGGCTAAATTAGCAGGAATCAGCAAAATGCAAATCCTTTTCACAACCTGCACATATTAGACAGCAATATTTTACCCTTCTCTTTCTAGTTGAAGGCATATGGGACCCAATAATCGATAAGCTTGTTTTTGAAGATCAGTTTCTTAGCAAAGATTCATAGCTCAGGATCAATTAGGTACATGTTTAGTAGACAGAGACAGATATAAAGACATCAGCAAAACAGATCTGAATGTTATCTGCTGCACTTATACATATACTGCCAATGAAGTTACAGAAACATGAAAAAATAATAGGCTAAAGATAGTGTCCAATGGACTAACGGAAGCAATCGATATAAAACCATTTTCATTAATTGTAAATGACTGGAAAGATAAATATATGAACCAGCTTAGAACAGAGATGCATACTAAACAATAATTGTAACAATTTTTACTGTTCTGTAATATACAGTGATTTATTATTTGTTATTAATCGATAAAAGGTACAAAATATTAATAAGTAAAAAATCCAACCAAATAAATATCTTCTAGATGTCAAAACTTCTATTAAAGATCCTTTACCATCAGGCTGTGGGAGCTTTGCTGGAATATGGTTCTCTAAACTTAGCTTGATTCTTAGGTAGTGGCTTGTCTGATTGTATCAGTCATTGGAAAAATAAGATTGCCTATATTATAATTGTGTTAGCCAGATTCGCTACTGACCCATTAGACCCTTCCCTCTCCCTGAAGATACATATGGTAGTGTTAATGGATGCAACTATACACAGTTTGGTCAGGGGTAGAGATAGGTGCCATTGGGTATTAGCAATGGTTTAGGGAAGGTCAGGTTTTCACCCTACGTCTTTAGTATGACACAAGCTGGCTAAATGTTGTATCTCCAAATATATTCCTTTTCAGTTACAGCCATTTTTAAGTATGTTTCAGAAACATTATAAGCCTGATTTACTCTGTGGAATCCAGAAAGCAAGTGAGGCTGAGCGAGGAAGTCTGCTCTGAATCAGGCCATCTCCAGGGCAGCTTCCACCAGTATGCTCCAAATGACCTCAACTGGATTTTAAAGCTGCTCTTCCTCAGCCAACATGTAGGGCAGGGTGACAGTAGAATTGAGGCCTCGTCTCCACCAGAATGCAACTCTCTCCTGGAGGAGTTTCCCATGATGACACAGCAGTTTGTTCAACTTGCTACTTAAATTGTAATCTCTTTAGATAGGGTCTCTTTTTGTTCTATGCTAGTCTGGGGGCTAGTACAATGGGTCCATGAGTAGGGCTCCTAGCTGCTACTATAATACAAATCATCATCATCATCATCATTTCACCCTGTTAGCATCGCTTCCTCCTTATCCAGAACAGCTGCCAATAAAGATAAAGCTTTAGGTAACTTTGGAGACATAACATGCTCCCAGCCCGCAAAACAACCCCAAAAATAATTAAGTGAAAGTAACCTGTCCTCTTCCTCTTCTCTGGTGGTTGCTTCTGTCTCTGAAGTGATGCAGGGAAGGGGAGAAATATAGTTAGAGTGACTGGTAAAGCCAATGGTGACCTGTAGCTAAATCAGGGCCTGACTCTGCAAACCCAACTTTAGCAGGACTGTTGCTGGTGCTAAACATTGTCCTCACTAGTGTTTGCAAGATACTAGTGTCTGGTAATTTTCATTGTTACTTGGATTAAAAATAATTCTTTAACGCAGTGGTTCTCAAACTGAGGGTCATGACCTCTCAGCGGGGTCACAAGCTTATGATGTGGGAGTCGCGAGCTGTCAGCCTTCACCCCAAATCCCGCTTTGCCTCCAGCATTTTATGATAGTGTTAAATATTTTAAAAGTATTTTTAATTTATAAGGGGGGCTTGCTGTGTGAAAGGGAGCACCAAGACAAAAAAGTTTGAGAACCACTGCTTAAGAGTAAACAGACATCTATGTATATGTTCTTGAAAATAGTTGGACACTAGGATAAATCCAACACAGTCTAAGTCTCACTGAAACCTTCTCCTGCTAAGGTTTCACTATGCTAATTATAAATTAGATGCATTTGTACTCAATGAAGCATTAGGCTTCATCAGAATACAAAGGAAGCAAACATCCTTTTCTCTCACAAAATAGACTGCATGGTACATAGATACTCTATCAGCTATTGCCTGGGTTCTGCTTTTTTCTGACAAAGACTTAGGCAATTCTGCAGCTCTTTAGGTAAATGGAGTCTTATCCTGTGTCTTATAGTAGTTTTTAGGAGTTATTTAAAATTGTAATTTAGTAAATAAAGTATAAATTTAAAATTAAATTCATTAACCTGATTACTATACCTCATCTGATTAGCTGCCATACCTCATAGCTTTGCTACAGTTTTAGGATTATGACATTCCGATTCAGCCACCAGCAACAAGTTTAACTTGCTGTTTCCTGCTTCCATTTGTAATTATATATATATATATATATATAAACACACACACACACAACAGCAGATTGCAATATAGTAGTCTGCTCAATCACTTCCAATTTCACCAGTTTTTATGTTCATAGACTACTCAGACCAAGTATTTCCTCTGGTTTGGGACTCTTGACTGGGCAAATGCAATAAAGATGTCACAATAAGGCTGTAGTCTCCATTTAGGGATGAGTTACAGTAGTGAGTCCATGTAGAATAGGGAGACCAGATAGCAAGTGTTAAAAATTGGGACAGGGGGTTGGGGGTAATAGGAGCCTATATAAGAAAAAGCCCCAAATATCAAGACTGTCCCTATAAAATTGGGACATCTGGTCACCCTAGTGTAGAATGCTAATGGAACCAGCTGGAATTTTGTGCTGTGAATTCCCTAGTCTTTTGTCAATAGAAATTAATTCCCCGGAACAGTCGAGAGTTTACATTTCTCTCTCTCTCTCTCACACACACACACACACACGCTCACTCGTTACAATATTAAGGTAGTAAGTTGCAAGAGCATGTCCCACTTTGGGTTATTAGATCTGCTGAATTTAGCCTCTTCTTCTGGGTTTTGCAGTTTCCATTTAACTCTAATTTTTGTCTAGAAGTAAAGAGATGCTATACATGCCACTGCATGTGTTAAATGTTTCTTTGGTGCCTTTTTGTGGTATTTGCAGCCCTCTCTGACATTATCAAATGGATTGACATTTCAAATATTTGCAGTGCTCAGCGGGTACTAATTCAGTGAAGGTGAACCATGGGCTCCTCACTTAGTGGCACAGCAAGTGATGTGTGTCTATTTAATCACAGCTGCTGAAATGAGATCAAAAGGTAGGGTGTTGTTAAACCCTTAAAGCTGCTGTCACAGCAGAGAGATCGGGAGGGGCCCACTGCAGGAAGCTGAGTGCTGGAGAATAAACTTGGACCAACAGCTAATTTAACCCCACTAAAGTGCTGTAGCTGATGTCTCAACCTTTCCTATTTACAAAGAGACTCTATGTTTTAAATGTACATTACTGTGTGCAGATGTTCAGAATGAAGACTGCTCAGGTGAATCTTTAGCTATTTGGGATTTTTTTAAAAAATAGTTCTTTAGGTACCTCATTAATGTTCTGTGAATACTTGATATGATCAATTTTGTCTATCAAAAATATTTACCAATATAATTTTTTTTTCTTTGCTAAGCTAATGTTTGTTTTCATTGTGATCTACTTTTATCAGGCTTAGCAAAATATACATATTTTAATTGTAACACTTGATCTAGGTCTTCAGTGATCACTGTGCTTCACCTTCAGGCTGTTTGGTACTTCACTGTTAGTAGTGGCTGATCTCAGCTCCTTCTACCGCAATGCACAAGCTCCTACTACTTGGTTCTCTTTTAGGTGCTGGAAGTACGTGCTTTAGTGAACAGTTGAGCAGTTCCCATTCTTGCCAGTAGAGGGAAAATGCATACAGACTCCCCAGTTCTTCTTTGAGGGCTCTTCCGTACTTATATTCCAAGGTGAATAACTCACACGCTGTCTGGTCTCAGATCCATAGAATTATTACAAGTAGTGCCCATTGGTCCACACCCACACTCTGGCTCTTCTCTTGCTCTGGAGTGGGGAGGACCAATGCCTCTCCAGTTCCTTCTTACCACTGCATGGCCTGAATCAGGATCTTCAGTGTATGGAGCCTTTCCTTCTGCCTTCTTTGTCTTCAAATCCCTAAATATTTCAAGGTTTTATACTGTTGTTTTATACAGTTATATAGAACTGTCTGGCCTCCCTGTTATGGGATTTACTTTATTCCCAGAATGTCAGGCTTTAAGAACTGTGTCTCCTGTTCCTGCTCCTCTTGGACAGCAACGACCACCAGCACTGTCTTAGAGAAGCTCATATCTCTACTGTTATCCCATCAGACTTGGCAGGCACGAGAACTCCAGTCGAGGAAGCCCTCATGGAGAAAGCAGTGAGGCCACAGTCAGACCGAGGCCAGGGAGACCCCCAGTCAGAATCATCAAACGGCTTGCCTCTTAGCATGAAGTCTGATGCAGAATCAGGAAGCAGAAAATTCAGGGGCTCTTCATCGGGGTTCCAAGCATAAAAGCAGATTCCCCACTAAGTCCACTCCAAAGAGACTGGATCCCTCCTTCACTCTGTTCAGGTCAGGTGAGACTTCACGCTCACCTTCCAAGAATGCAGACAGTCTTAAACCTCATGGTCATAATAAAAAGTTGTTCAGTAGCAAGGATCCTCTGATACCAGATGCCACACCAGGAATGGTGCCATCTGTGGTACCATCCAGATCAAAGGACTGAGATTTCTTGTACTGGCAAAGAGCATCTGATAAGAACTTCATTTGCTGGCCACGACCCCTTATATATTGGCCTTCTGAGGAGGACACTTTAGTTTTCCTAGATCCACAGAGTCCCTTGTTGATGGAACTGAACTTTGGTAGGGAGATTTTAACCCTGTCTGGAGACATGGGTTCTGGGAGAAGACGACCATCCACTATCCCACCTAGTAGCTGCAGCTTTCTGTGAATGGTACTGACAGCACCACCGATTGAGCTCGTGCCGATCTTTTCAGCATCAGTAAAATCAAATACAGGAGGAATCATCATCATGGGACATTAGTTTAGATGGGCCTCAAGACCTTCCTGGCACTAGCCTTATCCACCTAACCTGGTACACCTTCCTCGTGATCAGTGGTACCTCATTCCTTGGAGACCCCGACAACCCAGTTTTGACCCCTCATACAGGTCTTATTGGAGCCCATGGGACCCATACACATGACCACCTGGCTCTGTATGATCTAATGGAGAGTTATACCACTCTTTCCCTCCAAATGAACAACCATAACTTGCTACTGAGCTCATAGAAGATGAAGTATGAGCTGGATACAGTAGTTTCACCAGTACCAACAGGGGTATCCTCCTCATCTCCTGAAGAGGTAATCACTCCAGCCTCGCCGACTCCTCCAGATGACAATAAGCAATTGCAGGAGCTGCTATTAAAGATGGCAGAAGAGCTCCAAATCTCCTTAGAGAGGTCCTGGACGCACAACCTAAGCTCCTGGACATCATGCAACCCATGGGTTCCTGCTGAATAGCATTCCGAGTGAACCATCAAGTGCTATATGGCATACACCAGCAACATGTGCCCCTATTCCCGAGAGGGCAGAGAAGCATTACTTTGTCCTGGTAAATGGAGGAGAGTTTCTATTTACCCACCTTCCACCTAACTCTTCAGTTGTTCAGTCACCACAGAAAAATCAAGATAACAATACCCAAAAGCCACACCCACAGATAAGGAGGCCAAGTGTCTTGATCTGCTGGGGAGGAAGGTGTTAAAATCTACTAGCCTCCAGTTTAGAATATCAAGCACTGTAGGCTAAGTGTGATTTTCTAAATTATTCTAAGTTCCTAGACTTTAAAGACAAATTACACCAGCAGGGCAGATCTCAAAATCTTCATGAGATCAATGGGAATCAAGGCTTCACTCTTCATGGTTACCCAGGGAAGTCCAGAACATCATTCAGGATTTGCCCTTCTATAAAGCCAATCTTTTTAACAAAAAGATGGATGAATCTTTGCACACACAAAGACTCTAGGGCAACCCTGTACTCCCTCGGTATATAGATGCCAGCCCTGAAGAGGAAATTCCATAAGCAACCATATAAACCAATGCCTGTACTGCAATCATTCTACCATCAGAATTCTTGTGAACCCCTTATCAGCTACTGAAGGTGCAAAGGTCACCACATCCTGCACCTTCCATTTCCACGGGATTGAACTAATCTCTCCTGGCCAAAAGATATTTTGGACAAGATGCCTGAGAGTTACAAACCGGTAGTGTTGCCATCCCTAGCTGATCCCCAGGTCTCTTTTGGTGATCACCTAGCATTTTTTTTCCCACAACTGAAGGGTGATAATATCAGACAAGTAAGTGCCAGATATCCATTCTGGCTAGACTACTGAGTTTCTCTCTCCCCATCCCCTCCAAAACCCCTTATCCCATCCCTCTTCAGGGACCACTGTCATTAGGAGGTACCAGGAGTCAGAGTCTCTTTTCTAACAGGGAGCAATACAGCATTTACCTCTTCAGCATCAGGGAAAAGGGTTCTATTCAAAATATTTTTCTAGTGCCCAAAAAAGAAGGGAGGGTGTAGACCTATTCTTGATCTGCAACAAGGCAATGTTTTTATTCACAAACAAAAATTCCATAAGGTTACCTTGGCTTCAGTAATACCATCCCTGGAAAAAGACATGTTCACAGCTCTTAATATGAAAGATGCATATTTTCGCATGGACATTTACCATTCCCACAAAAGATTCCTCAGTTTTGTTGCAGGTTCCAACCACTATCAATACAGGGTAGTTCCATCCAGTCTAGCAATAGCACCCAAGGTCCTCAGGAAAGTGTTTTCAGTGGTAGCAGCACTACCCAGATGGGGCAGTTCCACCATCTTTCCGTATGTAGACAACTGGCTTCTCACAGGCAGAACATGCCTATAAGTCATGACATCAACCTCTTCACTTCTCTGGAAATCAGTATGAACCCAGAAAAAGTCTACCCTGACAGATGCAGACTATAGAATTTATAAATCTGTCCATAGGGAGACAAGCTCTTGACCTGACCTTAGACTAGGTCAGGAAAAGGGCTTGTCTCCCTATGAACAGATTTCACACCATGAGTAACTTGATAGATCCCACTATGCTCAACCCTTGAACATTAGTTCAAATTTGCCTTATTCTTCTAATGCACATGGCATTATGTATGTGTAGAACACCATTCACCAGACTCCACTTCTGTTGTCTACAAGCTTGGTTTTGGATAGTAACTATATCAAGTAAACATGACATGAACACTGTAGTAACTGTGTCAGTCAAGGTGAGGGTCTGAGTGACTTGATGGAAAGATTCTGGACAAGTGTGTATAGGTGCTCCTTTTCTTTCACCCACACCTGATAGGACAATATTTACAGACAGCTCCCTGTTAGGATGTGGGGCTAACATGGATGGTCACACAGCGCAGGCACCAAGCTGTCCTGGGAAACCAGGATGCACATAAACCTTCTGGAACTCAGAATTGTCCAAAAAGTCTGCAAAGCATTCCTACTACTCATCTAATCTCATCATATCCTCAATGTCAGACAATATAATAACTATATGTAACATAAAAAAGGGGGGGGCAGAGGGAGGGTGAGATCCACTCCCCTATGTGTAGAAGTGGTCAAATCACAGAACTGGTGTATCAGGAACCACGTCACTCTATTGACAAGGCATCTCCCAGCAGCCCAGAATTCACTGGTTGACAGCCTCAGCAGGCACTTTGCTGTTGATCAGGTGTGGAAGTTACACAATTTAATGGTGAACAGTATCTTCATTTGGTAGGAAACCCCTCACCTGGGACCTGTTCATACCCCAAGTGAACAGAAAGTGAAATATATACTGCTTCAAGGGCTCAAGACCATTACTCCAGAGGTGATTCTGTCTTCCTATTTCTTTGGACAGACCACTTCAACTATGTCTTTTATCCTTATCTCACTGATACCTTGGTTTTGGGCATGAGACATCTTCATCACACTCAAATGGCTCAGATAATTCTGGTTCCCGAGTCTCTTACAAATGTCAACCCATCCAACCATCAGCATTCAAACCTTCTCAGATCTCTTGACTCAAGAGAATGGCAGGGTCAGACATCCAAGCCCAAGTGCCCATCACCTCACAGATTGGTATTTGGATGGACATCAGACTTAGAATGTTACCGCTCCATAGCTATGGATGTTGTTCTTAGTAATAGCAGAAAGGATTCCAACAGAAAATGTTATCTATCTGGGCACAGTGGTATCACATGTCTCCAAAGACAGCAGGAATTCCTGTCATCCTGGATTACCTCCTTATTCTTAAGAAGACAAATCTTCCCCTTAGCTCACTATGGGTTTACCTGGCAGCAATCAGCTCCTGTGCTCCACCAACAGATGATTACTCTGTCTTTACTCATGCAGCCACATTTAGGTTCTTAAAAGGTTTACTTAGAACCTTTCCACTAGTAATGAAGCCAACTCCTCCCTGGGAGCTTAATTTAGTACTTTCAGCACTGAGTATCCCACATGTTGATGTGCTACATGTCTGATGTTTCACCTGTCAATAAATGTCCCTTCCTTGTTGCTTCATTGCCAACACCTCGGCCAGGCAGGTAGGTGATATCAGAGCCCTAATGGCAGACCCACTGTCACGTTATTGACTTGAACTGGGACCATATAGAACATGGTTGCAATCAAAGTCCTGTAGTGGTACCAAATCTTGTATAAAGGAGGTCAGATAGGGTGTCTAAGACAAAGTTATGGTTTGCTGGTTATGATTATGCTGTCTATATGTGTGTATCATTTTTGTAGTTGAAGTTATGAATATTGGCTCTATACTGTCTGTGTTTCAAACTTATGCTATGCTTTGGGTTACACCCCAGACAAGTTGGTGTTAGCTCTGCCTAGCCTGCTTGATGACCTATTAAGGATCATCAGCTATATAATTGACCCATTGAGAGAAGGCAGATATGCTTTAAGACTCAGCAAAGTATGCAGGGATTGTCCATATGACTCCAGACTCCATTTTGCTGTAATTTTCCGCAGTAAGAACAAATAGGTGTTCTTACACCTGGAAAAGACTATAAAAGGCTGATGCCTCATCTCCATCTTGTCTTCAGTCCTGCTTCTTAGCTCTGGAGGGACTTTGTTACAAATGGAAGCTCTACACAAAGGACTGATGACCCATCCCAGCCGCGGATGTACTCCAGAGACTTGATTTAAACCTGCAGTTTATTCTATCACTGCTACAAGCCTGAACCAAGAAGTTTGCCATTACTGTATGTAATTGATTCCATTTAACCAATTTTAGCTCTCATCTCTATCTTTTTCCTTTTATGAATAAAACTTTAGATTTTAGATTCTAAAGGATTGGCAACAGCGTGATTTGTGGGTAAGATCTGATTTGTATGTTGACCTGGGTCTGGGGCTTGGTCCTTTGGGATCAAGAGAACCTTTTTTCTTTTACTGGGGTATTGGTTATAACCATTTGTCCCCCTAACGAATGGCACTGGTGGTGATACTGGGAAACTGGAGTGTGTAAGGGAATTGCTTGTGTGACTTGTGGTTAGCCAGTGGGGTGAGACCAAAGTCCTCTTTATCTGACTGGTTTGGTTTGCCTTAAAGGTGTAAAAAACCCAGCCTTGGGCTGTAACTGCCCTGTTTTAAGCAATTTGTCCTGAATTGGCACTCTCAGTTGGGTCTCACCAGAACCAGCATCATTACATCCACCATACACAATATTCCATAAAGACAACGTCTCGCTATGACTACTCCTAAAATTCACTCCTAAGGTAATTGTGGTGTTTCATAAAAATCAGACTATTCACTTACCTCTACTATCCCTGAAGTCTCATGCTTCCAGTGAAGAGAAGAGACTTCATTGCTTAAGTGTAAGGTAAGCATTGGCATTTTACCTGCAGAGAACAAAACAAATCAGAAAGTCACCTAGACTCTGTATTGCCATAGCTAAACAAGTCATAGGACAGATCTCTAAATAGATTTCAGATTCTATCTGACTTTATCACTTGGTACATCTCTCTTTCCCCCAAAGGGTATGGGCTTACTCTACAAGATTGCAAGCAACCTCAGTAGCATCACTTCAAGAGGTACCTCAGCTTGATATTTGCAAGGCAGCAACTGGAGAGATGGTTGATCTGCACTGCCCTTTATATCCTTATCAGACAGCACAAGGAGAACAAGGACACGGGTGTGGACCAACAGACACTACTTACAAGAAGTCTCCAGTCTCAGTGCATGAAGCACATGCATGCCCCATAGTGGAATACAGATAGGAACTCACATCTTGAAGAACTGCATTTACAAAGGGTACGTAACTTCTGTTTCTTGACAGTACTATGGAGCATCAGAAGTCATAGGTTAGGTTTCATGGGCAGCGGTGACTTGCATGGAGAGGGGATAACTGAAGAAGGAAAATGTGGTAAGGGTGAAGTGGTTGCCTCTCTTAACTGGTCTCTTCCAGATTTTCACACTTTCGAGGGGTTTCTTAAGGCAGAAGGCTTACTCTGTTGAAAATGAGAGTGTTTTCCGGGCTCAAGCAGACTTCACTGCTATACACTTTCAACCTTAATTGTTTCCTAATGTTGTTTTGGGATTACTGATTATATCTCACTAGTGCCTGTAGAAAGCTTTCAGATATGAAACTCACTGAGCTGTATTTCCTCTTTTCCCCATCCATTATTCTATGTTATGCATCCACAAAACTGTTGGTTGCGTATTAAGAGTGTTATTATATTATATAGTATATATACACACTATAGTATATTATAGTATATATGTATAGTTAAGCACTGGAACACATTACTTAGGGAGGTTGTGTTATCCCTGATATTGGAGGTTTTTAAGAAGAGGTTAGACAAACCACTGTCAAGGATGGTCTAGTTATACTTAATTCTGCTTCAACATATTAGGATGTGCTAAATAACCATTTGAGGTCCTTATCAGCCCTAAATTTCTATGAATCTAGAATTCTATGATTTTTCAATGGAGTCATAGGCTTAATACAACTTTTTCTGACTAAATATTTCTGTTCCTCCCAAAGACCACAGGAAGTAAAACAAATGAAGGAAAGAGTAAGTAAGTAAATGCTGCTGCATTTCTCTAAATCTCAAGGGCTCATCCATTTTATGACCATGTGAATAATAAGGGCCAGATCCTGTCACCATTATTCATGCTGAATATTTAATTACTCTGCATGTAACCTCACTGAACTACCCATTATGAAGAAGAATGGCAAAAACAAGCCCTTAGGAGAGAATTCAAGCACAGTCTCTCAGAAAAAGTAGAGCAGAATCCTCCACTTTTCTTTGCTGAGGCCCCAGTTTTTCCACCCTTACTCATTTTGAATAGCACTTTATTCTGTGAGTTGCCCATAGATGCTACTCAACATACAGATGACAAAAAAAGACACTCAGACAGATTCTAAGTAAAAATATTATGATTATTTATTTAAATATGTAAAGGTAATATGTACCCGCAACTTTCCCATTTCTATTAGAAAAGGTGTAAGCACAATTTTAAAATCAAACTGGGGGATGCTGCTGAAATAGCTGGGATTTTTTTTTTCTGATTTGTCCTTGTTTAAGCAACAAGCAGGGCATATAATAATAACAAATAAATCTATTTTTTTGTTAGCATTAAAAACAAACAGGAAGCTCAGTGTTTCAGACACCAGCTGCCTTATTTTATAACATTTCCAAAATATAAGAGTCTGGAGCAAATTCTGCTCTTGTGTACATCAACATAAATCAAGACTAACTCAGCTGACTTCATTGAAATTCTGCAGATATACTTGAGAGGAGAACTTAAACCATATTCATGTATCTACAAGAGCAATATAATTACAATTAGAAAGGAGGAAGGGAATCACTTAGATTAAACAGCAATTGTCCTGTTTCATCCTTTACCTACATTTCTCTCTCTTTTCTTTGCAATCTGAGTCAGTTTAGTAGTGAATACAGTATTTAACCTTTATCACACAACATCTGCCAAGTGTATCTTTCACATCCACCGAATACCTGAAAAACACATCCATACAAGTAGGCATATATCTATATAAAATTATATTAAGTATTTGCATACACAAAGAAAGTGGGAGGGATCCAGGAGTGTGTCAGACTCTGGATCTGAGTATGTTGCCAGATCAGTAGCTTGGCACCAGCATGGAAGTCTATCAGCATGGAAACAGGTGTTGCAGTCTTACTGCTACAGTACCAGAGGGCATCATTATTAAAAACAGTGGCAACAAAGGAGCTATTGTTAGGAATATAGAATAAAAGTCTTTCCCACTAGGGTTAACATGCAAGGAAGTAAGCAAAATACTTGTGGAGGATTTGTCATATGCAACAGATTTTCCTTCATTAATATGAAAATAAAAGCCTAGCCTGAGTCCAAGTAATAGCAGGCATGTCAAACAGTGAGAATGTGATTCCAACAAGGAATCATATTTTCTCTTTTGTAAGGATCTAAACAGTGAGTCAGATAAAAGTGAAGTTTTTGGCTCATGTTTTAGTTATAGCAGGTTGAGGGGTTTGGTTCAGATGCATATTTGTGTGGGATCCAGTTGTTCATCCTCATGGTCTGAGACACAATAGTCCACAAAATATAGTTGAAGAGCTAGCAAAAACAGGCTCTCTTGTGATATTTCCAGTTGTTCTGACTTCTAGTCTATTCTATTCAGGTTCTTACACCTTGCTCAACATCTTAGTATATGAGTGACTTTCAGCTCTGTGTTAAGCAACTGTAGCTACAAATCTGTCACATGTTTGGTCTCTCATCCTCTCTCCAGAGGGAAAAGCATGTGCAGGGAGGTTTCTTGTTTTAGTAATGTGGGTTGGTTTATTTATTTTTTTTTCAAATATAAATATACCTTTTGCTATGTGTTTATTTATTGATGGCAAGGTTGAAGAAATGTGTTTTGCACTCAAAGCAGAAAGTGGTGACATTTGTGATTGCCTTTAGCTCTTGGCAGAAGTTCTTGGATTGCACTTAGAGAAAGTTCTGTCTCTCATACAGACTAGCTTTACTCGTATTGTTGAGAGTTCCATTATGCCAGAGGGGAGAAGTTGTCAACCACAGCTTTAGGTAGTTTTTTTTAGATATCTTAGGCCCAGGCCATGGAGTGCATTGAAGATAAGGACCAAGTCCTTGAACTTGATTCAAAATTCTATGGGAAGTTGGCATAGAGAGCAGAGGATTAGTTTGATGTGTTTGCAGGAGCTTGTGGTGCTGAGGAGACTCTGTAGCTTTCTGAACTAGTTGGAGTTCTGACTCCTGGAGTGCTGATGGCTTCATGCTCAAGTATATTAGACTGCTGTAGTTCAACTGAGAGGTGACAAAGGTGTGAGTAACTAAGACCAGGTCTTCATCAGCTAGGAAGGGACAGTATCACCCAGCATCAGCTAGGAATCCAAGAGTATTCCTTTACTACAAAGTGAATTGATCAGTTGTGCATGTATATCTTCAGCCAATGAAGACTGCACCATGGTTGCAAGCTCTTCAAAATACTTTCCTCAGGTGTAGCTGGAAATATTTTTGGTAGAATTTTGACACTCGCTCAGGAACTTGAAGTAAGTTGAACCTTGGGTCAAGGTTCACAGTTTAGGTGAAGATCTGAGTTGGTTCTTATTTTGTCTGAGTTTATTTGCCTATATTTGTTGTTCTCATTTATTTTTAATTACGTGGAAAGGAAATGATAATTGCATCAAATGTGTATTGTTTCAAAATCCCATGTTCAGATGAATGCAAGGCTAATAAAATCAGATTTAATGTTATATATTTGAAGTCTAAAACCTATAACAAACAAGAGATGGGTGTAGATTGCAGTGTGAGGATCAAACCTTCTCCAAAACATGCTCTAGTTCAGGCCTTAATCTACCAGAAAAACCACGGTGTTCCCGCAAGAAAATTTTACCTCTTCTTCAGAAACATCAGGGGAGCAGATAATCTGGACAATGGTAAAATACTGTAGGGTATCAGGGAACAGCACCACTGCATGAAAGCTTTTGGAAAGTGTGTCATAGAAATGGAAATTTTATCAAAAGCATTCACTTACCCAGCTACTTCAGTGAAGAGCAAAGATATTCACCTGCAGCTTGAAATTCAGATGTATTTTTTATCCTCATCATGCAGTAAAATTCCCTTGTCCTTTATTTCGTAGAATGAATTGTCACTGACCTATATTTCTCTTCCCATATCACAAGCAGATTCAGATGGTAATAACACAAATGTACATTCATATATAGTCTGTAGAGGTATCCTGCTCGGAGCTGTTCTTCACAAATCTGAAGAAATGTTTGCACACCCCATGGGGAAGGATGAGAAAATAATTCATACCACAGTCTGCTAGTCATAGCAGGTTTCTGCAGGGATGGGGTAAAAATAAGTTCTCTACCAGGAAAGAGGTGTATGGTTTAAGCAAACAGTGGTATGTTGAGCTTGCTGTGTTTCAGCCACGTTACTATAGCTGGCTCTAGCTTAATAATGAGCATTGAGGTCACACACTGAGGATAGATATATTTTGCTATGAAGTGATAGAAAAAGTAAATGGGGGAAAAATGGACTAAAAAGTCAGAGGCTGAACAGGGTGCCTTCCAGTACTAAAGCTCAGATGTCATGGTGATGAGTGTGATAAACAGATAGCTAAAGTTAGGCAAGCACTGAAATACCTGTGGCAAATCTGTCCAACTTTTCCAGGTTCTACCTCTACTTGAGTATATATTTACATCACTGATAGTTGGTAGTGTACTATTATCCCCACTGTATAGCAGGCACTGCCTATTTAATATAGTGAGACATACCTGAAGACATTCATAGACATGTTTATAACAATAAGTAGAAGATAAGGTAGGTAGATCATATTTAAAAATGTGCTCATTGCCGTACACGACTGAATAACATTACCTCAGAAGTTGCAGTATTCCCTAGCTGTTTCCTGTAGTAAGTATAGGGAAATACAGAGAACACTACAAATAATGAGGCAGTGTTTCCTGTTTACCTAAAGCACAATGAACAGTTTGATAGGGTAACTATTGTATGCAAGATTAGAGGCAATGAAATACCTCTGGCTTATACTCAAGTTTTTGGACTCCCCACAGAGGTAACTGAATGAAATACTATGACCTGTGTTACACAGGAGATCAGACTAGATGATATAGTGGTCCCTTCTGGCCTTCACATCTATGAATATGAATCTATTAATATAACTAAAATGAGTCTACTCCTGTTCACAACACTAAGCGAGCACACAAGTGTTTACAGGATCAGGACTCAAGAGAGATGAGTGCTACCTACTATACCACCAACTCCATTTTCTGCATTATCTGGGTTTTCCTTGGAGGTTTCTTATTCAAGAACTGACTAGGCCCAGACATGTTTATCATGTCATCCTTTTTTTGTAGCTAGGCAGTTTATCCCCTGGTTTTGTGACTATGCAACTTGAAAATTATGTGTAGTGAGGGTCAGACAGCTCTATGAAATGTTCAGATTCTTTACAGAGTGAAAAAGAGAGCTACACATATGCACAGGCAGATATGCTGTAGTTCCTCCATAATTGTGGTTTTTGGAAGTTCTCATGGCTTTTAACTTTTATTTTTTTGGTCAGAAAAAAAAGTTTCACTAACAATCAGCAGTAGTTTATAAACAGAAACTTTTTCCTTCAAGCCCCTTGTGTTTTCTGTTTCATCTCACTGAAAAATGTATCTTATTAATTTGCATCATTTCCTATGGGATATTTCTATTTCTCTTTGATCTCCGGTGACAAAAACCACCATGCCGCATGTAGTGTTTATTGTAGAACTAAATGAAGCATGCAGTGCAGCATCTGAAAACAATTAGAAAATAATTGAAATGAGCCATGGACTCTAGTTACTCGCATTACATTTTAGTTTTCACAAGTGACGTTATTTGGGAATTAGTGCTGAACCTTCTCGGTCCCTCTGGTTGCTGGCTGGCTGGCAACCCCAGTCCCCTTGCTGGTGCAAAGAAGTAGGATTTTTTTTAAAAAAAGAGGAAGAGTTGCTGTTGTTGCCCAAAACACACTGAGCTGCTAGAGGGGCTGGAATCTATCAGAGGTTAGGGAAGATGCACTTCTTATGTGCCCTCACGTGGGAGGAGACTGAGCCCTCCACTCTCTGACTTTGCAGCAGCTGCTTTATGAATTAATAAAGAGATGTTTCCATGAATATGCAAACAAGATCCTTTCATTAATAATTCATCAGGCCATCAATCAGGCAGCTGCACATTCAACACAGGAAATTGAGGTTAGGCCTGATTTGCCCTGCTCTTTGAATTACAGCTGAGAAGCCAGGTAGCAAAAGGGCTTTATACTGTTTATGAAACAAGGAGTGGGGAGCAGAATCCCCACACTCTGCAAGAAAGTAACTAAGAAAGAATGCTTAAAATAAAGTATGTTTTACCTGGACAGGGAACTCCCTTCCCCCACCACAAAAAAACAAGTGCTTTTCTATGCTGTTTGCTACAGTACATCTTAAAGACATGTAAGGAGGTAATGCTACTTTTATCCTCTGATAGCAAGAATACGTTGTACTAGCTGCACCTTGAAGACAGATTGTCAGGATTATGGAAAGTGATTCACATCTTTCCAACAAAGAGGACAACTGAACTATTGTTTGTAATAATTATTTCTATTAACTGTGATTATTACTCATAGACTCATAGACTCATAGACTCATAGGTCAGAAGGGACCAATCTGATCATCTAGTCTGACCTCCTGCACAAGGCAGGCCACAGAACCCCACCCATCCAATTTTATACAACCCCTATCCCAGGACCGAGTTATTGAAATCCTCAAAAATGGTTTGAAGACCTCAAGCTGCAGAGACACCACCAGCAAGCGACCCGTGCCCCACGCTGCAGGGGAAGGCGAAAAACCTCCAGGGCACCTGCCAATCCGCCCTGGAGGAAAATTCCTTCCCGACCCCAAATATGGCGATCAGCTAAACCCTGAGCATGTGGGCAAGAGTCACCAGCCAGCACCCAAGAAGGAGTTCTCCGCAGCAACTCAGTACCCATCGCATGCAACATCTCCCCGCAGACCATTGAGCAGACCTGTCTGGTGGTAATTCAAGATCAATTGCCCAAATTGACGATCCTATCATAACATCCCCTCCATATACTTATCAAGCTTTGTCTTAAAGCCAGGAAAGTCTTTTGCCCCTACTACTTCCCTCGGAAGGCTATTCCAGAACTTCACTCCCCTAATGGTCAGAAACCTTCGTCTAATTTCAAGTCTAAACTTCCTAATATCCAGTTTATACCCATTCGTCCTCGTGGCTACATTAGTACTAAACTTATATAATTCCTCTCCCTCCCTAACGTTAACCCCCTTGATATATTTATATAGGGCGAGCATATCCCCCCTCAGCCTTCTTTTGGCCAGGCTAAACAAGCCAAGCTCTTTGAGTCTCCTTTCATAAGGCAGTTTTTCCATTCCTCGGATCATCCTCGTAGCCCGTCTCTGAACCTGTTCCAGTTTGAATTCATCCTTCTTGAACATGGGACACCAGAACTGCACACAGTATTCCAGATGGGGTCTCACCAACGCCGTATACAACGGTACTAACACCTCCTTATCCTTGCAGGAAATACCCCGCCTGATGCATCCCAAAATCGCATTTGCTTTTTTAACAGCCGTATCACATTGGCGACTCATAGTCATCCTGCTATCAACCAGTACCCCAAGGTCCTTCTCTTCCTCCGTCGCTTCCAACTGATGCGCCCCCAACGTATATCCAAAATTCTTATTATTAATTCCTAAATGCATGACCTTGCACTTTTCACTATTGTATTTCATCCTATTTCTATTACTCCAGTTTACAAGGTGGTTCAGATCTTCTTGAATAGTATCCCTGTCCTTCTCCGTGTTAGCAATACCCCCCAGCTTCGTGTCATCCGCGAACTTTATTAGCACATTCCCGCTCTTTGTGCCAAGGTCAGTAATAAAAAGGTTAAATAAGATCGGTCCCAAGACCGATCCTTGAGGGACTCCACTGGTGACCTCCTTCCAGTCCGACAGTTCACCTTTCAATACGACCCTCTGGAGTCTCCCCTTTAACCAGTTCCTTATCCACCTTACAACTTTCATATTCACTCCCAGCTTTTCCAATTTAACTAACAGCTCCCCGTGCGGAACCGTGTCGAACGCCTTACTGAAATCTAGGTAAATTATATCTACCGCATTTCCTTTATCTAAGTAATCCGTCACCTTCTCAAAGAAGGAGATCAGATTGGTTTGGCACGATCTACCTTTAGTAAATCCGTGTTGCAGTTCGTCCCAATTACCATTGACCTCTATGTCCTTAACTACTTTCTCCCTTAAAATTTTTTCCAAGACCTTACATACTACAGACGTCAAGCTAACAGGCCTATAATTACCCGGATCACTCTTTTTCCCTTTCTTAAAAATAGGAACTACATTAGCAATCCTCCAGTCATACGGCACAACACCTGAGATTATCGATTGCTTAAAAATTCTCGCTAACGGGCTCGCAATTTCACGCGCCAGTTCCTTTAATATCCTCGGGTGGAGATTGTCCGGGCCCTCCGACTTCGACCCATCAAGCTGTTCAAGTACGGCCTCTACCTCAGTTGCAGTAATATCCACTTCCATATCCACATTCCCGTTTATCATCCCTCCATCATCGCAAGGTTCCTCACTAGTCTTATTAAAAACCGAGGCAAAGTACTTGTTTAGATGTTGGGCCATGCCTAGGTTATCCTTAACCTCCATTCCATCCTCAGTGTATAGTGGCCCCACTTCTTCTTTCTTTGTTTTCTTCTTATTTATGTGGCTGTAGAACCTTTTACTATTGGTTTTGATTCCCTTTGCAAGTTCCAGTTCAATGCGGCTTTTAGCCTTCCTCACTTTATCCCTACATGTTCTGACCTCAGCAAGGTAGCTTTCTTTACTGATCCTGCCTTCCTTCCACTCCCTGTAAGCTTTCTGCTTTTGTCTAATCCCCTCTCTGAGTTGCTTGCTCATCCAGTTTGGCCTGCAACTCCTGCCCATGGTTCTTTTCCCCTTTCTCGGGATGCAGGTTTCCGACAGTCTCCGCAGCTGTGACTTAAAGTAATTCCAGGCCTCCTCCACATTTAAATCCACTAATTCCTCCGTCCAATCCACTTCCCTAACTAATTTCCTTAACTCTTTAAAATTAGCCCTCGAGAAGTCAAAAACCCTAATCGCAGATCTACATTTGTTTATCCTTCCATCTAGTTTGAACTGAATCAGCTCATGATCACTCGAACCAAGGTTGTCCCCTACCACCATTTCTTCCATGAGGTCCTCACTGCTCACCAACACCAAGTCTAGAATGGCATCCCCTCTCGTAGGTGCTTCAACTACTTGATGAAGAAATCCATCCGCTATCACATCCAGAAAAATCCGACCCCTATTATTCGTGCAAGTACTCGTCCTCCAGTCTATGTCCGGGAAGTTGAAGTCCCCCATAATCACACATTTCCCCTTTGTGTTTACTTCATTAAAGACATTAAAGAGGTCTCTATCCATATCCCAATCCGATCCCGGCGGTCTGTAGCACACCCCAAGCACTATCTCAGGGGAAGCTCTAGTTGCTTTTTTACCCAGCGTGATTTTTGCCCAGACGGACTCCGTGTTATCCATTCCATCGCATCTTATTTCGCTACATTTAATTTCATCATTGATGTACAAGGCTACTCCCCCACCTTTGCCTTTCTTCCTGTCTTTTCTGAACAGCACATAGCCTTCAATACCCGTGCTCCAGTCATGAGTACTATTCCACCAGGTTTCGGTAATCCCTATAATATCCGGCTTGACTTCCTGCACGAGTAACACCAGTTCCTCCATCTTGTTACCTAGGCTCCTCGCATTAGTGTACAAACCTTTTAATTTTCGGCATTTGGCGTCAGTGACATTCTTTCCCCCGTCGTGCACAAACTGTCTGCCACCAGCATCACCCGTTACTCTGGTTTCTACTCCACTATTCCTCCTTGGATCAAATCTTGGGGCCACAAGGGTATCCCCGCTCACTTTGTTTACTTCCCTCTCCAGGTTATGTTCTGGCGTGGAGATCTCCCGAACATTTCCCAACCATCTCCCCCAACTTTCTAGTTTAAAGCCCTCTTGATGAGGTCGGCGAGCCTCCATCCTAGAATCCTATTTCCCTCCTTGCTGAGATGAAGTCCATCCTGAGCAAACAGTCGTCTATCCGTAAATGCGTCCCAGTGACCGTACATCCCAAAGCCCTCCTTATAACACCACTCCCTGAGCCATCTGTTGATCGCCATAATCTTGTCCCTCCTTCGTCGCCCCGCTCTAGGAACCGGCAGAATCCCACTGAAGATCACCTGAGCCTCGATGTCTTTAAGCCTCTTCCCCAGTCTGAAATAGTCCTCCTTGATACTGTCCAGTGAGTAACTAGCTGTATCGTTCGTTCCCACATGAAGGATAATCAATGGATTTTTTCCCGCTCCCGCTAAGATCGTATTCAGGCTCAAGTCCACATCCTGTATCTTAGCCCCCGGCAGACAGCACACTCTTCTGTTCTCCCAATCCGGTCTAGTTACAGGCCTGTCTACTCTTCTCAGTAGAGAGTCTCCAATCACGTAGACTTGCCTTTTCCTGGTGACAATGCGATTCTCCGGTCTATCCCCCACAGCAGCTGGCCGTGATTCCTCCTGATTTGTATTCGACCTCACAATCCTCCTAGGGCTCGTACTTGATGTCGCCTCCACTGACTGCTCCCCTCCATCTGCAGGACTAGCTGCTTGCCTCTTCTTCCTTGCCGTAACTCCTTCAGCAGCCCGCTGTGTTCCATCTTCATTTCCCAACTCAGCAAACCTATTCCTGAGTTCTATTTGTCCATCGCTGGCCCGTCTTATCCTTTGTCTGGTTCTCCTAGTGACATGCTTCCACCGTCCACTTTCCTCACCCAGCAGTCCCTCCTCAGAATCCTTAGGTCCTGCTTTTGTCCGCTCGCCTGAGCTTGTCCCCTGTGCCTCATCAAGTCTGTGTTCCATCATCTGCTCAAATCCCCTTCTAAACTCAGCCAGAGTTTCCACTTGCATCTCCAGTCCCCTTACCTTTTCCTCCAGCAGCTCTATCAGACGACACTTCATGCAGATGAAACTCCTTTCAGGTGCTCCTTCTAGGACCATGTACATGCCGCAGCTGCCGCACCCAGTCATCCTCAGTGTGTCTGCACCTGCTGCCTCTGCCTCCATCGTAGCGGTGCAACTCTGTGCCTGGCAATCCATGCCTCACACCGCACCGCAGGCCACCGACCAGCGCAGGGCTGCCTCTTCCCTGGTCTGCCTTCCCGGTTCCTCTGCCTTGGTCTCCCCTGCAACCTCCCCCTGAAACTCCCCTGTTAGCCGCTCTGTTCGCCGCCTCCTGTGCCGCTGCAGCTGACTGTGCCGCTGCCTGAGTGCCTGGCTCCTTATATAGGACCCCTAAGCAGGTAAGCCCCGCCCCCAACTCAGGGCTCAGCCTCGCTCTCAGCACACAGCCCCTAGCAGCCTGCACACACACTCACTCACACACAAACACCACAAACTACAAAAACCACAAAAACCTGCTCCTCCAACAGCACTCCCCCTGAAACTCCCCTGTTAGCCGCTCTGTTCGCCGCCTCCTGTGCCGCTGCAGCTGAGATTATGCTCTGAGAAAGAATTAAATGGATGTTCCCGAGGGGTAAAATCTTGAGCCCAATCCTGAAAACAGTTCAGGATGTGAGTAATTTTATGTACATGAAAATGGGACAACTCATGGGTACAGTTACTCCCAGGTAGATGTGTTCACGGGATCAGAGCCTTGATAGTTTGTAAACAGTAAGGCAAGTTCTCCTGCGAGGAGAAATTTTTTAAAATCCAGTAATTTAGTGCCTGATTCAACACCACTGAAGTCAATGCGAACCTTTCTACTGACTTTAATACACTTTGGATCAGGCCCATAATACTTGGTTGATATAGCTTTAACTCTTCAGGTGGTATGTGCTCAGCAGCCTTTTGTTTAATTCATTATTTAGTTTAGATGATCAGGTAGTATCAGTTGGGGAAAAAGCCTCTTCCATCTGCAGCATGCTAGGAAACTTTGCTTCCATGAGTGCACTACCTCCAGATTGGTTTATTTTAACTCACTGCCTATAGGCAAGGAGGTGGGCACAAAGCAGAGGCTGTTGTTTGAGTAGAATGCAGTCATCCACTCCTTAGATGGGACAAAATGGCAGCACCTGTGCTTCAGTCCCACCACTGACTTCCAGTACATTTCCATTGTTAGTTTAAATACTTGGTCTTGGACACCAAAGCCATCAACAGATCAGGCCCAGCTGCTATCAGCATCCACGTCTCCAGCCATTACATCTGTGCTTCTCTCGGCCAAAGCAAATTGCAAAGCTGTAGGATGAAGCATGTGAGAGACAGAGATAATGAATTCTCTATCAAGCGGTTTCCGTTCCAAATTCTAGATAAATAAGCCTTATACCACTTTCAAAATATGCTGAAAAATCCTATTAGTTAGAAAGCATTTCCCCTGTAACAGGCACAAGGTTTTTAAGTTCTATACAGTGGTGACACTTCAAAGTTCATTCTGGTATTCAGGTTCTACAGACATTATCTGTCACAGTGGCACTTCCCATTTTAAGTGTAGGGAATAACACAGAAAACAGTAATCTCTCTAAAGCCAGAGTGAACTTTTAACCTGAATGTAATGGGGTATACTGGCTCTTTAAGACTAGTGGAATAAACACAGGCCTTGGAAAGGGCCTTGTGGCAGGAAGAGAGGAAGCAGGCCCTGGGGAATTAGTAATTGGGTGGAAAAACTCAGGATACTGTCACTTTAAGGGCCAGGTACCACGATCCCTATAGTATAGGATGGAGCAGGGCTTCCCTCTGTCTCAACCAATCAGAGAGAAGGTCTCCAAAAGAGGACAATATAGATGTTGCCTTCTCTCTCAGAATAGGGTGTGTGCTGAGGAGGAAGGAAGCCAGAGTCAGAAGGCTGAGCTCCCATTAGGAAGAACAGGATCAGCGGCTCCATGGATAAGGGTCTGGGACAGAGTAAGAGCTCAGGTTGCAGCAGAAGAGCTGGAGATGAGTAAAAACTTTTGCATTGCTGTAATGGCCTTTATTTTGAGGACACTGAGGACTATTTTGAACTACTTTTGGCTATTAACCTAGCCCTAGGCAGTGGCTCATGGTAATCTCAAGAAAGACTGTGGGGAAACACTAAAGGGTCCTGAATAGGGTGACCAGACAGCAAATATGAAAAATCAGGATGGGGGTTGGGGGGGTAATAGGAGCCAATAGAAGAAAAAGACCCAAAAATCAGGACTGTCCCTATAAAATCGGGACATCTGGTCACCCTAGTCCTGAAAAGGGGAAAACTGAGCAAAGGCACTGCAGAGACATTTCTGGCTATGAAGGGGCGATCAGTAAACAGCAACCAGCAGCCCTGCTACAGCGCACCTATTGTGTGTGTGCACACGCATGTGTGTATGCGGACATATACAGTTTCTAACCAGAGAGATGAGAAGAGAAAGAATCTCCTTGAAGTCCTCTAAGAATCTTACTGTGGAAGTATAATTTACCTGGAAAGCAACTAGCTATTACTACGATGGGTGCTTTAGATGGTGGGTCCCACCAGAGATTTTAACTGATTATCTGAACATCTTTGAATTATGATGTAGACTGAGCATGGCAAATACTACTTGAACATAAAGCTGGAGAGAGTAGAATTACAAACTGCTGTAGAACTCAACTGCTCAAGAGAATACTAAGAACAAACTAATTATCCTGGTGATTTAGATCCAATGGAATGACCAGGGATGGATCATGTCATAAATAAAATAAAATAAAGTATATTAGATCAAAATACTTTTATGTCCTCTATAAGCAATAAAACTTGATAATAAAAGTGAAATATATCCTGGCTTTCTGTATCAGTTTTATACTTTTTATAAACTAAATATAAAACCACTCTTTTTTGTACCCTGTGAATGTTTAGAAAAATGGGCCTTTTCAAAGTTTCCCTGCTGGCATGTCCTGTTGCAATATTTCTCATTAATTGCATAGTAACCCAATACAGTGGATAGGTTCATGTCACAATACAGTGGGGTAATATTCATCACAGTGCACAGGGGAATTAGGCACACATTTCCTCCCCCTATGGTATTGTTAACAGCAACTGAACATCAGATTCCCCTGCACATCACACAAGGCATACTTACGCTAAGTTATATTCCAAGTCAAGAAATATGGTTTCCTGGGGAAAAAATGGTAAAAGTAAGTAAACCACAAAGAAAAAAAACTGTTTATAAGTTAATTTTTACAGTGTAATGGACAATGGACAATGGATGGAAGTTAAAGCCAGACAAATTCAAATTAGAAATAATGCCCTTTTTTTTTTAATAGGGAGAGTGATTAACCTTTGGAATACACTACCGAGGGAAATGCTGTATTTTTCATCTCAATATTTTCAAATCAAGACTTGGATGCCTTTCTGGAAGATATGATTTAGTCAAACAAGTTATTGGGCTCAAATGGATGAAATTCTATGGCCTGTGCCCTACAGAAGGTCAGTCTAGATGATCTGATAGTCTTTTTGGCTTTAAAATCTATGAATCAATATTAAATTGTATTAAAATTGTAAAAGGTGTAATTATGCTGGATATACCAGACTTGAAAAGATGTCATAAGAGCTTACCAGTCCATGTGAAAAATCTGCTTATGCTCCAGGAGCAAGATGCTGATGATGAAGAAAATAATGATATTCTACTTAACTGTCAAAAACAAGCAAATAAAATCCTATTCACTCTGGAGAAGTAGAACTTTGCATAGATAGAAAATCCACACGTCTTCTTAGATCTGAAGAAGGTTGAGTGCCATCAGCTAACCAAGAAGAATGGAATAAAACTGGTATATATCTAGTAAAAGACACTATTCAGATCAGTGGAGAGACAAGGTGGGTGAGATAATATCTTTTATTGGACCAACTTCTATGGTGAGAGGGACAACAGAAGTTGATCCAATAAAAGATATTACCTCAGCTACCTTGTCTCTCTAATATCTTGGACCTACACATCTACAACTACAGTGCATCTGCATCCTGTTCAGAACCCCACCTAAACACAAATATTGTAGGGAAACTATTTTCTCTAGCATTTTTTCCTTCTGATTTGAGTAGGACTTTTGGGGAAGGCAAATTAGCTAATAAAATCAATCCTGAATAGTTATATTACATATCAACCCAGTCAGAATCTGCATTAACCTTTCATATGGCCATTTTATAAATTTAAATTCTGGAGAAGAGGGAAGCCTATACTAAACACCCTTGTTACCACACGTAACCCTGTGACCTTGGTGACCCCTTTAAACTACCCCAAAGGTTTCTAGTCCTGTTTTCTCCAGCTGTTATTCAAGGACCACATTTACTAGGCAAATTATTTTACTGGTCCCTTGCGGGGGAGGGGTGGTCACTTACAACAGGTTTCATTCTCTTTGTGTATGAGCATGCATATACACATGTTTAACAGATGTATTAATGGACAATAAAAAAAACACAGAATACACCCTGCCACTATTTTGACATGCAAGTTAACTGAACAGGCTGCACTATTTAACAGATCCGATACATCTCTAACCATTTCCCTGCGTAGCTTAACTCCACGATAGTCTGGGAAAGTCATCACAGTTGCTGTGTTCAGTCTCACCATCCATCTTTACATATTTTCAGTTAATAGAACAAGAAATGCCTATCAAATGAAAAAAAACCATCGCCTTTTGCTTCAGCAGGACACCTTTGATGAGAAGCCCACAGGACCCAGTCATTGCTTTCAATGGAGGAGAGATGGGGCAGAAGAGTACTGTAATATCTCTGGCTCATGGTGCTGCTGGGAGCTAATTCTCCCCATTTAAACGACCTTACATGGTTCAGTAACAATCCACTGCAGGAATCATTGACATGGATGATTGTTTTTTGACTTTTTAACCTCCAGGTAATAGAAATTAAGTGCTAGTTGGATGGAGACAGTGTTTTCTTGTACAGTATTGAGACTCAAATAACTACACTATATTTTTCAGTGGAAATAATGGAGTTACAGCAGTAAGCTATCTTTCCTTTTGCCCCTGTTGTAAATGAACTGTCTCCATAGGATCCTGACCTAGTCAAATACAATGTAAACAGCCTGCTAATTTTCACTTATACTGTATGCAAATTGTTTAATACATCTGGAGTTTTGTAGTAATTGTTAATCTGCAGTTAAGCAACAGATCCGCAAATCAGGAGCTGATACTTTATAGTAAAGTCAAATGACATAGGAAGTAAGAATAAAATATTGTAGGTTTCCATAAATTAGATGAGAATAGGACATGATTTGTTTAAGGCCAGAGGTGAAAAACTAGTGAATATTTTTTAACTAATAATAATCTGCTATATACAAGTACTTATTGCTGCTATAAATCCTTTATTGCTGTTATAAATTCTACTTCTCTTAAAAGAATACATTGTTTCCACTTAGCATTTGATTAACTCCTCCTCCTTTATGAGACTGTATTATTTGCTAAAACTCTGAAGTTCTCTGCAGTGCAATTTACCCACACCAAGCCCCCAATGTACCTCAGCTCTGTGCTGGAGGAACCAGGGAAGGGATGAGTATGAGTTTCCATGCTGATTCAGACTTTGCCTCTCTGCTAAGATTGTAAACAAGCACACTGTGTCAATCTGTGTCAGTGATAAACACTACTCTACAGCCAAAATGCTTCTGAAATAAATATAGTCCAACTTTACTAATTCTGGGTCACTGAGAATGAAAATGATACTTAAAATTGTTGATTGGCTCTAGTTTTCAAAATATGCTATTGGGTTAGTATATACGACCCTTGACTTGGGAATGGCGGAGGATAAGTGAGTTATAAAGGGAAGAGATCTCAATTTAAACCAGAAATGACTAAAATACATCTTTGACTGGATATATGAATAAATCTATGACTGGGTTTGGACAGTACTTGCTTTTTAGGAAAAACAATGAATGATGCAATCTGAAGCTGGTATTGCATCATACATGATATGAATTGCATCATGTTATCCTAGAAGTCATGGATGATGCAATCATAACGAAGTTTACATCACTCTGCTGAACAAATTGCCTTATATCAGCTCTAGAAATCATACAGTATTGTGCTCTCTTATTTGTCAGTGTTTGATTTTGCAAAGGGACACATTTCTGTTTAGCCAAAGTGAGCAGAGATGCCTCGTACTTGTGTGAACAGTGCAGATAATTTCTGCTCTGGTTGTGGTGAAGTGACTTTTGCATCACAAAAGCGCAGTATAACCACTATGGTTAAGAAAGCCTATCACCTTTATTTTGGCTGCAAAATTGGAGATCAGGACAAGAGGTGGGCCCCACACATATGCTGCAACACTTGTGCAACAAATCTTCGCCAGTGGTTGAACAGGAAAAGGAAATCTATGTCTTTTGCAGTGCCAATGATTTGGAGAGATCCAACAGATCATCCCAGCAATTGTTACTTCTGCATGGTGCCTCCAGTTGGGAACGGTGTGTCAAAGAAGAAAAAGTGGACTGTGCATTATCCAAACATTCCATCAGCTATACGCCCAGTACCCCACGGAGAAGGACTGCCTGTTCCTGATGCACCAGAATCATTCTCACTTGAGTCAGATGAGGAAGAGGAAGAGGATGAAACTTCTGGTCCTGAACCATCAATGTCACAGAACCCACATTTTCTCCCATCCTCCTCCTCTGAACCACACCTCCTAACACAAGGTGAACTGAATGACCTTGTCAGGGATTTGGAACTACCCAAGAGTAAGGCAGAGCTGTTGGGCTCCAGACTGCAGCAGTGGAATCTCCTGGCAGGCTATCAGGGCAAATGGAGCCCATCAATGCTTGCAGACTATTGCTGGACAGTGACAAGAGATGCTCCATTTAATGAATACAAGAGACAAGCCAAGAAGCGCAGAGTAGACACTGAATAGGACTAAACTATGTACATAATAGTTTTTTGCCTTTTGTTTCATAATAAATTTTACTTATATAACCCTTTTGCTGATTTTTAAAGTGTTACATAAACAGGACAGGTGAAATATTATCATGTAAAGCAACCACAAACACATGAAAAGACCTAGGTTTACAAATTTATGATTAAAACTCTACTATCTACACAATATACATACACATAAAATGTAAAAACTTAAATATCTTAGAAACAGTAGCCAATCAGTTGTTTTAATTGTCATATTAGAATTCAGCACATCAAAATACATAATAAATATCACATTTTATCTCTGAAGCAGACGACTTCTCAAAAATTGTAGACCAGTGTAATCTGTACATGTGTCCTGGGCTAAGACCACCAACTCATTTCACATGAGCCACAAAGCAGCCTTCAGATGATAGAGGACTTTTGGTCACTGCTATCCTACTGTTGATCTCAATCAGTGACCTACAGGTGACAGAATCCACAGCCCATTATCAGTTTCCTGAGACAACAGTTTCCCTCTCCATTCTATTTGCTTGTTCTTGCAAGAAACTTTCTCCTTTGTCATATTATTTAAGCAATATATTGCAATGTACCTAAATAATGAATTCTGCCTCCTTGCTGAAAATGGAAAGCAATGCACATCTATTGCACTTTCAACTCAGAAAACCACTGTTAGTTCATTTAAGATTCATGATGCACACATTTCCTGTTACATTTTGTTGACCTAATGTGAAGTCTGGTTGAGGAAGATCAGCCAATTGACTGTGTAGTCTCATATTGTGATATAGTACATCACATTATCTCATACCATTTTTTTAACTAGTACATGCAGGACAGGTAGCACTGTGAAATATTAAAGATGAATGGTTAGGATCTGATGCTCACTATTCCCTTATCACTCATATAGTGAAGGTTCAACCCATATTTACTCTGGTGGATGTGCTGGGCTTCCCACGAAATCATCCTCTGTAACTGCAGATCAGTAGATGACAGTTCACTACCCTTTCTGCTCATTTTCCTGGGGTTTAACCAGGGCCAGCTCCAGGCATCAGCGAAGGAAGTAGGGTGGGACGGACAATCAAAAGGGGCGGCATATCTGTACGTTGTTGGGGCTGCACATCCGGGTAATCGGCGGCACTTCGGCAGCAGCTCAATTGGTCCCTGTCTTCCTCGGCAGCACTTTGGCGGCAGCTCAATAGTTTTCTCTCTTTTTATTTATTTTTTTACTCTCCGCTTGGGGCGGCAAAAAACCTGGAGCTGGCCCTGGGTTTAACTTAGTTCTGAAACTACAAATCTCTTCTTTATACTGTAGGGCAACAAAACATGCAAGGAAAAAAATGCATCCAGTTTCTGCTATGAGGAAGGGACCAGCCCTTGCATGCTTAATACACATGTGTGCTGCTCAGTGCCACTGAAAACCGTGAATATCTCAGGTACTGTAGAGTGAATACTCTGCTGATAGTGTCTGGAGATTGTTTGGGGGTCACCCCGCCCCTGCCCTGAAGGGCTTAAAACAGCCCTGGGAGATGGCTGCAGCAGGGGAAAAGCTAGGCTGACTGGGAGAAGCAGCCACAGGTGGGGCCATGCCCCAATAAGACTACAGCTGGCCCTGTAAGAGGGCTGAGGGTCAGAGACACACAGAAACTCTCTCCTGCCAGTCTCCTAGAGAGGGAAGGACCTGGCTGCCTGGGAAGCTGAGGAGGGTACCTAGAGTGGAGCAAGTGCTGGGGAAGGGCAGAGGGAACTGGGGAGCTCCAGCCTAGCTAAGCCCCAGGCTGCAGGCCTAGTTAAGGTCCCACAAAAAGGTACCAGGGCTGCAGAGGGGCAGCCTAGATAAAGTCAGAGGCAGCTGGTCCAACCCCCCCCTTGCCAATGAGTGGTTTATAGACTGCCGTCTGCCCCAGGGAGTGGGGGCTAAATGGAGATTTGGCAGTAGCCACTGAGGCAAGGTGGGAATAGGGGGCTGGGGACTCCCCTGGGTAGGGAGACCCATATTGGGGGTTGCTGCAGTGGCCAGAACCCTTGGTAGAAGGGCACGAGGGACACTGGGGACAGTGGCGGGTGAGCCACTGGCCTGCAGAGGGCACTCTGGGCTGGAAAGAGCTAATTCCATGGACAACCAGGAGGAGACGCCGCACCGGTGAGTCATCGCCCCACCACAGGGTGTGGGAGGAAAGACAATATTTTTCTATGGACTGTAAAAACAGGAGCTATACTGTGGTGTTTAGATGCTGCTTGTGATTATTAGAACTGGGAGCACTGGCTGTAGGGAGTCTGAAAGGACAGAAAACAGAAAGGAGGGGGGAGGAGTTGAGGAGGCAGAGTGAGAGTCACAGAGGATGCAGCTGCAGCTTGGTAAAGAGGTTTCCACTATAAAAATAAAGTCCTGTTGAAGCTTGTTAGTACTTTGCCTGCTTGATACAACATATACTTCCTGTTTTGAAAAAAATAACATCACTGACTAACTTTTATGCACTGGGGAACAGTAATGAAATAAAGAATAAATCAGTGGAGTAAGCTAAGACAGGAAGAGAATGACTTTTTCCAGGTCATGACCTGGAGGAACACAAATGCTTTGTCCCGGGGAGGAAATAAAATCTCTTTTTTGTGGCTAAGCAAGGAGGAGGAAACTATATTTATCATCAAACCTGGAAACACAATAATACTTCCTGTAAAAGCAACAAAGAATCTTGTGGCACCTTATAGACTAACAGACGTTTTGGAGCATGAGCTTTCGTGGGTGAATACCCACTTTGTCAGATGCATGTAGTGGAAATTTCCAGGGGCAGGTATATATATGCAGGCAAGCTAGAGATAATGAGGTCAGTTCAATCAGGGAGGATGAGGCCCTGTTCTAGCAGTTGAGGTGTGAAAACCAAGGGAGGAGAAACTGGTTTTGTAGTTGGCAAGCCATTCACAGTCTTTGTTTAATCCTGAGCTGATGGTGTCAAATTTGCAGATGAACTGAAGCTCAGCAGTTTCTCTTTGAAGTCTGGTCCTGAAGTTTTTTTGCTGCAGGATGGCCACCTTAAGGCCTGCTCTAGTGTGGCCAGGGAGGTTGAAGTGTTCTCCTACAGGTTTTTGTATATTACCATTCCTAATATCTGATTTGTGTCCATTTATCCTTTTCCGTAGAGACTGTCCAGTTTGGCCGATGTACATAGCAGAGGGCCATTGCTGGCATGTGTTACATTGGTGGACGTGCAGGTGAATGAACCGGTGATGGTATGGCTGATCTGGTTAGGTCCTGTGATGGTGTCGCTGGTGTAGATATGTGGGCAGAGTTGGCATCGAGGTTTGTTGCATGGATTGGTTCCTGAGCTAGAGTTACTATGGTGCAATGTGCAGTTACTGGTGAGAATATGTTTCAGGTTGGCAGGTTGCCTGTGGGCGAGGACTGGCCTGCCACCCAAGGCCTGTGAAAGTGTGGGATAGTTGTCCAGGATAGGTTGTAGATCCCTGATGATGCATTGGAGGAGTTTTAGCTGGGGACTGTATGTGATGGCCAGTGGAGTCCTATTGGTTTCTTTCTTGGGTTTGTCTTGCAGAGCAACACGTCTGGCTCTGTTGATCTGTTTCCTTATTTCCTCATGCGAGTATTGTAGTTTTGAGAATGCTTGGTGGAGATTTTGTAGGTGTTGGTCTCTGTCTGAGGGGTTAGAGCAGATGCGGTTGTACCTCAGTGCTTGGCTGTAGACAATGGATTGTGTGATGTGCCCAGGATGGAAGCTGGAGGCATGAAGGTAGGCATAGCGGTCGGTAGGTTTTCGGTATAGGGTGGTGTTAATGTGACCATCACTTACTTGCACCGTGGTGTCTAGGAAGTGGACCTCCCATGTAGATTGGTCCAGGCTGAGGTTGATGGTGGGGTGGAAGCTGTTGAAATCGTGGTGGTTAGTCTATAAGATGCCACAGGATTCTTTGCTGCTTTTACAGATCCAGATTAACACGGCTACCCCTCTGATAAATAATACTTCCTGACTCTCAAACCAAGGTATCCAAAGTACAGAGGCAAGTGTGTAGTGGATACAGGACTCAGTGCTATGCAGAACGCGCCTGGGTTGGTACAGGTGTTACTGAACAGCCTAATTTTCCATACTGAGTAAAAGAATCTTCAGCATTAACATGTAATACAAATGCCAGTAATTATAATAAAATCCAGCTCCACTAATGTTACATTGACATCATGTCTACTAATCTACAGAGGAAGTAGAGAATATAAGGAGAAATATGATATTTTACAGACCTTCATTAGACAAAATGAAAGGCAATAAAAATGCACATAATGTTCCAAATAAAGAAACCTTTTGCTCCTTCCTTTTATTTTTTTTAATTTAACATGCACTTCAAGATCAGGAATTACAGAAAATTCATGTCCAGGTTGAATATTCAAAGAGCAGAGGGCTGACATGATCATTTAAAATGTACTTCTGGAAAGTGTTCAGATACTACAGTGATGAGGGCAGTGTATGAACTTAATTAGAATAGACCAGACTAGAATAGTGCTGCTTTGGCACAGAATTTCACTTTAGCTGCTAAGGAGTTTTCCCACTTGCATCTGTGCCACTTTTATTTCACTACTTAGCAAAGGGGGAAATGGAGATTGTAATAACCTTAGTCCCAGATTTGGACCTTAGCGTCCAAAATATGGGGGTTAGCATGAAAACCTCCAAGCTTAGCCACCAGCCTGGACCTGGTACCTGCTGCCACCACCCAAAAAATTAGAGTGTTTTGGGGCACTCTGGTCCCCCTGAAAAACCTTCCCTGGGGACCCCAAGACCCAAATCCCTTGAGTCTCACAACAAAGGGAAATAATCCTTTTTCCCTTCCCCCCTCCAGGTGCTCCTGGAGAGATACACAGACACAAGCTCTGTGAACCCAAACAGAGTGAATCTCCCTCTCTGTTCCCAATCCTGGAAACAAAAAGTACTTTCCTATTCCCCCCAGAGGGAATGCAAAAATCAGGCTAGCGATCCAACACACAAATCTCCCCTTGATTTCTTCCTCCCACCAATTCCCTGGTGAGTACAGACTCAATTTCCATGAAGTAAAGAAAAACTCCAACAGGTCTTAAAAGAAAGCTTTATATAAAAAGAAAGAAAAATAAGTACAAATGTTCTCTCTGTATTTAGATGATACAACACAGGGTCAATTGCTTAAAAGAATATTGAATAAACAGCCTTATTCCAAAAGAATACAAATCAAAGCACTCCAGCACTTATATTCATGCAAATACCAAAGAAAAGAAACCATATAACTTACTATCTGATCTCTTTGTCCTTACACTTGGAAACAGAAGACTAGAAAATAGAACTACTTCTCCAAAGCTCAGAGAAAGCAGGCAGCCAGAAAACAAAGACCTTAGACACTCAAATCCCTCCACCCAAAGTTGAAAAAATCCGGTTTCCTGATTGGTCCTCTGGTCAGGTGCTTCAGGTGAAAGAGACATTAACCCTTAGCTATCTGTGTATGACAGAGATGCATCATACTACTTTCATTATTTGATATTTACCACGCCAGTGATAAATAAATTGCTGTCAATATGCCCTGAAATCTTGCTTTGTTATGTCCCAAGTGCTTCTGAATGTCCCACTCAACATCTCTCTGCATCTTTACACACCTAAAGAAATACCTTTAAAAATCTGTCCATCAGTCACTTTTGGAAATGGGACTTAGGTGCCTAAGTCACTTAAGCCCTTTTAAAGAATTTCACCCATGGCCTAAGTGATTTCCATTAAATCCTGTTGGATAAAAGTTGTGCTTACATTTGTGTGTACCAATATCTGTAGCTAGACATCTAATACCTATTTTCAACTGTAACTCAGATAGTTAGATGTTTACTAATATTTGCACCTGAAATTTATTAATATCTAAAAAATAATGTAACATTTTGCACAGGGAATAAATAAATAAATAAAAAAGCGCATCCAAAAAAGGACTCCAGGTTGAAGCCCATCTAAAAAATCTGACTCCAAATGTCTAATCATATTTAAATAATGGGGATTGCAAGAACCAAAGAGCAGGATAGATGGTCCTTGAAGGCAGTGCAGGTACAGAATTGGTCTTCTCCCAGAACTGCAGCATGATAAAAACACAATTATGAGCCACTGCATGAATTGTTTTAACTCACTAAGTGCCTTCACTCCAGTGATATAAAACTAGCTGCAGAAGAAAAAAAGATTCAACATAAAATCAATATCCTCTGTTATAAGCATTCTGCAAGAAATACTGCAATGTGTCTGTGGGAAGAAAACATAAAATGCACCCCTGACTTTTCTATGATTTCTGGTGATTTAGGTTCACCTTTCTTAATTCTTTGTATTTTAGACTTCTTCTCCAAAGTCCAACAGTTATAAAGTAAATTGTATTTGTTTCCTTAAACATTTTCCATCTCTCTGATTTCACCTCGTATTTCCTTCTGCTACCAGGCACAAGCCATTGCTTTAGTATTGTAAATGGTTACTTCATGCACATTGAAAAAAGAGCTTTTGAAAGGTAATATATCATGGAAAAAATAGATCAAGCTGGTGTGTACTCCCTAAGGGATAACAGACTTCTCTCACATTCCACTGAAAACTGTGGTGCCTGCATTCAATGGTAAAGTAATAATGGCTTATTTCTTCAAGTTAACTCAAGCTGGGAATAAATGTTTTTTTTCTTCCTAGGATTTAAGTATTTATTCCAGAATCCATTTCAAATGGACAGAGAAGGTTTAAGGATTCACAACTGCATGAAATATGATTTCGGTTATTGCCTAATGATGATATTATGCCTGGCACTGTACAATATAAAGACAAGATTGCCCCTGCTTCAAAGGGCTTTCAACCCAAATGAGACAGGCAAGGCACACAGTAAACTGCTTGGTCAAATAAGATCCCATTTTCAACGCACAAATGCTGTGTGTAAGTAAAATAGTAGGAATGTTATATAAATCCTCAGTACACATACCTTTGCTACCAATAAACTTCAAAACCAAATATTAAGTGCACATATCATTTACACAGAATTCGACATCACCACAATCTCAAGGAATAAAATTATATAACCTACTGATAATGTTAATTTTACCAACATTGACCTTAATTAAATAGGCATTTTTGCATATTACATACACTGTAAATATTTATTTTTAAATCTTGGTTGACATGTAAACTATACATATGTGTTAACAAATATATAAGACTGACATCCAGGGAAATCAGTTTAAGTTACTAGTTTACAGCATATAGATATGGAATTACTAAAATTTTTAGAATTGGCCACCTAAATTTTGCTCCTCCCCCAAAAAATTGTTCAATCACATGGCCCACAAACTCTATAAATGTATAATTTGCAGACAAAAAGAATGATGCTGGCAGTGACCAGTGCTGTGTTTGCAAATGCTCATCCTGATGCACTGAGGTGGGGCTTTGGCAATACTGGCTGGGGAGGAGAAGACCTAGAATCTTTTGCTCTGCTCTTACTCCCATCCATTACAAGGTTGGATGCCCAGTCATGGACTGGCCAGTCAAATTCCACTGGCCATTTGATTTGTTTCCTTGGCCTTCTTATTTGATAAGATATAATTGTATTTGGGACCAGAAGAACCATCCTGGCTCCTAGTGAACAGAGTGTCATCATTAGAAGAGGTATGTGATAGAAGGTTCCAGAAAGCATCTGGTATTTGGCCATGACACATAAAGGCCAGCCAGCCAGAGGTGGGGGCAGGAAGTCAAACTGACCAGCTTTCCTTCCACAAAAGCCAGACAAAGGGATTCTCCAGGTGCTTCAGATTGTGGCTGTGGAGGTCTGCTTGGGAGTTCTGAATGCCTGACTGACCTGGCAGATGGTCAATCAGTAGTATCCTTGCAACCATAGCCCCTTCAATGAGACCTGTGCCCTTTGGCTGAGCCAGCAGTAGAATTGCCCATGTGGAAGAAGAGAACTTCAAGGACCAGAATGATTCGGGCAGTTATGTATCATCCCCAGCTTCTTGGTGATTCATTATTGGGGTCAAGGGGATATCGCTCAGGTATATCCCATTCCTCTTTGTGAAGTGAGAGGAGGGGGACAAGGAACTAACAAGTGATGTGCAGGGCCCTGCCTTATGTTGTACTCAGTGCAGATGTTTGATCTCAAGGGCCCTTCTGTCCCCTTACCATGGGTTTAGGGAAGGGAGCTGCAATTTCTGAACCAAGAAGCAGACTGGATACAACTTTACCACTTGGACTGCCTGCTGGGGACATGTTTGGGTAGTTTGGCTGGGCTGCGGGGAGCTTGACCTCTTCCATTCCCTGCTAGGAGGTAGGAAGTGGATGCACCAGCCCCACTCTTGTGTGCTACTCTCACATACTACATCATCAACAGGAACATTCGGGCCCCAAGGCCTTGTGAAATGGGGCCTGGGAGTATGCCCTGGCTCCAGCCCTCTCTCTCCTTCTGATCAATGTGGCACTCACAGGCAAGTTATCCATCCAGATTGTGGATCTATTGCCACCAAGGACAGGACAGCTGAAAAGACAGCACCTCCAATTAAGATTGGACACTTAATACATAACTATCTTTCTCCAGCCCCCATGATCTATCAATTAGCATTTTTATCAGATATCAATTAGCATTTTTCTCTGAATGTGTATGGGTGTTCATTGTGAACGATACAATACTCAGTTTGAATATGACCTGTGAGACATCAGACTTGTCATCTGTTCTGTACACTTACTTCCCATTGAATATTCAATCAGCCACAAGGTCTCAGTCTTTATCTCCAAAGCATTCAATGGCCAGAGCCCTGGATTTATAAAAGTTCATGTAAAGTTCTTAGATCAGGACTGTGGTCAACAACTCTGCTCCTCAACCTTAAAGGAACTTTCTACCTCAAGGATAAAATGTGATGCTGTATGGAATATGGGAGACACTTTATGATATTGTTGATACCAATATTATAAAATTGCAAGGAATCTGACCAGATATGCCATGTAAGGTATCTATGAAAATGTTCTGATTTACCAAGTAAGATAATCTTGTTTATATGTTTGTATCACCTTTGTATTGTGAGTTATAGATATTTAGGGTACATCTGTATTTCAAACTTGTACTATATTTCTGTGTGACACCCCCAGACAGAACGGAATCAGGACTAAATCTGCTTGATGATCCATCAAGGAAAATCAGCTCTACAATGACCCATTGAAAAAAAGCCAGAGACTAACTTTATGAGTCAGCAAGAGATGTATCGAGGGTAGCCTTGTTAGTCTGTATCCACAAAAACAACAAGGAGTCCAGTGGCACCTTAAAGACTAACAGATTTATTTAGGCATAAGCTTTCCTGGGTTAAAAAACCTCACTTCTTCAGATGCATGGAGTGAAAGTTACAGATGCAGGCATTATATTATGACAAGAGAAGGGAGTTACCTCACAAGTGGAGAACCAGTGTTGACAGGGCCAATTCGATCAGGGTGGATGTAGTCCACTTCCAATAATAGAAGAGGAAGTGTCAATTCCAGGAAAGGCAAAGCTGCTTTTGTAATGAGCCAGCCTCTCCCAGTCCCTATTCAAGCCCAGATTAATGGTGGTAAATTTGCAAATGAATTTTAGTTCTGCTGTTTTTCTTTGAAATCTGTTTCTAAAGTTTTTTGTTGTTCAAGAATAGTGACTTTTAAATCTGTTATAGAATATCCAGGGAGGTTGAAGTGTTCACCTACTGGCTTTTGTAAGTTACCATTCCTGATGTCTGATTTGTGTCCATTTATTCTTTTACATATGGACTGTCCAGTCTGGCCAAAGTACATTGCAGAGGGGCACTGCTGGCACACGATAGCATATCTCACATTAGTAGACGTGCAGGTGAATGAGCCCTTGATGGTGTGGCTGATGTGGTTGGGTCCTCTGATGGTGTCGCTAGAGTAGATATGGGGACAGAGTAGGCAACGAAGTTTGCTACAGAGATGGGTTCCTGGGTTGGTGTTTCTGTGGTGTGGTGTGTAGTTGCTCGTGAGTATTAGCTTCAGGTTGGGTGGTTGTCTATAAGTGAGGACTGGCCTACCTCCCAAGGTCTGTGAGAGTGAGGGATCATTTTCCAGGATAGTTTGTAGATCGTTGATAATGCGCTGGAGAGGTTTTAACTGGGGGCTGTACGTGAGGGCCAGTGGTGTTCTGTTATTTTCCTTGTTGGGCCTGTCCTGTAGTAGGTGATTTCTGGGTATCTGTCTCACTCTGTCAATCTGTTTCCTCACTTCCCCAGGTGGGTACTGTAGTTTTAAGAATGCTTGATAAAGATTTTTGATAAAGCAAATTCAGTTGTATCTTAGGGCTTGGCTGTGGACAACGGATCGTGTGATGTGTCCTGGATGGAAGCTGGAGGCATGTAGGTAAGTACAGTGGTCAGTAGGTTTCCAATATAGGGTGATGTTTATGTGACCATCATTTATTTGCACTGTAGTGTCCAGGAAATGGACCTCTTGTATGGACTGGTCCAGGCTGAGGTTGATGGTGGGGTGGAAATTGTTGAAATCCAGGTGGAATTCTTCAAGGGCCTCCTTTCGTGGGTCCATATGATGAAGATGTCATCAATGTAGTGCAAGTAGAGGAGAGACACTAGGGGATGAGAGATGAGGAAGCATTGTTCTAAGTCAACCATAAAAATGTTGGCATATTGTGTGGCTATGCGGGTATCCATAGCAGTACCACTGACTTGAAGGTATAATTTTTCCTCAAATCTGAAATGATTGTGGATGAGGACACAGTCACAAAGCTCAGCTGCACATGCGTATGGACAGAACTCTAAGACTTTCCCATGCCATGTGCTGTGAAGCTTGTGTTCGGGACACAGGAAGTATAAGTCACATGCCAAAAGATATAAAACAGCTGCATCATCTCCAATTTGGCTTTAATCCTGCTTCCTACCTCTGGAGCAACTTCTCTACAAACTGAAGCTCTGAACAAAAGGAGAATGACCCATCCAAGCTGTGGTTGTGTTTCAGAGGGACTTTCAAGACAGCAAACTCACTAACATTGCTAAGAACCTGATATATGGACTTTGAAATCTTATATATATATCTGATTGCTTGACCATTTAAAAACTCTTTCTTGTTCTTTCTTTCATTTATATTAAACCTTTAGTTTTAGATGCTAAAGGATTGGCTGGTAATGTGGCTGGCCCTGTAAGGTCAGAAGAACATTTTGTATAGTGAGCAGAATTTTTAAATAACTTCTCACTGTACTGGACCTATGTTCTGACTGGGATCCAGAGAACTGGAATGCAATAAAGGAGGCTGTGCTATTTCTTTTTTAATCTTGATAAACCATGGGGGAGAGGAGAGATCAGGAGCACAGTTTGTGACTGGTTGGAGAGTCTAACTTCAGTGTTAACCACCAGTTCTGGGAGAATTTGCTCTACTTCTTGCAGCCTGCCCTGCCCTGGGCATTTTCAGTGAGGGCTGCTCCAGGCACCTGGGGTCACATAAAGCTTTTTTGTGCAGGAGACAGAGCTTTCTAGTCGATGAGTGTGAAACTGTGAAACAACACCCCCCCCCACAAGACTATCCCAAACCTTATTACCACGCCCTCCAAGTGCAAGGTGTTCTTCTTCAACCTGCCTTCTCTTAAAGAAATGTGTAACAACATGTGCATTTAAAAAAAATCCTCAAAATCTTACCAAAACAAAAACTACACTGCACACACAATTTTCCCCAGGGACAGGATAAGAGAGAGAATGAACTCTCCATGACAGATGCTAGTCATATCACTTAATGCACTACTGGAGGGCACTCAGATACCGCAGTGATGAAGGCAGTATAAGAACTAGAGATAGAAATGAGGCCAGAACTGTAGTTCAGAATATTGAGCTTCAACACAGGAACACAAAGTGAGGCATCTTGTCAGTGTCCTAATTCTTCACACACTGAAAGGGTTGAATAGGGATTTACAGTATGAGGCTGGATTCTGTTGGTTTGATATAGCTTTTTTTCTGGTGGTTAAGGGCCTTTATTGCCTACTATTAATTATGAAGCTCCACCTGGACAGCTCCACTCTGAGTAAGATCAGTGAGGAGTTTAATGGTTGAAGTGCTCATTAATAAAGTTTGGTTATTTGGTTAATAAAGTTCTGGCCATCCATTTTAAACCATAAACCATCTATGAGGCATATTTTAACTCCACCTGTCATGTCTGTGCCAACTCCAGGTTGCATTTGCAAAAATGGGATTTGCAAACACCCATACACACACATTTTGAAAACACAGTATAGGTGGTCAGTTTTGAGAATCTGGACCACAATAAAAACTGTATTTGCATGCAATGGCAATTTCAGGAAACTCCCCCACCAGCCTTCTCCCATACCTACCAAACAAATGCTGCATGAAAGAGGAAACTGGAGTTCCTTGGTCAACATTTTCCACCTATTACAGTCACAGATGAGCTCCAGGCTGTCATTTAAATTAGAAACCAGTGACTCCCTGGTACTGTACGTTGCTTCATCATTGTTTTCTACGTCTTTAGCAGGAACTGACAATGCCTTATTTTCAAGAGCTGCTTGCCAAAGAATTGTAAAGAATTAATAATATATAAACACATAACAGATAGTGTACAGCACTGCATAAATGCCTTACAAATAATTTATGGTGTATTTACAGCACAGAATAGTTTTAAACACATCAACCATTGCAGTTTTTTTTAAAGGTGTGTATTCCATCATAAATGGCTTGTTAAATAATTATGGATCGCTGATATCTGCATGTTTTCTGGGAAGGGTTTATGAAGGAGTTATAAATGGTCCAGCACTACTGAAAATGCATTTACTGTGTTTTAAGAGCAGTGTGTTTGATTATAAAATGCTTACCGGACATAAATTCACCATTTGGAATAAAATGTGAAGCCCTATTTTAATAGTAAATGCCTTTGCAACAGAACTATGACCTATCTGTAGCAGACTTATACATATTAATGATGAGTGAACTTCTTTGCATAAGAAATGACCTGAACCTTCACATTCAGCACACGGTCAAACCATTTTTTAAGTTTAGAGAAGTATAGTTAACTTTTATAATTGCATTTCATTTGTCTCTGTTCTGCCTGATTCAAACCAAGACTAAGCAAAAGTGCAAGGAAAGGAAAGCAAGCGTCACTTGAATGGGAGCAGCAATTACAGTGAATCTCTCAAGAGACTGCCAACTCCCAACTCAGTGCTCCTTTTGTATCCCTGGCCAACTGCCTGATTACAGAGGCATCCTAGTCCCTGCTCCATCTCTTGAATTTACACTGACCCAGAGGTTCTGCCACACCCATCATTGTTAGCTTACTATTGCTGTGAACTCTGGATCGAAACTGACCATTGATTGCCTGTCTGGTTATCTTGGCCATCGCTCCATTATCCACACACTCCCGCTCTTTACACAGCTCCAGTGGTAAAAGCTGAAATGGGATCTCGCTTCCTCCTCATCACCCTCAACAATATCCTTGTTCCTCTTCAAGGTCTTAAATCTCTCACCCAAACTCCAACAGGTGTTCTGTCTTTGGGAGCATTTCATTAGGAGGCCTCTCTCCTTATTTTGACACCTCTGGTCTTTACAAGCGCTCTGTTCAAATGTCATGTTCTGGAGCTTTCCATTAGTATACTAGTTCTGAAGAATGCATTGCAACATCCTATCTTCCTTTCCGATACAAACCCAAGAACTCACATCTCAGAAGAAACCGGCAGATTAATGGAGACCTCAAAATATATTTTACTAAAACAGATTTTACCTTTGGACTTGTACAGATCAAAAAGAGTGAAGGTGTTTGTGTGGCACGAAAGTATCCGAACCTAAGGAGTTCGTATTTTGTTTGAGATTCAGGATGGCTCTGCAGTTTTCTTCGCTTATGGAATATGTTTAACTATGATGTTAAAATCAAATAACAGAAGGAAGAAAGTTATGCATTTGGGGACTTGAAGACTCAAAATTTTGAATACAAAAAGAACCTGTAAGTTCCATGCCGAAATGAACTGCAATACAAAAATTAATATTTGTAAAGACCTTTAAAAAAAACAGCTATACATAAGTTCTTTTAGAAGCAGTTTCCCATGTTTCTTCAAAACAGTTGAAATTATGTTTTAACAATATACTTGGAAAAGGAATAAAGAAGCATTTTCCTTGGCTTGAAAATCAAAGACAAGCATTTGGCATCAGGACAAATGCATTGCCTAGAATGAATCAGATCTAACAGGGAATCTGACTACATGCACAAAAGAAGTCATAAAAAAAACCTTTCATTGTGCTACTTTTCTGATTACAAGATAGTGTTACAATAAAAGTAGCTGACTGCACACTAGAGAGGTCTATAACATACAAGTGACAATTTCCCAGTCACAAAGATGCTCAGTAGGTAGTAAGTCTGTTTAAAAACTATACAATTCTGAAACCCTCAGTGGCCTCATTACAATTATAAAATAGCAAACAAGAGAACTGAAAGGTTTTAAAGCCTTTGAGCATTAGTATATTAATGTGATAAACGGGAATGCAAAGCAGAAACTAAAAACATTTCCCATTATCCCTGATCCAAGATTTTTATAGGGAAGAGGAGGAGGAAAGGAAGATGTATCAAGGAATAACACAATACACAAGAGCATACGGTATGTGAAATCCCAGGAAATGCAACCAAAAAACTAAGAGACTGTTTTGTAGTTACTTCAACCAATCATGAAAAACACAAAGCTACCCCTACTACACACACACATAAACACACACACCTCAATCAGAACATAAAATAGTTTTTGTCCTACCTGGTCCTTTGGACCATTTTTTCAGTGTCAGTGTGGACAACATATGGGATTAGGAAGTTGCCCTCATCTAAACAACTCTGGTGTGTATATGCCCATATAGAGTAGCCTAATCCTGCTGGATTTCCAATTTAAGTAATTTTATTCTACTGAGCTTCCTGAAGTTTCAGTTGAACACAGTACTCTTCTTCACTTCCTGCCCTAAATGTGTGTTAGTATTAAAACTGTTGCTATGAATACACTTGGGATGGTTGCATTTCAGTGGCAGGGTGAAATGATCGCTGTTGATAGCATTTGTAAAGTGCTTTGTTAGGAATACTTCAGCATAAAAGATATACTGTCCACCGAGAAGGACAGAGTTCCACTGAGAATGAAGAGGGTAAAAGGTTTTCAGGAGTAAGTTCTCAGACAACATGGGAATACAATTGTGTGCATAAAACCTACATATAGATACACTGATTGCAGAGACAAATCAGGTACCTAAATGTACAAATATGTCTAATTACCATTGTTCGCCCTCTCCTGATTTGATTTTTGACTGAGGATCGGCAACCTTTGGCACGTGTCCCATCAGGGAAATCCACTGGTGCTCCAGACCAATGGGGGCTGTGGGAAGTGGCATGGGCCGAGGGGATGTGCAGGCCACCACTTTCAGCAGCCCCCATTGGTCTGGAACAGCGAACTGCGGCCAGTGGGAGCTGCGATCAGCTGAACCTGCGGATGCTGCAGGTAAACAAACTGTCCCGTCCTGTCAGCAGATTTCCCTGATAGGCCACGTACCAAAGGTTGCTGCATACCAAAGATTTTAGAGGATGAAGAAAACTGAAGAAAAACACCTTGTTCTATTGTAAAATGATTTAGAAGGCCAGTCCTGCAGCTGGAGTAAAGGAACCCAGGAAGATCTGGCTATAAGATTTTATTGTGCATTCATCGTACACAGATCTTTGAGGTTTGCAAGTTTAACCTTTCCAGATAGCTAGTCTTCACTGATAACTGGTCTCTAACCCAATGAGCAAAAAAAAAAAAAAAAAATTAGTAATAATAATAATAATAAAAATCACCCCACAATCTATCTGTGGTACTTATATGGCTCCCATTACTGTTGTATCTGAACACTTTACAATCTTTAATGTATTTATCCATACAACATCCCTGTGAGGTAGAAACGCATTATTTTACTATTACATTTGACAGATGGGAAACTGAGGCAGAGAATGACTTTCCTGAGGTCACACGGGAAGTCTGTGGTGGAAAGTGAGTCCCAGGATAACACCCATAACCACTGGATCAAGCTTCCTCTCTAAAACCTTCTATTTTAAGGCATTTAAATATCAGTGCTGTCCAAGAGCTGTATGAAATTATCTCTTCAATAACAGATACCTGTAGTTAAAATATTGTTTGACTATAAAAATTTATTAATACTTAGGGCCAAATTTTCTTTAAAAATGGCCTCTGTTTTGTAGGTACAGCTGACCCTGCAAAATTTCCACCTACATATTTAACTTGCAGCTGAAGGGGGCTAGGACTTAACTTATAAGACCTACCCCATAATATAAATCATAGCTTGTCATTTACTGTTATGTTGTGGTGTTTCTACTTCCATACATAACTTTATCATAAACAAACTGGAGAAATACAACCTAGATGGAGCTACTATGAGATGAGTGCATAACTGGTTGGAAAACCATTCCCAGAGAGTAATCAGTGGCTCACAGTCAAGCTGGAAGGGTACATTGAGTGGGGTCTCGCAGGGACTGGTTCTGGATCTGATTCTGTTCAATATCTTCATCAATGATTTATATCATGGCAGAGAGAGAACACTTATAAAGTTTGTGAATGATTCCAAGCTGGGAGGGGTTGCAAGTGCTTTGGAGGGTAGGATTCAAATTCAAATTGATCTCCAGAAATGATCTGAAGTAAATGGGAAGAAATTCAGTAAGGACAAATGCAAAATACTCCACTTAGGAAGGAACAATGACTGCCTAGAAAGTACTGTGAAAAGGGATCTGGGAGTCATAGTGGATCACAAATTAAATATGAGTGAACAGTTGCAAAAAAAAAAAAAAGGAAACAGCATTCTGGAATGTATTAGCAGGACAGTTGTAAGCAAGACATGAGAAATAATTCTTCTGCTCAGCTCCATGCTGATTAGGCCTCAACCGGAGTATTATGTCTAGTTTTGGGTGCAACATTTCAAGAAAGATGGGGACAAATTAAACAAAGTCCAGAGAAGAGCAACAAAAAAAGATGAAAGGTCTAGGAAATACGACTTATGAAGAAAGATTGAAAAAAATGGGTTTGTTTAGTCTGGAGAAGAGAAGGCAGTGGGGACATGATAACAGTTTTCAAGTACATAAAAGGTTATTGCAAAGAGGGTGGGTCGGGGGTATTGTTTTCCTTAACCTCTGAGAGTAGGACAAAAAAAAACAATGGACTTAAATTGCAGCAAGTTGTGGTTTAGATTGGACATTAGGAAAAACTTCCTAACTGTCAGGGTGATTAAGTATTGGAATAAATTGCCTTGAGAGGTTGTGGAATCATTGGAGATTTTTAAGAGCAGGTTGGACAAACACCTGTCAGGATGGTCTAGATAATACAAACAAAGAAAGTTAACTGAATCAGATACAATAGTGAAAACTAAAAAGTGTGAAATGCCAAACAAATGCACTGGTGCGCAGCTGTCACATTGCCGGGATTCGCTTTTACTTCAATGTCAAATTGCTGAATTTGGACTTGTCTGGAAAACTGGTGCTCAGAGAAATGACAAAGCTACAGAGAAGCTTTAGGAGGAGAGGACATCAGTTTTGGTCTCATGGACTTCTGGAAGATAAAAGAAGTGGTCACTACAAGCAGCCAGAAGAAAGAAAAGGAAAAACATAAGATCCCTGAAGGGCACACATGGCAGGAAACAGTAACAAGAAGTAGCAAAGGACCAGCCTTTATATCATTTTGCATGCACCCAAGATAAATGAAATCATCCTTCCTCTTTAATCCCAGATAGATATACATGTAGTTCACAAAGTTCAAAGAAGATGTTGTTTGGGGATCATATATATTAACACTGAGTAGGCATAGTTAGACACACTTTAATTATGGATCTCCAATAGAGGTTTAATTTATTTAGGGTTCAAATGACTTTTTGATAATGTCTTGCAAGAGGCTGTTAAGGAAATCTGATAACGTAGTGAACAACAGATTCACTCAAGGTTAATTGATAATCTGAAAGATGGAATGGCTAATCACGGGAGCCTGTCTCAACCCTTCTATTTAGGTTTCTTAACATTTTCCATTATCACTTTTTTCCTTTGAGAAGCTGTAATGCCCTCTCTTATTTGCAAGCCTTTCATATTCCGCAGGAGGAAAGTCTTCAGGGTAGAAAACTGTCCTATCTTTGTGCAATAAAATTACATGCAGGTTTAGCTGATCTAGAAACTGCTAAAAAACATCATTTCCCTTCTCTCCCTTGCATTCCTCAGGAAAATTTCCAGCAGACCTGACAAAACAACAACTAAATATAAGCCAAGCCCATCTCACCACCAAAGCAGCAGGATGCACTGTGTTGGGAATGGCTCGGTAATGATAGTTCAGGTGTGTGGTGGCTGTGCGGATCCTGTAGGCCATGTACAGGCTGAGTTCCCTCCCTTTGCCAACCATACGTCATTGGATCCAACCAGCTAAGTACCAGAACATAAAATACTGAGCTGAAATTACCCAAATTAGAATCTGGCCAGAGTAAGAAATTAAATATTCTCAATGCCTTTCTCCTCATCAGCTGTGCCCCTAGATCTGTGAGAAGTATTCCAGCAGGATGTTATACAACTGACATCCTTTGGCAGGTACACTCCATATTAAAGCTACTTCAAAACATATCATTTTTCATGACATTTACTCCAATTTTTTGTCAAAATTTTGTTTTTAAAGAAATTCTGCTCAGCCCAGTTTCAATCTCTGTTTCTCCAACTGGATTCTGGAATTTCTCCCTTGACCATCTGTCTTTTCCTTGTTAAATCTATGTTTGATAAATGATAATTAAACCGAATCCTCTGACATGATATCTGCTTGGAGCCCCTGTTCTGTTACCCTGTACTCTGCAGGTCTTCCTGTAATTATGTAAAAAGAACAGGAGTACTTGTGGCACCATAGAGACTAACAAATTTATTTCAGCATGAGCTTTCGTGAGCTACAGCTCACTTCTTCGGATGCATAGAATGGAACACACAGACAGGAGATATTTATACATACAGAGAACATGAAAAGGTGGAAGTATGCATACCAACAGGAAGAGTCTGATCAATTGAGATGAGCTATCATCAGCAGGAGAAAAAAAAACTTTTGAAGTGATAATTAAGATGACCCATAGAAGGTGTGAGGAGAACTTAACATAGGGAAATAGATTCAATTAGTGTAATGACCCAACCATTCCCAGTCTCTGTTTAGGTCTGAGTTAATTGTATCTAATTTGCATATTAATTTGAGTTCAGCAGTCTCTCTTTGGAGTCTGTTTTTGAAGTTTTTTTGTTGCAAAATTGCCACCTTCAAGTCTGTCACTCAGTAGTTAGAGAGGTTGAAGTGTCCTCCCACTGGTTTTTGAATGTTCTGTTTCCTGATGTCAGATTTGTGTCTATTTATTCTTTTGCGTAAAGATGTCCGGTTTGGCCAATGTACATGGCAGAGGGGCATTGCTGGCACATGATGGCATATATCACGTTGGTAGATGTGACAATTATTAGAGTTTTCAGTTCCTCAGACATTTTACACTGCCATTCAATGTCCATTTTTAGTAGTCTTCATTTTTTAATGTGAAGTTATGAATTCTGTATTCTACTTAACTGTCAAAAAATCTAATTTTACACGATGGAACCAAGTATCAAATTCAGCTTCTAGCATAAATAACTGTATCCCCAGTTAAGTCAATGGGAGTTTCTCCTCCTTAAACCAGGGCTGATTTGGCCCCAAAATTGTGACCACTTGTAATATAATAAAATGAAAAAAAGCTTGAGTTGATCTTGCTTCTAACATTATTATTTGGGCTTATCATACTTCTATTACCAACTTCTGAAAGACTGTTACTGTTCTCATATATTTAAGCATTGGGGAAAGGATGGTCTGGTGGTTAAAGTGCTGGATTGGGACTCAGGAGATCTAGATTCAGTTCCTGGCTCTACTTTAGACTTCTGGTATGACTTTCGGCAAGTCACTTAACTTCTCTGTGCTTCTGTTCCCTCCTTTACTTCCTCAAATCCCCTCCAAGTTTGGTTGTGCACTCTAGGAACTATCATAACAAGAATAATAAGAAAAAAAATATGTAAAATTATTTCTGATGTTGAAAGAAAATAGTGTATTTCTATTTTCTTCAAATAAATGCTTAAAACACAAATGGGTATCACCATAGCAACTGAAAGTTTGTCAGGCTGAGGCATGGGAACTAATCCCATGAGATAACCTTCACTTTCAATACTCTTATGTTTAGATTAATTTGTGCATATTCACACAAACTGCAGTAAAATGTCATTAGGACAGTGGTTCCCAAACTTCTTCCGCCGCTTGTGCAGGGAAAGCCCCTGGTGGGCCGGGCCGGTTTGTTTACCTGCAGTGTCCGCAGGTTTGGCCGATTGCGGCTCCCAGTGACCGCAGTTCACTGCTCCAGGCCAATGTGAGCTGCTGGAAGGGCGCGGGCTGAGAGACGTACTGGCTGCCACTTCCAGCAGCTCGCATTGGCCTGGAGCAGCAAACTGAGGCCACTGGGAGCCGCCATCGGCAGAACCTGTGGACATGGCAGGTAAACATACTGGCCCGGCCCACCAGGGGCTTTCCCTGCACAAGCGGCGAAACAAGTTTGGGAATCACTGCATTAGGGTTATGACACATCTATAAAAACAAAGAAATGCAACTTATTGTAAAAATACATTACATATGTCATCCAAAACCTAAGAGCCAGAGAATATATTTTAAACTGCTAAATTAATTGCTAAGGTGGCATGTTTTAGTGCATGGTTACAGTATGCTGGTACAGTATACAGATGAGCTATGTCCAAGATATTAGAAAAGTTACCAATGGTTTTCTGTGCCTCAATGTTTTAATGCCAAACTAGGGACACCATAAGGGTACCTGATTTTCAGAAGGTTGAGCATCCACCCTCTGTTGCGAATGCCTTCTGAAAGTGTCTCAAGTTGAGCACTCATAATTTAAAGGCACCTAAAGACACTAGTCACTTTTGAAAATCTTGGCTATAATTTCTATCTTCCATGTATATTATTTTTCCACTTCTTAGAACAGAAGTATAATGAAACCCTTGGAAATTGGAGTATATCAATGAATGTGACCACAGACGAGAAAATATCTTCCCCATTGTTCTTTTTTATTAGTTATGGGGTTTACTGCTTTAAAAACAGTGGTAACTGTGTGCACTTGGCTGTTCGAATTTTGGGAAACATAATAACAGCCAGTAGTTACTTAGCTGTCAGTTTCTTTTCCTAGAGAAATAGTAATTAAAGAATATAAAAACAAAGCACCTAAATTCTGCATGGAAAATAAATAGGCAGACATACTGAGTTCTAAGTATTGATTTCTGAGAACAAGCCTTACACTTATTTTCTTTTCTCCAAAGATAGACCTCATGTACACTCTTATTAAAAATTACAAGGTCATTATGACTCAATTTTCCAAAACCAAATATCCCTAATCCTCCCACAACTAAAATTTGACCACCATCCATACCCATCTACTTATTCCTTCCCTCCTTTCTTCAACTGACACTACTCAGAGAAAGCATGGGAAAAGAGGCCTGGCATCATATCTTGAAGGACAACAGACATGGGCTCTGGTGAACTGACAATATTATCTCCACATTTTTTCCATTTATTTCCTTCATCCTATCAGCAGAACCTCTGTATCACCAAGCAATCAGTTTGCCCTAATCCAACAAAACTCTAAGCAAGCCATGCCATTGCACCAGTCAGATCTGACAAGCAAAAGAACTGAGTGTGATCTAATAATGGAGATATTGTAGTCCATACAACATGGCCTTCTCGTCTCCTCCAACAGTCTCTCATACACATTGTACAGAAACGGTGACAGAATAGAGCCGTATGATACCCCATGTGAGAGAGCCTCAAAGCTGATAGCCATGGATGCAAACCAAGAACCCCCCCGCCACACACACACACACTCACTATAAATAACTTCCCCTATCCTGGCCAAAGGCTGCAGTCATGTTTACACCACTTTTTGGAACAAAAATATCTGATAGATCTGAAAGCATCAGCACCGGTTCTTGGGTTATGTTATCACCAGCAGCAATCCACCAACCAACATACATTAGACACAGTACATACTTCAGCTTATTAAAAAATTGGTAACATTTTTCATGAAAACTTCTGAATAAGTCTACATAATTTTCATTCCATGAGTTTGGAAAATGAATAATTTCTCATTTATCGTTTTTATTTCCAAAAATAATCACATTTTCAGTTTCTCCCTTTTCCCTCCTTTCCATCTCCTTTTTCCTTCTCTCTCCACCCCTTTTTTTCTTTGTTTCTCCATTATATATATGCTGCCCATCTGAGTTGGCAGCAACAAGGGCTGGATTCAATATCTAGGGGTTCCGTTTCAATAACACAATGTAAAACCGACTCGAGTCCCCACCAAGTGACCTGGGACAATTACATACCACCCCCTCGGCTCCTCTAAGAGACAATACTTCCTCTCTCGCAAGCACGGAGCCCGAGTGTAGCAAAATCCTTTTAATAAAGGAGGGAAACAATGCGGCATTACATTGAGGAAACACCACAAACAGGATTCATAACACAAACCATGAGCAAAAGACCCACCTCCAAGTAAGTTTGTCAGTGTCCTTTTCCCCTCAGTGTCTTAAGTCCAACAATCCCAAAGTCTCTATCCCTAGTCAGTGCAACCCCAGAGTTCAAAAGTTTATCTGCATAGATTTACCCCCCCAGCCTGGGTAGAAATGGGTGGAGGGCGGGGGTGTTAAGGAGAACCTTATGTGGTCTAAGGCTGACTGTCCCATCTCTCCGTGGGGTTCTGCTGCAACCTTCACCATGAGCCATTCTGCAAGCCATCCTGTGAGCCGCTCCAGCCATTCCATGAACTGCTCTGCTCCACCAGCTGCTCCACTCCACCACACCAGCCACCCTGTGAGCCATTCCAGCTGTCCCGTGAACTGCTATGCTCCACTAACCGCTTCACTCCACTCCATCAACCATCCCAGGAACTGCTCTCCCAGCTGCTCCACCAGCTACTCAGCAATACATCTTCAGCCCCCAGTCCCCCACTATTTAACACAGCAGTGTTTTCAGCTCTTAGTAATTTTAGCTCTTTAGTGATTTCAGCTTGTAGTGGGGAACTTCAGTGCTGGTGCACTATTGGCCCATAGTGAATTCTGTTCAGCAGCCTGTAACTAGATTCCTAATGGAACCAAAATTAGCTCTGATATTCCACAGTAGGGGTACAGTTGGTGTTTCAGGCCTTCAAAATGGCCCACACCACCAGGCACACATACCTGTCCCCAGCCTCTCTGAATTCAATTGGTTTTAGAACCCATGCCCATTGTTTAGTGAGTGCTACTTAGTTGATGGTTAGTCCCTCTGTCATAAAACAGTTCCACTGTCCTTGATTCACATAATCAGGATAACAACACTTTATTCTTCCTGCCCCAATAACAGAGAAACTGGGGATCCCACAGCAGTCGAAGTGACCATTTGAGCTGCTGTGGGCTCATGCTAGGTGGTATGGGTGTGCCTATGCAAACAAGATCAGCCCCTGAAGTTCTTTTCCACAACTCATCACAAAATTCACCACCAGATGTCAGGGTAGAGCTCATCCTGACTATATTATATATAGATAGATATAGATATAGATAATGTTCTCCTGGTGTTGTCTGGACTGGTGATCTGCTAGGTTACTCCAATCCTCAACTCTGGCAGTCAGCCTTACCCTGCTCCGCTATGAGAATCCCCACTCCTGGGCTGTTCACACACAGCCTTGAGCATGTAAGCTGCTCCCAGCTACATGAGTGAGCACTTTTGGCCAGCCACTGCTTGGATTATGGAAACTGAATGATACTAGCCAATAGCTTCGGTCCCAGAGACAACCTTAGTTGTCCAGTTGGACACTGCAAGCGTATATGAGTTCATCAATTTAACAAAGAAATTGATATGTACCAGGCTAGTTTTCCCAAAGAGGAGTCTCTAACATGCTTCAAACCAAATGCACTGCTTCAGGCAGAATAACAAACAAATGTATTTACTACAAAAGATAGATTTTAAGTGATTATAAGTCAAAGCACAACAAGTCAGATTTGGTCAAATGAAATAAAAGCAAAACACATTCTAAGCTTAACACTTCTGTGCCCTTACAAACTTAGATGTTTCTCACCACAGGCTGGCTGGTTGCCCTTCAGCCAGGCTCTCCCCTTTGATCAGTGCTTCAGTCCTGTGGTGATGATGTCTGTAGATGGAGGTGGAAAAGAGAGAGAGCATGGCAAACGTCTCTTCCTTTTATCATGTTCTTTCTTCTCTGTTGGCTTTGCCCCCCCCATCAGAGTCAGGTGAGCATTACCTCGTCATAGTCCCAACCTGAGTAAGGGAAGGGGGGTGACTCACTCAAGAGTCCAGCAGATCCTTTGTTGCTGCCTAGGCCAGTGTCCTTTGTTCCTGTGAGGCTGAGCTGGGTTTCTCCCACACAGGCCTTGATGAGGTGTGAACTGCCCCTCGGCTCCTGGAGAGTTTCTCTGGGCTTGTTTTAAGCCATGAGGACACATTTTCAGCAGCATAATTACATACGTGACATTACAACCTATAACATAATTATAACAACAATGCTTAGTGAATCATAGATTCATAGATTGTAAGATTGGAAGGGACCTCGAGAGGTCATTGAGTCCAGTCCCCTGCCCTCATGGCAGGACCAAATACTGTCTAGACCATCCCGGATAGACATTTATCTAACCTATTCTTAAATATCTCCAGAGATGGAGATTCCGCAACCTCCCTAGGCAGTTTATTCCAGTGTTTAACCACTCTGACAGTTAGGAACTTTTTCCTAATGTCCAACCTAAACCTCCATTGCTGCAGTTTAAACCCATTGCTTCTTGTTCTATCATTAGAGGCTAAGGTGAACAAGTTTTCTCCCTCCTCCTTATGACACTCTTTTAGATACCTGAAAACTGCTATCATGTCCCCTCTTAGATAGCATGAGCCTTCTGAACACACTTGACATGACAAACTTACAAACTTAGCATTGGATCTACACAATCATATTATAAGGATGAACATCGGAGTGCAGCGTGTTTCCCCGAGGTACCGAGCGTCACGGCAGCCCTCAGTTTGGCCACTTTAGCTAGTGGCTCAAACCTGCCGTTCACTCAGCTAATCTCATCACTGGCCAGCATGGGGATAGGGAGGAAAACAATCCCCAAGTTCTCTGCTGACCCATCTAGTGGGTCAGGGAAAAGGCCAGGGACCTTCCCCTCTGGTGGGACCCACAGTCCAGGTCAACTCCTCTTGTATCAAATACGCAGTTGGGGGGATGGAGGGGACCCACATCCACCCTCTACTCTGGGTTCCAGCCCAGGGCCCTGTGGATCGCAGCTGTCTACAGTGTTTCCTGTAACAGCTGTGTGACAGCTACAAATCTCTGAGCTACGTCCCCATGGCCTCCTCCCAACACCTTCTTTATCCTCACATCAGGACCTTCCTCCTGATGCCTGATGACGCTTGTACTCCTCAGTCCTCCAGCAGTACGCCGTCTCATTCTCAGCTTCTTGTGCGCCTCTTGCTCCCAGCTCCTTGCAAGCACCTCACTAACTGAAGTGAGGTCCTTTTTAAATCAGGCGCCCTGATTAGCCTGCTTGCCATAATTGGTTCCAGGAACTTCTTGATTATTCTGAAACAGCCCATTATCTTAGTCAAGGAAAAGGGACCTGCTTAATGTATCTACCTTCTATTACTCTCCTGTAGCCATCTGGCGTGACCCTGAAAAAAAGCATAACCTATGCTAGTTCATACCACACTCAGCCTAAAATTGGAATGGCAAGGGTCAGATAAGTCGGAGAGCTGAAGCTATTGTGAGAGTTGCCTTGAACCACATTTTCTCTAAAATTACTGTAAAAAGGAAGATGAGAGACTAGACAATAATTAATCAAATGACAGTACCATGGATGGAGTGACTCTGGGTTTACACTGCTGTCACTGAGATAAAAAAAACTAGCTCTTTAAGTGATACTCAGTTTAAGTCAAAACTATGAGCCAGCTTATGCCTCCTTCACAAAGCCCCAAGAGCTACCTTACTTTTTTTGGTCTTCTGAACAACATATTTTATGTACATGTGCTCCAAAATTATTAATGGAAAACAAATTTCAAATTAGTGATTGTAAGTTTCTATTGGTTTTAACAGTTATGCTCAGGCTGAAAGAACAGAAACATACTATGTGATTTATGTGTCCAATCGAAATAGCTCAAATTTTGAACTGAAAATATCAAATACACCTAGAATGCACAAAGAAAACTTCCCCAGCAGTCCATAAGCTGAAATACATTTGCATAAAATATTTGTTGAATAGTTCTGAACAATATACACATTCACACTCAGGTTGCAGACAACTCACAAACAGTAAAAAAGAGTTAACTTCAGTGAATAAATTGTTTGCTATGCATACTTCTCCCAGTTGTACTCACAAAGATAATAAGCAGCATTAGACTAGATGATATGTATAATACAAACAAGCAACCACCTGCTGCTAGATTATGTAAATATCCTGAACAGGAGGGGAGTAATATCCACTTTCCAAGCAGCAGCATTTATTTTTTTCTGCTAATACAGTATTATCCCAAATTTAATACTCTCAGTGGTGACATTCCTCTATTTGCTGGAAGCTCATACGGCGAGTATGATCGTAGCCCCTATCACAGATTTAAAGTTCTTGTTTTAACCATTATTAATTGACCAAAATGTTTTAGTGATCATCTCAGAAGCATTCCATATGTAAATGAAATCTTTGGAGCTATCAACTTTGGGTTAGATTTTCAAAAGTGCTCCATGTTGGTTTAAATCTGTTCCCAAAGAAGTCGATGGCAAAATTCTCATTGACTTCAATGAGAGTAAATAGGCCAGCACTGAACCCTTTTAAAAATCTCACACTTAAAAATCTTTATGTTCCTTTCTATTTCTTCTAGACATAACCTGTACTGTGTCCCTCTCAAATATAGATTGACAATGTGTCCTATATTTTAAAAATACACTTATTATTTCACACCACACCCCGTAGCTATTTTTTCCCTATTCAAAGACTGTTGGTATGTTTTCAAGGTATTCACTATGTCTGACTGGTCATCTTGGTCATATGACATTGTTTCTCTTCCATGACTGGACACTTAAAAGTTTTTAAAAGGAAGAAAATGAATGGAGAATAGTGAATAACACATAATAAATACTCTTTGTTCATGCACAAATATGGGCATTTGTATAAATAGCAGCCATTATGCAACCATTTCGACAAACAAAACCTGAGCATCTGATTGTTCAAGAAAAAATATAAGAGGCATGAATCTGAAGATTTGTGAACATATTCAGGAATACATGTTGCCATTAATTGATAGCTCTAACTTTAATTCTTTGAGCTGCCCATACCTACCACAAGTTTTTCAAGTAATTCAGTTGCTGCAAAAAAGGTTTGCTACTTTTCTTTGTTTTAAATCAGGAATCACAGTACACAGTTTGATTAACTATTTACCCAGTCTATTGCCTAGAGCAAAGTGGCTTCAGTTCTTCATTCTGATAGCATCTGGATAGATCTTATTTCAAAATAACTCTTGCAAATGTGCTTCATACAGAATAAAGAAAAGTGCACATGAAAGATAGCATAAGTGTTTGCAACATAAAGATAGGAAAATAACTGGGGAATATGTATTCATAGAAGAAAACTCATTTAACCAGTCACATTGTTACATGCAAGTAAAGCAGGAAGAATGAACAGCAATGTGATACCAGATGTCAAAGTATATGGGGATGGATACTATCCTCACATCTGGTGATTTTGTGCCATTTGGCTCAAAGGGGCTGGAAACAGACCACAAAATGGCCTGCAGAGAATTCCTCTGTCAGAAGAGAACTCTTTGATGGTGCAAAGGGGCTGTCTCTGGGCACTGCACCAGCTGTACCATTCTTCCCAGTAAGAGGTGGAAGGGTGTTGGCTCAGCGGCACTCTGCTTGGTCACAGCAAGCCTACCTTGGTGCAGGGTTTAATCAGCACCATGTCAGTGGAACAAGTTAGCTGCTGGGAAGTGGCTCTAACTCTTTGCTGGGCCTAACCCTAAGAATCAGTTCCCTATTGATCCCTTCTTTCTGTACCCTGCACTAAGCAGAGCCTGAGCACAGGAAAGAATCAAACCCCTGGTTTCAAAATGTTTAATTTCCACATGCAAAGTCACTGAAAATTAACTATCTAGGGCCCAGACAAACTCAGCTCTGTACTTCCAGGAATGGAACTTCTCTCATACAAGCGTGAGGAGTTACTGCAGCCATGTTGTTTCTTGTAGTGCTCTACCATATTTCAGAGATATTGCTTCTTGGGAGGAAACACTAGCAAAGTGATTGTAACCTCCACTTGCCTGAAACCTCAGCAGATTAGTTATGTTTTTAGAAAACAGTTGTGAGTGCTATGTGTTGCTTGGCCTCTCTCTAGGTTTGGTGCCTCTGAGTAAAGTACTTAGAAATAGAATATGTGTCCATAAGACATACTTCATGTTATTGTGAGAGGATGCAGACTCATAGTATCTATGGTTGGAGACTGTGGATCAATCAATCTATTCAGGAGGCAGGCAGCAGAACATTCCATATAATTATTCTAGGAGGAAAGAACGGGGGTAGGAAAAGGGGGAGGAGGAGAGACTGGGACCAAAAAAGATGCTAGAGCCACTTACTCCTGCATTCTTGCAATAAATCATACTTTATTTTTTATTTATTTGTTTTATAAATGTTTCACTTTGAGGTTACTGAGAAATAAAAGTTTTGAGGAAAAATATGATCAGCCTATAAGGCTATTTGGTTGTGGAAGTTAGACTGTGAATCATTACACAAGCCTACAAATATCTCAGCCAATTTAATGTAGATTAGGTGAGAGAACAAAAAATGGGGGAATAATTCATTTAGGAGTGCATAGCTTCCTGCCCTTCCTCCTTTGGCGAACCTAGTGCCACTCTAGGTACTAGCCTGGATGCAAGGACTGTGATACCATCTAGTGTGGCCCATCAGGGAAATCTGCTGATGGGCCAGGACAGTTTCTTTACCTGCAGTCAGAGGTGAAAGTAAGCTGGTACGAGCCGGTGCGGAGGACCGGTAAGAAAAGGAGACTGACTGAGGGAGGGAGAGAGAAGCCTGCTCCCTGCATAAGAATAGTTTAAACTCAGTTGTTCCCTGATGGTTCAGCCCCCCAGGCTAGGTTTCTGGCATCCTTGTTAATTTCACTCACAGTAGCTGGGGGAAGGAGGTCGAGGGGAGGGTGTGTTTGACCATGGCAGGGACAGTCCTTTTCTGCCCCTGGGATGACGGGATCTCTCCAATACTAATATACACAACAGTTACAAGCATTTGGCTGCACAGCTTAAATCCAGAGCTAATAAAAGCAGGTGGAAGGGGAAAACTCACTGTCACATTGGTTTCTCGGATCCTCCCTCCCCCTCCTCCAGCCAGGCTGCAGAAAAGGCTCTGTATTCCTCCCACCCCTACCCCCAGCAGGGGTTCTCCTCTAGGCTCTAGCTTGCAGTAGGGACGCTGGCTGAGATGCCTGCTGCTGCTGCCTGCAAAAGAACAGTTGTTCCCTGTGCAGTTCAGTGCCCAGAGTTAGGAGCCGTTTCTGGCATCCTTGTTAATTTCACTCCCAGTTGTTGTTGGGTGTGTGTGACCATGGTAGGGGCAGTTCTTTTCTGCCCCTGGGATGAGGGGATCTCCTAAACACAATCAAAATCAGGAACCATTTCCAAGTTCAAATCTATCCCATTCCCTCCCCAGCAGAGCATCATGGTTGTGATGTCCAAACTGCTTGCAGATCCTCTTTGAAATGTTACTGTTTTTAAAAAACAACATAAAAAACATGGAGAACATGGTGGAAAAATGTGTCATGATGATTAGGGTTTATTTTGGGCAAAGCAATTTTGCTAAAGCAACTAAAGATTCACAGGGAAAGCAAATAGCCCCGATAGACAAAACCACAAAGAGATTGGAGGGGAAAACTGAATATTCAGGGAAATTATTGTGCCTCCTTTGAAAGAAATAGTAGTTTTCATTCCAATCCACTCTCTTTATGTATTGATTTAAACACCTGAAATGTCCTTAGGACATTGGGTGCAATCTGAGATCTCTTTTTGTTTTGTCCTGCCTGCAGAGTGCAGAGGCTGAAATTGACAAAACTTTCTCTAAATATCTTGTATATTTCATGAAGGCTATTCCAGTTATCCTTCATTCACCCTGACTTCCCTTCGCCCACCCCCTAACTCCCTCCCTGGATGGCTGGCTGTGGTTTTTGCCTTGGTTACTTACTCCTTGGCAGTGACCCCACCTGCTGGCTCTCTGCAGGCAGCAGCCTACAGGGGCCAGTTGCTGGGGTCACTGCTGGTCGGTGCAGGCTGCAGCTGCATTGTTTGTGACACAGTCATACACATACAAATACATACAGTCAGAGGTAAAAGTAAGCCGGTCCAGTCCAGTCCAGTATACCGGCAAGAGCCAGTACGCCGTGCTGGACCGCATCGACTTCCAAGGCAGGGATTGAAAAGGCTCTGGGCTGCCCGCGGCTGCGGGAAGCCCTGAGCCCTTTAAATCCCGGCTGCAGCTGAGATTTAAAGGTCTCAGAGCTCCCCGCAGCTGCAGGCAGCCCAGAGCCCTTTAAATCCCAGCCGCTGCTCTGGCGGCTGGGCTGGGGCAGGGATTTAAAGGGCTCAAAGCTCCCCACAGCTGCGGAGAGTCCAGAGCCCTTTGAATCCCAGCCACGGCTCTGACGGCCGGGCTGGGACCAGGATATAAAGGGCTCTGGACTTCCCTCAGTGGCAGGAGCTCTGGGCCCGTTAAATCCCTGGCCCAGCCCCACAAAGCTTGGAGTTCCCCCTGGTGGCCAGAGCCCCAGGCCCTTTAATTTGCCCCTGAGCCCCGGGGGGCTCCCAGCCACCTCTGCAGCTGGGAACCCCTGGTTGATTTAAAGGCTCTGGGTCTCCCAGCCACAGCTGGTTCCCCAGGGCCTTTAAATCTTGAGAGGCCACGCCTCTTCCGGATGAGGCCATGCCCCCTCAGGACTCCGGAAGTACCGGTAAATCCTGTAAGTTATTTTCACCCCTGCCTGCAGTGTCCGCAGGTTATCCTGATCGGAGCTCCCACTGGCTGCAGTTTGCCACTCCAGGCCAATGGGGGCTGCAGAAAGCGGTACGGGCCCAGGGATGTGCTGGCCACCACTTCCCGCAACCCTCATTGGCCTGGAACAGTGAACCATGGCCAGTGGGAGCTGTGATCACCCGAACCTGCAGATGCTGCAAGTAAACAAACCAGCCCATCAGTGGATTTCCCTGACGGGCCACATGCCAAAGGTTGCCAATCCCTGAGCTAGCTCTTGTGCACACGTATAAACAAAGGAGGTTGGCAATCCTCCATCCCCCCAAATATACCAGCAGCACCACTGCTCTCCTTTGAGTATCTATGCAGAGTTTTGCTGTAGTTTTATTTTTTGTATCTTCTTTGTAAGGGTGAATCTCTCTTGTTTTCACAGAAGACAAAGAAAAGAGAATCAACAAAGATTTTCAGACTTAATTTGAAACATTTCTCATTTGGGATTTTATTATTTCAATCCTATGATCTGATTATCTCATCTCTTAATGCTTTCGATAATCTCAAAGGAAAACAACTCCCAGGCCACTGGGATGCCTCTATAAATCTCCAAAATCCTGCATCTGAGTTTGTTTCATCTGTTGTAAACCTAAAGCTTTGCACAGGTGAGTAATCATCCATGCCCTCATAAAGTTGGTAATGTAATTCAAAATGAAATTGATTCCTCCCTTTTAGGAAGGAGCAATATTATTTGAAAATGAAAATAGCAGCCCATTTGTTTGACTGATTCTCCATTATAGAAAATCATCTCTCTTCTATGCACAGAAAGAGCAAAATGCAAGGAACTGTTGTCTTTCCATGAGGAATATGATTTGATAATTGCACAAGTAAATGGCAATCCTAATTTTGTTAGGTGATATTAGTAAGCAGATGGTGCTTGGGAAATCACTCTCCTGGCAAAAGTAAAAATCTACTATTATATTTCATATGAGTTTTAAGGTGACAGTACTATAAGCTTAAGGATAAATCCATATTTAACATTCCAGTCAGAGTTGGCAGTGCATGGTATATATATCTACAAATAAACTCTTATTCCTAGAGCAATAGTTGAAAGGATAATGAAGGCATATAAAGCAGAAAACCTACATTCACCCAAAGTAACTTTAATGTATCTGTTAACTATTAAGTATTCTCAGCTTTGACATTATATGGCTTCAAGACAAAGGAAACAAACATTCTCTAGCTAATAGTATGCAGGAATTGAAATGTAATATAAAGGGCCAAGTCCTCAGGGTGCAAACCAGGAAAACTCCATTGAAGTTAAGGGAGATATGCTGATTTACATGAGTTGAGAGACTGGCCCAAATATTCTCCAGAAATGTTGTATACTAAACTCTCATTGAAATAGGAGTTGCCCTTTGCTGCTGTGTATAATATTTGTAAACTGTTATGTGTGAGATTCTTAGCTAGTGTAAATTAGCTAAACTCCTTTGAGGTCAAGGAGGTTTATAAGCTCAGGCTCTCACTCATATATATGTGCTATTTACACCTCTACCCCGATATAACGCGGGCCTCGGGAGCCAAAAAAATCTTACCGTGTTATAGGTGAAATCATGTTACATTGAACTTGCTTTGATCCACCGGAGCGCGCAGCCCTGCCCGGAGTGCTGCTTTACCACATTAAATTTGTGCTATATCGGGTCACGTTATATCAGAGTAGAGATATACTTTGTATTAAGATATATGATAAAAATTGAATGTCTTATTACTACATCAGCACTTAAAAACTAGAGCTGAATGAATGAATACTTCCAAAAAATTCTGCATGTACTCATTCATATTTAATAATGAAGTCCCTTTAGCCAGGTTTCTATCTTTTATGTTTGCTCACAATAACCATTCAAGCAACTGAGTTTTTCTTGCACCAGAATATATAATATTGGATACTGTTTCCTTAGTCTTCAAGCTGTTTTCCCAAAAGTCTTCACTACAACCTTGTGAAAAAAACAATCAAGCCAGGGAGGAATCTGATTCTACCCTCCCTTCACAACTACTACAACCAATGTGCATGCAATTACTTTGTGAGAAGTTGATGTGAGAAAATTAAATTTAAGATATGCACCAAACCAATAAGTTTTCAGTGGTCTAGTTTTTCTAGGAAAGATACCTTGTGTCACAGAAAGGAACAAGGTTATTTTTCCCACCTAGAATTCCTTAAATCTGCTAATCTGCTACTGCTTTCTGTCTCTCAGAGAGGGGTCCCCCCTGCAAGTCCTCTTCCTGCTTAAAGCAGTTATGGTCAGCCAATAGAGAACAGAAACAATATCATCTGATTTAGATTACCAATACTAATCAATGAACATGGTTAAATTTCAGATGGATACTCATAACTAATTGATGAATCCATCCAAAAAATCCTAAAAAATGAAAAAAATAAGTAATTTGAATGATAAATATTCAAAAAAACCATGATTTGCTCGTAGACATTATATGATTTGAAAAAGAAATGAAATTTGCTGAGCAAATTATTTACTGTAAATTATTAGCTCAGTTCTTCATAGAACTGCAATATGAGGAGACACAATTGGCTTCTTCAATGTAGTCAAAATATGAAATATGTGATTATTCCTGCAGTTTGACATTGAGTGGGTATATAACCTCCTCAATATAAATTCATAAAACTTAATATTAATCACACATATAAGTATCATGACAAAAGAATAGGCTAGTATGATTTTAAAATCTTCAGAATCCCTTACTATTTTTTAAAGTCTTTTCACTTTGAGTTTCTCTACTTATTTGATAGAAGGCCCCAAGGCATCCACGTAGGTGTCTGAATATTCTATCATCTGATTAAAATTTAAGATGTCAAATAAATGGTTAAGACAGATGAACAAAGTGAAATCAAATATAAGGAAACATTCCTTTCCCTGGAAGGATTTTGACCAATGAAGCTCTGAGTTCTGTTTTACTAAATACATATAGGAAGCTCTTTTAAGACAATTTTGCAGCAAAAATTCAGTCATGTATAGTGTGCAGCTGTTGTAACTGAAAGCGTGTATTTCAATTTTTTGTTTTTTCTATCTTAATTGACTTAATCTGTTCCTTTATTTAAATGAAGTTATTTTGCTATTTTATATTTTCAGTTATAATAGTGTTGGAAATGACATATTAGCTACTTGCTAAAATAAATGAAGCAGCCATCGTCTTGTAATCTTGCATGCAAGTGGGATCTCCATGGTGAAAATATATTTATTTGATACAAAATGGATAAAACAGGAACCTACAGTTCAAACAACTTTGAAATTGAATTCTTGGATTCTAAAATTAATATATTAGCATTCCCATGGTTTGGATTTTAGGTTGGACCCCAAATTAGAATAGCCCAATTCCCCTATTTGGATGTAGCCAAAATATTGCATGAGTTTCCTTTCTAGAGAAATCTTAAGATGTCAAACATTTTTCAAAACCAACTAATCTTTCAAGATGTATGCTATTTCAGGTAAAAACTAAAAAACAAACAAACAAACAAACAAACAAAAAAAGAACTTCTGAAGTTACATCATTATCATATTTGAACCTTAACAGGTCTACTCAGATGTCTGAAACAGCATTAGTGCCATTTTAGCAAGAATATTTGAATACCAGTGAAAATACTTCCTCTGACAGAAATTATAAAAGTGGAGTTCAAAGTAGTCTCCAAAGAAAATTGAGGAAATAAATTGTAATTAATAAACTTATATGAATGCCACTTCCTTTTTCTGATCATAAAATGTCTGGAAATGACTCATGATTTTCTTGGATGCATTATATACCTGGACTTTAGCAAGGTTTTTGACACATTCTCACATGATATTCTGATAAAGTAAACTGGAGAAATTCAGGTTCAGTGGAACTAGCATTAAATGGATACATAATTGGTTAAACAACCACAAACAAAGAGTAACTATTAATGGAATGATGTCTGATTGGAAGGAGGGCTTGACTGATGTTCCACTGGGATCTCTTCTGGGTCCAGTGTTATTAAACATCTTTATTAATGACCTGGATGTAAGAATAGAGAGCTTGCTGATCCTATTTGCAGATGATACAAAGCTGGAGTGGGCGTTGCAAACACTTTAGAAGATAGAGCTAAAATTCCAAGGGATATTGATAAATTGGAGAACTGGGCTATAGACAACAAAATGAAATTCACCAAAGACAAATGTAAGGTACTACACTTTGGGAAGTACAACAAAATGTACAAATACAGGGGATAACTGGCTTGGCAGCTGTACTGCTGCAAAGAATCTGGGAGTTGTGGATCACAACCTAAAAATGAGTCAGCAAAAAAAATGCAATTTTAGGTTTCATTAATAGAGGCATTGCACGCAAATTAAGGGATTTCCCACTTTTTTGTGTTAGTTAGACTTCAGCTAGAGTAGTATGTCCAGTTTTGGTCACCAATGTATAGAAAGAATTTAGAGAAACTGGAAAGGATCCAGAGGTGAATGACTAAGTTGATCAAAGGAAAGCAATGCAAGCCATATGAGCAAAAGTTGAAGGAAAGGGGTATGTTTAATCTGGAAAAGAGGAGATTAAGGGGGAGACATGATAGTGGTCTTCAAATACTTGAAAGGCTGCTATAAAAGATGAAAAGTTGTTCTGTTGCCCCAGATGGCAGGACAAAAGGCAACAGGTTCAAACTACAGCACAGCAGATATAGATTGAATCTCTGGGAAAACTTCCTGACTGTTAAGATTAGTAGGACAATGGAACAGACTGCTTGGGGAAGTCGTGGAAGCTTCTTCACTGGAGATTTTCAGAAAGAGGCTGCCATCTGTCTTGGTGATTTAGACACAACAAATCCTGCATCTTGCCACACGGGTAGACAAAATTACCCTTTTGGTCCCTTCAGACCCTATGGTTCTATGACTACTTATCCTAAGTTATTCTGCAAACAATTTCACTGAATAATTCTTGGTCTGTTAATGAACAGCTTTTGAGAATTCAAAATTTTCTAGCTTTTGGGCATGCCAGTCATGTGATATATTTTCATGGCCTGATTGGATGAGCATAATAAGGAGAATACTTGCACTTATGAACTGAAAATTTGTTTTCTGTGAATATTTTGTAATGTTTATAGACAGTAAGTTTTTTGGAGAAAAGTCTGTCTGTTTGCTACTTGTATATAAAATGCTTACCACAATGTCACAATCAGGGACACTACTACAATAAACATCACTTAAAATTCACTTTTTCAGTTAACATTCTTGACGCTTACTAGAAAATTCATGAAAAATGAATGCAAAAGGGGGACAGATAAATGTAAAGTGAATACTTTTAAATATTTGTATATTCAAAAATGTTTGTTTACTGTTGGCTCAGTGCTACCTACAAAATGCCTGAATTTTCTCAGTAAAATGTATTTTTTACAAAAAAGTTGTATTGATCATCATTTCAGAAAGGCTGATCCCCTCTCCATTACTCCTACTCCTAAAGGAAAATGGAAACTGACTTCAGAAAGTTTGAGTTTACACTAATGTGTAAAATATGCTGTACCCAAAACTTTCCACCAGGTCCGCAAAAAATGAATATTTACACCCCATTTTCCTTATACTGTTTTTGTTCTGGTTATAACTTCTCGAGTGTTTCTGGGAGAGAAAGAATTGAACAAATGTATACTTCCATACAGGCTTTCATTTTCCTGCCAGTGAAGTTCTTCATATTTGGTGCTGTGACATTTATGTGGCAGCTTTTTTTTTCTAATAACTGATGGTTTGGGGGGTAATTTTGCTAGATGCCATGATTCACACAACTTTTTGTTCAGAGGAAGCACAATTTGAGACTCTGCAAACCCACAGGAAATTGATTGAGTGCAATCAGTGTGCAATGTGTGACAGTTGACACACGTATTTGCATCTTGACTGACTGCTTAGAAATCCGGAAAGTGTGCATAAAACGGCCCTGTTTCAAACATTATACAAAAGATGAATATCTAAATTAGCAAAGGGAAACAAAAGATCAATCACTGTACACAAACAGGGCCAAATTCTAAGGTTCTTACTGAGGCCTGATCCTGCAGGCTGCTGTATGTGCATTGATCTCTGTGCCCTCATAGAGCCCCACTAAATTTCACAGGCACAAAGATCTGTCCACATGGAACATCATGTAGGATCAGGGCTTTATTTTTTACATAGTGCTTACTCAGGCATAATCCTACTGAGATGATAAATAAAAAAAAATAGATCAACATGGGACAAATTCAGCCATAGTAACTTCAGTGGAGATGGGCTAACTTACAGCAGGGCTTATTCTGCCCCCAAATATGTTCTATAGACAAACAATCTATGGGCTAGATCCTCAGCGGATGGGAATCACTGAAGTTTCACTAAAAGTGAATGTGGGTAATGCTGATTTTACACAAAGTGAGGATTTTCTCTGATTGCTTAGGTAGGTTGTTGTTTTTGTAACCAGGATATGTACAGCAACACCACTGAACTGAGAAGTATAGTATTGACAGCTCCAAGTACCTTATTTAGAATCTATTCTTTTAGCAAATATAATTTTGCTCAGACTTTTATTAGAGAAAAGAGACAAAAAGTATATGTTTGTTAAATGGCAGAGGTATAGCAGAGGAGAGTGTGACTAGAATGCACAATGGAGGCACAAAAGCCAAAGCCAATCACGTAGTACAGCAACTTAGTGCACTTCTTTTTACTGCTTTTGATTGTTCTGAGTATCACTATTTTACCTAATTCTCCAAGATTTAGATCATAAAAGGGCAAAATCCAGCCAATTTAAATAATATTACATTTGCAAGCAAAGACATTTTATGCCTCCTTAGCAGCTTCAAAACCTTTAACTTTCGTTTGAGCCATAAATATTCTATAATTGCCAAAGAGAATATAAAAAAAATTCAAATGCACCAACCCAACCTTTTTATGAGTAACATTTTCTTTTAATGGTACATTTAGCTAATACTGAATTACAATGGCATTCCTGTGGAAGTACATATGACATCCACATTAATATCAAATTAATTCATTATGATCAATGCTTTTGCCATGAACACCAGATGAATTAATTAAATTGGACACTTAAAATAAAGTGCTTTCCTTTTATGCAGCTATTCCTCTAGGTGGCAAACTCAGGACACTTAGCTACGAAGAGAGGGGTAGTAATTAGTCCCAGAAGGCTTAACCATGGAGGAATAAGGTTCAGCTGGAACAGGGGTTACCAGAGAGCTAATTAGTTTCAGCTGGCCCCAATGGCTGGAGACCTTTTTAAACCCTCCCTGGCAGGGAAGCAGAGGGAAGGAGAGAAGTAGAGTAGCTGCCAGTGAGTTGGGGGCAGCTGAACTCTAAAACTCTTCTTGCAAGGCAGATGTCCTCTCCTTCTGGGGAGAGTGCAAACAGAACAAGGGCCTGACTGAGAAGGGATCAGCCAGACCTTGTGTGACTGTGAAGGGCTTTTGCTTTGCCCAAGCCTGTGTCTCCAAGGCTGAGAAGGACTGAGCTAGCAGAGGAGAGACAGGTACTTTGCCACACTCCTATTTTAAGCTTTAATTACTCTTCTTCTTGTATTCAGAAGATCTACTTTTTTCCATTACATTGCATGCCTCAACCAAAGATGTGAGCATCTGCAGTCTGCTATGATCAAAGGGAATAGATAAGACATCAACCACCAAAGACCAGGAATTAACCAGCATTAGCCACTACTAGAACTGGTTATATAAAGTAAAAAGTTACATGAATGGTTTACTAAATTAGAAATCTGGTTTCCTTTTGCAATGTTAAAACCTTACTGCCTTCATTTAATTGGCTTCTTGAGCCAAAGATAATTAACCAATGATCTAGAGCCTATTAAAAGCAAAGAGTCTTTTCTTTGTCTTAAATGTGTTTTTGGATTTGGATCTTAATCTTTAAGTATATGTACACAGATGACAATTTCCAAAATCAAAAAGTGTTGCATCCAACATGGGGGAATTTGATATTAGGCCTCAGGTTGACAGAAAAAAAGGAACTGATCACAGACTTTAAAATTAATGCTAACTTAGGTACAAGTGATCATAATTTGGTCACATTTATAATGTGCAAACAGAATAAAGTCCAGACTAGTGATATATTTTAGATATAATTGGGGGGAAAGGGGATATTTGTTCAAAAACCAACCTAGTTTAGAGAAGTGAAAGCAGCTATGAACAAATGGAATAAAAAAGGGGAAGTTAGCAGTAACGAATATAAACCAGAAGCTAGAAATTGTAGAAAATTGATAAGGAAAGCAAAAGGGACACAAGGCAAAATCTATGTCCAGCAAAGTTAACGAAGAGAAGAAGGATTTCTTTAAAATGTATGTTAGGACCAAAAAGAAGCCTAGCAATGGCATTGATCCATTACTAGGTGGAAACAATAGCATTGTAAAAAATAATGCAGAAAAGGCAGAAGGCCACTGTAGAGTTGAGTGGAGATGGGGCTGTGCAGCTTGATGGCAGCAGCGGGAGGAGAGGTGCTCTGGTGGATTTTTTTTTTTTTTGCTTCGCCTCAAGCTCTTTTTCTTTTCCTCTGCTGCCCTCTCCCCCCCACATCTCGATATTTCATCTTTGTCATCTGGTCACCCTATTTTTCAAGTACATAAAAGGTTGTTACAAGAAGAAGGTAGAAAAATTGTTCTTTTTAACCTCTGAGGATAGGACAAGAAGCAATGGGCTTAAATTGCAACAAGGATGGTTTAGGTTGGATATCAGGAAAAACTTTTTAACTGTCAGAGTGGTTAAGCACTGGAATAAATTGCATAGGGAGGTTGTGGAATCTCCATCATTGGGGATTTTTAAGAGCAGGTTGGATGAACACCTGTCAGGGATGGTCTAGATAATACTTAGTCCTGACTTGAGTGCAGGGGACTGGACTAGATGACCTCTTAAAGTCTCTTCCAGTTCTATTATTCTATAACAAGGTTTGTGGTGGATTCTCCATGACTGACAATTTTTATATCAAGATTCAATGTTTTTTCTACAAGATAATTCCTAGAACATATTTTGGGAAAGTCCTGTGTTATATGACATGATCACAATGCTCTGGCCTTGGAATCTGTGAATAAAAGTAGCTAGAAAAGAGCTATATGCCAGGAAACTAGAACAGAAGGAATGCTTTGACCTGAAAGTTAAAGAATTACTCTGACTAGCACTATCAGAGAATGTTAGATTTAAAACAGGAAGTGAGCTGGCAAATTGTCAAGGCAACAGCTATGCCATAAGCAGCATTGGCCATAAGCCCCACCGCAGAGGGTCAGTCTTGTAGGATGAACAGGAGTAATTTAGACATAATCAAGGGAAAGATTGTTTTTCTGTCTGAGGACATCCAAAGCACTGCTGACAGCTCTGCTGCATATGTCCCAGTCAGATACTGACAATGACAAATACTAGAAACACAGGTTTCACATGGCAGATCCATCTCAACTGCCAAAGAAGTTACTGTAGGGTGAAATCTTTGGTATGAGGAAGTGGCTATTTGATCCTGAAATGTTGTGGGTCAAAGAAAATAATTATTGACAGTTTCCAATGAGGCGGAATAATCTTATTATGTGTTAAGTGGCTCAGGTCACCTACTCCGACCTCTTCCCTAGACATCTTAAATTATGTGGTCCCAAATGCTTGTATTCTGTGGTTGTTATTATTAGGGCTGTCTGGAGGATAATTACATTTCACAGCAACTTTTTAGCATTCAGATTTTATTTTTGTTCTGCATTGTACTGGAAACAAACCTTTTGAACATCTTTGCAAAAATGGACTGTGTCATAATGGTCAGTTTTGGACTGAAATCTGGGCTTTTCAGTTCAGGAAGATTTTTGGGGGTCCAGAGCTCTCTGGTCACAGAGATAGAGAAAGTGAGTAAGTGGGAGATGCTCAGAGTATATAGCCTGGTGGGTGTGGTACTAGCGTGGAGTGAGGGAGACCTGGGTTAAAGTTCTTGTTCTCCCTGTTACAGAGTGATCTGGGATGAAAAATTCTACTTTTAATCAAGCAGGACAAGAATTTGAACCTGAGTGTCCCTCTGATCTGTGTCCTAAGCACTGGGCAAGAGTGCGAGGGTCTTTCTGTGACTAGAGTGTTCTGGTTCCCAAAAACTGTCTCAATAAAAATTCATCAAAACTAATATGTCTCAGTGAAACATCACAGCTCATTTTGAGAAAATTAGTGTTCCAACCAGGGATAGTTATTATGCATTCTTTGCAACTGATTTTCAAAAAAGGAAAAAAATGTAACAAAGCCTTAAATCAGTAGCTACAAATCCTGGCCATGTGGCAGGGTTTGTAACCACTCGAGCTATGAAATAAAGGTTAGTGTCTTAACGGTACTCCTGTGTGTATGGATCACAATGGCTTTTGACTAGGTTGAATTTTATTCTGAATCAGTTACACAGCTCTTCTTGATATCATATCAAACCATTAGTGAGAGAGTGGTGCCTAAATTATTGTACTGCTGTCGAAAATAAGTGTGTATGCATGCACAATTCTATCAATTACTTTAGTATACTAAAGCCGTAGTTGAAATATCTACTATATTAACTTGTTTAAAAGCTATTTCTAAACCTCACTGTGATGCATTGTGCTAGGGAGTATCCTTCCACACTTTCCAGAAACCATCTCTTTACTTTTTACAACAGAGAACAGTGGGATGTCCTTGGCTGAGTTATCCAAGATAAACTTATCAAACTCCCATACTCCTCCAGAGGTGGAGAAAGCAAGTCACCAAAAGCCCACTAAATCAGACATGCCAAACCCATTAAACAAATGCAGAAATTGGGCTTGTGTTTGGATTAATTTGCTTGTTGGCTAGTTTTTGGCTTGTAGCTTGCTGTTTGTTTGGCTTGTAACTTGTTGCTTGTAGCTTGTTGCTGCTTTTTTTGACTGGCTTCTGGCAAGCAGGGGCAAGGCAGGGAGAGAGTTGTGGGGTCCACAGCAAGCCCAACACAGTCCCAGACTGCACACTGGGGGGATCTAGTCACACACAGTGTTGGGGTTCTTAGGGATTAGCTTGTTTTGGCTTTGTTTTGAAGTGGGGTGACCTTGGTTTTTGGCTTATTGTGAAAGTCAGGGTGCTTATTTACTGTGTGAAAGTTGGCAACTGTGCACTGAAGTTGTCTGCTCATTACTCAGTTTTTCCTAGGAGGAAAAGTAACTGCATCATAGATTACAGTTTATACTCTATTTTCCCCAACATGGTAGTTTATAAAATTATAGTATGAGCTATAACATTTCTTGTTGATTCATGCTCAGCCTGAGGCACGAAGTCTGCTGCCTTAAAGGAGAAAATTATGCTTCCTTGAATGAGACGGCCATAAACGCAGTCAGTAGCTCTTTGATTTCAGAAAATTCTTTGCTATTATCTGAATACTGTGCATATCAGGAAAAGTAAAGAAATATTAGATGACACAAAATATTTTGTAGTGTTCCCAAACAGAATGGCTAGTTTGCCATTATCTTTGTTGTAGTATCTGTATGTAGAACATAAACAAATATGCAGTGAGCTAACTTCTACTCTTATTTGTATTGGCGTAACTCCAGAGTAACTCAGTTCAAATCAGTGGAGTGACTTCATGTTTTGAAGGGCAATAAGCAGTGGGCTCCAGAAGATCCTTTCTGGATCTCCTTCATCCCAGAAGATGTATTAATGAGTACGTAGAGTAGAAATTAATACAAAAGACTTTGCTCACCCCTAGGGAACATTCTGCCTATTCCTAGACAATCTGAAGAGTCATCTGACGGGGTCTATCAGGCCTTCTCTATCCACTGGTCTCCTCTATCTACGGGTGCCTTGATATCCTCCTGTTTAAGGAAAACCTGATCTGGCTGGAGAACCAAAATGACTGGTCTGTGAAGGCTCAGCAGGAGACACTGACCAGTCAGGAGCCAGCAGGCCAGTTAAGAAGGGTTTCCTGCTTCATCTCCAGGGGAATTCTGGGACAGGAACAGAGAATCTCAGTAATAACCTAGAACTAAGTCAGGAGTCTTTCCTTAGAATACTGTGACCAAACAGCTACCTTTTATTTGTTTGCTAGTTTAAAAGTGCCAGCAGTCAAAATCTGAGTTTGTTTATTGTTTAAACATTTAAAAACTGATGTTGAGCTCATGGGCAGGTTGCCACAAGTGGAGAGGTATATACTGGCTTTTCTCAGTAGACCCAAAAGTGTTTAGGAATGCATCTAGCAGCCTTTCTCCCTGTACCCCAAGGAGAGTGGTTGGGAAGCATGGAAATGTTCACACTTCCCTTTTCTCCCTTGGAACATAGATTCAGAGTCTGGACCTGCAAACTGTAGAACCTCCGAAAGAGACCCTTTGTTTGATTTGGCTCTGGCTTATCGGAAACGTACAAGGATGACCTTACTTTATTGAAACCAGTTTTGTCACCCCTGAGATACATATAAACTCGATGTTATAAAATCTGTAAATAGCAAATGCTAAAATTTGAGTTCCAGTTTCCATTCTAAGACTTTAGTTATTAACAAACAAATTGTCCTTTGGTTGACATTTTCCACAGTTGGCATCAGCCAAAAAAAAATTATTTTCCAGGTTTCAGCTGAATTGTTTCAGCTGTTCTTGAATTATGCAAATACAGAAAACATGCAAACAAAAATCCTTTCCCCAAAGTAGTAGTAGAAGTTCATGAAGATTGAGAAACATTTAAAAAAATAAATAAAATCAGTCACCTCAAAGTTACAATGGAACAAAACCAGTACTTCAAATATGAGCCATTTACATTTCATAGGATAGGAGCTTTAGTACTAAAAGATTCCTGACATCTTGGACCAACGTCTCACAAGAACAGCTCATGAGGCTTCAAGGTCATAGACTCGAAACACAAGCAATGATTCTGAACCCTAAGCTACACTAGCTCTGGATTTGCACACCTTTGTTAGCTCACTTTTTGTTTGTAAAGCAAGATTAATCAGGCTGCATTGCACATATGTATAATAGTATTTTACACTAATGTTCTCTCTAATATGAAACTGAACAAATTTATGCTATAAAATATATAGATGTGCAAATAACTGAGTTCGCTGTCCACTGCAGATCTTCAATTTTTGAATTTCCTGACTTCTGTATGCTTGATTACTCAGCCTAAATGTTACACTGTTTACTTCTATGTAACACTAAAAAAAACATTCTGCTCCAAATTCCACAATAATGTTTTTATGGCTAGAGTAAAAGCTGGCGAATACAGGTACAATATATTAAAGCAGTTATAAATAGTTTCAATGGAAATTTGCACAAGTTAAATTTTGCTTATTGACAAAAAAATATATCAAAGCAAGAGGAAAAACTCTTGCAAGTTCAAATAATGTCTTTATTTAAATGTTTGATGTAGAAAATTCAGAATGAAACAGGAAATAGCTAATTAGCATGATCAAGGCAAAGTATCAATAAAAAATAACTGACTCTGCATGTTGCTCAGTTCTCCCAGTATCCCTGTGAGACTTGGGTGTTTCAGACTCAAAAAAGCCTGTTTTTGTTTTGATACCCTCACAAGGAAAACTTAGAGCTCTCCTTTCAATATTAGTAAGCTTTTTTTATTCCAGTCTCAAGGTCTTTTTTTAGGATTCAAGATTTACTTATTTTTTTAGTAGCACAGATTTTCTTTAAGCTTTTAAAAAAAAATCCATTCTTCAATAGTCCAGAATTGTGATACAAAGTCCTCTATGAAGAATGAAAAAAACAAAAACAAGAGGTGAAGTTAACTAAGCATGAAAGAAACAGTGTTTATTGCTGAAAATATTCTAATCTTTGTCAAAACTAAATCTGAGAACTGAGGTGACTGTGTGGGATCTGTTTACATTATAGTGGAAGAAAAATCATAAAGGCAGAAACTAAATGATAGCCAAAATTTTCTTGAATCTAACATTTTGGCAGTCTGGGGCCCTTCACAGATGCCATCTCTTTTCTTGCCCTCACTAGCAGGTCAAAAGGACATTATTAATATATTCCTAAAGTCTTGACGTTCAAAAACTGATAGAACGTGAATCTTAGTGCCTGCAGAGCAAAATACAACTCCTACTTCAACCTAGCTTCCCTACAGCAACAGTAGGAACACAAAAGTGAAAAAATTAACAAAGTATCCGAACTCTATCCCTGACAACTGAAAGGAATAGAATCAAAGATTAATATGAGGTTGTGTGATGGTCCACTCCCTTAGGGTCAGGGTCATGTGACCTATCCATCAGAGTCTATGAAGCAGCCCTTCAGTGCAGGGCAGTGTTGCCTAGTGGCCAGAGTCTATAGCACCACTCTTGGGTGTACAACAGCATGGCCTAGTGGCCAGAGTCTACAGTGCCACCCTTGGGTGCAGGACAGCACAGCCTAATGGCCAGAATCTACAAAGCAGCCCTTTGGCGTAGGGCAGCGTGGCCTAGCGACCAGAGTCTACAGCATCGCCCTTAGGTGCAGGGCAGTGTGGCCTAATGGCCAAAGTCTACAAAGTATTTTCAACCCCTATGGGATGGGGCAGCCCCAGGAGGGGGAGTCGGGCCCACCTGACTCCACCGGGCCCTGACCCAGGGCCCTAACAGTGGCGTAGCAGCTTGCCACTGACTTGGGGGGTGGGGGGGGGGGCTACTGAAACATGCAAGTTTCCCTGTGTGGGAGGTACCACTCTGTCACCCTCTCTGGGTCACTTCCTACCAGAGTCTGTGTGGGGGTTTCCCATGAGATGTCAGGTCCTCTGTGTTCAGCAGGGCCAGTCGTCTCCAGGGTTTCCTCCAGTCCCTGGGGTGCAGGCGGGCCATGGACGGCTTCAATTCCCGGTGCAGTCAGAGGCCCTGGCTGGCCCTCCACTGGAGCTTCCCAGGCAAGTTCTTCCCCTGTGGCCTCCAGCCCAGAATGAGCTGGTCTTCATCCCTTTATACTACTAGAGCACTTGATGCATGCACTGTCTTGCCAGGGATGTGGGACTTCCACTGTCAATACCATGGGCTTAACCCGGTCTGGGCTAGTGGGGGGTAAGCAGACCCCATCACAGGTTGATTTTCAAAGGCACAAAGGGCAGCTAGTTTCCAAACTTCTCATTAAAAGTCAATGAGAGTTGTGCAGCTAGTTTCCATTTATGCCTTTAAAAAATCTTCCTGTTCATATTTGTATACCCTTTTTTACATTGTGATGTGCTTAGAATGTACATCACTGTTACAGATAGTATTATCCAACATTTTTACTGAATGCATAAACCATTATCTCTTGGAAAAAGGGCCTTATCATTTCTGATGAAGTTCTTTCTAGATGGTGAATATATCCCAAGTAAAGTCTACTTTGCTTTAGCTTTTGACTTTCTCTGCCTAAATCTTTTTTCTTAGGATTAGCTGCTGCCTACAGGATACACCCAAGCAAGCCAGCAAACCTGGTGCTGGAAGCATTTTTAGTGCAGAAACAGACAAAAAAGAATATAATGGCTAGGAATAGGGAGTCTGCTGAAGTCCAGCTGCCCAAAATAGACTGGGAAAAGAGGGATCTTCTTGAGGGGTGAAAGAAATTCAAGCAGCAATAACAAACTGATCATGTGAATCCAGAGATGAAGAGGTAAAACACTGTTGTCTAGGTTGAAGAGAAAGGTAATAGAGGCTCCTGCAGATGAAGGGCACATATTGGGGATGAAGCAAGGGTCTGTATCTAAAGGCTGGTCTTCACTATGGGGAGATCGATGCTGCTGAAATCAATGCAGCAGAGATTGATTTAGTGGGTCTAGTGAAGACCCCCTAAATCAATGGCAGAGAGCTCTCCAGTCAACCCCAGTACTCCTGTTTTCCAAGAAGAGTAAGGGAAGTCGAACAGAGCATCTCTCATTGATTCAGTGCAGAGAAGACACCGCAGTAAGTCAACCTAAGTTACGTCGACTCCAACTACATTATTCACATCTGGAGTAGTGTAACTTAGGTTGACTTACCCCCACAATGAAGACAAGCCCTAAACTGTATTCAACAAATAGCTACATATGTGGCAAATACCAATATTAAAGTTTTTCCTGCCTTGCAGCGCAGGTAATAGAATACTCAACAACTCCACAGCCATTCACCTGCCATGAGCTAATCAAAGATCAGGCTCACCTGACAGGAAGCGCATGCTCAGCTGACATCCCAGAAATCAGGATAAAGAGTAAGCTACAAGAATGCTAAGGCTATTGCTTGTTGCCAGTAAGGTAGTGAGTGAAAATTATTGGGGATTTACTACTTCTGTGTTGGTTGAGGTTTAGTTGGGGGTGGAGGTGGGAAACTGAATCAACAATTGTCAACAATGGAGTTCTGGTAAGCATGTACTGCCAGAGCCCTTGCCCTCTTGGAATAGAAAGGAGTGAACTAGTTACATAAAGCTGGAAGTCTTGGTGAGTGGCTGAAATCCCATCAAGTGCAGTGAGAGTTTATTCCCACCAGTGCCATGTGAGCCATCTCTGAACCTCCCCAGGATCCTTTCATCATCAGAAAACTGTTGAAGAATCCAATAATATAGCCAAAAATGTTATTTGTATGTGATACCATTTTTTGAATGTAAACTGATGACTAAAGGGAGATATGATAGGTCTATAAAATCATGACTGGTGTAGAGAAAGTAAATAAGGAATTGTTATTTACTCCTTCTCATAACACAAGAACTAGGGGTCACCAAATGAAATTAATACGCAGCAGTGTCAAAGTTTTTTCCCCACTTTGAACTTTAGCGTCCAAAAAGTTTAATTCCTAGCTTAGATCAGATAATGCTGCCACCAGCCAAAATATAGTGTGTGACACACTTCCTGTTCCCCTCAAAACCTTCCTTGGGGAACCCAAGACCCAAACCCCTTGGGTCTTAAAACAAGGAGAAATAAACCATCCACCCTCCTTTACCACTCCCCCCCCCCAGACTTTCCCTTCCCTGGGTTGCCTGAGAGGCTACACTGATCCAGACTCCTTGGATCTTAAAACAAAGGAATTAACCTTCCCTTCCTTTTCACCCCACCAATCCCTGGTAAGTTTAGACTCAATCCCTTGGATTCCAAAACAAGGAAAAATCAATCAGGTTCTTAAAGAAAGCTTTTAATTAAAGAATAAAAAAGTAAAAATTATCTCTGTAAAATCAGGATGGTAAATGCTTACAGGGTATTCAGATTCATATAGACTAGAGGGACTACCCCCCCTCCAGCCTGAGATTCAAAGTTACAGCAAACAGAAGTAAAAATCCTTCCAGCAAAAGACACATTTACAAGTTAAGAAAACAAACATAAGACTAATCTGCCTTTTCTGGCTAGTACTTACTATTTTGAAACATGAGAGACTGATTCAGAAAGATTGGAGAAAACCTGGATGTACGTCTGGTCCCTCTTAACCCCAAGAGAGAACAACCCCCAAAACAAAAAACACAAAGAAAGACTTCCCTCCACCAAGATTTGAAAGTATCTTGTCCCCCGATTGGTCTTCTGGTCAGCTGTCAGCCAGGTTTACTGAGCTTCTTAACCCTTTACAGGTAAAAAGAGACATTAACCCTTAACTATCTGTTTATGATATGTGATGATAGCAGGTTTCAAACAAACAAAAGGAAGTATTTCTTCATACAACGCACAGTCAATGTGTGGAACTCTGCCAGAGGATGTTGTGAAGACCAAAAGTGTAACTGGATTAAAAAAAGAAATAATTAATTCATGGAGGATAGGTCCATCAATGGCTATTAGCCAGAATGGGCAGGGATTATGTCCCAAGCCTCTGTTTGCCAGAAGCTGAGAATGGGCAACAGGGGATGAATCACTTGATTACCTGTTCTGTTCATTTCCTCTGGGGCACCTGGCATTGGCCACTGTTGGAAGACAGGATACTGGGCTAGATGGACCTTTGGTCTGACCAAGTATGTCCGTTCTTATGTTTTTTATGAAAGAGCTGGTGAAGTAAATCACACAATCACAGAAGATTAAGGTTGGAAGAGATCTCAGGAGGTCATCTAGTCCATACCCATTCTCAAAGCAGGACCAACACCAACTAAATCATCCCAGCCAGGGCTTTGTCAAGAAGGGCCTTAAAGACCTCTAAGGATGCTATTTATGAGGAACTGAAATAGACTCCTACAATATACAGAGTAGGAAAAAGAAGTTTGTGATACTTTAATGTGTACTATTTAAGGGTCCTATTCAGCCCCCTCTCCTCAAACTATTGATTTCAATAGGGTATTTATTTAAGTGGGGATGTGGTCCTTCTAGTGACTAGTGTCTGGCACTCCTAAAGAGGCCATTGGACAAACGGAACACTTGCTGAAATGAGTTTTGAAAGAGTGGTGAGGGGAGCTGCCAAGGGACATCTAGGTCCATATCGCATTCACGTTCAGAGGCAAAATACTGGCTTTGCTTTCTGTAGTCCAAGTTGACATACCCTGTCCATATTACATTTATCATCTAGGTCACTGGATTTCAAACTTTAAGACCTAACATGCCACAGCTAAAACTCCATCAATAGTTGGATTACCACCCTTGTAACATTTATCAGTGGAGCATCACTGGATTCTAGTTTCTGAAAAAACAGCTCATGTACCTCCAGGCATGTGTTACTACAATTTGATATCTTCTGATCCAGTGGCCCTTGCAGGAAAACAGTAGCAAAATAGACATTTTAAGCCTAGCTATGATACTCCTACTCAAGACCAGTAGCAGCTTACTCTGGAAGCAACCCTATCGACATCAGTGATACTGCTTACTTTTACTCACCGTGAATAGTATCTTACCAGGAATCACAGCCTGGCCCTTTGTCATTATGAAAACAGGTAAAACCACCACCTCTGGAAATTCTACCATTGTCTTGTCTATGTCCATGTTGCTAATTGATTGTCAAAGCAAGATCCCAAGGATAACCTCCTCTCTTCTTTCTGGCATTCACCATTTTCCCTCATTAGAAAGCAGTTGTGGGCAAACCTATGTGTCCAAATACTGGAGCAAAGTATTCTGTTACTCCCTTTTGCAGACTACCCACACTGTGGGCCAGAATACCAAGGGGCTATTACTCCCTTCACACTCAGGTGAGAGTGGCTAGGGCTCTGCCCCCAACATGCCAGTCAGGGGGGCTGAACTGCCACAGAGTGGGCAGTAAACTGTGCCAGGGCTGCTGCAGCTTATTTCCTCTATGGTTCTCTCTGCTCTGCTCCTGGGGTAACTCAACAAAATGCTCTCGCTACCACAGGGCAAATTGTAAGGTGCCAATCCTGCCCTTAGAAATATTTAGACTGAGTTCCTTTACATCCTGGAAAACAAAGTCCTCCTGGGACAACATTGCTGTGCGGATTAGTCGTCAAAAGACATGAAAGCAGAAGGCTACATAGAAAGTTTAGCAAAATTGTTTTTTTAAATGCAAGCTTACGCACTCAAAAACATTTCTGAATTGTTTGGAACGTTAAAATGCTGACACAACAGTTCAGCACTTTTCAAACCCAAGTCTACTATTTGTAACCTTTCCTCCATCTCAATTTTCAGTGTGCCAGAGCAAAAGTATAGAGAAGTGAATGTTAGTTATTTGTATTACTGTAGCCCCTAGGAGCCCTAGTCATACAGCAGGACCCCACTGTGCTGGATGCTGTACAAACAGAATAAAAAAACAGGCTCTGGCCCAAAGAACTTACAAGTGTAAAAAGGATCTGAATGAGCTCTCCCCTTACATCTAGTGATGAGCTGGGGAAGAAGACATCAAGAATTGAACTTGTTTGCACAGACTGTCACACTCTGCCTAGGGGCACAGCATGATGGGTCTGCTTTGCCCAAATGATCTCTTTTGGCTGGTGTTGGATTGGAAGTCCCTTTGCCAGTGAGTGTAGGGGTAATAAAGTGTTATCTTTGTTGTGTAAATAAAAGGTAACAGAATTGTGCTCGGCATGCCCTGATTGAGGGGTTCACACTGAAGTGAACTGAACGTGCTACACAGGGATGCCAAAGCCCAGTAGCAATGAGAAAGGGTGGGGACTGGTATTTGTGCCTGGTGGTGTGGGCTTTGCCTGAGGGTCTTAGACACCATTTGATCCTCCCCCTCCACTGTTTAAGGATAGAACTGATTTCAGATTCAGTTATGAGTCTCGCTGTGGATCAGTAGTACTGAAATTGCTGATAACCAGATCTAAGTGCTAGGCCTTAGTCCTGAGTTGTATTAAGTGGTAGGACCTCAAGATATCCTAGAGGCTGCAGTAGAGAGGGCAGCGGTGGAGTGAATGACAGCACAGTAGAATGAGCAATGGCAGGATGAGCAATGCAGAGTAAGTGGCATGGCTTTGCTGAGGCATTGCTTGACCCCTTTCCACTTGACCCGATGTGGGAGTCAAACACACTTCTGAATTCTGTGTTGTCATTGACCATGCACAACAACTGTGAGTGGAGTGCGATGGAAGGAGAGGGGAGTGGCGTGTTAAAGGGACACTTGTTTGTCGGACTTTCCTTTTCTTGTCTCTCACTATGTGGTGTGATACTGCCCAAAATACTCTAGGGTGGGTGTTTAGCTCATGGTCATAGGTTTCAAATCATGCTTGTGCTGTTTTCCCAAATTCATGCCAGGTTCCTTTCCCCTTTTATTAAAAGTCTGGGCTGCCCAGAGGATTCAGGGGACCTGGAGTCCTTGGCAGCGGGGGCCCCCAGTTCAGCAGTAATTCAGTGGCGGGGGTCCTTCCAGACGGGACCCGCCATCGAAGTGCCCCGAAGACCCACGGCTCGGGTCCCCGCAGCCGAATTACCGACGAAGACCCAGCTCTTCAGTGGCAGGTCCCAGTGTGGAAGGACCTCTGCCACTGAACTACCACCAAGGATGTGGAGTGGAAGAAGCTCCGGGGGCCTGGGCCCTGCAATGGTTTTCCGGGGCTCCCGGAGCGAGTGAAGGACCCCACTCCAGGGGCCCTGAAACTCTCATGGGGACCCCTGTGGGACCCAGGGCAAATTGCCCTACTTGCCTCCCCACTCTGGGTGGCTCTTTTAAAGGTTCTCTTTTCCATACACAGACTCAGCGCTTGCAAGAGGGGAAGTATTGCCTCTTAGAGGCACCCAGGGATGATGTGTAGTTTTCCCAGATTACTGGGTAGGGGCTCAAGCCAGTTCAGTGTTGTATTGTCAAAAGGAACCCCTAGATATTGAACCTAGCCCGTTGTTGCTGCTGACTCCACCTGGAAGAAGAGTTACACAAGATAATTAGACAAGATGGATACAGGATGGGGGAAGGGGTAGAACACACAAGCAGAGTGAACAATGTGATGGCGAAGCTTAGTCTCTGTTAAATATAGAGATAATACATTGATGAGACTAAAAAGCTTTCAGATGTAAAGATTTTGTTTGTGCTATTGTTGAAATGTAGAACTCTTTCCAAAAAGCAAAACTAAGTATGATCATAAATTAAATGTTTGGTGGTGTTAGCACAGAATCTATTATAGATCAATTTTCTCCTGAGCCAAGAACCCCAAATGTTTCCAGAAAAAAATAAAGGCAAGAAAAGATTTAACACACTACATATTGACAGCACATAGCCCTATAGAGTTTTCATTCTTCCCATGCCTGCCTAGCAGCCAAACACGACAAGCCTACAACATGCTTAACTAAGCTTCACTGAGAAGTAACTCTAAATTTCTGAACACAGGTGTCTCATACATTGCTGCTGCCAAAATATTGGGTACTAATCTGTCTTTCTGGGTTTTTTCCCCAAAGAATCTCCCTCCTCTCAGGCAACACAGGATAGAAAATGGATTTTTCTGATAATTTAAAGGACCAAAATTGTTTGTTTTAAAACAGCACAAGAAATAAACACTCAACAACACCTTAGAGAAAAATCCTGTCTTAGTATGGGAGGAGGTAACCTGGGGGAGACAATGGACTAACTTAATAAGCAGAGTAAATTATTAATGGATACAGAGAAGTGGTCAAAGGTTAAAACCATTTCAAGTGTGCAGGTTAATGGGATTTTAAGTAGGTAGCAGGTGACTATATATAAAGTGCACAGGGATTAGTGGGGAGGAAGGGACAATGTCAATTCTAAACTCTGTAATCCAAAATAAAGTTCCATAAAAGATTACTCATCTTTGTACAAAATTCATCAAAGTCCTGTGAAGGGGTGAACACAGGGATACAGACCATCACAATGAGATGTGTTGCAGCAACAAGATACTGCAGGAGCTGATTCTTATTTACAATTAAGAAACCTTTGTGTCACTTTGGTGCTCTAATGGGGCCTTAAAATAGATGTAAACAGGCCTCAATGTCACTGGAAATTGGTCACTCTAGTCTGTGATAGATATAGATATAGATTATAGATATAGATATAAAAGAAAAGAGACTGGATTCTGATTTTTAGGAACAAAAATAATCTGAATGCATAGCAGAGTAACTGAAACCAAATTCTCATCTAAAGTTTTCAGCAAATATAGACATGATTTTTGTTTTTAATTTGTTTTAAGGTAAAGTATTACTCTCCAAAATAGAGGATTTCAGGAGGATTTGTGCAAGTATCCACCCTGGCCCAGATCCACAAAGGGATTTAGGCATAGCAGTTTTGCATTTTAGATGCTTTGAAAATCCGTAGACTCCACAAAGCTTGAGTTAGGCTCCTAGACGCCCTATACAATGAATGGGGAGTGATAGGCACCTTAGGACGAGAGCCTCAAAAGCCAGGACACTAGACAGGGAGCTGCCTATGCTAGCTAATGTCAGGTTTCAGAGTAGCAGCCGTGTTAGTCTGTATCAGCAAAAAGAACAAGGAGTCCTTGTGGCACCTTAGAGACTAACAAATTTATTTGGGCATAAGCTTTCGTGGGCTAGAAACTACTTCATCAGATGCATGGAGTGGAAAATAGAGTAGGAAGATATATAGAGAACACGAAAAATGAGTGTTAGTCTCTAAGGTGCCACAAGTACTCCTTGTTCTTTTTGCTAGCTAATGGGAGACACTGACGAGAGCGGTATATCCTAAACTCAGGCTGCAAGGAAGAGCCTCTCTCTCCTTGCAATCCACAGCCAGGAATTCTCTGCTGGAGTCAGACAACTTAGGTGCCTAAACTGCTCTTTCAAGCAACAGAGGAAGAGGTGCCCACCTTATTACTTTTAGCCAAGTGATTAGAGCACTCACATTGGGATGTGGAAGGCCCGGGTTCAATTCCCCTTTCTGCCAGAGGTTCCCCCCCTCTGCATACCCTAGCCCAAGGGTGTGCAAACTACGGCCTGCGGGCCAGATCCGGCCCCTCAGGGCTTTGAATCCAGCCCATGAGACTGCCCCCCAGGACGCTGCGGGCCTTGTGCCCTCTCTAGAAGTGGCCCCTGGGTGGGAGGATAGAGGACTTCGTGCATTGTTCTTGCCTCCAGGCACCCCTCGCCCTCAGATCCCATTGGCCGGGAATAGGGAACTGCGGCCAGTGGGAGCTTAGGGGGAGGTATCCGGAGGCGCAGCAAGGGCAGCCCGCGCAGAGCCCTGGGGCCGCAGCGCTTCCTGGAGCGGTGTGGGGCCGAGGACAGGGTAGGCATGCAGGGATCCTGCCCTGGTCCCAGACCCCGCACTCTCTCCCACACCCCAACCCTCTGCCCCAGCCCTGCATAAAATTTCCCCACACAGGTGTGGCCATCGGCCCAAATAGTTTGTGCACACCTGCCCTAGCCAATGGGATATGCAACAATCTGAAGCTGGTCTCCCACAGACTGTCCTGTTGAAGCTGTTCCACTTTGGATAGATAGTTACTGGGCCAGAGACATGCTCTCTCTAGCTTCAGGCACTCGCCTGGCAGGTAGGAGATCAATGTCTAGTCCTCTGTTCCAGGGATGGTTTACTTAGCTATCCAAAGTGGAATAGCTTCAACAGGACAGACTGTGAGAGCTCTTTCTCTTCATTGGAGGGTAGAGGGGGGAGAAATTGAACCTTGCTCTTTTCCATCCCAGTTGAGTGTGCTGACCACTAGAATAAAAATTGTAAGGGAGACATCTCAGCCTCCTGGATTTTGCATGGGCCCAGGTCTGGTAGGTGTGCTCAGAGCACTGACTGCCTGAGGCAGCAGTGTGCATGCCCAGAGTCAGAAACTTAAGCACCAAGGGAACTTTTACAGCAAAAATTTAAGTGCCAAGTGAGTTTAGGCTTTTATAGAGATAGGGGCCACAGAGAAGGGGGTATGTGGATTGCAATGCAATAAAACTGCAGTTTAGGCACCTGAGTTCCTTTGTGGATCTGGGCCTCTGTTTTTCTCTCTTCTACTTCCCCTGGCAGCTGTAGAAACAAGCACTAGTCTCCTAACACAGCTCTACAGATTGCATCTCTAAATCAGATTATCCAAAGATTTTCTGTGTGAGACGGAAATGTAAATTCATCAGATGGGTCTTATGGCAAAAAACAAAGGTTTAGTCTTTGTTTTTTTCCTGGCAGGCAGCAAAATTCTTGCATTTTATGGGGGGGAAGTTATTTAAAGATTTGTACATTATTCAGGGAAGAGTCTTCTCTCATAGCTTTAAGTGGGAAATTATTCAGCCTTCATTGGAAATTGCATACTTGTTTGCTAAGATTACATTTAAAATTTATTCTAGGAGGTTTAAATGGAGAGCTAAAGAATACTTAGCAAGCTAGCAACATAAGAACAAGTATTCACAAATAATATTTAACAGAATTTACAAGATTACAATAAAATCTTAGTAGGCTCTTGAGTGATATAGCACCATCTCTTGTTAAGGTGTTTTTTAGGAACTAATCTTGAATGTGAGAGAGAACAGTTAAGAACCAAGTATTCCTACTGACAAAAGCATATCACTGCGCCTACTGGCTTGGTCATAAGGAGAGTCTGCTGTGGTTCGCCTGGCTAGAGAAGCTGTCTATGGACCTGATTTGACTTTTAAGTCTCTCTTCATATTGTTAGGCCTTTAGACCCAAACGGGAAGCCAAAAATTCAGGGCCTGGTAAGTTGTTCCAGTTAGGAGGAGGAGAAATTGCTGGTAGTCTTAGGTGTGGCAGCACCCCTTGGCTTGAAGTGGTTTCCATCATATACAGCGTTTACAGTTTGGTTCAATGCTCTCAGCACCCCCACTATACAAATTGTTCCACCACCTCAGGTATTTCTTTGAAGCAGTTTTGTTATTTACAAGGAATGTACAAAGTCCTGTGTTACTGAACACTGGAAAGATCAGACAGCAAGAAACTGCTTCTTTCACTCACAGCACCAAGAACACCTCTTTTCAGCCAGCACCCCGGTTGTCTCCGAGTTTCTTGCCTGGTCATACCCGGTGCTTTCAGCTGTTCCTTCAAGGATGTCTGTGTGGCTTTCTTGCTCCTGAGTGTCTTTCAGTTTATGGGTCTTCTGCCTTCCCTCAGGCCTTACCCAAGCAATACTCAGCAAAACCCTTCTGCCCACTCAGTCCAAACTCCTGGGCAGGTTCACAACACTTTTTGTCTTAGGTGAGGGGTTTGGGATTAATGTATCCTGACAGTTCTGTTAATTGAAGGTGTATTTACATCCAGTCTCAAAGAGGTTTATGAGGCATATGGTTATCAGAACCTCTCAGTATAACAATATGTAAATTGGTTTCAGAGTGGTAGCCATATTAGTCTGTATCAGAAAAAAGAACGAGGAGTACTTGAGGAGTACTACTGTATTTTCCACTCCATAAATCTGATGAAGTGGGTTTTAGCCCACGAAAGCTAATGCCCAAAGAAATGTTAGTCTCTAAGGTGCCACAAGTAATCCTTGTTCGTTTTGCTAATATGTAAACTGTGGAGCAGATTTATCACTGGACCGACACAGTTGCTAGTGCAGGGACAGAGGGAGGTTACTTGTGCTTCCCTTGTTCAGGACTGCTGTGGGCCTGTGTGACTTCCAGAATTTAACAGGGCAGCTCTGAGGGAGACCTTAACTTGCACTCATGTTTCAATAGGCCACATGAGCAATCACAGGTATGCAGAATTGCCAAGGTGCAGATCAGCCTTGGCCATGCAATGCTGATCCACTCCTTCTGTCCTCTGGTCCCAGAGTACGCCGCTGCCAGCCGGAAGCCATCCTGCACCCCACCCCCTACCTTCGTCATTACTGCTTCCTTTGTTCTGCTCCTGGTTTAGAGGCCCTCGGTATTCCACAGTGGAAACTTCCTTCTGTTCTATAATTCCTTTGTGTCAGGCTATCTGATATGGGATCTAGGCCAATGATAAATTGGGCATTGCGTCCCCAACCACTAAATCAGGGCTATGCTAATTTAAATCCACTTTATTAGCCTGGGACAGCAGTATCCAACCAAGATTCTGTAAGGTATAGCTTTTCCATGACTGGTAGCAAATTACAGTGCACAATCCTATGTTATGATCAATACATTTAATGCATGTAAAGCCAGATCTCTTAAACTTTAGCACACAAAAGGAGCACAAGCATGGCTAAAGAAAACTCACATTTAAGTGTGGGCTAATTTCCCAGATTTTTGCAGTATCTGCTCCATTTTCCAATCCCTTTTCTGTGTGTGTGTGTGTGTGTGTATCAATATCTTTGGTTCTGTAAAGAATAAACGGCCAGCTAATCAAAACACGACTGTATTAATAAGCTGCTTATACCTTGTATTTTGCAGTCAATCATATTTGCAAGTAGCCTGAAATGAATATATGCACTAATCTAATATTAAATACTTTGTAATATCTAGCCTTAAGTTCCTATACTTGATTGTGTCACATTAAGTGGTACTTTAATCCAAGAAGATGCATTGATTTCAGGGGGTCTATGTGCAGAGTGATACACTTGAGCAAGATTGTCACAATCTGTCTTAGTGTCTCTTAAAATATAAACAATGAAATAAAGATTGTATTACCCAGAATTGGTCAATCATTACAGCCAGACATGAATAGTACAGAGGGAAAAAAAAGGTGGTTAGTATTTCTCCAGCACTTTGATTTAGAAGTCATGAAAAGGGAGGATGAGTAATCTAATTCCCAGCACACATGGGCAGGCCAGGTACTGTACATTAATAGAGTCGTGCACTTTTTCACTTCACAGCTTCCCATGCAGCTCTCTTCACTGGAGAAGTGAAAGCCACTCCTTATTTTCAGGCGACTCTTGAATAAAGACCCTTTATTGTCAAACCATCCTGGAGCGTGGAACACTCCGTTTATGGCAGCTCTGAAAAAATGACGATGACTCATTAATAACTCTGTACCAGTGCTCTGCAACTTCCTCTAGAAATGAATGTGTCCTTTTATGCTTACAAAAAGAGAAATCTCTACTCTGTGGCATGGAGTGTGGAGAAATCCCAGAGGCATCCTTATCAGAAGGGTAGCCGTGTTAGTCTGTATCCACAAAAACAATGAGGAGTCCGGTGGCACCTTAAAGACTAACAGATTTATTTGGGCATAAGCTTTCATGGATAAAAAAACACTTCTTCAGATGCATGAAAATTATAGAAACAAGTAGATATTGGCCTTGTCATCCCTGGTTCTCCACTTGTAAGGTAACTCCCTTCTCTTCATGTGCCAGTATATTTATGCTTGTATCTATAATTTTCACTCCAAGTACCTGAAGAAGAGCTTTTTTAATCACGAAAGCTTATGCCCAAATACATCTGTTAGTCTGTAAGGTGCCACTGGATTCCTCGTTATTTTAGAGGTATTCTTGAGATTCTGCAGAGAATCAAGGAATTCACAGCTCCAGTTCAGTGCAGCTTCATTCGGAAAAGGGATCTTGGGACTCACTGATCTGTACAGCAAAAACTGCTCTCTCAGCAATCTCTACTGTAGATATACATACAAATCAGACATCAGTGGTAATAGCAGTTTGCCATTAAATATGCCTTGTTACTTCAGAAACCCATGAGGTAGACTGCATTAAAAACAGAACTTGTTGGGGAGGAGAGGGAGAAGTAAAACAGGGCATTTAGGAATTAAATTTACAATATTTGAATGGGACAATAGGGCAACACCTGCCACTCAACACAGGAAGAGGGCATCAGGAAGGTAGCGTGAAATTGTCAGCATGTGAATAGGGCAGGAGCACAGTAACCAGCAACAGACGTGGATTGGGCAGCAAGCAGGCAACACCTGGTAGTCTGTTTGTTTGTGAACCAGTTAAAAGGAGAGAAGTATCCAACAGAGAGCAGGTGGGCAGGGTAGCAGGAGCACACCAGTATGCAGCCACCAGGTGGAGAGGGCAGCAGCCAGGTTAAAATATCTGGCAATTAATTTGTGGTTAGCTAGTTATTAAAGAAAGATATGTTTGATTCTCACTTTCATTCCCTTATCAATGCAGGATTAGCTACAGTATATACAAATACTTTGTATAATCTGGGTGCAGATATCCCAAGTAATAGAAAAGTGGGGAAGCCCTATGTTACAGAGTAATAGAGAGCATTGCTAGGAACTTTTCCATCATATCCAAAATGAATTTTCCTATAGTAATTTTTAAGCACTAGGAAAGAAAGTTGGAGGTGGTGAGCAACCCAGGAGAACAGCAGCAAGAAACCTGACACCACCTGCATTAGTTCCTTTTGCTTAATTAGTCCAATCAGCACTTGAATAGGGCTGTACTGAAGCCTCTGTTTGAACTGGAGTTACATTAATAAAGCTCTGTTTCTTACTACAATAACCTTTACTTGGATCCACACCTCCAGACAAGAAAGGCTAATGCATTATACAATGCAAAAACTAGCCACTAAAATAATAATGTTACAAACATATTGATGTCACTGCCATAGCGAGCAACAATGGAGCCTTTGTCTTTCTTTGTTACCATCATTACCAATATCATCAATCTGATGATATTGTTGATCTGTTGTATATGAGAAAAAAACAAAGCTTGAGTCAAATTCTTGGTTGATGTACATTGGTATTGCTCCACTGACTTCAATGTAGGTACACTGAGTTACACCAGCTGAACATTTAGCCTACATATAGCACATACTCTATGTCCCCTGGCTTTCATACAGGAGTCATGTTTTAAAAGTTGGGCCAGAGTGTAAAGGCCTTATGCAGCTATAGAGCCAGAGCACATGCCCAAGAAACCTCCTTCTTTGTACAGATACTCTGTGATGCTTTTAGGTATCGTTCCCCACTTGTTCCTGGGAGTAACTTTTGTGTAAGAAGATAAAGATGAAGTAAGGTCATAACCCGCAGAGTACTGCTGGTTCAGGTGAAGTGCAACCTGAGTCACCCTAATAACTGGTGCAACCTCCCATGTCTAGCTTTAGGAGAGATTGTCCCTCGTGAGGCATGGTGCTCCTGGAGCAGTGCTGCTCTCCACCACCCCATTGCACAAGGCTGTGGCACAGAAACCACAGTCCAACCCATTGCCTTTAGTCCTTGGCATACTGTTTTCTCTCTCTAGCCATTAAAAGTTTCTCTACTAAGAAATTTAAAAATAAATAAATATATATTAAAAACCCACATTCAGGAGGTGATTGTCTTATAAAAGTTTCATTGAAAATGAGAGATTCTATTTGTTGGAGTTTTAAAACAGGAAAAAAGAATTGTCAGTGTTGTGATAAAGTTCCTCCTCTACCTGGGTGAGTCCTGTGCTTATTGGTGGATTTGCTCGCCTCACAGATTCACACCTGTGCGTCGGGAAACAGCCCAGAAAGCTTCCCCTCTGGTAGAAACCACAGTTCAGGTCAATTTCTCCTATGTTTGATCAGGAGTTGGGAGGTTTAGGGGGAACCCAGGCCCACCCTCTACTCTGGGTTCCAGCCCAGGACCCTGTGGATTGCAGCTGTCTAGAGTGCCCCCTGGTACAGTTGCACAACAGCTACAACTCCCTGGGCTACTTCCCCATGGCCTTCTCCCAACACCTTCTCTCTCCTCACCATCAGACCTTCCTCCTGGTGTCTGATAATGCTTGTACTTCTCAGTCCTCCAGCAGTATGTCTACTCACTGTCAGCTTCTTACACACCTCTTGCTCCCAGTTCCTTGCACACACTTCTTCTCCCCTGACTCCCCCTTTGCCTGACTGGAGTGAGCCCTTTTATAGCATCAGGGGAACCTTAATTAGAGTCAGGTGCTTAACAGCCTCACTTGACTCTTGGCAGGTTAATTGGAGTCAGGTGTTCTCATTAGCCTGGAGCAGCCCCTGCTCTGGTCACTCAGGGAACAGAAAACTGCTTATCCAGTGGTCAGTATATCTCCCTTCTACTACTCTGCTGTTCCCAACTGGCCTGGGTCTATCACAGTGTGAACTGAAAGTGTTTTGCTTTTTGTCTTGGGAGGCTTGGGCTCTAGTTTAGATGGTACAATCAATTAAGCTAAAACTACATTTGCCACCAGGGCTGTCCCTACAGGGGTATGGGGACCGGGGCGGAAGTGACAGATTCGTCTCTTTCAGGACCGGCCAATTGCACTGGCTTGCAGGGCCACCCAAAGTGTGGAGCCTGGAGCAGGGGGGCCCAGGGTGGAAGTGATGGATTTGTCTCTTCCAGGACTGAGTGTGCCAGCCAATCACACCAACCTGCAGGGACGCCCCAAACACAGAGCCCGGAGCAGTCACCCTGATTTGCCCTACCCAAGGGACAGCTCTGCTTGCCCTTACAAGAACATGCGAGTGCAGTCTCTGTGCTGCTATAGAGACAGTGTTAGTAATGGGAAGGCATGCAGGAAACATGAGATACTCTTTCCTTGTACTTCTATAATGCAAAAAGTTTATGAAATTCCACTTGTAATCAGGGAGTAAAAACTGACCAAATTAATGATCAATTTAGCATCCAAAAGAATCCTGAAATGGCATCGGACCAAAATATGTATAATTACTATATGCATGTTTCTTTTGAAGCTATTTTTAAAGATAAGCACTCCAGTGGGCTTTGTACTGTAACTAGTAAAGAGGAAGAAGATGTTTTTGTTCTTGTTAACAAAGAGTGCTAGTCAGTAAAAGACAAAATGTACAAAACATCTTTATCAATTACACATTTGTTTTCCATTTGATTATGTTGTTCCATTTGGTATGTCTTGCACTGAAAAACATATTTCCACTGAACATATTCCCACAAGAATTTGTTTAATAAATTGATCTCCTGAAGCCTTTGTTAGTTATCTTGCCAATTAATGAAAGAGGGCTTGTCATTACAATGGACTAGGAAATTGATGTACGCTGAGTCTGGTTTTGGTTCGTTTAAAATAAAAACACAGCAGCACTAATCTATGTGAAGGAGAACAAAACATGGTTTACCTTCTCTCTCTCTTTCACGTACACCCTCACGCTCAGTCTGCAATGTCATTGATAGATGAGCTCTGAAACTCATGACAGTTTAGGAAGGAGACAAAATTGCTTGTAAAGACTTCCCCTCCATCAACAGGTATGAATTAACAAGGGTATGCAGCTGGTGATGTGTCAGCTAAACTGCCAGAGTTATTTCCTGACACAACAGGAGATACTCTGGAAAATATAAAACAAGCCAAAGGCTAACATTGATTATACCTAGAACATAGAGGTACAACAGATTTCCTTTAGCAAGGAAACCGGGGTTGTTTTTTTTTCCTTTTGTGTTAGAAAACACTTCAATCTCAAGAATACTCTTGGATGACTATACAAAGAAGCTCTTATTTATGTAGCAAGTATGGAATAAGTTGGCTGCATACACACTCAAGCCCTATAAATACAATGTCTAGTCTATATGAGACGTCAGGAGAATCTCTGAGCACTCCCCATTAGCGCATAATCCCAACTAGTAGTAATGAGGACACACACTAACAGCTTTATCAAAGAGGGGGAAATAGCATTTACAGACACAAAACATCATTTTGAGATTTTCCAGGTACCATAATGATAGTTTTTCTTACCAATGAATATTCATGACACATCATAAAACTAATGATAAACATAAAAACTGATGTGAACGTTTGACTAATCTGCTCTTATTTGTTTGGAAGAGCTGTAGTAATTGCCTGGTTTGTAAATTAAACATCTGCTATGGGAATAAACAAAAACATAACTGAGCATATTCCAATAAATTGAATTCACTGTGGTTCCATAAATTTTATTAGATGGGCTCATCAATTTTATTACATCTGAGTGCTGCATAGCTAGGAAAACCAGTACATATTTTGGGGGGTATCCTGTTTGCAAAAATAGATGTTTTTTGGTTCAAATAAACCATAGCTCTTATTTAAATATTTTGCCCCCTCTTAAAGGTAGCTAATAGAACAGCTGACTTGGTTAAATTTGGCTGCCATATTTATTTAATACCTCTACCAAATTCCTAAATAGTATCAACAGATTGTCAAAAACAGCATCTCCATGTTGCACCTGCTCATTTCAAACAAGACAATGGCTGATTTTTAATATACACAAGACATTAATTTGGCATTTGGAGTGACCAGGGCTTTCCACTTGCCAAGTTCCAAATGTAGGATCCACAGGGGGAAAGTGCAAGAATGAAGGACACAATAAAATAATAGTGCAGGAAGTACAAAACCTGTTGTGTACCAATTTCTTCTCTGTCAGTTATATTGTGAAGTATAACAGCAGAATGGAAATTTTGAATTCAGAATGTCACAAAGATAATCTGTAGAATAAATTAGAAAAGACCTACAACAGTTAATCCTAGGCCATTCAGTGCAAGATTTTTCCTAATTTATTTTAACCAACTCCACTGTAGGGAATCACCGTTAGTGCTGTGATACACGCGTTCCGTAGATGTTTGGTAGCATGCTGTGTATACTACATGCTTGAAGACAAGCACTGAAGGTTGCTCTAAATTCTAAACCCTTCAAGTCATAATCATCTCTGGCTTCCCATGAACACTTACAGTGACTGATTGTGACAGAATACATCCCTGTATTCACACCATACACACTACTATAATAATCTTGGTACAAAGTATGCCTTGTAAAGTATCATTTGAAAACTCATAATTTGCTGCTCAGTATTGTCCTGCTAAAATGTGAGTGGTAACTGTGTATGTAAAGTTGTAAGATTCCATTCTATGGTATTATTGACAAATGTTCGAAACCCCACAGCCCTGCCCAAACTGAGCTTGACAAACAGATATGGCCTAAACAAAGGAAAGTGTGTTCTGCTTAAGTTGCATTTAAGCAGCAAACAGAATCACCAAACAGGGAGGGAAAAAAGGAAAGTTCAAACAGGTGAAAAAAGTAGCAGAGAACATCCTTCCACATAGATTCTTTGTCTCCTAGTGCCTAATAGGAAATGTTTTACAAGTGGGTTACTGAAACTCTTTTTTTCTCCCTGCCCATCACATTCACTGCACCTGAAGTGACAAAGAAAACATTTGTTGGACTTAGGGAGAAGGAGTCCTGACCTAAGAATTTTAGTCAGTAAGACAGCTGAAAACATTTGGTGAGAAAACTTAGCATTGAATTTAACATAGTTTGGTAAGTTAGACACCAGAAGCATTTTATCTTTATTTTTCTTGTAACCATTTATTACTTTTATGCCTCATTATTTGTACTATCGTAAAATCTCTCTCTTTTTAGTGAATAAACTTTTTTTATTGTTTCATCTAATTCAGTGTATTTAAACTGAAGTGTCTGGGTAACTCCATTTGAGGTAAAAAGTTGTGTGCATATTATTTTCTTAAAGGAATGACGGACTGAATAGAATCTGTATTTTCCAGGAGAGAGCTGGGCAGCACAGGATTTACATTTCTGGAGGAAAATCTAAGACTGGGCTTGCATTGGGGTCACCCTGCAGTATAACCAAAGCTGATGAGAGCCTGAGTGTAACCCAGATGTGGCTGGCAGGCTGCAGTTACACAAACACACTCAGGCTATGGCTTGCATTCTGAAAGGCTATTTATGAATCGCCCAGATGGGAGCTACTTCAGGAAGTAATTGTAAGGCACCCAAGATTACGGGGAAGGGGTAACACAGCTGCTCATTAGTCTGGATTGTACCTTGGAATGTCACACTGATGAATAATGAAAGGTTGTTTTTCTGGGCTGCCAGAAATAAACAATGCAATTACTCTAGGCATGATGGCCTTAAGTTACCAAAAAACGTGATAAACACAACACACAGCAGGCCTATCTAGACCCTAAGGGCAATTCAGTGCAGGAGTAAGAAGTAGGGTTACCAGTGTTGGTTGGATGTATTTCTAGAGGTATCATCATATGACACAATCTTTAATTTAAGATTAATCTTTAATTCCTGGAGACTCCAGGACAATCCTGGGTGGTCGGCAACCCTAGTATGAAGATGGAGCGCCATGGTTCTCACTCCAATCCACTCCTCTCTTGGAGCAATCACTTACTGGCTTGCTGCTCCACTGGCCAGAATCCAGTCTTTCTTCCAGCACCTATGATCTCTTTCAGACCCATCTGCATAACTCTTCCTGCAACATCCCTTGTTGAAAAGGACCTTTAATGGTCCACAGCTAGGCAGATGTTTACCTGTACCAGTGAGAATTCGGAAACCAATATGCTTAATGCACAGTCATTTATTTGAGAAAACCACACAAGCAGTTAAGGCTATATGGTATACATTCTTTTCCACAAGCCTTAGTTCCCCAAGCATAAACCTTCAGTAACTATGTTAGCTCTACATGGTATCCTGATTGGCAAACAAAGCAGGTACAGCTGCCAGTTATAGATGGAAACTTTTTTCTTCTCTTCTTCCCCTCTTAGGTACTTAGTCTGTCAAGGGTCCCCTGAAGCAGAGTCTTGGTTACTCTGATGACCTCTGATTCTAAGATCTTGCGAAGGTCCCTTGAGGCGGGGCCTCGGCTACCCTGACAACTTCTGTCTCACAGTCTCAAACCTCTTCAGATGTTAATTGGTGAATTCAACTGGCTGATTTACTTTGCTTAGCATTCATACCCTTTGTTCTCAAAGGAGTTACATGTCTCAGAAATATGCCTCATGGGCATTTTTTACTGGCTTTTCCTAATTAATATTTGGGAAGAAGGAGCTTCAGAACAGATCTAGATAAAAGCTCAATCAACGTTTACCCTCTTATCAATCATTCACTTAGGGTCTTAGTGTGACATCATGCAGAGGTGTCATTATGACCCATGTCAGCCTGTTCCAAGACAACTGATTGCATGATTTTACATTTTCTTTACTTTGGTAGGCTGGTTCCCTGGCTGATATTTCAAAGTTTAATGTTAAAAAATACACGCATGCCAAGTTTATTTTAACCATTCCAGTGCAGTTCCAGCATTTTCAATAATTTTCTACATCATTTATTTGGTGCTAAGAGAATCCTGCTCCCAGAATTCTCTAGCAAGTTTAGACATACCAAGCCATAGCAAACTTATGCTAATGACATTTATTCATATCAGTCACAGCAATTTATACTAATTCACCACCATTCCAACACCCCCAACCTCTTTTCAGTCCATTTCCGGGTATCCAATAGCCATAACTACCACTCTCCCCCTTGCCAGTAACAACCGCTTCTCAGACCTTCACTCCTACCTCCTAAGCTATCCAACATGTTCTCCTGGCCAACTCCTAGGAGACTGCCTGTGACCTACTCTTCTTGTTCACCTACAGCCTCCAGCTCCCTGGTGCACCAGGTCCCATCAGACCTGTGGGAGTAATTCCCTTTCCTTTACTGGGGGGGATTATGAAGCCCAGAATATGCTAAAAGTTTCATTTAGAGTTACAACCATGCTCAGTAAGAAGCCAGCAGGCTCGTTATAATATTCATAGGGCTAAAACCTGGGTCCATTGAAGTCAGTGGCAAAACTCCCATTTACTTCAATAGCGTCAGGATTTCACCCCTGCTGTCCTCTGTTTCCTAATGCTTTGTCCAGCCCAATCTTAAATATGTCATGTGATTAGAGGTGGCAACACTGCTAGTATACTAACATTCCCAAGTAATAGTATTAGGAATGGGTACGGTAATGAAGGGGTGTCATGGTATAATTCCCCACTCTGAACCTTAGCGTCCAAAAGATGGAGTACCAGCATGAATTCCTCTAAGCTCCATTACCAGCTTAGAACCTGTAGTGCTGCCACCAACCAGGAATTCCAGTGCCTAGTACACTCTGGTCCCCCCAAAACCTTGCCCAGGGACCCCCAAGATCCAGACCCTCTGGATCTTAACACAAGGAAAGTAAACCCTTTCCCTCACCGTTGCCTCTCCCAGGCTTTCCCTCCCTGGATTACCCTGGAAGATCACTGTGATTCAAACTCCTTGAATCTTACAACAGAGAGGAAAATCTACCTTCCCCTCTCCTTCTCTCTCCCCCTCCCAGACTCTCCCTGAGAGAGACAGTAATCCTAACACAGAGAGAAATTAGCCTCTCTCTCCCCCTTCCCTCCCTTCTCCCCACCAATTCCCTGGTGAATCCAGACCCCGTCCCCTGGGGTCTCACACCAGAATAAAAAAACAATCAGGTTCTTAAACAAGAAACTTTTAATTAAAGAAAGAAAAAAACAGTAAAAATTATCTTTGTAAATTTAAAATGGAATAGGTACAGGGTCTTTCAGCTATAGACATTGGGAATACCCTCCCAGCCTAAGTATACAAGAACAAATTAAAAATCTTTTCAGCAAAATACCAATTTGAACTCTTCCCAGCCAAATACACATTTGAACTCCTTCCAACCAAATACACATTTGCAAATAAAGAAAACAACCATAAGCCTAACTTGCTTTATCTACCTAGTACTTACTATTCTGGACATATAAGAGCCTGTATCAGAGAGATTGGAGAGAAACCTGGTTGCACGTCTGGTCCCTCTGAGCCCCCAGAGTGAACAACCACCAAAAACTAACAGCACACACACAAACTTCCCTGCTTCAGGATTTGAAAGTATTCTGTCCCCTGACTGGTCCTCTGGCCAGGTGACAGCCTGGCTCACTGATCTTGTTAACCCTTTACAGGCAAAAGAGATATGAAGTACTTCTGTTCCATTAACTCTTAACTATCCGTTTATGACAAGGGGGTATGCAGAAGGGAAGGTTGAAGGTTAGTCCGATGTGTTTGGATTTTGTAGGATAAAGGAGGTTATGAAATATTGGCCTTCTTAAGGTGGCAGAATTAAGGTTGTGATAAATGGTTTGTGATGTAAAGTACAGTAGTAATAAGGTGTGCATATAGGTAAAAGAGTAAAGAGAATGTACTGTTAGATAACTTAACTTGCCATTTCCTTGCATTTGTAGTTTTGTGTCAGGTCTATTTGCGTAGTAACCTAATAGTTTCACAACAATTTTTGTGAGTATTCCTATGTAAAATTATAAATTTATATTAGCTTTTTCATGTGGTTTTTCAATGATTTCTGCCATGTGGCACCAGGACTCCCATCTCCTGGCATTCCTCTCACCACATCTAGTGGCAGCCGATACACTTGTATACAGTGCTGGCAGTCTTAAGTGAGGATTTGTATCTGGAGAACTTGATGGTTTGAGGGATTTCCAGAATTTTTTATGGTCTGTCTGGGAAAAGTGATGTAAACTAGGCCAGGTACCATAAGGAGGGAAGCAAGATGGGAATACAGCGGAGAAATCAGTTGTTTCAGGCATTAGCACATTGTGATCTAATGAGCTGCTGTGAAGTTATTAAATAAGTCTTCACAAAGTCATCAAAAATATTCTTGTTCTTGTTCCTTCCAGTAGCTGAGCCTCCCTAAGTTATGTCTGTCTTTAATAATGTCTCTGTCTGAGGGGTTAGAACAGATGCGGTGGTATCTCGGTGCTTGGCTGTAGACAATGGATTGTGTGATGTGCCGCTATGGGCACCCGCATGGCCCCAAAATATGCCAATATTTTTATGGTCGACCTGGAACAACGCTTCCTCAGCTCTCATCCACTCACGTCCCTTCTCTACCTACGCTACATTGATGACATCTTCATCATCTGGACCCATGGGAAGGAGTCTCTGGAAAAATTCCACCACGATTTCAACAGCTTCCACCCCACCATCAACCTCAGCCTGGACCAATCTACACGAGAGGTCCACTTCCTAGACATCATGGTGCAAATAAGTGATGGTCACATTAACACTACCCTATACCGAAAACCTACTGACCGCTATGCCTACCTTCATGCTTCCAGCTTCCCTCCTGGGCACATCACACGATCCATTGTCTACAGCCAAGCACTGAGGTACAACCACATCTGCTCTAACCCCTCAGACAGAGACCAACGCCTACAAAATCTCCACCAAGCATTCTCAAAACTACAATACCCGCACAAGGAAACAAGGAAACAGATCAAGAGAACCAGACGTGTACCCAGAAGCCTCCTACTGCAAGACAAACCCAAGAAAAAAAACCAACAGAACTCCACTGGCCATCACATACAGTCCCCAGCTAAAACCCCTCCAACGCATCATCAGGGAACTACAACCCATCCTGGACAATGATCCCACACTTTCACAGGCCTTGGGTGGCAGGCCAGTCCTCGCCCACAGACAACCTGAAATATATTCTCATCAGTAACTGCACACCGCACTATAGTAACTCTAGCTCAGGAACCAATCCATGCAACAAACCTCGATGCCAACTCTGCCCACATATCTGCACCAGCAACATCATCATAGGACCTAACCAGATCAGCTACACCATCATCGGTTCATTCACCTGCACATCCACCAATGTAATATACTCCATCATACGCCAGCAATGCCCCTCAGCTATGTACATCGGCCAAACTGGACAGTCTCTACGGAAAAGGATAAATGGACACAAATCAGATATTAGGAATGGCAATATACAAAAACCTGTAGGTGAACACTTCAACCTCCCTGGCCACTCTATAGCAGACCTTAAGGTGGCCATCCTGCAGCAAAAAAACTTCAGGACCAGACTTCAAAGAGAAACTGCTGAGCTTCAGTTCATCTGCAAATTTGACACCATCAGCTCAGGATTAAACAAAGACTGTGAATGGTTTGCCAACTACAAAACCAGTTTCTCCTCCCTTGGTTTTCACACCTCAACTGCTAGAACAGGGCCTCATCCTCCCTGATTGAACTAACCTCATTATTTCTAGCTTGCTTGCATATCTCTCTCTCTCTCTCTCTCTCTTTCTCTCTCTCTCTCTCTATATATATATATATATACCTGCCCCTGGAAATTTCCACTTCAAAGAGCTGTATTTAAAGGGCCCAGAACCGGGTCTGAAAACCCTGGCTTGGGCAATGGGACTGTTCATTTATTCAACACTTTACTACCCTGAAAGGGGTTGGTTTGGACTTTACCACTTGGCCAGAGGGCAAAGCCACTGAAGACCCAGCAAGGTCAGCTGCAGCCTACAGGGAGCTCATAAGGACAAAAAAGGATTGCAATACCATACCCAGTCGCTAAGAGGCACTCAAGAAGTGAGTGCCCCCCATTAGAGTAGGAATGAAGATTGTCTTTGATAGGGTTAAGAGACTGCTAAGAGAAGAATGTTTTTGGATCATTCAGACATAGACATCTCCAATTTGTTGCCTAAAGCCCATAGGTTGCCATTAACTAAGACCATTTATTAGACTAAGCAGTCTTTGAGTTGTCAATGAATGTTCCAGCTGCTCCTCTTTCGCATCAGGAAGAATGGCTTCAAGTGACAAATGGAAAGTCATTTAGCTGGGAATGGAAAAAGGAAAGATATATCACTTTATTCATATTCAGAAAACCAGAGTATTCTTGAAAGCAATTGATTTTGTCTTTCCATCTCTGTTTTCTTTCCAGCTGAGGGAGATTTTATTTTGTTAACTTTCAGAATTGAGATTACTGAAGCATGAGACAGGCTGCTCCTTAGCGTCTAGTCCTGAGGCAAAAGAGTCCAAACTTTAATGTGGTGTGATGTGCTCTTTGATTGGGAAGAATAAAACAATTATGCCAATGACCAGCTGTAGCTGAAATGATATTTCAATTAATATATGTATTTGTGGCTTTCAATACAGTTAAACCACATTGATTTTGCTAGAATGGATATCTCACTGATATGGTAATTTCATTAAACACATATAATTAATTAAAATGAGCACTAATTAATATATACTTTGTAAACGTATGTATTGAAAACATAGCGATAGACATAATGTTCTTTCACTATTAGTAAGTGTTAACTTTCAGGAACTTTGACGAGTTTTATTTATCAGTGTTTTTGCAAGTTTCCATAGAGTTGCCACCATTTCCATCAGAGTAACTGCAGATGTATTGTGCAATGTTGACAAAAAAATCCCACACAGTATTTCACAGGATTGCAGTAAAAATTGCCAATGCTAATACTTTGTTCTGACAAGGTGTATACAAAATTATTCAGGGTTGTGTTTCATGGAAGTAAGCAGTCTTGAAGGTAGATGTTTTCTGTTTGTCATCCTCTTCATAATGGATGTTTCTGTTGTTAGCAAATCCATTAAAAATCTTTAACTTTTAACTTCCTGAAAACAGCAATAGCAGTTTGTTGAAAATCTGCCAGAGAAGTAAATACAGAATCATCTTATTTACTTTTGAATGATAAAGTATTGCAGTTAGTCAAAAGTCTTGAAAGATTACAGAGAAGAATGCTTAGCTCTTTTCTCTCATCCTCTAAATTAATATTATTAATGCTTCTGTATGTGGAGTTTTCACCTTACTGCTCACTTCCCTTCCCTGCTCCACCACACAACACAATGCCACAAATATGTACATAGTGCTAACATTATAAACATTGTTCACGCCTCAACTGCTAGAAGAGGGCCTCATCCTCCCTGATTGAACTAACCTTGTTATCTCTAGCCTGATTCTTCCTTGCATATATATACCTGCCTCTGGAAATTTCCACTACATGCATCTGACGAAGTGGGTGTTCACCCACGAAAGCTCATGCTCCAATACGTCTGTTAGTCTATAAGGTGCCATAGGACTCTTTGCTGCTTTTACAGATCCAGACTAACACAGCTACAACTCTGATACTTAACATTGTAAACTGTTTCACAAGAAATGAATATGACTCAGGTACACACACACACACACACAGTTTCTGGTGGGAAAGTTCCTCCTCTCCAGTTGACAGGCTTCTCATCATACCTTGCCTTCACTTTCATCAGTACTCTGACTCCCCAACTCCTATGGATGAATTGCGAGTAGCTGCTTCTCTGACTGATCCTGTTACACTTATGGTCCTGGTGAATGGAATGGCCATAATCAGAGAAGTGTTAGGGACACACAGTAGTACATCTGTGCCAGTGGTCAGAAGGAGACAAAAAGAAGATGGAGAGTTTATCTTTAGATCAGCGAGTGAATATGTCAGTCATTTCTTGGTGCAAAGGTGAAGAGAAGAGAAATGCAATGCAGCCTGGCTGGTTGAGCCAAAGGAAACATAGTGTGGATGAAAGGGCAAAGGCAATTATTTTATGGAGGACAGGAAAGAGAGCTCAGTTAGTGATAATCTTATTTCATGAGGTTCTGCCTGAGGGTGGGATTGCAGAAGCAGTGGATGGGTGAGAGAGAATCTGGAGAATACTGACATTGTGGGAAATGGTGTTCTTTACAGTTGGGATTATTCTATACAGTTGAAATTAAACAGGAATTTTAATTTTATTTGGAAAAGTGGGGCAATACTGGTACAATAATGTCACCTCAACATGGCAATTTCCTTAAAAAAGGTATCACAATATATATATTTTTAAAAACTACACAAAATAAAAAGAATGAGTTTGAAAGGAAGAGACAGGAAGGGGAAAATGGTAGGTCTGCCAGCAGTCAGTGCTGAAGGAGGAAGTGGTAGGTTTGCCAATAGTCAGCGCAAGACAAATACCCATCCAGGCGCCCAGATTTCTAATAGCATGTAAGAGCAAAAAAAGTAAGAGAGAGAGAAAAAAAACTCATATCATGGCTAGATTTCTGTATTTATGGACATCAGTCATAGACTGATATAGATGTCTTAGGTTATGGCTATACTAGTGTGTCCCCTCCCTCCTCGGCTGTCAGCCCTGACTGAGCTGAGACGCTTCTTTTTATACTACTGCTTCAGCTGGAACATGTCCAGAAAGGGCAAGAGGGCATGGCTTCCTCCCCCCAGAGTGTGGCATTAACCCCTTCCTGTCCAGTGCAGGGCACGTACACCCCATTACAGGGAGTAATGGCACAATCACATGCATGTAAACATACACAGCATACTCTTAGATGTCTTTAACTGTGGACTTGTCATGGTACAGTTGACAGTTATTATGTCTGTTACTTTTGTGGTTAACTCAAACCATGTTTTAGCATTTCCTATGATGCCCTAGTACCAAATCCTATGCTACTGGTCTAATTTCCAATTCATTTTACACACAACTATTTGATGTTAATTATCTCATATAGCCTTTTTATAATTACTTTATCTAAGAACTTGTCTACATTAATGCTTAAATTGATGTGACTTGCATCGCTCAGGAGTGTGAAAAAGTGCCCCCCCCAAGTGACATAAATTACATCGACTTAAAGCGGTGTCTAAATCATGCTACGTCGGCAGGAGACGCTCTCCCGCTGACATAGCTTCTGCCTCTTGTTGAGGTGAAGTCATTATACTGACAGGAGACTGCTCTCATGTTGGTGTACTGCATCTTCACCACACGTGCTACAGCAGTGCACCTGCATAAAGAATGCCAGCTTTATAGCTCAGAAAACTACAGCACAGAGTGACCAAGGCTTTATCTATGTAACCCTTCTGCCAGGTGGAGCCAGCAGCAACAAGCCCAGGTTCAGTATCTAGGGGTTCCTTTTCAACAATACAATACAAAACTGACTCAAGCCCCCACCTAGTGGCCGGGGACAATTATACACCATCCCCTGGGTGGCTCTGAGAGGCAATACTTTCCCTTTCTCAGTGTAGCCAAAACTTTTTAAAAAAGGAGGGAATTAACTCAGCATTAATTTGGGAAAACATTGCAACTGGGGTTCATAAACAAAAACCATGAGCAAAAGACCCACCCTCAAGTAAGCTGAGCAGTGTCAATTTCTCCTCAGGGGCTTAAGTCCAGCAACCCAAAAGTCCCTTTAATGAGCCCATCCCTTATCTGTACCCTACTCACAGTTGCTATCCTTGGCTGGTGCAGCCCCAGAAGTTTATGTGCAGAGTTCACCTCCTACCCTGTGTGGATGGCGCAGGGAGGGGAAAGGATGCACCTTCCATGATGCACTGCTCAGAAACTCACTCATTGCTCCAATGCCAAATTGCCAAGCCTCTGTAGGGCTCTGCTCTGGCCCTCTCCACCAGCTGCCCACTCATCAAGATGTCTTCAGGGTCCCCATACTTAACACAGCTCTCAGTGATTTCAGCTGTTAGTGGGGGAGCCTTTCTGCCAGTATAGACTGGACAGTCTCCTGCAGTAGAGACTCTCCCAAAGTAGGTCCAGTACTTAAACCTAGGTGTCAGTGATTTCACTCTGCAGTTTGTAACAAGAGTCTCAATTGAGTCTAAATTAGGTTTCCTGGTATACTATGGAGAGAGAAAGGAGCAAATGGGGTCTAGCACCCTTAAACAAAGCCCACACCACCAGGTATAAGTACCTGTCCCCACCCTCTTTGAGCTTATTGGGCTTTGGAACTCATGCCCCCTGCAAGTGCCATTTAGTTGAGGGTGATTCCCTCCATTGGCCTATGCCAGGTACAGTTCTGCTGCCCTCAGTTCACACAAAAAGAATAACAATGCTTTATTACTCCTGCCCCAATAACAAGGAGACTGGGGATCCAATACCAGCCATAAGTGATCATTTGGGCAAGCAATCCCATCATGCCGAGCACCTAGGCAGGGTGGATGTGTCCATGCAAACAAGATCAGCCTCTGAAGTCTTTTTCCACAGCTCACGACTAGATGTCAGGGGAGAGCTCATTCAGACTCTGCTTACATCTACATGGGGAAAAGTCAGCAGTATCTGGTGCACACTAGCTACTCCTCACTGTTTCCCTGTATGGCATACTAAGGGCTTGTTTACATAAAGATTAAGTCTGAGGCAACCTAGGGTGTGAACAGATGACTTCTTTGTGTGCATCCTGATGACTTGCATAGTGTGTTAATATGCTTTGATCTACTCTGGGTTCAAAGAGGACTAGATTAAAGCACATTGATAAATTGTCAGCAGGGTGCATGCAGCCAGGCTAGTGCTGGGTAAGTTGACAATCAGTTTGCCACATATTATATGGTCCTGCAGATGAACCCTAAACTGAACAGCTGGAGGGCACTTTGAGAGTGTGGTAAGAGTGTCCACACAGGAAGCTGGTGTGGAGTAGTTAGTTGGCTTTAAATTTACATCTTAGCTTAGTATGCACTAACTTCCCCCGGTAGCTGAGCCCTAAATTACTTGTCTAAGGTCCAACAGTGAGTCTGGGACGGTACAGGCAACAGAAAAAAGGAAGACAATGTCAAGTCCTGTGTTCTAACCAGAGAACCTCAGTGATAATAAGTGGAGGAGTGATTTAAATATGCTGACAGATCACTTGTATATACTGTTCTTTTGGCTTGCTTAAAAGTATCTTTGAAATCGTATTTTACATTTTTAAGTGAATTGGCAACCTTTAATAGTGAATCTAAGAATCTAAGGTATATTTGTGAAGAAAGGCAGGATTCTTAAGGAATCTTCTGTCTGTAATATTTCTGCCTTTGCTAGCAACTAATCACGTTCCCTGAAAGTTGATCAATATTGAGGGAGAGGCTCTGCTTATTTTGACATTTGTATTTTGAGTAATTTCCTCAATATTTTAAATAACCGTAAAATCTAAACTGTCATAAGACACCCCAAATCTCTTTATCCTCCCACTTCTGTCTCTTAGCTACACATAGTAACATTTTAAATAACAATCAGTTTAAAATATTAATTAAGAACAAACATAAAATAGAATCAGAATAAGAAATGAGATTCCAAAGGGATTTTCTCCCAATACTTTCTCCTAATACAGGTAATGGTGTGAGATTGGTCAGTGCAATGGAGTGTTTCCATAACTCCATTATGGTATAGATAATATAGTAGTATTTCTGTTGTAAATACTGCCAACTTTGGGCCATATTCTGATACCCTTACTCTGTAATGTAGTGCCATTGGTCAATAGTTACCCATTTAGTAAGGTACTCAATGTAAGTAACAGTATTGGCATCTGGCCCTATGTTTCAGGACAAAGGCATATCAGGTTTAAACACCTATTATAGTGCCATCCTGCTCAGGAATTCTGCATACCAAGTTTACTTTGGCTTTGAGCCTAAGTGCACTGAAAATATAAAATTAATGTAATTTTGTGTAAATAAACTTTTTAAATAAAACAATCCCAACAAATATAGCACTTACATATGCATTATGCACAAAATATTTTGAGTGCACTGTGAACAATAAACATAATGATAATGAATAATATAATATACAGGATATTATTTAAAAAAATAACAAACCAATAAAAGCTAGAAAACTGAGACTTAAGACTTCAGCTATTGTGTTTTTAAAAAGACATATTCACAAAAGAACCTCCATGATAGAAGTAATAGAATAGCTGAATGAAACAGCATACTGACAAAATTCCTTACTTTAAAAAAAATTAACAATTTACTGTTTTATGATACACCATATGACTATTTAGTGATCCCCAAAAAGTAAATCTTTAATTTTATGTTTAATTTTGTGTTTATTTTTTCTTTATTGATTTTTCAATGAAAATCTGACAAAAATGGTGCAATATTTGTTAAAAAAATCAATTTATTTGCCATGCAGGCTTCTCTGTGCTTATCCTTTTCCAATTATTCTTCTGTTGCAGTGTTATTGCATTATCATAACAGAAAATCCATTAGTTTCTTGTAAGATGTTCTTTGCAATCTGCCTGTAATCTCTCTCTTCCTGAGTTACCACGTACATTATGCTTCCTTTCTACAACTCCACAGACAATAAGCTTTTTCTTTCCTGCTGTACTTCACTTATGCAGATACATAATAAAAATATGTTTTGTGACTATTATTAACTCTTTCTGTTACAAGTATCAATACAATATGTGGAATCTTAAATAAACATGGAGGTTTCTATTTAATCTTATTTAGCTAAACTGTCAGACCACCAGTTCAATCAAGGGCCCTGTACTATTCTTTGTGCAGTGGTATAGATGTGTTGGTGGGCACAGTGTTAACAATGGAACACCTGTACACATCTTCTGTGAGCATGTGGCATTCCCATCCTATTCCATGTGAAGTCCACAAGTACTGTGTGAGATCAAACTTACTCTCATCCGGCAGTATGTTTTTATTGGTAACTCACGTAATATCACTTTTCTCTTTGCATAACAGAAAGCTGGTGGAGGCAGTTCTACCACCTCCAGTGCCTACTGTCCTTCTGTGCATAGCATAATGCGAGGGAAAGGCTGTGACATTCCCCAGGGTGCATTCTGAATTGCTGGACTACTCTGTCCCCTTAACTCTCCAGCCTGGAATGCTTTTTACACTGCTTTGCTGTTGAACAGCAAATCCCTCCAGACTCTGCTCACTCGCAGCCACTAGCATATAAAATTACCCTCAGCTGAACATGTGAATGCTACGCCCAGCCATCCATGAATCACATACAGGGCGACACCCACATCTCCCTGAGCCCCAACCTTGCTCCCTGGAAATGTGCATCTTACACTGTTCAAGACATTCTTGGACAGTATAAACTCATAAATAGTCCATCATTCCAACAATAGGTAATGAATAAGCATCAGGCTTGTTCATCTAAGTAGAGATTCCCAAGCACTTCAACCAAAACACACTGGTTTAGATAAAACAAGTTTATTAACTAGAGATAGATAGATTTTAAGTGATTATAAGTATAGCTGCATATAAGTCAGTGTAACAGGGTCCTCCGCCCACCCTTCTTCCTGGGACCCTCTGCTGCCCCAATAAAGCACAGAGAGGCTTCTCTTTCTGCAACACCCGTGGCTTTATTTACACAAGTTCTCCCACCACCGGTGATACTATTTACAGAGCTTGCAGACCTGACAATCTCCTCTCTTACCCAGAGTCTGCCCTCAGCCTGGAGACTGACCTTCCCCTGGCCATTCCCCTTTCTTCTGGCTGCCAGCCAGCCTTTATAGCCCTTGAAGCCTCAGCCCACAGGTGTAGCCCGTTCTAAAGGTCAGGCACCAGACTTCTCCCCAGCCCCAATCTCTCTCTCTTGATTGGGGCTGGCTGAGCAGGGGCTAATTAGGTGCCTTGCACCAGCACCCTGCTATGACCTCACTCCCGATCCTGTTTTTTCATTAGTTGTCCCCCATAATTACTTGGTGTCCCAGACCTGTGGGTCCTCCCCTTAGGCTGGGGGGAGGCCCTTTAGAAGTGGGCAGGCTTCGCCCGCCCACCCCCGCTGGATGCCAATAGGACCAGCACCCTGCTACAGTCAGGTTTGGTTACAAAAGAAATAAAAGGATAAACATGCAAGGTAATTCCTAAATTTTACCAAAACTAATACATTTAAAAGCAAGAAAGGAATTTTTCTCAGTAAAAGCCTATTGCAGTCCTACTGACTGAACAGGCCAGGACCACTTCCCAAGTCAAAGATGCTTCTTTCCAGTGATCTTGCTGCCATGAGTAGAGATGGAGGGGGAGAGGTGATGTGGAGGTCACTTTCTCCCCTCTTTGAGGATTACCCCCCACTGGCGTATAGACAAACAGTGTCCCATGTATGTGAGGTTTGAGACATCTCTGGAGGAAAGGTAGAAGGAAAGATACTTTTTTTGCTTATACCTTTCACACCCCACTATTGAATAGCTGATTAAACAGGTAATGGCCTTTTAGCACTTTGCTGGTGTGCCAGTCTTTGTCTCTGAAAAATTGGTTTGTGAGCATTACCCAGAACTACAACAGATTTCAGTAACAATCATATAGTAAAAATCTTATAATTTTATACAGTGTTGTTATACATATTTTAACGGAACAGTGATATTCAGCAGATTATGAGTTTTCAAATGACACTTCACAAAGCATACTTTGTACAAAATATATTATGACCATATAAAAGTGGTGAACATGAAGTACAGGGTGTCACAGGTCTTCCAGAGAAATCATGGTGTGGAACTCTGCTATTCCTGTTTATCCACTGATGTAAGATCTTTTAGACCTGCTGTTCAAACATCCCTCAGGGCTAAGCAGTCACAGATCATGGATCTGAAAACTTCTCACTACTTCTTCTGCTCTCTACTACTTCCAAACACTGCTCGGACATGAACCAGAGTCAAAGTCAGTGTGCTTAATCAGCAATATTGATCTAGTAAATTAGTACACCAGACATGATTTCCGCTCTTTTGTAAACAAGTCATTTCTAGCACTGTGTACAGGTAACAAACTGTAGTGGCCAATATTTTCAAATTTTGAGGTATAAATCCATGTTTAAACTCATTAATTTTTTTTTAAAAGTGGCCTAATTTTCATTGGTGCTGAGCTCTTACACAGCCTATTAGCTTCAACAGGAGTTATAGGTGCTTGGTATCTGTGAAAGTCAGGACACTTATTTTGTGCTGAAATGTGGATTTAGGTGCCTAACTTAAAAGTTGGTCACCCAAATTTGAAAATGTAGGCCAAGTTTTTTTTGGAACAATTTTAGACAATGTTAAAATAATCTCTCATTTTTTCAAATAGAGAATTTCAAGTGACAGTGCCTCTTTTAACAATAGGAAGAAACAATGAAATAGCAAATTGCTGTACAAACAGCACCAAAAAGAGGACAGACACGTGTGGAATTAAGTGGCCCACACCACAATTTTTATTAAATTTAACACAAGGGAGAGGGTTCTACTTGCTCATCACCCATACTCTCCTATATCAGGCATTTAATTGGTTCCAGTGTGAAACTAGCACCAAGGTTACAGGGCTCCTTACCATAAGCCCCATAACATGAGGTGGATAGAGGATGCAGCAGGGTGAGGATTTTGGCACACACAGGCCACAAGGTCTCATCCTATCACACGAGCCCAAGGTCCATCACCAAAATCCCCTGAGAGAATGCAAAAAACTACCTGGTTCTCTGCCAATTGATCCAAAGGAGAAAAAATTCCTTCCTGACCTCCTAATCAGGTGATCAGCTAGACTCACAGCATCTGTCAGTCGGGTTTCCATTCCTAATTTGAGTTAGTAGGGTGGGCTGCTGAAACAGAGCCAAGAGATGGTACACATTGTCCTGGCTCTGGGTTAAATCCCGGGAGTTGGGGAATGCAACCAATCAGGAACCTTCTCTCCCAGCTGGCCAATGGGTGCCAGAGATTCTCAGGTGGAGGAGCTACCTATTGTCCCTTGGCAAGTGTCTCCCTCCTATCCTGTTGGGACTGTCCCTGTTCACCACTAGTCCTGTCAAGTTCCCTCAACCATTGATGTGCGTGGGTGGCAATTAGAGTAACAATTGCTTCAAATGATAAATGAAACAATCAGAAACACTGTTATCATTGATAAAAGGGCACTACATAATAGATCATCCTTCTAAATAAAATTTACATACACTTGGATTTGTTTTGGTATGGAGAAAATTAAATGTCATCCTGTTACAAAATAATGATCCAATATACATCCTTGGACAACACATCTCTTTGGAGTGGATTGTGGTGCTTACTTATATGAGTAATCCCATCAATGTGAATAGGACCACCTTTGTGAGTAAGGGAGCCTCTCACCTCTTATTGCATTCATCAAGTTATGTGCACTGACTGCCTGAACTGGGATTTATCAACAAAAAAATCGAAAATTATTGCAGACAAATCACAGATTGGACTTCCCATATGTTATTGAAATGAGTGGAAAGTCATATATATGCATCCAAGAATAGAATTTGGCCCTCAGATTTAAATATTCAAATTATTTGACTATTTCTTAGGAAATCAGACAAAAGCTAATGTCAATTTATTCCTCAATAACATGATTTAAGATTTACTCAGAGCACTGGGAAACACTAATTTTATTATTTAGAAATCATTACAATAGACAATGGTGTTATCTATTAAGTATACCTCCACCCCGATATAACGCAACCCAATATAACACGGGTTCACAAACAACGCAATAAAGCAGCGCTCTGGGGGGTGGGGCTGTGTGCTCCGGCAGGTCAGTGTGTCTGGCTCTGACACACTGCTCTGAGCGGTGTGTTAAGGGTTGGAGGCAGTCAGGAGGCGGGTGGGCAAGTGGGCTGAGGAGGCAAATGGGGAGGTGTGCAGCAGGCAGGAGGGGATGAGGAAGCAGGCAGGCGGGAAGACCGCAAGCAGGAAAGCAGTGTTTGGTTGGATGCGAGGAGGTGTGCTGGACAGACGGTGAGGAGAATAGCAGGGAGGCGAGTGGGTACGTGGGGTGAGGAGGTGAGCAGCGTCTGAGTGGATGGGAGTGCTGGGCGGATGGTGAAGAGACTAGTGGGGAGGCTGCTTTGTCCCAGGCCTCGCACCTCTCTAGGGACGGCTCCAACACGCTACTCTGAGTGGCATGTTGAAGGTGCTGGGTCGGGGCTGAGGGGTTGGATAAGGGGCAGAGGGTCTCAGGGGGCAGTCAGGGGACAAGGATCGGGGTGGTTGGATGGGTCGGGAGTTCTGAGGGGTCAGTCATGGGGCAGGATTCGGTGGGGGTTCGATAGGGGGGCGGGGCCAGGATGTTTGGGGCGGTACAGCCTTCCCTCCCCAATATAATGCAGTTTCACCTATAAAGTGGTAAGATTTTTTGGTTCCCAAGGACCATGTTATATCAGGGTAGAGGTGTAAAATTTTTTTTAAAAAGTGGTACTCCATCACTCAAAAGGAAACAGTCGTATATAATACCCACTGCAGTACTTGTGAGATTTACAACCTAAAAGCTCTTTCAATTTAGAATTTAAAAAAAAAATCACTTTTTGTTGGTTGCAACTCACAAACCTAGAATGTTGATGGTGTCTTTAATTATTACAAACCAATCCACTGTAACTAGGAATCTTCAACTTCCTATAAAAATAAACTGTATTAACATTTTTCACATTTATAGCATCTTTTATCTGAGCTCCTCAATGGGCCCTGCAAACATTAAGTAAGCCTCATTCCCCCTTTGAGGTAAATGTTATTACACCCACTTTGCAGCTGAGGCATAATATTTAAGATACAGACCCTCCCTGATACAGATTGGAGGTTTAACAATTCCGGGCTGTGGGGAGGGGGGGCTATAGGAAGGGTAGGCAAAAGCTGCATGTCTGAAGCTCCTCTGTGTATACACTGCTTGTGGCAGAGTCCGTGAGTAATGGAGGGAAACAGCCAGCAATAGAAGGGGTGGACCCAGGGAACAGCAAAAGTCCATTCAACAGAAAATTGCCAAAGATGTAAATACTATAATCATAATTTCCCTGATTCTGTCATTGCATAGCCACAATGGAGGAGCTAATGGTAGAGGAGCAGGTGAGCTTGTCAGAGACAGGGGCGTGGGATAGGCCAGAATAGTCTTGAGCACAACTGGAATCTGGTTTGGGATCCACAGGGTCTGGTTTCCTGAAGGTGCCCAATCCTCCTTCCCTTCACAAAGTTGCCATCCTCACTTACTAGAGAGAACAATTACTTAAGAAACATCATGGTTTTGGTAAATAACTTTTCCTGTCTTGTGTTTTTGTATAGACAGGAGATGTTACTGTAACTTTGCAATGGTCACACAGCAAGTCTGTAATAGAACTGAGAGTGGAACGCTAGGAGGCCTAACTCCCAATTTCTGCTCTATACAATAGACAATACTGTCTCTTTATACAGGAGTGCTGGATTACACAAATGAGCACAAGAAAATAAGATAAAGAAAATTCTCTTCTTTCTTTCTTTCTTTCTTTCTTTCTTTCTGGAATTTATTAGTTATACACAGGACTTTATCTCAGTGATAATTATTCGCCTTCAAATTATAAAGCGTACATATTTCAAAGACAGTTAATTTTAGATTCAGCACGAACTCAACCAGGTAAGGTAAAGAAGGTGTGCTGCATACAGGATTTTTATTTTATTGAAAAGTTTAACCTCATAGAGTTTTATTTGATTTCAATGTTCTGAACTTATCAATGTCACTTCAAGGATATTGAAAGCACATCTGAATTTGAACTTCCAAGGAGAACAAGGACAGACTTTTCAATTTCACTGCTTTGGGAAGACATGCCCCTTTTTTCATAACCATTCTCTTTCTTTTCCTCTCAGATTGTTCTGAATAAGAAAAAAAATTCCTCAGGAGGTTAGAAACATTCTTTGAAGATTTTAAAAAGTAGATAAGGAAAAGTTTTTGCCTTAAAATAACTTTTCATTTGCAGTCTGCACACACTCAAAAAGGTTTGATTTTCAGGAATTTGACTCACATGCCTGTATTCAATGTGACGTGCTATGGAAAGGAGGAGCCAGCTGTCTAAAATCAGGAATACTTAATTGTCAATTTGTCTTAAATCAGTGATGGCCAAAGTGCAGCCCGCATGATAAATTCAGCCCTTGGAATTCTACAGTTCAGTCATACTCTTCTTTAATACAGAAGCACAGCACTGGGAGATTAAAAGCCACCAGCTACACAATTCCCCTTCTCATTCTGAGAGGAGGACACTCAGATCAAGACAGAGAATTGCATGCTGGGACTTGTAGTCTCCATTATGAATCATGTCTCTATAGAAGGGGTTCTCAAACTGTGGGTCAAGACCCCCAGGTGGGTTGTGGTCCCATTTTAATGGGGTGCCAGGGCTGGTGTTGGACTTGCTGGGGCCCAGGGCCAAAGCCCAAGCCCTACTGTCCCGTGAATGAAGCTGAAACCAGAGCCCCACCACCCAGGGGTAAGCTGACATGTCCCCTGCTCAGGGCAGAATCCCTTAGGCTTCAGCTTTGCCCTCCCCCCCCCCCCCGCATCTCCCATGGGGCAGTGGAGTTTGGGCAGCAGGGCTCAATCTTTAGTGCCCCTCTCCTGGGGGCATATAGTAATTTTGTTGTCAGAAGGGGGTAACGGTCCAATGCCTGCAATCTGTTACATTTCATGCAAATTAGTGGAGTCTTCTGGTGTGGGGCAAGTTGCCAGTGAAGACCTCATGTAAAATTTTGGACACCTCTATCTTAAATTCTTGTTTAGATCAAAAGAAAAATAAATTCCTTTCCCAGAAATGCATATGATAACTTCCTTACCATGTATTGTTTCTGGAATCATTTTTTAAACATGATTTCTCTTTCCTAATTAAAATTTCTCCAGGCATTTAAGTTACCTTCACTTCAGGGCAACTACAATATATTTATAATTTTTACTATCAGTTAACTCTGAGACTTTTTTTAAAAACTAGGACTTATATCAGAATTTAAGGGTAGACGATTTAAAGATAAAATCTGGCATGACTTTGTTTACAATCAGAAGATATGTTAAATCAGAGGTGGCATTTTTAGGATAACATGAACAAAGTTTTAGACAAACCATACACTTTTATGTTTGCATTCAACTTCAGTTCCTGGGGCTATTAAAGGTGCAACTTTATCATCTCTCTGACAAACTTCTAAGAATCATTAATCATATGTGGCTTATGACCATTTATCTTCAAAGACTTCAAGCAACAGTGAATTTATTGAAAGATTAATAAACTCTGAGTAGTACTTCTTCGGTGAATTAAAAAGCTGTCCAAAAATCTTGATGTAGATTAATGTTAATCCTTATTTAGGAACACACCAATTTGAGAAAAACAGGACAAACTTTTATCTATTTAAACATTTTTAGATAGCTGAATCTAACAGGCATAGTTGAAGGATCACTATTTTAAATATTGATGATTTGACATTGTCTTTACTGAAAAGGTATAGTGAGCAAGCAGTTGAATATAAAGGCATGCTTTTATGGATAAAGTAAAATTTTCAAAACTGTGGGCCTAAAACTAGGCTTCTAAAAAGACAGAAGAGGGATTTGGACAAAGAAATTCATTTAGAGGAGAGGATTTCTAGATGAGGAGAGGATATACATCTCAATTTGTGCAGCTCATGAATTTTTAAAAAATAAATTACTATATAAGAAGCATTTGACTACAGTTTTTTGTTGTTGTTACTACAGAGGTTCTCTGCTGGAGAGGCTGAGGAGAAAGGGGAAGATACTTGCACATGTGGGGGATATGTCCAAGAATTAGATAGTTTGAGAGGAAAATTATTAAAGAGATTCATCATATAACAACATGCCAACTTCCTAGAGTTCCCCATTACTTCTTTCTTACTGCTCCAGTAAAGGAGCTGCATTTTAAACAGAACAGATTAATTTATTATTATTATTATTATTACTATTATTGTTAGCAGCTAGACTCTGTATTGCACATTCTTGGAAAAATATGACCCCTCCTCCTATGGAGTTGTATCAGAGTAAACTATGGACTGTCCTTGTAATGGAAATGCTTTCACACCAAGTATATACACAAGAGAAGCTCCAAAAAGAAGATAGAGATTTAGAAATTTGGTCACTCAGAGTAGGAGGGCTCTCAACCCAGCAAGCTAGAATCTTTAGCCAGGTTCTTTGACTATTAACCTGATCCTGAACAAGAAATAAGTAACATACAATATAGTGAGTTATCATGTTATTGTAACTTTGCCTTAATAAAAAGTTATTAAACAAACAAAAAAGCTTCTAATTCTAAATCTGTATTTATTCACCTAAATAATAGTGCTCTGATTTTCAGAAGTGCAAAAGACTTGTGGCTCTTATTAACTCAGATGAGATTTTTAGCTGTTTAGCATCCTTGAAAAATCAGGCTACTTTTACTTAGGTACCTAAATATGGATTTGGGAATCTAACATTATGTTTCCAATTTTTTTATAATTTTTTTCTAAAGCTACAATTTTTGATAACTCTTTTTTCTTATGATTCCCCTGCTTCAGTCTGCAGGACAATACTTTAAGTAACATTAAATGTGATGGAAGTTTTCCAAAGTCACATTTCTGACTGATCACTGTAGTAAGTAGAGGCCCTGAGAAATAAACCTTGGTATCAAAGGCCCGGTATGAAGCCTAAACTAAAGTAATGGTCAAGACTTTGCTAACATAAAGCAAAGTTAAGCTGTGAGCCAGAGGCAGGCCCTGCTCACAGAAGCTGTCAAGAAAGGGACTGATGTTGCATAAACATATATCTACATAGTGCATTGAAGTATAAACACGGTACCAGGACACTCTAATACTGCACATTCCACACAGATAACAAGGAATAGGCTGACCCATCCCAATGACAGGGCCAAAAGGGTAATATGATGGATAGAGTTGTTTTGTTCAAACCAACATGTACAAGGTGAAAGGTGGCACCTTACTATGTAGAGGGGTTGTACCTTGCTACGTAGAGGGTTTGCACCTCAATACATCTGGAGTGATGTGTAACTTGTTTGTATCTGTGTATAAGAATGCATCCCTGGGGCAGTGTCTTTGTCCAGCCGAGGGGGCAGTGGAAAGTCCCGTCACTAACTGAGCTGAGTCCATTGCCAGGGGGCACATACTCGTAGTATGTCCTATAGAGTAAAACTCTAGAGGGAACTATCATTGTGCTTCGACAATAAACCTGGCCGACATGCCTTCGTACCTTACTAGACTCTGTGGTCATTGGGGGTTTTCTCGAGATCTGCTGTGTCAGCTATCTGCGCAGAGCTGGGACAGCACACAGAGGGAACACACGCATGCAGCCGAGTGATATCAACATTGAAGAGAGCACAGCACCACACTGGTAGCATCTGACAACAATCACCATTCATGGGTCCCCTTTGCAAAAGTTTAATCTGACATTGGTTGTTATAGTCACTTTCTAAATGGTTTATGCTTCACAGGTTGTGAGAAATTAATTTCTTTGAATGGGAAGTACTTCTCAGTTCAAGCAGTGGACTTGCAGTAATGTTGCTGGATAAGATCAAACCACATGTTGTGAGTAATCTGAATTCTGTTGAGTCTGAGCAATAAGATCTAACTTATTTTAATTAATTAACCCCTCAAAAATTGCAGCTCTGAACAGCTACCCAACACAGAGCAATTAATGTCTGCTACAAAGTATGTCAACATTTTGTTATGTTTTATTCATGCTCAACTTCACATAATGTAATTAGAGATAAAGGGCTCCTAATTTTGCCATTACTTACACCCGGCATGTTGCACATTTCGTGGAATAATTTGATCTAAAAAATGAAGCTTTAATACTTTCTCATTTAAATTAGCCAAAGTCAGTGTTCTCTTGCAGTTTTATACATGCATATGAGTAGGTGTGTCAGGCACCCAGGGACACAGTGAGACATGTTGAATAAAAGTCAGAGAAAGCACAAGAAAGGTTAACTTGTCCCCAAATAGCAATACACCAATCTTTACAAAACTGAAAGTCTTTGAAGAAAAAATATGGGAGTGAAAATTAATAGATTCTCATATTTAATTTGGAATTATGGCCCATGACTTGTTCCCCAGTATTATTTACCCTAAAATCATTGCCATTTGATCTCAATAGCTAACATTTTTTTTACATTAATAACTTTTTTTTTTTCACACTCCTGAATGACAAAAGTTTTACCAACATGAGTGTGGTTTAGACATAGGCCAAGTAAATCAGTAAAGAGCACTAGGACAAACTTGATATAAATGTACATAGACACAGATAAATAAAGATGAACCCAACTTTTCTGTAGTGCCTCTTGTGCTTTGTCCCCATGTGTTAAACTCTTTCATTTTTCTCCAGATGATTGGTAATCTGATTTTTTTCTCTCCCAAATTCAAAATTAAGTCCCCTCCTGACCTTCTGCTGAACAGGACATTATCTTTGTAGTGACTTTCAAAGCAGAAGGATAGTCCTAAAGTAAATACATTTTCTGGGTCCACAGTAGTTTTTTTCTTAAATAAATCATTGCTGCTTTGAACCCTAATTTAGGATCTGTGTCCTTTCAGCTCCATAAATCATCAGAACAGCCTTCAACTAGCTGAACTGTCCTTGCCAATCCTTACAGACTGTTATATATCACTATATTTACTACAGGGTACAATAATACAAGAAAGGCATACAGAACTTTAACTCTTTGAGTGACTGTACTTTCCACAATTGATGAGACATTCACATTAACAGTTTCTAAAGGGTTTTAAAGGGTGACTGCAATCATCTTTACATAAAAGTGAGGGTTGTGACAGATATTAACAGTCTTGGTCTGTGTAAAATCCTATATTTATGAGACTCATAGTCTTTAAGATCAGAAGGGACCCTCATAATCATCTAGTCTTACCTCCTGCACACTGCAGGCCACAGAACCTCATCCACCCACTCCTGTAATAGACCCCTGTCCTCTGGCTGAGTTAATGAAGTCCTCAAATCATGATTTTAAGACTTAAAGTTACAGAGAATCCACCATTTAGTTTAGTTTATACCTACAAGTGATCCATGCTGCAGAGGAAGATGGAAAACCCCCAGGGTCTCTGCCAGTCTGACCCAGGGGAAAATTCCTTCCCAATCCCAAATATGCTGATCAATTAGACCCTGAGTATGTGGGCAAGACCCATCAGTCAGACACCTGGGAGAGAATTCTCTGTAGTAACTCAGAGCCCGATATCTTGTGTCCAGTCACCAGCTGCTGCAAATGTTTGCTGCTAGCAGTCACAGACTGGCTACAGAGAAGCAGTCTCATCATACCATTCCCTTCATAAACTCATCAAGCTCTGTCTTGATGCCAGTTTGTTTTTTTGCCCTCACTGCTCCCTCTGGAAGGCTGTTCCAGAACTTCACTCCTCTGATGATTACAAACCTGCACGTAATTTCAAGACTAAATTTGTTGATGGTCAGTTTATATCCATTTGTTCTTGTGTCCACATTGGCGCTTAACTTAAATAATTCCTCTCACTCCCTAGTATTTATTTCTCTGATATATTTATTAGCAGATTGTGGAGCTGTCATAAACAGATAGCTAAGGGTTAATGTCTCTTTCACCTGGAAAGGAGTAACCTGAAACACCTGACCAGAGGACCAATCAGGAAACAAGACTTTTTCAAATCTGGGTGGAGGGAAGTTTGGGTGTGAGTTCTTTGTCCTTTGTCTTGTGTCTGACCCTCTCGGCTATGAGAGTGATTTTTCTATCTCCAGCTTTCTAATCTTCTGTTTCCAAGTTGTAAGTACAAAGATAGGAAGACCATAGATTTATATTGTTTTCTTTTGTATTTACATGTGTATAGTTGCTGGAATGTGTTAAATTGTATTCTTTTTGGATAAGGCTGTTTATTCATTTTTTTTTAAGCAATTGACCCTGTATTTGTCACCTTAATACAGAGAGACCATTTTTATGTATTTTTCTTTCTTTATATAAAGCTTTCTTTTTAAAACCTGTTGGAGTTTTTCTTTAGAGGGGGACTCCAGGGAATTGAGTCTGTAGCTCACCAGGGAATTGGTGGGAGGAAGAAGTCAGGGGGAAAATTTACTAAGATTTACTAAGCCTGACTTTGCATGCCCTCTGGGTAAGGGGGAAGAGAGATTAGCTATCTTGGTACTTCTGTTTCCAGGACTGGAAATAGAGAGGATGGAGTCCCTCTGTTTAGATTCACGGAACTTGCTTCTGTGCATCTCTCCAGGAACCCAGGGAGGGAACACCTGGAAGGGAGAAGGGGGGGAAATGGTTTATTCCCCTTTGTGGTAAGACTCAAGGAATTTGGGTCTTGGGGTCCCCAGGGAAGGTTGTTGGGGGGACCAGAGTGCCCCAAAACACTCTAACTTTTTGGGTGGTGGCAGCTTTACCAGGTCCAAGCTGGTAACTAAGCTTGGAGGTTTTCATGCTAACACCCATATTTTGGATGCTAAGGTCCAAATCTGGGAATATGTTATGACAGGAGCTTCCAGGGTTCCCTTTTTTTAATCGAGGGAAAAAGCCCACCCACTGCTGGGAGCTGCTTACCAGGGGCCAGATAGTGTGCAGAGTCTCAGATTTCTCGAGAACCATTGCATTGTGGAAGGGCGATTGCCACCCAAGGAACTTGTGGAAGTTTGGTTCCTGAAAGGAGATTAAATGGATTTCCACTGGGGGATATGACCCCCTGCAGAGAGAACATATGCATTTCTATTATACCAAGTGTCATGGATTGTGCTCCCCACACTGGCCCTGATGGGCCCAATCAGCTAATTAGGCTGCAAATAGGAGAGCATTAGGCTGGGTGCAGCTAATTATAGAGAAGTTCACCTGTGAGGGACAGGCAGGGATTCTACAAAAGGCAGGAAACTGGCAGCAAATAGGTCTGTAGGGAAAGAGTCTGCAGTCACTCCCAGGAAAAAGGGAGTTAGTTGACTGCCAAACCCAGAGGAGTGGGGAGGGCTAGAAAGTATGGAAGAGGCTTGGAAAGGTAGCAAGGTGCAAGAAGGAGATCTTGGAGTCGTTGTAGATAGCTCTCTGAAAACAGCCACTCAGTGTGAAGCAGCAGCTTAAAAAAAAAAAGCTAATAATGTTGGGAATAATTAGAAAAGGGAGAGATAATAAGACAGAAGACATCATATTGTCGCTATATAAATCCATGGTACTCTCACATTTTGAATACTGTATGCACATCTGGTTGCCCCATATAAAAAAGATGTATTAGAATTGGAAGAGTACAGAAAAGGGCAACAAAAATTATTAAGGGGATGGAACTGCTTCCATATGAGGAGAGTTTAATAAGAATGGGACTTTTCAGCATGGAAGAGACGACTAAGGGGCAATATGACTGAGGTCTATAAAATCATGACAGGTGTGGAGAAAGTAAATAAGGAAGTGTTATTTACTCCTTCTCATAACATAAGAACCAGGGGCCACCAAATGAAATTAATAGGCAGCAGGTAAAAACAAACAAAAGGAAGTATTTCTTCACACAACACACAGTCAAACTGCAGAACTCCTTACCAGAGGATGTTGTGAAGTCTGAGACTATACCAGGATTTTAAAAAGTGGATAAGTTCATGGAGGATAGGTCCAGTGGCTATTAGTCGGGATGGGCAGAGATGGTGTCCCGAGCCTCTGTTTGCCAGAAGCTGGGAATGGGTGACAGTAGATGGATCACTTGATGATTACCTGTTTATTCATTCCCTCTGAATGAAACACCTGGCATTGACCACTGTTGGGAGATAGGATACTGGGCTAAATGGACCTTTGGTCTGACCCATTTTGGCCGTTTTTATGTTCTCAGTGGACCTAGGCTACTGTGTAGAGGGTCCCTGAGCTGGAGCCCAGAGTAGAGCGTGGGTCAAGAGTTCCCCTTGCAGTCACTGTGGAAGTAGTACTGTGAGGCAATGAAGCAGAAGATAGCCTGAAACAGCTGGAGAGCAGGACCTTTGATACACTTCCCCCCAGGAAGGGGAAACCACAGTAGTGACCAGGCCAGAGCACTGAGCCGCAAAGAGGAACCTGCAGCTTCTGAGAGTGAGAGAGAGGCTACAAAGGCTAAATTGATGGGGTGTAACTGCTGTAAGTGGTATCAGCCTGACCAAGCTAATCCACAAAACTGCCAAGAAGTGGTGCCATTCAGCAGTGAGTAGAGCAACCTGTTATACCATGGCTTCTAAAGCTCCCTATGTGCTCTCCTTGTTTTCGTTAGAGGGAGGTTTCAGAACAAGACGTGGAAGAGCAAGTAGGATAGTGCTGATCTGGTCTGTTTTGGAGAAATGATACCATGAGGCCCTCAGTCTAATCCAGACTGACCCACTGAAATCACTCAGAAAGGACTACCTATGGAGGATCATCGGCTGGTGAGATGGGGACAGGAAGAAAAGTACCTCCAAAACAAAGGAAGTTGTGTGACTGTCAGCAGGAGCTATTATTATTAAGAGAAGCCTAGAAGTTGTCTGCATGGTGTGAAAAGAGAGACGGCGTTGGACCTGAGAGAGTGGGTAGATAGGCAGGCAGGGAGAGCGACTCTGACTTGATCTGGAGTAGTAATGTGAACCAAAGCATGGGAAAAAAAAGAACAAATAGTTCATGGAATAAGTGATTGTATTATTAGACTGAGCTAGAAGGATAACTAGGGTAAAACACTTTTACTCAGTTGGCAATGTGTGGATAAGGAGATGCCTGGAGCAGGGGTGCAGCCATTCCTTAGCATTTTTCCTTCTAAAAACCTGTGGAAAAAACGTGGTGATTGGGATTCAAGGGCAGATGCTACTGGATAGGTCATTGCACCACTGTGAGGCTGAGGAGTGTTGAGACAGGTGACCTTGCACAAATGGTGTTAGCTTTTGGGAAGTGTCCTAAGATCTGCATGGATTCTGAGACATCCAGAGGTTCAGAGGACTGAGCCATTTCCTGTTCTGCAGTTTGGGCTCGGACATATCCTGCCTCTCCTACAGAAAAACTCTCTGAGAGGGAACTCTGTTTCCTTTCCCCTACAGAGATTTTACATGTGTGTGAGAGGAGCATATTGCAGAGTACTGAATGAATACTATTATATTAGATTAACTTACTTTGCTCACGTCATATTTATGAGCATATCACAATTCTCTAGTCTCTGTCAATTAATAAATATCTTTGCTAATATTTTATTCTATGGATTGATATGTTGCCCTGGGTCCTGGGGGAGGTACTCATGATGTAGCTGCTGAGTAAGTCTTCCATTCCCTGAAGCCTGTTGCTTACACAATTGGGTGGTCTCAGCTGCCAGGACCTAGCTCTCTGCCAATCTCATTCCCCCATGCACAGAGGAAGTGTACATGCTGAAGGCCTGGGGTCAGGAAGGAAGCAGAAGTACTATGAGTACTAGTTCCCCTACTGGACAGAGCCCCATCCTGGGGGCTGGGACATGCTGAAGGGCCAGGGTCAGGAGACATCTCTGTATGGCACAAGGGCGAGTACTCGCGGGATAGAGTTGTTAGGGTTGCCAGGTGTCCTGTTTTTGACTGGAACACTCAGTCAAAAAGTGACCCTGGTGGCTCTGGTCAGCACCGCTGATCAGGCCATTAATGGTCCGGTTGGCAGAACAATGGGGCTATAGCAGGCTCCCTGCCTGCCGTGGTTCCATGCGGCTCCCAGAAACAACAGCATATCTCCTTTCTGGCTCCTACATGTACGGACAGGCAGAGGGCTCTTCATGCCGCCCTACCTCAAGCACCAGCTTCCCAGCTCCCATTGGCTGGGAACCACAGCCAATGGGAGGTGCGGAGGTGGCACCTGCAGATGGGGCAGCACACAGAGCCATCTGGCCACACCTACGCATAGGAGCCAGAGAGGGGGATATGACACTGCTTCCAGAAGCCACCTGAGGTAAGCATTGCCTGGAACCTACACCCGTGACTTCCTCCCTCCACACTGTGCTCCAATCCCCTGCCCTGCACTGATCCCCCTCTTGCCCTCAAAACCCCTTGGTCCCAGCCCATAGCCCACTCCCATACTCTGAACACCTCAGCCCTAGCCCAGAGCCCCCTCCTGCACCCCAAACAACTTATCCCTGGCCCCACCCCAGAAACCTCACCCTCTTCCCCATCTCAACCACTGCTTCAGCCCAGAGCCCCCTCCTGCACCTTGACCTTATTTCTGGCCCCACCTTGGAGTTTGTACTCCCAGCTGGAGCCATCAACCCCAACCCTCTGCCACAGCCTGGTGAAAATGAGACTGTGAGTGAGGGTGGGGAGAGCAAGTGATAGAGGGAGGGAGAATGGAGTGAGCGGGGGCAGGGCCTCAGAGAAGGGACAGGGCAGGGGTGATGCCTTGGAGAAGGGGCAGGGCAGGGGGTGAGACAAAAGGGTGTTTGATTTTGTGTGATTAGAAAGTTGGCAACCCAAGCTGCAATGCTCTGCAGTCTCTGCAGTCAGCACCCTGTTCATCTCACTCCCGCACTGCGCAGAGGAAGCAGATGTGGCCACACTGAAGTCTGGCAGAGACTGCAAGGGGGAGACAAGTCCCGAAAAAGCCAAGATCTTGGTGAAAACTGGTGAAGTCAGAATGCTGGCTTCTTCAAAATCTAGGATTTTTTTTTTAATGTGTAAATACCAAAAATGAAGGGCCTTAGTTTTATAGTATTGTTTTAATATAGTATCATTTCTTTTTTTCCTGATTGGATACAACCAACCAGTGCCAAAACTTTATTTATTATTTGTATTATGATAATGCCTAGTGGTTGTGATCAAGAATCGGAGCTGCATTACATTAGGTGTTGTACACACCCATAAGTAAAATATGGTCCCTGTCTCCAAGAGCTTACAATGTGCGCAGATGATGAGGGACAACAAATTGGTATGACAAATAGGTAGGGGAAGTGTAAGGTAATAGTGAGATGGGTATGATTAACATAACAAGCAGTTGTCTTATCATCTGCTGTTTAAACGTTTTCAGTTGTATTGTAGACATCATGGCAGAGGTGAGTTTTAAGGAGATATTTAAAGGAGATTAATGTAATGCTTCACAGATTTGTTGTTATGATAGGCAGCTGCTCCCATGCATAAATAGCATGGGAGAAAGCACAAATATGTTGGTGGACAAATTGGACTGATGAGTGGCTTTTACTGGCAGAGCATATATGGGACTTGATGACTCAGTGCCAAATAAGGGATGGTGAGTACAATGAAACTATACAAATAAGGACCTTAAAAGAAGATAGTCGTAAATTTGCAATTGCCATGTTGGAATGTATCATTTGTTTCTTATTTATTCTTATGCAACTTTTACATTTGCTTTTTGCAAACATCTGAGCTAATGAAACTTGATGTCTCAAATGTTTGCAGGAAACGAACAACAAGTGCTGTGAGCACAGTCAAAACAAAGTCACTGAAAAATGTACTATGCATGGGAATTTGTTTGGATTATTCACCCAGGCCTAATCTGAATCTAAATTTTGAGTGTCTGTGTTTGAATTCAAGCAGACCTCAAGGTTACTTTCTTGTTTTGTTTACTTAATTGGTCGTCTTCCCCAGTGAAGCAGCCCAGTCCACTCTAGAGCTTTGTGCTTCCTGCTACTATGACTTTGTCTCATTGGTGAATTAGGAGGACATCTCCTGACATGAGACCCAGAACCTATGGATTCATCCTACCATAAAACAAAGATACCTGGTGGTGTGTTAAGGGCAACTGTTTAATTTCAAAAGATATCCAGGGGGTCTCATCCATAAAGGAGACATTGGAAGGCTGAAACCACTAGAAATGTATCAGGAGACTAAAAAAATTCCCATTTATACATTTGAAAAAAGTTAATCATTCCAATGATGTTACTGGATTATTAAATCCTTTGCTGTCTTTCTGCTTTCACTCTAAAAACCTCTGAATATCTAGACAGTAACCACTTCATCTTTAGCATGATGGTGAGGATAAGGATAATGTTAAAATTGATATAGACACAGATCCCTCATTAATGCTTAAAGCAACCAATTGAAAAGACGACCAGCATTTCTGACAACGAGTTCACTATTTCTCAAGGTGATTGGTAATCTGATTTTTCCCACCTCCACCAAAATTCAAAATTAAATCGCCCACTGTCTGTCAAACTGAACTTAATATTTACAGTTACTTTCAAATATGTGGGATTGTCTTTTGTAAATGAAATTTCCTTGTTACATTATAAAAATTACACTGCAGTTCTGAAACCTAATTTAGGGTCCATGGATTTTCAGCTCCATAAATCATCAGCATGGCCTTCAACTGAACTGTGCTCACCACTTCTTGCAGATTGAAATATATAATATAACTACAGTATATAAAATATAAGGTACAGTAACAGTCTCTCTTAAAAATCAGTTTCAGGACAGCACTTATAAAAAAAATCCTTTTTATTGGGATAATACTATGATATAAAACTTGAAATCCTATTAAGATGACTTATGCTCTGCACATCTTCTTTGGAGGTTGACTTCGGTTAAAGTGAGAGAACGAGACTTCTTAACCTTTAAATAGCCCCAAACCACTGATATACTTAGAAATACTTCTTGTAATCATCCAGAGTTACATAACTCACTATCCTTGTGCCACCTCCAAGTATTTCTTTAATATGAAGACAATTAAAACAGTAGGCCCAAATGTTCATCTTGACCTGTGCGTAGAAGGCACTCTCTGTAAGTTGACCTGTTCTTCCAATTCAAAGGGAAAAGGTCCCCTTGCAGAGACCATTTTCCAGATGGTGCTTCATGGCTCCGCAAACCTGTGTCTGGGGAAGGAGTTGGCAGTCCATAAACCATAGACAATTGGGGAGGTTGAGGGAAGGATTTAGGGAGACTCACATCATTTCTCCACCCATCCTCCAAAGATATTCCTCAGAAATGTAATACACTGCTAGGATGTCCAGTCCCCTTAATGTGTGTCCCTGGGAGCATGCATTTATAGGAATAGCCCTGACAGAGTGAGACAAAGGGCCATAAGGCTCGCAAAGCTAATCTGTGGGGTTTATTGGCCTAAAATTATTCCATGGGCTCCCTGTTTGAAAAGTTGTATTTACTCATAGTACATCCAAATGTATGTGTTTCATGTACATTATGTGTTCATGTGTAGAATTTCCAGGCTAGGTACAGAATTCAGATAATTTTGCTCATTGTGCTTATCTCTAATTACCTCTAGAATTAACCGTAAATAATGATAGGGATATGCAGATGCAAAAACAAATACAACTTGGATATAATATGAACTCAATTGTCATCAGTACTACATTCTTCAGACTACTTTTCAGGAGCTAATCACATGACATGTTGGCAGAGCGCTTGATTGCAACATGAGACTCTCAGGTTCAGTACCAGCCTTAGTATCCACCATCCCTACTTATCAATGGTTGTTTCCTCACAACCTGCCCAAGCTTCATATTACTGCTTCTTTTTCTCCTTTGTCTCATCTCAGCTTCATGCTTTTTTTTCCTGCTAGCCACTTGTGAAGAATGTAGGAATTATTTGCTTTAATTTCTGTAAATGCCTATGCACAAATGTGTGTATGTGGGTTTTGTGTTTATTGTATTGCTGGCTAAAAGATAGCTAAGAGTTAAATCCTGCAGGAACTCAAAACAATGGTTGTAGAAAGAATTAAATTGCCTTGTGCTCAGATGGACAATGGACAATCTATTATATGAAAACTACCTCCAGTCCCCTCTGGAGAAACACATAAACCAGTTTGGACCAGGTTCAGAGCTCCTGGTCAGAAAAAGGAACTTTGAATTGGATAAAAGGCAGTCTGTGAACTTGGACATACGCTGACTGGACGTCAGACAAGCCTAAAGGCAGCAATTGCAGGACAAGCTGTCTCACCCAGTCTCAATGCTCAGTGAGTGCCTGGGTTAAGTGGAAACTATTTAAACTGTCAAGGAAATGACTAAGTTAGGTAAGACAATATGTGATTAGTTTTCAGAGTAGCAGCCATGTTAGTCTGTATCCACAAAAAGAACAGGAGTATTTGTGGCACCTTAGAGACAAACAAGTTTATTTGAGCATAAGCTTTCGTGGGCTACTGTGATTAGGCTATTATCATTTTTAACTCTCTTCTCTCTGCTTGTGAGGGTGTATGGATAAATAAATCATACTCTGTTTTGACCAAGTTGTTTTATGTCACTACTTTTACCAGCTGGTCACAGCTCTTGGAAAGGATTCTAAAGCAGGAGGCTAAATCCAGTTGCACCTACTGGAGGCAAATACAGTTGGTAAACAGGGGGTGCTGTAGACTACAGGTGGAGTGAATCACAGGATTCCATTTTGAGAGAAGTGCAGTTATTGGCCTACAAAGAAGAATATCCAGTGCAACTCGCCCCTGAACCACAATGCTCCTGCACTTGGAATAGATGAAAATATAATGGATGGAAATATAATGGCAAATAAACCAGATTTTAAAGTAATACTCTATGCCATAGGAAGAAAAAAAAAGCAGAGAGAACATAGAGGAGTTAATAATAGCTGCAGCAATGGCAACAAGGTCTGTACTGGCGACTGCCATTATTCTTCATCACAGTATTTCTTCCCCTAAAGTCCAGTTCATTCTCATTGTCTTCCAACACTGATTTGCTATTGGACACAGTCTGTTCCCACTTCCATAGCCAGTCCTTATTTGTTTACAATTATCTGCTTAATTAGAGGTCCAATCTTGCCTAGTGCCACATATTTTGAACACCCATCAAACTCAAGTGCTTGGCATCTCTCAGGGTCAAACCCTCAGAGCAAGACTTCCAAAACAGGGTGTTTTTAAAAGCCCATGTCAGCTACCCAATTTCTAGAGGCACTGATCAGCCAGCTCCTAATGAATCATAGAATCATAGAGATGTTGGGTTGAAATGAACATCAGGTGGTCACCTACTCCAGCTGCTTGACCTGAGACAGGACCAACTATACCTAGACCAACCCCAATAGGTATTTGTCCAACCTGTTCTTAAAAATCTCCAGTGATAGGGATTCCACAACCTCCCTTGCAAGCCTATTCCAGAATTTAATTACCATTAGAGTCAGAATAGCTAACTTAAATCACCTTTGCTGCAGATTAAGGTGATTATTACTTCTCCTACCTGCAGCAGACATAGAGAACAATTGATCCCCATCCTCTTTATAACATATTTAAAGACTCATAGACTCTAGGACTAGAAGGGACTTCGAGAGGTCATCGAGTCCAGTCCCCTGCCCTCATGGCAGGACCAAATACTGTCTAGACCATCCCTAATAGACATTTATCTAACCTACTCTTAAATAACTCCAGAGATGGAGATTCCACAACTTCCCTAGGCAATCTATTCCAGTGTTTAACTACCCTGACAGTTAGGAACTTTCCTAATGTCCAACCTAAAACTCCCTTGCTGCAGTTTAAGCCCATTGCTTCTTGTTCTATCATTGGAGGCTAAGGTGAACAAGTTTTCTCCCTCCTCCTGATGACACCCTTTTAGATACCTGAAAACTGCTATCATGTCCCCTCTCAATCTTCTCTTTTCCAAACTAAACAAACCCAATTGTTTCAGCCTTCCTTCATAGGTCATGTTCTCAAGACCTTTAATCATTCTTGTTGCTCTTCTCTGGACCCTCTCCAATTTCTCCACATCTTTCTTGAAATGCGGTGCCCAGAACTGGACACAATACTCCAGTTGAGGCCTAACCAGCGCAGAGTAAAGCGGAAGAATGACTTCTCGTGTCTTGTTTACAACACACCTGTTAATGCATCCCAGAATCACGTTTGCTTTTTTTGCAACAGTATCACATTGTTGACTCATATTAAGTTTGTGGTCTACTATGACCCCTAGATCTCTTTCTGCCATACTCCTTCCTAGACAGTCTCTTCCCATTCTGTAAGTGTGAAACTGATTGTTCCTTCCTAAGTGGAGCACTTTGCATTTATCTTTATTGAACTTCATCCTGTTTACCTCAGACCATTTCTCCAATTTGTCCAGATCATTTTGAATTTGGACCCTGTCCTCCAAAGCAATTGCAATCCCTCCCAGTTTGGTATCGTCCGCAAACTTAATAAGCGTACTTTCTATGCCAACATCTAAATCGTTGATGAAGATATTGAACAGAGCCGGTCCCAAAACAGACCCCTGCGGAACTCCACTTGTTATACCTTTCCAGCAGGATTGGGAGCCATTAATAACTACTCTCTGAGTACGGTTATCCAGCCAGTTATGCACCCACCTTATAGTAGCCCCATCTAAATTGTACTTTCCTAGTTTATCTATAAGAACATCATGCGAGATCGTATCAAATGCCTTACTAAAGTCTAGGTATATCACATCCACCTCTTCTCCCTTATCCACAAGGCTCGTTATCCTATCAAAGAATGCTATCAGATTAGTTTGACACAATTTGTTCTTTACAAATCCATGCTGGCTATTCCCTATCACCTTACCACCTTCAGGTCCCCCCTCAATTTTTTTTCCTCAAGACTTCACATGCCCAGTTTGTTAACTTTTCCTCATAGGTCATGTTTTCTAAACCTTTTTATCATTTTAGTTGCTCTCCTCTGGACTCTATCCAATTTCTCCACATCTGTCTTAAAGTGGTGCCCAGAACTGGACACAATACTCCATCTGATGCTCTACGAGGGCTGAGTAGAGCATAACAACTGCCTACCATGTCTTACATACAATACTCTTGTTAATACATCCCAGAATGATATTAGCCTTTTTCACAACTGCATCACATAGTTGACCCATATTCAATATGTGATCCACTATAACCCCACATCCTTCTCAGCAGTACTACTGCCTAGACAGATATGTCCCATTTTGTATTTCTGCAATTGAATTTTTCTTCCTAAGTGTAGTGCTTTGCATATGTCTTTAGTGACTTTAGTCTTCTTGATTATAGACCAGTTCTCCTATTTGTCAAGATCATTTTTCACTCTAATCAAATGAAGATAGATAGTGGATAAGAACAAGGTCTTCCTATATGCTTCTGGAGTGCCATGTACATCTACTGTACTACAAGGCACTGAAAAATGAGAGTGTGATTATTAGAAAAATAGTTAACAAACTTTACATATCTTTCCTGAGTGCTCTTGTGGTGGTTACATCAGTAAAGGTATCTTTTCTGATCCTTTTCAAATGCTTGGGCTACATACAAAATCTGAAATAAAGACCAACAGCTCTAGAAAGTCAGATACTGTAAGAAAAACTGTCTTTATCACAGCAGCATTATTTTATATTACAGCCCCATCTGCATGACTTGTAGCAATGCAAACTGAGACAAGAATAAATCCAAAAGCACCCCAACATGGTAGGCTACTTTGCTTCTAAAATTATCACTGCACCATAAAGTTTTGGTCTTAAAACCCGCCTCTACATCAATTTGTTAATAGTGTTATAAAGATAGTACTGAAAATGGAGACTAGGGGATTAAACGACTAGAAATAACTTTTAAGAGGAAAATAGTCTTTATTGTGAACTTAGAAATAAAGATAACTCATATAGTCCTCACTATTTGCTCACTAAAGTCACCTCAGCATGACATTACATTCTAAATATAAGAATATTATAAGAGGTAAATGTTTTCTATTTAAGGTCACCAGATGTACAATTTTAGACCAAGTATTTTTGATCACATATGGAGAACAAGTAAGCTTGATAACTCAGAGAGACATTACCACTCTTTCTGCAGAGTAACAGCTATAATGTTTCTCTCCTAAGAGAGAAACATTTTAGGTTCTTTATATGCAGTATTTAATTGACCTACTAATGAAAATAAGAGAAGTCCAATGATTTTCCCCATGTGTATTACACCTACAGTAATACTAGCACTAAGTAACTATGGGCTGCTTTACTAGGCTATTATTTTTCTCTTTTCTTTCTTGTACTTCATAAATATTGGATTTAGTTATTCTCACCCGTTTGTGTCAATTTCCCATAAATATAGAAACCAAGTAATTATTTATCATTAAAAAATTCTGTACATTTTGAAAACAGATAAGTTGGTTAAAAATTACCATCCCCTCTGCAACCTGAATATTCTCAAAATGGAAAAAAGGAAATTCTGTCCCTATTTCCTCATGACAGATGAATCCCAAAGTATTCTGACTCGAATTCAAACCACACTGGTTTATTGCCAAGTAACAGAATACTTTGCAAGAGTAAGTCGTGAGATATAGATTTTTTTTTTAATTTCAGAGTATTACTGTTATTAAATATAGCAATGTGAAAATACTGAACTATCATTTCCAATCTTCTTTCCAGAATTATGAGACACACAGGAAACTTAGGGTCTGATTTTGTTCTAATTTACTGTACACAGATATAAATCAGGAAGAATTCCATTAAAGTCAATGGCCTTCCACCATTATAAAACAGTGTATATTAGATCAGAATCAGGACTTTGGTTTTAGTATCAACCATTGATTTTTAAATGTTATTGTTAACTTCATTTTTTAAACAAATAATATATTATGCTAGTAGATCAAAACTATAACTGGGTTTAAAAAAGAATTGGAAAAGTTCATGGAAGCTAGGTCCATTAGTGGCTATTAGCTAAGCTGGTCAGGGACACAACCCTGTGCTCTGGGGTCCCTAGTCTCTGACTGCCAGAAGCTGGGACTGACCAACAGGGATTTGATCACTCGGTAATTGCTCTGTTCTGTTAATTCCCTCTGAAGTGGCTAGTGGGCTAGATGGACCATTGGTCTGACCCCGTATGACCATTCTTATGTAGCTCCCAAAAGCCTCAGAGAAGGTTGGCATGCCACTGTACAAACTCTTAAGAAAACATGACTTCTACTCAGGCCCACTGACAGCAATTCCAGACCCCAGGATTGTTGCTAGGGTAGGGGGTTGGGGGGCAGAAGTCACGAATCTGTCACGTCCGGAACTGCCTGTCACTTCCAGGACCAACTGCGCTGATCAATTATGCCGGCCCACGGGGTCCCTCAAAGCGCGGGGCCTGGAGCGGTCATGTGCACCTAGGAGTCCTGCTGCCTGCCTGGGCAATTAGAAAGGGTCCAGGGCTCCTGACTGCCACTACTGTGGCAGCAGCTCTGGCCGGGAGCCCTTGGGACCTTTTAAATCACCTGGGCCCCTGGGCAATTGACCCCTTTGCCCCCCACCCTCCACCCCTCCTGTCCGCAGGCCTGCATCTTCTCCAAAGAGCTCACAAGGCTGTGATCCTACAGAGGCTTGGCACACAAATTTAACTTTCAGCCAAAGTCAGAACTTCCATGGGATGGCTCACATGAAGCAAGTTACTTATGTACATAACTCTTTACAGGATCAGGGACCTAATTTATGACAAGAGACAATATGGGAGAGTGATAATCAATGAGAGCGAAGAGTGAAATGAAGGATAAGAGTAACAGTAATAAGGTCACCCAATTGCATAGTTTAACAATGAGCATAACTTGATGGATGTGAATGATTAAACTTTTTATTTTTAAATATCAATAAATATCAGACATTCTTTTGCCTTTTACCTTGCTTTACTAATTCCTGTGAGGGAATTTACAGGTTATAAAATATTTTTAAATAGACAATAAGGATTTCTCAGTTACTTTTTTTCCCCTAATAGATGACAAATAGCAATATTCCAGTGGTAGGTATCAAACTCCATTTCTAAAGCACTGTAAGAACAGCAGTTGCTTTTTACTATTGATTCTTCGTTTTCTTTCTTTGTTCCTCCCTCTTTCTGATGACTGTGAGGATTTTTAATGTAATTCTGGCCCTCACATGCAATGCTGTAAACAGATTGGTGTTGTCAGGGAATTACATCCAATCTGTGTTCAGTTTTGAAGGGAAATTGTTTATGATTAGGTGATTTACACTTGAAGTGGGCAGAAGATGGCAAGGCCTATAATTAGAAGGGGGGAAATTTATCTCCTAACAGCATGTTCCTCCCTCTGAGAAGAGTCCTGGAGTGAGGAAAGGGCAGATGTAAACAGACTCTCCAAGCTGGCTGAATCTGCACCTGGGCTTGATTGAGTCTGGGTTACTGCTGCCAGGAACAACAGTTGGACCTCAGCCTAGCTGGGAAAGGCAAAGTCAGTTGCCACTATCTTCTTTGCTTAGCTCCTCCGCTGTGTTTTTAAAAATATTTTGCTTAAACACATCTGACTCACTTGGCCTTATGTATGTGAACGAGCTGCACCACATTGCCTACTTGTGGGACTGAATAGCTCACAGGATAACGTTACCTGAGTTAAAGAGAGAGAACTGGAAGAACAAGCCAGTGCTAAACCAGATCTGTTATCTGAGGTTTAATAATGAGAGATTATAAATGCCCCACCCCTCCTGCTCCAGAAATCAGAGTTATCTATATGCCATGGCCCTATAAAGAAATAGCTCTATCTGTGCATCTGGGAGCTGCTCCTGAGTGGTGGCTCTGGCTGTTCCCAATATAGAGCAGTTGCTAAAAGCCATTTTACAAATATTTCCTACCACAGTTGACAGTCTTGGGCACCTCAGTGCAGCCAAGCTACCTACATTTGGCAACATGTCAAGCACTCTGGGTCAAAGACACAGGGGAGGTAGAATCCAGAGTCTGGCCATTTTTAGGAAAAGGTGTGAAACCTTCCTCTTTGAAAAAGCCTTTCCATCATAAGAATGACAGACACCCCTTTCTATCACAAACCCTTTCCAACCAAAACAATTCCCAAACCGTACTCCAAGTAGAGATTTTACCCTCAAAAGACATGTCAGACTCCATGAAGTCCAGTAGGAACTTTACTATTGCTGTTGGTTTTAGGTGGAAGGTACTCTGATACTGTGCTGATGGGCAGCAGTATAAAACCATAAGCTCAATAGACAGATTAGATAGATAAGTGGCTTGCACATACTCCATTCAGGGTTTCCTGGGCGCTGTTCTGGCCCTGGGAGCAGGGTAGGGCAGCCTAGAAGTCCGCCGTAACTTATGTCCTGTTGCAATGATCCCTTTGGGCCATAGCAGTGGTGCCTGGGCCTAAAAGCCACATGACCTTGCCTCTTTCTGCCCCAATTATACTCCCTCCTTTCTCCATTCCTATAGTGACCCATGTCCTTGGAGGAAGCTCCTATGCCAGAAGCACAGAAACAACCGGTGCCAGAGGTATTTTCCGTATAAAGTTTCACCTGCCCTGAGGCTTCTTTTTGCATCAGCTAAGCTCACAGCAGGTCTAAGTGATATGGTGCTTTACAGCAACAGTTGCCCAGAGCCCATCCACACTAGGCTCCAATACAGATAACACTGGTGGAGCTGAGCCAGAGTCAACAAGGATCATATTTTTGCAAAATTGCTCTTCTGTAGAGCGGTCAAGAGATTGTGATTTGTTTCAGCTGTGGTTGTTTATAATCACAGCTGCTCATGTTAAAAATACTACTACTACTACTACTAGTCCACCAACTTTGTTTCTTTTTAAATGCTATACCAGAATGTGTCAAGTTCAGATTCAGAGGAGTTACATTTTTCAGGTTGTGAAATTGTCATTTGACTTCTGACTCAACCCCAGCCAAACGTAATTTGTGTCACTTAACAGAATAACAGTCAGATGACAGAAACAAACAAGTTCTTTATAAGAAGGCAACTTGCTTATTTTTCCTTTTGGAATGCTTGTTTATCTCTGGCTTTCAAATAGAGACACCAGAAATAGTGCAAGTACGTTGTTAAAATTATATTTGAAAAAAAATAATTTATTGAAAATTTCTACAATGGAAAAATAGAAATGTATCCAAACTAAAATTTCAACTCTAAAAGCCTTAACACTTTGAGATAGCTCCAATCTAGCTGATTGGCTGACCAGCCCAGTGCTGTTGCTAGCACTTTAAAAAAAAAAAGGCAGTTCTTTGCTACATATTTATCCATTTTTTGCATGCTGCACATGTAATGTAAATTTTTCAGCAATTGTTTCATTTCTGCAAAAACACATAGTGTACAATAATTGTATATCACAATGGCTTTGGAGCAAGAATTCATGGTAGTCCCAAGAGGAGACTGACCTTATTCCCTTTTGAACTCCTCTAGAGTACATCACTCTCTGCAGTTCTTTTAGCCTTCTCAGTGGTTTAAAAAGGAGAGAGCTCTGGGGAGTTATACAACCTCTGTACGTGTCTGGTAGACCTAGTCAAGAAGCACTGTTAGTGCTTACCAAGACTAAAGAACTACAGAGAAATGGGTTGAGAAAAACCTCCAAGGCTTAGAATTACTTCACAGCACCAGGACAGGGCCAGGTTATTTGTAAAATATGTATCTTTTTTTACCAGAAAACCTCATTTGCTGGTACATTTTCAATATAATACATAGATAGAGAATAAACAGGGCAATACTATAAGGAAATATAATGGCAAATAAACCAGATTTTAAAGTAATACTCTATGCCATAGAAAGAAAAAAAAAAAAAAGCAGAGAGAACATAGAGGAGTTAATAACAGCTGCAGCAATGACAACAAGGTCTGTACTGGTGACTGCCATTATTCCACCCCAAATTCTCCTCTCCTTTTCCCCAAATATATTTTATACAATTGCCCAAGGTTAGATAAATGTCTATCAGGGATGGTTCAGATAGTATTTGGTCCTGCCATGAGGGCACGGGACTGGACTCGATGACCTCTCAAGGTCCCTTCCAGTCCTTGAATCTATGAATCTATGCTGCAATGAAGATGTAAGGAGGTCATGAAAAATGTCATTGTTTTAAAAATAGATATATTAGAATTAATATAACACATAGTACACAATGTTACATTAGAGCTCATTACAAGAATTTAATAGATTTAAGGCTGAAAAGCTTTTCTATGTCAAATTTCTTCCAAATAGGAACTGTCTGTTTATTTAAAAAATAACAAGGAAGAGGTCTCAACACATTCAGACATTTGAAAGACATTTCTATGCAATACAGGAAAAATGGATGTGAAGAGTACAAAAATGCCAGTTCCTGGCTAATTACCATTAGGATATTGATACCAACTAAATATTGTAGTTTAATTCAGTTATGAGTCTAAAACCCTCTAGCCAAGGGCATAATACTTCATACTATGTAAAATGGCAGCAAAACTGGCTTAAGTCTCCAGGCTGCTGTATCCCCTCCTTCCATTGCATTAAGAGGGATGCCAATTAAGAGGGGACAGTTCAAAACCTAGGATTTTTAATCTAGATTTTTAATGATATTCAGGCAGTGTGATGTGGTATATAAACCTCACACTGGACAATAAGGGATTAAGGAGTTGCTCTGAGCTCAGACAGTTCTCACAGGCTGGGGGAGGAGCTTAGGGGGGGAGCAAAACAGCTTATTTGTTGGCAAACCAGGGAAGAGAAGAGACCTTCAGCCCTCAGCTCCCAAGGAAAGGGGTGACTTCAGGCAGGGGCTTCCCAGACCACTAGCACCTGAAGGCCACTCCCTGAGGTAAGGGAGAGACAGATCCTGATGCATCTTGAGAGGAAATCATTCCACTCTCTTATTTAGTTCAGGGGTTTTCAAATTGGGGGTCGGGATCCCTCAGGGTTTCACAAGTTTATTACATGGGGAGTCATGAGCTGGCAATCCCCACCCCAAACCCCGCTTTGCCTCCAGCATTTATAATGGTGTTAAATATATAATATATAAAAAAGGAAGAGGTAGGCCACTGCAGAAATGGAGCAGTCACTGTCAGGACATACCCAGCAGAGAGAGAGCTGCCATGCCCCAAGGAGGCACTGGTGATGAATCAACCCCTTCACAACACCTAAAGATACAAAGAGATGTCTGGTAGGATTTTCAAAAGTACCTAAGTGCCTAACTTCCATTGAATGCCTATCTTCATCTGTAGGCACCTAAGTACCTTAAAATTCTAGCCCATAATGGCTTACTGGCCATATATTTTTGTTTATGTTAGCAGGCTAGTAATCTGGGAACAGAATTCTGAGTTTTTATTTACCTCTGATATCCAGTATTCAAGTTCTTTTCTGAGCAATGAGGGACTCTCTGGGTGATTGAGAATGAGCTGCGAATGAAACAGGGAATCAGGTGAAGTTCAAAATAGTGCACTACCGTGTTTTAAATTTTTCTATGCAATTTATAGATTTTTGTGGGCACTGTCTCTACAGCACTGAAGTATAGTTGATTTGTGCTTCCTTATGTGTAAACACAGCACAAACACATATATAGTGTACTGTACAATTAATTCTCTTGAATACTGTTAGGAAATGTCTGGTATGTTATAGGTCGTGTTTGTTAACATAGACCTTGATTCAGCAAGGTACTTAAGCATGTGCCTAACGTTAAGTATAGTTAAGTGGTAGTTAAGTAGTAAGTTGAGTAGTATTCTTAATTTCAGTGAGATCACTCCTGTGCTAAAATTAAGCAAGTGCTTAAGTACTCTGCTGAATGGGGGGCATTGTCATTCTGCAATGCAGCATAAACTTCTTTTGACTAGGTAGAAGCAATGATGCAAGGCCACGTAACACAAAACTTATGAAAAGCTATACATTCAAAACTGAGATTCATTTCATCTCTTTGTTCACCGTATGATTCAAAATAAGCTTGATAGCTGAAATTATAAAGCTATATGTAATTGTTGCACTTAAAACACTGGTCCGGGACTTAGAAGAATCTGGTTTTGATTTCTGGCTCTCTATCAGACTTCCCCTGTGACCTTGGGCAAGTCAGTCAGGCCCAAACCCCCCAAATCAGGCAACATTTTTAGATGCCTCAATTCGTGAGTGCCCAGCTTAATAATTTTTGCACTAATTTTTGCTGACATCAAGCACCCAAAGCTCCTATTGATTTGAAATGCAGTTGTGGGCACTCAGCACTTCTGAAATTTAACGCCAACATATTTCAGGTTAGGAACCCAAAAACTGAGACGCCCAAAGTTAGTAGCCACCTTCAGAAAACATTGACCTAAGTTACCTCATCTGTGACTCAAATCCTCATTTGTAAAATGGGCAATTATAACACTGCTCTTACCGTCTATGGGTTCTGTGAGACTAAATTAATGCACTTGAAGTACTCAGTGCTGAACATCATAGACATGCCTATAAATAAATGAAATAAAAATTGTCATCTGTCTCCTGCCATGTACTTTCATAGCTCTTAAAAGCTTGCTCTTGCCCTTTAATACTCAGATGTTTATCTTGTAAAATCAGCTACTTAGTGTGCATGTGTGCATGGAGCCAGGAATGAAACTGATTTTATGATATGCAGCAGTACACTTTACCCTGTCGGAATGAAGTATCAAGTCCCACCTTGTAAAGAATGGAGAATTTTCTTCTTCTTTTCTTTTTTTTAAGTATTGAAACTGGGGATTGGATGAATGAGGAAGAGCCTGGATGGAACGAGCTGGTAATAGATAAGATACAGTGAAATGAAGGAAGAAATTTGTTTTGAGCCAAAGAATAAGAAACAGAACAAGAGCTGAATGACAGAAGCTACTTGACAATTCAAACAGTAGCAAAAACCACAAGAGCAAGCAAGGGATTTGATGAAAAAGGAGAGTGCAACATACAAGATAATCAAGATGCCGTCATGAGGAATAAAAAATATGGTGATTGGATAAATGCCAATTTGAGTGTGGGGCAAACCGTTGAATGTTAAATATATTGATTTGTGAATGACAGTGAGGGGAAAGATGATCATGATGATGTAGGATATATATTAGTGCAACACAAGAGCTGCTGTCTGTAGAGATACAAAAACAACGAGGGATGGTATAATAGAATGCTCTACATAAAGAACAATGATCATTCAGCTATGGAGATAGAGAGAAATTGCACACTAGCGGAGTAAAAGAGCACTTATTATAAAAAATAACGTAAGTATTGTCAAAAAATTGTAATATCAAGACAACCCCTGCTTATGAAAGAGTAAATTTAGACTAAGCCACACAAAATATGATGATTCCTGAAAATCACAAATATGAGCAGAGTGATTCAGAACAGGAAAAAATAGTATTGTGTTTTGATATACAGTAAGGCCATTTTCAAATACAGGTGTCTGGGCATGTGTAAACCTTGCCTGACTTATCAGCATTGCCAGCTACATGCCACTCCCATTAATGTCAGAATGGTCAGACAAAGTCCCATTGGCTGAATTTAATTGACACTACAGATTGGAAGAATTAAGACGCTAAGTTTGAAAACTACGTTGTAGTTATTCATGTATTTGTCATCTATGGACCAAATAATCTTACACATGAATGTCAGCTGGCTGGCAAGGACCATGTAAATTTGAGGACTGAAAGGCTTGTCATTCTTTGTCTGCAGTCCTCCTACTCTACAGGAGGGATATTATTTTAGTGCAAGATCACTATGGAGCAAGCTACCCAGTGAACTGAGATTTTGACTAACCTCAGGAAGTAAGGTTTAGATTAGGGTTCAGTGGAACAGATCAGTCCCATGTGACACAGGATGCAGGAACTATTATAGGAGATGACTGAATAAAATATACCACTATGTATACTATTAATCAATTCTGAGGGAGCTATTGATTCAGTAAAATGAGCTCTATATTAAACCCAAGGTAAAGGATACATTAATTTTGAAAAGAGGCTTAGATAAGAAAGGCTGATCTCCAGAGTTTGACCTAGAGGAGAGGTCAAAATTACACAGGAAAACAAGGAAACAGCGTTTCCAACTGCTTGTCACAAATGTAACAAAATCATACATAAGGGAAAAACTGGGAAAGGGTTATCTCATACTCTTGTAACCCTTCTGCCAGGTGGAGCCGGCAGCAACCAGGGCTGGGTTCAATATCTAAGGATTCCTTTTCAACAATACAACACAGAACCAGCTTGAACCCCCGCCCCAGTAACCTGGGGAAATTACACACCACTCTGGGTGCCTTTGAGAAGCAATACTTCCCCACTCACAAGCACAATGTCTGAGTGTAGAAAAGAATCATTTAATGAAAGGAGGGAAGTCACCCAACATTAATTAGGGAAAATGTCACAAGCCAGATTCATAATCATAAAACTGGGAGCAGGACACCCACCACAGAGTGAGTGGGGCAGAGTCATCTGCCTCATGTTCTTGAGTTTTACAAGTTCTTCTGAAAAGTTCCTTTTCTGTGCCCCTTTCTGCTCCCTCATCATACCCTACTCACAGTGGTTGTCCTTAGTCAGTGAGGACCCAGGCTTCAGATGTGCATCTATGTGAGTTCACCTCCCACATGGGGAAGAAGGCACCTGGCTTGCAATTGCTCTGGCTGGCCACCCCGCCTGCCGCTGTTTCTCTCCACCCTGCATGCCGCGGTTCCTCTCCACTGGCTGTCTCACCAGCCATGGTTCTTCACCACCTCTCCAGCTGCTTGTTGCCTTGCTTACCGCCTCACCAGCCACAGGTTTGCTGGCTGACTGTCAGTCACTTCTGCTGCCACCTGCCTCTCTGCTGTGACCTCTGCAAATCAGTCTCTTAATAATTTTCAGCTCTTTGCAGGCTGGGCAGAAACACTTCCCCATCTCAAGTAATTTCAGCTCTCATTTAAGCACTTTAACATAACAAAGAAGATACTAATGAAGCTTATTTAGCTCTCTCTTTGAACAGTCAGGAGGAACAGGTTAACACCAATGGGGACCCTTAGAAGGAGTCCACATCTCCTGGCTAGAACACCTGTCCCCACCCCTCTTATTTTCACAGGGCTCTGGCATTCGAGCCCCTGGCTTAATGAGGTCCTTTCAGCTGCAGGTGACCTCCTCATTTGGGACAGGTTAAGCACAGTTCTGATCCCCTTTATTCATACAATAATGACAACAACATTGGTAAAAGCATTTCACTACCCCTGAATTCAGGACTAAAGTGATTTGTAATCCAACACCAGCCAAAGTTGATCACTTTGAGCAACACTGCTCTATCTGCTGGATATCTAAGCAGAGCAGGTGTGTTCATGTAAATGAAGTCTGCTCCTGAAGTCTCTTCCCCTCCCAACTAGCTGTCAGGGGAGAATTCCTTCAGACCCTGCTGACATGCCTCCATGTAGTTCAGTTCACTGACAACATGCTTTCTGTAGTATAAATCAGTAAAGCTTCTGAAAGGTATGGGAGCTCCCAATTCAAATCCTTTTTCAGCAGCAGGCAGAGGAGGAAATTGAAGCTGGATGTCCTAGATCTCAGCTGAGCATTCTATTTCTATATGGGCAGCAGCTCCTCCAGTCAGATTTTGAATGGGACCTGATCTGGTAGGTGGCCTTTGAGCATGCCTACCAGATCGGACCATGCCCACAAGATAAGGCAGATAAACACTTATCTTCCCCAGTTCATGGATTGCTCTGGGGCTTGGCTGGGAGATATGTGTCCAGACTCTTAGAATGAGGCAGCTGTTCACACGCTCAGAGACAGAAACTTAGATGCCTATGGAACTTTTACCTGAAAATTTAGGCACTGAGTGAGTTTAGGCACTTACAGAATTTGGTAGAGGATTTAAATCACATTGGAGCCTAAAACTGGGCCATAGGCACCCAAGTACCATTGTGAATCTAGCCCTAAGTAACTTAGAAGTCCAGGTCCCATTGACAGTCAGTGACTTTAATAGCCAGTTTATTCTTCTGAATAAGAAGATTCCTCAATTGATGAATAACATGCATAGAGGTAGATTATTCTCTCATCTCCTGCAGTAGTTCATATATCATATGGGAATCTTGTTCTCCTGGTTAATCAAAATCCCAGATCGATCATAGTCAAAATAAAACGACTATCATTCTTTGAATGTGCTTTGCTGTATTTGTGTTACTTGGGCATTTTTGAAAAGTTTGCCCCAAATCAGAAAACCACCTGGAATGTTTCTAGATTGAAATTTTCATGTGAATCCTTCAGTTGTCACATTTAAAGTTTAAAAAATTAAAAAGGTGAAAGTTACTCCATATTACAAGCTCTGAACATCCAGATATAATTCCTTCCTTCCTCATCTAACAAGTCAAAATGAAGTCAAGGAAATCACAAATAAAGGGAACTCATTTTTCATAAAGAAATGCACTGTATCGTCCAGTTTCTCAATTAACATATTGTATAAAGTGCATCTATCTGTGATATATATTAATATATTTCTTAAAAAGCTTTTTGATTTTGCTCTCTTTTTGTAAGCTCTGCTATTGTCAACTCATTTAGTGGTTTCTGACCAAGGAATTCAGTAAATCAAGTTAGTGTTTTCTAGTTTGGGAAGATTTTCCCTTTTACTTTGAATCTTCTGAGGCTATCACATTTTGCTTTGAATGAATTTTTGTCAGACTGCTGCTGATACTGACATTTAAAAAAACATAGTGACTGCTCTCACATCATGAACTTTCATTTTTCTTAATATAAATAAATTCTATTTTGCTGCAATCCATTTTGCTCTTGTCAGTTACAAAAACAAACAAAACAAAAAACCAACCACCTCAGTGCTTAAGCTTTCATTTAGCTAAATACTTAAGCAAGGGCTGAAATTGCATTCTGGAAAATTCTAATACAATGCCAGTCCTGATTCTAACCCAATTCAGTTTGGAACCAGGCCTGGAATTGTAATACACCTCATTAATAGAACATAAGGGAAATTGTATTATGATAACTTAATAAATTGTCCAGACAAAGCTTGTAGAGTTTACACTTCCCTGTGTTCTTTTAGACGCTCCTAGCCCTTCTTAGATGAACTCTGCTGAGGTGTAAGGATTTCTAAGAGGGTCTAAATGACACCAAGGAACTAGAAGACATATAAGTACATCCTGCATTAGCTTATAAGGTCTTACATCTACTGAGTGAAAAGGGTTATCATTTATGCCACTTTTTGCATAACTTCTGAATTTAGTCTCATGTGTCCCATAAGAATTGATCAGTTTTGTTATGTATTCCAATTCTTCTGAATTCAGGGACATACATAATGTTTATCTTTATAAACATTATGTATGTCTCACCATCCCAGCAACACCCTTGCAAGCGGACCTCCCTGGCTCAGTTGAAAGGGCTGGAGGACCAGATTATATGATCAGAGATCTGGCCTAATAAGTGGAATCTTGTAGCACTCCACTGTTTTGTGCTGAGCTGGCATAGCATACATTTAATTGAAATCATTGATTTCTGAATGTAAGAGAAATGAAAAGTTATTATGTAAAGATAAGAGAGAAAATGGTCAAAATCAGGGCTTTCGATGTTTTAATTAATGAGTTGGAGTTTGTTTTGCTTATTTTTCTCTTTATATCTGGTTGCATGCAAGATTTGCAATGCCTCCAGCAGAGTTCCCTCCTCCTTTTGGAAACTGTACTGTATGTTGCCTAATTTTTCTCCTCCAGCCCAATACCAGAGACATTCACAGTAGATTTATGAGAATGTGAGAGCTGATGGTGCCATTGTTCTACCTCTTCATCTTCCAGCTCCGTGATTATTCTAAAACAGTCTGGAAATTAGTTTCTCACAAGAATGATGGGCCTCCTAAAGACATGACTGCTGTGTAATTAAAAGGAATTAGATTCAACACCACCATCACCAAATTGAAATTTGTTGTGGAAAAGCAGCTCTAGCTGTAATTTAGCTGACTCCTGGCATTCTTCTATATAATGTACTACTTTATATCTTAAACCACTGTTAAGAGGCAGAGGGAATTTTCAGTGGAGTTTACTGAGAACTTAAAAAAAAACTAATAAAGAACTTCAAATACTGTGATAACAGATGGAAATTCATAATCTGAAAACAATTGGAGGTATGAAAATATGTTTAGGATCCACCTACACCAAGGCAGGTGTGGGTGCTAAGTTTTGTCAATGACAAGAAAACCCCAAATCCCTTAGTACTGCGCTCTGTGGTTTTTTCGTTATCATCCACAGCAAAGAATAACATAAAAGGGTTATTGAGCTGACAGGCAAAGATTATTCCATCCTCCACCCCCTTACTTTTGTTCAAAGTGAAGATCAGGAATTAGACTGAAATTTGCTTTTTCATGTTAGAAAAACTCCAGTAATTAAATACATTAGAATGTCAGTATTTCTTTCCCCCCTCCCCCTCCCGCCCCCCAACTATGGAGAAAAAGATGAAATAGGGGAATGTAGAAGTCTGCTGTTGGGAGAGGGGGTTCACCCTTCTCTGGGGCAGCTGGGAGGCTGGCCGCCTCACTACCTGGGGTGACAACAACAGTTCAGGACTCAGGCCCTCAGACAAGGGCTGAGCAACAGCTCAGTCTATTAAGCCCAGGCCCTCGGGCAGGGTGGGTCAACAAACAATAGTGCGGTGCTCAGTCCCTCAGGCAAGGGTTGAGCAAGCAGTTCAGTTTATCAAGCCCAGGCCCTGGATCCGAGCGGGGCAACAAACACTGGTGCAGGGCTCAGACCCTCAGGCAGGGGCTGAGCAAGCAGTTCAGTTTATACAAGGTAAGAGGCCCAGGCTTCTGGGCCTGAGCGTTGGGGCAAGGGGGAGGCTGCCACCCGTGAGTGGGGTGGCAGGAGGGACGCAGGCTCGTCCACTCCTCTGCGTCCCAGCCCGGGGCCCTAACAGTGGCAGGCAACCTGCTGCTGTGTCAGTGGGGATCCTGGCCACAACACACTGACATTGGCTCTGGTTCTGCTGCAGCCAAACTAGGGTCAGCTGCCCCTGGGCTACTTCCAGACTGCCCCTAGGGGCTTACTTGGATCCTAGGGTCATCCTCCGCAGGGTCCAGGTGCATGGGTTCGTCCCGGCTGGGGCTGGAGGGTAGGTCCGGCAGCTCCTCCGGGAAGACTGTCTAGGGTAGCTCCGGCGACTCTTCTGGGTAGCGAGCACGGGGAAGCTCTGGCAGCTCCTCTGCGTAGCGAGCCCGGGGAAGTTTGGGCCACTCTGGGCGGCTACCCTGGGTTGCAGGAGTCTCCCAGTCCCGAACTCCCGGAGGGACGTCTGCTCGTTCCGGCCACTGGGCCCTCACTGAGCTCGGAGGGCCCGCCTTTATACTTCCGGGTCAGCGCTTGACCCTTTGGGGGGCGGGCTCCCAGCTCTTTAGCTCCCCCCAGTCCGGCCTCCGGCTGGGCTCGTCGTCCTCCAGGGCAGCTGGGAGCCAGGCCACCTCATTACACACACCCCTACTCAAGTCTGGCTCCCGTGTGGCGGGGCCAGATCCTTCCATGCCTCCCACGTAGGAAAGAAAGTCCGCATTAGCATGGTCCTTCCCGGCCCTGTGGTGAACCGTGAAGGCATAGGGCTGTAATGCCAGGTACCACCACTGTAGCCTCATATTATGGTCTTTCATTCGGGCCAGCCATTGTAGTGCGGCATGATCAGTAACGAGCATGAATGGGACTCCAAGGAGATAATACCGCAATGTATCACAGGCCCACTTTACGGCGAAGGCCTCCTTTTCCACTACCGCGTAGTTCTTATCCCGGGGGAACAGCTTCCTGCTGATCTAGATGACCGGATGTTCTTCTCCGTCGACCTCTTGGGAGAGGACAGCCTCGAGTCACACTTCCGAGGCGTCTATCTGGAGGATGAACGCCCGGTCAAAATCAGGGCTATATAGAACCCGTTTGCGGCAGATGCTTGCCTTGAGTGTCCGGAATGCATTGTCGCACTCTCAGGTCCATCTTACTTGCCACAGGCTGTCCTTGGTCAACAAACCAGTCAAGGGGGCTGCAATAGCCGCAAATTGGGGAATGAACCGCCGATAGTAGCCGGCCAATCCCAGGAACTGGTGTACCTGGCATTTTGTGGCCGGCGGAGGGTAGGTTGCAATGGCCTGAACCTTTCCCACGAGGGGTTTTACTTGTCCATTCCCGATGGTATAACCCTGGAAGGTCATCTCTTGCCAACCAATACAGCACTTCTTTGGGTTGATGGTCAACCCGGCTGCCCGCAGGGACCTCAGGACTGTGGCTACCCACTAGAGGTGGTTCTCCCATTGATGACTATAAATAACCACATCATCAAGGTGGGCGGCCGTGTAGTCCCGATGGGGCTAGAGGAGGAGGTCCATCAGCCGCTGAAACGTGGCCGGGGTCCCACGGAGGCCAAAGGGCATCCGGTAAACTGATACAGACCCATAGGGGTGGCAAAAGCAGTCTTCTCCCTGGAGGCCGGCTAGAGGGGGATCTGCCAATATCCCTTGCTCAGATCAAGGGTGGTGATGTAACGGGCCTCTCCCAACTGGCCGAGTAGCACATCTACTCCACGCATCTGGTATGTGTCGAACTTCGAGATGGCATTGACATGTCTGAAATCGATACAGAATCGTCGGCTGCCATCCAGCTTCTGTACCAACACTACTGGGCTGCGCCATCCGCTTTGTGCCGGCTCGATGACTCCCAAGTCCAGCATGGCCCAGACTTCCTCCTCGATGACCTGTCATACGTGATACGGCAAGGGCCTGGTCGCGCCTTGAATCACCACGCCAGGCTCGGTCTGAATGGTGTGATGGACGAGGGTGGTGTAACCTGGTTGGGTTGTGAAGGTGCGAGGGAATGCCTGTAGGAGACACCGGGTCTGTTTAAGTTATTCCGCTGTCAGCGTCTCTCCAATCTGGGGTCCTTCAGGGTCCTCCGAACATGTTACCTTGGGGCCCAGCTCAGGTTCTGGCGGGTACGGGTTAATTAACAGCCCTTTTCGCTCCCGCCACGGTTTGAGAAGGTTCACATGGTAGCGTTGCCTTTTTTTGTGCCGGTCAGGCTTGTGGATCTCATATGTGACAGGCCCGATCTTTCAGACCACCTCATAAGGCCCTTGCCACTGGGCCAGAATCATTGATTCACTGGAGGGGAGGAGAAGCAAAACCCGATCTCCGGGTTGGAAGTCGCGAGTCCGCGCCTTGCGGTTGTAGGTCTGGGCCTGAGCCTCTTGTGTGGCCTTCAAATTCTCACACGCCAGGGCCCCAACCTGTGCAAGGCGCTCCAGAAGCTGGAGTACGTATTTTAAGAGGCCCTGGGCAGGTGACGCGGCTTCCTCCCATGTCTCCTACATTAGGTCCAAGAGGCTCCGTGGGCATCGACCGTACAGTAGTTCGAACGGGGAGAACTTGGTAGATGACTGTGGAACCTTCCGAATCGCCAGGAGCAGAGGTGAAAGTAACTGGTCTGAGCGGCGGAGATCATCTTGAGGGAACTTGCGTAGCATGTTCTTAAGAGTCCGATTAAACTGTTCGACCAACCTGTTGGTCTGGGGATGGTAGACCGATGTGCGTAGCTGCTTGATTCCCAAGACCTCACACACCTGCTGCAACAGCCGAGAAGTAAAGTTGGTGCCCTGGTCCGTAAGGATCTCCCGGGGCAAGCCTACACAGGCAAAGATCTTCACGAGCTCGCCTGCAATGCTGTGGGCCGTGATGTTTCAGAGGGGTATGGCCTCGGGGAACCGGGTAGCATAATCCACTATGACCAGTATATACTGGAACCCTGCAACGCTTTTGGGGAGCGGGCCCACCAGGTCCATGGCCACCTGCTCGAAGGGGGTTTCAATTAAGGGCATGGGGATCAGGGGCGCCTTGAGGGTCTGGGCCGGAGCAGCCAACTAGCAGTCTGGGCAGGACATACAGTAGTTCCTCACCTCCTGGAGTATGCCGGCTAGAAGAAGTGTGTCAAAATCCAGGACAAAGTCTTCTCATGGCCTAGGTGTCCAGCCGCCGGGACGTCGTGGGCTAGTTTCATGACAGCTCGCCGATGGCACTGGGGCATGAGGAGTTGGGTCTGGGACTCCTCTGTACGGGGGTCCCTCTCGACCCGATAAAGGCGTTCCTGTTGCAGTTCAAAGTGTGGCCACTGGGCCGCCCGGTGGGGATCAATGACGGTGCCATCGACAGCGGCCAATTACTCGTACGCCCACTTGAGCGTGGGATCAGCCCTTTGATCGCGGCAAAAGTCAGTCTGAAGCGAGGTCTCCTTAACTGCTTCCGAGGGAGAGTCCTCTGATTCTCTCGTCAGTTCGGTGAGGTCGGTTGGTTCCCCTTCCTCTGCCCCGGTCTCAGGGGAATCTCCTTCCAAGGCTGGTGTGACCTTCAGGTGTTCTCTGGTGTTGCAGCAGAGGACTTCTGCGAACTCTGGCCAGTCCCACCCCAGGATCACTGGGTAGGCAAGGCGCGGGGCTAGACCCACCACCATCGGTCGGGTGACTCCCTCTACTGTTAGCTGGACCCGAGTACTGGGGTATGGCTGGATGTCCCGTGGATACATTGCAGCCGAATCATCCCCAAGCAGGTGTCGGCCTGGGGGGCCTAAGTTTTGGCGGACCAGCGTCTGGCCGCAGCCTGAATCAATGAGGGCCACTGCGATCTTGGCAGCTTGGGGACGTCGGGCGTGGGCTTCCCCAGAGCAGACCTGGCCAAAGTTGCACTCCATTGCTGGGCAGTCCCGTTGTAGATGGCGGTATTCCCCGCAGGAAAAACAGGGCCCAAGGTCTGCTGTCCCGGCTAGGGACGTGTTCCTGCGGCTCCCTGGGGAGGGTTCCGGGTGGCCTCCTGCGCCACTGGAGAAGGGGCTGGAGCTTGTCGCCCTGCGGCCTCCGCAGGTCGGGGTTGTGGCTCAGGACCCCGGTAGGAAACTCGAGAGTCAGCCGGGACGGGAGCCCCCCTCCTCTCGGGGTTGGGGCGCCCCACCCTGGGGGTGGCTACTCAAATAGTCAGACCCACCGGTGTCTCAGCAGCCAGAAAGTTCTCCATCAGGGTGATGGCAGCAACTAGCATCGTAGGCCGAAGGCAGAGGACCCAGGCCTTTCCTCGCGGCGGGAGTATGTGGATAAATTGTTCCAATACGATCTGTTCAGTGAGCTCCTCCGGCGTTCGGCGTCTGGGCTGCAACCACCGCTTGCACGCTTCTCTTAGTTCCTGGGCCACCATCCGGGGCCGGGCCCTGGTGGGGTAGGCCAGGCGCCGAAACAGCTGCCGGAAAGTCTCCGGACTCACGTCTAGGGCATCTAAAATTGCCGCCTGTACTCGGTTGTAGTCCTGGGCCGCCTCGGCGGACAGGCCTCAATAGACCATCTGAGCGGTCCCCGTCAGGTACGGGGCCAGGAGGGAAGCCCACTGGTCCTGGGCCCACCCTGCAACGACCGCTACCCACTCAAACATTACGAGGAAGGCTTCTGGATCATTGCTGGGGCTCATCTTCGTTAGCTGGATAGGCGGGTTTAGCCGCGGGGTCCCCTCTGGGCCTCCCGGCTGGGGTTCTACGGGTTGGGACAGCGCCGTCGCGAACTGTTGTAAGCATTGCCGCTGGAGGTCCTGATGCTGAGTGGTCAAATCCTGAACCAGCTGGTGCTGCTGGGCTCCTAGCTGTTCAACCAGCTGTTGTTGTTGCTGGAGCTGGGCGGCCCGCTGCTCCTGCTGCTGCTGCAACTGGGCCGCCTGCCGTCGCTCCTGGCTCTCTGTCAAGAAGGCGAAGAGCTGGGACAGATCCATGTCTGGGGGGAGGGTTCTCTCCCCCCAACCCTTTTCTCACAGGGGTCAAGGGCTCGTGCCCACATTCTGGGCAGAAGATCCACACTTCTGGTACCACGTGTAGAAGTCCGCTGTTGGGAGAGGGGGTTCACCCCTCTCTGGGATGGATGGGAGCCCAGCCACCTCACTACCTGGGGTGGTGCTGGGGTGACAACAACAGTTCAGGACTCAGTCCCTCAGGCAAGGGTTGAGCAAGCAGTTCAGTTTATCAAGCCCAGGCCCTGGACCAAGGCGGGGCAACAAACAGTGGTGCAGGGCTCAGACCCTCAGGCAGGGGCTGAGCAAGCAGTTCAGTTTATACAAGATAAGGGGCCCAGGCTTCTAGGCCTGAGCGTTGGGGCAAGGGGGAGGCTGCCACCCGTGAGTGGGGTGGCAGGAGGGACGCAGGCCCGCCCACTCCTCTGCCTCCCAGCCCAGGGCCCTAACAGTGGCAGGCAACCTGCTGCTGTGTCAGTGGGGATCCTGGCCGCAACACACAGACATTGGCTCTGGTTCTGCTGCAGCCAGACTAGGGTTGGCTGCACACGGGCTACTTCCAGGTGCATGGGTTCGTCTCGGCTGGGGCTGGAGGGTAGGTCCTGCAACTCCTCTGGGAAGTCTGTCCAGGGTAGCTCCAGTGACTCTTCTGGGTAGTGAGCATGGGGAAGCTCCAGCAGCTCCTCTGGGTAGCGAGCATGGGGGAACTCCGGCAGCTCTTCTGGGTAGTGAGCACAGGGGAGCTCCGGCAGCTCCTCTGGGTAGTGAGCCTGGGGAAGTTTGGGCCACTCTGGGCGGCTACCCTGGGTTGCAGGAGTCTCCCAGTCCCAAGCTCTCAGAGGGATGTCTGCTCGCTCCGGCTGCTGGGCCCTCACTGAGCTCGGAGGGCCCGCCTTTATACTGCCGGATGGGCGCTTGACCCTTTGCAGGGCGGGCTCCGAGCTCTTTAGCTCCGCCCAGTCCAGCCTCCGGCTGGGTTCGTTGTCCCCCGGGGCAGCTGGGAGCCAGGCCACCTTATTACAGGGAAAAATAATCTTTTTCCCTGTTACAAACTAACAGGCAAAAATTTACCCTAGCCATTTAAAGAAACTTCATAAAGTTTCAAAGATTAAATAGTTTGGAGACTATATATTGTTAAATTGCTTCTTCCTTTAAAATCAAAAGTGTAGTAACCTTTCGGGCTCATTGACATTATCATGGGATGTCATTGAAACTAATAGCCTAACTCCATTTGAAAAAGGATCAGACATTTAAAAATATCCAGAATTACTGTAGTAAATACTGTATTAAAAATAAACAAGAACTTAGGGCAGGTTATCCCACAGCTCCCTACTTATGGGCTTCTTGCATCTTCCACAAGCTGGTATTATTGGTTATTATCAAAGACAGGATACTGATGTAGATGGATCAGTGATTTTGTCCAGTATACAGTGACTATGTCGTATGATCCTATCCTATGTGCTGCAATCAAGGGGAAAGCTCTGAACACCTCATAGGAGGAAGCAGCAGCACCATGTAGGATCAGGTGCAAAGCTCTCTCCAGTTATGGAATTCTGATCCCCCAAAAGTCTCATCATCTCAATGTGTTTTCCAGCAGATGTGCATTTATATAGGTAAAACCTCTGGAGCTTTGTCACTGTGGCAGAAATCAAAGCAAACAGCAGTATAAGAGTGAGAGGGTAAGAAATTTGCATTCAGTTTTATACAAGTAAATGGACAAAACTAAAACTCAAATTTATATTGAGTGAATACATGATTTTTAAGACATTGGTCTTTGTGACACATGGCTAGAAAGGGTTAAACATCCTGAAAAATAAATAACCGTCAAAAGCCATGTGGGGAGATAATATTTGTGTTTTTATGTATTTATGTATGTATGAGTAGGGTTGACAATGTAATGAACAGTCCCTGTCTCTGCTGTATTCTGATAATTCAGTGGTCAAAAGGACATCTTATCATTTAAATTAATTGTAAACACAGGATATCTCGGTATTCATCTCTCTTTAAAATGTATTGTGAATAGTGGAGGAACAAGCAAATGTCCTTTGTTAATTTGTATAGCTAAGTACCGGTGATGGGCCTCCTTCAAAGTCATCCTAATTACCTTTTTTTCCCTGAGGAACTCCAGCTTGTCAAAAGGCATGAAATTGTATAAAAGATCTTTGGGTCCTGATTCTGTCATCTCATCTCTGCTTAAGCTTCATCAGGGGAAGTTTGAGTCGCAAGGCTGAGGTCCCAGTTATGCTGGAACGCTCTGAATATGATATTTGGACACTGGACTATAATCTATTAATTGAATTCTAAAGGAACTCTTTGCAACTACAAAGCTCACCACTTCTGCTATGAAACTGAACCTCAATGGACTGAATTCATGTCTGTTTCTATATTGATCTTTTAACTATATTCTCTTTTGTTTTGTAATAAATTTTAATTTAGTTAATAAGAATTGGCTGTAGCGTGGATTTGGGTAAGTTCTGAAACATTCATTAACCTGGGAGGTAATGTGTCTGATCCTTTGTGATTGGTAGAACCTTTATTTTTTATGTGATGAAATAAGATTTACAGAAATTTTCATCATATTTGATGTGTGTACCTGGATGGAGGTCTGAGCCTGGATCATTTTAAGGGAACTATGTTGTTTGCACTTCTGAGTAACCAGTGAGGCAATGGTCCCCAACCTTTTTCATCTGGCGAGCTCCATACGACGAGCCACGGAGGACCGTGGCAGCAGACGAGCATCTGCTGAAATGCCGCCGACAAGCAGCATCAATAGGCGTCGCCGCCAACAAGCAGTGTCATCCAGAGGCGGCGGCGACGCATCTGGATGATGCTGCTTGTCAGTGTATTTTGGCAGATGCTCATTCGCCAGCCAGTATGTGGGCGCACTTAGACACCCCGGTGGGTGCCATGGTGCCCGCGGTCACCGCTTTGGGGATCCCTGCAGTAAGGTAACAAAGAAGCTGTTTTATGCTGGCTTGGTGAATCTCAGTATTGGAATATCCACCAGCTTTATGGAGATTGTCTGCTCCATTCTTTGCAGTTCACCCTAATTGAGTGATCACAGTTGGCTCCCCATTAGGACCCCGGTCACAGTCTTATTTGGCAAAATTTATGCTATATACTATAAAACATGTAAGTCGATTGATGCTGGATAAAAATGACCATTTGATTTCAATATAATGTGTTCTAAATCAAGCAAAATGACAAGCATTTCAGGATTTTCATGCCCACCAAGTAGTTCATCTTGAAGCATTCTTTTTCTTTCAATAAGTCAGGAAGGCTGGAACATTCTCCAAAGGCCCAATATGTTTGTTTTTATTGCTTTCAGATTTTTTTATAAGCTTTAGGATCTACAGACACATTGCTAGCCTCACTTATGCTGTTGTAATGGCACATTATTTTCTCTGGTGAAGGAAATGCTGACAAATGAATCACTTGCAGTGTGTTTTTGGTCTACCAGCCCTAACAATCTAAATCAAAATGGAAAAGAAGTTTCACCCTGTGTAAAACCAAAGAAAACAATTATTGATAGTAGATATGCTGTTTTTATCCTGAATTCCTCCCACTTATTCCATCAAATCAGTTCTTAAAGGCTTCTCTGCACTCACGTCCACTACTGGCTTTCCCACAGGAATAATGGAAGCTGTTATGTTGTGAATGCTACACAAATACAATTACATTCCCAAATACAATAAGCTCCTCCTTAAGTCTTTTAATTATGAATATAATTTGCAAAGGGTAAGTACAAACAAGAATATTTACCAGTATGATATACTTAGAACATAAACTCATCAGGACAGGGACTGCCTCTTATGTGTTTGTGCAGTGTCTAGTACAATGGGCTTTGATGTTGTTTGAAGCTTTTGGAGGCTACTATAATGATAACAATGATCTTGGAAACACAATCAATTTCTCAAATCAAGGGAAAGTGACAGTGTTATAAACAGATGGTTAAGCGTTAATGTCTCTCTTACCTCTAAAGGGTTAAGAAGCTCAGTGAACCTGGCTGACACCTGACCAGAGGACCAATGGTGGGACAAGACACTTTCAAATCTTGGTGGAGGAAAGTCTTTGTTTGTGCTGTTTGTTTTGTTCATTGTTCGCTCTTGGGACAAAGAGGGACCAGACGTGCAACCAGACTCTCCAAATCTTTCTGAATCAGTCTTTCATGTTTCAAAATTGTAAGTATAGCCAGACAAGGCGGATTAGTCTTGTTTGTTTTCTTTCAACTTGTGAATGCTTTTTCTTTTGCTGGAAGGATTTTTACCTCTGTTTGCTGTAACTTTCAATCTAAGGCTGGCAGGGGGGGGTCCCTCTAGTCTATATGAATCTGAATACCCTGTAAAGCATTTTCCATCCTGATTTTACAGAGATAAATTTTACCTTTTCTTTCTTTAATTAAAAGCTTTCTTTTTAAGAACCTGATTGATGTTTCCTTGTTTTGGAATCCAAGGGATTGAGTCCAAATTCACCAGGGATTGGTGGGGGGGAAAGGAAGTGGGAAGGGTTAATTCCTCGTTTGTTTAAGATCCAAGAAGTTTGGATCGGTGTGAAGCTTCCCAAGGCAATCCAGGGAGGGGAAAGTCTGGGGCGGGGAAGGAGGAGGGATGGTTTATTTCTCCTTTTTTAAGACTCAAGGGGTTTGGGTCTTGGGTTCCCCAGGGAAGGTTTTGGGGGAACAGAAGTGTGTCAAACACTATATTTTTGGCTGGTGGCAGCGTACCAAATTTAAGCTAGTAATTAAGCTTAAAAGTGATCATGCAGGTCCCCACTTTTTGGACTCTAAAGTTCGAAGTGGGGGAAAAAACCTTGACATGGTGAGCATCATTGGGATTTCTAGGACCCAAAAGCCAGTAGGATTTGTTTTCTCTCCTCTCTAGCTGCTTGGAAAGCAGCCTGAGGGCAGAGGTGTTAAGTTTTTAACAAGGGTCTTTGTTAGGAGGAGGCTTCAAGCTCGGAGCAAACAGACAGCAAAGAGGCATTCACAAGCTGAATTGTTTTCTTTCTTTCTATCTTTTGGGTATAGCTAGTTAGGAAATCTCTGTTAACCAAGCAGCCTGAGCTGCAGAGGGGTGCGGGCAGCACAAGAAAATAGAAAAATGAGTGCCAAGAAACCAACTAAACAGGAGCTGACAAGGCTGGAAGCAGAGGAGAAAGCCAAAGCAGCTGACCACAGGAGGGAGATGGAGAGGAGAGAAAGAGAAGAGAAAGCCATAGAGGCTGCCCACAGGAGAGCTATGGAGATGAAACAAAAAGACATAGAAATAAAAGAAAAAGAAATGGAAGAGAGGGAAAGAGAGAGAAAGCATGACCTGGACTTAGCACAGGCTAGGCCGGATGTACCAGCCAACTCTAACAACTCTTCTCCAGGTATTGTTCCCCATCCCAGGAAATTCCCCACCTACAAGGCAGATGATGACACTGAGGCCTTCTTAGAAAATTTTGAAAGGGCCTGCCTTGGGTACAACATCTCTACAGACCAGTAAATGATAGAGCTGAGGCCACAGCTCAGTGGACCCTCAGCTGAGGTGGCTGCTGAAATGCCTAGGGAAAACATGAACGATTAAAAACTTTTTCAAACCAAGGCCAGAATCAGAATGGGGCTAACACCTGAGCATGCCTGTCGGCGGTTCAGATCCCTAAGGTGGAAACCAGATGTGTCATTTACCCGACACGCCTACCACATTGGGAAGAATTGGGAGGCCTGGATATCAAGAACAATTGCTAAAAATCTGGAAGAGCTGTCCTTCCTAATGCAAATGGAGCAGTTCTTGGAGGGGGTTCCTGAGGAAATAGAAAGGTACATCCTAGATGGAAAACCCGAAACTGTAAAAGAGGCGGGGGAGATTGGAGCCAAATGGGTGGAAGTGGCAGAAAAGAAGAAAGCTACTAGCAAGGGGAGCGAATATCACAGGGGGCAAACAGAAAATAAACCTATCACCGAGGGCAACCCAAGACCCCACCTACACCCTATTATCCCACCTCACCAGTCTCCAGCAACCCACCTCGGCCCAGTGACCAGTCAGCTGGGCGGTGCTTTAAATGTAAGGAACTGGGACATATAATGGCCAACTGCCCCAAGAACCCCAACCGACTACAGTTCATTACACCACCATCACACTAAAGATCCTCAGGCCCAGATGCCTCTCAAATACCCTCGGAGTGAAGGGAAACCTTGAGAGTGGGCGGAAAGAAGGTTATCGCGTGGAGAAACACGGGGGCACAAGTGTCAGCTATCCACCAATCCTTTGTGGACCCCAAATTCATCAACCCAAAGGCCCAAGTGACAATTTACGCATTCATGTCAAAATCTGTAAACTTGCCTACAGCTGAACTGCCTGTCCAGTACAAGGGCTGGTCAGGAATGTGGACTTTTGCAGTCTATGACAATTATCCCATCCCCATGCTACTGGGGGAAGAGTTGGCCAACCAGGTGAAGCGGGCCAAGAGGGTGGGAATGGTTACACGCAGCCAAGCCAGGCAAGCTTCCAGACCCATCCCTGTTCCTGAGTCGTCCACAAGGGCCCCGTCTGTGTTACCAGAGACCAGGACAGAGGTGGTGGACCCGGATCCCCTGCTAATGACTGAAACAGCCACAGTGCATCCAGTCCCAGAACCAGAACCGGAAAAGCAACCACCACCAGAACCATTGCCAGCACTGACGCCAGCGCTTGCAAACCCATCTACCACTCCAACGCCAGAGGGCACCAGCGAGCCTGAACTGGCAGAAGCAGCAGACAACCCTACCCAAGAGGCTCAGCCAGAGTCTGAAATATCTCATAGTGCACCAGTGGAGAGTTGTTCGCCATCAATGAAAACAACCCCATCACCTACATTGCTTCCAGAGGGACCAAGCCCAAGTCCACAGTCTAAGGAGGAACTGGTGTCTCCAGCCTCAAGAGAACAGTTCCAGACTGAGCAGGAAGCAGATGACAGCCTTCAGAAAGCTTGGGCAGCTGCATGGAGCACCCCACCACTTCTCAGCTCTTCTAACCGATCCCCGTTTGTTGTAGAACAAGGACTTTTATACAAGGAGACTCTTTCTGGTGGACACCAGGAAGACTGGCATCCTCAAAAACAGTTGGTAGTTCCTACTAAGTACCGGAGAAAACTCTTAAGCTTAGCCCATGATCATCCCAGTGGCCATTCTGAGGTGAACAGAATCGAAGACAGGTTGGGGAAGTCCTTCCACTGGGAGGGGATGGGCAAGGACGTTACTAATTATGTCCGGTCTTGTGAGGTGTGCCAAAAAGAGTGGGAAAGCCCCAACACCAGGTCAAAGCCCTTCTCCAGCCACTCCCCACAATTGAGGTCCCATTTCAGCAAGTAGCTGTGGATATTCTGGGTCCTTTCCCAAAAAAGACCCCCAGAGGAAAGCAGTACATACTGACTTTCGTGGACTTTGCTACCCGATGGCCAGAAGCAGTAGCTCTAAGCAACACCAGGGCTAAAACTGCGCGCCAGGCCTTAACAGACATTTTTGCTAGGGTAGGTTGGCCCTCCGACATCCTTACAGATTCAGGAACTAATTTCCTGGCAGGGACTGTCATGGTATAATCCCCACTCTGAACCTTAGCGTCCAAAAGATGGGGTACCAGCATGAATTCCTCTAAGCTCAATTACCAGCTTAGAACCTGTAGCGCTGCCACCAACCAGGAATTCCAGTGCCTGGTACACTCTGGTCCCCCCAAAACCTTGCCTGGGGACCTCCAAGACCCAGACCCTCTGGATCTTAACACAAGGAAAGTAAACCCTTTCCCTCACCGTTGCCTCTCCCAGGCTTCCCCTCCCTGGGTTACCCTGGAAGATCACTGTGTGATTCAACTCCTTGAATCACAAAACACAGAGGACAATTCACCTTCCTCCCTCCTTCTCTTTCCCCCTCCCAGACTCTTCCTGAGAGAAAGTAATCCTGGCACAGAGAGAAATCAGCCTCTCTCTCCCTCTTCCCTCCTTTCTCCCCACCAATTCCCTGGTGAATCCAGACCCAGTCCCCTGGGGTCTCACCAGAATAAAAAACTATTAGGTTCTTAAACAAGAAAAACTTTTAGTTAAAGAAAGAAAAAACAGTAAAAATTATCTTTGTAAATTTAAAATGGAATAGGTACAGGGTCTTTTAGCTATAGACACTGGGAATACTCTCCCAGCCTAAGTATACAAGTACAAATTAGAATCTTTTCAGCAAAATACCAATATAAACTCCTTTCAGCCAAATACACATTTGAACTTCTTCCAACCAAATGCACATTTGCAAATAAAGAAAACAAACATAAGCCTAACTCGCTTTATCTACCTGGTACTCATTATTCTGAATCTATAAGAGCCTGTATCGGAGAGATTGGAGAGAAACCTGGTTGCATGTCTGGTCCCTCTGAGCCCCCAGAGTGAACAACAACCAAACACTAACAGCACAGCACAAAAACTTCCCTTCCTCAAGATTTGAAAGTATCCTGTCCTCTGTTTGGTCCTCTGGTCAGGTGACAGCCAGGCTTACTGAACTTGTTAACCCTTTACAGTCAAAGAGATATAAAGTACTTCTGTGCTATTAACTCTTACTTATCTGTTTATGACAGGGACCATGAAAGATCTGTGGGAAGCTCATGGGGTGAGTCACTTGGTTGCCACCCCTTACCACCATCAAACCAATGGCCTGGTGGAGAGGTTTAATGGAACTTTGGGGGCCATGATAAGTAAATTCATAAATGAACACTCCAATGATTGGGACCTAGTGTTACAGCAGTTGCTTTTTGCCTGCAGGGCTGTACCACATCCCAGTTTAGGGTTTTCACCATTTGAACTTGTGTATGGCCACGAGGTTAAGGGGCCATTACAGTTGGTGAAGCAGCAATGGGAGGGGTTTACGTCTTCTCCAGGAACTAACATTCTAGACTTTGTAAGCAACCTACAAAGCACCCTCCGACACTCTTTAGCCCTTGCTAAAGAAAACCTAAAGGATGCTCAGGGAGAGCAAAAGGCCTGGTATGATAAACATACCAGAGAGCGTTCCTTCAAAGCAGGAGACCAGGTTATGGTCTTGAAGGCGCAGCAGGCCCATAAGATGGAAGCGTCATGGGAAGGGCCATTCACGATCCAAGAGTGCCTGGGAGCTGTTAACTATCTCATAGCATTCCCCACCTCCACCCTGAAGCCTAAAGTGTACCATGTTAATTCTCTTAAGCCCTTTTATTCCAGAGACTTAAAAGTTTGTCAGTTTACAGCCCAGAGAGAAGATGACGCTGAGTGGCCTGAAGGTGTCTACTACGAAGGAAAGAGTGACGGTGGCGTGGAAGAGGTAACCCTCTCCACAACCTTGGAACGTCTGCAGCGGCAACAGATCAAGAAGCTGTGCACTAGCTTTGCCCCATTGTTCTCAGCCACCCAAGGACGGACTGAACGGGCATACCACTCCATTGACACAGGTAATGCTCACCCAATTAGAACCCCAACCTACCAGGTTTCTCCTCATGCCCAAGCTGCTATGGAACAGGAAATCCAAAACATGCTACAGATGGGTATAATCCACTCCTCTACCAGTGCATGGGCATCTCCAGTGGTTCTAGTACCTAAACCAGATGGGGAAATACGCTTTTGCGTGGACTACCGTAAGCTAAATGCTGTAACTCATCCCGACAACTATCCAATGCCACGCACCAAAGAGCTATTGGAGAAATTGGGACATGCCCAGTTCATCTCTACAATAGACTTAACCAAGGGGTACTGGCAAGTACCGCTAGATGAACCCGCCAAAAAAAGGTCAGCCTTCATCACCCATGCAGGGGTGTATGAATTTAATGTGCTTCCTTTTGGGCTGCGAAATGCACCTGCCACCTTCCAAAGACTTGTAGATGGTCTACTAGCAGGATTGGGAGAATATGCAGTTGCCTACCTCGATGATGTGGCCATTTTTTCTGATTCATGGGCAGAATACCTAGAACACCTGGAAAAAGTCTTTGAGCGCATCAGGCAGCCAGGACTAACTGTTAAGGCTAAAAAGTGTCAAATAGGCCAAAACAGAGTGACTTACCTTGGACACCAGGTGGGTCAAGGAACAATAAACCCCCTACAGGCCAAGGTGGATGCTATCCAAAAATGGCCTGTCCCAAAGTCAAAAAAACAGGTCCAATCCTTCTTAGGCTTGGCCAGGTATTACAGGCGATTTGTACCACACTACAGCCAAATCGCTGCCCCACTAACAGACCTGACCAAAAAGACCCTGCCGAATGCAGTTAAGTGGACTAATGAGTGTCAGAAGGCCTTTACCCAGCTTCAGGTGACACTCATGTCTGACCCTGTGCTAAGGGCCCCTGACTTTGACAAACCATTCCTAGTAACCCCAGATGCATTTGAGCATGGTGTAGGAGCAGTTTTAATGCAGGAAGGACCGGATCAAAACTTCCATCCTGTCGTGTTTTTCAGCAAGAAACTGTCTGAGAGGGAAAGCCACTGGTCAATCAGTAAAAAAGAATGCTACGCCATTGTGTATGCCCTGGAAAAGCTACGCCCATACGTTTGGGGATGGCGGTTCCAGCACAAACCGACCATGCTGCACTAAAGTGGCTTCATACTGCCAAGGGAAGCAACAAAAAACTGCTTCGATGGAGTTTAGCTCTCCAAGATTTTGATTTTGAAATTCAACACATTTCAGGAGCTTCTAACAAAGTAGCTGATGCACTCTCCTGTGAAAGTTTCCCAGAATCCACTGGTTAAAATTGGTCCTTCAAATGTAGAAAGTCTTGTAGTTTACATAATTAGTAGTATATGTAAAGGTGCATGTGTTTTATTAATCTGTTTATTGTAAAGTTCTATGAAGAAATCACCGCCAATGTGGTTCCACACTATCTGAGATTTGGGGGGCGTGTCATAATCAGATGGTAAAGGGTTAATGTCTCTTTTACCTCTAAAGGGTTAAGAAGCTCAGTGAAGCTGGCTGACACCTGACCAGAGAACCAATGGGGGGACAAGATACTTTCAGATCTTGGTGGAGGAAAGCCTTTGTTTGTGCTGTTTGTTTTGTTCGTTGTTCGTTCTTGGGACAAAGCGGGACCAGATGTACAACCAGACTCTCCAAATCTTTCTGAATCAGTCTTTCATGTTTCAAAATTGTAAGTATAGCCTGGGAAGGCGGGATTAGTCTTATGTTTGTTTTCTTTCAACTTGTGAATGCTTTTTCTTTTGCTGTAGGATTTTTACCTGTTTGCTGTAACTTTCAATCTAAGGCTGGCGGGGTAGGGGCGGAGGTCCCTCTAGTCTATATGAATCTGAATACGCTGTAAAGCATTTTCCATCCTGATTTTATAGAGATAAATTTTACCTTTTCTTTCTTTAATTAAAAGCTTTCTTTTTAAGAACCTGATTGATTTTTCCTTGTTTTAGAATCTAAGGGATTGAGTCTAAACTCACCAGGGATTGGTGGGGGGAAAAGGAAGGGGGAAGGGTTAATTCCTCATTTGTTTAAGATCCAAGGAGTTTGGATCGGTGTGAAGCTTCCCAAGGCAACCCAGGGAAGGGAAAGTCTGCGGGGAGGGAAAAGCTGGGGGGATGGTTTACTTCTCCTTGTTTTAAGACTCAAGAGGTTTGGGGTCTTGGGTTCCCCAGGGAAGGTTTTTGGGGAACAGAAGTGTGCCAAACACAATATTTTTGGCTGATGGCAGCGAACCATATTTAAGCTAGTAATTAAGTTTAAAAGTGATCACGCAGGTCCCCACTTTTTGGACGCTAAATTTCAAAGTGGGGGAAAAAACCTTGACAGATAGTGACAACATTACAACTTCCCCGCAATATGATAAATAGCAAGTTTAGGCCTACCAACCTTGACTGTGCCCTTTCACTATCACAAATTTGGCTTTTAATAAAAAATAGGTGTAGTGAAATCAACCATTTTTAAAACAAAACTCTGTTCTGCAAAATGCATCAGAGATGTGGAAAATATAGAAAATTTGGACACTATCATTTCATATTATGCCATCACTTCCTGTGTCTCCCTGAAATAACATATTTTGTTTTCCAAGGCTTCCTGTTAACTGGACCAGTGGGATAGATTATGTGAAAAATCTGTGAATCATTTCCCCACTGTTTTCACAAGCTATTGCTAAATGCTCATGTCATGGTACAATTCCCCACTCTGAACCTTAGCGTCCAAAAGATGGGGTACCAGCATGAATTCCTCTAAGCTCAATTACCAGCTTAGAACCTGTAGCGCTGCCATCAACCAGGAATTCCAGTGCCTGGTACACTCTGGTCCCCACAAAACCTTCCCTGGGGACCCCCAAGACCCAGACCCTCTGGATCTTAACACAAGGAAAGTAAACCCTTTCCTTCACCGTTGCCTCTCCCAGGCTTCCCCTCCCTGGGTTACCCTGGAAGATCACTGTGTGATTCAAACTCCTTGAATCACAAAACACAGAGGACAATTCACCTTCCTCCCTCCTACTCTTTCCCCCTCCCAGACTCTTCCTGAGAGAAAGTAATCTTGGCACAGAGAGAAATCAGCCTCTCTCTCCCTCTTCCCTCCTTTCTCCCCACCAATTCCCTGGTGAATCCAGACCCAGTCCCCTGTGGTCTCACCAGAATAAAAAAACAATCAGGTTCTTAAACAAGAAAAGCTTTTAATTAAAGAAAGAAAAAACAGTAAAAATTATCTTTGTAAATTTTAAAAAATGGAATAGGTACAGGGGCTTTCAGCTGTAGACACTGGGAACACCCTCCCAGCCTAAGTATACAAGTACAAATTAAAATCTTTTCAGCAAAGTACCAATTTGAACTCCTTTCAGCCAAATACACATTTGAACTTCTTCCAACCAAATACACATTTGCAAAATAAGAAAACAACCATAAGCCTAACTCGCTTTATCTACCTATTACTCACTAGTCTGAACTTATAAGAGCCTGTATTGGAGAGATTGGAGAGAAACCTGGTTGCACGTCTGATCCCTCTGAGCCCTCAGAGTGAACAACAACCAAAAACTAACAGCACACACAGAAACTTCCCTCCCTCAAGATTTGAAAGTATCCTGTCCTCTGATTGGTCCTCTGGTCAGGTGACAGCCAGGCTTACTGAACTTGTTAACCCTTTACAGTCAGAGATATAAAGTACTTCTGTGCTATTAACTTTTCTTATCTGTTTATGACAGCTCAGTCTTGCAATATTTCAAACAGAAAGTCTCTTCCCTTATTTTCATTGGAGACAATAGGAGTGGAGAGAGAAAGATGGTAAGAAATAGAAAAATATAAACTACACAAAAGAGAATAAGTATGGAAACACCCTGGCATCTTTATTTAAAGGGAAAGTCATATGTTTGTTTTTCATTGGGAAGGAGATTTTGAAAGCTAACAGATGGCAAATTATTCACTTTCTTGTTTTCTGCCTATTCCTTTAAGATGAACTACCAATATTACACTTTATGCAAAGTGAAAACTAGTTTCTGAGAGACTGAAGCAAGGATGGAAATGTTCCTAGTGAAACCACTGGTCATTAATAAAGAAGAGAAAATACTGCTTCAATGTTTGGAGAGTCAAACACTTGGCACATAACTGTGACATCAATAGATACAGTCAGTCAGCTTCTAATGTAATGGAAGCACATTTACCTGATATCAAGCTTACAAATGCAAGCAAAGATGTTTTTATTGATCAAGAAACAGAGACTAACTGTACTTGAGCAAACGTGCTTTTGTATATTCATCTGGTCCATAATTAAGAGCTTATTCAAAGCAGATATTTCATGCAGCATAGCTATTTGTACTGACTAAAGAGCCATTTTCTGTATATTAAATGTTTGGTATCTCACCTTCTTCCAAATATAGTATCAAGCCTTCCCCAGGTGTAAATATCTGCCTCTGAATTTGCCTCTTTTTTTTTAAGTGGTTGAGATAAAAGGTGATGATATTGACAAGTGCTGAACTCTAATATCATTTGACTTTATAAAGAAAAAATTGAGAAATCCAAAGTTAGAGGAGAACATTCTATACTGTACAAATCATCCAGGGGAAGCGTGCAGGGAATAATGTGTAGGAATTAGAATATGCATCTCCCTGCTTCAGCCAATGAGTACCCAAAATGTAACAGTCCCTACTCCTAATAATAAATGGCAAAAATGTAGCATGAGTTACCAGATCTCCTAATTATTTATTATTAAAGCTAACTTGGGCAGCTCACTTAGAAATAATGGTAGTACTTTGTATTTCTAGGGTTTTTTTTTTTCACCCACATGCATCCCAAAGTATGCCAATTATACATAAAAGTAGAGCAGACTGTGAACTGGATTTTTGGTTCATGGGAAAATCCACAATTTCAAATTTGTTTCTGTTCAGAAACAGAATGAAAACAAACAAAATCAAAATTTCCCATGAAATGAAATTCTGAAAACAATCGTTCTGTGTTTGAATTCCAATGTTGACTTTTGAAAGTATTATATAATATGAAATTTAAAAAAATTAAAAGAAAAGGTCATTGTGATGGTGTGTACACCCCACACAAGGCCTGAAGACGTTCAGGTGGCAAGGTGAGCCAGTTAATCACCTAGGCTGCACCTGAAGGAGAAGCCACGGAGCAAGGACTAATTAGAGATGGCCCTCAGCTTAACAGGAACAGGAGAAGCTTGCATAAAGCCCAGCAGCTGAAAGCAGAAGGGGGCTGCAGAGAGAGAGAGAGAAAGGGAGTCACTCTCCGGGAGAGAGAAGATAAGGGAGGAAGTAGCCCAGGGACACACCAGTAAGGTGCAGTCCTTTACTACTTGCTCAGGTTCCCATGAGCTGGAACACAGTGTAGAGCTGGGCCTAGGTTTCCCGACCAGTAACTGGTCAGTGGCATCATTAAGGGGCAATGAAAGGAAAGACAGTCTGGGACCACTGATTCTACGACACTTCAATACCCCAGAAAGAGAGGATTACAGTGACCCGGCCAGAGCGCCAAACCATGAAGTGGGAGTAGTTGAGTCCCGAGAGAGCGAGACTGAGAGAAGGATGGAGTGAGCAACTCCAGAAGGGGTGTTGGACTGGCAGAGCTAATCCCCACATGCAGCCAGAAGGAGGTGCTCCAGCAGTGAATAAAGCATCTCATGGCAGTCACTTTGAAATGGAAAATTAGAAGATTCTTTTCTTACAACAGTTAGAAATGTAGCATTTGAACCTTTTAAAAAATGCTTTATTTTCATTTTTTCTTTCTAAACAAAATTTTGTTGAAACTGACATGTTTCTGCTAAACATTTTGCTTTAGACAAATTGTCATTTTCCAACAGAAAAATATTCCACTGGAAAATTTCAAACCAGCTCCACATAAGTAGTCTTTTTATTTGTCCATTTATTGTAGAGTTGAAGAAAATTGTAATTGTACTGGACCAGCAACACTGCCCAACTGTTCCTAAGAAGATAGGGAAAGAACAATCCCTAGAAAATTTAAAGGGGAGAAATTTTAAGTAGGAAAAAATGATAACTCAACCATGTCATCCTTGATGAATTCCAAACAAACACTTCTCTCTTTGCAGAAAATCCCATGGGATCTTTAATGACTCCAGGTTTTCTGGGCTTGATTTTATTACTTCTGAAATAAGTCACTTTCAGAAATGCCATGCTGAGGCAGTTTAGTGTTTAACTCAGAGAAAGGAGACCTATATTGACACAAACACCATTTCCTTAGGTTTTCAACCACACTGTTTACTTGCCACTTAACATGTGACCACTGATGAGATTCTAATTCAAGGAAGCACACAGATGAATATAAATGTGAGGTGACGTTCAAGTAGACATATATACACTCAGTGGTAAGGTTTTGGAGTGGGAATTGTTTGGTTTTTATGTGTGATAGAAAATATGCTCTTTTTCATGGGTTAATTTAGTCAAGCCAAGTTTAATAAAACTGGTGATGCAGACTCTAATTCTAGTGACAGCAGCTATACAATTAATGAAACTAAACTCTGGTACCAGATTGTGTGGGTGAGATCAAGCAAAGGTATACATTCTTTTATAAGTAGAAGGGTCTGATGTTTTAATTGTGCTATAAAATTGACTATATTGCCATATGCAATTAGATGGTGTTACATGCAGCTGGAGATTCTCACAGTAGCAGGTTGTTGATGAGACCCTCAACTTTGGACCAGCCTCCCACCCTTGGTCAATAAGTGTGTTGTGGAAGTTATTTCTGAACAGGTGGCGAATGACTGATGGGTGCACCTGGGTAGGGTTGGGAAGGGGATGGGTTGGACTGGCAGGGAGAAATGGAGTAATTTGGTGAATGGAATTGAAGATAAATTGGTGCGGTGCATGTTAGTTTGCAGGGGTAGAGGTTAAGACCATGAAGAGTCACAGAGGGATAAATGGGAAAGTTACTGTTTTCATCTATCTTCCACCTTTGATGATAATTGATAGATCTAAGTCCATTTATTGCAGAGGACTTCAGTTAATGAAGTGGAGTAGGTGATGAGATCATTCATGAAAGTTAAGGTTGGAAAAACTGAATTTCCATTTGATTTTTATTTGGATGCAAGTTAGTTTGTTAATGATATTTGTATCTCTAAATGCCATGTTGCACATGGAAGTGATAATGTATGCAGTTAGCTAGCACCAGTTTGAGGCCATTTTTTATAACAAGTATGGCCCTGAATCAACAAAGTTCTTAATCATATGTCTGGTTTCTTTGGCTTCATCTGTATCTTGCTAAGGGAGAAAATAAAAGCTAATATCCCTGCACACTCAAAAAAATCTCATGTATTTCTTTATCTAAAATTAAGAATGGTTTCTTTTCTTTCCTTTTGACAAGGCCAGAGATAAACATTATGCATTTTAAACTATGTGAGGATATTTTAAGATGACTAATCAAATGTATCTAAAATCAGTATACATTTGTCCCCTTTACTATAAATGTATTTTTTATGTGAAAGAAGATGAGGGATGGGACCAAAGTGAGCGATTCTTTGTATTGGCTACATAATGTATGACTGTTGAACTTCACTGTTAAGACAAATGGCTGTATGTTCAACTATATTTTATGTTTTCAAAGAAACATTTGGAAATAATGCCATTGTTTATATTAAAAAAAAGGCACGCAGTTACACCCGGAGAAAAGCTTTAATCTCTAACTAGAAATCTCTGGGTCAAAAGGCATTGCTAAAACCTCATGTGTATTTAATAAAATATCGGAGAGCCTGAACTTGATACAATACATTGATGGCACATGATGAATCTTTATATACCTGATTACACATTATGTTCCTATATACCCTGATGATATCCTCACATATTGACCTATTCTTTACTGAAAGAAGGTCATTTTAATCCTGCAGTTCTTTTAATACTCATATTGTATCTCTGCCACATCATGGTTCATTAGTGTCAAATATGGGCTTGAGCATATTCTCTGTGAGGTCTTTTGTATACTTGATTAACAGATCCTAATAATACTAATGCTATCCTGTGAGAACATAAAAGAAAAGAACAAAGGAACATACAAATACCTCCGAATCTAAAGTGAACACCGAAACTATCTTCATTGCTGTGGCTTGCTGAGGAAAATGGAAGGAATATCATACATTAACTAATTTTTGGGCTTACATCTAAGGATCTCAAAGTTCTTTATATTAATTAATTATGAAGCCTTGTAACATCCCAGGTAGGAACTACTAACTCATTATAAATGGATAAACTGAGGCTAAGTGAAGTGCTCAAGGTCACACACAGAGCTGTTTGAAAAATTTGGGAGGGTGGCAAATCACAATTTCTCCCCACTTTTTTGAAATTCTAACTAAAAAATCATTGCAATTTTTAATTTTAAAAAATTAACCAGCTCTAGTCACACAGTCAGAGGCAGAATTGGGACAGAACATAGGAAATAAAGCATCTTGGTGCCCCACTCTGAACACTATTTCCTCCCTACAATCATGTAGAAAACATGTAGAAAAGGCAGTTGGGAATTTGTCTTTCTGCTCTGGCCTGGACAGCTCAGCAAAGACCAATTTAGTCCCTTGAAAGAAGTGGTTCCACTTCTCCTCTTCCAAGATAATGGCTTGCTGCTTCCAGGAAAACAACTGGGGGAGGAAGGGACCGGGGGTGGGGGGGCAAAGTGACCCAAAACTGATTTGTTTGTCATTTAATAAGGTCTAGAACTTCTTTAGCACATGCCTGTCTCATATGATGTGAGTAGCCTTAAATAACTTCAGTGTGACCACGTGTTCTTAATCTTAGGCACATGCTTACTGAATCACAGCCTAAGAAGATGGTCCACTAAGATTAAATCTGTTTGGTCAAACTGAAGCCATTTAATTCTACTCATGTGATTAGAGTCAGGCATGTGCCAAAATACCTTGCTGAAATTAAGGCATTAGCCAGGAGCCACAGTCCTGTTTTGAGTTATATATATATAACACACACACACACACACACATAGAGCTGTCAAATGATTACAAAGAATCATGAGATAAAAAATAATTGATTACAGTTTTAATCGCACTGTTAAGCAATAATCAAATACTATTTATTTAATTTTTTTGGATGTTTTCTACATTTTCATATATTGACTTCAATTACAACACAGAATATAAAGTGTACAGGACTCAGTTTATAATATTTTTATTACAAATATTTGCACTGTAAAAACCAAAGGAATAGTAGTTTTCAATTTGCCTCATAAAAGTACTGTTGTGTGATCTCTTCATTGTGAAAGTGCAACTTACAAATGTAGAATTTTTTTACATAACTGCACTCAAAAATAAAACAATGTAAAACTTTAGAGCCTACAAATCCACTCAGTCCTACTTCTTGTTCAGCCAATCACTACAAACAAGTTTGTTTACATTTACGGGAGATAATGCTACTCACTTATTCATAATGCCACCTGAAAGTGAGAACTGGCATTCACATGGCACTGTTGTAGCTGGTGTTGCAAGGTATTTACATGCCAGATATGCTAAACATTTGTATGCCCCTTCATACTTCAACCACCATTCCAGAGGACAGGTGTGATGTTGCACTCCATATGATTTTATGAAAATATGCTAATGAGTGTGAATATAATGTAAGCGGAATATGCTTCAAGCAAAAGGTCTCTTGTAAGGTATCATTACAAATTTTATAATCTACCAAGTATGTTCACCCTGTTTGTATGAATGTATCATTCTTGTATTTAAAACTAGAAATATGAAATATAACTCTGACGTCCTATTGTAATTATGGAAAGCATGGGCCATTATTGGTGGTTTAGAATGTAGATGGCTCCCATTAACCAGGATAGTTACTGTAGATGGCTCTGTTTACTTGCAAGTCTTCCTGTGAGTCAGGCTGGGAAGAATGGAGCCTTGGGGGTCTCACAGGACATGTGACCATGTCACCTTGTACTGAAATCCATCTTAAACCTGGGGCTTTTCTATTTAGAAGGAGGATTGGGGACTCAGACAGACAAAATATTCCCACCTTGTGCCAAAGCTATAAATGGGGGTGGAACAAAACAAAGGGGGCTACAGTCATGAGAAATCCCCTTGCTACCACCTGAGCTGGAACAAGACCTGTACCGGGGGAAGGATTGGGCCCAGACTAGAAAGGAGTCTAGTCTGTGAAAGAAGCTTATTGGATTATCTCTGAGGGTGAGATTTACCTGTATTCAGTTTCTTAAATGCATTAGGCTTAGTCTTGTGTGTTTTTGTTTTATTTTGCTTGGTAACTTACTTTGTTCTGTCTGTTATTACTTGACACCACTTAAATCATACTTTTTATGCTTAATAATATCACTTTTGCTTATTAATTGATCCAGAGTAAGTAATTAATACCTAGGGGAGCAAACAGCTGTGCATATCTATCACTGTTATAGAGGGTGGACAATTTGAGTTTACCCTGGATAAGCTTTATACAGAGTAAAATGGATTTATTTAGAGTTTGGATCCAATTAGGAGCTGAGTGTCTGGGTGCTAGAGACAGGAGCACTTCTTAAGCTGTTTTCAGGTAAGTCTGCAGCTTTGGGGTATGTGGTTCAGACCCTGCATCTGTGTTGGAGCAGACTGGCATGTCTGGATCAACAAGACAGGGTTCTGGAGGCCCAAACTGGCAGAGAAAAGAGGCTCAGAGGTAGTCTCAGCATATTAGGTGACAGTCCCAAGGGGGTCTCTGTGACCGAACCCATCACAACATGCTTCCATGCTGATGACAAGTTCTGCTCGATAAAGATCCAATGAAGGGCAGGCTGATGCACATTCATTTTCATCATCTTAGTCAGATGCCAACGTAGAAGGCTGATTTTCTTTTTTGGTGGTTCTGGTTCAGTAGTTTCTGCAGCGGAGTGTTGCTCTTTTAAGACTTCTGACAGCATGTTGCCTACCTAGTCCCTTTCAGATTTTGAAAGGCACTTCAGATTCTTAAATCTTGGGTCAAGTGCTGTAGCTATCTTTAGAAATCTCACTTTGGTACCTTCTTTGCGTTTTGTCAAATCTGCAATGAAAGTGTTCTTAAATCGAAAGTGTGCTGGATTGTCATCCAAAACTGCCATTACACAAAATATATAGCAAAATACAGATAAAACCACAGAGCAAGAGACATACAATTCTCCCCCCAAACTGTTCAGTCAAAAATTTAATTAATGCATTATTTTTGTAATGATCATCATCAGCGTGGAAGCATGTCCTCAGCAATTGGCTGAGTGGACTTGTAGGCTCTCAAGTTTTATATTGGTTTGTATTAAAGTGCAGTTATATAGCAAAAAAAAAAATCTACATTTGTAAATTGAACTTTCATGATAGAAATTGCAGTAAAGTACTTGTATGAGGTGATATTTCTTTTGTTTATGATTTTTACAGTGCAAATATTTGTAATAAAAAAGAATATAAAGTGAATACTATATATTTTGTATTCTGTACTGTAATTGAAGTCAATATATTTGAAAATGTAGAAAAACATCCAAAATATTTATAATAAATTTGGTATTATATAGTTTAACAATGTGATTAAAACTGTGATTAATTGCAAGTTCTTATTTTAATCAAGTAAATTTGTTTTGAGTTAATCACTTGAATTAACTAAGATTACTTGATAGCCCTAATTATTTATTTTTATATATATAATTCTCTTACAATAAACTAGTAGACTTAAAAGCCTTGGTTGTCAGTTACAGTGCATCAGTCACTGAAGAAAGTTTATAGAAAAACTTCTCTTAAGGTTCCCGAGCACCTCCTGAATAGTAGAGCTTTACTGTTGTAAGCAAGTCTTATTTCTCTTTGTCATTCTTGTGTTTTCTGTCACATTCACCTAATCCAAGAACTCCGATGAAGGTTTTATTAAATGTCATGTTTCCTTTTAATGCATTCAAAACTGCACCACGAAATGTTAAAAGAATGTATGTTATTTTGCAGAAATACATCAATCACAGAAATGAGCAGACTGTAGGTCCAGGTCAATACCTTACAGCCCATTAAACAGAGGGAAGGCAAGCAAGTTTGCTTCTATTCAGAATGACAGATGGCAGGAATGAATAATAATAATATATGTCTGTAGTCTTAGCTTGCCAATATTAACATGAAAAATTATCAATCATGAATCCATCAAAGAATGTTAACTTTCTCAGTCTTAATTATTACTGAACTTTGGGAATAGGAAGTTTAATGAAATAGGTTTAATGCTTGAGTTTAATTGAGCATCTTATTGGGCTGTTATACCAAAAAGCTTTCTCCACCATCAATAAGCTCCGGTATTACAGAGAATTTTTTCATACTAGCTCACAAAAGTAATGAAAGATGCAAGGAGGCCTCAAATCAGGTACCTTTGAATCCTGTAACAATCATTTAGTCATGGTCTTTATTTGCAAAATAAGTTAGTGCCAGTTTTAAAAATGGATTTCAGCATAGCTCCATCCTATGGCAAATAGAATATAGAAGCTTTTTGCAGTATTTTAATTCTGAATCACTTTATGGAAATATGTCAAACATCTAGACAAAACAACAGAATCAAAGACACTATTGATCTTGGAGGGGGCCTTGTTCCAACCCATTGACATCAATAGAAAGAGTCCCTTTGCCATCAGTAGCCTTTGGATCAGGCCTTGGTTGATAAAAGATCATTTGGCATTATCAACAGTGGAAGTTTCAGTTGAAGGGTCTGGATCATATCATCTAAGAGTGAAGATTGAAAGGTTTAACAAGGGAACCAGACTGTTCAGTTGAAAATCTCTGTATTATTAAAGCTGGTCCATCTGTTCTGTTGCTCACTTTTGGGAATTTTTTGGACTGTGTTGTACTTATTCTTTGATGCATGCCAAAGAAAAATCTCTAGAACTAAATTGCTAAGATCAGTTGATTCCTGTCTAATTACATTAGCTGATTCCTATAGTAAGTTGAAAATATTTAAAGTTTTCCTTTAAAAAAGTCTGTTGTATAAGAGCTTGTTCTGACTCCAGTCCATCAAGGAAACTGAGAACACCGAACTTTAACCATATGAGTAGTTCTATTAGCTATCATGTCTTACTCTGCGCCCCTACTTTCCATTCTCACCTGTAAGGCAGTAAGCCCAAGGAGAGACCATGTGACCTTAGCACTACTGAAGTCCATCTGATCCTCAGTTGGTATAAGAGAACCTTCAGAGCTTGTTACAAGCTGATGTAAGTTAGAGGACACAGAGATTGCTCTAATTTATGCTTAGAGGCCAAGCTTGTTTAACAGTCCTGGGGAGCAAATGAGTGGTGTACGGTCCACTTTTCCCCTCAAAAATACAGCTTGTTTATCACAAGAACTGGTACCAGAACTCCAAAATGTCTCCCACAGAGATGATATAATGTTAACCCATGGATTAATTTCTTTCACAGTCTATTGTAAAGAATAATTTAAATGAAAAAATGTATGTTTTAGAACATAATTTTTGCTCACAATAGTTTTTAGGCAGTGTGAGCTTTGAGGTTATGATTGTAGTTACTAAGGGTTTGTGTTCTTAAATGTAACATTGCCTTTGCAGATCTGACTAGGACAGTTCTTTGTTCCTATAATAATAATAATAAAAGTTCTCCCTTTCATCAAACCATGTATTGGCAAGGAGTAGTATATTTTTTAAAGTCTGTAACAAGGTAACATTGAAAATACAAGCAATGTCTTTAAAGTATTTTCAAGGTTGAAACCATATTAGAGTAATAGCCATTAGTCTACATGTATGTGCCTTCATATAAGATTCAGAAGCAGAGTATTACATTTGATTACTCAACTAAAACACAGTCATCCATTAACCCCTAGAGAGCTTTCTCTTCACATGCCGAAGGCCATGTCACTTAGTGTGTCTCCATTATTTTCAATGATCTAGGAAAAGCAGTAGGAAATACAGAAACATTATAAGGTCATGCTGTTGCCATTTCAGTAAAAGATATAGGGCCAGATTCATCCCTGCTGTAATACCATTGAAATCAGTAGAGTAGTTGCACAAAGGATGAATGTCATACACTGTACATTCAAGGGCATTCAGGAGTTAACTGTGCATCAATTACATTAGAAAGCTGAAAACAGGGCTATGGAAAAGCTGATGCAATTGGACTGTCACTAAAACAGACCAAATGTTATAGTATTTTGCAACACTAAAATAAATTTAGCATCTAAGAGGCCTATAAAATGGTTCCAGTTCTATAATTTTATTATTACTCTTATCATTGGTTAATATTTACATCATGATACAGCTCAGATGCTCTAGTAAAAATTGGGACCTGCCATAGTGCTAGATGCTGAACAAACACAGATACAGACACTCCTTGCCTTGAAGCACTTAGCACTTTTAAAAAATCATAATTACTCAAGTAACTAGTTACCATAACTACCCTTTGGGTTAGTCATTAAGCATTGGCTGGTTTTTGTTGTGGCGGAATTGGGTTTTGAGAAAGGATCAATTCAGGGAATGTGTTCTATGCACAAGGGGTGGCATGGAAGAAAGAATAAAGATGCTTGTGGGATGAGTTGATGAGCAATTGGCTCAGGCTGGCACTATTGGTGTAGCCAAAGATATAGGGATATGTGATCCAACCATAGATCTACAGAGCAAACAATTAGATTTTAGAGATTGTAAACACCAGACAGAAAATGTCGTTGTGGCCAGAGACCACAATCAGGTGCAGGGCTCCATAGTAGTAGGTGCCTTAGGAAGACATGATCCATATCTTGGACAGCTTTCACAGTATTGCCAACTCTCACACTTTTATCATGACTCAAGCAATTTTGGGGTGTGTTTTTTTTACCTGTCTCATGAAAACATGATGAAAGGCCCTGACTCACAAATTTTCACTTAGGAGATGGTGGCCATTTTGAATATTATTGTCAATGGGGCTGAGACCTGCAAGATGGCCACCATTTTCTAGTCTCTTCATGTGAAAGCAAGGCTGCTCTTAAAGTTGGCTGTCACCTTTAATTGAAGGAAGACCCACAGGCAAAATGGCTGCTACTCTGGTTCAGGGGACTAGGCACTAATCCCACCATATTGTTTTTATCGTTATCAATAATTCATACAAATGATATGGTAAGTAAATATATGTAACGCATTAACCCTAAAAATATAGTTCTGTATATAACTGATTCATCATGCATTAAGTAGGTCAGTGGTTCTCAAACTATTTACCGTCCATCTCTTCTTTTATCAAAAGGAATAAACAGGAGGAGAGAGAGTCAGTCAAGAAAGTAATAGGAAACAGATGGTCATTCCCTTATATTAGGGGTGATGAGAAGTTAATGGAGTCTCCATCTGAGCAGCCAGGGAGAGGCATGCATTTTTGTGAGCATTAAAGGTTGACTTCTCAACCTAAAACTATCACACATATGTATTGTCAGAGGGATAGAGGGGATTTTGAAAGTCATGGCACTAAAAACATGATTTGCTGGGTTTTTTTTTAAATCTCATGATTCAGGGGCAGGGGGATGTCATGATTTTTGGGAATCTGGTTTATTATTTTTGATTTATTGAAGCTAGCAGTACAATCTAAGGGCCTGATCCTACAAACATTTATTGTACCGTGCCTGGGAAAGTACTACGCTAATGTTAGTTAAAATGTTTCTTTCCCCTTTCCTGTACCCCTCTGTGATGGCACAGACTACAGTTTAGTCTTTTCAGGAGTTTGATATATGTACTATATTGAGGTCAATGTCTGACAGAAGGAGAGTGAGACACAATCTCTAAAGGAGAACATTTACTAAAGCAATCAGTGTGTCTATATATGCATGCATAAAGTTCACCTATAACCCTTGAAACAACTGTGAACAGTGTCAATAACGACCCTTGTTTTCAGAAAATACTGTTTTGGGGGGACAGAAGTGGGGCTCCCCAGGTTTTCCACAAGTTCAAATGAAAAATACAATGCATGCACTCATTCACACATTCTCCTAGGGCTCTTTTCTAGAAGGATTTATGCTTCTAAGACCTGGACTACATGTGGGGGGGGTCGATCTAAAATACGCAACTTCAACTATGAGAATAGCGTAGCTGAAGTTGATGTATCTTACCTCTCACCCTGGTGGAGTTCCAGAGTCGACGGCAGAGCATTCGGGGATCGATTGATCGTGTCAGGCGGGTAGTGTGGACATACCCTTAGTCTCTGTGGAATAGTGCTGAAACCCTCTGCAGGATACTATCCCCTTAAATTTGGGAAACAAATGATCATTCCACAGTCTCCTTCAAACACCCCTAGAGTCTTGGCAATGACAGCCTACAATTTGCACAGCCTGCACCGTTCTAGTCTCCTTCTTTTTCAGTGGGGTGAGGGAGCCTGCACTCTAGCTCAGGAACCAATCCATGCAACAAACCTCGATGCCAACTCTGCCCACATATCTACACCAGCGACACCATCACAGGACCTAATCAGATCAGCCACACCATCACCGGTTCATTCACCTGCACGTCCACCAATGTAATATACGCCATCATATGCCAGCAATTCCTCTCTGCTATGTACATCGGCCAAACTGGACAGTCTCTACGGAAAAGGATAAATGGACACAAATCAGACATTAGGAATGGCAATATACAAAAACCTGTAGGAGAGCACTTCAACCTCCCTGGCCACACTATAGCAGACCTTAAGGTGGCCATCCTGCAGCAAAAAAACTTCAGGACCAGACTTCAAAGAGAAACTGCTGAGCTTCAGTTCATCTGCAAATTTGACACCATCAGCTCAAGATTGAACAAAGACTGTGAATGGCTGGCCAATTACAGAACCAGTTTCTTCTCTCTTGGTTTTCACACCTCAACTGCTAGAACAGGGCCTCATCCTCCCTGATTGAACTGACCTCGTTATCTCTAGCTTGCTTGCTAGCATATATATACCTGCCCCTGGAAATTTCCATTACATGCATCTGAGGAAGTGAGTATTCACCCACGAAAGCTCATGCTCCAAAACGTCTGTTAGACTATAAGGTGCCACAGGATTCTTTGCTGCCTGCACTCTAGTACAACCACACTAGCAAAGTCCCTAAAGCACAATCCTTACAGACCTTTTTGGTCCCTCCTCTGCTCCAACACTGAATCCTCCAGTCTGGCTCCTGCTCCTCCTATTTATAAACTCCTCCCCCTGCCCTTGAGTGCCTGTTGGTTCCACTATCACAGAATGATTCTGGATGAGTCCTGCCAGTCTGCTAAACCTACCATGGAAATCACCAGGTAGTATCAAGCAGCGAATGAGCAGGTGTAGTGCCTACCCCACCCAATTTCTGGATGATTCTATTGCATCCAGCAGAATCACCCTGCCCATTTCCAACAAGTCTGCAGGCACACAGAATACCCACAACAAAGTCAAGAAATTATGTATCATCTGCTTTGTTTGCTCTCTTATTTACACCACTAAATGCTGCAGTGTAAGCATGTGAGTTCATATGCACCAGAGTTTGTAAGCAGTCCAGTGCACTTGTACTTATGTAAGTAGTACTTGATAAGTACATATGCATCTGTACTTCTGTAAGCAGTCCAATAATCTCAAAATTATTCACTCACAATTTAATGAAAAATGTCTTTACAAAAACCTAAATTGCATAGAAAATGTTCATTTTTTTCCAGTGGAAATCGACAATGGTTTGAGGCTTTTGGCACTCAGTATTTTTTCACACCTTTTTCTTTCGTTTCCCTCTCTGCCCTCCCTCTCTTTTTTCACTGGCAAAATGAGAAAAGGGGGCAAAAAAGGAAAAGGAAAAATAAGGATGAATGGAATGGCAGGGGAGTTTTAAAAAAGGAAGGAAAAGGGGGGAAATCAGAAAAAAAACTGATAAGAACTTAACATTTTTCATTTTACAGATTTTGAAAGGGTGCCTCAAACTGGAAAATTCTAAATTTTTCGTTAAAAATATCAAACCACCAAACATTTGGTTTTAAGGGGAGTTTTGCCTGAGAAAATACAATGCACTTCACCAAAATACACTTTGGGTCATATTGACAACTAGCCCTACTGAGTGGATTTCCACTGACTTCACCGGAGTTGCATCCTCTTAATATCATCACTATGGAAATGTAAATTAAGATCTTAGAAACATGAAAATCTTAAATGTGACATTATTTGGGGTGGGGGAAAATAAACTCTTGTTAATTCACTTTTGATTAGCTTTGATTAATAAAGAGTTGCAACTGCCTGAGAGGGAGTAAATTCCAATCCTGTCATATAAATGCAGATTTTACCCTTATACCAACTACAGCTTGTTATGATATGCAACGTCTTTATTTTAAAAAAAATAAATGTGCAATTGACTCCTCAGAGTGACAACTCCCCAGTCTGTTTAATGAATGCAAGCCCTCTTTACGGTTATATTAAAAAACGAACACCTGAAGTATAGTTCTGTAGACACATATGCAGACTGAATCAATTATTGCAGGTCTTATCAAATTAATTGTTAAAACCTACTGGGTAGATTCCAGTTTTGGCTACACCAGTTCACTTTGTCGCATGAGCGCTGTGGTTAGGTTCACCTGATAAGCGTAAAGCACTTTGAGATTCTTTGATAAAAGGTGCTATACCAGTGTAAAAATATTACTGCTTACAGCTATGATTTATGCAAGTCTCAACATTTTATGTGGCAAAAGAGCTAGCCATTTCCTCATTTATTTTTATTTTATATTTATTTTATTTTATTGATTTATTTGTATCAATATTAGGTTCAGATTCAAATAAGGTGAGACTCCTCTGTGCAAATCAGGGCAGTTGATTACCCTAGGACATGAAAGCCTATATGCATGCTGTCTTTCCACTCAACCATATAATGCAACACTTTGCTATCTCCATTAAAAGACTTACTTTGTACCACATCATGCATTTCATAATATTCCCATCTAAATGCAGATTTCTGTGTTCCATGTGTACCATCTAGTCAGGTTTTCCATAAAAATACCAGCAGGAGAGTACATTGAAATTCATTTTGCATATTAAAGAAAGCTGTTTGAGATTCCTTCTTTTATTTGTTTTATCAACTCAAGCAATAAGCAAGAAAATTAGAGTTTCAGTAATAATGGAAAAGCCATTTATGATTATATCAGACTTTTTTTTCTGCTTAGACAATTTACAAACTCTTAAGAACCAATAATTTTAGTGTTCCACAGCAAAATAAAATAAGTCCATCTGTATCATTTAACCCAAGTACTGTAGTAATGTACATTACCCAGTGAGTAACACTCATACTGAATGCCTTTCTTCCCAATATTCACAACACATTAAATGTGTCCCCTGGGAATTTGTTTCTCTTGAAAGCATTATTGCAAATGTCATAATATTTTCTGCTTTAGCTCTCTGGCATGTACAGGTAAAAAAAGAAATTAGGTAGAATAGATTAGACAGCAGACCTGTCATTGGGAACACTTCATTCCAATTCTGAAAAGGGAAGACAATCAAAACTCTCATTGTCATGCTGTGTAAATACAGCTAGAGTAGATTTATAAAGTAATACATTCTAGAAGGCTTTTATATGTAAGCATTAATCATAAAATGCAAAAGAGGAAGTATACAGTACAACTTAAAAATGATTATTGGATCCTGAAATATGTATTCTTGTTTACATACATACTGACATTATGATTGAAAAAATAAATAGAAAAGATGTCTGACATTTACATTTTTATTTTCCCAGTTCCCTGAAATCTTGTAAACATAACATGGGAGCCTGAGAAGAAAAAGGAAAATAAGAGATTTCTAGGAAATATGAGGGAATATAGGGTTATCTGAGGACTGTATTCTTACGCAGGAAGGATATTAACTTACATTTATCTAATTTATGTATTTTCATAAAATCCTCACAAAACATTATCACACTGACAATATCTCATCTTCTCAAAGAGAGGATGCAATGCACAGATAAAGTGTGGATGGGCCAGAACAGGTTTTGTAATACACTTGTAATTTTTTTTTCCTTCATGTGTTTCAGTGAAGTGAATACATTACCACAGAACAGTGCAGGCACCACTACCTCAGTAACTGCTGTACAGGCTTGCAAACTTCTGTGCTCATGCTTAATTTCATGTGGGTGAGATTCTGTGCTGTGTCTCTAAGAGGTGGAGCACAGAATTTGCAGCCTAAGAGGAGTGGGGATTATGGTGGCTTTAAGCCCTCCAGTTCTCAGCTGTCCACTGACCAGACTGGCCTGTGGTGTAACTTAGCTCTTAGAGATTGTCCCGTCTTCCTAGGGGCAGCAGCACTACCTAGAATCTCTGCAGTGCTACTGCTGTGGCCTGACCCTAAAATGCCCTTCCCACCTCCGACCCCCTCACTAGGCACTTACACTGCGGCTAGCTTTCCTCAGCCCTGCATCAGAAAATTCTTCCCTGGTCAGATCTGGGTGTTTTAGGGCCCCTTTACACTGTTCTGGCCCTTTGATCCAGCATGTGTGGAAACATCACCCTGTGAATAGTCCCATTAACGTCAAATACAAGTAAGTGCAGGATTGAATCCTAAATTAATTGGCTTTATCAAATTAATTTATCTATTATATTACTGTGTTAAGCAGTTAATAAAATACCCTTAGTATTAAATTGTCCCAACTGTGGAAAGTGTAGATATTGTTAGTGCTTTAAATGGTTCTAGAAAAGAGTACAGGGATCTATGGTAATCTGGGAACAACAGCTTTGATAAGATGGTGCTTAAAGAGCACCCTCAATAATTTGGCCACTTCTCTCTCTCTCTCTCTCTCTCTCTCTCTCACACACACACACACACACACACACACACACACACACACACACACTTTAAGCCCTGGGTAATGCAGGTGGTCACAGCCTTGGTTATGACATCAGCATTCAGCATGAATTATTAATACATACAAATTAATAAAAACAAATATTGTGCACTGATATAGTACTTTCCCTCCAAAGATCTCAGAATTCTTGTACTTTGTGACCCTTAATTAGCCTCATGATATCTCTTTTAGAAAATATCATGGGTCATATTCATCTCTGCACAACTCCACTGACTTCAGTAATGTTGCTCCCAGAGGCGGCTCCAGGCCCCAGCATGCCAAGCGCGTGCTTGGGGTGGCACGCCTGCGGGAGGTCCACCAAAGCTGCGGGACCAGCAGACCCTCTGCAGGCACGCCTGCGGGGGGTCCACTGGAGCCGCAGGACCGGCGACCGGCAGAGCGCCCCCCGCGGCATGCCGCCGTGCTTGGGGTGGCCAAATGTCTAGAGCCAGCCCTGGTTGCTCCTCAGCTCTAGTGTATTATTTTCATGCCCTAAAATTGAGAGTTTCAAAAACATATTTCTGTTTTGAACTCTCCTGTGATTAGAACATAATATGCAGAGTGAAATAGAATTTATGGAATAAGGAATTCATAGGCATCACCTCTTGTCAACTTAAAAAGCAATGTAATTATAAGCTTCATTAAAAATCAGTAAAAAATTTACTGGATTTTTTTAAAAATCACTTACAAGTAAAAAGTATCCTGCTTTTAGTCAGGTGACGAATAGAACAAATAGCACAACTGGGATTGTTTACCAAGTAGACTATGTCACTGGGCTTGTTTACCAAGTAGACTATTGCCATACGATTTGTACAAAACTAAAAAGATAAGAAAATGGAAAGACAGAGGGTGATGGGAATATTCAGCAAGGAGGCTAATCAATCTCTGAATATTTTGGTTGCAACATTAGAGATATTTTTCTATTTAAGAACTAGAGTTAGGGAAAGGATGTCTATGCAATTCGCCCATTAGTGTAACTCTGCAAATCTACTTCTCTCCTATGCTTAACTGGTCAGATCTCATCTCTGCACTACTGGAGAGCATAGTAGAGTCAGCTGGAAAAAATAGCTGAGTAAGCAGTTACTGGTGATATAGATGCCCTATATTCATTAAAACAGAAAACTTGAAGAGAGGAAGGAATGTGACCACCTTAGCTTTAAGGAACTGTTGTTTAAGTACACACTACCGGCAATATTCTAGAAGAGCAGTATAGAGAACTGGTTCCAAACCCTGAGAGGTGCTAAGTAATCGCAAAACTCATTGACATCATACGGGATTGGAATGGTAGCAGGCCCTAGTTATCATATTCCACTTAATAAGATGATGTCATTTGTCACACATTAAGGAATCACTATCTTTAAAGAATGAACACAATTTCCCTCAGGGTAAACATTCTGGGGAAAATTGTGTTCAATGCTTGCATAGCATTCAAGCTGGGGAGAATGCAAAAAGACCCGCACAGTAGTTGGTACACTGCAGTGCCTATACTCTGCTGAACACAGGACCAGTTCCCTGGTAGCATTCCCTTTGACACTACCCATGCCAAAAGAGTCGAGAAAGAAATGGACCCACAATCTCAGAAGTGATTGCATACACATTACTAGGGGCTGGTGCACCAAGAATGGTGAGTCAGCTAGAACTGCTTGGGCAGGATTGTGTCTCAGAAGGTTTCAGGGTTTGTTTGTTTTTTTAATATTTGCTTTTGCTTCAAAGTGACTTTTGGTTTCGAAATTTAACTTAATTCTTACTAAAAATGTTTACAAAAAAAATCAAAACGGAAATGAAATGTTTTAACGTTGTTTCAGCAAAGTGTTTTAATTGACCCAAACTGATTCTTGGTTTTTTCCAGGTGATGATTTGTAAAAAAATTTTGAGATTTCAACTTTTCATCCAAATTTGGATGGGGAAAAAAGTTTGAAATCTTGAAAATTCTTGCAGAACAGGAAAACTATTTCCCACCCAGCATTATTCCACCTTAGTAGATCCTTGGGATTTTTTCTTAATAGCACAATTTGACCCACATTCTCTTTGTAATGCACATGGAAAAAACAAACTTTCTTGCACATTCTTTCTTTTCTAGTTTTCGCAAGTTTTTGGAAATTAATTAAATCTTTGTTGTCAGCCTCATTTTTTCTTTGTTTCTATTGGTTTCTTGCTGAAAGGGAAACAAAAGGATTAAAGTTTGTGATAATTACAATTAATTTGGGAGTAAGGAATAACTTGAGTGTGTGTGTGGTGCGCGTGCGTGCTCTTGTATGTATATGTGAATTATGTAACCTGATTTCAGTTCTGTGCTATCTTCTTTGTAATTCCATTATATTCCATCTTGCACAATTTTTTTTAAAGGATGTCTTGGCATGGCCATAAAGGGTAAGCATGCCCATTTAACTAGGGACATTTTTCATCCGGGGCATTTCATTCCCATAATTATGTGGGTGACCTGGATTAAAAGTCAAGAGGGGATTTTAAATATAATAAAAATGTCCCTAGCAAAATGGCACAGGATGGAATTGTGCAAAAGTTGTGAGCAACAGCATTGGTGATGAAAATTACACCCATCATTTTGCTGTGTAACATAGCTGCTGGTGTTATTTTGAATCAGACCTTTTCAATAATGTTGACTGATTACTAGGCATTACTAGGCAATGAAATTGAAATGGGGAAAAAGTAACATGGGTAAAGGGTTGTTTCTCCAGGCCCTTATTTGATTTGCCTTATCTGACCAAGCATTATGATTACAAAAAGGAAAAAAAATTCTATATCGTATTTTCATGGCATTCTATTACCAGTGTCTTGGATTAGCTTGTATATTCATTGGCGATAAGGATCTGTGCTCCTGTACTATCCTATGGAATAGTGTATTTTGACATAAAATAAGATCCAAAATAAAGAAAAGTTATTTTACCAGTTGAGATTACAATAGGGTTTAATTGATTTTTTTTAAGTGCTTTCACTGCAATCCAGCATCTCAGCTATATTATTATAGGTGGAGCTGATAGCACCACCTATACTTAAGATTTCTTGACATTTCTTGTTTTAAGACCTTGTGTTCAGTTATTTATAATTTCTTCCTGCCTCAGGCAGAATCTTCAGAAAAAAATGGTTCAGACATTACTGAGACAGAGCTTAGGGAAAATCAGTTGTTTCTTCTATATTTAAAAAATTATTGCCACAGTTTCATTGAAAAGCTCTAGCACCTCCATGCTTTGGATCAGAGATGAAATTTGGTGGGGGAGTTGTACTGGTACCAGAGATGTGTCTCTTCTGGTGTTTCGGAGAGTGGAGGAAGGAATAATTTTGGCCGAGTTAGAAACCTTTGAAAATTCTCAGTTCAAACATACTCAGAGATCTGTTAGTTTGACAGCTAAATTCTCATGGGCACAGGCACCAGAGCTGAGAGCATGGAGATTCTTTATCCTGTACTTTCAATATTTCCCATACTGGACCCATGCCAATCATCCTGAGTGGAATGCAGAGGGAACAAAAGGTGGGCCAAGGGTTGGGAGCTGGTAGAAGGAATAGATTGGGACAAGGATCCTGGGGATACAGCCTGACAGCAGGGGAAAGGAGACTGGGCAAGAAGATTTAGTATTGGGATCCAGGCGCTAGGGGAAATGAGAGTGAGGGGAGACTTAAACCATATGAGGAGCCTCATGGAGGTTGGGAATGGAGGGTAGACTGAAATGAGAAGCCCAGAGTGGGAGACTGGGATTAGGAGCTGGGGTAAATGGAAGACTGGGATTTGGATTGGGATCCCAGAAGGGTAGATTGGGACTGTCTAGGCAAGGAGACTCAGGAGGAGATTGGGACTGAGATGAGGAGGCACGAGACAGGTGACAGACTGGAAAGGGGAGACAGTGGCAGGGCAAGAGAAACTCAGTTAGGAGAGGTACAGGGGCAGAAGTGATCATCTTTGGAGGCAATGGTCAGAACTGTCTGTAATCACAAGAGAATATTCCCCTCCAGAATCTGGAATTGAATCCAAGATTCCTGAGTCTCACCATTTCTGTGCTGTTAGCAAATATCTGTGAAACCCACTGGCAAAATGTCTTATTCTCTCTTATGCTGGTCTACTTAAGGGATGACAACCTACTATTGCTATCAGTTACTGCATTAGCTCAGGGGTACAAGTATGTCTTGTGCCTCTATAGCTTCCAACCCTGCTGATGACCCTTTTTGGGTGTCAATTGACTCTACACTATAGGATTTTTAAATGATGGCGTTTGCTTTTTTAAAATCTAGAAAATTATACACACACAATGTTAAAGCATTAGTAAGGTTCCAAAGTCAAGCTCTCAAAAATTTGGGAATACAGAATTAAGGTGGCTTCTGCAACCTTAATCTGCCCCACTTGTGTGTATGCATTATGATACGATATTTCATTACAGGTGAAATCGGGCACAGATTGGGTATTGATATCAGCCTTTTTAGATCCCTTAGAGATCCTAAACTCCTACATTGTGGACTGAATTAACCAGATGGTGGGGTGTATCTTCAACCAATGGAGTCTGTACTGTACCTTCAAATTCCTCAGGGTGCTCTCCTCTTCCAATCCTCATACCTTCTGTCTTGCTCAGATTTATCTTTAACTAGCTGTTCTTCATCCGTGAACTGATCTTGGCTAAGCATTGGGCCTGCTTAGTGACAGTGGTGTCATACATTGTCAAGGATAAGCAGAGCTCTGTTTCATCTGCAAATTATTGGCACTTGAGTCCATGATCCAGTTCACCTAATGGCTGCAAAAGAGATGCAGAATAGGACTGAAGAGAGAGAAAGACATTGTGAGATTCTGCAGGTAAGAGGTCTGGTGGCCGAGGTGCAGTTTCCAATCATTACCCTATGGACACCTACCTCCAGGAAGGACTCAAAACATTTTAATACATATATTATGCAACCCTACCACATTCCTCTGGCAGATCAGCAATTTCTCATGACCACCTGTGTCAGATGCTGCAAAGAGTTCCAGGGGGTTGCGAATTGTCTTGCCACTATTCAACATAACAGCCGTAATTCATCAGTGCCATTAATGTTGTTTCCATCCCACGTCTTGGCCTGCATCCAGATTGTACTGCATCTAGGATATCTGCTGCAACTAGATTCTTTTCTTATCCCTGATTTCTTGTCATTGACACAAGAACACAACAGAAAGTATCAGGGACTTCATGCCCCTCTGCACTTTTAGCTGCTGTCACAGAAACTGGAGGATCGATAACACTGGCTAGGTCCAATTTGGGTTTTCCTTCTTTTCATTAGTTTGAGGCTGAGCTTGATGTCAGAATACTGTATATGTCGCAGTGAAATGAGAGATGGGCCTTCAATGAAATCAGAAAACAGGAAATAATAAGAAAACTTTGAGTGACAAAGCTGCACTGGTAGCTTAGGATGAGTGAAATGAAAAAATGCACCTGACCAATACACAGTAAATAAACTTTGTTTTGTATAGATTCTGTTTTGTACACTATACCTGAATCAGAAAGTTAAAAGTCCAGCTCCAAAGTTAGAACTGAATTCTCTCACAGCTCAGGGATTGTTCAGATCTGGGCTTTTGTTTTTGGCCAACAGCAAGTACAGCTCCAGATTTTGATCCAATTTCCTCAAAGGTTAATGGTGTTCCATCTGGTATTTTGGTTCAAGTCCATCTCACAAAATGCTTACATCTTTTTACTCCCCTTCCCCACCCCATTACAAGTTTTTATTGGATTCTGATGAATAAACTAAGTATACAATCAATCCAAAGATTCAGAGTCAGAAATCCAAGGAAAACAAGAGAGACAAAAGGAAGTGGGGAGGAGGAGAAGATAAGGAAAGACGCATAGGAGAGGTGGACAATAGATGGTGTCTAGTAAATGAAGAGCACATAAAAAGGACATGATTCAGAGGTTTTCAATATATAACAATGGATCACTCATGTCAATGAATAAAGTTCATATGTTTAAAAACTGTTCAAGTAAGTTTTGATGCCTTGGAAAGGCTGGCATACAAAAATCATGAAATGTGCAAGTGCAGTCCTCCATGCCTGAGGATGCTGAGGATTTCCATCTCTACAGTTCTAGCCTGTTAGCCACTAAGGAGGTGCAGAGGAACAATGCACTTGGCAGTCTGTGAGATCCAATGACCTTGGAATTAATCGCTTTGTGCATAGCTGTGGCATGAGTGGGATCATCACTTGGCGGGTGAGCAGGGCCGGCTCCAGGGGTTTTGCTACCCCAAGCAGCCAAAAAAAAAAAAATCCATGATCGCGATCTGTGGCAATTCAGCAGGAGGTCCTTCGCTCCAACCGGGAGTGAGGGACCCTCCACTGAATTGCCAACGAATAGCTGGACATGCTGCCCCTCTCCAGAGTGGCTGCCCCAAGAACCTGCTTGCTAAACTGGTGCCTGGAGCCAGCCCTGAGGGTAAGGAAAATCCTGGAATATGGCCCTACCCAAAAATCCTTTAATCCCAAAGCATCCCACAGTGTGTGCAGTGGTTTCCCTGTTGGAGTCAGACAGCCCAGGAGGTATCTGTGTCCTTTATCCTAGTGCTACATATTATGGTGGCAGGTCAAGGGAGGTGGAAGAGTTCCCTGTTGTACCAGTCTTAGATGGAGGTTATGAGTGGAAACCATAGTTCATATGAGAGTGTAACCGAACCTCTTCGTCCCTTAGGATTTTAAAGGCTCTAGGCTGAATTCTGGAGAATATATACTGAAGCAGTGTATGAATCAGTAGTGAATCAAGTCTCTCTGTTGAACTCAATCCCTTAAGAAAGGCTAACAAAGAGAAAGTCTCTGGGGTTCCCTACTTTAATAAAACCTTGGAAGCTGATTTTGCTGAAGGAAAAGTTTTCAGTCTGAAGAAAGTAAAAAAGATGAAGATGAACCAGTAGCTACAGAACAGAGCTCTTCACCCTATTCGAGGTAGAAAACTGACAGTTGAGGCAGTTATTAGCCCTTTACCTTTTGTACTGAGAAGTTCAATTCACTGAATAATAGGAGAATTTAGTAGATCAGAACTTTATGATTTGAGGTTCTAAATCCAAAACATTGATGGGGGCATTGTGTTAGTATTGCACGAGTGTGTGTATAAATTAACCCACCTCTCTGCACAGTATTGCCATGCAGAGATATGCAACTAGGAAAGCCAACCACAGGCAGTAGTAGTTATAGAAAGATCCAGAAAAAACTTGTTTTCCTGATTTGTTCTCCCTTTTACCATTTGTGACAAAGTTCCTCCTCTGCCTTGGTGGGTCCTGCGCTTATTGGCAATTATGCTCACCTCAGTGATCTTCCCCACAGTCTGGACCAACTCCTCCTGTGTCTGATCAGGAGTTGGGAGCTTTAGGGGGACCCAGGTGTCATAAACAGATAGTTAAGGGTTAATGTCTCTTTTACCTGTAAAGGGTTAACAAACAGGGAACCAAACACCTGACCAGAGGACCAATCTGGAAACAAGATACTTTCAAATCTCGGTGGAGGGAAGCCTTTGTTTATGGTTTTTTGTGTTTTGCTTTGTTCTCTCTGGGTCCTGGAAGGGACTAGATGGGCAGCCAGTTTTCTTGCCAATCTCCCTGCTACAGTCTCTTATAGTGAGTATTTTAGTAAGAAAGGCAGTTATAGTCTTTTGATTGTTTCTGTATTTGCAAATGTGTAATTTGCTGGAAGTATTTTAAATTGTGTTTTGCTGGGGGGAGGCTTCTTTCTAGTGTCTATAAGCTGACAGACCCTGTAACTTTTACCATCTAAAGTACAGAGACAACTTTTACTTTTTTTCCTTTCTTTTTATTAAAAGTTTTGCTTTTTGAGACCTGTTTGATTTTTTTCTCCTAGTTAAGGCTCAAAGGAACTGAGTCTGTACTCACCAGGGAATTGGTGGGGAGAAGGGAGAGAGAGCAGTGGGAGAAGGGAAAGGTGAATTTCCTCTTTGTTTTAGATTCACGGAATTTGAATCTGTATTGCCTCTGGGTGAGGGGAAAAGAGGAGGGAGGGGAAGGTAACATTCCTCTCTGTGTGGTGATTCAAGGAGTTTGAATCACAGTGATCTCCTAGTGTACCCAGGGCGGGAAAGAGCTGGGAGGAAGAAAGGAGGGGGAAGGGAAATGGTTTATTCCCCTTTGTTGTGAGACTCAAGGAATTTGTGTCTTGGGGTCCCCAGGGAAGGTTTTGGGGGGACCAGAGTGTGTCAGGCACTGGAATTCCTGATTGGTGGCAGCTTATCAGTTCTAAGCAGATAATTAAGCTTAGAGGAATTCATGCTGGTACCCCAACTTTTGGACTCTAAGGTTCAGATTGGGGAAAGATACTATGACATGGTGAGCAGCGTTGGGATAAGAATCCAAAAGCCAGTAAGATTATAATTTTTCTTTTTTCTCTGCTAGCTGCTTATAAGCAGAAAAAAAGGGGTTTTTAAAAGCAAGTCTGCAGGTTTTTTTTCTCTCTCTCTCTTCCTTCTGAGTACACTGAAGGCAGAGAGATTAAGGTTTAACAAGGGTCTTTTGTTAAACAAAGCAGGCTTAAGTGGTCAGCAACAGACTCCAGCAAAACACATATGCATATGAAAGAGTTTTCTTTTGTTTTAATTTAAACATGAAAGATTAGGTAGAAGAAGTTAAAAAAGGCACTGTTGCTAGGCAACCCCAAGCAGGCAGCAGAGGAACAGCATTTCAGGCAGTAAACAGAAGAGGGCGCACCAGCACAAGAAAGCAGCAACAATGAGCACCAGTGCAGCAACAAGCAAGCTAAAAATAGCTAAATTAAAAGCAATAAACAAATACAATAAACATAAAAGACGAAAGGAACTAATTCAGACAGAAATGGCCAGGGAAGAGGCTGCCCACCGGAGAGACACGGAGAAGCAACAAAAAGACATGGAAAAGCAGCAAAAACAGCTGGAACTAAAAGAAAAAGAGATGGAGCTCCAGAGGGAAGCCCACCAGCGGGCCATGGACTTAGAACAGGCTAAGCAACAGAACACAGCCAATCCTAACAACACTTCACCAGTTGTTGTTCCACATCCCAAAAAATTTCCCACCTACAAGGCAGGTGATGACACTGAAGCCTTCTTAGAAAATTTTGAAAGGACCTGCCATGGATACAGCATCTCTGAAGACCAGTACATGATAGAGCTGAGGCCACTGCTCAGTGGACCTTTACAGAGGTGGTGGCTAAAATGCCTAAGGAGAACATGAACGATTATAAACTTTTTTAAACCAAGGCCAGATACAAAATGGGGATAACACCTGAGCATGCCCGTTGGCGGTTCAGAGCGCTAAAATGGAAACCAGATGTGTCATTCCCCCGACACGCCTACCACATTGCAAAGAATTATGAGGCTTGGATATCGAACAAAGGTTAACAATATGGATGAGCTGCATCTCCTGATACAAATGGAGCAGTTCTTAGATGGTGTTCCTGAGGAAATAGAGAGGTACATCCTAGATGGGAAACCCAAAATGGTAACCGAGGTCGGGGAGGTTGGAGCCAAATGGATGGAAGTGGCAGAAAAGAAAAAAGCTACTGTCAAGGGGAGCGAATACCCCAGTACACTGACAATAAACCCTATAACCGAGGGCAGCCCAAGACCCCACCTACAACCCAAGGAAAACCCCAGACTACCTATTCTTCCACCTCACCAGTCTCTAGTAACCCACCTCGGCCCAGTGACCAGTCAGCTGGACGATGCTTTAAATGTAATGAACTGCGACACATAAAGGCCAACTGCCCAAAGAACCCCAACCGAGTGCAGTTCATTACACCACCATCACACCAAAGATCCCCAGACCCAGAAGCCTCTCAAATACCCTTGGAGCGAAGGGAAACCTTGAGAGTGGGCGGAAAGAAGGTTACCACGTGGAGAGACACGGGGGCACAAGTGTCAGCTATCCACCAATCCTTTGTGGATCCAAATTCATCAACCCAAAGGCCCAAGTGACAAATTTACCCCTTCATGTCACAAGCTGTAGTCTTGCCTACAGCTAAACTACCTGTCCAGTACAAAGCCTGGTCAGGAATGTGGACTTTTGCAGTCTATGACAATTATCCCATCCCCATGCTGCTGGGGGAAGACTTGGCCAACCAGGTGAAGCGGGCCAAGAGAGTGAGAATGATTACACGCAGCCAAACCAGGCAAGCTTCCAGACCCATTCCTGTTCCTGAGCCGTCCACAGAGGCCCCGTCTGTGTTAGCAGAGACTCAGACAGAGGTAGTGGACCCGAATCCCCTACCAACGACTGAAGCAGCCACAGTGCCTCCAATCCCAGACCAGGAACTGGAAAAGCAGCCAGCACCAGAACCGTTGCCAGCACTAACATCAGCGCTTGCAAACCCATCTTCAACCCCAACGCCAGAGGGCGCCAGTGAGCCTGAACTGGCAGAAGCAGCAGACAACCACGCCCAAGAGGCTCAGCCAGAGCCTGGAATACCACCTGGTGCACCAGCGGAGAGCGGTTCACCAGCAACGAAAACAACCCCATCACCTACATCGCTTCCAGAGGAACCAAGCCCAAGTCCACAGTCTAAGGAAGAACTGGTGTCTCCAGCTTCAAGAGAACAGTTCCAGACTGAGCAGGAACCAGATGACAGCCTTCAGAAAGCTTGGGCGGCGGCACGGAGCACCCCACCGCCTCTCAGCTCTTCTAATCGATCCCAGTTTGTTATAGACCAAGGACTTTTATACAAGGAGACTCTTTCTGGTGGACACCAGGAAGACTGGCATCTGCAAAAACAGTTGGTGGTTCCAACTAAGTACTGGGAAAAGCTCTTAAGCTTAGCCCATGATCATCCCAGTGGCCATGCTGGGGTAAACAGAACAAAAGACAGGTTGGGGAAGTCCTTCCACTGGGAGGGGATGGGCAAGGACGTTGCAAAGTATGTCCGGTCTTGTGAGGTGTGCCAAAGAGTTGGGAAGCCCCAAGACCAGGTCAAGGCCCCTCTCCAGCCACTCCCCATAATTGAGGTGCCATTTCAGCGAGTAGCTGCGGATATTCTGGGTCCTTTCCCAAAAAAGACCCCCAGAGGAAAGCAGTACATACTGACTTTTGTGGACTTTGCTACCCAATGGCCGGAAGCAGTAGCCCTCGCCAACACCAGGGCTAAAGCTGTGTGCCAGGCCCTAACAGACATTTTTGCCAGGGTAGGTTGGCCCTCCGACATCCTTACAGATTCAGGAGCTAATTTCCTGGCAGGAACCATGAAAGAACTGTGGGAAACTCATGGGGTGAATCACTTGGTTGCCACCTCTTACCACCATCAAACCAATGGCCTGGTGGAGAGGTTTAATGGAACTTTGGGGGCCATGATATGTAAATTCGTCAATGAACACTCCAATGATTGGGACCTAGTGTTGCAGCAGTTGCTGTTTGCCTACAGGGCTGTACCACATCCTAGTTTAGGATTTTCACTGTTTGAGCTTGTGTATGGCCACGAGGTTAAAGGGCCATTACAGCTGGTGAAACAGCAATGGGAGGGGTTTACACCTTCTCCAGGAACTAACATTCTAGACTTTGTAAGCAACCTACAAAACACCCTCCGACACTCTTTAGCCCTTGCTAAAGAAATCCTAAAGGATGCTCAGGGAAAGCAAAAGGCCTGGTATGATAAACATACCAGGGAGCGTTCCTTCAAGGTAGGAGACCAGGTTATGGTCTTGAAGGCGCAACAGGCCCACAGGATGGAAGCATCATCGGAAGGGCCATTCACGGTCCAAGAGCACCTGACAGCTGTTAACTACCTCATAGCATTTCCCAGTTCCTCCCTAAAGCCCAGAGTGTACCATGTTAATTCTCTCAAGCCCTGTTATTCCAGAGACTTACAGGTTTGTCAGTTTACAGTCCAGGGAGGAGATGATGCTGAGTGGCCTGAAGGTGTCTACTATGAAGGAAAAAGTGATGGTGGCGTGCAAGAGGTGAACCTCTCCACCACCCTGGAACGTCTTCAGTGGCAACAAATCAAGAAGCTGTGCACTAGCTTCGCCCCATTGTTCTCAGCCATCCCAGAATGGACTGAACGGGCATACCAGTCCATTGACACAGGTAATGCTCACCCAATTAGAACCCTACCCTACCAAGTGTCTCCTCACGCCCAAGCTGCGATAGAACGGGAGATCCAGATGGGTATAATATGCTCATCTACCAGTGCATGGGCATCTCCAGTGGTTCTGGTACCCAAACCAGATGGGTAAATACACTTTTGCATGGACTACCGTAAGCTAAATGCGGTAACTTGTCCAGACAACTATCCAATGCCACACACCGATGAGCTATTGGAGAAGTTGGGACGTGCCCAGTTCATCTCTACAATAGACTTAACCAAGGGGTACTGGCAAGTACCGCTAGACGAACCTGCCAAGGAAAGGTCAGCATTCATCACCCATGTGGGAGTGTATGAATTTAATGTGCTTCCTTTCGGGCTGCGAAATGCACCCACCACCTTCCAAAGGCTGGTAGATGGTCTACTAGCAGGACTGGGAGAATATGCAGTTGCCTACCTCGATGATGTGGCCATTTTTTCTGACTCTCGGCCCGAACACCTACAACACCTGGAAAAAGTCTTTGAGTGCATCACGCAGGCAGGACTAACTGTTAAGGCCAAAAAGTGTCAAATAGGCCAAAACAGAGTGACTTACCTGGAACACCAGGTGGGTCGAGGAACCATAAACCTCCTACAGGCCAAGGTGGAGGCTATCCAAAAGTGGCCTGTCCCAAAGTCCAAGAAACAGGTCTAATCCTTCTTAGGCTTGGCCAGGTATTACACGCGATTTGTACCACACTACAGCCAAATCACTGCCCCACTGACCCACCTGACCAAAAAGACCCAGCCGAATGCAGTCAAGTGGACTAATGCGTGTCAAAAAGCCTTTACCCAACTTAAGGCAACGCTCATGTCTGACCCTGTGCTAAGGGCCCCAGACTTTGACAAACCACTCCTAGTAACCACAGATGCATCTGAGTGTGGTGTAGGAGCAGTTTTAATGCAGGAAGGACCAGATCAAAACTTCCATCCTGTCGTGTTTCTCAGCAAGAAACTCTCTGAGAGGGAAAGCCACTGGTCAATCAGTGAAAAAGAATGCTACGCCATTGTGTATACCCTGGAAAAGCTACACCCATACATTTGGGGACGTCGGTTTCAGCACAAACCGACCATGCTGCGCTAAAGTGGCTTCATACTGCCAAGGGAAACAACAAAAAACTGCTTCGATGGAGTTTAGCTCTCCAAGATTTTGATTTTGAAATTCAACACATTTCAGGAGCTTCTAAAGTAGCTGATGCACTCTCTCGTGAAAGTTTCCCAGAATCCACTGGTTAAAATTGGTCCTTCAAATGTAGAAAGTCTTGTAGTTTACATACTTGGTAGTATATGTAAAGGTGCATGTGTTGTATTAATCTGTTTATTCTAAAGTTCTAGGAAGAAATCACCGCCAGTGAGGTTCCCCACTGTCTGCGATTTGGGTGGCCTGTCATAAACAGATAGTTAGGGGTTAATGTCTCTTTTACCTGTAAAGGGTTAACAAACAGGGAACCAAACACCTGACCAGAGGACCAATCTGGAAACAAGATACTTTCAAATCTCGGTGGAGGGAAGCCTTTGTTTGTGTTTTTTGGGTTTTGCTTTGTTCTCTCTGGGACCTGGAAGGGACTAGATGGGCAGCCAGTTTTCTTGCCAATCTCCCTGCTACAGTCTCTTATAGTGAGTATTTTAGTAAGAAAGGCGGTTATAGTCTTTTGATTGTTTCTGTATTTGCAAATGTGTAGTTTGCTGGAAGTATTTTAAATTGTATTTTGTTGGGGGGAGGCTTCTTTCTAGTGTCTATAAGCTGACAGACCCTGTAACTTTTACTATATAAAGTACAGAGAGGTTCAGATTGGGGAAAGATACTATGACACCAGACCCACCCTCTTCTCCGGATTCCAGCCCAGGGCCCTGTGGATTGCAGCTGTCTGTAGTACCTCTTGTAACAGCTGCATGACAGCTACAACTCCCTGGGCTACTTCCCCATGGCCTCCTCCAAACACCTTCTTTATCCTCACCACAGGACCTTCCTCCTGGTGTCTGATAATGCTTGTACTCCTTAGTTCTCCAGCAGCACAGCCTGTCACTCTCAGCTCCTTGTGCCTCTTGCTCCCAGTTCCTCACACGCACTTCCTCTCCTCTGGCTCCTCCTTGTCTGACTGGAGTGAGCTCCTTTTTAAACCGAGGTGCCCTGATTAGCCTGCCTTGAATGGTTGCAGGTGATCTAATCAGCCTGTCTGCCTTAATTGGTTCTAGCAGGTTCCTGATTACTCTAGTGCAGCCCCTACTCTGGTCACTCAGGGAACAGAAAACTACTCATCCATGACCAGTATATTTGCCCTCTACCAAACTCTTGTACCCCACTGGTCTGGGTCTGTCACACATTGTAATGTATGGAGACCCAAAACAGATTAGAACTGAAAAAGGAGATCTTTTATTCTGGTATAGTTTACTTAGACAACCAATCAGTGTGCATCTTGGAAAACTTCACCCTCCCCTTAGCCCCCAACACATTGATGCATGCTCAGCACAGCATTAAGACTTCTAACAGTAATTAGCTATTTTCATATTGGCCACCAGGTGCTAATAAGCATAACAAAAATACCTACGACATTACACCTCTCTTCTTCAGGCAACCTCTGTCTTCACTTCCTATGGTAGCCAGTAAGGATAAGTGAACCTCAGGCATTCAGATACAACACTGGTGAGCTTTGTATAAATACCTAGCTAGATTAGACAGTCAGAACGATTAGAGGGGTAAAACTTTGTGGAGTTCAAGATTTGACAAACTTTATCAACTATTTCACAAAATGAATTGGAGTTTCAAATTATTTATGTGTCTAGATTTAAACCCTCCCCGACCCACACATAATGATTCAATTAAAACAGTGTGTTTCCATTTAAGAAGGAGCCTGTGGAATGTATTAAGGACAGAAAAGGGTTCTTTCTAGGCTGGCACAAGTGGGTGGTACACATATGACATAAACTGCATACAGTGTAGATATACTGGGTCAGATCCTCACCTGGTGCAAATCAGCTGTATGAGGTCCAGTACTGTGTCTAGTGTTGGATTGTTGTATAATTTAATTCACAAGAGAGTTACAGCTTTAGCAGTGGTGTAAGAAGCTTCCTCACACTTCCCCCTACCACCATATGCCTCAGTCCAGACCTGTACCATTATTAGAATCAACAAACCATACAAGCTTCAGCTTCTCTGCAGAGACCACTAATAAGGACAACAATTGTGATGTGGATCGGCTGTCCACTGGCAACTGGCATTATCCTAGTAACTAATTTCAGGTAGATCACCAAACAGCAGCCATCAGATGGAAAATATTTTCTTCTTTCTGCTACTTAATCTGCTTTTATGCATGAGGGGACAAGGTTGTGCTTCTTTAAAACTCTGATCCAACCTGACATGAGAAGATGTGCTTGTCATGTCACATCAGAGGTCTAAAGAAACTGAGCTTTTTTTCCACATTGTGGAAATAGCAGAGTGGGAGAGAAACAGCCAGGCTGATTCTCCACCATGTTACAACCATTTTATGCCAGTGGAATTCCATTGAAATGGCATAAAACTAGCATAAAATGGTTTGTAACAGGGGAGAGAATCAGGTCCATGAACTGTGAACTGCTGAGTTTCTGTTTGCTCACTATCTAAGTGCCCAAATCTGCTCTCAATTATACTGATGTGAATCTGGAATAACTGCACTGAAGTCAAGGGAGTTATTACTCCAGTATAACTAAATAATAGTTAACTTTATCCAACTCAGAACTCAGATGTAAACTTACAGAAATCTTGACAAATTTATATTATCCCCATCGAGTAATCACACAGTAACATAGTCCAACTGTAGAGCAGAGAAACAGCTTTTTAGAGAAGTTTTCAATAGACAAATTTCATCAGCTTGACAAATTGAGCACTCATTCACAAAAGAAAGGAAGCTGTGCTATTTGCTCCATTTTGGATCACATCATAATAGTGGAGGGATTTAGCAGGAGGAATTAGGGGGGCTCTCTTTGGTTATCTTTTTTTTCTTCTTTTTTATTGGTAAAGCCTGATTAACACAATGCAAAACCAAAGAAAATGTACAACATTTAATATAAAAAAAGTCAGTTTCAGAAAGAAATCAACACAATTACTGTTAATTCATTATTACAATAATTTTTGAGTCCACCAATATTCTGATTAAGGAGAATTTATATAGGGGTTCTTGTTGATATGTGCCTAAGGAAGAAGACACCACAAAAGTATTTTTTGCTTTTTATCACAAACTACTATGTCCTATACTTACTTGAATCATAACTAGAGGAAGGCAAGATAGAAAGCAAGGAAGACAGAAAGACTCATTGCATTTGGTTTAGTAGGAGAGGACATTTTTTAAAAATACAAATATTACTTTCCTGATATGATGATAAAGAAATTGAATGTTAAAATGTGTACAGGAAAATACCCATGAAGTCTAATGAAATTACCTACTTGATTTGATGATGGTGAATTTCCTTGTGCATAGTTCTGAGAGTTGCATTGCAAAATCTCCAAACTGGAAGGGGCATGAGATTAAAAATTGTTTCTTCTGAACAAGCCATGCATCCCAATTGTTAAGATTTAGATTTGTTCTAAAGGATGGATGGGGAAATGTGCTTGTGTTACAGCTACTAAGCCTAAGAATTAGACATTATTTGCATATTCTCCAGTTACCCTGAAGAATGAGGTGCTCTTTCACATCTCTTTTCTACGTGCAGTACATTAATCAGTTTTCAAAATCGGGTTTAGACCCCAGTAATCTATCTTATATACCTTCATGAAAGAAACAGAAGGGTTATATGACTGCTGCTGTATTTATTGATCTAATAAAAAAACTTTTCAGATGGTGAATCATGAGACAGCGAATATGAATTCAAGCATTCTTCATTAGTTTCAGTGTGCCTTATAAAATTGTGTACAACTGGTGATAAAGTTAACTGTTCTGACTTATTGCTTATTAAAATGGGAGTAACCATAGAAATCAGGTTTGCTTAGCTCTAAATATCAAGAAAATAGCAACATTTCAATTACCATTGCCAATCACTGACAATGGTAACTTTGTTTTGTTTGCAACTGTTTTCTCTTGTTTTGATGTTCTCTGTAGCTGCTTAAATAGATTTATTCTAGATAGTAATCCCTATCAGGTTTTTAAACTATGTCTCTACTTGGATGCCCTTCAACTTGACTATTGATTGACTGTATTCCAACACCTTCCACAGCATCTTCTTTGTCTTCAAGATTTATTTCCACACTGAATTTTGGAAAGTGTGAGTACTATTAAATTCTGAGTTTTATGGAGTTCCTATACAGCTTATCCAAAAAGTTATTCCTGGTCTAGAGAACTGAAAACTTGCATATTCGGGTTCTGTATAAACTTGAGGGTCAGATTCTCCTATCCTTACTTCTGCTGAGTAGTGCCTTCCACTATGAGTAACCTCACTGTTGTTAGTGGAACTACTCAGAGACTAAGGTACCACACAAGGTGGTAAGGATGGTCAGCTCTGACCCTGAATGTCTAGGTACTCATATTTTGTCTACATTAGCTTTTAACCTCAAGGAGACATTTATGTAGCCAACAGAATGTGTACTTGGTCTCCTCACTATAACTCTGCCACCCATGAACTAAAATACTTCTATTTAACATTCATGTACTCACATCCCTCCATGTTTTTCATCCATCTGTTTTGTCTTTGGTTTAAGTTCAGCTTGCAAGTTCCTGTGGGACAAGGATCTTATCTTCTCATTCTCTGCCAGTAAAACACTGGTCTTAGACTTTCAGTACTAAATGATGACTGTCCTTAATATTACATGGGCCATGAGTAGTGAACAGGCCATGTTCAGCGTGAGCTTCACCCAAGTAATCAGGAACATTACAAGCATTTTTGTGTTAGCCAACATGGAAAATATTTATTGATTCATCTGTGCCATACTGCACCATGTTTGAGATTATACCACAAATGGCAAAAATATTTTGCAAGACGTTCACTATAAAAATGTTACATATTTTCTATCCTTTGTTATAATGTTATTCTATTTTGACACTGTTGATGAATATTAAATCTGCTACTAGAGAAGGGTCATGTTTTAGCATGCAGGTAACTTTTCTGCTTGTCACACTTCTTTAATATTTGCTTTTTGCACAGCTATTCATAATTGCTTATTATATTATAAAGTTGTTTTCACATATTAATTAAAGTAGTTTTTCCTTTGGATTAGCCAGTCACATTATGCTGTGTGATTGCTTTCCTCTTTGAAACTATTGTGTAAGTTATTTGTATCTTTCAATAACAGAAAAATGAGATAATACGATTTTCCATTTTTTAATTTAAGCAAAATAATGTAAGGTTTTCCCTAAGTATATTTCATTAAATATGCTGTCTTTGCAATAAATTACACCACATAATAGGCTTTCCTGGGCTCAGCATGAACATGTATGGTTTTGAAATGTGTCAAAGTTTGATGCACTGAGAGTGAGTTGTGGGAAAATCTTGTTTGCTGTTCATAGTTCAGACAATGACTTAATGAGGGCAAGTTTGATTTGTTAAACTCTGGATGTAGGATCTGACTTGTCATTTGTGGGTAGAAATTGTAAAACTGGAATTGTAAAATAATTTCTAAGCCTGACCTCAGATGCCAGAACACAGTAACTAAGAGAGCATCTGAACACCCCCACCTAGCCTCAGGTATACTGAAACCATGGTGACCACTAAGTTTTTCTATCCCTTTCACAAGTACTATCTAAAAGTCAATTCTCCTGGGAACAGTGTGATAGTAAAATCTAGTCAGTGTTGTCTTATGTGGTGGAAATGTACTTTTTTAGAAATATCTTCTTCATGGGCAGTACCTATAAGACAGCCTTATGTTTGAAGGTAGAGATAGAAGGAAAAATGCATTTCTACCAGACTGAGAGCAGAATCTGGCCTTTTCCCTTTGTCAACACTTGGAGCACAACCTAGTTGTCTCTTTCTCTACTGTAATGTTAGCTATAACACTTACAGGCATATAACTGTCTTTCTTATAATGGAATACATGACATTTAATAAAGTAAATACATATGCTGTTCAATTGGAATGTGTCTTATAAATGAAGGTTTCACCTTAGATTCTTACCAAAGCACACAAACGTTCATTTGTTGTTGTTTTTTAAGGACTCATAGACTCATAGACTCTAGGACTGGAAGGGACCTCAAGAGGTCATCGAGTCCAGTCCCCTGCCCTCATGGCAGGGCCAAATACTGTCTAGACCATCCCTAATAGACATTTATCTAACCTACTCTTAAATATCTCCAGAGATGGAGATTCCACAACTTCCCTAGGCAATCTATTCCAGTGTTTAACTACCCTGACAGTTGGGAACTTTTTCCTAATGTCCAAACCTAAATCTCCCTTGCTGCACTTTAAGCCCATTGCTTCTTGTTCTATCATTGGAGGCTAAGGTGAACAAGTTTTCTCCCTCCTCCTGATGACACCCTTTTAGATACCTGAAAACTGCTATCATGTCCCTTCTCAGTCTTCTCTTTTCCAAACTAAACAAACCCAATTCCTTCAGCCTTCCTTCGTAGGTCATGTTCTCAAGACCTTTAATCATTCTTGTTGCTCTTCTCTGGACCCTCTCCAATTTCTCCACATCTTTCTTGAAATGTGGTGCCCAGAACTGGACACAATACTCCAGTTGAGGCCTAACCAGCGCAGAGTAAAGCGGAAGAATGACTTCTCATGTCTTGTTTACAACACACTTGTTAATGCATCCCAGAATCATGTTTGCTTTTTTTGCAACAGTATCACACTGTTGACTCATATTATGCCTGTGGTCTACTATGACCCCTAGATCTCTTTCTGACATACTCCTTCCTAGACAGTCTCTTCCCATTCTGTATGTGTGAAACTGATTGTTCCTTCCTATGTGGAACACTTTGCATTTATCTTTATTGAACTTTATCCTGTTTACCTCAGACCATTTCTCCAATTTGTCCAGATCATTTTGAATTTTGACCCTGTCCTCTAAAGCAGTTGCAATCCCTCCCAGTTTGGTATCGTCCGCAAACTTAATAAGCGTACTTTCTATGCCAACATCTAAATCGTTGATGAAGATATTGAACAGAACCGGTCCCAAAACAGACCCCTGCGGAACCCCACTTGTTATACCTTTCCAGCAGGATTGGGAGCCATTAACAACTACTCTCTGAGTACGGTTATCCAGCCAGTTATGCACCCACCTTATAGTAGCCCCATCTAAATTGTACTTTCCTAGTTTATCTATAAGAATATCATGCGAGACCGTATCAAATGCCTTACTAAAGTCTAGGTATATCACATCCACCGCTTCTCCCTTATCCACAAAGCTCGTTATCCTATCAAAGAATGCTATCAGATTAGTTTGACAGGACAAATCAGCCAAAAACTATGATAGCTTATGTTCCAATCCAGCAAAGCACTTCAGTGCATGTCTAACTTTAAGCACATCATCCTATCGATCTTGACCAGGACCAGAAAAGTGAGACCATGGAGCAGTGGTATGTATGACAGAACTAATTTAGTTGAAGTCCATGAAAGGCATTTTTGCCAAGTGTTCCTGCATTTACAAAAGGAGATACACACACAATATGAGAAAAATTGCCTCACCTCCACCAGCTCAGAATTCATTTTTAGAGCAGATTTTTACTCTCTTTATTACAGGAGGGGAGAACGGTGCATTAAACAAGGCCCTGTGCCTTCGTAAAACCACAGTCCATACAGCCACTCTCATGTTAACTCAAACAGCTTTAAATTATCAGATCATGTTTGCCTTCTGAAAGCTGACTCTGAAAAGGGGAAGGATTTACAAGTGCATTCTGTTGCTATTTCTTTGTCCTCTGTCATTAGAAATGAAGTAGTAAATCAAAACCAGTGCATGGATTTCTCTTTTGGCACATTTATCCCTACAGGTCATTACTGTGTGGGGGCAGAAAGTGCTGGTGCACTTGAAAGCTATTTTCAGCCTTCTGTTAGTGGAACCACAAGTTTGGCTCTATGCTTGATTAAAGATTTATCCTTTATGGAATTTCTTCATTTCTCACTATAAACATATAAATGAGATGACAACAAGAAAAAGTCTGACTAGTAAATTAAAAGAAGTAGCTTTCTTTTTTGTTTTAAGAAAGCTATCTAGTTTTCTTCTGTGCTAGCGGGGATCTGTTTTTATATATGGTTTTATTGTTTTGCTTCACACGTCTCAAAATGAAAGGGGCAGCAGCAAATCTCATAAAACTGCAAATACACTTTTCAAAGTAGGAAGCACCAGAATGTAGAAATCACTATAAAAAAAAATAGATTACTGAGCCATCCTAGTGCAGCAAAATGTCTCTGACACTGAACCATGTGGATGCTTCAGAAAAAGATAAAACAAAATAATGCACTTCACCAGTTATACAATGCTGTACATGGGGGAGACAAATTCCTCTCTTACCCTTGTAGCGATCATCTGATTCCCTGAAGCATGACATTTGATTACCTTTATTTTAGCATGGGTAACTACAATAATCCAGTCCTTTTTAAAAATTCAGTTACCGCTTCTGACTCTGGCATCAGGAATACCACAACTGAATCCATACAGTGTGCAAGAGCAGAAATATTTACTTTAATTAATTTTTCATTTACCTGCTATTCATTCCAGTGAGTGACCCTTTGTTCTATGGGATAGCATTAAAGGTAGGGACTGATCAATGGCTTCCAGGGATTTCACCAGTAAGGTCAAGGAGAGAGCAAAAGGTTATTTTTGATGCCGTCCTGCTTAAATTCTGAATCTAATGACCTGTATTGAAAGACTAAAGTACAGAAGAGTTATCATATATATATATAAATGAATCAGCTAAGACCAAGTTTTAACTGTGAGTGCTGCAGTGTTTATCCTATTTACTTTTAATTATATTGTTCTCATCCCCTTCTCTCCTCATCACACCATGCAAAGAATATAAAAGAGCAACAGAAACAATTTCTCAGTTTTGTTTGTAGTGATAGTGTGATAGCCAAGTGCCATATCTGCAGAAAAATAAACGAGCGAGACAAGCCATGGAGTTTTGCCTGTGTGACAAAAGGATTGCATGTGGCTCATACAACAACATAGTAAGTTACTTAAGTATTACAGATTTTGCTCAGTATTCCTGAAAGTTGTGGGGTTGAGAACAGACTCAAAGACAGCATGACAGCAACATGTGAAACATGTTTTCCCTTTTCAATGTCAGATTAAGAGCCAAATGCTGAAAATGAAGTGCACTCGGGAAAATTGTACAGGGTGTATATGCATATTATTAGGGCAGCAGGGTTTATACAATATCTTGACTCTTATTTTATAGATCTTACAGATCGTGCTCGTTCCTTCATATTTATCATCTATATCACTGTCTCATCATCTCTCCTCCATCCTTGTCCATTGCAGCAACTAGAAACGCCATCTTCTGAAGTACAATTACTGCAGGGTATGTCTCTGTTGGTCGACCAAGGTCTCAACTGATAATCTGGCATAGTTTGCCATGATGGATAATCCTAAAGAGCCCTGTGTAAATAATTCATAAGAAATAATGTATTCAAGAAATTTCACCTTTTTTTTCTTTATCTTGTTCCTGAATTGGCCACAAAATTGGGATTTTTCATGAATATATTCATTATTCAGAATTATTTACCAAAAAAATTCCATGAAATTTTCCGTGGCCTGTAACATGTTTGAATGCCTTTCATTGAGAGCGTTTGATATTCAAAGTCTGAGTCATTTAGATTGGACACATGACACATGGCATGTGTTTGTGGCCTGATTAGATAAATCTAAAGCTTATGCTAGATGTAACATCTCTCAGTTAATGTCATCAGCCCACTGCTGCTATAAAGGTTAGTTTCCAAAAAGAAACAGGAAGCTCTGCAGTTCCTTACTGGCATGTAGTATACAGGTCAATGAAGAAAAAAGCATGCCAAAGTGTGTGTGTGTTTTGTTTTTTTTGTTTTTTGTTTTTTAAAGTGATGCTTGACCGTTCATTGAGAAACATATAGCACATACCAGGAAATGCTGCAACCCCTTTCACATTTTTAGAAAGAACTTCCATTTCTTTGGATTCTCTCTCACGTAATGGTTTGAAACAGCTGAATAAGAATATGAAACCCTTGAACGTATTAGTAACTTGACTGCATTACATTTAGAAGTCTTCATTTGTGAAATAATCTCAAATGTTAATGATCAGTGATGAAAATTAGCATGTTGCACTGTGATGTGTATGATCCACCCATTATTTCATGGGTAATACAACAAACAGGGAAGGTTACACATCTACAGGATGACTCTTAGTGTTCAGTTTTGTCTTTCACTTCACTGACATTCATGCAACATGCCACAAAATGCTACTACCTGCATTGTTCTCTTTTGTAGCCTAACCTCTTCCCATATTTATAGGACATATGAGATGGATGAGTGTAATCCATTCATTAGATTATAGACCCTAGGGCTCCCACGGGGTACTTACAAATCCACATGATGTTCCTATCATCCTGTATTTTGCATTTGAATCTCTGATTTATCTCAAAGATGTGTAGAATGGTATGAAGGCAGACAGCTCCCAGTTGAATCACTGTGCATCTGGGGAGATTCATGTGTCTTGTTTATTCCACCATATGTATAGAATAATTTACACACTCTAAAAAATGAGTTCCTAATTCATGATAGGATATGAATAACTGATGCTTAGGGATAAAATGACCCACTTCACACCCTTTTGGGGAGAATCTCAGTGAGCAAACACAGACTTTTGAAGATGTTAGAATGCTTCAGAGCTATATCCTCCCCTGTAAATATCACTCACACCATGAGCTAGTGTTTGGCGATGTGCATAGACTGGATCCTGCAAGCAGGGCCGGCTCCAGGCACCAGCTCAGTAAGCAGGTGGTTGGGGCTTCGAAGGGGAAGGGACGGCACGTCGGGCTTTTCGGCGGCAATTCGGCAGCAGGTCCCTTGGTCCCTCTTGGGGGGAAGGACTTGCCGCCGAATTGCCAGTGAAGAAGAAAGTGGCGCGGTGGAGCTGCCACCGACTGCGGCGGCTTTTTTTTCCCTCCCGCCGCTTGGGGCAGCAAAAACCCTGGAGCCAGCCCTGCCTGCAAGGCACTTCATGGGCTGAATCCTGCAAGGTGTTGAGCACTGTCCACAACAAAGCATCACACTTAACTGTTAGCATATGAGGAGTCTCACTGGTTTCACTGGGACTACCTATGTGAGAAAGAGCTCATCATCCTATTTCACAGCTGAGAACAGGACCAAGACTTACAAGGGCCCATGGAAAAAGTATCCCTCCAGTTGATTCTCTGTGGATAAATACTTTTGGGAGGAGTAATTCCTGTCTCACACTTCTTCATGAAATTGTATTTTCTCCATAAGCCTGACCTCCTATATTATATTATTAATTATTATTATTGTTGTTGCTGTTTTTGTTATTATTGTTGTTATTATTATTTGCATTACTTTAGTGACTAGGAGCTCTAATTATGAACCAAGACTTGACTGTATTAATTTCAATGGGCCTTTGATTGTACTCCATGTAAAGAAAATCCTTCCTGCAAAAAGGGTTAAGAAGACATTGCATGCTAGCATTCTCTATATAAAAGCTAAGATCTGATAAACCCTCCAGAGCTGTACACAGTACTTGAGCTTCTGAAGTCTATCCTTTATGGGATTTCTTCATTTCTCACTATAAACATATAAATGAGATGACAAGAAAAAGTCTGATTAGTAAATTAAAAGTAGTAGTACTTGAGCTTCTTTTGGTAATGCTGTGTTTAGCATTCATGTTAGTCTAGAGACAAAAAGCAAAACCTATCATCTAGAATGGTTTAATTTCCATTAATTCACAGTGCAATGGATACATTCACAATGATGTATTTTGATGCATATTTCAATTGGATGCCAATGTAAAGAGCCCTTTTGTATCACTGTCAAAGACATTACCAGATTATTTTGCCTTTGTGAAATTTGGAAATTAAGAATTAGTTGTTAATTTGTTGCACTGTGAAAAAGGCTTAAGAACTTTCTTATATTGCTGTTTTCATCAGAAAACTATTTTGACCTTAGAAACTGGAATATATGCAAACATTTGCTTTAGGAATGTTTTGTATCCTTGCAATGTGGTGTTGCGGATATTTATGTAAACCACTTTTATGTAATTAAAAACATATAAAAGTAACATAAGGAGAGTTATCTTTACATATGTACTGAGAATGTCTCACCAGTAGATATAAATGGAGATTTCAGAGCTAGCTATCTTAGCTTTATAATAACCCAACAAGCAGAAACAAAAGATTATGTTCTTGCTGTATGCAGATTTTAAAAAAGACCACAAAAAACCTCCAAAACACAACAACAGCATCACTACCAGTGCACTTAAATTGCAAATTGTAACTTTTTAAGAAATGCATAATCAACTGTGTGAAAATTTTATTTCCAACTATAGAAACGGATTATAAAATTTACAGATTGATTACAAATTGAAGACTAAATATTCAGCTGAGGATCAATTAGTGTAGCTCCATTATCTCCTAAATAGCTTTTGGTTCTAACCCCGTGAAGCCAAGTCTCCAAGTAGTCACTTAAGGTGCATGCTCAGATCTCACATTTGCAAATACAAATGAGCATTTGTCCAGGTTGCATGTCTATATGCAGCTCACTTGAGCATAATAATACAAAAGTCTTTAAAATGGGTCCAGGATATAGGTGATGACTAATGAAAATTTGCCTTTCTTTTTATTTCTTGTTTCACAAGTAGCTATTCAGGCTATCATGAGACTAGAGAGCTTACGATGGCTAGCATAGCCGCTCTAAGCTAACGGGAGAGAGGTCCCCCGTCGACTTAATTCATCCACCAAATGGGCGGAGGCAGCTATGTCAGCAAGGGAAGCTTTCCCACTGACATAGTGATGTCCACATCAGCGCTTAGGGTGGTGTAACTTATGTCGCTTATTCACACTCCTGAGAGACATAAGTTACATCGACATAAGTGGTAGTGTAGACATAGCCTCAGTAAGGGACTATTTTGAACAAACACAAGTGCAACTGGGGTAAAAAAAAATATACACATATATCTGCCATGTAATTCTCTAATGGCCATAGAACTGGTTTTGGTTTTATTTTACAGCAAAATGCTGGCAATAAAGCAGTATCAGCTTGCACTGTCCGCACTGTGCTCAATTAATTTACACCATTCTATCTCCATCAATTCAGTAGTAGTATTTTTTTTCTAAATAAAGTCTGAACTTTCCATCTGGTCTGATGTGCCCCGGAAGATATCTGCATAGTCAGCCCTTTGGACTGCTGAGTAGGCTGTCATCTCCAACTTTACTCAAGAGGAACGGAATATTTTAATGCCATAGTGGAAGATATTTGAAGCTTCTGTCAGATGAGGATGGATCTGTCTCTTAGAAGAGGAAAAGGCAGGCTGACCTAACCTCTCAGTTTAGACATAAGCCTTCCAAAGTTGGTTCCTTCCTGGGCCCTCATTTGAGTTGCTAACCTTGAAAATAATGTTAGACTCAGTGAAAAGGCAAACCTCAGAAAGCTTAATAGCTCAGGGAGATTTGGACAGCATGTGTGCCTCCCATGGCTCCGTGCATAGCAAGGAAAGGGGTGATGTCTTTTTTTACATGGACCCAAATTGTTCAGAGACTTAAAGGTTGGAACTAATACAAAAAATTCCTTGCAGAAACCCACAGCAATCATGGACCACTCGAACTACATGCTCCTTAGCTTTGCTCATTTGTACTAGAAGGCTGCAAAACTCTATGACTACACATTGCTTGCACACAATATTATGGAAAACTGCTCAAAGCATAGCCAAAATGCAGGTAAGAGTGTGTAGCAAACCAGCAGCAGAATGAGCATTTGGTGAAGTTAGTTTACTAAGTGCTATTGTGTTAATTCTTGCTATAAAAGCACACAGTAAACTGGATACATCTTAGTAAAAATATCTCTAAATTCAAATTTATCTGGAATTCATTGGTCTAGAAATAAAGACACGTATGTTGCAGGGATAGGCTTTCTAAAGAGCGCTGTGATGCTTCTTATTCCATTTAGTTTAGAAATACCACAAGAACAGCTTCTCTGCTCCTACTTAGCCACTTTGTGGCCCAAAATGAAACCAGGACGTGCAGAGATAAGCAAAAACAAGGGAAGTGAGAGACAAGGGGAGAAGAGAGAAGGAAGGAACCATTCTGAATCTCCAGAATATTCCATTTAGGTCTTATTTTGTCCAAACTGGTTCTCCCATTGCTAGCAGTGACATAGGTCTCTGTAAGGGATCAAATCTGGTTTGTCACAGAAGTGACATTCAGACTGTGGGTGGTGATGATCTCCTGATCTTGCTAATGTGGGAGAAGAGTGATCTAACAAGATCACTCTGTGCTTGAATTACTTCTAGATTGTGATGCAACCATGCAGGCAGCTTTCACTACTTTCAAGTGGCATATTTAAAGCAGCTGTTACCATTTGTACAGTAAAATTAAGCTAACATTTTTGACAGCATTCCGGGAACATGAACATTTCTTCTTTGAAGTTCGCCTGTGAAACATCAGCTATTTATGATTCTTCTTTTGTGCCTTCTCAAATCATACAATCATGGAAATTTTGGGCTCTGATACTGCAGTCCCATCCTCCATTTGTGTGTTTGTATGTGTGTGCACCAACAGACCTCTTGTGAACGTGCAGGTAGTGGAATTTTCACACATAAACCTCAATTGTGAAAAAGGGGTTTGCACATGAAAATTACCTATTTTCTCTGAATATGGCTGTTAGAATCTATTAAGGGTGTGTGCATGGGACTGCAAAAAATTGTAGACTCACTGAAGATCAAGACCTAGATATTGTATAATTGATTCTTACCATATAGTACATCCCTTTCAAGTGTAGGATTGTTCTTTATCATAGTTTTTCTAGTGCTTTCTTACTCTTTCAGCTCAAGTATGGGGTCTGTGGTAAAGCTCTTAGGTTCAATCCCCACTGGAAAGCTTAGTATCTGTAGGTATGTGACTACAGCTTGTTGTATGGCAAAACATCATTGACTTTAGTGCATTCTCCCTGCAATTTGTCTACTAGGTAAGGGATGTGGAGATTAACATAGCAACATTTTGACATTTTGCAAATATGACACTTTGGAAAATCCAATACAGTTTTGTCCCAATAAAGAAACTTCACAAACAAAATACTAAATATACTTTGGCCATAAGACTTGCTTATAGAGTATTTTGATAGCTTGAAACGGACCAGTTTCAAAAGGAAGGGTAAGTGAAATACACCTCTACCCTGATATAACACTGTCCTCAGAGTCAAAAAATCTTACTACACTATAGCTAAAATCACGTTATATTGAACTTGCTTTGATCTGCTGGAGCGTGCAGCCCCCCGCCCCGGAGCACTGCTTTCCCGCGTTATATCCTAATTTGTGTTATATCCGGTCACATATTGGGATAGAGGTGTAGTGTATTTAGCCAATTGCCCAGAATTAAATTACTAGATTAGGGAACATGAGGATGCACTTAGACAGTTGGAAAAGAAACTAGAGGTGATTCATGATTGTTATGTTTAATAGATCATTGACATGTTTTGCTGTTGCCAACTGGGGAAGCAAATAATGGCAGAATCATCCAACATTTTCTTCTTCTTATGTCCTAACAGTAGTCTCAATTATTTTGAATGCACCATGAAAGTTTAGAGATTATACAGACAGAGAGCAGTAGACAGAGAACACCTTTTTATCTAAAACTTTGCAGCAAGCTGTGGAAGTGGAAGTATCTCAGGAATTGCCTTGCCCAAAGGCAGACAAGCCAGAATTCTGTTTGATAATGAAAGAAAGAGAAAGAGGGAAGCTGAGATCTCTGGCAAAACTTTAAGGCATAATTCTTCAAACTCTTCTTGATACTACAGCAGTATCTTTTGATGAGATCTTTTAGCCGCTCAGGGAATTTCAAAGGGGTTTTAAATTTCTTTAGACATAAAGAGGTTGTCACAAATTTCACAGAAAGACTATGGAAACATGAAAACAAACACTCATAGTGCATTTATAAAAGCTCAGACATTCTGAGGATTTTTTTAGACCTAATTTAAACTCAAAACTTAGCTGGTTTGCTGAAATAATACATGCAGTTCACTTCCAGCATATATTGGCATGGGTGGGTTGGTTGGGTTTTTTTGCCATCTTTGTTTCTAACTACTTTGTGATTTTAATTTCCAGTTCTTTCCAAGGTGGGAATAAAAAGGATTTTTTTTTTAATTTTCTTGCAGACACAATGTAAAATGTGTGTTTAATATAAAGACTGTTTTGCTGAGTGATCGGTTCATAAAGGGATTTTTATATTTGGTCATAAGGGGAAATTTGCTCTGTTCTGCATATGCTTTCCTACACATTAAAGCAAAGAACAGAACAAAGATCTTGATTAATATGAACCATTCAAACCAAATACCAAGAATGGAAATCTGGGGCAAGATCCTGAGCTGAAGCTCAGGAGCCCTTGGCATCATTCAGTGGGGAAGGAAGTGAAAAAGGTGGCCTTCAGGCTTCTTTTCTTCCCTAGAGTTTTGGGCTGGTTTTTACTAGCTCAGCTCTCCTGGCACTACATAGAGCAACCTGAAGGACCACTGTAATTTGCAGGGGCTGTATATGGACCTAAGGGACTATTTCAGCAGCCAGAGATCATTGGTCATAAAGACATAGTATTGACAAACCCAAGTATTCAAAATGAATGAGTCAGACCCCAACCCCAAATCATGACATAAAAAAAATGAATTCTTTTTCTATGCATTCTTTTTATATCCTTCTGAGACTTTGGGGTACATTTCATTCATCTTTTAAAGCTTTTCTCTGCAATCGTGTTGGGTAAAAGTTTTTTTTTCTGTGTATTTTTTTTATATGAAAGCTGCAATTCTCACATAATCACCTGCCTGTGCGAGCTGGAGCATTAAGATGACAAATGTCATGAGATGTGATAAAATCTCAGGAGTTGAAAATGATGGAAATGCTTCCTCTTTCCCCCTTTTATTCCATCAATGACCCCTTTGTCAGCTGCAGTTGGTGGGGGATGTGATGATGGAGCCACTTTGGTGGGTCTATTCCCCTCAAGCATCCTCCTATGGAGAAAGTAAGGGCAGCTTTGCAATAATAGAGTGGAAGGAGGCTGCCCTAGATCCACTGGAATGTGGACATAGGGTCAGAACCAGTAGCACAAGCCAAGCTACTGCACACAAACAGTGTTGAAATAAAAGCTAATTATGTTTTTGTTGCTATTCTGACAGTCTGCCAAACTATTACCAAACCAGGAAAGCAGGATGAAATTTTATGCACCTTAGTGAAATTAGCTATGCAAATAATTCTCCCGCATACCATGCACCAAACTGTCAATTACTAAAATCGTCACTTTAGAGATACTGTTATATTTCTTTTAAAATTCAAAAAATTTCTAACAATGAAACCAAATTTTAATTACACTAAGTTTATACAAATTGACTTTTGTTTGCCTGGGACTATTGTATTTAACTATAGGAACAAACATTTGATCTTCAATTGGCAATACAATGGAATATTTACTAACAGTAATGAACAATTCGCCTGCACATTACAGAATCCCTTCTGGTTCTGAAACCAAAATTTAATCCTTTAAACAGTGGTGGTATTATCGGCCACAAACCTCCTGGGGCTTTTAAGTGTCTGATTTAAATTAAAACCTTTATGCCACCCAAATAATTTCAAAACCAATTAAGATTAAAAATCACCTATAATAATTTCATACTTATTATTAAGCCTATAATTTTGCCTATCTCGCTTACTACTTTTGACTTAGCATTAATAACTCCTGATTAAAGGTGAGCAAACAGTCCAGGGTTTGTGGTTGTGAGCTGGTAATAGATTTGGAAAAAGGACAACCTCTTCAGGTGAATAATGGCTAGGAAAGTGAGTAATATACAGTGATTAATTGGTTGGACAAACTTAGCTTATCTTTTCTGTTCACAAGATATCTGCAGGTAGATCACCATTTCCTAAACAATAGTCATTATTTTAACTTATTCAACAGCTATCCTTTTGCATATTTTTGTTGTGTGGTTTGATCTTGACTATTCAAAATTAAGTCTGTGTTTCTTAGCTGTGACTGGTTAGAAAAGTTCCTTCATACTTTTCTTGTTTCCTGATTGGATGACTGCACAAGCATTCCCGGTATGAGTACTTACATGTGTAAATTTATGCCCTGATTCTGCAATGAGCTGTGTGTGGGCAGAAGTGTGCACTCACTGAGTCCCACTGAAGTCCATGGCCTCTGTGCAGATCCAAGCCTGTGTGGTGCTCTTTGAATGATTGGGACCCTCATTTCCAGAAATATCTGTGCCCATAATTCTATAATTTGTTTTCTGCAAATATTTGTGCCCGTAAAACTACATCACTTGTACATTTATGAGAAGTGAACAAAAATAGGGGTCAAGTGAAATTATTTTAAAATGAAAAAATATTCTAGGCCAGCTCCAGTTAAGAGTCTATGCAGTATTCACACTAACTATAACTTGTTTGTGTGTACAGTTAAGGGTTCCTCTTTTAAATGGTCTAACATCACATTCCATTATGTTTAGACTGTCACATCTGCTCATGATATGACATGACATTAAACAAGATGAAGTGAGTAATGCAGCTGATCACTGGTTGTCAACATAGGTCATGTAAATACAACTGAAAATCTTCTCAGCTGACAAAGCAGAACCTTTTATTTTCAAAGGTCCAAATGTCAGAATATGGGTAATTTATCATATTTCTTTCCATAATTTATTTTGGGTCTTAAATGCCATAGGCCAGATTCTTCCCTCACTCTGGCTCATGTATCCCCATTGACTTCTATCACTGCCTACTTGAGGTTGCATGAGTGTAAGTGATGGCAGAATCTGACAATGTGTATTTATTCAAGGAAGCAAACTACCAACATGGTTACTTTTACACACAGCAAACATTAAGAATAGCCAATGAAAACTGCAAATGCCACTTGAGTATGTCACTTGTTTTGCTACAAATATCAGTAAAGGATAAATATATGTGCAAGTGGTTTGTAGACAGTGAATCTGCTATGCATTCCAAGAAACTTTTACCATAGTGACTACAAAAATTCCTGTAAGGATGCAGAGATTAGATCTCATGTCTATACAGCCTAGAGTGGCTAACATTCCCATAGTGTCAGCAGGAGGCCATGCAAAGATGTTCCCTGGGAGCTCTGTAGAGAATAGGTGCTGCAAGGAGTAGGAAGACAGAGTGTCCCAAGGAAGACAGAGTGACAGTACTCTGCATCCCTCTGGTTGGCTAACCACCGTATTTAACCCCAGAGGGTGCTCCAGGAAGTTGTCTGGGCAACAACCCAGACTTCAGATGTGCTGTGACTCCAGATCTCACCTAGTCTCCTGATTTCTGGCATCTAGTTGTATTCTGACTGTAGCCTGGTACTATCCCCAGTCTCTGATTCCAGCCTGAGTCTGAGCCCGACTCTTGCTTATTGAACCTGGCTCTAGCGATTCCTCCGACCCCTCCTCACTGACTACTGTCCCTGACTTGTGGACTCCAGCCCAGATGTGACTGCTGCACCCTTACAATTCCACAGCAAAGAATCACTATTCAAATATATTTTGTTGCCTACCTAACTTTGTGATTTCAATGAAGATTTTCAAGAGGACACTGAAGCAAATGAATTAGGGAACACGCACAAATATTAGGGCAATGCCGAACTCTTAACAAAGAAGATTTCTTATAGAAAACAAACATTTTGAATTGTTTTCTTTCCACATCAGAAAATTAATTCCACCCACCCACTCTAAAAACTTTCTTATTTACACTTCAGCATTTGTGTTCAAAGTTGCATTATCTCAAATGAGAAAAGTTAATAACCTTCTAACTGGAGGCAATCTAGTTCTAGGTTAAACTTAAAACTGCAACCTGAGGGATCTGAGCCTCGAGAAGTCAATTAATGTTCTGCATGGGAGTAGGAAGGAGGAAGGGAGAAAAGAATGTGTGATCTGCTTCAGTCTGACATTAGTTGCAGATAGATCATAATTCAGACTTGACATTTGGGGTTACTGTGTACATTTCCAAGGCTTTTCTTTAATTAGACTAAGTTAAAGAGTGACACACTAAGTAAATCTCTTTATATGCTCCCAGCGAGCCAGAACAACCCATATTTTATATAATGAACTGAAATATAAAAAACAAGAATGAAGGAACTAGGAAAGAGGTTTAGCTGAGATGAGAAACCCTGAACTTTTGTGCAAAATTCCAAGTGAGCTCCAATCAATCTTTATGAGGTTCACAAAAATCTCATTGCAATTTGTCTAGTTTTTTTACTGTTTTCTGCTTCTTCATCTCCAGTTTCAGATGGGAACAAAAGCAGAGGTTATGAAATACCTTGAAAGAGACAGGAATTGGGAGATTTAAAGCCTGGTTGTGCATGCCCAAATTGTTTCTACACTGCATATTTTATATAGAAAACATTTGAACTTTAGGTGCCCAATTACATTACCACAGCAGTCTAAATGGGCCTTAGCCTAAAGGAGAATTTAGCCTTCAGTGTTTATCTAAGCCAGTTGAAGTCAATGGAAGTTCTGCTATTGAGTTGAAAGAGGCCAGGATTTCATACAATTCTCTAAATTCTTTAAAGTTTTCACCATTAATAATTTATATGAGAAAAGTGATGTTCTCACCAATAGCTGGGTTAATTTGGGTTCTTTTGTCAGTTTGCAATGCCTTATCTGCCTTCAGCACAAAATATTTGCATATTGTTCATGTTGCCAGTGATGAACAAGGTAGTAGACAATAGCAAAGCCTTCCCTAGACCACCAAGCAATCTTGTCTCTAAATGAACTCAGAGATCATGTAACTTTATCTTTGTAATAAAATATCTGTACCACGGGCCAGACCATTTGGAATTGAACGTAATAGACCAAAATGAGAGGGAAATGTATTAAATTCTTTGAGGTTTTATCCTCAGGCGCTAACCTCCCCAGATCTGAGTGAAGATAGTGGAGAATTATCTCCTGTTCTGATGATTGTAGCACTGCCTACTCTTCCTAGCAACTTACCTTGATCTACCCTCTCTAACTTGAATTACAGAGAAAAAACATCTTCAGACACCCACCCACCTCTCACCCTATCAATTGCAACATAGACTACAGATTTTTACAAACCAACAGCCACCCATCCCTTTTCTCCCACAGACCATCCTCTAATTTGCCTACCACTTATTAGTCAGAAATACCTGTGCCATCTCTTAACTTCCTATAAAGACCAGAGCCTTTGCCCTTCCTTATCCAAACTACACTGCATGTTCTAGAGTTCACCAAATACTAGATCTTCTCTTTAATGTATGGTGTAGAAACAATTATTCCTGCCTAAAACTCAGTCTGACCCAGCTATTCTCATTATTTGCATTTCTCTAGTTGCCTCCTTTTAAAGGTAAGAAACCCCACTGGCCAGATACTGACTGACAAAGTTTTAGGGTAACTGTATTTTTAAACTCTCTTCCATGATCCATTCCAGGAATGCTCTTCAGGTTTCACCTCTGTCTGGACAGGGACCCATATCCCACTCCCTTCTGACTGGGGGTTTTAGGCTGCAGCCCACTGTGGTTCACTGAGATATTTCCATCAAGCCAGTCTAGCTAATGGCCAGCAACTGAGGAGTTCTTTTCTCTTAAAGGACTATGACCAGTGTATTACCAGCAGTTACAAGTTACCACCCCACTTTTTCTCAGCGGAGTACATTCTTTTAAAGACCAACACATACCCAGAAAACATAAAAAATCCTTCAATTAAATGTTCTACATGCATACTAAATGTTCCAGAGATTGCCCATCAGTCCTGGTAAGCCAAAGTCATTCCAGCCCTTCACCAAGGATTGGGAACCCTAGGACCAAAGGTTCTGTCCATTTTCTGAATCAAAAAAGAAGACCTTGAGTTTGTTGAAACTCAGCCTTTTATGCTAAGACTTGCTTTGTGTCTCCCAGCCTCCTGAAACAGGTAAAAATCAGTTGTCACTCTCTCCATTCCCCAAGAAGTCAGGCTTCAAAGGCTGGATATCTACACAGCCAGCCTTGGGATTTTGCATTAATCACCTCCAGAGATTCCAGGTTCCACAGGAACATCCCTGTCTCCAGTGAGCCAGGAATACACAAATACATGTAACTAGTATTGGTACAAAGGGCTATGAATATTCTATAACTCATTCCATCTGGCTTTTTGAGGTTTTCATACTTTCAGTGTAAAATACATCATGGTCCCTCCCGAGTAGTCAATATCTCTCACATTGACTACATATTCACTTGCATCCCATTCACTGTCCACATATTGGCCACAGACATAAACATACCCTGCTTACTAAGCCAGGCCAGTAAAATACTTATTTACCATAGAAAATGTATTACTTTTTAATTAGGGTTCAGTGATTTAAAAATGTCAAAAGTTGTGTTTATGATCTAACCAAATTCTTGTTAAATAGAGTGGGAACGGTTTCAGAGACAGAGATAAGGTGGTTTGGGGAACATACAATGCCATTTTTTTTTCACATGCACATTTAAATTTTGAGATTATATTAACTAAAAAATTGTGTTTTGTTATTCCTTTAACTTTTTGTTCTATATTTTAAATGCTTAGTTTTGATTGTAACTGGAACAGATATAGACATAACAGGGACATTAATTTAATTTGACTATATTTTTTCTGGTAATAGAAAAATGTTTGATGTTTGACTGAACAATTTATTAGGTACAAATTCTGGGACTAATCCAGGAAACTGTTACTCTTGCAAGTATCCATTCAGAGTAGTCCCACTGTAATCAATGAAATTGCTTGCATGAGTAAAGATTATACAAGTGAGAAAGGTTTACATTAAGAAGGTGAAATGTGATATCAAAGTCTCATTTGTGAGACCCCTGACCCACAAATAGGCAGCTGAGCCTGCAACATTTGAGAGGCTTCAATTTTTTCCATGAAAATTCTTTGCCACCATTTGTGTGAAAAGCTGATGCAAAATTTAATGGATAATCTGTAGGGAAGATTGCATTATTTTATTTCAAAGGGACAGATAAAGTGAGAGAGGGAATCAGACACAGTGTATGCTTTATCACTGATCTGTAAGCTGTCCCCAAACATGAAGTTATGGATCGATGTTAGGAAAGTTGATGCTTATACGAAAGTCAGGTGCTGTTTCTTCACACAAAGGTTGTCTGAAATATGAAACTAATTGTCAGAACCATCAACATCAATGAGCAGCACTAACCAATTAAAGAAAGACCATTTGAAACAGAAAATCAGAGGCTCAAGTCACTATGAGGATTTTGATAGGTTGGTGATATTCTGCTTGATTTGATTTAATCCTGGACACAGAATACACCCTGTTCAAACAAATAAATATATACACATAAATAGGGTTACAGATTTCTTCCTATCCTTTAAATATTCCTGTGGGATGATTTTTTTTTAAGTTCGATGTAACAATGACACTACAATGGCACTAGTAAATGTAACTGAATACTGTGTACCTGATAAATAGATGCACTGCACACTGAGTTTGAGTTATGAGACCAAAAATTCTGCATGCACTTATACCCTGCCCAAGTCTTCTCAAAGAGATGTAAGTCAGTGCAAAATTTGATCCATTCTTTGTGTACTTGCAGGCTGGCTCTTAGTGGGAATGCCTCTTTCCAAGATCTTCATGTTTCTTGGGGAGGCAAAAGTTTTTATACAATTTGTTATTATCTCTTGTTATATCCATTCTCTGACCACATTATCTTGCACTGATTTAAGAGACTCAGTATCTCTAGAAGGGTTTTCTTAGAGCACCCATAACACAAGTTATGAGAACAAAAACATTTCCCTGCTGCAGCAGGTTGAGCCACATTAGAGATTCTTGCATTAGGTTAGGAAAGAGGAGAAGTCCCAGGAGACCATGGAACATTCTTATTGACTTCAGTGCAGTTGGACCAATTCAGTTACAGCACACTGTAATATCCAAATCTGGAGGTCACAAAATGCAAGGGTTACTGTGGCCAAGTCCATGTCTGTTAGAATGGGTGTCCAGTATGTTGGCCAGATATGGATGGATGGATGATATTTGCTTGCATCTTTGTTATCAATGTATCTATAAACAAGGAGTCCAGAGTGACAAGGAGGGGTTGTCATAAACAGATAGCTAAGGGTTAATGTCTCTTTCACTTGTAAAGGGTTAACAAACAATACCTGACCAGAGGACCAGTCAAGAGACAAGATACTTTCAACTCTGGGTGGAGGGAAGCTTGTGTGTGTGTTCTTTGTTCTTTGTCTTGTGTTCTCTCTGGGATCTGAGTGACCGGACGTACTACAGGCTCTAATTTTTTATTCAAGTAGTAAGTGCAAGTAGAAAGGCGGTTTAGTCTTTTTAATTGGTTTTCTTTATTTGCAAATGTGTATCTGGCTGGTAGAGTTCTAATGTGTATTTGGCTGGAAGTATTTAAAATTGTATTTCTGCTGGAGGAGACTTTTTCTCCAGTTTCTATAAGCTGACACACCCTGTAACTTTTACCATCTAAATTACAGAGACACCTTTTACTTTTTCTTTCTTTTTATTAAAAGTTTTGCTTTTAAGACCTGTCTGAGTTTTTTCCGCTTGTTGAGGCTCAAGGGAATTGAGTCTGTACTTAACAGGCAAGGAGAAGGGAGGGGAGAAGGGTGGAATCCCTCTGTTTTAGATTCATGGAACTTGAATCTGTCTATCTCTCCAGGAGCCCAGGGAGGGAACACCTGGAGGGGAAGAGAAGCGGGGGGAACAAACCTGATTTCTCAGTGTTGGGATTCAATGAGTTTGAATCACAGTAATCTTCAAGGGTAACCCAGGGAGGGAAAGCCTAGGAGAGGCACTGGTGAGGGAAAGAGTTTACTTTCCTTGTGTTAAGATCCAGGTGGGTCTGGGTCTTGGGGATCCCCAGGGAAGGTTTTGGGGGGACCAGAGTGTATCAGGCACTCCAAGTCCTGATTGGTGGCAGCTATCAGAACTAAGCTGGTAATTAAGCTTAGGGGAATTCATGCTGGTACCCCAACTTTTGGACTCTAAGGTTCAGAGTGGGAAAAGATACCATGACAGAGGTGAAACAAATGGCCTCTGTTCAGGGTGATGTTTGGCTGTTGCATAGTTCTTCAAAATGTTTTCTTCTTCTTCTTCAGATTTATATCACCTCCATCTTTTTGCAGGGTTAGCTTCAGCCAGCTGTGTGAAGGGATATCTGGAAAGTGGAGAAGTGCTTAATGGAAAATGCACATGGGGGAAGGGGGGGCAGAATGAAATCTGTGGAAAACCACAGGTGAAAGCTCTGCAGGTTGAGATGTAGTTTTCCATCATGACCCCTGGGATCAGTCCACGAGAAAGAAGGACTGGAACCATCTCATTGGGTTTTTATCTACCACAGCTGGTACCATGAGGTGAACAGTGCTTCATGGCTGACAAAGTTAAATGTGAGAGATAGTGGAGAGATCCTGTAGAATGATGGCTTACATTCTCAGAATCCCAAATAATATGAAAATATTCATAAACAATGTTTTTTGTGGCCCACACCAGTCTGAAGGTCAACTTGGAAGGGTCTAGGGTATTGCCAGTGAATAGGTACAGTTAGTGATGGCTCCTCACTATCTCCACAATTGTTTTGTGAAAAATGGGTGATTAAACAGCCATGAGATTCTTGTGGTATTGATACTGGGAAATACAAAGCAAGTAATTGAAGTTACAGAAATAAAATAAAAATAGTAATTTAAAAACAAAAACAAAAAAAAACCTTACAGCAACACACCACAACCAAATGAAAAAAAGGCCCATCCTATATCCTAGACAGATAACTCATTTTATGGTGTTTTGGCATTCAGTAGAGACCTAGATTAACTCCACCATTCACCAGCAAATATAATGTAGGTATTGCCCCAAATTTAATCTCCATGCATATGCCACTAGTCACATATGCCTATTTATTGTCATTATTTTAATGCACTTTAAAGATCAGCTTGTGTGATGTCATTCTATAAACTCTCCATGAAGAGAAGAAGATTGGCAAACTTATAGCAGAGAGATAAAAACTGTGTCCGTGAAAGATAGAAAGCAGAGATGGAGTCAAGTCTCAATCATTTGGATCCAGACATGACTTTTCTTAAAATTCCAGGGAAAGGGTATTTGTATCTGAGGTTTATATTTAGGGCCATTGTGACATCTAATATTTTTGAGGGAATATATTGTATTAAGTGTATGTATCACTGTGGGCCAGGGATTGTAAATATGATTGTGCTGTACTCCAGGAGAGAGGGTTACCACAGCTCCTTTAGCAACAAAAAACAGCAGGGGCTGATAAAGATGAATCACTCACATTGTAAAAACCTACAGAGAGGTACCACACCTGGGTGTGCATATATCGGTTAAAACTGGATTTCTAGAGACGAGAAAAACAAAGAAAGGGTTTTGGGCATAAAAGGATACATTTAAACCAACTCAGAGCCTTATTTCAGATCAACAAGCCTCACCTATCAGACTGATGGGCGACTTCTGGTAAGCTTTTAACATGTATTTTCTCTGTAATGCGTTACCTTAAGAACAAATGTGCTTGATTAGAAAGAGCTATATGGTGACTTGAAACTTCTGGCAATACATTTTTCATAGAACTTGGAGAGAGAACGCAAAGTCTTTAGGCAGAATGGCTTGCTGGAGATATCACAGTGTAAGGCAGGAAGTGGTGCAGCCTTAAAACCCCAGTCAGGAGGGAGAGTTGCAGGCTCCCAGCCATCAAGTATGTGCCCTTGAGGAACAACAGAGGGGGAATACAGGAGCAGTTACCCTGAAAGTGTGAGGAATCTAAGATTTCTCTACGAGAAATCAGGTGTTTTTAAACTGAATGCACTGTGGTCTCAATATTAGAATAATGCAAAAAATATATTTTTTACTTTTATACTCACCTATGTTTATTCTCTTTTAAAAATTGCTACTTAGCACATTGCTGCACCATTCCTTCTTCTATTATATATGCATCATATTTGCAGAAGAGCCTAGGGTCATGCCTGTAAGTGTATTTTTCCATTTTCAAAGCACATGCATTTGAGATAGCTCCATAATTCACATGCTAATGAAGATGATTCCACTATTTTTTTTTTACCAGCAATGTGTGGTAATGAACCTATGTTAATACAGCAATTTTGATCTCTGAGGTCTTTGCAAGCTATACAAGAGATCATTTCGTCCATTGTTAAAACACAGCCCTCTCTCAGCTGAGTGACAAACTATAATGGTAAGCAACAACATTACACAATTATTTAGAACTGAAAGTAAAGTCCAGCTTTTCTTAGTAAGGTTGGAAAGGGAAGTTATATAGATGGAACGTAGTTACTTGAGTTGGCATGTGACCAAGATAGATGGATTAACAGTCTTTTACCAAATTATCAGCAGATCTTTAAGAAGAAAAGCCTGACATGCAGATAGCATCTAGACCAAATCATGCCGTTCTTCACTGGCCTCTAAAATTCCACAAATTTGAGGAGTGCAGCTACAAGAGTTTCTAAGAGTGACGTTTCACCATCTAGAATGACTGAAACTACCAAGGTGGAGATAAATTACATTAATGGTCCTCTTCCCAGAGTCTTGCATAGGAGGGAGGTGTAGTCTCAGCCCCAGACACAAAGAAAGAAAGCTGATCTGAGAAGCAAAAAATATTGTGCTCTGAGGACACTTAAACCTGCCTTTGAACAATGATCCTTCTCATGAGGGGAACATGAATTCATTATGGATATGTCTACACTACAACAGCTACAGTGCTGCAATTGTGCTGCTGTAGTACCATACCGTATATCCTTCCTTCCTACATCACTAGAAGGGTTTTTTCCATCATTGGAGTTAATCCACCTCTCCAAGACATTCTGTTGCTCAAACTGCATCAACAGTGGGGGTTAAGTTGACCTAACTATATTTTCACAAATACCACAAGAATTTCATGGTTTAATCACCCATTTTTTAGCAGCTATGTCAATTTAGTTTTTAGGTGGAGATCAGGCCTATGACAAGGGATTTTCAGGGCAGACATGATATATTTCTTTATAATTTCATTTTATGGAATGTGTTTGCAGATGAGTCAAAAAATGGGTGTCAAATTTGAATTTATAGAAATATTTATTTATAGAAATTAGACAGAGAGAGAGTCTTTTCTTCATCAGTGGCCTAAATTCCAAGGAAATCAAGCAATTTTCTATTTTCAGTGTCAGTTACTCTATTTCATCTTTTTGATTAAAAATAAAAAACATAATTCAAAGAAAAAAAGAAAGAGGGAAGTAGTCATGGTAAACAGATTGAATTCCTACTTCCATCAACAAGAAAATGGAATTTCAAGCCCCACTGGATTTTTAGGTCTAAATTCAATACTTGAGGTTGCTTGTTTTAAACAGTATGATTTAGAAATTCTGTAAAATGTCACCATATACAGATAAAAGAGCTGCTGAAATAAAAGGCAATAAGACAAAAAACCTTCTGTTTTCTTGACCTTTTAAAAAGTATATAGTAGAGTGTATGGTAAAATTTGTTAAGGTCATGGTGCTGGTTCAGGTGTGAGTGGAACAGTCTTCAGAAATTCATCCACTTACCATTGGCCCATTTTGGCATGGACAGTTAATAAGGGGCCTTCCTCTGAACTGAAGCTCAGACTGCGTAATCAGTCTTGGAGATAGGATTTGTTTATTATTTATTTTTCAGTTTGCAGCGGAGGTAGTCTCAATTTCTACATGGATTTAATCTTAGTGTAGTTTGCTGGCTTACAACAAAATGAAGTGTAGTGCTGCATATATGTGGCATTCTGTTCAAAGAAAAAACAAGACTCGTATTACCTATCCCTCTATTAGCTGTGTAAATGTATCAAATAGTTGCAATTACTGTGTAAGTACATTACAAGGGGATATGTACTGTTAATTTAAGTAGCTGTCCAAATGTTAGAATGACAGCCCCTGAAATTTCTAAACTGAGACATTTGGCTCACTGTCCTATCTAGAGGAGCTGCAACAGTGAAGCATATGTTCATTTCCTTTTGTTTTTCCCAGGCTGGTTAATCCTTCACAATTACCTTACTCTGATTAAATGGAATTTCATTATTTTTCCTAACACAATCCTTAAAGTTTGTCCAATGCCTATTTTATTACTGTTTTTATTTCTTGTAGATTGTTGTTTAAAAGATAATCTGATTTACCTTTCAGTTGTTGGAAATGTGAAATATTTTAAAAACTGCCAGATCTGAAGGGACAAATCCCTTCACTCCTGCACACACACACACACACACACACAGAATAATTAACTGCATTGTGTAAAAAGGGGAGTTGTTGATGGCACTTAGGGGAGGGAAGAATAGTATAACTTTCATCATGTATTCAAAGCTTCCAAGCCATATTTGAAACATTTGATAAAAATCTCTATTTGCAATTTAAACACAAGCCTTCGTCTCTATTTGCAATTTTAACACAAACCTACTTCTCTGGCAAACTCAGGCTCCTTTCCAACCTGCTTGGAAGGAATATTCTCTCTTTTAATGTGTGTTTGGAGTGATTTAATTCCATTCTGTGATAAAGGATACAGAAAAATCATTCTAAGATGTAAGAATCTCAGAGAAGTAGATTTCAATACATAGCTCTTAACTTTGATCTGAACAGAGTGTTTTCAAGGTTGGAAGTGGGGGGGAGGAGGAAAGCCTGTAAGAGTGTTTTTCCACTCTAGAGAGCTTCTTCAGCTTCTATTCTTAATTAAACTCATAATTTTTCTTGTTGTGTTTCTTCCATTAGCACTTTATAATGTCACTCAGCCACATTAAACTTGTCACACATCTAGAGGGACTCCTAACGATATGCCTATTAATTCAAATTAAACTCACATATCACACACTCTCTGCAATTTGTAGTGAGCGAGGGATGCTAAAATTTTTGCTCATAATCATCTCCACATTAGCAGGGGCTTTTATTACATTCTTACCAACTTTTTCTTTCCAACTGGCATGTGGCAACTAACTCGTCCCAGGTGTTCTATGGGTGTGAAAAGGGAGTCAGGCTGTCTTCCAGTGACCTGGAACATAGTAGCTCTGGGTTCTATTCCTAGCAATGCAGTTGATCACCTGGAGCAGTACAACTTAGGTTCTTGTGCTTCTGTTTCCTTCTCACTCTGTCTTGTCTATTTAAACTGCAAGCTCTTCAGGACAGGGAATGTTTCACTTTGTGTTTGTACAGTTGCACAGAACAATGGGTTTTGATCTTGCTTAGAACCTATAGATGCTATTGTAATACAAGTAATAATAATAATAATAAGCCTTTACTATTATGTTCCTGATATGTTCCCTCTGATATAAAGCAGGAGTAGCTCCATTGAAGGCAATGGAGTTGCTTCTGTGTAAAATTGGTGTCAGTAAGGGAAGCATCGGGCCCTTGTATTCATTGATTTAGGGTAAGATAGGACATCTTCAGGAATGAAACAGTGTGTTATACCATAAAAATCACTGTTAGTTGAATTAATTAAAAAACTGCACTCTGTGCCTTAAGTGCTCCACTGAGCTGAGAGCTGCCACCTGAAGATGATATACCAGACATTTATGACATCTTTCCCACCTCAAGTTTTCAGGTTATAAGATTTATGATGAATTAGGAATTCAAGCAAGCATCTCCTACAGCAAAAACGTACAAGTTACAGGATCCTTTTTGTAAATCATGGGCCTGCTTCTTTTACCATTGAAGTCAATGGTAAATCTCCCTTTGACTTCTGTGGTACAGTCAGAGTCGGCCTGTATAATTAAAATGATTTTTGAAGTCCTTTTAGTTGGTGGAAGTTGTCATAGAGTTCAAAGATTTGTTGTAGGACAGCATCTGTAATTGCTGGAAGTTAGGTTGCTTTATGTTACTCAGATTTCAGTCTTTGTGCTTGGGAATTGTTTTAGCAACTCTTAAAAAGGTCTCCTGACAACATATGGATAGTAATAGTTTTATTTCCACCGAACAACTTTACTTTTATGTACATGTCACATAATTAAGTTAAATATGACTTTAAAAATATCAGATACACTCACTGTAAGGATGAGAACTTTGCAAGAATTGCAGGTATAGTGACTATTCAAGAGGAAGTCAAAACCTAACTATTTTCTGTCATTCAAAATGTAAAAATTACAGAGCACAGCAAATCCTATTCCACTCATTTGTCAATACTCAGCCTGAGCTGAAAGAAGAATTTTCTGGTAGGAAGCACTGTAGTACCACTTCTGTTTGAGTGGATTACTGCAATGAGCTTTGTATCAGACTGATGGTCTTCACTCTGGTGGCCCAATCCCACTTATGTGACAAGCTCCCATTATCCTCAGTGGTATAGGATCTGACCTAAAAGTCTGATACAAAGCCCACTGAAGTCAGTAGAAAGATTCCCACTGATTTCAATAGAATTTGATAAGGCCTTTAAGAGTAGGGCATACCCAACAGATTATATTAATTCAGTCTCATTTTTAAGATATAAAATAATGACCTGAAGAATGAGAACCTTTGCTAATATAGTACAACAATGAGACTATATCCACCATTAAAAGTAGCTATGGCGATTGGGGGTTTTCCTGGATGACTGGAAAAAGGCCCATCTTTAAAAAAGGGAAAAAGGAGGATCTGTGAAACTACAGGGCAGTCAGCCTCCCCTCAGTCCCTGGAAAAATCATGGAGCAGCTCCTCAAGGAATCAATTCCGAAGCACTTAGAGGAGAGGAAAGTGATCAGGAACAGTCAGCATGGATTCACCAAGGGCAAGTCATGCCTTACTAACCTAACTGCCTTCTATGACAAGATAAGTGGCTCTGTGGATAAGGAGAAAGCCGTGGATGTGTTATTTCTTAACTTTAGCAAAGCTTTTGGTACGATCTCCCATGGTATTCTTGCCAGCAAGTTAAAGAAGTATGGGCTGGATGAATGGACTACAAGGTGGATAGAAAGCTGGCTAGATCATCAGGCTCAATAGGTAGTGATCAATGGCTCCATGTCTAGTTGGCTGCTGGTATCAAGCAGAGTGACCCACGGGGTGGTCCTGGGGCTGGTTTTGTTCAATATCTTCATTAACGATCTGGAGAATGGTGTGGACTGCACCCTCAGCAAGTTTGCAGATGATACTGGGAGGAGTGGTAGATACACTGGAGGGTAGGGATAGGGTACAGAGTGACCTAGACAAATTAGAGGATTGGTCCAAAAGAAATTGGTGAGGCCTCATCGGGAGTACTGTGTCCAGTTTGGGGCCCCACACTACAAGAAGGATGTAGAAAAATTGGAAAGAGTCCAGCGGAAGGCAACAGAAATGATTAGGGGGCTGGAGCACATGACTTATGAGGAGAGACTGAGGGAACTGGGATTGTATAGTCTGCAGAAGAGAAGAATGAGGGGGGATTTGATAGCTGCTTTCAACTACCTGAAAGGAGGTTCCAAAGAAGATGGATCTAGACTGTTCGCAGTGGTACCAGATGACAGAATAAGGAGTAATGATCTCAAGCTGCAATGGAGAAGGTTTAGATTGGATATTAGGAAAAACTTTTTCACTAGGAAGGTGGTGAAGCACTGGAATGGGTTACCTAGGGAGGTGGTGGGATCTCCTTCCTTAGAGGTTTTTAAGGTCAGGCTTGACAAAGCCCTGGCTGGGATGATTTAGTTGTGGATTGGTCCTGCTTTGAGCAAGGGGTTGGACTAGATGACCCCCTGAGGTCCCTTCCAACCCTGATATTCTATGAAACACCTTGCTGAATTAGGGCCTTGATGCTGTAAAAGAAAATTTCAGTACCTCCACTTTAGTACTGATAGTAGCAGTAATATCTGTTGTTTGTTTTATAAAACTATATACAGTTAATGTCTGTGGCATTTTAAAAATATACAGTGCATTAAATGGTACAGTTTACTATTACCAAGCTATCCCTCTCTGCCTTGAGTTTAAAAATTAAGTAAATATGGAGTCAATGTTATCTATAGAAGGCCCCTTCATATACAGCTGTACCAAGGTTACCTGAAGCAAAGTCAATTTCCTTCATAGATGGTGAAAAAATAATGTACTATACTGAATGAGTTGCGTCCACCAGCATATGAATAATTGCATATTTATGCGAAAAGGAGGAGAGAAGAAAAGATAATTATCTTATGGAAATGGTTACTTCATCTCATTATTGGTCAGACCCACAAAACATTGGCACTCATAGGATTTTTTCTTACACAATTACAAATATTGCACAAATGCACTTGAACACATCTACAATGCATGCACTGTGGAAAGTTCTCATTTTTGAAGAATTTGCTTTAAAAATCCTTCTCCTTCAAATTGCATCTTGCTCTATGGAAAAAGAACCTGTTTTAAGCCTCCTGCTAGCTGGACTTGGTTCAAGCCTGACCTGTTTGACATTTTTTTATGAAATTGTTGGAATTAGTCCCATCTTTTGCATCTAGTGTATTTAGAGGGCAATGCTCTTAACTCTATTTTTTCTTCTGACTTAGTTTGTACTGGTGACTGCTGCACCAATAAGTTTGGGTATAAAGAAAAGGGCAGACAATGGTTTCCACTAGGAAAACCTGTAGAGCCAACTACAATCTGTAGGAAGTACTATATCAGGCAGGTAAGATAATAAAAATTCACTAGAACCTTCTAATAGACTTCATCATAAATAAGTGACCTTTCAAGATCTTGTAAGACTTCTTTTACTGGTATAGTGGAAATGCACAGAGGAGTCTGATTTATATACAAATACTTCAAAGATCAATGTGTTAGAAAATATAGGTGTTGTTTTTCAGGTTTAGAGTTCCTGCAGGAGTCATTATCTGTAGGAGATTAAATCTGTAAATTCATACAGAGCAAATCAATGGCTAGTTGTTCAAGTACCAGATTAAAATGATTAATGGCCATCAAGGGTTTAGTACTGTGCAGAGGCCTACAATACAATACATATGTTTCTGTTCATGCATGTTCCAGTTTTTTTACCTTAAAAGCACAGGAAGGAAGGTTAAATAACACTACCCCTATTTTTCATCATTCCTTGTGAGTACATCTTCTGGTACTTAGGAGAATTATTCTGCATGTGGATCAGAAAACCCATTTGTCTGATATTTTGATGCAATCCTAATTGTAGAGTCTTCCAGAGCTAGTACTTCTAGAAATGATATTGAATTTGTTATATCCCTTGGGCTGAAAGATACCATATTTGGAAGCTCCCAAGGGAAACAGATATTTTCCAGCTTCATCAGTGCCATTGGCTAAATCCTAACAACACCATTCTTTAATTGACAAGTAGTGAGGTTGCACAGCATGGATCTGTTACATGAAAAGGTACAATTTAGCACAAGATGAATTCCCTCTGGGGGACTTTGCAGCAGTGGCAGCATCTCTTCAATCCCTTAAACAGGGAGCCAGTTTACCAAGCAGCGTATCCATGCAGACTTTCAATTAATATTATACTATGGAAGGGGGGGAGGGTTAAAGTGCCCAGTAGCTGGTTTGTTAAACAGGAATTATACAAGGAGTCCATTATTGAGGTTTCCATAATGATGAAAAATTCTCCCAAGTGTTGTGTGTAATTATTGTCATGAAGCTGACATGAACAATAATTTTTGTGTAAACAAGGCATTGTCTTGCATTTTGCTAGTGATTACTAATTAAAATTGCCCTGTTATAACTTAAAGGAAAAAAATCATTTTGGTCCCTTGAATTGTACAGAATTACTAGAAGGTTTTCACTGGAGGATTCAGGATAGCATTAAATGATAACAAAAGTAGCTGCCGATAAGCTTTTAATTGCAAACCTTCCCATTGAAATTCTCCAGTTTTGTATCCCCCTCAGCCCATTCTGTATTAGTTATCTGTCAGTTACTTAATGCAGTCATTAATTGAACTAGAAACAAAATAAATGAGCTATTATTTCTTTTTTATTAAGCCAAAGTTACAATAAAACATTAACATACTACCAGGGCTTAAATTCTCCTAGATTATTTCCCAGAGCTCCCTATTTCCCACTCTCCTCCCCACCTCCCCACACATTCACATTCAGAGCTTGGGGCTTCAGCCCCAACCGGGGAGGGAGATGTACCATGGCTCCTGCGAGTCTAAAAATATTTACTGGAGCTCCACTCCAGATGGCTCTGACTGAATTTAAACCCTGCATCCTGCATTGTACATTACTTGTTACTTATTCAGGATCAGATTAATATTCAAAGAATCTGGCTAAATATTCTGGCTTGTTGGCTAAATATACCTCTTTCTCTGGAGTGCGCTAAAAAAGAGTGTTCAAATTTCTAAATATCTATCCTCTTTTTGGTGCTTCTCTTGAATATATATTTGATGTAAAATATTTTCCATAACAAAGATAGTCCATATTAAAATACATCACAATTCCAAAGGGAGAAGTCACATTTTTCCAATAATGTGCAATACAGAGTCTTGCTGCTAACAAAAAAGAAAAATATGTTCTGTCTGGAATGTAGATCTTTAACTGGAGCATTAAATAATCAAGTTAGGAGATCTCTGCTGTTTTGTTATAAGATGAATCTTTTTAATAATTTCATTACAAACCCACCTAATTCCCGGAAACAACCACCACATGTTCAGGTATGCTCCCCTTTCCCTGCAACCTCTCCAACAGAGCACCTACCTAGTAGTAGAAGTACGATGTATCTTAATGGGAGTCGAATGCTACACATACAATCATTTATAAAAATTTCCTTTATAAGGTAGACGAATTGGGCAAAATACAGTATTAAATGTCATGAAGTAGGAAGTCTAACAGGGTAGAAACCTAAGAGAGCCATGTATGCAATCATTAAACATTCCTGGTTAACAACCTTTGGTCATGTAGTCTCAGTGATGAACAGTGGAAAGCATAACTGTGCTGTTTACTTTGAAAAGATAAAGAGTAAGCAGAGAGAAATAAAGCAGAATGCTTAGGTCAATAACTACCATGTGTATGCTTTTAATGTTCAACCAGGCTGTGGAATCATACACCAGCTTCACACAGTCAAAGAGCTTTATGAGGTGGTTGACAGTTTGTGGCAATTGGTGAACCTAGCTGCATTCAACACTGGATTATTTTATGATTTTTATTTAGCTGATTGTCCTTAGATATGCTCAGATCAAAATCTAACAATCATTTCTCATTGGAAATGCCTAGCTCTTTGTCAACTAGATTTTATTCAGTCAGTAAACATGAGTTAACAGTAAACTACTTGTGATTTACTATTTAAACAGTGCAATAGATGCACGCAACACTTAAGGGACTATTGGGGGAGGGATAGCTTGGTGGTTTGAGCATTAGCCTGTTAAATCTAGGGTTGTGAGTTCAATCCTTCAGGGGGCCACTTAGAAATCTGGAGCAAGATGAGTACTGGGTCCTGCTAGTGAAGGCAGGGGGTTGAATGGGGACAAGGGTCCCCAGGGGTAGTCAGGAAGGAGGATTAGACAGGGTGGTAAGGGGCAGTCAGGAGTGGGGCTCCAGAGGTGATCAGTGGCTGGGACAGGGGGTGAGAAGGAGGAGGGGTTAGATAGAGGCCAGCCCCTGATTGCTTGGGGCCAAAAGTTTGCCCACCACTGATCTAGTCAGACCTCCTGCATAGTACCAGCCATAGGACTTTCCCAAAATAATTCCTAGAGCACATGCTTTTAGACAAACCATCCCATTTTGAAAGGCTACAATAATTCTGCCCTAAATCAGATTATTAGAATATTTTCAGCACCTACATCTCCAGCAAGAGGAGAGCTTCTGAAATGGTCTGATGACAGACAGTTAAACTATGTCTACACTGGCAACTGAATGACACAACTTTTGTATTTCAGAGGTGTTAACCCCCACCCTCACGTAAGACAAAAATTTTGCCACAAGTGCCAGTGTGAACAGCGAGTTGTAAGCAGGAGCACTCTCTTGCTGACAACACAAACACCGCTCATTGGGGGTGCAAGTTTCTTGTCAGCAGGAGAGCCAACAAACAGCAGCTACACTGCAACACAGCCGTGTCACTAATAGCTGTGTAGGCTAGACATAGACTTAATATCTTATTCTGCACAACATGCTTGCATCAGGAAAGATATGGAAAATGCAGTACCTTCAACATTGAAATTTAACATTGAAATTTTCTGCAGGAAAATGTTGGTAGTCTCTGTGCCTGTTTCACCCTCATTAAATGCCATCAACTGGTCACCAGTTCTTGTAGTGGATTTGTGGTGTGGACATCCATCCTCTAGGAACTGGATAGACTCTATGAGCCACCTCACACTGCCCTCCAGTTTCAATAGTTCCCTTCACAGGGCCCAATTCTGTGCTTTGAAAGACAAACTTTGTCAAGAGAAAATTCTGGTGAATTTCTAGTCATGACTAGACAGCAAAATTCGCCATAATCTGTTTTTTCAATCTGTTTGTGAAGTAGTAATAAACCAAGTTTTGATAAAACACAATACATGTTTAATGCACACACAGATCGATTTCTAATTTTTTGAATGAGCAGCCCAGAGCAGGCTTTCTAGTTAGGTCTTTTCTGGCCATAGTATAGTAACCAGAATAGTAACTAATTCCACATAACACAGTTTTGAAAAGTTGTCAGCACATCATTAAAGTGTACAGCGTTAGTGTGGGAAGCTGCTATCAAGTCCTCTAAAACATAAACTATTCTAAACATCAGTGATCTGCAGGATGAATTCAGACCCTCAACAATTGTTTGAAAGCTAACTTGGATAGATGTATGGAGCAGAAGCAATAAAGGCTCAGAAAAATATCTGTCTTTTTGACTAGGACAGGCTATTTACTAGCCATCTGCAACCCTCTAGAATGAATGGGTTCAGTTGCAACAAAAAAATGTTATTAATAAATAAGTTCTTAAAAAGCTTAAACTCTCCATTATTTATGGGAATTCTTTCCTTAGTAAAGTACAGTTTTGTTCGTTGAATTTGAAGGAACTTTTTTCTACGCTGTCATTAACCTAATCCAAGTTTTACCTTTACGACAGGTGTTCAGATTTTACAATACTATATACACACTATACTATATATTACATAGATTGCACAGGGTCTGAAGTGAGTTCAGTTACATGAAGGCACTAGTTAGTATGAATGATTACTGCATGATACTTGAATAATACTACATATTATATATTACTATTACAAAGTTCTATGCACTTTGAATCATACTGGTTGTTTTCTATGTAATTTCCCAGACACTTCTCCAAGTATATGTATGCATCATTAAAAAAAACCAAAACAAATGAAAAGATTGAGTCAAGCCAAAGCCTTGTTTGCAAAATGGAACATTTTTCTACATAATTAGCTACTAGGTTTTCTTTATATTTAACTTTAGGTGAGAAAGTTTAGAATTTAGCCAGCTTGAGTGTGAATATCTAACATAGACATTGAGATTTTTCTCTTTGTATTTTGCTAATTGCTCTGAAAGACTTTTTATTCAGAGGTAAACAATCTGTAAGACTTTTTTTTTTATCTAAGCAAAATTTCATCTTGGAGGCTAAATATGAATTATGAAGTTGTAAAGGACACAGGATGGGACTTTTAAAAATGCTTTTGAATACTAATCACTCCCTTAGCAATGGGGTTGCCTGTAAGTGGGAAAGAGTGAGGCATAGCATTCCATGACTGCAGCTGAAATTAAAAAGAACTGAACTATGCCAACTGTGAAAACCTAATGTAATTCTTATGTGGTAATGATCAGAGAGAAATTGAATTACCTCTACCTGCCTTTTTTAATAATTAGAACAGATGCAGAGATAAGGAATCTTAGTAAGTTTATACTGGGTCTGAATAGGCTGGTATTGAATTATTTGGGATAGACGCACCTACATGTCATGTGGCTTGCACTAGAAAAGTATGTGCGTATTAGTCATGTGTATTCAATATTATCTGACAGCTAACCCATAGAAGCTAGCACACTTTAAGGGGGCCCTGTTACTTCACTCGGAGAAAAACCCCAGTCCAGTAATGATCTTCTTGAGAAAGCATTTTCATATCCCTCCACCAGTAGTATTTCACCTGCTGCCTACCATGTTGTTCACTTGTCATTCACAATAAGATTCTCTACCATTATATACAACCAGGTGGAGTTTATTGTATATATCTGTTTAGTAGAAATTAGACACATGCCAGTATCATAAATGTTAAAGTCTTCTGCATAACAACTGCAACAAACCTTTCTATTTCTGTTATTGCCGCTGCTGGTTTTGGTTTTTTAAACCAGTGTTCTGGGGAGAAAGAAAGACCTTGCAATGTGGAGTTTTCACTTTTTTCCCTATGGTTGTAAATATCATTGCTCATCTTTGCCCGGTGACTAGCAGCAGAGGTAGAAGCACTAGTTTCATGCCCTTCTAATTCACTGTTGGTTGGTGTTGCTGAGCCTGGAGAACCTATTGGTAATGGGATAAAATAAACACTTTGTCTACATTTCTCTGTGGAGATTTTCCCTTTTCCTTTATATTTGAGACTAAGTTTTGCTCAGATGGCAGATGGCTAGATATATGGGACTTCATTTAAACATATAATATGCATAAGCATAGGGTAAATTGTAACGACAAGGCTGTGAGAGTAGCCTGTGATAGAAAAATGAAACACTTGATTAGACAATAGCAGAGGAGAAAAGGAGCTCAAAAGAGAGACAACGTTAAAAGTCTAGCACATTTGCTTAGTTGTATGCAGGGATGCAGAAAAAAAGACATTGTCCTTAAACTAAAAATAAAAGTATAATTTTAAAAGGAAGAATGAGAGTATATTGTATAGGAATGTGACATATTGGTAGCACAGTGTTTTGCAATTAATCAGCAACATATATAAAATAGTCTTTTCTGTAAACAAATAAATATGTTGCGACTTACCTAGGGTACAATCCAGACTAACAAATGTATCATTTTTTTGTTTTCTGTTTACATACTCCATTACTCTTTGGCAGCTTATCAGTTAAGACACTAAGCATCTGGCTCAAATTGCAAGTGCAGTATTCCAAAGACTTTATAAGATTATGAGAAGCATTAATTGTTTTAGGTCACACTTACAGGATGGGATGCTGTACTTTTGAAACCAGTGACATTGAAAAGGACTTAAGAGTCCTAGTGGGTAAACAACAGAACATGAACTCCTAATAGAATGTGGCATCTGAGACAGCTAATGCAATCCTTGGACATATAAGCAGCAGATTATCAAGTAGGAGTAGGGAGGTGGAATTATGGCATTACTGAGACCATTACTGTAGTAGTGTCTAGTTCTGGAGGCCTCACTTTCAAAAAGATGTTGACAAATTGTTAAGAGTTCAGAAAAGAACTACAAGAACAATTTTATTTCTGAAAGACCTGCCTCCTAGTGCGAAACTAAAGATATTTAGTTTATCCAAGAGAAGGTTAAGTAACAATTTGGTTATGGTCTATAACAGGTGTTGGCAACCTATGGCACACAAGCAGAAGGCAGCACACAAACTGATTTTAAGTGACACTCACACTACCCGGGTCCTGGTCACCGGTCTAGGGAGCTCTGCATTTTAATTTAATTTTAAATGAAGTTTCTTAAATATTTTTAAAACCTTATTTACTTTACATACAACAATAATTTAGTTATATATTATAGACTTATAGAAAGAGACCTTCTAAAAATGTTAAAATGTATTACTGGCATGCGAAACCTTAAATTAGGGTGAATAAATGAAGACTCGGTATACCACTTCTGAAAGGTTGCTGACCCCTGGTCTGCAAGCACCTACAAAGAGAGAAGATTTCTACTAGTAGAAAGTTCTTTAATCTAGTAAAGGCCTAACAAAATCTTATCGCTGGAAGCTGAAGTGAAATAAATTCAGACTAGAAATAAAGTGCAATTATTTTTTTTAACAATAAGAGTAATTCATCTTTGGAGCAATTTACCTAGGGATGTTGAGGAGTCTCAATAACTTGAAGTCTTTAAGTGAAAACTGGATGTCCTTTTAATAGATCTGCTGCCACTTAACCATACATTATGGTCTTGATCGGGTAGAATTCTATAGCCTGTCTTATATAGGAAGGAAGACTAGATTATCATAATGGTCTTTATTGGCCTTAAAATCTATGAATCTATTACATTTTTATGAGGCTAGGAAGGTGTTTCAACTTCTGGACCATTGTGATCTAAAAATCACAGGTTGAGATTCTAATTAAATTAACAGAAGGCATGTCTCTCAATCTCCTAAACTACCTTGCTCACAATCATACTCTTTCAAATTTACATACTAGTCACAAGTCTAATATGAGATAACATACAGTGGGGGACACCTAATATGAATGTTCTGATTTAAAAATATTTTCATGGTTTGAGACAGATTCCCAAGATGTATCAATAGAACACTTTCAAAACAAAAAGTGTGTCTGTGCTGCAAAAATCCACACATTTGATTGGGTTCTGGGGAAGAGTGTGGTCTGGATGAGAAATGAAAATGTTTACTTTGATTTATTGGCTGGCAGAATTAGTTTAGTTCCTATATACAATTATTTAATTCCAGCTGAATTAAAGCATTAATTATATATGAGTACATATGCTGCAGGGTGGTCATTACTATGCTATTTTAAGTTTAATTAATTGTTAGGGCACCTAGAGCTTTTTGTATGAGTATTTTTGCATTATTTTAATCTAAATAAATGCAATAAATACTGCTTCTTGAAAAATGCCTGTGCATGTGGAAGGCCAGAATGGATTTTATGTCAAGATATGTGACACCATGATCATATTCGCTAGACTGTTGTAGAAACAGACTCCTTGTTTCCCCTACTGAAAAGGTTCAAGATCATATCCTTTGTCAAAGAAACCTTGGTTGAGGCATTAACTATAACAAACTCCCTCAACAGACCAGGTGCACAATGGTCAAACTGAGTTTGATAGCCACCTATAAAGACAAGAAACAGGCACTTCCATTGCTTTTGTTTTAATATGGTAGCAATACTCCCCAGAGGACATGCAGGACAATGTTCATGAAGTTAAGGAGATTGCTCATAGTTCATTCCCGCATGGGTACTACTAGGATTTGTTTCGTCATGTTAGCACTTTTAAATGGATTAATATTGATATCTTTTGTACAATTAAACTGTCATTCAAAATTCTATACTCCTACTTCTATCATCTCACTGATAACGTCTGCACAGTATTGCCTTAGATCTGTCTTCCTTTACATTATATACGGTAAGGTAGGAAATTTGTGGGGGAGGGAGGGCTTGTCATAAACAGATAGCTAAGGGTTAACGTCTCTTTCACCTGGAAATAAGTATCTGAAGCACCTGACCAGAGGACCAATCAGGAAACAGGATTTTTTCAACTCTGGGTGGAGGGAAGTTTGTGTGTGAGTCCTTTGTTCTTGGTCTTCTGCCTGTATGCTCTCTCGGCTATGAGGGGATTTCTATTTCTTGCTTTCTAATCTTCTGTTTCCCAGTTGTAAGTACAAAGGATCAGCTAGTGATTTATATGGTTTTTTTTGTATTTACATGTCTATAGTTGCTGGAGTGCTTTGAATTGTATTCTTTTTGAATAAGACTGTTTATTCAATATTCTTTTAAGCAATTGACCCTGTATTTGTCACCTTAATACAGAGAGACCATTTTTATGTATTTTTCTTTCTTTTTATATAAAGCTTTCTTTTAAGACCTGTTGGAGTTTTTCTTTAGTGGGGAACTCTAGGGAATTGAGTCTGCAGCTCACCAGGGAATTGGTGGGAGGAAGAAGTCAGGGGGAAATCTGTGTGTGTTAGATTTACCAGCCTGACTTTGCATTCCCTCTGGGTGAAGAGGGAAGTGCTTGTGATTCCCGGCTGGAAACGGGGGAGGGTGGAATCCCTCTGCTTAGATTCACAGAGGTTGCTTCTGTGTATCTCTCCAGGAACACCTGGAGAGGGGAAGGGAAAAGGTTTATTTCCCTTTGTTGTGAGACTCAAGGGATTTGGGTCTTGGGGTCCCCAGGGAAGGTTTTTGTGGGGACCAGAGTGCCCCAAAACACTCTAATTTTTTGGGTGGTGGCAGCTTTACCAGGTCCAAGCTGGTAACTAAGCTTGGAGGTTTTCATGCTAACCCCCATATTTTGGATGCTAAGGTCCAAATCTGGGACTAGGTTATGATATGGTGTGCAGCGTAGTGGGAAAGATAGAATCCAGAAGCCAGTAGAAATATTATATTTTTCTTTTCTCTGCTAGGGGCTTTTAAGCAGAAACAGTTTGGGTTTAAAAGGAATCAGAGAGAATTTTTTTTTCTGCTCTCTCTGGCAGTTGTGGCTTGCATATTAAGCAAGAAACCATTAAGGAGCTGTTACGGGTCTTTTGTCACACAATAGCACTCCCATTAGGCGTCAAATACCAGCACTATATACATGCAAATAAAGTGGTTTTTCTGGTTTACTTTACATTGAAAACATTAGCTAAAGAAAGAAAGGGAAAAAGGCAATGTTGCTAGGCAGACCCTAGGAGGCAACAGAGCCTGCAGTTCAGAAGATAAACACCGGAGGGCACCCCAACACAAGAAAACAGGAACCATGCCTACCAAGACAAATATGGAGGCCGAAGAACAAATCAAAGAAGCTGAACACAGGCGAGAACTGGAAAAAAGACTACAAGAGATGGAGCTGAGAGAAAGAGAAAGAGAGGCAGCCTACAAAAGAGAGCAAGCAGCCAAAGATGCAGACCACCAAAAACAGCTGGAACTCCAGAGGGAAGCCCACCGACAGGCCATGGAATTAGAAAAGGCTAAGCAAAACACAGCCAACCCTAACAACCCTGTGCCAATGATTGTTCCACAGCACAGGAAATTTCCCACCTACAAGGCAGGTGATGACACCGAGGCCTTCTTGGAAAATTTTGAAAGAGCCTGTCTTGGGTACCGCATCCCTGAAGACCAGTACATGGTAGAATTGACGCCACAGCTCAGTGGACCTTTAGCAGAGGTGGCAGCTGAAATGCCTAAGGAGAACATGAACGACTATAAACTTTTTCAAACCAAGGCCAGATACAGAATGGGGATCACCCTGGATCATGCCCATCGGCGTTTCAGAACCCAAAAGTGGAAACAAGATGTGTCATTTCCCAAACACGCCTACTACATTGGGAAAAATTATGAGGCCTGGATATCAGGACACAATGTTAAAACCTTGGAAGAACTGCACCTCCTCATACAAATGGAGCAGTTCTTGGATGGTGTTGCTGAGGACATCACACGGTACATACAAGATGGAAAACCCAAAAATCTCGCTGAGGCGGGGGAGATTGGAGTCAGATGGATGGAAGTGGCAGAAAGCAAGAAAGCTACTGTCAAGGGTAACAAATACCCCAGGGGGCACACCGACCATAAACTCTACAACCGAGGACAGCCAAAGACCCCACATACAACCCAAGTAAAGCCACAGACGCCCTATTCTTCCACCTCACCAGTCTCCAGTAACTCACCTCGACCCAGTTTCCCATCAGATGGAAGATGCTTTAAGTGTAATGAACTGGGACATATCAAGGCCAACTGTCCAAAGAACACCATCCGAGTGCAGTTCATTAAACCACCATCACCCAAAAGATCCCCAGGCCCGGATGCCTCTCAAATACCCTTGGAGCGGAGGGAAAATTTGAGAGTGGGCGGAAAGAAGGTTACTGCGTGGAGAGACATGGGAGCACAAGTGTCAGCTATCCACCAATCCTTTGTAGACCGCAAATTCATCAACCCAAAGGCCCAAGTGACAATTTACCCCTTCATGTCACAAGCTGTAGACTTGCCTACAGCTGAACTTCCTGTCCAGTACAAAGGCTGGTCAGGAATGTGGACTTTTGCAGTCTATGACAATTATCCTATCCCCATGCTACTGGGGGAAGACTTGGCCAACCAGGTGAAGCGAGCCAAGAGAGTGGAAATGGTTACACGTAGCCAAACCAGGCAAGCTTCCAGACCCATTCCTGTTCCTGAGCCGTCCACAGACGCCCATTCTGTGTTACCAGAGACCCAGACAGAGGTAGTGGACCCGGATTCCATGCCTACCACTGAAACAGCCACAGCACCTCCAGTCCCAGGCCTGGAACTGGAACAGCAACCAGCACCAGCAATTGCAACCACATCTTCTAACTCAACGCCAGAGGGCACCAGCGAGCCAGAACTGGCAGAAGCAACATACAGCCATACCCAAAAGGCTCAGCCCGAGCCTGAAATACCCTCAGGTGCACCAGCGGAGAGTGGTTCACCAGCAACGGAAACAACCCCATCACCTACATCGCTTCCAGAGGGACCAAGCCCAAGTCCACAGTCTGAGGAAGAACTGGTGACCCCAGCCTCAAGGGAACAGTTCCAGACTGAGCAGGAAGCAGATGACAGCCTTCAGAAAGCTTGGGCAGCGGCACGGAGCACCCCACCGCCTCTCAGCTCTTCTAATCGATCCCGGTTTGTTATAGACCAAGGACTTTTATACAAGGAGATTCTTTCTGGTGGACACCGGGAGGAATGGCAGCCGCAAAAACAGTTGGTGGTTCCAACTAAGTACCGGGGGAAGCTCTTAAGCTTAGCCCATGATCATCCCAGTGGCCATGCTGGAGTGAACAGAACCAAGGACCGGTTGGGGAAGTCCTTCCACTGGGAGGAGATGGGCAAGGACGTTGCCAAGTATGTCCGGTCTTGTGAGGTATGCCAAAGAGTGGGAAAGCCTCAAGACCAGGTCAAGGCCCCTCTCCAGCCACTCCCCATAATTGAGGTCCCATTTCAGCGAGTAGCTGTGGATATTCTGGGTCCTTTCCCAAAAAAGACACCCACAGGAAAGCAGTACGTACTGACTTTCGTGGACTTTGCTACCCGATGGCCGGAAGCAGTAGCTCTAGGCAACACCAGGGCTAACACTGTGTGCCTGGCCCTAACAGACATCTTTGCCAGGGTAGGTTGGCCCTCCGACATCCTTACAGATTCAGAAGCTAATTTCCTGGCAGGGACCATGGAAAAACTGTTGGAAACTCATGGGGTGAACCACTTGGTTGCCACCCCGTACCACCATCAAACCAATGGCCTGGTCGAAAGGTTTAATGGAACTTTGGGGGCCATGATACATAAATTCGTCAACGAATACTCCAATAATTGGGACCTAGTGTTGCAGCAGTTGCTGTTTGCCTACAGGGCTGTACCACATCCCAGTTTAGGGTTTTCACCGTTTGAACTTGTGTATGGTCACGAGGTTAAGGGACCATTACAGTTGGTGAAGCAGCAATAGGAGGGGTTTACGCCTTCCCCAGTAACTAACATTCTGGACTTTGTAAGCAACCTACAAAAAAACCTCCGACACACCTCAGCCCTTGCTAAAGAGAACCTAAAGGATGCTCAGGAAGAGCAAAAGGCCTGGTATAACGGACATGCCAGAGAACGTTCCTTCAAGGTAGGAGACCAGGTTATGGTCTTAAAGGCGCAACAGGCCCATAAGATGGAAGCATCATGGGAAGGGCCATTCACGGTCCAAGAGCGCCTGGGAACTGTGAACTACCTCATAGCATTTCCCAATTCCTCACTAAAGCCCAGAGTGTACCATGTTAATTCTCTCAAGCCTTTCTATTCCAGAGACTTACAGGTTTGTCAGTTTACAGTCCAGGGAGATGATGCTGAGTGGCCTGATGGTGTCTACTACGAAGGGAAAAAAGACGGTGGCGTGGAAGAGGTGAACCTCTTAACCACCCTGGAACATCTGCAACGGCGACAAATCAAGGAGCTGTGCACTAGCTTTGCCCCATTGTTCTCAGCCACCCCAGGACGGACTGAACGGGCATACCACTCCATTGACACAGGTAATGCTCACCCCATTAGAACCCCACCCTACCGGGTGTCTCCTCATGCCCAAGCTGCTATAGAACGGGAGATCCAGAACATGCTACAGATGGGTATAATCCGCTCATCTACCAGTGCATGGGCATCTCCAATGGTTCTGGTACCCAAACCAGATGGGGAAATACGCTTTTGTGTGGACTACCGTAAGCTAAATGTGGTAACTCGTCCGGACGACTATCCAATGCCATGCACCGATGAGCTATTGGAGAAGTTGGGACGTGCCCAGTTCATCTCTACAATAGACTTAACCAAGGGGTACTGGCAAGTACCGCTAGATTAACCTGCCAAGGAGAGGTCAGCATTCATCACCCATGCGGGTGTGTATGAATTTAATGTCCTTCCTTTTGGCCTTCGAAATGCACCCGCCACCTTCCAGAGGCTGGTAGATGGTCTACTACCAGGACTGGGAGAATATGCAGTTGCCTACCTCGATGATGTGGCCATTTTTTCGGACTCCTGGCCTGAACACCTACTACACCTGGAAAAGGTCTTTGAGCGCATCAGGCAGGCCAGACTAACTGTTAAGGCCAAAAAGTGTCAAATAGGCCAAAACAGAGTGACTTACCTGGGGCACCAGGTGGGTCGAGGAACCATAAACCCCTTATAGGCCAAGGTGGATGCTATCCAAAAGTGGCCTGTCCCAAGGTCAAAGAAACAGGTCCAATCCTTCTTAGGTTTGGCCGGGTACTACAGGCGATTTGTACCACACTACAGCCAAATCGCTGCCCCACTGACCGACCTGACCAAAAAGACCCAGCCAAATGCAGTTAACTGGACGGATGAGTGTCAAAAGGCCTTTACCCAACTTAAGGCAACGCTCATGTCTGACCCTGTACTCAGGGCCCCGGATTTTGACAAACCATTCCTAGTAACCACGGATGCATCTGAGCGTGGTATAGGAGCAGTTCTCATGCAGGAAGCAACAGATCACAACTTCCATCCTGTCGTGTTTCTCAGCAAGAAACTGTCTGAGAGGGAAAGTCACTGGTCAGTCAGTGAAAAGGAATGCTACGCCATTGTGTACGCCCTGGAAAAGCTAAGCCCATATGTTTGGGGACGGCGGTTCCAGCTACAAACTGACCATGCTGCACTAAAGTAGCTTCATACTGCCAAGGGGAACAACAAGAAACTTCTTCGTTGGAGTTTAGCTCTCCAAGATTTTGATTTTGAAATTCAGCACATCTCAGGAGCTTCTAACAAAGTAGCTGATGCACTCTCCCATGAGAGTTTCCCAGAATCTAGTAGTTAAAAAGTGTTCTTAAAATGTCAGGGTCCCCAGGGAAGTTTTTTGTGGGGACCAGAGTGCCCCAAAACACTCTAATTTTTTGGGTGGTGGCAGCTTTACCAGGTCCAAGCTGGTAACTAAGCTTGGAGGTTTTCATGCTAACCCCCATATTTTGGACGCTAAGGTCCAAATCTGGGACTAGGTTATGATAGGGCTCTTGGCTTTAATGAATTTTGTTAAGCTTCATGTACACATGGAGGGATAGCTCAGGGGTTTGAGCATTGGCTTACTAAACCCAGGGTTGTGAGTTCAATCCTTGAGGGGGCCATTAAGGGAACTGGGGTAAAAATCTGGGGATTGGTCCTGCTTGGAGCAGGGGGTTGGACTAGATGACCTCCTGAGGTCCCTTCCAACCTTAATAGTCTATGATTCTATAACTCACTTTAAAGTCAACAGGAGTCCTTTTAATGACATCAGTCTGCCTCACAGCACTCAGCACCTAAATGTGCAGTAAAGCTAATAATTCATTAAATTAACTGACAATATTTTAATATATAACATCTACAAATATGCAAAGCCAAGGGCCACTCATCTGGCATGCTTTAACTAAAGTCACTTTGTGCCCTAGAATCCCATTTCATCCATTTATGTCATTTTCTTAGGCATTAAAGCTTCATATTTTCTTTCTAATAAAAATTCAACAAAAGTAAAACATCCAAACAGTGTCATTCACAACGTTTCTATCTCCTTATGCTTGACACTGCTAGCTTTATACGGATCTCCATAGCAAGAGAATTTCACTATGCTATGGCAAAATGATGAGAATATGCATTGTTTGAAAAAGAGTAAAGAAAAATGGCTTATTTTCCTATAAATTATGTTCATAAAGTAATTCATCCAAGATCATGAGTTCTCCTTGGACTGATTTTTAAAAAGAACAGATACGGAATAGTACTGTATTGGTGTGTTGTTCAGAGAGTCCAAGCATTTTTCACTTATCTAAGGCCCTGACTTTGCAAACACTAACGTAGTTGCTGAATTTTAAGCATGTGTATAAGCGTTTGCAGGATCTGGGACTAACTTTGTAATGGTAAAAAGATGCAGATAACAATATGGTGTATTGCAAAAGCTAATCCAATTTACTTTATACAGATACTGGTTGATAATTCCTTACAATATGCCTCTCTCTTTGATGGGCAGCAGGAAATACCCAGGTCTTGTTTGTTAGAAACAAGTTCAGACATATGAATATATTTTTTCCTATTATGTGCCTTTACCTAAGGTAAACAAGTCATTGTGAAATTACCTGTATTCCCGCTGCACTGTAATGTCATTTTCAGAATTACTGATTTCTAAAGATGTAAGACAGCACTTCCAGAGATGATAGAGGATGACCATGGTATGATCTCCCATTAGCAATCAAAATTATTGATGTTTACTGTAGCATAATATGACACAGATAAGTTAATATATTCAGTAAAAGATACCTGTTACAGCAGAAATATATTACTCATAAAAAGGATCAATCTAACATTCACAGTGCAAACAAGGTAATCTCAGACCATGGGGGTTTCTTTTGTGCACAGTTTTCTATGCAATTACACACACAAACTTTCTTTTTAAGGGGAGAACACTTCTGAATTATTGAGTGTTCCAAGAAAAGAAAAATGATCTTACTGATCACTGAGTATTTCACATTGATACAAGTCAGTGCTTTACAGAGCCAGGATCCTTCAGGATATTTGTGAATCCTAGATGTCGATTGACTTGTAAGGAATAGTATTACTTTATATTTACACTGCACCTTTCATCTTGATGGATCCAAAAGTACTTTACAAACTATATATTTTGCATGTAAGTCACTTCCTGCAAGCTAATGAAATGTAGTCCTTTCTGAGTTGGAATGTGACAGATGTTTAACAGCAAACAGCTACATCACAGAATTATTTAGATCAGGAAGAGTAGAATAATACCCTATCTGACTGAAATTGCAGGATACTGGGGATAGATAAAAATTATGCATGGGAAAATTGCCATAGGATCCTTAATGGCTACAGATGGTCAGGCCCCTTTTTTTTCCCCTCTGTCTCATTTAATTAAGCCATTATCAACAGCCCAGTGCCCGATCATCAGAGTAGAGTATACCTGGTGACCACCTTCGCTTCTTGCAGCACTTGGGTTTAACTTGGAGCCTTCCATCCAAGTTTTTACCAAACCAGAGCCTACCTATATGATAACATCAGTGCCCAAGATAATGTTTTCAAATACATACCCTGATTCAACAAATTACTTAAATATATGCCTAACTTTAAGCATATAAGTAGTCCCAGTTAAGTCCCAGGGTGCTCCTTACATGCTTTATCTTGCCTTGTTTAATACCTTACTGAATCAGTTCCATACTGAGACAATGATTATAATCTGAAATGGTATATATGATATAAATGTACAGTGTTCCTTTAATGTACATGCTAAAACTGAGTATGTTTTTTTTTAAAAAGATACTGTTTTCTGACAGAGCATCCTTTACTATCATGTCCAGAATTATTTGTATTTAAAATCTATTTTCAAAAGAAGTATAAGTATATTGGCTCCTCTGTTTACGTTTAGCAGTTTTTTTGTTTTGGTATGAGAAAACCACTAAAAGAACTCAGGCTCACCTCTCTTCCCTTTCTTTCTGTGCCTACTCCTGTCAGTTTCCTACTGCCTGTTTTATATGCTCACTTTCAGCATTGTATTACTGTCAAAACTCCTTTTGCAGAGCCAAGAGAAGCATACACAGTCATCAAATTCCAACTCTCCCCACCCCACAATCCAAAACTGACTGAATACAAGATGCTATGAATGCACAAAGTAAACAAACTGGGGGGGGGTGGGAGAAATATGTATCCCTCCCCATCTTTTTAAAGTTGTAGCGTCTAGCAAAAAGTAGCCCTGGTCTTGAGACAGGACTCCAAGTCACTACATCAGAGGTGGGCAAACTTTTTGGCCCAAGGGTCACATCTGGGTGGAGAAATTGCATGCAGGGCCATGAATGTAGGGCTGGGGCAGGGGATTGGGGTGTGGGAGGGGGTGCGGTGTGCAGGAAGGGGCTCAGGGTAAGGGGATGGGGCTGAGGAGGGGTGTGGGGTGTACGAGGGGGATCATGGAAGAGGGTCGGGATGCAGGAGGGGGTGCGGAGTATGGGAGGGGGGTCAGGGCAGGGGTGCAGAGAGGAGTGTGAGAGGGGCTCAGGGCAGGGGGTTGGGGTGCAGAAGGCATGTGGGGTGTGGCAGGGGGCTCAGGGCAGGGGGTTGGGGTACAGGAAGGGTGTGGGTACAGCAGGGGGTTGGGCTGCAGGCAGGGTGCAGCGGGGGCTCAGCGCAGGGGGGTTGGGGTGTGGGCTCTGGCCCGGCACTGCTTACCTGGAGTGGCTCCAGGGTGGCAGTGACATGCACTGGGCCAGAAGCGGTCAGCACCATGTCCCTGCGGTCCCTGGGGGGGGGAGGGTAGAGAGCTCCGCACGCTGCCCTCGCATGCAGGTACCTCCCCTGAAGCTCCCATTGGCTGTGGTTCCCCGTTCTCGGCTAATGGGAGCTGTGGGGGGTGGTGCCTGCAGGCGAGGGCAGCATGCAGAGCCCTCTGCCCTTCCTCCCACCTGGGCTGCAGGGACGTGGTGCCAGCTGGTTCCGGAAGCAGTGCGGGGCCTGGGGCACCACAGGGATAGCAACCCCACGGCCAGATTGAAAGCCCTGACGGCCGGATTCAGCCCACAGGCAGTAGTTTGCCTACCCCATACTACAGTAATACAAATAAATAATAATTAATAATACTTGTAACAAAGTTTTAAGATAATTTTCAGGTTGGGATTCTCATCAAGTGACATTAAAGCCTTGATCCTGAAAAGAAATATGCATGTGCTTAAAATATGCAGTATAACTTTAGTGAGGCATTTTTTTTCCATCCAGCGTCTGAGCCTGTAAAGCTCCGATTGACTTTAATGCCTCAGAATCAGGTCCCCAAGGAAAGTACTCACAGTGCACAAAACAAAGAGGTGCATACATTTTTGCACCACTGGGGCCTTAAACTTCATAGACTCTCCTTAACTGTGAGTGTCAGTGAGTCATATATTGTAGTTGGGGAAGTATTCAGTATCTCCAATATCTTTATATATATATATATATATATATATATATATATATATATATATATATATATTATAGCCTATATATATAATTAACTGCTTATATATATATATATATATATAATAAGCAGTTAATTATATATATAGGCTATAATAGTCTGATCTGGAGGAAGTGAAAATTTTCATAGAACTTACCTCCATTTTCAATAGTAACACTTCAGAGAAAACTCATTCTGTGTTCATACTGTACATTTCATCTTGCTAGACAGACTGTGAGGCAATGTTGTATATTTAATCAGTTTTCACATCATTTACCAGAAAGTGGCTTGCTGTATCTCTCCTCCTCTTATCCTTGATATCTCACACTCCACATACTTTTTCCAATTGTTCCCCCTCATTTCTTCATAAAGATTATGACATTAGCTGTAATTTTTGTAATCCAATTCCTGTCTAAGTCCACTAAAGCTTAATACGCTATAGCAATGCACACACAAAAAAAATATCCAGGAAAAACTTAATCTGCATGAAATATGAGGTTGCATAAAACAGACATTGTGTTGGGGATTCAGGCATCTGTACTGATTGTTACAACCTTAATTCTTATGGTGTGATGAAAATACTCACCACTTCACACTTCAAAGTCAAGAAAAGCTGCAATCTTGGAAACAGCAAACACTTCCCTAATTTCTAAGCACTTCAGGGCTCATTTCTGCAGATACACAGTCACATTTCACTGCGTGTCTTGTAGAATCGGTGCCCGTACATGCATATGCAAGCATCATAGCAGATTTTGGGACAGAATTTGGTTTAATATAAAGGCTCTTATACTCAGTATATCCCAAAGCAAGACATTAAATATTAGTGGTGCAGTGAGTGTAGGCATATGTCATAATTTGATGGATACTGCAATAGCTTGCACACAGCCCTAGTGTATCATATCAGTTATAGTGAGAAGGAGATGGCCAAGACACTTCCTGCTTTTTTCAAAAATACCGTAAAATTACTGAATTATTACCAGATCATGGACGGTTATAGAAACTAATGAATGGCGCTTTTGTTGCTGCAGCATCCCCACAGTTGTGCACGGCAGTCAGCAATAGGTGTAAGCCAATGTCCAGGATTTGGACGTGGAGTCAAAAATTTACACGGCATGTGAATGAGAAATGCCTCTTTCCCTGAGCTCCAAAACGAACCTTGTACAGAGCTATTGAGGAAATGTACATAAGTAATGGAGAATGTGAATTAGCCATTCACTATACTGCACACCCAAGAATGGCAAGGGTATTCAACCTTTGCAAGCAAGCAAGCAATATGTCTGATTTATGCTGTAGTGCAGGAGGAGACTATTGAAACTGTGATAAGGAATATTCTGTTTTGTAAATTTCATAGGGACCCATCCAGAAAGAATTTACAATCTGTATGGTAGCTGGAATTCCCTAGCTCCCCCTGTTTAGAGGGTTATGATTTATATGTAAAAATAGTAAAATCTAAAGTATAAAAATTATTTTAAACTATTGCAATACTATAATAATATTTTGCTCTTCAGTAACAGCAAGAGAATAAAAGCAAAAATGGAATGTGGTAGCAACATTTACAATATTTTTCTGCTATCATAAAACTCCATTATATTAGCCAAATTTCTGTCCTGCAATCAGTTTTGCAAATTAACAAAGTTCAGGTACAGGTCTATTTTGCAGTCAGAAATAGAGGTCTTCTCTCTTATTTTAAGCCACCAGTTTTCTTGACAACCTATTTCCCCTGTTTGATATTTTAAAGATTCTTTTGCACTGATAAAGTGTAATGGAGCCAGTTCAAAGTTTGGAGAAGAGAAAAAAAAGGCCAGCACTTTCCAGCTTTGGATGGTTAAAGTTAGGCACCCACTTTTTACCATTCGGATCTTTACAAAATTCGTAGTAATATTGGAGGACCACTTTGGAAGAATCAGTACCATATCATTTTCTTTTTCCAGTCACCATCACATTTTCTAGATTCACCGTGGGAAATATTTCAAGGATAATAAGGCAGTATAAACTAATTCTAAGAACATTGGGCCAGCTTCTCTAGGTACTTTGCAAGACCTGTTTAAAACAACCAGAGATCCCCCGCCCCTCAATCACCCTGTGTAGGAGGATCCTCCACTAGCATGATGGCACAGATGGCAATGGCAGATCGGCTGCTTCCTGTCCCAGCTTCTCCCCCACCTCCAGTGTAAGAACGAGGAGGAGGAAAGCTGAGGGACAGGGAAGCATGGTTAAGCCAAGCTTGACTGTGCCTGATCCTCTGGTGGCATAAGCTCCATTATGGAAGCTTACACCGGTGGTAGAAGTTAGAACAGTAGGAGCCTACTCTAACTTCCATCTGGACCAGGTGGCCAAGTATCAAGGAGTCGTAGCTCATTCCCAGCAGCTACCTACTGGAGAACTGGGGCGACTTCCTCTAGAAATTATATAAATGATACAAGCTTTTCAGCAACTGCTTTTTTTGTTTTTGTTTTTTCAGTTAATTCTATGGAAGAGGAGAAGGCGGCAGGGAGAGGTATCTTTTGACACTGGTGATGCTATGTGGTAGCACTGTTTTATTGGGTTGGGCATTTTTTATAATTCAGAATAACTCCAGAGGTGCAGGTCATTAAAGAATCTTCAACAACTTTTTTAATAGGCTACTTTGTATTTCCCTTCCTGTTCTAGATCATTAGCTTGTCACTATCTGTCCGTAGCCCTGCACCAGTGGCCATGGTACTTTAAATGTACGCTCTGAATTAAGAAGATTGAAGCTGGAGACAGAGTCTCCATAGCATGGATGAGAGTAAAGAGTCAAAGCAGGAGTAGCAGTTTCTACTATTTAAAAAAAAGAATACTTTTGTTTGGCAATGTAGCCAGTAACCAGACTGCAGACAGGGAAACACCTCAATTAGAAAAATACATAGAGACACATAACATAAATTCAGATTGCCAGATTGTCAACATATAAAGAAACTACTGTGAGGTCCCTGTTTAAGAAACCATTGTTTGATGCTGATTATACTTCTAGTTAGAGAGGGGAGTCTATTGAGTCTATACCATCACCAGTGTTAAAAGTCAACCCTGGCAATTTTTAGAATTTTCAGATTTCCTAGATTCTGGTTAGTCAGGTTTTGGAACAGGATTGGAAGTGGAAAGTGTATTGGTTGTGCTAGTCAGTGGATAATAATTACAAATTGATTTTATTTGCTTTATGAGCTAACTTTTATAGAACTGGCCATGTTTGGTTGGGGTGTCTGCAGTTGTTAATAGAGGTGGATAGAGTTTTTGACCAGTCTTGTTGATATCCATTTGGTGAGGTTCCAAAATGTAATTTTGGGCAATGCCCGTGTGCCCTGATTGTTCTTACATCTGAATACTGCAGGGGTTGATTTTTTCCACAGATCATTGTGTATATGAAGTTGTTAGGAGTGTTGGTAAGGTAATATGGTCTTCAGCATATTCACAATGCAGATGGTATTCGCTGAATAACCCCATCACATCAGGCGCAACTGAAGCAGAAGAATTAATAACCTAATATATTTGGGAAATCAGGGACTAGATGATGGCTAGCAGGCTGTGACTTAATTCATGCAAGGGCAAAATGGTCTCAGGGAGTTGCGCTGGCGTGAGTGATATGTGAAACTTGGTTGAAGAAATGCAGCTGCCATTTGTGAAAAAGGTTTGCGATGCTGGAGTTTCACTATCAAACGGTAGCTGTAGGCAGAAAGATGTTTCATCATCTACTTCTGTCTATAAGTGTGGGACTTTTCCTTTCTGAAACACACTTTTCTACCATTATCCATGCCTCTGTCACCTCCACACTAGTGTTCTAATGTGTTCCACATATGGTTGCACCAGTAAGAAGTTTAAGCTAGTGCAGAATGTGCCTACCTATCCATTGAGAGGTGCACCTTGCAGGGTACATATGACCCCAATACTCAAAGAGCAACATTGTCTCCTGATGACTTACCAGTGAAGTTCAAGGTGCTGGTTCTGACTTTTAGAAATGTCTGACAAACATGATTAGATTTATGAAGACAATTGGGTACGTGGGGAGATTGAAAAGCTTGAAACTGTTTAGTCTACAGAGAAGACGAATAAGAGCCATAATATAGATGAATAAAAATGGAATGGTACAGGAAGGCAAATTCGTAAACTAGATCCAGGGGCATACAATAAAACTGAAAGCCAATGAATTAAAAACTTTGAAAAAGAAATATATTTTTACACACGCATAATTAACCTGTGGCACTAACTGCTTCTAGATATCATTGACATCAGGAGTTGAGTAAGATTCAAACAGTGAATTAGAAATGGATTTGGATCATATATACATATAGCTACAGACATATAATACAGTATGTTAAAATTAGAATAGAAACACTCATATTCTGGGCATAAATCAACCATTAAGTGCCAGAAGCTAGGAAGAATTTTTTCCCTTCATTGACATCAGTGGAGCTGTGTCATTTTCAACTGAGGATATGGTTCAGAGGTAATATCCTGACCCCACTGAAGTCAATGAGAAAACTCCCCTTGATGTCAGTGAGATAGAATTTCACTCCCTGTGTTTAGCAAATGACAAAAGAGATTTCCCAAACCTATTGTTCTGCTGTTCTCTTTAGAGGCAACACACTCAGTGCCTATCCATACATATCGGAAAGGAGGGGGGAGAAAGGAAAAAGAGCATAGGCAGAGTGGGGGGAATCTGGGAGGTTGATGCTTTGCTTTTTTTTTTTGGCTGACACACACTCTAAGGCATATATAAATTTAAGATAACACATTTCCAAGGTCACAATGCCTCCAAGGCATTTATTTCAGCAATTCATAGCTAACTGCCTACTTACTAAATTAGATGGTCAATTTTGAAACACTTTGGTGTTTTCAAAGGGATATTTAATTTTGTCCATCAGAAATAAAAACCTTTCTTAAAATCTGTGTCCATTTCCTACTCAATTCTGCCACAATGATTTTTTTTGTTCTTGCTGTTGGTTTTTGTTTTAAAGCTTTTCCAACACTTTGGACCTCCTGTCAGCTGATCAAAATTAAAAATAGAGACTTATTAACTGACTCTCCACTGTGCAGTTCAGGCAGCTTCATTAGTGCTTCAGTTTATGGCCACTGAGCGAGCCACACTGCTGTAATTCTGACAGTCTATGGAAAGCCAATTGGGAGGCACAGGATGTGGGGTACACAATTTTGCACAGTTGCAAAGTTTTGATTGCATGAATTATGTATGAAGGCTGGGCTACTGCTGATGCTCAGTGGTGCTGGGAGCTCAACACAGGCGTAGAACAACCTACAAAAATAAAAGAAAGGAAAAGGTCATCATAATGCCAAACATCTCTCCATTATAGTCGCCCACATAATCACATAAAAATTGTCTGAGTGCTCTTCAGCTCATCTTGATTCTTTACAGGTATATTGAGAACTGAGGACGGGAAAAGAGAAAGAGATAGAGAAATCTTCAAGGCTCTGGCCGTAGATTATTGCACACATCAAGGTTTTCTCTAGCGAGAACACAGCAAGCATCTCTGAAAGCTCTCAATTTCACTTCACAGTAAGATGAGTCTCCTCTTTTCACCAGCTGTCTGTTCTGTCACACGTAACATTTTATTGAAGCTTTTGGGGCCCCTGACTCTCTGCCTCTTCAGATATGCTAAAGAAATTTCAAAAGCAAAAGGAGTGAGGGGAGCCTTGATATGATTTACAGTGTTTGCACATTATTCGAGTGACATATATATATTTTGTGAAAAGGAAAACCTTTGTTTGTTGCTGTTAATATTTATGCCAGCTCTGCTTGGCATGCTGTTGTGTAGAAAATGTAACCCTCTCCTCTGCAACATACACACCTGAATGACTGAGTTCCTTTTTTTGTCTATGAATTAGATTCTGCAATGATGCAAAGGCCAGAGTGATGTTCATTACTACTTCTGCCGATGCTTATGGGGTATGCAACTCCCATTGGCATCTGTGGGTGAAGTGAACCCATGTAAATGATGGCAGGATTGAACACTGGGATAGAAAATGAGTATAGCCATGTAACCTGCACCAATTGACTCACAGGGGGCTGATTTTCAGTTGTCCCATTCCTGTGCCTGGCATAGGGACAGAGGAACAAAAGGGTGGCTTTTGGTCACCCCAGTTCTCCTTGTATTCTAGGGCTGTGCCTGGCTCCCAGTGTAAGTTAGGGAAACCTCCACTTTTAGGGACCCTTTATGGGCCATTCTTTCTACTCATTATACCCCCTATGACATGAACTAGGAGCCGGGCTGCTGTAGACTCCTTAAATCATTTCTGCACTAGCCACAGTTCCTTGCACAGGGCCTTTCTCAGGCAACCATTTCCATCCCCTCTTTACTGTGCCAGAATAGCATCATGGGATCTTAGTGTAACTGAGATTCAGGCCACAGTGAGTGTGTGGGCTGAGTTTAATAGGAAAAGCCACTAACAAGATCATGTAAAACAAAATAAACCTTAAACTGTTTATATTGCACTCTCCTGGTAAGTTTTCTTGATTAAGTACCCTCATTATGCTCTCTCAGCATGTCAATTATACTCACTTTGCACACTTGCTGATTGCCGTATTGGCACTTGTTAGTCCTTTCCCCATTACATTGTCTTCTGACCCATTTACACAGAGCCAGTGATACCATTTAGGCCAACTAGGCGGTTGTCTAGGGTGCCAACATTTGGGAGCGCCAAAAAGTGGTGCCCCCAATTTTTTTTTAAAGTCTTTCAGCAGCTGCTGGGAGGGAGAGGGAGTCTGAGCTGCCAGCAGCCAGCCCAGGGGTTCCCCTGGGTCAGCACGCCGCCGCCGGCAGCCAGCCCAGGGGTTCCCGACAGCAGGGCTTCTGGAGCAGAGGTTAGTTGGGGTGGGGAGGTGCCAGACGGCTCCCCAGGGGCGGGGGGGCCTGCCATGGGGGAGGGAGCGCCTCAGAGCAGGGGGGGGGAAGCTGCCACAGGGGGGCACCTCAGGGCACATCTGCTGCAGGGATTGAGGGGGGCGCGCAAGGTGGCAGTTTTGCCGAGGGAGCGAAACTTCTTTGCACTGGCCCTGCATTTACACCACAATATATGATTCATAGTACCATTTACATCACTCCTGAATTAGCCCCTGTGACAGGGCAAGCTACTCACCACTCAGTGGCTCCTCCTGGCTTTTTCTGGGGATTAGCTCTGCCAGGCTCACACCCCATCCATCACTCTCTGTCTCTTGCTCACTCTGCGGCTCCTCAGGGAGCTGAAGCTTCCTCTTCACAACTTGGTCTTCAGGCCAGGTAACTAAGTGGATTCCCCTTCCAGGGTGGAGTCCTTCAAAGTCCTTCTGCTCAAGCAGCATCAGCAGTCCTCATGCCCAACAACCTGATCCTGTCACTCCTGCAGTGACCCAGGCAGTCTTCTAATTCACTGCCCCAAGTAGTACTGCTCTGCAATGGTTGGTGGGGAAACCCAGACCCACCCTCTGCTCTGAGTTCCAGTCCAGGTCCTTTACCAAGAAGTCAAGCTCTGCAGCTTATCTAACATTACTGCTCTCACCTCTGGACTATGTCTTACCTTGCTTCCACTCCTCCTAGTCAGATCTGACTCTCATAGGGTCTACTAGGCCCCAGGGATTCCTGTCTCTCCTTCCCTCAGAGAGACTGACCATTATCCTGCAATCTCTCCATTGCTAGTTTCTTAGCTTTATGTAAGACCCACCTGTTCCCTCAGAGGTGAACTTGCTTGCAATTAGTGACCTCCTCGTAGCCTAAATCTCTCCCCTGTTTGCTGCTGAATTGGTTGATTGAGCCTGCCTGGCATAATTCAGCTCTCTCAAGTCCACTATGGGGAGCCCACCACATCACAGCCCAAATCAGGAGTTTGCACAAGCTGCCAGATTAATCCCTGATGTAATTCTATTGACTTCACTGGAGCTATTCCAGGGATGAATTTAGGCCTAAATTTGTTTGGAAGATAATATAGCCCCACTCCAGCAAATCACTTAAGCACATGCATGTCAATTGGACTACTCACATGCTTAAATGTTTTGCTGGATTTGGGCCTATATGGATAAGACATGGTTTATTTCACTTAAAAATCCCCACCTTTCCTTTCCCCCTCCATAGCACTCAGTACCATCCAGAAAATCAGGTAGTTAAACTATTTGCCCCTCCTTTCCCATCTTTATTCAGTAACGATGACATTGACATCAGTTCGTATCTCAGAGTTAAGTACTGTAGCAAATTGTGTTAGGAAAGGACTGCTAAGCAATTGAGAGCTTCTAATGAAATGCAAGTGCTTCCTTAATTTCAAGACACTGTTTCAAGCAGATAACAGAGAAAAATGTCAACACAAATACACACTGTTGGAATGGGGAGAGGGTAAAACACTTGTACTTGGTCAGACTGACAACTTACTTTATGGTGAGTACACCTCTTTTTTAAAGTAATTCTCATTTAGTGTATGGTAGATTGGTCTTCTGTGAGGTCAGTCACCACAAATCCATTTCAGTGTGATTGCATTTTAGCTACAGTCATATTTCTCCTGGAAATCTTGCCAGAATCATCTGTTCATTTGGTGAGAACATCAATTTCCCTTCCTTCCCCTTCCTAGCTCCCTTTTATCTAGTATACTGTTGAATTCTGCTTTAAACCTTTCAAGCAGTGTATCCAAAGTGGTCTCTGCTGAGGAGTCAGCAGTACTTGGGAGTAAAGCATCTTATATCCCTCATGTAAAGGGATAATAGTCTGTATTCTTCTCACAGCAAACAAAAATGCCATAAATTCTGAGTTAAATGAGTTAGAAAAGTCCTTCTTCAGAAATGAAAGGCAAGAGCCACATTTTCAGGTGCTAGTTTGTCTTCTGAAGACTTATGTCTTTAAAATTCGGAGACTATTTACTGCAAATCTAGTCTTACTCAAAGCACAAAGGATTGCTTTAGAGCCTGCATTTGAAGACACTCCCCTCCCCACCACACCCCACCATGGTCGTAGGCCTGACTGATCTTCCATTCTGGGAGCAAATACAATGTGGGGAAGCAGCTATCCACCGTACTGCAGTGGGTCAGAATGGGGACAACATGCAGTAGCTTAATCTCTTGGAGGCCTGAGATATAAGAGCTTATCTGACTTCTGAAACACAGTGAGCTCGGTCTGCAGACCATTTCTGTCTTCCTTGGGATGCTGTGGTGGAAATCTGGTTTAAACAGCTAATTGGAGATTCCCCTAGCATAGGAGAATCCCTAATGACATAAAGCCAGTAAAGTTAGTTATACACCAGTTGCTCTTGCTCATCTGCTTTCATCTGCAGTGCAGGCTTGTTCTGAGAAGATAGAGGTAGAAGAGAGCATGACCTTAATGCACAATGCTCCAGTGGTTTTGAGAGATCAAAGCAGCGCCAGGAGACCGTTGCAACCAACATAGGTTCTAGTTTTCACTGAGGACCAAATCAGCGCCCAGCTGCCCCAGGGACAAGGGGGCATAAAGGTGGCATATCACTACACCTCCACAAAGCATAGCTCAGCTGTGCCTGTGGATCTGGTCTGGTAACTTTCACCGTGTTTATCTATAAGTGCCTTTTATTAATTGGAGGCATAAGAGAGCCACCAGAGAAAGGATGCCAACATTCACTGAGAGCCTTTCATTTAGTAGACAGGTTCCAACTTTTATTTAACAATTTCAGCTTTCACTTCATTTATAATAGTGTGCCAAAGCACTAACAACATTTTTGTGCCCATAGAATGAAGTGATGTGGCAAACATAAAATAGGACTAAAGAAACTTAGAGTGATATATGACTCATCAGCTTAGCCCAGTCCCTAGTGCCTAGTAATATATCTTACACAGTTCCAGGGTTTCATGTCAGAAGAGAAGATTCAGTAAGTCTGAGGTCATAACACTGACTCAAGGCAACAGCCCAGTAAGTGAAATTTTCATTAGAAGAGGGTGTAGACTTGGATGATATAAGGATAAAATGAGAAGGTCAGCAAGGCTAGGATGATAGAAAAGGATCAAATTGATAAGGATAACTTATCTTCGAGCAAGGGTTCAGCCTATAAATATAGGCAGAGTAGCTGGCTGAGGAGAAGAGAAGGAACAGCAGGAATCAACAGTAACTGAGAAGATGGTAAATTGGAACTAGAGGAGAGATTTTAAAGCAAAAGTCATATAATAATACTTTGTACATCTTTCATGAACGTGAAGCAGTTTACAAATATTAGGACTCATAACACCACTGTCAAGCATTGTATTATCCCTACTTACAAACAGGTACACCGAAGCACAGAAGTGATAAATTGCCTTCCCAAGGCTGTCAGTGAAAGAGTGAAGAATAGAACTCAGGAGTCCTGACTCCCAATACCTTACATTTCTCTCCTTATCAGTCTAGGTATTACAGTGACAGGCACATTGTAAATGTGATGGATTGATGGACAGCAAGATAGAAGGGAGTCCAGGTTGATATGAAAGCTGTTCTTTGTTTTATTTCAGCCTTCTTCACCCACCCATACTCAGAATGTGGCTTCTCTATGGACCGCCTTCCATCAGTACTTATGATTTCACAAATAATGGACTACTAATACTGTATTAAGAAAGCTCCTTTTAGGTTGTGTTCATAAGAGATGAGGCTAGGGAGAAAAGTGTTACTCCCAGCTTCAGGAACCATGGTGTTAACACCGCCACATATTCCTTCTGTAGACATCTCATAAGAACATAGGTAATTAAGGGCCTGACCTGGCACTCCTTACAAAAACAAAATCTAGGACTTTAGGAACGGGCCTTAACTATTCAATAGGCACGTACCTAAAGAAAAGCCTTTCAGGCTTATAAAACGTGGCTTTTTTATCTTAATAGGGACAGTTACTGCCTTGTACCTTGTGTTGTCATTTATAGCTGTACAAAGGGAGTGCAAATTAGCATAAATTGCTACCACTGTGATCAGATAGCATTTACACCTACCTTTGCACAGTTGTAAATGATTTTTATAATGAAAGAGGTGGAGAATTGGGCCCATTGCTATATTAACCATAAGATCTTTACATTGGGTTCTTTTGCCTATCAGAAAAGGACTACCTGGAGTAAAGGTGACTACCATTACAACAGTTTTTATTATTTCAATAATGACACATTGCGCTGACAAAGTGGGTATTCACTCATGAAACCTTATGCTCCAATACTTCTGTTAGTCTATAAGGTGCCACAGGACTCTTCATCACTTTTTACAGATCCAGACTAACACAGCTACCCCTCTGACACTTTTTCATAATGTTCTTTTAAACTTTACCCACATCTTCTCCTTAAATGTCATCTCATCTATTAATCTAAAATGTATCAGAAATATTTGGGCGTGCAATTATTGCATCTAGTAAGGATTATTGTACTTAACCATATATAGGTTTCTTATTTGGAAGACATGTTCATATATATATATATATATATATATATATATATATAAAATTAGCATTAATCAGTTATATATTAAATATGCAAATAAGATCATTGCAAGTGTCAATATTGACATTTCTCCAGGCTTTATTGGATGAGTTATTCTATCTGATCTAATGATTTTTTATTAGAATTCCTACCACCATATTAAGAAGAGGTGGCTAAATTAAAATGCCAGCCTGATGTGACCTTTCTTGATGTAATATCTGTATTATTAACTTCATTACAAGTAGAATTTTCTTGGATGTTGGGAAGTTTATAGTGAAGTTGACATACATAATGGATGATAGAATGTCACATTTTGTCATCATATTTTCTGAAGTCATAAAAAGAAACTCATAAAATTTACAATTAATCATTCTAACCACTAACAATTAAGAGTTATTTTACTAAACAAATTAGAATTTTTTCCTTTTCACCCATTTTTCCACATGCAGCATGTCATTTCGAAAAGCAACAGCTGTAACTTCCGAATTGCACCATTGTTCATGATCTCAGTGGCTGTTGTTGATTAACATCTATTGTTGCATTCTATGCTACTCTGTCCTGTGTTCTTTTCCAGATTTGCTCATCCCACCCAACTTTACATTTCCCCTCAACTCACACACTATCCTTCTGTCTCTTTCCAGCAGCATATTCACTCTGGCCCTAGGCCTGAAATTGATCATTCACAGGCATCTCATTCTGGCTGCATGGAGTCCTGTTAACTTCAGTGGGACCCTGGACAGGCGCAACAACTGGCACACTATCAGTTGAAGGGTCAAAGCCTCCCTAAGCTAGTGGCTATTCCATATCTTCTTTCTGCTGAATACTTGAAGGATAAAATTCTCCCAAAGGGTGAAAAGTTCCCTTTATTCCATGTCTTTTGTCCTGGTAACACTCTTCTTACTGAGAACTTGAACTTTGGTCCCATAGCCATTAAACATGCTGTTGTCCTTCATTCCAAACCTTCCTCCCCCTTCCCGCCACAATCAAACTTCAGTAACTTGCATACAGAATTACCAACATCCATCCTTTCATTGGAACAACTAATGTTCTCAGACACTTCATTGATGCTAGATTTTCCACAACAAATTAAATAAAATAGCAAAGGCTTTGATAACAGGTTTTACAGGGAAGTTAGCATTTGGGACATATGACAGTTTGATAGACTTGGACATTGAAGTTCTCTGTTTAACCCTACGCTAAATACACCAGGAACATGGGACAATGTAAGATCCAGTGGTTAACATGAAAGCCTGGCAGTCAGGAGCTCTGGATTATCCTCCCACAGACTTGCCTTCTTTCCTTGGGCAACTCACTTACCTTTCTGTGACTCAATTTTTCCATTGCCAAAGGGGGTTAACACCTACTTTACAGGGATGTTATGAAATAGGTTAATTAATTAATAGCGGTAAATGAGATCTTTGGATAAGATATGCTGTGGATAACAAAAGTATTATGAGTAATGCAAGCTTCCCCATCTAGTGACATCATCTATTTCCACAAGGAACCACTTCTTGGTCAAGAAGGTAGTTCATTCGGCTACTACACTGAAATGACTGAAACAAGAATGCCAGTTAAAGAGGTTATTTTTAGTGATGTGGACACATGTTCTCTAAAAATTAAAACTGAAACAACCAATCAATTGCTTAAAGGCTACAGAACAATCGTATTAATTGCTGTGCAAACAGGTGAAAGACTCCATATTTTTAAAAAGCTTGAATCATATAAGACTAATTTTAATTTCAAGACTCTTTCTATAGTTAGGAGGCCAATTCACTATACAGTCTATGTTAGGAAAGTTGGAATAAAATATGGCCATAACTCCTGAAGACAAAGTCCACTGGGGGAAGTTGTGGCAATATAAGGTGTCCACAGTGACCCTCTACCAGTGGATAGGAGGCCAGCACAACCCACATTATTAATATCTAGGCCAGCTGGGGATGAGCTGATTTGAGCATCCTCCTGCAGCAGGATATTTGGTCCCTAGTGGAGATTAAAGCTGCTGCTCCCTGATATAATGAATCCCTGTTGCTGCCCCTTGGACCTTGTTGGTGTAGTGATGAAATTTGCATCTTTGTGCAGTGATGAGGGGGAATCTAATCCAATCCCTAAACGTTACCTCATTTTTTCTTACTTCCATCCATTTTTTTATTGTCTGCAGTGATACCCTGTGTTCTGCTTCTAGGGAAGAAATATGGCTTCCCAATATACAGGGAATTATGCAAAGCAAGTAGTTGTAAACTCTACTCCTTTCCCTCTCCCTTCCCTTCTAAACATGGAAACTAGAGCTCAGTTCCAACCATGAAACTGTCACATGGTTATATGTAGGCCACTGAGATTTTAACAATGGCACATTTTTCATCACCCTGACATCCACCCTTTATGAGATGAGAAATCCATTCTTAACTACATTAACGGTGAACAACATTTTATGTACTATTCAGTAATGAGAGCTAATAGCATTACTATGTATATTAAAAGTCCATAATAAAATAATAATAATAATACCCTTAAGACTTATGAATATTAATAGAAATTTAAATCTTAATATAACCCACAAATTAATATTACTCATATTTATATCTACACCCATTTTAAAGCTTTAAAGCTCGCACAGCAATTATCCAACTAACAAAGATCGCCATTCAAAAGACTGCTTGGTTTGTAGGGCTTTTGTTGTTTTAATTATTTGCATGAGTATTTGTTTCAAGAGGAGTCCTCTGAAATAAAATTAATATCCAAATTTCATGTTTCGGGGTTATTAGTTAGAGTCAAAGACTGCAGGACCAATAAATAATCTCTGTTTTGTTTAGAAAATTTTTAAATATTTAATAACAGAGAAACAGCATGAAAGTCTAATGCATAGAAAAGAAATATAAGCAGATTTTGCAACACCTTCTACTAAAAAAGAAAAAAAAACACTTTGCACATTAACACCCAGTCATTCTGAAATTAGGCACAAAAATCTTACTTTCAGTTAAGCTTAAATGCATATGTATAATATATCAGTTCTAATTAGTTCAATTCTTCTAATTACGATCTGCAATTATAAGATAAATCTACCCATTGAGATTCATTAAACCTAGATTTTTGAACTGCAACTTCAATAATCTGCATTTAAGCAGCCCCCCACAGCCACTGACATCATTTTTCTAATCCTGCCCTGTTCCTCAGACTCACTTAGCAAACAAAACTCTTTGATGGAAGCTGTTTGGCGTTATGATAACCAGAGAGCTAATTCTTCTGGCCTCTTGCCTAATCTCCTTCAATAATTGCTAGAACTTCATATGGACTCTGCGCCAGATCTGTAGACTTACCTTGGAAAGAACATGAATAAAAATGGGAGCACACTGCCACTGCTCCTGCTGCTGCAGTTCTTTCCATGTGACATGGCTGACTTTTAAATGTGACATTTTTTCTCAGACAGCTGCAGAATAGAAGGGCATGGGTGACCAGGCACACAACCCTGCTGCTGGTATAACAGAAAGAATAAATGGATACTGTGGCCTGCATGCAGATGCATGGAAGGAAGGCATTCAGAACCTTTGCCACTCCTATGCATGCCCCACACAAGCACATGGATAATTGCAGTCCCTGTACTGAGGAAACGGTAGGGACTGCTCCTTCTATGTACTTCTTGGGGCCATACATGTCCCCAACTAGAGCTGGAAGATGTCACGACCATGAATCTCCCTTCACATGAGTCACAGAATGGGTTGGGTGTACTGTGGGGAGTAGCAAAATGATGCTGCAGCTTGAATAATATCCCTGCACACAGGGAAACATAAAGAAGTTGTGCCTCCCTTCCCCAGTTCTTCCTAAGATGGTGTGGATATACACCTCTTCCTTAACTGGGTCTGTACTCAACTTATACGGCACAGCTGTTATATTTCACAAGCTGATCAAGGTTTTGCTCATAGACTTAAAAAGGACCAAAGCAAAAGGCTCAGTTGACCTGTTTAAAGGTAAATTTGAAGTCATCTACCATGTGCCAACATAGATTTTGTTCCCTTGTGGCAATGGAAGGTATCTTGTGCTGTCTTATCTATTATAAAAGCCTATAAAAGTTCCTTGGTCCTCTCAGCCTCAATGCTTATAGATTTTCTACCTGCATCTTCAAATATGGATAAGGGAGGAAGGTGATCATGGATGGACTGGATGAACACTCAATGACCTTTGCCCAGAACAGCTCTAAAGATGTGAGCCTCTGCCATATTGTAGTGGATGCCTTCTAAGTGATACACCTGCTCATGAGCAGGAGGGACAGCCCATATTTGGAGGACACCACCCAAAGAAGAGAAACTCATAGCATTAGTGGTTCTCCTTGACAGAATGACCTTGTTTAATGTCTTCCATGCTATTCGCCCTCCATAGATGATCAGCCAATTCCATTTATCATTTTAATTAGGCAGCATCTTGCCAGTTCAATCAGGCTCAATTACTTTAGGCCTCATTAGAGACTGACATTCTGTAACAAGTGCATCTTTGAATAAGCAAGGTCAGATAGTACAGTACACAGACAGCAAGCACCTTTATGGTCCATGACAATATCGTGGATTTTGGAGAACTTTGTTTTAGAGCTATGAAACTTTCCAACTTTTTCTTTCATTTTCAGATTAAAAGAAAATGTATTCTGATTATATACCTAACAGTAACATTACTACACTTGCATTACAGCAGCTTCTACATATTCCTATCAGTTGTGCATTTAGACAGTAGTGATAAGAGGAACATCAACACTGCCTACAATCACAGGAACTATGCTGCGGAGTGGTATAGTCAATACTGGACTTTGAGGAATTGTAGTACTACAAATACTATACTCAAGTATTTGTGACAAAGAATTGTTATACTGTCAAAATTGTGATTGAGTGGGAAGAATAATTGACTGGATTAAGTATAAGTGTGCTTATCTAAACTCTGAAGCACTGGATAATATTTGAGGTTTATTCTGAAAAGAATTTGTAATAAAGTGAAACCATCTTCTCTTCCAGTGAAATAATTTTTTGTCACACAAAACAACTTTGCTATGGCTACATCTGCACTCTAAGCTAGCGCTGTGATTCCTTTGCTTGTGTACAAATATTCACACTAGCTCTCCTCAAGCTAGCATAAGTATAAATAGCAATGTAGCTACAGTTGCACTGGTAGCGGCAACAGAGGCATGTGCCAAATACAAGTCCCCAATGGCTTCCTATAGTTGTTCCTCCACGCTGTGAAGATATCTCAGATTTCCTCTCTCAGCAGTATCCATGTGATCTAACAAGTTCCTCCAACCCCCGTCAGTGCACCCAGAAGTGCTGAGCATTCCTGATTGTAGCGCCACAAGCTAGGTAGATTTCTCCTCTACTGGCTCACATGCCTGTTGCATTATGGCTGAGAAACCTTGCCAGTTTCTGCCCAGGATCACCGGCCATGAAAGGATACTCAGCACTCTAAATCTCATTCAGCTACTCTGGCCTTCTTATACCTCTAACTCTGCCACAGCCCTGTGGGTATACTAGAGTCCCTTCACACACACAAGATCTGTGGACTGGCCGATGCCAATCTATCTTACCAGACAGAAGTCCATTTCTTTCCCTTAATAAGTGTTTAGACACAATCTGTGTCATCAGGCCCTTCACTATCTGTTTCTCCAGTTTTACAGACACCACATATGGTGCCATTCAACACCGGTTTGAGGAGCCCCCACAAACCATGAACCTCGCTATAACAACATCCAGGGTAGACACACTCCTTCAGGGGACAGTCTCTTTTCACATTGGTCAGCTAAACATGAAACACACAACTAGGTTTCCCCTGCTACCTCCTGTGGGGTGCTCTCACTAGGCTGGTGAAATGACTTGGGGGGAGGGGCTCGATGTCTCATCTGGGCCCCGAAACTTAGGACTACCAGGATTCTTCCTCCTCATGTGTCATCTCTAGCCTCTGGATATCAAGATTTAAGTTCTTCCCACCTTTCTCTGGGTGATGTTCCTGATCTTGCCTACCACTCCGTCATCTGCCTCCAAATAGGCCATATGTTTTATGGAAATATGCTTATGAGTGTGAATATGATGTAACTGGAATATGATTTATGCAAAAGATCTCTTGTAAGGTATTTTCATTACAAAGTTTATAATCTACTGAGTATGTTCATCCTATTTGTATGCATGTATCATTCTTGTATCTGAAGCTAGAAATATGAAGTATAACTCTGAGAACCTATTGTGATTATGCAAAGTGTGGGCCATTAATGGCTGTTTAGAATTTTGATAGCTCCCATCAGGGCTGTCCTGGGGGGCGGGGGGAACAAGTGGGGCAATTTACCCCAGACCTCGGGCCCCGCAGGGGCCTCCACAAGAATGTTGGAGGCTCCCCCTTGCCTCCGCCTTCCCCCATACCCCTATGCCTCAGTGTGCCACATCCAGGAGTGGCCCTGGACAGCACTACAGCAGCGGCATGGCTCAGGCGGGGCCTGAGCTCCTCCCGCTCAGAGCCGTGTGGTCAGGGGGTGGGCTGCAAGCTCCGGGGGGCTGAGTGGGGGTAGATCAGGTCCCGCTGGAGTTACACCACTGCTACAGTGCTGTCCAGGACCACTCCCAGAGGCAGCGTGCTGAGGCTCTGAGAGGGGGGGAGGTGGAGATAAGCAGCATGGTAAGGGGCCGGGCACCCCTCGACCCCATCCCCCCCACAGCCCTGATCCCCAGCTCTGAGCCCTGCCCTTCTGATGCGGACACCCCCCCCCCAACCCAATCCCCTCCAGCCCTGACCCCCAGCTCTGAGCCTAACCCCTCTGAGCCAGGCACCCCCTGACCCAGAGCCCAGCTCCCCCCCAGCCTGGGCAACAGCAGCGCCAACCCCCAGACAGTGACAGCCCATTGGCACCAAACATCACCATCACCCAGCAACAGCCCATTATGTAATTGCAAATGTATACATACCATTAAAGCATTTAATATTTTTAAATAATGTATTTTGTGTATTTTCAAATTATTAAAATTAATTTTTGAATGTATTTCACTGGTTATTTTTTACATTTCCAAATACATTTTTACTATAGTTTTGCAACTTTTTTTGTATGGAAGGGGCCCCTGAAATTGCTTTTCCACAGGCCCCCTGAATCCTCTGGGTGGCCCTGGCTCCCACTGATTAGGACAATTGGTTGTAAATGGTTTATTTACCTGCAAGCCTTTCTGTGTCCGTATGAGCCAGCCCAGGAAGCATGGAGGCTGGAGTCTCACAGGACATGTGAACATGTCACCTGATACTGGAATCCATTTTAAACTTGGTGTTTTTCCATTTAGAAGGAGGGGTGGGGACCCAGAGAGACAACAGATTCCCGCCTTGTGCCAAAGCTATAAAAGGAGCGGAACAGAACAAAGGGGGAGGCCAGTCATAAGAAAACCCCTAGTTTCCACCTAAGATGTCTTCTGAAACTAACAAGGACTGTACCAGGGGAAAGGATTGGGACCAGACTAGGAAGGAGTCTAGTCTGTGAAAGAAGCTTATTGGAACATCTCTGAGGGTGAGATTTACCTGTAATTAGTTTTTTAATGTATTAGGCTTAGACATGTATGTTTTTGCTTTATTTTGCTTGGTGACTTACTTTGTTCTGTCTGTTATTACTTGAAACTACTTGAATCCTACTTTTATACTTAATAAAATCACTTTTGTTTGTTAATTAACCCAGAGTAAGTGATTAATGCTGCCAAAGACCTGAACGTGCCGTCCCAACAACAGATGGACTGATACCCCTTTCTATTGGCCGCCCCAGGCACCTGCTTCCTTTGCTGGTGCCTGGAGCCAGTGCTGCACAAGTTGGCACAGTGAGCTTTAGCTTTGTTTTATCCATAGCCATGATCCACCTTAAAGAAGCTCATCCTTTGCTTTGCTGTTGGGGGGGACAATCCTCTGAAGTCTTTCACAAATCAAGCAGTGCATTTGCATTTTTATTGTGGAAACATTATGGTTGATGTACTTAATATTCTGTTAGATATTACATTTGATGAAAGCACAAGATGAATTGTCATTAATTAAACACTAATGTTTTAAGATAAATCCTTTTGCACTATTTTTTTCAGCTCCTTGTTGTCTTAACTTTAAATCCCATCTGAGAGTTTAGTTTCGATTCATCTTCTATCCATCCCAGGTTTGTGTTTATGCAGTGTTCTTGTAAACATGTTGGTCCCAGGAAGAGCTCTGTGTAGCTTGAACGCTTGTCTCTCTCACCTACAGAGGTTGGTTCGATAAAAGATATTACCTCCCCCAAATTGTTTCTCTAGGTTTGTGTATGGTGAGGCCTGTGTAGTGGTCATTCTTATTTCTTGCAGGAATTAGTTCCAGAGCCTAGGCTAAGCTCCTGTGAAAGTTCTCTGTTTATTTGTTGGGAATTTCATGGTTCTGGCGGATCATAGCTGTTCTTGGAAGTCAAGGCTGCAGATGTACCTAGAGCCAGTCCCATGGAGGGCTTTGAATATCACTACAGAGATCTTGAACTAGACCCAATGAGGAGTTAATGCAAAGAGCTGAGTACTGGGGTGATGTGATTATAGCAACCTGTGTTGCTAGGCAGATGGATTGCTGCATTTTGTCCCACCTCAAGTTTTTCAACTAATCATTCTTAGATATCAGTTGCAATAAACAACCTGAAATTTACAAATACATAGGTCATTACAGCCAGATCTGAATCTGATTTAGTTGGTGTTCATCCTGCTTTGAGCAGGTGGTTGGACTAGATGACCTCCTGAGGTCCGTTCCAACCCTAACATTCTATGATTCTTTGATTCTATGATAAGAAGGGTCACAATTTTGCACAGTCACAGATGGAAATTGATGTTACTGCTACCATGAACATTTGGGTATCCAACGTTGCTTATGTTAAGCTTTAGCTGGCTGCTATGCATCCTAGTGCTGATTTCAGCTTGGCATTAGGAAACCAGGAGATGCTGTTGTTCTCCTTTTACATAAAGGAGAGATAATATGAGGTGTTGACCATGTACTACAGGTCCTTCATCTGGTGTTGTACTGTCTCACTCAATGGTTTCACACAGATGCTGAATAATATGAGGGAGAGAACTGAGTTTTGTAGAACTCTGTAGGTGAGGCTTTGTGAAGTTTAGTTCCTAACAACCATCCTGACAACCATCACATTCTGGAAAAAAAAAAAGACCTGTACCATTTCAGGGTGCTTCCATTCACCCTACAACCTCTGCAAGACAAGGCAGGACCATATAGTGATCAATGGTATTGAATACTGAAGAAAGAGCCAGCAGGATGAGTATGGATCTACTTTCCTTGTCTACAAACAGGAAGTAGTCACCAGGCAGAGCAAGTATTGTCTCTGTATTAGGGCTTGAAATCTGACTGAGAAGGATCCAGGATTTTGGCAACTGACAGAGGGCACTGGATTTTTTTTGGTTTTGTTTTGTTCTGATAGTAATCAGATTTACAAGGTCACTAACAGTGAGTGAGTGGTTCTTCGGTACTGATCACACTTGCTTGTATTAGTGTGATTCAGAGAGTATTTTCATCAAAGGAGAAGTTGACAATTTCAATTAGGAGAGTTCTACTATGTTCTCTATTTTCTTATACCAGGGGTCAGCGTCATAGATGCTGAACCTGATTGGCATCACAGCTTCCATGAATCCTTGTGTGACTGGGCCAGATTCTTGAAAGCAAATTGATGTGTGCCTGGTCCTACTTTTAACTTGTTACTGATGATGAAATAAGAGCCCATAGTGAACTTGTGTGACCCGCTTTGTGCAATAAACTGATAATTCCTCACAGCAAGAGAAGCTATGTTCTGTGGAGGCAAACTTAGTTTTCAAACTTTAAATTTACTTCCTCTTAATTTCATTGTATTTTTTCCTCTGTCATCACCCACATTCACTTATATACCCCATCATTTCTCACTGTACACCCCTGGATCTCTATATGACATAATTGGGCATCAATACTATTGATGTCTCTCTCCTATTCTCTGTATTTTATATATGCAATACTAAATAAGATTCGGTACAAGCTGTCTAAATAGGATTGTAAGGGAAATGAATTTAGCATTTTTTTACCTCAATCCTTAGCCAAGAGCAGATAAAAAATATATGCAACACAGCTCAGTTGACACAGTTTTTCATCTCTGCTGAGGAAATGCGCTGGAACAGATCCAGAACTAAGACTAAATTGTTTTACACCCATGAGATATTGGCTATTCCTGTCAGAACTGATGTTGTTGGCAGATGGTAGAGCAGCATGGGGAAAATTCTTGTGGAATTATCAGTACCATACCTGGAATGGGTGAAAAAACAAACAAGAGTGTGATGGAAAGAGAAAAGAGGAAAGACAGATGAAGACAGAAAGTAATGAAAAAAGAGAGTCTATTGAGGTTTACGCCAATCTTTCAATGAAACAATGCACGTGTATTTTTCTTGATATATTTATTATTTTTGTCTTGCACTGATATGTAGTTCTTTTGCACATGGACAAATTCACAAGTATTTCTGACATATCACAGAGATTTAAGTGCACAGTTGTCAGACTAAGAATATTTATGAACTATTCAGTCATAGAAATTCTTAAGAATTAGCAATAATAGTCTAAAAGTATATTGCTGCCTCTTGATGTAGTAGTAAAAAAATTAACACAAAACTTGTGCTGTTCTCCTGAGGTTAAAATTAGTATTCTGGTTTTGTGTGAAGTCTTTTGTTTCTGTGCTTCTCGTGATGATAAACTTCATCTAGTTTTTAATTACAGTCTGGAGACTAATGTTCCAAGTTTCTGTATTATCTTTAACACAAATACCATGTTTCACACTCAGACAAAGATTCAGCAACCCAAAAGTTAGTTTTAAAAGTATCCAGGGCAAAATGATTCTTAAATGGTTTCTTGTCTGCCAATTGTTTCCAGTTAAGGTGCAAGACAAGCTATCAGAGCATTTCATTTCTCGATGGTGACAATGGCTTTGGATCAAACTCTGAAGTTCGGTATCCATTTTATCTTCAGTTTTTACTGAGAAAAACCTCACATTGAAATCAATATACCAGTGATACTGAGAATCATGAGGAAGGACTACAAAATATTATAGGAGGAGCAGGTTCCTTTAGGGTCCTGCTGATTATTAATGGGGTTTTGGGTAGAAGCATTCAGCCCACTCCCCTGAAAATGATTCCTGTGGATTGAAAATAAGTGAACTGAGCTTATTCACCCTCTCCATGAAGAATTAAGGGGAAAGTCCAGACCAGCTACTATGGGAATATTGGGAGAGTATGTTTTTGAAGGGGAGGAGGGAAGGGAGAGAGTGAGAAAGGGACAGAGGGAATAATGTGATAAGAGAATAGTGAGGGATTACAAGGTTTAATGATCTCTTCAAGTGCACTCAGCCAACTACTATTAAAGTGAATGGGACTTTCACATGTTCAGATGATGGAATCATCATGTCTTGGGAATTAGGACAGGTGGGGAAAAACGAAAGACTGGAGGCTTGGATATAGAATTGGTTAAAACATTTATAACGTAACAGTGCTGATACCATCTCAATCTTTGATGGAAACCAGGTGGCTGACACACTTCCCTGACTGTTTTCCTGCCAGCCAGGTGGCAGGAGGACTGCCTGGTTCTCCAGCTGCCTGTCTGGAAAATCTAGCAAGTTGGCAGGGTCCCTGACTCTACAGCTGACCTGATCCTTGAGCTCCCTGGCTAGCAGCTGGGTTCCCTGGGCAGCTGGGTCCCCTGCAAGCCAGCTCCTCAAGCTACCCAACTGGCTGGCTGCTATGGCAGCTGGTAAGTTGGGCATACCAGGAAGCATGGGAATCCTGGGAAGAGGCATGTTTTGCTGGTTTTGCCATGAAATATGTTAGAATTGTCAATCCCTTGAAAATCTCTGTGCTTTTTTTTACTTTTTTCCCAAGTCAGGACAAAATATTTCTAAAACTTTGAATTTTTCATGGGATGGGAATTTCATTTCCTGGCCTGCTCTATCTGGAACTCAGCAGTAGAACAGACACCTTGGATTCTGCAAATGGAGGGAAGAAAGAAAAGATACTGACTAGAGCTGGTTAATACTGATCTCTTTTGTTCCCCTCAAAACTGGCGGGGGAGTTAGTTTTGTTTTAAGAATTATGAAATCTTTTGTTTTTCAAATAAAAATTTGTAAATTAAATGTCTCTGCAATTTTTATTTTGAAGTTTTTGTTTAGATTTTGTTTGTTTCATTTTTTGTGAAAAAAATCCCTCTTACAATTTATTTTTAAAATGTCCCTTTCTTTCCCCATAATTGGGGTGTAGGGGATAGAGGAGGCAGTAGAAGGTCCACTTCATTTCACTTTTTAATTTTTTTCCCACTTGACAAAAAAATGAAAGGATGAGATCTCAGACCTACTCTGCCTCTTCATGCCAGATAAAAAGGCCAAAGTGACATTAAGGGGCTTAAAAGCATCATATCCAGCCAGAGACGCTAGCCATGAGAAGGTTGCATCCTGAGCACCTCCTTGCAATCCTTTGCATGGGGGGCGGTCAAGGGGTGAGCCTAGAGACAGGAGGGCTGTGTCGCCAGAGTCAGTCTGCAGCATGCATGACTGAAGAGATTCTGGAAAGTGCAAGCAGCCCACAGGGCAGCCCAGGGAAGCTAGCCTAAATTAAACAGGCCACTAGGGCTGCCTAAGTTATGTCAGGTCCCATTCTAGCCTTTGGCATAGTCAAGGAAAGAGCACAAAGGAGACTTAAAACTGCATTTGCCAACCCCTTTCCCAGGATGGCAAGTTCTGTATAATATTCCTGAAGTGTAGGGCCGACTCCAGGCACCAGCTTATCAAGCAGGTGCTTGAGGCGGCCACTCCGGAGCGGGGCTGCACTTTCAAGTATTCGGTGGCAATTGTTCGGAGGGTCCCTCGCTCCTGCTGAACTGTTAGTAACTGTAGTGGGAGGTTGGGGGGAGGGGGTTCTCTCTCACTTAAAAAGAAAGTTTAAAAGTGAAGGTGTTACTTTCACTTCTGAGTGTCATCCTCTCAACAGCAACTCTTAAAAGTCAAAGCATTACTTTCTTTCACTTTTAAACTTTTCTTCTTCCCCCTCTTGTGCCTCCTTTCCCCACTTTTCTAGTGGAAAAATGAGACAAAAATCTGAGAGAAGATGACATAGCTCCACAATTTCAAAACCAAAAATTTCAGGATTCTCTTTAGAAAAAATTAATTTCAAATTTGTTTTCAAAATGAAAAAGTTATAAAAAACCATATTTCAATGAAAATAATTAATAGATTCATACATTCATAGATTATAGGACTGGAAGGGACCTCAAGAGGTCATCAAGTCCAGTCCCCTGCACTCATGGCAGGACCAAATACTGTCTAGATCTGATAGACATTTATCTAATCTCCTCTTAAATATTTCCAGAGATGGAGAGTCTACAACCTCCCTAGGCAATTTATTCCAGTGTTTAACCACCCTGACAGTTAGGAACTTTTTCCTAATGTCCACTGCTTCTTGCTCTATCCTTCGAGGCTAAGGTGAACAAGTTTTCTCCCTCCTCCTTATGACACCCTTTTAGATACCTGAAAACTGCTATCATGTCCCCTCTCAGTCTTCTCTTTTCCAAACTAAACAAACCCAATTCTTTCAGCCTGCCTTCATAGGTCATGTTCTCAAGACTTTAATCATTCTTGTTGTTCTTCTCTGGACCCTCTCCAGTTTCTCCACATCTTTCCTGAAATGTGGTGCCCAGAACTGGACACGATACTCCAGTTGAGGCCAAATCAGCGCAGAGTAGAGCAAAAGAATGACTTCTCGTGTCTTGCTCAAAACACACCTGTTAATGCATCCCAGAATCACATTTGCTTTTTTTTTGCAACAGCATCACACTGTTGACTCACATTTTGCTTGTGGTCCACTATAACCCCTAGATCCCTTTCTGCCATACTCCTTCCTAGACAGTGTCTTCTCATTTTGTATGTGTGAAACTGATTTTTATTTCCTAAGTGGAGCACTTTGCATTTGTCTTTGTTAAACTTTATCCTGTTTACTTCAAACCATTTCTCCAATTTGTCCCGATCATTTTGAATTATGATCCTGTCCTCCAAAGCAGTTGTAATCCCTCCCAGTTTGGTGGTATCTGCAAATTTAATAAGCGTCCAAACTTAAAAAGAATCCAGTCAGCACTAGAGTTGAGCAGAAACAGGGAGCAAGGGAAGACCATGATGGTGGTCATACAAAGATGGTGATTATTCTGAGGACAAGACTTATGCTAAACTACCAATTACTGTGTTATCCAAATTGATCAGAATTGTGACACCTAGTCTGATTCAGCCTTTTGTCTACTTCCAGAATACGTGGAAAGATTATACTGGAGCAATTGCTTCTACTTAAAAAGGAAGAAGGTTGAGGAAAGAAAATATTCAAGATTTGGGAAAACATCTAAGCTAAGTCTACATTTGGAGCTATGGATAAGATTCTCTCATAGACATACTCACCCTAGTTCTTGTGCTCTTGAGTTAGCACAGATATGTCTACGTGACCTGGGAATTACACCTTCAGCTCCAAATATATACTAAACTAGAGCAATCTAGAGGAGCTAGTTCTTTCTTGCTGCATAAGCTTGAATAGAAACCATCACTTGTAATTGAGTAAAGTTGGGTTGTTGATAGATTTATGCTGGTCATGTCAGACAGCTGATCCTCTAACCTTTCACACACACATTCTGGAGAAAAGTATTAGACCTCTGCATTCCCTAACAAACACAAAGACAAAATTAACATTGACTATATCTGTATAAGTGTACAAATCAATGAACATAAAAGATCGGTTGGACTAATATAAGAACATGAGAAAATGTATAGATATCTTTGTAAAGTCTGCAATTAAATTTTTCCTTCAGAGTTGGAAGGACTCCTCCCAATTACATGTAGATAACTGGAATCATTCTGTTCTTATGATATATAGGTGTGAAATAAGATACGTCTCCCAAAATTATATGATGGGCTCAATTTACGTAATGATGATGTGTGTGTACTCTCTATGTGTCTGCATTACTATATATTTTATGCAAAAAGAGCAAAAGCAACAAACTATGAAATACTTAGCACTGAATGCAAAGATAAGAAAGGAAGGAAAGAAGGAAATGCTCATGTGGGAAGCTGGCAGTGTTTGGCTAGAATATCCCACGTTGTTGACAGTTTTTGCACCGGCTAGGAATAAAGGTAGAAAGAGAGGACCTATGTTGTAGGTTAAACTGTCCTGAAACGGGAAACTTATGTATAACCACGCCTGGGGAAAAGGTTTGAGCAGCACTTATGCTATATTATTGTTAATGTCTGTGTTGTTAAAACCAGATCCCTGGAGGTGGGGAGATTTGTAATATGTCAAGTTGTTGTGCTGTAACCCATGACCTTATCTGAGGGTTCAAGATCAAATTATATATCATGTACTAAGGCTTATTAAAATTCTGTAAGCTAATAAAATGGAAACTATTGGAGTTGTAATGAGGGAAAAAAAACAACTTGGCAGCAAGCTAAGGGCCAGTGCAGCCTATAGTAGTTTAATAGTTAGACTGTTTTAGCAGAAGGAGTATAAGAGTTAGCATAAGCAACTTGACCTAAAGTTATAAGATTTATCAATAAGTGCTTTGTAAAAGAAAAAACAAAACAAGCTAACGCAAGAATGGCCATACTGGATCAGAGCAAAGGTCCATCTAGCCCAGTATCCTGTCTTACAACAGTGGCCAGTACCAGGTGCTTCAGAGGGAATGAACAGAACAGGTAATCATCAAGTGATCCATCCCCTGTCGCCAATTCCCAGCATCTGGCAAAAAGGGACACTTCAGAGCATGGATTTGCATCCCTGCCCATCCTGGCTAATAGCATAATAACCACAACATAATTTATTCTTCAAATAACAGATTTCTAAGGGATTTTTATTGTGTGAAGTTAACTGCATTCATGTATTGCCAACATTGGGAAATGTTTTAACACAACACTGTCTCAAATCAGAACCCCAATTATGGATACTTAGAAACCATATATGAGCAAGGGACTGACACTTAAGTGAATATGGTCACAGATAAGTAAATGTATCAAAAAGGTGATACAAAACCTGATACATTAATTACAAGTGGGACACCTAATGTAATTGAGAAGGCGGTTCAAAACTTCATCTGTTCTTGTGGTGTGTTTCCCTGACTGTTTCTTCTGTCTTTGTTTCTAATAGCCTCCATAAGGTAGTAACTATGTACATATGTCAACAATGGGGGATTGCTTTATTTTGTACCAGCCTAAGGCTGAAAGTGTACACAAGGCAAGGTGCCATTTTGCTAAACTTGTCAGATGGATAGCCATGTTAGTCTGTAACCATAAAAACAATGAGAAGGCTGGTGGCACCTTAAAGACTAACAGATTTATTTGTGCATAAGCTTTTGTGGGTAAAAAACCCACTTCTTCAGATGCATGGGTGAAAATTACAGATATAGGCATAAATATATATTGGCACCTGTAGAGAAAAAGGATAAATAGACACAAATCAGACATCAGGAATGGTAACATACAAAAGCCAGTAGGAGAACACTTCAATCTCCTTGGACACTCAATAACAGATTTAAAAGTAGCCATTCTTCAGCAAACTAACAAAAAGACTTCAAAGAGAAACTACTGAGCTACAATTCATTTGCAAACTTAACATCAGTTTGGGCTTGAATAGTGACTAAGAGTGGCTGGCTTACCTCAAAAACGATTTCCCCTCTCTTGGTATTGACATCTCCTCATCAATTATTGAGAGTGGACCACATCCTCCCTGACTAAATTGGCCTTCAACACTGGTTCTCCACTTGTATGGTAACTCCCTTCTCTTCATGTGCCAATAGATATTTATGCCTGAATTGGTAATTTTCACTCCATGCATCTGAAGAAGTGGGGTTTTTACCCAAAAAAGCTTATGCACAAATAAATCTGTTAGTGTTGAAGGTGCCACCAGATTCCTTGTTGTTTTTGCTACACTTATGATAGTTCATCTTCTTTTTCTATATTTTCAATTAAACTTGTCTGTATTAGCTAGAGCTTGTAAAGTCTCTGTGTGTTTCCTCAGTCTCAAACTCAGTAAACGTCCGATGTAGCCATCTGAGTAAAAGAACCTGTTCTTAGTGACAAATGCATTCACACCCCAAACTAATCCAAGGCTACTGCATGTTTGGTAAAAAGACTGGGAAAGCATTTGTTCACATGTAGGTAATAAGACTGGCTGAGTAAATACAGCAAAGAATGTTCATCCGTCACTGAAATGCAGCTATCTACAGGGTAGAATGGAGCTTTTATTTAGCAGCACAACACAATAGCATAGAGCAGGAAGGTAAGAAAAATTATGATCATGAATATCCACAATGACATTTTGGTGCATAATACATTTATCCCAAAGTATCCTTTAGGCAGAGTTAAGTATTTGGTAATTTCAACAATACAGTATTAAAGGCATTGCCTGTGACAATTTCTGTGTCTTAAAAGTGTCATTAAAGATGATAAGGCAAGGAAGGATATATTCAGTAGCTAAAGAATGGAAAGATGTGCTCATTTAGAGACAAAAAGGTAAGATACACAATTGCATGGTGATATTCTGGAAAAGAATCTCTTGAAATGCCGGAATAGTCTCCCACATTTTTTTCCTCCCAAATGAAATCATGTTTTTCTCATTGTCTTCATAAACTTTTTTTCAGATGTGTAAATGACCTGATTTGACAAGTAATAGGTAGTTAAACAATTTGCTTTCCATTCATCTGAACTGGTTTACAACAAATGTCCTCTGAGCATGAGAGAGGTTTTAGGAATTGATTACTTTCTACTGTACATGAATACAAAACAAGTAGCTGTCTTGTAATAATCAAGCTGGATTAAATGACCAGTCATGAATATCCAGAAAAGCATCTGCTATGTTTTAATTACCTGAATTTCAGGAAATGCACAGACTTATGGATTGATCCTGAGAGAGGCTGAGTAGATACAGGTCCTTCAGACATCCATGGGAATTGATTGTAATGAGCACCTCACAAAACTGGGAAATAATTTATTTTGAAATGTGTGTTGGTGTCAACAGTTGGCAAATATGTGGCACTGCATTGTGCCCCTTCATAATGCTGCCATGGAGAGAGGACCCTCAACTCTCATTAAAGTTAATGCAAGTTGTGGGCATTGAGCACCTGCAGGATCAGACCCCTCTGTCTCTGTTTTCCTTGACCATTAGCTCATTAACTACAATATGTGGAGACTTGTAATAATTACCTTCACTCCATAGCTAATGATTGGGAACAAGAATGGATTAGTTCAGCAATCAGCATGATAGGCTGTGGTACCAGCTCAGCCAATGACTCATATTGTGGCTTTGAGAAATTCACAACTTCTGTGTCTCTTTTTCACCATTTATAATGGGGCTGTAGGCAACAGGAAAATGTAGTGACACTGGAGTGATCAGGGGAACTCAGGAAGAGTGAAGGAAACTGTACAAATGAGAATGTAAGGAGAAGGAGGGAGCGTGGAGGAAAAGCAGGGTAACAGGTGGAAATGGGCTGAGACTCTGGGGGAGAAAAGGGTGTGGTGGGTAGGCAGTGGGGGGCAGGGGAGGGATAACAAGATAGGTTTGATATCAGTTGGTAAAAGGGTGACCAGCAGGAGTGTAGGAGATAGGCAGGGGCTGTGGAAGGAAGGAAGAAAGAATATGAAAGCCCAGGTAAAGTATAGGATAGTGAGGGTGAAGGAGATGAGAGGAGAAGAAGACTGAAGCAAAAGGAGATGTAAGGAAGGAAAATAAATTTAGCTGTGTCAAGCTCAGCCTTTAGGAGAGGATCCTTTTAGCAGCCCTGGGAAGTAAATACAAGCTAGGGATTCAGAAATTCACCTTCCAGCGCATAGTATGAAAGACAGTTCAAAAACCATGGGATTAAAAAAAAAATTCATGATTTTTCAAGACCATCTCATGATTGATTCTTTTGATGTGACTCAGGTTTTTTGGCTTCTTTGGTTTTTTGTGGGATTTTTGTTTGTTTTGATTTGTTTTACTCTTGAGTTAGGCAGTTGTGCAGGAATGTTGTGAAAATTAAATACTTAAGAGTCAGATTCTTCCACCTTTACTAATGTGGAGCACAACTTTACTCCATAGGCAACTACTCATACTATGTTTGTATGATACTTTGAAGATATAAACTGTTTAGTAATAGTAATTTCTAGCTGTGACCCTGGCCTTGACCCTGAATTATGATGGTATAACTGATAACTGAGATGGAATATGTCTACATATCATTGGTCTGAGGTGCACGATTTAATCCTGACCCTCTGAAAGGTTTAAGACCTGAAAACTGCTGATTCAGCAGACACACAAATGGGAGTCTTACAGTTTTGAAGAGGAGATTCCTAACAGGAAATATAATTTGCTGGTATATACTGAGATTTCAGGCATAAAATCTGATTTAGGGTATTTGGTAACTTCTTGGGGGTTTAAATGTATTAGTTTTCCTCTCCCTCAAAATCTTGGGCAATTAGAGATGGTACTGAGAAGCTTAGCTATCATTTTTATATCTTTCTGACTGTATAGCCATGAGACATGTAAAACTCTATCACATTCCTAAAATAGGTTTGCTATAATATTTGTAGCATATATCAAATACATGCTGCTATGGCATGGTATGAAGGGGGTGTTTGATGCTCATTTGGGATGAGCTGCATAATTCATTCATGACTTTGCCATTTCAGAGAGTCATAGATTATAGGGACACGTGGGACTATTATGATCGTGTAGCCCGAATTCCTGTATAGCTCCATAATTATTAGTTGTGAATCATTATTTATTTTATTGGCACAGCCTCTAGGGGTGCATCCACACAGTGAGCAGCAGCCTTCACCAGCAAGGTTAAGAGACTCTGGCTCAAACTGCAGTGTGACAAATAGTGGTGTAAATGTTCGGGCTGGGACTGTGGTAATATACCATGCCATACCATCTGTCAGCTAGGCTCTGAGATTCGTTGCCACTCGCTGTGCAGACGTACTCTAGGAACCCTGGCCAGTCATGGACCAGGCCTAGGTTCTGTACAAACACAGAAGAAAAAGATGGTCCCTGCCTCAAAAGAGCTTACATTCTATGTACAGTATCCTCCCAAATATTCAAATAGCATGGGGACATGGATTTTATTCAGATAACGGGGAGTTTGGATAATCAGAGGGCAGGAGTTATTCAGCATTGGGAGTGGCCTCCTCCTCATCTGAGGGCTTATCCGTCTCCTCCTCCTCATTGTCCCAGACAAGGGGCTCTGCTATGCCCAGCTCACTACCATGGCTGTAGGGCTAGAGAGGCCTCCCTGTGCTGCCACAGGATCAGTTATACCCAATCCCTACAGGCACAAAGTGTAGGGAAGGCTGTAGTCTAGGGGTTGGGGGCCACAGCAGAATTCTGGCCAAGAGCTTATGTGCCATCCCACCAGGACCGCGGGCTCCCCATTGCATAGGGTTACCAACTTTGAAATGCAAACCCCCCACCTCCCCGGCAACTCCCGAACCACCACCTGACAAGACAAGTCTGCCACAATCCCAACCACAAAGCAAGTCCATAACCCCCCTTTAATAGCCACTTGTGTTATCTCTTTAGATACTATATGTAGATAAAATTGATACCATCATTGATAAAAAATGGGTGTTTGTTTTTTCAGCACGTTTTGCCATATAGTTTATATAGTCTGTTTCATTTAACCAATTGTCATTGAATGTGTAGTTTCAAATGTGAGTTTTTTTTTTCCGGAGGTGTAATAGGATCACTCACACAATTGCCCTGATCTTCCACTATTTAATATGCCTCGCATATCATCTCACTCTTGCTTGATTCAAATCCTCTCTCAGGTACCAACGTGCAAGTGCAGCGCATGTGGGCAGACAGCTGCTGCGTTTTGATCTGTTATCCCCTAAACTGCAGAAGTAGGAGCTCTGCAGCATCTTTAGCTGGACATGAAAACTTTTAACATTCAATAACCCAGTGTATTGAGATAATAGTGCAAATCTTTAGACCAGTGATTCCCAAACTTGTTCTGCCGCTTGTGCAGGAAAGCCCCTGGCGGGCCGGGCCGGGCCGGTTTGTTTAACCTGCCTACCTACCGTAGCATCTAGTGGTCGCAGTTCACTGCTCCAGGCCAATGGGGGCTGCTGGAAGCTGCGTGGGCCGAGGGATGTACTGGCTGCTGCTTCCAGCAGCTCCCATTGGCCTGGAGCAGAGAACCGCAGCCACTGGGAGCTGCGATCAGCCGGACCTGTGGACACGGCAGGTAAACGAACTGGCCCAACCCACTAGGGGCTTTCCCTGCACAAGCAGCAGAACAAGTTTGGGAACCACAGCATTAGACCCACATAAAAAAAAAAACCATCAGAATAAATATATTTTTCTGGCAACTGGCAAATCCATTTAAAAAAAAAAAAAAAGGCCATGACGGTCAAATACTAGCCAAGTGGTAACCCTGCCACCACATGTTGTGTCTGCAGAGAGTCCTCTGCAGCTGAGTGGCCTACCACAAAGCCTCACAATTCTGGCTAAGGATACCTGCTCTAGTACGTGAATCTTTGCATTCTCTGAATTCCTTCCATGTCCCTCAGCATGAGATACAGCCTGAGAGACAAGGATGGGGTTCGGATAATAGGGTTTCAGACAAATGGGAGTATACAGTATAAGATAGGAGATAATACATGGATACAGACAGATAAGGTAGTACAAGGAAACAATGAGACAACAGCAATCAGCATGAGAGGCTGTGGTATCAGCACACCAGCTGATTCACCATTGTCAGGTTCTCTGTTGGCAGCATGGCAAAGGAGAGTTATAAGCAAAACTTCTTAACTGCCAAGGTGGTGAAACACTGGAACAAATTACCTAGGGAGGTTGTGGAATCTCCATCATTGGAGGTTTTTAGGAACAGGTTAGACAAACACCTGTCAGGAAAGGTCTAGTTATTACTTAGTCCTGCCTCGGGTGAAGGGGACTAGACTAGATGACCTGTTGAGGTCCCTCCCAGTCCTATACTTCTACGTTGTCATAAACAGATGGTTAAGGGTTAATGTCTCTTTTACCTGTAAATGGCTAAAAAGCTCAGTAAACCTGGCTGACACTTGACCAGAGGACCAATAGGGAGACAAGATACTTTCAAATCTTGGTGGAGGGAAGTCTTTGTTTTGTTTTGTTCGTTGTTCGCTCTTGGGGCTAAGAGGGACCAGACGTACACCCAGGTGTTCCCAATCTTTATGAATCAGTCTTTCATGTTTCAAAATTGTAAGTATAGCCAGACAAGGCGGATTAGTCTTATGTTTGTTTTCTTAACTTGTAAATGTGTTCGTTTTTGCTGGAAGGATTTTTACCTCTGTTTGCTGTAACTTTGAATCTCAGGCTGGGGGAGGAAGTCCCTCTAGTCTATATGAATCTAAATACCCTGTAAAGCATTTTCCATCCTGATTTTACAGAGATAAATTTTACCTTTTCTTTCTTTAATTAAAAGCTTTCTTTTTAAGAACCTGATTGATTTTTCCTTGTTTTAGAATCCAAGGGATTGAGTCTAAACTCACCAGGGATTGGTGGGGGGGAAAAGAAAGGAGGGAGGGTTAATTCCTCGTTTGTTTAAGATCCAAGGAGTTTGGATCGGTGTGAAGCTTCCCAAGGCAACCCAGGGAGGGGAAAGGAGGGAGGATGGTTTATTTCTCCTTGTCTTAAGACCCAAGGGGTTAGGGTCTTGGGTTCCCCAGGGAAGGTTTTGGGGGAACAGAAGTGTGCCAAACACTATATTTTTGGCTGATGGCAGCGTACCAAATTTAAGATGGTAATTAAGCTTAGAAGTAATCATGCAGGTCCCCACTTCTTGGACGCTAAAGTTCAAAGTGAGGGAAAAAACCCTGACATACGTTTAGAAGAAAGACAATGAGGTAGCTTTGTTAATGTTTATGGGGAACTTGTCCCATGCATGGGGGCAGCAAGGGAGAAAGCACAAAGATGCTTGCTTGATAATTTAATAAGAGTGCAATAAAGACTGGCATCACTGGCTGATTAGAGGTGGGAGTCAGCATCATAAAAGTATATGAGATGTGATAAGTAGCCATGAAGGTCCTTGAAGATGAAGACAAGTAAGCTTCTGTTTGATTTGATGGAGAAGGGGGAGCCAGTGGAGGAATGCCATCCAAACTCATGCCAACAAAATCTGTCTACCTCATCGTGCACTCTCTCCCTTGTCTGTTTTATATATGCATATACAAAACACATACGTATATTTATATTGACGTATACACACAAATCCAAGCACATGCAGAACACAAACAACAATCAAAAACTAGGATGGAAGTTGTGTGAGCATGGCTGTCATGCCTGCTAAGGACACCACACACCTATGTCTGATGGCAGAATTTAGATGTAAATGTCACTCCCTTAACAGCTCATAAATCCATATTTTGAAGTAAATACATTTCTTCAAAATATCAGAGTATACACTAGAAATATGTTTTAAACCCTCTAGTTAAATTTCTGCAAAGGATAGCATCTGAAATATTTACATTTTTTTTGGGAAAGTGTTTCACAGTACAGTAGCCACAAGTTCCCAGTTATATATTCTCTCACTGCATTTCTGGGCCATTGGGCTATTTAAATTCAATATATGTACTTTCATGCCTGTACTGAATATTAAACTGTGCTTACAAAATTACAGTTTTAGCTCCATCAAAGTGGGCTCCTTGGGATTTTTGCCTTGATAGTTTGATTCTTGCTCATTATTTGTCCATGGGAAAAGGGGGGCTTTGCACTTGATAGCTGGAGCTCAATTTACTTCAGTTAATCAGAGAGGAATTTTGCAGAATTATTTAGGAAGACATAATCTTAAACTCTGACAGGAGGGATGAAAAATAAAGATATGTTTTATTAAAATAAATGACCCTCTTTGTTAAACCGTAGTTTCAGTCACTTTCATTGTTACTTTTAATCTTTTTAAAAATAATCTTTTTGCATTTAATTAATTAGCGTTGATGTGCCCAGAAGGCCAAATATCTCTAAAATGCTTATTAAAATATTCAATATACATATAGGACTATAGCAAAGCATATCAGCCCCAATTTCTATGGGACATCAAAACTACAGATCTAAGATTGCAAAGGATCGAAACTGTGCTTCAGGAAAGAAAATTCCTGTGAGTGTTATAAGGTTCTTTTCTGCTCTTTAGGCTGTTTATTTAAGACTCAAAGCTTTTCCTCTCTGTTAACACAAACTTCATTTGGGGGCAATTAATTTATTAAGATAGAACCTACTTTAAAGTTCTTACTTTAAAAAAATCATTGCGAAGGATTTGTGTGTTAATGAAATGGCCCTCTAGCAATGATAATCTGGTGAGAACTCAGGCTTGGTCTTGTCTTTTCACTGGTTTTTTATCCCTCCTTTCTTTGTAGTGGGAGATAGGTGTCCTGAAGAGCTATCAATCACTCTGAGTTCAGCACCAGGAAAATAAAACCAAAGTCCAGAAAACCTGGACTGCCAGGAAGCTATAGGAAAAGTAGGATAGAAAAGGGAAGGCCTTCATAGCACAGCATAAAAATAGAAATGTCTGTGTTTATACATGAGGTTAGACTAGATAGTCTAATGGTTCCTAAAGGCCTTAAAATCTTGGAAGCTATTAAAATGGTTTGGCAAGAACAATCAGAGATGACTAAACATCTGGGTACCTCGGAATTAAAGGTTATACTATTGCTATATATTTACCTTCTTATGGGAGTGATAAACTCTGCAACTCTTTCTCACACATAGTCCTGTTCACTTCAGTTGAACTGTATTGCTCATTTAAATAAGGATTCAGTATCTTAATTGAATATTGTAGGATCTTTCCTATCTCTTTTTGGAGAGACTGCTTAAGGAAACAGGGTTCAAACTCACTTTAGTGGGCAGAAAAACTGTACCTATGAAAGTGGTTAATATAAAGCCACTCAAGAATCACTACAAATGTTTAGAATGTTATATAATTTAACATTATTTAAACCATATTAATAACTTGTTTGTATTGGAGAGGATACTGTAAACTGGGAAGATAATTTAGTGTCTATGAAATGGACCTAGAAGCTAGTGACAGAAAGTCCTTTTGACCGTGTCAAGAGTGCATCTAAGAACTTCCACCAGGCAGTGCCCATTGTCCTTGTAGTATTTCTCTGACATTTTCTTACATCTCCTGATATGAGGCTTTCCCTCTCCATCATCACCTTTTTATACCGATTAACCTTATTTTGGGGGGGGGGCCCGCGGGTGTCTAACTGGAGTTCTGCATTTTTTGTCTTCTTTTAAAAGAGAGGAAAAAGTGTTGTTTTTTTTTTAAATTTTAGCCTTTTGATAAATGATTTGTTTATAGGCTTCAGCCTTTGCCACTATAGAAACTTCACAGACACTTTCCTTTCTTTTATCACTAATAGGTATAATTGAAACGCAGTGGAGTAACGCTGCTTGCCAAGTAGATGTCATTGTTTCTGCTTTGCAACTGGACAGGCAAAAGGAGAATGCTTTCAGGACAAATAGCAAATTCCTGTGTTTGTCACAATCCTTGTCTGCATGGTAATACAGATATCCATGTGAAGTACAGCCATTCCCCAACATTTGTGTAACCAAAACCCCAAATTGCAAATAAATGTTCATGGAATAATGTATCTGGGACGCACTTAGATACTTCAGTACTATAGAAACCCTCAGATTGACAGAGATTATAGAGAATGAAAATAGGTTCACTGTAGCACCAGCAAGTGAGAGTAGTAGAGAGGACATAATCCATTGTGCATAACATTTTTAAAAGTGTTCATTGGAAGTCCACAAATGTTGTGAAAAAAATTTGGTAAGAAGCGCCCAGGATCCTAGAATGGAAGAAGGAACTACTTGCAACTTTTATGAGTTCGCATAGTCCAATATTAAACCAGTATAATGCTAGGTAATAGATTCACATGCATTCTAAAAAAATACATAGTAGTTGGAGGGGTAAAAGCCCCCTCAGCCAGTTTTCAGCTCCCCAAACAGCCATTGCTTTTATCGTCAGTTTCACAGTTTTTACTTTCTCCTCTGAATGTCAAATTGATAAACTCATTGATAGATGGCCAGTGAAATACTCCTGACACTTTAGGCTGAGAAGGACCTCTGAACTATGGCAGACAAAATTGTTTACAATATCCTCCTAAAACAGACTTCAGAAAATGAAAAATTATTCTGAAATGGGTTTTTTTATATCAGCCTATTAGTGCCAAAAGGAGCTGATCCTGTGCCATGCATGTGAAGGTTCCAGTCATCTGATGAAACTGAATATAGAGGCAGATACTCTTTCTCACAACATTGTAATTTTAATATAAACTTGTGAATGAAGCAAATCAGCCAATTAAGTGTGGGATAATAAAACTATTGCTATGAATTAAGACAATGAATTCTATTAGGAAACTTCACTTTGAAAATCAATTGAATGAAGATATTCTTTTGGGAATTCTTTATTTTGAAAAGGTCTGCAGTAGTACGTGGTTGGAAAAATAACTTCAGATACTTTAAAACTTCAAAGACGTTCTGATTGATGGGGATGTCAGTTTCCTCCATTTTACAATTCCCCAAATGCTTTTGTCAGTTTTGCATTAATTATATTGATTAAATTAGCACCTACTTGTACAACACATACACTCATATGCAAATACCCATGCTTATGAAAATGTAGGCATACACACGAGGGAAGAGCAGAGGCCCCCTCCCTAGCTGCCTCCAAAGTCTTTGGAAGAGCAGGGGCAAAGTAAAAGCTAGCAGCCCTTGAAGATAACTAAAGAGAAGTAAATGGGATGGGACCTGTATTTTGATGTAGGATATGATGTTTCACAAGAAGTGGGGACGTGCTCGGGTTGGAGTTTGGTTCTTGCAATCTAGTGGGTTGACAAGACAGGAATTCCTGAGTTCTGGTCTCTGCTATCGCACAGACTTCATCAGTGATCTTGGAAATCTCACCATCTCTTTTTTTCTTGGTTTTTCTGATAGAGATTATATTCCTTTTCATTCCTTTTCTGAAGTTCTATCCTCTGCTTTCTCTTTTTTCATTCAAGTGGTAAGATCTTTGTGGCAGGGAATGTATCTTACCTACCTAAAGTTCTGGATGAATTTATGGTGCTGTACAAGTGTTTAGTAATAATAACAGTCACAGGTCCAGCTGTGTTGTTCTGTTGGCATGCAAGGGAGCCAACACTACCCTTTTCAAGGTTGTCCTCTGGCAGGAGTCCACAAAACAACTGATAACTGGTTTAGGCAATCTAACATTATTTCTCATGTAATCATCTTCACAATTTCAGAACAAGAGCACAATATAAATCAACATATACTAACCAAAAGGCTTACATCTTGGGCAGATTTTGGCAGATGGAAAAAGAGACTAGACTATTCTGATATAGAGTCAAACATTATGGAAGCTGTTCTTTACCTATGATTCTGCCTAATTTTCATACTGTCGCCCCTGATGGATTCCATTAATTTTTGCCATTCTGTATTTATATTGGATATTGTCATTTATACCATTAATCATAAACATAATTTTCATAAGAACAGAAATGCCTTTTCTCAGACACTTCATTCTAAAATATAATTATCCAGACATCCTGCTGTTAATAGCATTGAATTCTAATTACTTCAAAATGAAGCCATTATTCATAAACTTCAGGCCTGTAACACATGTGTTTACAGTAGATGGGCATTATTACAGAATTTATCATTGCAGAGCACTTATTTGCTACAAGAACACATAACTGCTCCGTTCCTTAGTACTGGTTTTCTCTTATCCCATTAAGGGATGATAAAGTACCCAATTCTGTTTATTCATAAGGATGTGAGTAGAACCCTTCCCTCAATGACAATTGACATTTAGAATTGCAGCATATAAATTAACTGGTAAACTACATATATAATGATAAATAGATTTGACAACTCAAACTGGGCAACCAGGAAGATGGAACTGTTGAAAGGGACAATTTTGACATCTTTTGAAAGACATTGGTAAAAAAAGAATAGTGTTGTGCAAACATACTGACATTGCGGTGTCACCGAACTTAGGGGCTGGGAGAAGAGAAGACTATTGTCATTATGATAGGCAACCATTATGGTGCTTGGATTCTCTCCCATATCCACTCAACTTCCCAAGAACTCGGTTCGACTCTAGACTTCATCACTCAAGTGTCTTTATTTGGCTTACAGCAATGCTACGCTGAGCTGACCAGACTCAAATGTAGGCGGGTGAGTACAGAGTATACCACACATCCAAAGTTACAAAAAATCCCTCTCCTTTATATACATCACACATCCCATTACATTTACTATACATTACATTGCACCTTTTTGGATAGCCTTGGTTACTTTGCAGGAACCAATTCCTGTGCAACATTCTCTGCTCATGTATTGGCCATGTTCAACTTCCTCTTTACATCATTGCTACATTCCTAACTTGTCTGGTTCCTTGTTACCTTGTTTATAAATGGTTCCCTGCGTGTTCTCCCTCTCATCTTAGCTGGTTCAGACATCCTGTCTTTTTAGCCTAATGAGTTGTTTATCTCCATAATTCTGTCTTCAAGTAGTGAAGTTCCCCTCCATATTTTAACCACTCAGGCCAGACCTCAGCTACATTTGGCAGGTCTTTCTGCCCTACTCTTCAGTCTAGAAAATCACTTCCAGAAAAACTGTATAATTAGTGCCATTATTTCAGTCAGTCTGTGCCCAGGAACAGGGCAACTGCTGGACATTCAACTAAGTCAGGAAAAGAACAAAGCAAAAAACCAAAAGCAAAACAAAAACAAAATGTAAAGAAATACTCAAAAAAAGAACACGTAAATATATATATATATATAGAGAGAGAGAGAGAGAATGTACATATTTATTTAGAGCTTTGTGAAAAAATTCATTTTTTTTAAAAATAGGGTCACATTTTTGAGAAAACATTTGTAAACCAATTTATGCTATTTTTCAAGCAGCTTTACTCTTATTTCAGTGCTGATTGTCCTTGCTGAGTTTTTGTTTTGTTTGCTGAAGATTTTTTTGATACCTACTATTCTCTTTCTGTCTGTCTCTCGAGTACAGTAACTTGGGGGGAAAACAGGAAATAAACAAAATGTAAAACAATGGAGAGGTTATTCAATATTATTCAGTGTTTGTGCTGAAGTATAAAGGCAATGCAAAATGTGTGTAGAGAGAGGCTATGTGATCAAAGACTGGATACTAGGGTAAGAAATGAGTTCTTAAGGTTGTTCTTGGGAATTAGGGGCCCAACTCCATTAGGCTCCTTTGAAAAACCTAAATTAAGTCCTTTGCTGGATCAGACCCTTAATCAAAAAAATCTGGTCAGTACTTTTTTATTTTTAGGAAAGTGTGAGGTATATGGAACTTGAAGAACTCCATTTGGTTACTGTGCCTTTAAGGTATGGAATATTTCATGTAGCAGAGTTGCAAGAGACTTATTAGTTAAAAGTCTTTTGGATCTGAAGTTGAGGGTGGAGGCTGAACCAAGCATGGAGGGAGACTAGGTATAGCTTGCCTTCTTACTGTTCCAAATCCACTTATATTTTCTCATTTTTATTTTGGAGCAGCCTTTGTCATTTTAGTTAATTTAAAAAGCACATTGCATTCCAGGGCATATAACAAGGAGGGTGCTGTGTTAACTGAGCATTTGGGCTGTCTTATTTCAGCCTACAACAGAAACATATTTATACTGTGCACATGCCAAACATATTCCTCCTCAGTATGTTTGACAATCTACGTTACTCTCCATAAAATCTGACAAATTACCCTCAGACCTTAATTTGATTGGAATCTTTTAAAGAAATTTGCAGTTTGGAATTATCACTAAAGCCCTCTGAAAACTTCCTGAGGAATCAAGTGACATACAGTAGGTCTTTCAAAGGGAACTAACAAATATAGATAATTATAAAGAGCCTGTGAACCCTTGACCTCCATCTATTTCCTTGGAACTCTGGTTATTGACACCTAGAGCAATGCTTTCATAAAATCTTTTAAAAAACAGATTCAAAAATAGGGTTTTAATAATTGTAAAAATTAAGTAGTATCTTGAAAATATTTTCAATCAAAACAGCCTAAATCCCGATTCACATTGAGTTCCCAGTTGTGGACACATAGGTCTAATATGATCAGTTTTATCATACCATACCATCCCCTAGATGATGCTCATAAGGAAACCAAACAGACAGACAAAGTGGATTAATAACTATGGTTCTTCCTGAGTGCACAGAGAAGGAGGAGCAGATATAATGTCTCCGGCAGTAATGTCAGTAATTACTGGTTCCAGGTTAATACTTTGATTTAAAAAAAAAAAGATAGATAAGAGGTAATCTTGATTTCCTAGAACAAAGAGAAGGAATAAACTATTTTGGAAAAATACCTATAGGTCTATTATTTAAAACTAAAGAAATGAAACAAAATATGACCTTTTTAGCAGTAACACTGTCATGGACAATTCTTTATCTCTCCAGGCTCTGCAAAATGTATAGGCCTTATTATTGTCCCAGGAGACTTTTATTGGAGAGCTAAGGCTCTATATCATCATTTTATTCCCTTCATGAATCTGGTAACCATAGGGACCTGACCTACTGTATAAACTTAACATCATCAGTGTTTTGGACAGCTGAGATGTGAAAATTAATTGCTCTATAAACTTTACTTGCTTGATAGACTAAAACAGATATTCTGTGTTTATAGATATCCACATTTAAAAGGTCCCATTGTGCCACATCTTAAAACACATCCGTGAGATGAACTACCTGATTTATAGACCTTTCTGCTTGATATCAGGTACCGTACCAGGGATGGACTACTTAGAGAAAATATTTCCTGAATGTCTGCTTATTTACAGGCACTAAATTTAGCTGAACAGCACTCGAAAAAGTTCATGAGCATTTGAGTTGCCACCTCCTAACCATGTCCATTGGGCTCCCTACTGTAGGCCTGGCTTGACATGAGTAATTGGCCATGAGAGAGGCATCATTTCTTGGGAGACAGAATTAGGGAGGTCAGTAGAACAGGAGGCTGGAAACAGAATATTTGTACTAGCTAATATAAGGGGAACACTCAGGGAACCATTTGCAGTGGACAAGAGAACAATGAATAAGATAAGTCAGGAACATAAAGAGGAGGTAAAAAGTAAGTAATGCCTGGACAGGGATTGGTTCCTACAAAGCAGTCAAGCCAATCCCAAAGCCAGTGATGCAGTATAATAAATGCAATGTAATATATAAAGGAAGGTTTGCTGGGCACCTTTGTACCACCTTCCAAAGACAGTTTTCCCTTTTCCTCCCCTCAAGCTGCTCTCCCTTTCAGGTGGCATCCCCTCCTCTTTCATCGTGTAGTCACTATCATCAAATCCAAAAGAAGTCTGTTGGGTAGAGGAGGAATCTGCCCGGTCTGTTCTCCCGCCCCACTCTCCCATAGTGAAGCAGCAGAAGCAGGAATGATTACTTCCCTACCACTTTATGACAAAGGTGCATAATACTGTTCCTAGGCCAGCACCAGCTTAGTTGCCATATAGCAGGCATAGCACTAAGCACAAAGAAGGTGGCACAAAAACCTCATGGGCAGCCGTGTTGGCCATGAATTGACCTTGAGGCCACGTTGCACTGCTAAGACAGCTCAGATACTGTACATGCTATTAAGAAAGCTATTAATGTGCTCTTTCTTATGTTTAGGAACACCTCTCTTTCTTATGGGGACCCTGTCACTGAATAAAATTGGTTTTACTTCTGCAGCCAGTGACCTTAGGGTGCTTTTATCTTGGTACATCACATAACTAGATAGTGGGAAATTGCATTTTAGCACTGGTATGCTAGCAGGGATTCTCAAGGTCAGATTTCTCCTAATGGTAGGCATCTAAAATTATTCTGGAAGAGGAAACACCTAGAAAACCAAGGGCTTCAGAAATGGGCACTTCAAACTGAACAGTGCGCTGTACTATCAACATAATTGGTATAATCTTCAGGAACATAATATAAATATTTCCAGCAGAGTGCAGCTCTATTTGTTTCCCAAGTGCTGTCCTCTCTGCTTTAGCTCTCGTTCTGAGAGAATGTTTATGCTTAAATGGGGAAACAAATTAATGGATTGCCTAGTCCATCACTCTCCTATTTTCAAAGATCCCCATTACTGTAGTGTCTGAGCAGCTCACAATCTTTAATGTATTTATTCTCTTAATAGCCCTGTGAGGCAGAGAAATGCTATTATCTCTATTTGACAGAGGGAAAACTGAGACAGAGATAAGTGACCTGCCCGCAGGGAGCTCTGTAGCAGAGCAGAGAAATCCCAGCTAGTGGTCTAACCACTGGACCATCCTTTCTTTCACTAGCCCAGGCCCCTGGGACTCCAAGCTAATTCTGGGCTAAGAGGTGAAGTTTATATGGAAGCCATTTGTTAAAATATGACTCCATGTCATAGTGTGTTAAGTCACTCCCATTGTCTGACCTGCACCTCTGATGTGTGCCAATCAAGATTACGACAATGAATGGGTGGTAACTCTACACTGTGGAGCCTACCTCCTATTCCTCATTCTTGCTCCTCTCCTGTATTCCCACCTTAGTACCTGTTGAGAAGGCCATTACTCCAATGGAGTTGCAACAGATCCAAAGCTGCTTTCTATGCATCCCTCCTTCTGAGGGTTGTGAGAACTGCATAATGAATTGTGCAAAGGCTATGAAAATGAACGTGCTATCTTCACTTTTTGGAGAGTATTCCATTTTTTGTACAGGCTTTGTGACACTTCAACGTCTTCACAAACTGTTAATCAGGAAGTTGAGGCAAATTACTTTAACAGCGAGCACAGTTAAATGCCACTCATACTTCTTATTGGTTGTATCTGCATACAGCCTAGAATTCACCCATTATGTGTACCTATGGAATTATAAAAACATTTCCTGTATACTAGGTCTGAGCCACAAAGTTTATATGCAGTGTCAAACTTATCCAAAGTCTTTGGGTATTCTGATCTTGGCTTTTGGTTCAGAGGTATTGCATTAATGTGTATTTCCATTTCATTCTCACTACTGAGAACTTGACAGCATGTAGATCTGAATTAAAGTAAAATATGCCTAATTGTGCTCTTTAATAACTTAGCTCTAGCAAAATATGTAAGTCTACACCTACATAATATTCATATGACAGAAACATCCTTTCTTTCTGGATAACACTGTTTTGGGAAAACTGAGAATTTTGAATTGTTGGTTTGGAATAAAACAGAGTTTAGACAGCAAAACAGAAAATCTCATTTCCTTTAACAACCTTTGAATGAGCCTTAAGTGTAACAATTCTGATATCTCTCATCACAGATCCCATCTCTTTTTAAGCTTTTGATTATAGAAAAGCACTCTTCTGTAAACAGAGTAAGAGAAAGAAAGAGATGTTATTCTATCACTAAGATTTTTACTTTGTATATTCCATAAAAATACAGCGTTCGGGAGCAAGGGGTGATTTTATTTTTTTAATAGTTAGGCATGCTCCATCCACTGAAGCCTTAGACAAGTGGAACACCTCATAAAGTACAAAGCAAAATAGAGCAAAGATTTCACTTTTAAATCTCAGAATACCTGGATCAATAAATATACTATATTAGAACTTGCAAGATAAGTGTTATCTTTAGAAACTCTTTGTGCTTTTCAAAGTTGTATTTTTACATTCTTCTTTTATTCAAGCCATAGTTTCTAAACTTGGATTCCTAAACTTAGGCATCCAAATACATATTTAGATATCTAAATAGTGTATCCTGAATTTTCCAAGCTCATGAACACCCTCACCTTCCTCTGAAATCAGTCAGTGCTCATCACCTCTGGAAATTAAGCCTCCTATCTGAACACCTAAATATCTATGTAGCTATCTAAACTTAGGCACCCCAGTTTTAAAAATGGACCCTTATTACGTGCATACATTTACCAGAGCAAAATTACAGGCAACATCTGTTTCCTTTGATTCCATAACTGAGGAAACAGCCACCGAATTATACCTTCCTATTAACCACTCTCATCATCAGCCCATGCCTACCAAATATGCCGATGGTTTTAAAAAATATTTTTGCCATGAAATATGTTGTCAAATATATAAATACTTTTGTCTCTTTCAAAACCCAAACTTGCATTAAGTCAGATGTTAATTATTTCAGGCTCAGTTCCACTGCCCTGCCCTATGCTGAGTACTACCTCACACCATTAATGGTCTCATTGAAACCCTCCCCTTTTCCTTCCAGTGAAGAATAGAAAGAGTAAGCAGTGGATTCCATGTTAATTTCCCTAGCAGAAGGCAAAGATGGTGGTGGTCTTTAGTCTCTCCCCTTATTTGTATTTAGCCAGGTTGTCAGGTGTAGTTAGGGTGACCAGACAGCAAATATGAAAAATCTGGACAGGGATGGCGGGTAATAGGAGCCTATATAAGGAAAAAGATCCAAAAATCAGGACTGTCCCTATAAAATCAGGATATCTGGTCACCCTAGGTGTACTGGAAAATGGAGGCTGCTCCCTTCAGAGTTGGCACAGAAGAGCTAAACATTATTCCTGTGGCAGCCTGAGATCAGGTAGGTGCAAGTGGTATGAATCAGGACTGCTACACCAGCAGGTTAAGGCAGAATAGACAGGAAAGAAGAACTAGGAGCAGCAGCTGGAATATCAGTAGCTCTGGTTCAGGCCTTCAAAGGGGTCCCATTCCCTCATTAGCCTACAGAGAACATGTTGCTCACACTGGGCCTGTTGATGGCACTCATTTGTCCCCCAGCCTGATTAATTTACAATAGGATTCTCTGCATTATTTTCCATATATTATATTAATATCTTCTGAACCAGCAGTTCTATCTGTATGTATTCTTGTCTTTTATATCTTATTCCTATATACAGTCTCTCCTTCTCTGGAGTAATTGTTTAGATGAAGATTTTTTTTTTAATTTAAGTTCTATCAGTTGCTTTTACTCTGCCCTTACTCATGCAAATCCCCTCCAACTTCACAGCTGCTTCTTATATTATGGTTGTTCTGTACACAGAGGGCTTTAGTTCACAAGGCTGGCAGTGTCCTTTCACAAAATTTTTAGGAGACCTTTCAGCAATGGCCTAATAATAGGTAGGCTCAGTGGCACTTCTGTGGTCAAACTACATGAACAAATGGGTAGAGCTGCAACTCCTCTCATATTAATACAGGGGTAATCAATTATTTCTGTAAAGGTCCAAATTTCTTGATCAAGGTATAGTCAATGTCCAGATTCAAGAGAAAATAATATGAAAACAATATCAATAATGAAAAAATATTTTGCAGTCTGTTCAAAAGTGTCTGGAGGTCCAGATTTGGCCCATGGTATGCCTCTTGACTACCCTTATATTAACATATGTCTACATCTCTAAACACAATATATGGGAAGAATAAAAACTCTTTGTTATGTTTTGTACTTCTGGACACACAACTTTCTTTCCGTATGGGTACTCTGCACAGCACAATAGCTGAACAGTATTGACTGAACAGTAGTTTTGTATTTGTGAGTTTATCTTCTCTTTCAATAGGAATCTTTCCCTTTTGTAATCCCTATGTCCCTGGTATAGATCAGGGGCCAGATCCTCAGCTGGTGTAAGTCATCCTAGCTCCAGATAGAACTCTGTCATTTTACACCAGCTGACAATCTGGTCAAAGATTTGTATCCGGATGGATATCCCGACTTCCAGGTGGCCAAACATAAAAGTTCCGTAAGTTAATTGGGAGAACCACTTTCTGACACTTGTCATTATATGAAAATTACTTTTAGACAGTATAAATCCATTCACTTACAAATTAAATATCAAAATAATGGCCTTTTTATTTATATGTATATCATCTACTGATATTAAAAATGTCAGAAGGATATAGTGTCATCTCTGTACTGAAAGCTTCCCAATGTTCTAATTGTCAGCTATGTGTAACAGTGATGACCCAGGCACACTCCAAAAGTATCTAGACCTAAAAGAAATAAGAGCCAACACAATTTCTGAAGAAGTCTCAACTTAAACAAATTGCATACTAAGACTCCTGGGGCAGAATGACAATTAAAAACGTGTATTATGTACTATTCTCCTTTTGACTGAGGGATTGTGAGTTACAAGTTTTGCAATGTTGGGAATGAATTTCTTAAACTTATTTTATTTTTGTGATTAAAATACACTAATATATAACAGTAACACTATACAAACAAGTGCACATACTCACACACATACACAAAAGCCATTTTTGAGCAATTCCAGAGTTCCTGAGAGGAGACAAAGGAGGGGAAGGGAAAGGAAGGAAAGTCATACATCATCACTAACATAAATGTGAAGCTTAGATATTCACATTCATGAGGGCTTGTCAACTGAACTGAGGCAAACTCTGGTTGCCAGAAATACATTATGATATTGCAAGATGGCAAAGATGAAAACAGCACCAGAAATCTCTTTCTGATGCTATTTCATCCCTCTGAATGTCAAACAAGCTGTCTTTCGCCAATCTGCAGCTACACACATGCCATGATTACATACTGTGCATTCTGCCATGCCCAGAGGCCTCCCTCTCCCACCTATCCAGCCGTGAGGCTGCTTTATATCTGGAATGTCATTAGGTTCCCAACCAAATGGTGTGGTTTCTCAAACATATATTGTCTTTTCTAGGTGACTTGCACTGAAACTTAACAGGTATCTACTATGTGTTCACATACACATTCAGTGCAGCCCTCCCCTAGAATATCAGCAGGACTATTTCATAGAGCTCTCAATGGGTGTCCTAACAAGAGAGATCATTTTAAGATAATCTGGAAACTAGCTGGCACAATCACCACCCTGTTAACAGACCAGTGTCAACTAGGCCCAGTGTAAAGATCTACTCAAATATGGCTGCCGTTGTTAGTAGCTAAATTGGGAAATATTTGGAGTTTGTAGACTAATCAGTATAAGCCATTCAAATATGTCTGTGTTCTCCTAAAGTATCTCTTACAAAGTCATCAGTCATTTTTCTTCCCATAATCAAGACTTGTACATAGCTGATATATTCTTAAGTATAGTCAGAAATATAGCATATCATCTTATGCATCAGAATTTACACATAGTAAAAGTATTGGTCCAGAATACATAGACTAAAATAAACCAATTGAAGTTTTAAGTTATACCTTTTAGTGAGTCAAGTGAAAAATATTACCTGTCATATTTTGAGATTGTTTTCTTGTTCTTCGTTACTATGCTGAAATTGCTTTCCTAAGATTCTGAACCTGCGTTGACAATTTTTGGACAATGGCATTTACTGAAAGCTATAGAGTGGGTATTTTACTGACATTTCTTTTGAACGAGCTTTTTTTGAGGCATTAATAGAAATAATATTAATCTTTCCTCTTATTCTAAGTGCAAGCTGAGACAAACCTCAGCCTGTTTGACAGTGACACAGGCATAGTTACTGCTAGCCAATTCTTTTTTCATGTGGTCAGTTGTCCCTGGGAAATTCAAAATTGAAGTTTTTTTGGCTAATTGAAGTGGTTTCTAAATCATTTTTATATTCTGAGAAAGTTATCTCAATCTTGTATGCAGTCTTCATCTCTTATCTGCTATATGCAAGTGCAGGTTCTGTATATAATGGGATTTTTTTGAAATGCTGGGATTCTGCTCGATTGATGACAAATCAAAGGGACAATACTAGACATGGTACCTGGGTACCATTTCACATAGATAAGAGTTCAGATTACAGAAATAATTCACCATTACTGAATTTGTCAATCTCTGAGAAGATATCAGGTCAGAGATAGTCTAGAAAATGAATTTGTTGATCTGCAAAAGGGAAAAATGGACAATGAACCTTCCTGGACAGAGTTAAGTTCCCTTATGCAGCAATGCCAGAAAGTTTTCATCAAAGCTGCCATTTTCATTCATGCTTAATGGACAAAAGAGAAGAGCCAGAAGTCTTCATTTTAAACTCATTCTTACAAACTCAAACAATCCAAGATAAAATAAGGCCCAAGGTGAAATCACATAATCAAGATAACCTAGCCTTTTTCTGAGGACATATATTATCTGACAGTAAGCACATCAGCGCCAATAACATATTTATAAGAGAGTGCTATTTTGGGTTGGGCTCTGAATAAGACTAGTAAAATTTGCAAATGAAAAAAAAATGGAAAAAAATATTTGGTTCATTTCAAAAATATTTTTTGTATGAGTTAGACAGAAAGAAGAAAATGTTTTCCCCCTCAAATCTGATTTTAAACACAGCTTTAAGGATGAGGTGTGACATTTATAAGAACACTCAGGCCCTGATCCAAAGCTCACTGAAGTCAATAGGAGTCTTTCAAGTGACCATGTTGGGCTTTGAGAGGATGACTTCAGTGTTATCCTAACACTGCTCCCATTTAAGTCAATCCCCAAGAAGCTTAAGATCTTTCCCTCACTAGAAGTGACATCCCAACAGTAATTAATGTGGGATAAGAGAGTACTCATCAGACTCTGGCTGGAAAAGTTCTACAGAATTTAATAAGCCTTAAGAACCTGCTTCAAAGTTTCTTGAAGCCAATAGGAGTTTTCTCATTGACGTCTATAGACTTTGGCCCAGCATTCAAACACAAAGTCCTGTAGAAAACTACAAAACGTTTAGGGGCAAATGCTGTGCTAATGTACAGCAGGGCAACTCTGTGTAAGTCAATGGAGAAGCACTAATACATACCCATAGAAAAATTGCTCCATTGAATTTCATAGAGCAGGAATGTGACTAAGACTCAGAAATACTATACTCCATATATGGCAAATTGCAGCATATATCCCAACTGTCTAAAACTTTATCTTAAAAAATTACCTGTGTGTTAAGCAGCCCTGGTTCAGCAACTCTGATTGTAGCAGCTTGCTTGCTACAGCACAGCCACTCTCTGGTCTCCACCCACCTTAGTTACCGCTAGCCAAATGAGGCCAACACATCCCCAATCCCAATTTTTTCCCAAATCCGTCTTCCCTGAAGTGTCCAGCCATCTCCAATAAATAAAGTAATTTTGCTTCTTTGAAGAGATAAAAGCACATTGCAGCTTATTAACTTAACTGGGGTAAAACCCTCTTCCCTTCAAATACAGAACTGAATTGGTTTATTGTAAACATAAAACAAGTTTATTAACAAAAGGACTTAGGTTAAGTGATACCAGATAGAAGGAATAAAGTTAAAAAGAGTTACAAACAAAAGTAAAATACACTTCCTAATAGCTAAGACCTAACATAACAGCCTGTAGTCTTTGTTCAAAGTAGTTTATTTACCAGTCTTCTGTTCCCAGAGACTTAAATTTCCTTTAATCTGGTTGAAGGAACCACCTTTCTCAGCTTGCAAGGGCTTTGGCCCCTTTTGTCTGTTTCATGATGGAAGCCAAGATGGTGTTTTCTCTCTTTTTTTATCTTTCCAAACATATTGTTTTGTACCCAGGCTCAGGATGAGCTCATGCTCTTCTCCCCTTCTTGTGGCCTTCCCATCCTGCTACCGATTCATATGTAAATAGGGCTTCCATTGTTTTTGGTCACATCTTGTTTAATTTCACCGTAGACAGCTACATAGCTGCCATTTCTCCTGTCTGGGAGAAAACCTGTTTCTCCCTTTATTTAGTTGCAGACTTTAAAACATAATATCAGTGAGTATTCATAATTCTTCAGAGAGTGTTAATGTATAAATTTTATAATTATATTAATCAACAGTGTGTTATTAGCTTTCATAAAAGACGTAATGCATTTTAGAATACAGTCATATTGTATACATCTATTGATTCAATTACTTATCATTTGAGGTTCAGACCCCTAGAAGAGGCTATCTCCCCCATCTCACTAGGCTGAGGGCTTTCTTCACCTTTTATGTAAATGTACCTTCATTGTCTCTGCCTGATGACCAGGCTGGTCAGACAAACACACACTCCTCTGTCTAAAGCAGTGGTTCTCAAACTAGGCCGGGCCAGTTTGTTTACCTGCCGTGTCTGCAGGTTTGACCGATCACGGATCCCACTGACTGCAGTTCGCTGCTCCAGGCCTGGGGGCTGAAGGAAGCAGCATGGGCTGAGGGACGTGCTGGCCACTCTTCCTGCAGCCCCAACTGGTCTGGAGCGACGAACAGTGGCCAGTGGGAGCCACGGTTGGCCGAACCTGCGGACGTGGCAGGTAAACAAACCGGCCTGGCCCACCAGGGCCTATCCCTGAACAAGTGGTGGCCCTAGTTTGAGAACCACTGCTCTAGAGCAGACTGGACTTGTGCATTGATTGCAAAACACATTTTAAGAACACAATTCTAGCACATATCCATAACTCTTTGTACACATCTATACATATATCACTCAAAAATATTAATGATCAATGAGGTATTAGTTTTCCAGTAATATATTACATGCCACCTCTTGGGTATATATCATTAGTATATATTATTACAATAGTGTGTTAGGTATAGGGAGTACATGAAGCCTGACAAGAGTTGCTGACACAGAATAGTGAACCACTAATAGGCCTCTGTGTCACAGGCCTCTATTGTATTGGGGACCATATAAACATGACTGTCTCTGCCTCAGAGAGTTTACAAGCTAAAATGTGAGGATACTTCACAGTATAACTTCATTTTACTGCGGACTTTGCATCTAAATTCATTGACGCTCCCCTTGCTGGAAAAGAGTACAAGTTGAAAAACAATGGAGTTGAATGGAATTAAAAATATATGCTGAATATAATGCTGAATTCTTCTCATGACATACAGGTATGATTCCTGTTACTACTAATGGGAATTACATGGTCCACTTGAGAGAATACATAGTATCTGACTCTCCTCTATATTGCACTTTGTATAGTCATTTACAGGTGTGCACTCCTTTTGTGCATGAGGTTCAAGACAATGGCGAATTCAGTATACAGACCCATATTCTGATGCTTTCTTTGTCTTGAATGCTCTTTAGCTGATCCACACACAAAAATACCTGAGTAGGGCATTGCAGAATTCTCCAATCAGTTTTCTCTATACAGAGTCTATCTGCCTACTGCATCTTAACTGTACTGCCCTGTAGAATTTGATCTGTATAATCAACAAGCATAGATTCAGTGTCAACTGTAACTAGACATCAGTTAAGCTGCTGGTGTACTGAGACCACTGCCTATAATGTTGACCAATTGTTGTCTTCTTCTTGGTGATTTACAATGGTAGCCATTAAAATTCAACATTTGCCAATAACTGGTGTCTGAAATATCACCATTGATCTCCCATTCTATGCACAGGGAAATAATTGTGTCTCAGTGTTTGGTAACTCTGACTAGCACAGTCTAACTTTTTAAGATTAATTATTGTATCACACAATCTTTTATATTACCCCTACAGTTCATGTTGTTGTTATCTATTATTAAAATGTTAAGTGACTTATCTGCTTTCTTTTCATATTTTATGAGGCATATCTCTCATTTAGAACAAAATTAACTTGTTTTCAACAGAAACTGTGTTATCAAAACAGGGTTTTTTTAACTTTAAATAACTGGCAGCAGAGATGATGATTCCTAAAATACAACCCATAGAGACGGCTTTATTCAGGGTAAAGCAACTAGCCCTATTTTACTTCCCTGTCTATGTTTCTTTCTTTTAACTTTAAATATATGTTACTCCTGTTGAGAAATTGACACATTGTAAAAGCTAGCATTGCATTTGGGCCATGAGAAGTTGACAGCTATGCTTAGCAATACTGCACATATTTAACATTAGTTCTAACATTATGTCATTCAGTTAACAGTATTCTTATACTAGTATCATGCACATATTCCTAAATTAACTGAAACTCCACTGCTTTGCTGTCATGAAACAGCTCTTTCAGCATTCAGAAGATTTATGCACATAATTCCTACTAATGCTATCAGGAGTCATTCCTGTCAATCCCCTGCAATGGAATGGAAAAAAAAACCATTAATACTTTAAATCAGTTTTCATTTCATTATAACAAAATAAATGTTTAATTAGATAAATTCTCCAACAACTTGCCACTTCTTGGAGTTACATATGCTTAACAGGGTCATATAATAAACACTCTGTTTTCCCACACCCATCGCTTTCAGTAACATTTTCATTTGGGGCTGGAATTTTCCATGCTTGGGTTATATTCAAAGATGAATTATTTCAAAAAGTTTGAACAAAAATCCTTGCAACTATTTTTGATTTCCCCACAGGTAAATCTAAATTTAAAAAAAAAATAAACCCACCAACCTCTGATTCCATTTAAATCAGGTTACATCAAAAATAGCTTAGGTCTGAAACTTGAAATTCATCTTAGGGTACGCCTACACTACGGGATTATTCCAATTTTACATAAACCGGTTTTGTAAAACAGATTGTATAAAGTCGAGTGCACACGGCCACACTAAGCACATTAATTTGGCGGTGCGCGTCCATGGTCCGAGGCTAGCGTCGATTGCCGGAGCGTTGCACTGTGGGTAGCTATTCTGTAGCTATCCCATAGTTCCCGCAGTCTCCCCTGCTCCTTGGAATTCTGAGTTGAGATCCCAGTGGCTGATGGGGCAAAAATCATTGTCGCGGGTGGTTCTGGGTAAATGTCATCACTCATTCCTTCCTCCGGGAAAACAATGGCAGACAATCATTTTGCACCCTTTTTCCCTGGATTGCCCTGGCAGATGCCATAGCACGGCAACCATGGAACCCGTTCAGATTTTTTTTTTACTGTCACCATATGTGTACTGGACGCCGCTAACAGAGGCGTCACTGCAGCGCTACACAGCATCATTCATTTGCTTTTGCATGATAGCAGAGATGGTTATCAGTCGTTCTGTACCGTCTGCTGCCATTGTAAATTGGCAGTAAGATGACGGTTATCTGTCGTTCTGTACTATCTGCTGCTATCATGGGTGCCACTGGCTGAGGTTGGCCGGGGACACAAAGGCAAAACTGGGAATGACTCTCTGAGTCAATCCCTCCTTTATGGTTCCTAAAAATAGAGTCAGTCCTGCCTAGAATATGGGGCAAGTGTACTAGAGAACCAGTGTATCAGAGAGCACAGCTGCTCCGTGTCAGATCCCGCAAAAATGATGAGCTACATGCCATTCACGGGGGGTGCCCCTGCAACAACCCCACCCGTTGCTTCCCTTCTCCCCCAACCTTCCTAGGCTACCGTTGCAGTGTCCCCCCCATTTGTGTCATGAAGTTATAAAGACTGCAGGAATAAGAAACAGTGACTTGTTAGTGAGATAAAATGAGGGGGAGGCAGCCTCTCAGTGCTATGACAGTCCAGGCAGAACATTAAGCGGTGTGGAGGAGAGGAGCCCAGCATCCCGCTGCTATGATAGTCCAGGCAGTACAGAATCTTTTCTTTACACAGGAAAGGGAGGGGGCTGATGGAGCTCAGCCTCCAGTTGCTATGATGAGGACGGTTACCAGCTATTCTGTACCATCTACTGGGAATGACCAGGAATCATTCTTATTTTTACCCAGGCGCCCCCGGCCAGCCTCACCTGAGGCCAGCCAGGAGCACTCACGGACTGATGGTGATGACAGATAGCAGTCATATTGTACCTTCTGCCACCAGGGAGGGGAGAGGAGCTGATACTGCTCTTCACTGCTGCAGCATCACGTCAACCATCAGCATTCAGTAGACATAGGGTGACATTGAAAAAAAGTCAAAAAATGATTTCTTTCCCTTTTCTTTCACGTGGGGGGGGAGGGAGTAAATTGACGAGCTATACCCTGAACCACGCTGGACAATGTATTTGAACCTACAGGCACTGGGAGCTCAGCCAAGAATGCAAATAGTTTTCGGAGACTGCTGTGGACTGTGGGATAGCTGGAGTCCTCAGTACCCCCTCCCTCTCTCCATGAGCGTCCATTTGATTCTTTGGATTTCCGTTACGCTTGTCATGCAGCACTGTGTAGCCTGGAGATTATTTTCAAATGCTTTGGCATTTCGTCTTCTGTAACCGAGCTCTGATAGAACAGATTTGTCTCCCCATACAGCGATCAGATCCAGTATCTCCTGTATGGTCCATGCTGGAGCTCTTTTTTGGATTTGGGACTGCATCGCCACCCATGGTGATCAGAGCTCCATGCTGGGCAAACAGGAAATGTAATTCAAAAGTTCGCGGGGCTTTTCCTGTTTACCTGGCCACTGCATCCGAGTTCAGATTGCTGTCCAGAGCGGTCACAGTGGAGCACTGTGGGATACCGCCCAGAGGCCAATACTGTCGATTTGCAGCCACACTAACCCTAATCCGATATGGTAATACCGATTTTAGCGCTACTCCTCTCATTGGGGAGGAGTACAGAAACCGATTTAAAGAGCCCTTTATATCAATATAAAGGGTCTCGTAGTGTGGACGGGTGCGGCGTTAAATCGGTTTAACGATGCTAAAATCGGTTTAAATGCGTAGTGTAGACCAGGCCTTACACATTGTCTTTATCAAAGACCTGTCTCATTGATTCATTATGAAAGAAAATGACTGTTAATGGGACAAAGATATGACTATTTGAAATTTCATATCGGGACCAATCTAGCTCACAATGAGCTGGCAATTGTATTTAGAGTAACTTTAATTTTCCCAGTCACTCGTAGTGTGCCCCTAGTGTCCCAAGGGACAGGTGAGATTTTAGGTAAGTAAAGAAGCCAATGCAGGTTAGGATCCAGAAATCAAGTATTAGATACATAGGAATAATAGAAGATATTAACAGTGGGAATTTGCAATAATAGGAGAGAGATGCCAAGTAATTGTGTGAATAACGAAGAAAAATGATGCAGAGTTAGAATGGCGAGCAACAGTTTAAACTCAATGTGGCAGCATTAGTAGTAGAACTCTCTGAAATGTGCAACAGTATATGTATTAATTTACTCATGTGGGCCTTTTTTTCTGTCTAACACACCTCTCAATTGATTATTAGCATGATAGTTGTTAGAGTAAACTTATGTACTCCAGGTAGGGCTTTTCATATTATAAAGCATGAGAGAGAGAAAGGGAGCAAGAGAGAATAAAAATAGCCAAATAAAAACTTTACACCAGAAAACCCAGGTAGAAAAGGAATGCTGCCCTCCCAAGAAAATAGAGAAATGACAAAGGATCATAGAGAATTACACTGGCAAAGCAGTTATGCAGCAAAACATATATTTTCAAATTACAGCCAGATTTTCAAAAAAGCTCAGGTCCCATTTAGCACCTAAATGTAGTGGGCAGAGTTTTGAAACATCCTCAGCACCGAGCAGATCCCATTAATGAAAGTCAGTGTAAGCTGAGCACTATTCATAAATCTGCCCACTTCATTTTGATGTCTAAATGAGAGCTGAGCTCTTTGAGAAATGTGGCCATAGAACTGCAAATGAAATGTTCAAAACCATAAGGGCTGGATGAACAGGTGAAGCAATCTCATCAGGTATTGAACTTTCTAATAAAAAACACCAGCAATATGTTCTTCATCTTGCACCACTGAAGCCAATGAGAATTTTGCCATTGGCTTCAGTGGGTGCAGGATTCAGACCTATGCACAGAGATCAGTGAAACACAACAGAAACTGACAATTAATTAGATATAATTAAATGCAGATCCAAAGGAATAAAATTAGATGATGGCAGATGATATTAAAATAAAGCAAGAGGCCACACACACAAATATCCACTCTGTGATTCCCCTCCCTAGAGAAAACAAACTCTAGGTTGTTGTCCTATAATATATAGTAGATCATACATGTGCACAAGGAAATAAAACATAAAAAGGAAAGTTAACCCTCTGTGTACTATTAAGCAGAAAGGAACTGACTTCTGAACAACATAGAATTATGGATAAGCCCCAACTCCCCCATTCATTTTAGTTCCATGAAATTCCAGTGTATAAGAAATTATGAACCCACAATTGGCAAACAGATAGAGAATGTGGCATAATGGAAATTATGGGAAAAACAAAAATCACAGGAAAGGAAAGATAAATTGAGAAAAAATGAGAATCCTTCAAAAACTCCCAGAGATCAACTGACATGTCAGTGCAAGTCACAGCTTACAGAAAGCCAGCTAGCAGCAGAAGAGTCTTTCAGTACTCACAACTAGACCAGGAACAAGTAGAAAGATAATTAAACAATTTTAAGACTAGTGCTTCACTCCAGACCCTTCAGATAAGAATCATCATCGACAGGACAAAAAATTTTCTGTCATCTAGCAACAAAATCACCAGCTTAGCAGAGTAGCCAACTATAAACCTGATGCCTCGCTCAATCAGCTTTCTGCAAATGAAATTAAAATCAGGGCACTTCTAAGGTTTGGCAGCACAGAAGTCTTCCTATTCAGGATCTACTTACTTTTAAAAGTATTTCTTGATTTTTCTGGTAAGTTTAGAGTATCTTTGTGTTTTATCATCATATTGGTGAGAATATGTTGTCATAGGCCATGAGTGGTTCTTGCCTGCTAGCCTAGGGTTAAAAGTAGTCTCAGTCCTAAAGGTCCTAAAGGTATCTTTACATTTTAATATAAGCAAGAGGCATGAATGTTTTTTTTCTTCAAGTATAAAAAGGAAGGGTAGAAATGTTGTATGGTCTACAGCTCCCCAGAAGTTAGATGATATTTTATAAAAAGATACATCCTTATATAGAACATGTAGATTAATACCTTGTCCTGTGAAGAGAAAACTGATCCCTGAAAAATGACTAAAATTCATTTAAAATTATATATATATATATATATGAATGATTCTGTGTTTATGTGTGTGTGCATGGGCATGAATGCACTTGGTGAGATTATCTATGGGACAACCCCAGTGAGTTGAATTGTTCTTGTCAGCTCAGTTGAAAAGCTCCTACTTTAGAAGCTGGTTTATGTGAAGAAAAATTTGCTCTGAAATTCAAGATGATTTCTGTAATATTTATTACACTGCTAAAAAAGGATATCCCCATTTATCATTGGGATGGCTGATAAGAAGTGCTGTTTAACAACATCCTTTGTGATGAATGAGCATATCCTTCTTTCATATTAAAATAAATATTAAAAACAATATTCTCAAATCCTAGAAGAAATCTCTCTATGTAGTTTAATCAGAGAAGATGGAAGTCAGATTAACAATGCTGCTAGGAGCCGGTCTCAGCAGAAGCTTCATGATAGCTGTAATTATCCAAAGCACAAGTATACATTATTAGAGAGCTGCAGAGTGATTTTGCATTACAGTTATTGGTGCCAGTGAACATATGCTCCATGAATCACCCTAATGCCCTCTGGCTCTTGGCAACACATGGTCCTCTTCTTAGAAACTGGTATGAACCAGTCGCGGAGTACTACTCTGCAAGTAAGGTGAGGAGCAAGGAAGGAATCAGCTCCTTGAGGTTCCTTCCCTGTGCTGCTCTTGAAAAGGCACACCCTTGGCTTTCCTATCCATGGTAATTGTGGTAAAATTACCATCAAGCTAGTATGATGAGCCCCAAATTTGGCATCTACAATCAGCCACTCAGACCTCTGAAGGACATCACTGTGTTTAGCCCAAAGTTACCAGTGTTACACACAAATTTGGTGTCCCCTCATTTTTATTGCTGAAAATTATTTACATTAGAAATAAGGAATTTGGAAGTTGACTTTACAGAAGGAGTTGTTTGCATTAAAGAAACAAACTCTATCATATTTTCAGTTTCCCACATTAATAATTTTTGGGCATCCTGCATTTGCTAGTTTTTCCCACATCTGGGCCTTATCAGACTTGAAAAAATCCCTGCTAGCATGAAAGTGGCAAAAAGTGAATAAAAAAAGGGTACAATCGTGGTCAAAGTGAAATGTTTTTCAAAGTTACCAAACCATACCTAAGGCATATCTCTATTGTCTCCACCACCACTAGCTCTGCTCCACTGGTCAGAGTATTATGGAGGTGGAGCAGACTCCATGCTTATATGGTCAAACTGGCAGAGTAGCAGGTATGAGTTCCTACCTCTGCATACGATGATCCATAATCCAGAGTCAGGGATGTATAGAAAAGTGCAGGCTGAGGGACAGTTTTGCCCTTATGATTTAAGGATGACTATATTTTTAAAAATATATTGAGCAAAATAAAAATATTAATTTGACTGAAGTATGAAAACCAAAGTTTAACTGAAGACAACCTGGGTAAGAAATCAACAATGACTGAGAACTAATTGATAACATTTTCATATGCCTATCTGGATTAAGAATATATGTATGTTCACTGCCATGTTAATTCTATGCAAGCAGACATAGTACAAGCTAAGCACACAGTAAAAACTAATACATTCACTAAGTCTGCAGTGATGCCAAATACAAAAATGAACGTGTAACACTGTTTGGAAATTATATAACCTAGTTTTAGCCACCTTTTATGGAAACACTTTGATGTCTATCCTCCCCTCCCCAACTAGACTCTTTAACTCATCTTCACAAGCTCATAAAATGTGATCAGAATAAAATCTGGATGGGCTGCTCTTTATATAAACCCTTAAGGAACACAAATCTTTAAACAGCAACATGTACCATCTTGCTATAAAAAACCTCTGTAGGGCTCCTTTCCATGGTGCTATAAGAACTCTCCAGCTTTCAAATGACTGCATTAGCTTTAGTTGAGCAATGATGTTCTTTACTTTGAAATAGTTTGCCTCATCATTTCAGGGCCATCTATGTATAAATTAAAAGAGAATGAAAAATAACTAGCTTACAGTTGCTGTGGTGCTTGTACTAAATCTTGATGCTCAATCATTATTGCCACAAGTGTCCTCATTAAATCTCATTCATTGACATTCCAAGTAGAAACATTCTTTCCTGAAGAATAATGTCAACAAAAGCCTTGCTCAGGAGAACTACCTATGAAGAAATAACAAATGGAGATTGCAAAATTACACTGAAACTAGAGTTAAAACATGATGTTGGTCTGAGATTCAAACTGACAGACACGTCTTTGCCGGTTCAGCAGCTTGCTGCTTTTCAACTATTCAGTTGTCAATAATGAGTGAATCTAGAAATGGTTGTTGGCCCATTGGGTACAGAGAAGTCTGCAGAATTGTTTGTTTTTTTTAAAAAAAGGAAGGAAAATAAAACAAAATTGAGTGCAAAATCAGCAATGCCTTTGAAATTTGTGCGGCCTAAAAGAAAAGAAAGCAATGAATTCACTCTTCCAAAATCATGGAAGTAGAATGAGGAGAGACTCTAGAAGACATCATATAAGGGCAGAATAGAATTTAAATTGGACATAAGTGGTTTGACACAAGCATGGATTTCACCCAGAGTGAATTGCTTATAATGATTACTCTTATGTATTAAAAGATCACTGTTATTTATTATTGGCAGTGCAAGTCCTATATTTAAGGTTACCCACTGTTTCCCATTATAAGATCCTATTTTCAATTCCTCATAATCTGCCAAACTAACCATTTTGACTGAAATTTTCCATGCTTCATATCTCCCTCAGGCTTTTTTTTTTTTTTTTTTTAAACCAAGCTCTTGTGCCTACAGGCTTTGGAGTAGGGATTTATAGTTTGGTAGGATGGTCGCACTGATGTACCTATTATTGTCCACATAAAAGCTTGGCCCAAGTTATAGGCCTCAGAAAAATCTCAGTTTGCACACGTTCAGTAGGAATTGTGTGTTCCTTATTGTCTGGGTACCCAATGAGACATGCCAGGGACCAGATTTTCAGAAGTGCTGAGCACTCATGGCTGCATCTGAAATCAGTTGGAGCTGTGCTTTGAACATATAGTGTATTTTAAAAATGTTACGTACTCCAGAAAATCAGGCCTAGGTGTTTCAAGTTGGAAACACTAAATTAATGGATACTTGCAAATTTTGCCTCTTCCTGTGCCTCAGTTCCTTAGCTGTAAAATGGGACAATAAGAGCATCTACTCTCTTAGGGATATTGGGAAGATAAATTGATTAATGTTTGTAAAGACGCTATAGTGATGAGCACCACTGAAAAATTGTGGAGGAAATTATGGGTCCATTACAGGATTTGGTTGGTATAAATAAAGCCTAGGGCCACAGTCTGAATGAGGAGGGGAAAAAATATTGAATAACTACTCACTAACTAAATAAAACAGGAGTCCTGTGGAGATATGTGATAATGTAATTAAAGTATATAAATTATACTTATAATTTAAATATAAATTACTATAATGTAATTATAGTACATATGCACAAGGGGAGGGGTGAATTATGATTACCTGGGCATGCTTAAATTTGGCATATCCTAACTTTTGAGTACTTCACTTCAAAATAAAATTATTAAAGTTGCAATGTACTTCACAGAATCATAGAACCATAGGGTCAGAAGGGACCGCAAGAGTCAGGTAGTCTAACTCCCTGCCAAGATGCAGGATTTGTTGTGTCTAAACCATCCAAGATAGATGGCTATCCAGCCTCCTTTTGAAAACCTCCAGTGAAGGAGCTTCCACCACTTCCCTAGTCAGTATGTTGTAACATCCTACTGCTGTTACAGTTAGGAAGTTTTTCCTGAGGTTTAATCTAAATCTGTTATGCTGTAGTTTGAGCCCATTGCCTCTTCTCCTGCCCTCTGTGGCAAGAGAGAACAACTTTTCCTCTTTTTATGGCAGCCTTTCAAGTATTTGAAGACTGCTAGCATGTCCCCCTCAATCTCCTCTTTTCCAAACTAAACATACTCAGTTCCTTCAGCCTTTGCTCAGATGGCTTGCATTCCATCCCTTTGATCATCTTTGTTCATCACCTCTGGATCCTTTCCAGTTTCTCTAGATCTTTTCTGTACAGTGGTGACCAAAATTGGACACAGTACTCCAGCTGAGGCCTAACCAGCACTGAGTAGAGTGGTATCATCACCTCCCATGACTTGTATGCTATGCCTCTGTTAATACAAACTAAATTGCATTTACTTTTTTTGCAACAGCATCACATTGCTGACTCATGTTGAGTTTGTGATCCACTACAACTCCTAGATCCTTCTTAATAATGCTGCTGACAAGCCAGTTATTCCCCATTCTGCATTTGTGCATTTGGTTTCTCTCCCCTAAGTGTAACACCTCATATTTGTCTTTGTTGAATTTCATTTTGACAAATGTTGTTTATAGCCTAGTTCTCCAATTTATCAGGATCCCTTAGAATTGTAGCTCTATCCTCCAAGGTGTTCTCAACCTCCCTAGCTTTGTGTCATCTGCAAATTTTATCAGTACGCTTTCTATTCCTACATCCAGATCATTAATAAAGATGTTAAAAGACACTGGACCCAGAACAGGTCCTTGTGAACCGCACTCGAGACCTCCCTCCAATCTGACATCATTCCATTAATAGTTACTCTTTAACCAGTTATGTATCCACTTAATGGAAGTTCCACTGAGCTACATTTCTCCACCTCACTTATCAGAATGTCATGTGGGGCTGTGTCAAATGCCTTGCTAAAGTCCAGGTATATCAGGTCCATTGCATTCCACCAGCCACCAAACCAGTTACCTTGTCAAAGAAGGAAACCAACTGGTTTAGCATGATTTGTTCTTAGTAAATCCATACTGGCTGCTAGTAATCTCCCCTTTATCTTCCAGGTATTATAAAACTGAATGTTTTAAATATATTATAATATCATACCATCGATATATCATAAAACTGATAAAGTCAGGAGGCCTGATTTTCCAAGGTGCAGGACACTCACAAGTACAGCAGGAAATGTTTTGTCAAAACAGTTTTCCATTGAAAAATGCTCTCCTAATTAAGTTTAATTGTTTTCTAAAATCATATCTATTCTGACAAAATTTCATTTTGGAAAAAAATTGAAAAATTGTTTTGAAAATGTCTTATTTAGAAATATGTTGTATGCAGCGTTGTCATAGCTGTGTCAGTCCAAGTATATCAGAGAGACAAGGTGGGTGAGGTAATATCTTTTATTGGACCAATATGTGCTAACTTCTTATACTTATGATAAACTATCTGTTCGATCTTCTATTTATCTGTGACACTTTAAGTACCTTTCCCAGACCTAAAGAAGAGCTCTGTGTGGCTTGTCTCTCTCACCAACAGAAGTTGGTCCAATAAAAGATATTACTTCACCCACCTTGTCTCTCACTTTGAAATGACTTTTTCATTTAGAAGGTTGTATTATATTATATAATTGAAACAGAACATTTCAATTGACCCAAAATTATTTTCTTTATTTAGTTTTAGGAACATTTTTGAAAGTTTGCCTTTTTGTCCCAAATCAGGATTTTTTTCTTAATCTGAAAATTTTTCACAGGATGGAAAATCCATTTTCTGACCAGTTCTACTCAACTCCCATTGCAGTAAATAGAAGATGTAAGTGCTTCCTAGTGAGAGTAGGAGAAAGAAAAGAAAATGGCTTACTAGGTCCTCCCAAAAATATGAGAAGAAAAAAGTAAGAGTGAACTCTGTGAAGAAGACTAGATAAAGAAAGAATAGGGAAAAAAGTAAAAAACAAAACCTAAAACAGTGTATACTGTAGAAACACCCAGTCCAAAGCTTTCTGCTCAAGTGCTACAACACACCTGGAATTATTTTCTCATATCTACATTCAACTGTAAACTTCTTGTAATACATCCACCACTTGGGTATGAAGTGGGATGAGGAGCTGGAGATCCAAGTGAGAGATATTTTACCAAGTTGAAGGGACAATTCCAGAATGAGTTAAATATTCATACTAACTAAATAGAGCAGATGGTTCACTTTAAGTATATCTCAAGTCAGATAAAGTTTGCTATAGTTGATGGGCCACTTCACCTTGAATGGTCCCTTAGAATATGTATTAACTCTTACACTAAACTATCTGTTCCAACTTGTATTTAGCTGTGACACTATAAGTGCCTTTCCCAGACCTGAAGAAGAGCCCTGTGTGGTTCCAAAGCTTGCCTCTCTCACCAACAGAAGTTGGTCCAATAAAAATATTACCTCACCCACGTAGTCTCTCTTTATTACAATCACTAAGTCTCCAAAGATATTATCAGTGCACTGACTACCAACCCACAGCTTGTTGTGTTTTACTTAAACAATTTTATGGCAGCTTTGCATGCATAAAACAATAAAAAACTGTCTCTGCATACCCAAGACTCAGGATCATAATCTTCAATCTCCAAACAGCTTGCCACTTTACCTGGTGTTAACATTCACTTTAAATCAAACACAGTACTGGGTTGGGCTGGATTAAAATTAAAAGAAGTTTTATTAACAAATAAAATAGGATTTTAAGTAAGTTCAAGTATAAAAGATAAAGTTAGAAATGGTTGCAAGCAAATAAAAGTGAAAACAGGTCTAAAACATAATCTAGTATGGTACAGGCTTTGTTTAAGATAGCTTTTCTTACCCACAGTCTTCCAGCAAGACAATGGCTGATCTCTCCAGAAGCCCAAAGGTGCTGGTTCCTTTGTCTTCTTAGGTGAAAGAGAGAAATTGCTGACTTCTGCCCCTTTCTGTTATAGTCCAGTGAACCTTTGAAATGGATTCTTCTGAAGGTTACCCCTCAAAGTAAAGTCAATTCAAGCTGTGAGGATGGTGACATGGTCTGGTCATGAAGGAAAGTCCATGGCGTTTTTTTCCCCTTGCTGGTGTTTGCTAAAATGTAAATAGTTCTGTTTCCTACAATCTCCTCCCCTTGTTAGTTTGATGGTCTTGTTTACTGCCTTTATGTACATAGAGGAAAATCCATATTCCTTTGCTCCATCTCTTTTAACACCTTTATCTACGCAAGGCTGGACGTGCACAAGTCCATGGGTCCAGATCTAATGCATCCAAGGGTGCTGAGGGAGTTGGCTGATGTGATTGCAGAGCCATTGGCCATTAGAGTAAACTGAGTAAACAAAAGGAACCAGGTGCTCCAGGCACCAGCGGAGCAAGTTCATGCTTGGGGCAGCAGATTCCAAGGGGCGGCATTGGCTGCTTCGTCCGCCCCCGCAGGTTTTTTTTCTTTTTGGTTGGCTGCTCCGGCCACCCTGTAGGGGTCAGCAGTGCAGAGGAGAGGAGCGCCCTGCTGGGAGCAGTGCCAGGTCTGTAGCAAGCGCGCTAGGGCAGCTCGTGTCCTTCCCTGCCCGCCAACTAGAGTGGTGGAGCCCTCCAGGCAGGCGGCATGGCAAGCACCCGGCTGAAGGAAGCCCTGGCTGCCCTCCTTCTCTCCCCCGCTCCGGGGCGCATCTGCAGGGCCGGGAATCCCATTGCACCTGTGCTCCATCCATCCTGCAGGTTTGTTTGTCCCCCCTGCCTTCGCTGCTCTGTCCGGCCCACAGATTTGTTTGTCCCCCACCTCTTTGCTGCTCCAGCCGCTTGCAGGTTTGTTTGTCCCCCTCCCCACCTTTGCTGCTCCAGCTGGCCTGCAAGTTTGTTTGTCCCCCCACCTTCGCTGCGCCAGCCGGCCTGCAGGTTTGTTTGTTCCCCCACTCTTCGCTGCTCCGGCTGGCCCACAGTGTTTTTTTGCTTGGAGCGGCAAAAAAGCCAGAGCCGGCCCTGAAAGGAACAGATCTGTGGAGTAAAATTGTGCTTTTTTTATATACTCAAGTGCTAGTTAGAGTATATACACATTTTCAAATGTGTGTTTGTTTTTTAGCTGTCAGAATTATATAGAGAATAATAGATGAGACACCAGGAAATTACAAGCAGTTTTATTCTATTTCAGGTTCTGGCAGGTGATGTCACTAAAGCTGGATGATAGATGCCACTTCTGTTACTTGAAGCAACTTTTGTTCCTAACCTATAACTCAAAACTGAGAATTCTTTAACTGATGTCAGATAATAGATGTCTTCATGTATTTCTGCCAGCTTATTATATGGTGAAAGGAGCCCATGCACGAGTAACAAAAAAATTGCAACCAATAAGACAGATCTTTCTGAAATGAAAAATAACTGCAGTCAAATATTTAGAGGTGTTTCCTTTTTCCAGCATTCATTCAGTTCTCTCAAACCAGTGGAAAAATATTGCCTCTAACCAATAAAGAAACCAGAAGAATAGACATGTGGAAACATTTAGAATAACTGACATGCTTTAAAAATAAACATTGAGATTTTTTATCTAGAGGATGCTGTTTGGTGCTGGTGCTACAGGTGCTGACAGTGATGAGTGGTGTATCTTATAAGATGAAGATGAGAAACTATAGCACATTGAAAAGGCATTCTCAACATAAATTCATTCACACTATAGAATCAACTTAGAACCCTGATGATACACTGGGAAATGACTGAATGAAAAGCATTTATTTGTAGCCCCCAAATAAAAAACTCCAATTTATACACCCCTAAATCTAGAAGCAAGAGCTGGCCAAAAACAGGAATTTTCCTTTTTCTGCAAATGTTGATTTTTCAAAATACTCTAGGATTCCATGCCAAAAAACAATGAAAAGTTGAAATATGAAATGTTTTTACAAAGTGAAAAATTCTGAAAGGTTTGGAACTGATTTATGGAAACAGAAAATGTCAACTTTTTCAATTGAAATGACATGATTCAATTTGTTAAAATGACTTTTTCATGTTGAATCAATATTTGGAAATGAAAAATATCATTTTGTTTCAAAGCATGTGCTCAAATTGACATTTTTCTTTTCAATTGCCCTGATAGGGAAGTTTATTTCATTCAAAATATCTTGACCAGCTCTGCCTAGAATTCAGATGAATCAGACCTGAACTTTTTGGCATGGGACCATCTCAGCTTGTTTGTTGCCAAGCCAGTAAGAAGTATATGTGTACTATTTCTATTAGAATAAAGAACTATCTCATTCATTTTCTTCCATGAAACAGTCTATAAGCTCACAAGGTGAGAAGCACTTGTTACATTAATAAACTGTGAAATGTATGATTTTTTGTTTTTTATAATATTTTCATGACCATTAATGTTTCTGAACATAGGGCTGGAGGTGGCCATCTTGCTGAAAAAAATGATGCTGTTTGTTTCCAGGCTGCTTTATTAATGGCTTAACAAGCATACAAAAAGCTATAAGAGTAACAAAGACGCTGACTAGTGCATCCCTATGAAAGAAACTATCCTCATAGCTCAGATTCCTTGTGAGAACCAGCTAAACACATTATGGGGCATGCTGTGTATCTGTATATCTGTAAATAGTTAATAGATAAGCTGTCAGTAGGTAGTGATCAAGAATGTGTAGTATAGTTCCTAGGTTTTGTAGGGCCAGTAAAGCTTCTTGTTGTGCTCAGCAAATGGCTTCATCTTGCAGCTCTTAACATCAGCTGATAATAGACAGCACTTTACTACTCCTCTCAACAGGAGTACAATGCACTACCAAATAGCTGCTAAGTGTAGCATGCATGGTAGAAAGATGATAACTAAACAAGCTCCCAAAGACACTAACTACACCCTTTTGGGAATGCAGGCTAAAAGACTGAAAATTAGCTGGCCACATCACCTAGTTAGTCCTTTAATGTTATCTTGCCTTGCCTCTTCTTGTCCTGCCCCCAACCTGGTGCACTAACACAGCACAGACAAAAGATTTAGCTCAATAGTTTTCCTTAGACATTATTAGAACACATTGAGAAATGATTTACAGTCTCCTCTTTGAGCTTTCACGTGGCTGATGTCACAAATAATATCAGTTTCCCACAAAATGGCCATCCATCCCCCTAAATAGGATTAGAAATGCCAGTCATAATTTCAATGTGTTGTATAGGGAGAAATATAATTTTAATTGGGGATGAACTAAGGATTAGAGGGAATTCAGCAGGGTACTATAAATAATTACAACAAAGGAGAAATGGCTTCATGTCAGTAAAATCAAGCTGCATATAACTCAAGATACCCTATATTTTCCATGCTCTCCTGTGAATGGGTGGCTACTACTCATTCACATTCACCCCCAAACACACACACACAATGTTACCTTATTACTGTAGTACTCATATGACATTCTCTGTCCTTGATGTAACCCATTACTTCTATTTAATGATGATTGGCATCAGATTACTTTTTCTTCTGGATTGGTATAAAGATGTAATTTTATTGATTTATTACTTCCTCATTTTTTCCTCAAGCTTTAAACCTCCGTAGATGTTAATTAAGCTACCTCTATGCTTGGGAGTTTTTTAAGATTTTGTTTGTTTGTAGTTGGATTGTTTTTAAAAGAAAATGTTCATTTGTCAAGCAAGTTTCCTCAGTCTCACAGAGCTCTGCTTAATAATGAAGGCCTTGTGGAAAAAAATAGTCTGTGATCATGTAATTAAAGACTGTCTCAAAATGCACACCCAGATTGCACAGGCAACCTTAATTCTGGTGCTGTTTCCTAACTTTTAAATGCTTGACTTTACAACCTTAATAACATTCTTTCAATGCAGTTATTTTAAATGTAATAGCATTCAAAAACATTTAGGATTCATACTCCTAGGACCTGAACTCCTCCATTTATTCTCAAAAGATGTATAACTGTCACTGCCTGTACTGGACTTATCCCATACTACTTTCCAATTTACTTCAAGCATGATGTGCGGGAATCACATCAGAAGGTGAGCGAATAGTCCCAGGACTGGCTTTAAGAAAATGGTGCCTTGGGAGAACTGTCTTTGGTGCTCTTTAAGTACTGCTCCCCAAGCAATGGGCAGCAGGCAGAGCGGCAGCAGGTGGAATGGGTGGGTATGGCCCTTCTGCAGCCTCTTGACCAAGTGACCCCCCCCCCCCGCCAAAACCACAGTGTCCTAGATGGTCAACCACATCACCCATAGGTAAGACTGGCCCTGAATAGTCCAATCCATGGTTTTTTATTCTTTGGAGCAAGATTATCAACTAGGATGCCCATTGTGGTATTGGACTTTGTCATGTGGACATCTGACCTCTAGGTATTTTACTAAAACCACCACCATCACAGCTTTGGAGCTGTTATGTAATGATCTTTGATAATTTTAGGAACACTTTATGTGACTAAAGTTATATTGGCTTATTAGACTTTCCTGTATGAATGTATTGATTTAGGTTAATAGAGACTTGCTGGAAAAACAAGCAGGGAAACAACATGATGGTTATAGATAAGAAGCCTCCCAACCAATACTTGAGAGGCAATTACAAGACGATACTGGGAGCTAATAGATTAAATGGTTATAAACAGTTAAATAGTGACTTGGTACGTCGGAATGGAGGTGATCAAACCCTACATGGCTTAAGGAGTCTATAGGAAGCTTAAGCCTACGTGGATCCCTAAGAGGCAGAAGGTGAGATGCCTAATAATTTTTTTTCTGAAATACTTTGGTTCTAAATAAAACAAAACTTTGCTTTAAGAATGCCATCTGCTCGCTAGGTACCACTACATACTGGTCCTGATAAGCAGAACTGCAGGATCTGAACATAACTTGGGTCTGCTGAAGTAATCACAGTTAGTATACTGGGGACTGCAGCCTAAGTCCTGGTGAGAGAGTGGGAAAATGACATAATTTCATGAGGGACGTGAAGGCTTGTGGCATGATGCCTGAGAGGCAGGTGCACTCAGTGAAACCAGGAGGAGTCAGAGATGCAGTTAGACTGGTAACTATGACAACAGCCATCAGAGAAGGACAATGCTCAACCTGGGCTGGATTTGAAAGAGCAAGCTAGAGGTGAAAGGCCATATATACCATTAGCAATCTCCTGAGACTCATGGTGCCCCTTCAATGCTTTCTATAGATTAATGGATCTGTAGAATATTGTGAACAGATTTATGAAACATATAAAAACACTTTAATCAAGTTTCTAAGGTACTCTAAGGTGAACTTCTGGCCTCCTTGCTTTGCTAATGTCCCTTTGTGTGCTTATTAAAGGTATGTCTTTCCACTGAAAAAGGAAGGAAATTCATAGTTGAGCTTTTAATCCATTCTATAGTCTCTACTGGCTGAATGCTCAAGAGAAGTTAGGCTCCTAACTTCTGTTTAGATTCCTAATTTCCATTGAAATCAATGGAATATAAGACTAAATAGAAGATGAGAGCCTAACTCCTTGTGAGCATTCAGACCTACATCTGTAAATTAAATCACCCAACTTAGCTGCCCTTTGATAATATCTTGTTATGTTGGATCATTTCAAGAAATCAAACTGCCACTACAATTCAGACTTATTGCTGAAATTCCTGCTCCTGCTATGATCAACTTAATAAAAAGCATTAACTTTAATTTTAGATCACAGCTTTTTGAATCTTCATATTATCCTGTTACTGCCCACTGTATGAGCTTTAAAATATATAGTAAAGTCTTCTGACATATATATATGATGGGTTAATCTCTCTTTTCTGTGGTTGATAACACCATAATTGTCATAAAAGCAATGTAGTGAAATTCTGGAGTCTAGTGAAGTTGAAGGAATATTTGAATCTCTCAAATGATTGCTTCCAAACATCTGTTCTCTGGTCTGACCCTGACTCTGACCCACCTTGGTCAAGGCACTCATCTGTGGTCCCAAAGGATGCTGTGTTCACATTGTTGCTTCTCTTCACATGAACTGAAATCTCTTAATACATAGTATAAAGTAACTGACTTGTCTTTCATTGAGGCTTGAATTCTGTTTTATTTTTATGACTGGATTCTAAAATATCTTTTGCTTTTGTCCCTGGCCCCACTTCTATTTGTGTCTCCAATTGTAACAATGGGCTGTGAGAAGAGGTGAGATTGCTGCACCAGAGCCAGCAGGCTGGTTATAGTTACCCCAGCTGTAAATTTACAAGTACTTCTACTGTTTGTTGCAGAGTTGAGAGATGGGAAGTCCTTTGATCTGTGATAGTGAGAATGGGAAGAGGAGACAGGTCCTAGGAGTTTCCCTTGCCTCCATCAAACATCCAGGGCTTTTCTTTAATCACTATGGTTTAATCACTATGGAGAACCCCTGGGTGGGCATTGTTATACTCCTTCTCCTAGCAGGGTGTGTACTACTTGGAGAAGGGTGTATCCCTTCCTGCCCAGCAGTTTGTTATAGATTCCTTGAAGGTTTGGGTATGGATTCACCTGACTTGCCCTTGCTGTGTATCCCATTTTTGAGGAGTGTGATTTTTTTCCTCCATCCCTCCTTCATACTTCCCCAGTTGCTCTGGGTGTAGCAGGAGGGGAGAACAAACCCTCCTCTCTCCTCATCTCAGGTTGCCTTAAATCTGCTGCTGACCCAGGTCTGCAGACAAAAGTGCTGTTCCCTGAGAAATGGCAAAAAGGGAACATCAGTTGAAAGCTCCTAAATGTCTGAAATTAAAATTAAAATATAATATGTATGCGAGATTAAGGCTGACTTTTTACGCAGCCTGTATCATCTTTCCCAATAGCAGATCAAAGGGGTTCTAGGAAGGGAGTGCACAGAGATTCCCATCAGTTCTGCAATGAAGAAAAAATAACACATCTCCTGTACCTCAGTTAATATCATGGCATAACCAGGCATTGGCACTGTCTTACATTGAAAAGCAGCTGGTCTGATATCAGAAATTTGACTGAAGACATCATAGGGATTTATCGTTCAAACACCTATTACAATGATTTTAGGAAAAATGTCCTCATTTTCTGAAATTAAACAAAGATATTTGTTTAGAATAATTTTGACTTCATCCATTAAATGTATTTATCACTATGGTTGCAAAAACAAGCTGCCATCTATCGAAGTGTCTTTGAGCAGAATGAAAGATCTAAGAGAAGTGGAGTCACTGGCTGTATTAGATGAATGTCGGAAGAATTTGAAGAAACATGGGTCAAATAGGACAAACTGATGAAGAAAATATAATTGATATCGCTTTTACAGTATCAATAGGGATATTTATTGTGACTCAATCTACACTGCTCAATTCTACGGAATCTGTTAATATTTATACCTATCATCCTCTTGTCTACTACTAATGTATGAAAACAATGTGTGCTGTCTATAATTCATTAGCAACTTTTAAAAAAAAAATCAAAGAGTGAGATTTTGTCTGTTCTAAAGTGGACTCATTAGATCTCCATGACACTTCCGGTAAGAATAAGAATTTGTAAGTGTCCTTAGCTAGCATTTCCCCTTTATATACCATTATGCAATGTGCTGTGCTCTAGTAGACTGCTAAACTAAACCTCAGAGATGGCTGCATTTCAATGGCACTGTTTGTACATGTTATGTGTAATGCTTTTAGGTCCTTTGGAGTGAAAGGAGCTATATTTAAAACAAAGTCATTATACAAGAGGAAAAGAGTTGTTTTCATCATTTTCCTATGTGCATTTCCTCTTCAGAGATGTAGAGTTTCCGATCTCTCTTTCAAATCAGTGCATGGTCTCACTTTTTTCTCTTTTCTTTCAAATTTAGGAATCCTGAAGGTGTCTGGTTGTCAGCCCTGGGGATTGAAACCTTCTATTTATCCACACAACACAGAAACAAAGAAATGAGCAGAGCACACTTCACACTTTGCTGACAATGTTTCTCATCCCTGTGCAGTAGGAACTACCATTAAGGCTGAAAGGGAATTTTAATTTCTATGTTTATTGACTATTTTGCATCCTATTGAGACTGCCAAAATGGGTGAGAAATGTGACTGGTTTTTGTGATAACTTGCCACTATATGAGAACTGCATTAAGATTACTGAATCATTTTACACTGTCAATGGAACAACTGTCAGAGGATAGCAATTTCAATCACTACTGATTTGGGCTGGATTTGAATTTATGGCTTAGAAGTTAAAGGCTTTGTATCCCATTACCAAAAGTCACCATGGTAATACTGGGATGCCAGCATACCAAAGGGACTTCATTTCTATAGGATATTCAGTATGGATGACAGCTTTCTTTCAAGGAAAATGAATGTAAAAATATCACAACTGCTTTTTGATTAGGCCACTTTCCCCACAGTATGTTTTTTTCCTCTGCTTTTAGTCTTCCTTTTGATATCTTTACTTTTAATCCCAGATGCAAATGTAATAATCCTGGGTTTTCTTTAATCCAGAGTTGGCAACTTTAGAAGCATGCCAATGTAATTGGCAATAATTTCTACTTTTGTCATATCATGGGAATATCTCAAAGTTTTGACCATATTTTAAGAAAATAAGATATAGCCTACAAGCACACAACATGCAAGGAGAACAAAAGGATAACAAAATATATACTTGCAGACCAAAATATAATAAGAAATTCTAATATTTTTAGGCCCTCCAGCTTGACCCTGGATAATGAATGTCCCTTTAACATTGGCTGGGAGATTTATCTATTTGTTTGGTTTTCTTTTCCCCCAAGAAGTTTACTATTCTCTGCTCTTGAAAAGTGCTATTATTTTGTTGTTCTGACTAAGAGTAGACAAATGGTTATGATTTGAAGCAGAATTCCTCCCCTACCCATGACATACAATTCATTTGTGAAAAGGGACCAAGCTTCACAATACTCATATGTGATACACTGATCTATCCGTCTGCAAAATTATCACAATGTATTTATTCTTCCAAAATATTTAAAATGACATACTATATAAAGATGCTGTTATAGCATGATGTTCTTGGAAATGATTTTTTCCCCTGGATGTGTCTGTACCCCTATGTTCACCCTCTGTAGGACTATGATAAATCTTGTACAAAACATGCCTTCATAGAATCATAGAATATCAGGGTGGGAAGGGACTTCAGGAGGTTTTCTAGTCCAACCCTCTGCTCAAAGCAGGACCAATCCCAAGCCTTGTGAGGTATTATTTGAAAACTCATAATTTGCTGTTCATAATTGTTCTGGTAAAGTATGTATGACAACTTTATATGTAAAGTCATAAGAATATACTATGTGATATTACCAAGGGCAGCCACAAACCAGTTACTGAGAAACAACAGGCAAACTGATGCCTCAGCCAGAGGCCTCATACAACAAAATCACAATGGAACAGCTTGAGGTTCCCATCCACATGTCTCCTGTACCTCAGCTGGAGATGATTCTCAAAGAAGAGAGAGGCTATAAGAAAGGAGAGCAAATGCCCCAGATTATTTCTCCCCCTTTATCTCTACTCACAGCATGAACAACACTTGAAGGACAAAGGAAACAGCACTGAACTGGGGAGGAAAGTTTAGCCACTAACACGGCTAGAACATATGGTGAGAGAGACTTTTGCTTTGAATCCAATTAGCTCATTAGTTGTATTCTACCTTTATTTTCTTGTAACCAATTCTGACTTTTATGCCTCATTACCTGTAATAATTTAAAATCTATCTTTCTGTACTTAATAAATTTGTTTATTGTTTTATCTAAACCACTGTGTTTAGACTGAAGTGTTTGGGAAACTCCATTTGAGATAACAGGATTGGTGCATATTGTTTTCTGTTAATACAATGATGGACTTTAGATGAGCTTGTATCATTCAGGAGAGATCTGAGCAGTATAAGACACACATTGCTGGGGAAAAGTCTGGGACTGGGAATTTGCTGGTGTTATTCTGCAGTGTAATTCATGAGTGGCTGTCCATAGCACTCAGACAGTATAACTGGGAGTAACTTACATGCTGGAGGCTGTGTGTGAGCAAACCAGGAATGGTTGCTCTCACAGTGAAGCAGTGTGAAAGGCACCCCAGGTTGGAGAATTGAGGGGACACAGCTATTCATCAGTCCAGATTGTACCCTGAGTAATGTCACACCAGAATTAATTTGAATTCTTGGCTCAGTCTAAGGGTTCAATTATTTTTTTATTTAAATGGGTGTAGATATTCTTCAGAAACTCATTGACTTTAGTGTAGATTTACATTTATGTAAGACAGAGCAGAAGAAGGCTAGAGTCTTCAGGATAAGGTTTCCCACCTTTACTTCTCACTGGAATATGCATCTAAAGGCTATAGTACATACAAATGCAACTGATGGCCTGCATATGTTTTTGCTGCGCATTCCAGGCCAAACTTCACCCACAATGACAGCACGTACAATCCAACAGGATATTAATATTCAACAAATCAAGACTTTTAGAATGATACCTCTCGAGGCATACTTTGTACAAAACATACCATAATTATATGACAATTGTGAGTGGAGGGGTGCCAGGGTGTTGCTTGGGGGCACAGAGTGTCACACTCCTCATTTACTTCTATTCTCCTCATGATATGCTTCCTCAAGTAGTTTATTGTAGCTGGTAGAGGCAACTTTATACACCATACATTGCATTTTAGTTTAAATCTCCCTTTTCCCCATTATTGGTTCCCGGCAGCATCAGTCTGAATTGCTCTCAACTCTACACAAACTCCTAAAGGTCTATTTCCTAATTTCTGAAATAAAAAGGATACCAAGAAACAGAAGTACCTTTTCAGTTTGGATGTCAACGGAGACAAAAGAAATGGTCATCAAGGAAAAGCATTCAGTACACAGATATCACTTTCCTTGTGGGTTAAAAATGTCACATATTAAGAAGGGGAAATGTGACGACCTTAATTTCTGCAGCCGGGATGTCACTTGGTATTTTTCAGCATGCTGTGGTTTTCCCCCGAGCATGTTGTTTGCAACATATCAGCCAGTGAAAATGTAGTGTTTACAAATCAATGGTGGCTTTTAAAATACTATTATGATGCATTGAATTTTTGCTCTAATATGGAGTAAGAAGTGTAATGCAATGCCAATAATGAGGCTTAAATTAAGGAATCCTTTTTCTTCTGATTGGTACCTGCCTTTAACTTAGAGAGATGATATCTGGGTCACACTGACTATAGTGAATAGTAAGGGCACAAGCTAAATTATTCAGGGTATTCACTGAGGAGTGACTAACCTACTATTTATATACTTTCTGAATATATCATTATGTGTCTAGCTCAATTTGCAAGGTCCTATCTGAAGTCAATGGACTCCAGAGTATGCATTCTGTTAATCTAAAAAGCCTGACAACTGAAATTATTGGGTTATTGGGTAGGGTAGTTGAATAACCCAGGAAGATTTACCTACTGGTTTATGAGAATTTGGGCTACGTTGGTTAAGGAAAATATATTTATATGAAACAAGTGGAAGGAAATTACCTGGCTATATGGATTCTCTTTGCTGAATGTGCAGAAAATAGAAAAGAAGAAGAATAGACTTAAAAGACTGAATAGGGCCTGTCTTTTTATTAAGGGTCTTCTAGGATGCAAAAACAAAGCCTAAATCTTTGGGTCCCTGCACTTTTCGCCTATAGTGACAATATAACTAGAACCTCAAAGACTCTGCAACACGCCAGGTCTAAATTCTGTGGCAAAGCACCCTACTGTCTGTGTAGAGTAGTAATGAATGCTATGAGAATTCTGTGACCATTTTGATAGAGTGAGAAATCTTCTCAGAATATTAAATTTTAATGACATAACTCTAAAAATGAACCTTTATTGATGATGGCCCTGATCCTGCAAGCACTTTTGCACATGCTTAACTTTATGCACGAGTAGTGCCTTTAATGTAATGTCAATATTCATGCATGTAAAGTTAAGCACGTCTTGGTGCTTGCAAGAGCAAGGATCTACGTTAAAACTTCAATATTTTCTAATATTATTATTAAGTTTTGTCACAGTGCTTGCAGCTGTTAAAATATTGAGGAAGATATGCTCCCTGCCTCTAAGGTTAAGTGTACATTGCAGCTGGAGGTGTACTGACTAGATTGGGTAGTGTGGCAAGCTCAGGACAATTAGCTACCAGGAGAGGGGTAGTAATTAGTCCCAGAGGGGTTAAAAGGCCTCTCCCTATCCATTGAGGGGAGATAGCCACGGAGAAACAAGGTTCAGCTGGAACAGGGGTTACCAGGGAACTAATTAGCTTCAGCTGGCCCCAATTGCTGGGGACCTTTTTAAACCCTCCCTGGCAGGGAAGCAGAAAGGAGGAGAGAAGTAGAGTAGCTGCCAGCAAGTAGGTGCAGCAGGACTCTGAAACTCTTCCTGCAAGGCAGATTGCACTCTCCCTAGAAGGAGAGAAAAACTGAGCAAGGGACTGACTGAGAAGGGATCGGCCAGACCCTGTGCGACTGGGAAGGGCTTTTGCTTTGCCCAAGCCTGTGGCTCCAAGGCGGCAAGGGACTGAGCCAGCAGAGGAGAAGCAGGTACTTTGCAACACGTGGTGTCAGGAGTGGGATGCACTAGTGAGGGAGGCTCTGTGGCAAGCCATCACAGGGTAAGGTAACCCCCCACCCCCCCAAAAAAAATGGAGGACGTAGTGAAGGCATTGATGCAGGCCACCGCGGCTCAACAAGAGGCTACCAGAGTACAGGTGGCGGCCCAGCAAGAGTCAGTATGGGTCCAACAGGAGACAAACCAGCTGCTGATGAGCCAGGCGGCACAAGATCGAGCCACCCTGAACGAAGTAGTGAACCATTTGAAAGCCCTGACCATGATGATGCACGGGGCCCAGGGGACCCAGCTGCTACGGACGAGCAACTATTTACAGAAGATGACAACAAACGACGATATAGAGGTATATCTCCTTGCATTCAAGAGGATGGCACTGCGGGAGGCCTGGCCCCAAGACCAGTAGGCAGGTCTCCTGGCTCCATTCCTGTGTGGGGAGGCCCAGAAATCCTACTTTGACATGACCACAGAAGCAGCTATGGATTACCCTCAGCTGAAGGCGGAAATCCTGGCGAGGGCAGGCGTGACGCCAGCCATAAGGGCCCAGCGCTTCCATGAGTGGAAGTACCGGGATGACAAAGCACCGAGGTCCCAGCTATTTGACTTGATACTGTCATAACATAATTCCCAGATTTGGACCTTAGCGTCCAAAATATGGGTGTTAGCATGAAAACCTCCAAGCTTAGTTACCAGCTTGGACCTGGTAAAGCTGCCACCACCCAAAAAATTAGAGTGTTTTGGGGCACTCTGGTCCCCCCAACAACCTTCCCTGGGGACCCCAAGACCCAAATTCCTTGAGTCTTACCACAAAGGGGAATGAACTATTTCCCCCCCCTTCTCCCTTCCAGGTGTTCCCTCCCTGGGTTCCTGGAGAGATACACAGAAGCAAGCTCCGTGAATCTAAACAGAGGGACTCCACCCTCCCCGTTTTCAGTCCTGGAAAACAGAAGTACCGAGAGCTAATCTCTCTTCCCCCCTCACCCAGAGGGAATGCAAAGTCAGGCTAGTAAATCTAACACACACAGATATCCCCCTGAGTTCTTCCTCCCACCAATTCCCTAGTGAGCTACAGACTCAATTCCCTGGAGTTCCTCACTAAAGAAAAACTCCAACAGGTCTTAAAAAGAAAGCTTAATGTAAAAAGAAAGAAAAATACATAAAAATGGTCTCTCTGTATTAAGGTGACAGATACAGGGTCAATTGCTTAAAAGAAATATGAATAAACAGCCTTATTCAAAAGAACACAATTCAAAACACTCCAGCAACTAAACACATGTAAATACAAAAGAAAAAAAAGCAATAACCCCTATTGTTTTATGATCTTTGTACTCACAACTTGGGAACAGAAGATTAGAAAGCAGGAGACAGAAAAATCCTTCCCATAGCCGAGAGGGACAGACACAAGACAAAGAACAAAGAACTCACACCCAAAACTTCCCTCCACCCAGATTTGAAAAAAATCTTGTTTCCTGATTGGTCCTCTGGTCAGGTGTTTCAGGTTACTCCTTTCCAGTTGAAAGAGAAATTAACCCTTAGCTATCTGTTTATGACAGATACACCTTGCTCGGAAGTGGCTCCACCCCGAGACCCAAGGGCTGGAGAAGGTGGTGGAAATCCTAGTATTTGACAGGTGCATGAGGGGATTGCTGCCGGACATACGGGAGTGGGTCCGCCAAAATGATCCCTCCTCTTATAACACCTAGTTGCTCTCGTGGAGATACACTTAGCAGCCCAGGATCTTTCTCGAACCACCGGGGAAGGAAGGCGCCAGAATCGGAGACCAGCCTCTGCGCCGAGGCCCCGGTTTGCCTTAGCTCCAGGCTGGAAAATAGAGGGGAGGCAGGAGGCTGAAGAGCAGCCGGCCATCCCGGAGAGACTGGAGGACTGGGGAAGGAAGACTCGGGGGATAAATCCCAGCAGCCCAAAAAATAGGGGGCTGCCCCAGGTGGGGTATCGATGTTATGCCTGTGGTGAATTAGGGCATATTGCTGCCCAATGCCCTAATCTAGGAAAGCCTATGCAGTGTGAGCTGGGAGATATAGGAGGACCATGTGAGCTAATAAGTCTAGTCGGGGTTGCGATGGTCCCTCATAGATACACTCGGCCCGTTAAGATGAACGGCATAGAGACCACAGCCTTAATAGACTCGGGAAGTGCAGTCACATTGGTCTCAGGGAAGCTGGTCAGGCCGGGCCAACTATCTCAGGCCAAACGCTCGGGAATATCCTGTGTGCATGGGGATGTCAGCTATTACCCTACCATCCCCATACGCATAGAAGTTCTCGGAAACCCCACTAAGCTGATGGTGGGAGTAGTTCCGAAACTCCCTTACCCTGTCCTTATCGGATGAGACTTCCTGGGTTTGATGGCCCACTCCCCGGGGACAAGGGGGAAGAAAAGGAGGACCCTGGGACCCAAGGAGTGGCCCAGATAGGGGACCTTCTCTCCGCCTTGCATGAGTTTAGCCAGGATGTGTTCTTCCCACCGGGGAAGTCCCGGAAGACTCGAAGAGAACGGAGGGCGGATAAAAGGAGGGGGACGAGGATCCTGACCCAGTACCTGAAGTCTACACTGGCAGGAGAAAGAAGGGACTCAGCTGACAGCTGGACTGGGTCGGCCAACTACAACCCAACTGTTGGACCTGGTTCCCCAGAGGCTGTCTCCGAGGGGGAGACGGAGGTGGACCCCCCTCCCCAATTGGGGCAAATAGGGACTGCACTCGGGAATTTTGGCCAGGATCAGGCCAATGATCCCATATACCACAACATTTTTAAGGAAGTAGTCCAGGTAAATGGGGTCCCAGTGGAGGGGAGAGCTAGGGCCCAGGGCTCTATTACATGATTAAAAGAGATCTGCTATATAGAGTAGACCATGTTCAAGAGCAAGTCATAGAACAGCTCTTGGTCCCCCGGAAACATCAGAAAGCGGTAATGGATCTGGCCCACAGTCTTCTGTTTGGGGCCCATCTAGGGATAGATAAGACCCTCGATCAGATTCTACAGAGGTTTTTTTGGCCTAGTATTTATGCAGCCATCCGGTGATATTGTTCCTCCTCCCCGGAATGCCAAATACATGGGCCCCGACCATACTTAAGGGCCCCTCTAGTACCTCTGCCAATTATTGAAGTTCCATTTGAGCGAATAGCTATGGACATAGTAGGGCCATTGGAGAAGTCAGCCCGGGGCTATCAGTACATCCTGGTAGTACTGGATTATGCCACCCGATATCCCGAGGCCAATCCCCTACGGAATACCATGTCCAAGACCATAGCCAAAGAATTAGTCCAGATTTTTTCTAGAGCAGGGATACCTAAGGAGATTCTGACGGACCAAGGGACTCCCTTTGTTTCTAAACTGATGAAAGATTTGTGTACCATGCTCCACATACAGACCCTTAGAACATCGGTCTACCATCCCCAGACCGATGGCCTCATTGAACATTTTAATAGGACATTGAAAAACATGTTACGGAAGGTGATTAGCTGTGACGGAAAAGACTGGGATGCCCTGCTGCCTTATGTACTGTTTGCCATACAGGAAGTTCCTCAGGCTTCCATTGGATTCTCCCCCTTCGAGTTGTTATATGGTCGACACCCCAGGGGCATACTGGACCTGGCTAAACAAGACTGGGAAGAACAACCAAACCCGGGGAGAAACATTGTGGAACATGTGCTGCAGATGAAAGACTGAATAGCCCGAGTCACCCCCATTGTGCGCGAATACATGGAGAAGGCCCAAGGGGCATAACGGACATACTATAATCGTCAAGCAAGGTCCCGGAAGTTCCAGGTGGGGGACCGGGTGATGGTGCTCATACCCACAGTGGAGAGCAAACTCCTGGCCAGATGGCAGGGGCCATATGAGATAATAGAAGTGGTAGGAGAAGTCAACTATAAGGTCCAGCAGCCAGGTCGCCGGAAGCTGGAGCAGATCTATCATATAAATCTGCTGAAACCTTGGCAGGATAGAGAAGCTCCAGTAGTTGCGCTGGGGGCCCCATCCCCTAAAGGCAATCAGCCCAACCTGGTGGGAATATCCCCGGAGCTGACTCCAGAACAACAATCAGAAGTGATCAGTCTGATTAAGCGCAACCAAGATGTGTTCTCGGAAAAGCCTGGCAAGACTACTGAGGTTCACCATCACATCTTCACAGAGCCCCGAGTGAAGGTGAACGTCAAGCCATACCGGATCCCAGAGGCCAAGAGAGAGGAGATTAGGAAAGAGGTCAGGAAGATGCTGGCCTTAGGAGTCATCGAAGAATCTCATAGTCAATGGTCCAGTCCTGTGGTTTTAGTGCCCAAGCCAGACGGAAGTATGAGGTTCTGCAAAGACTTCCGCAAGCTGAACGAGGTGTCCCGATTTGACGCATACCCTATACCCAGGATAGATGAGCTGATTGACAGACTGGGAGGGGAGCGATTTATGTCTACCCTTGATCTTACCAAGGGCTATTGGCAGATCCCCCTGGCTAGGGTCGACAAGGAGAAGACGGCCTTTGCAACCCCAGAAGGACTATATCAGTACACTGTTCTCCCCTTTGGGTTGCATGGGGCCCCCGCTACCTTCCAATGGCTAATGGACAAACTGTTATGATCCCATGGGAAGTACGCAGCTGCCTATTTTGATGACGACATCGTATATAGCCCTGACTGGGAGACGCACCTAGAGAAGGTAGAAGCAGTCCTAGACACCCTGCGAAAGGCAGAACTGACTGCAAATCCCTCCCAATGTTCGATTGGGTTAGCTGAGGCCAAGTACCTTGGGTATATAGTGGGGAGGGGCGTGGTGAAGCCCCAACTCAACAAGTTAGAAACTATACAGAACTGGCCCCGATCACTCCGGAAAAAACAGGTCAGAGCATTCCTGGGACTAATGGGGTACTATAGACAGTTCATTCCCCACTTCACCACCAGGGCATGCCCATTAACGGACCTGACCAGAGCTCAGGGCCCAGACATAGTAAAATGGTCTGCTGCGGCTGAAGCCACTTTTGCAGATCTGCGGACAGCCCTCTGCGCAGACCCCGTACTAGTAGCCCCAGACTGGGGGGAGGAGTTTATCCTTCAAACAGATGCCTCTGAAGTAGAGCTGGGGGTGGTGCTTTCACAAATGGTGGAGATGACAAACACCCCGTCCTCTTCCTCAGTAGGAAGCTCCTACCTAGGGAACGGAAGTACGCCATAGTGGAGAAGGAATGCCTGGCAGTAAAATGGTCCATAGAAAGCCTCCGCTACTATCTACTGGACGGAGGTTTACCCTGGTCATGGACCATGCCCCTTTGCAGTGGATGCACCAAAACAAGGACAAAAATGAGAGGGTAACAAGATGGTTCCTATCGCTTCAACCCTTCCACTTCACAGTCCGACACAGGTCTGGAACCCAACATGGTAATGCGAATGGCCTGTCGAGGGTGCACTGCTTTCCGACCCAAGTAGCCCAACCCTGTAGCATTGAGCAGGGTGGAGGGATATGTGGCAAACTCAGGACAATTAGCTACCAGGAGAGGGGTAGTAATTAGTCCCAGAGGGGTTAAAAGGCCTCTCCCTATCCACTGAGGGGAGATAGCCACGGAGAAACAAGGTTCAGCTGGAACAGAGGTTACCAGGGAACTAATTAGCTTCAGCTGGCCCCAATTGCTGGGGACCTTTTAAAACCCTCCCTGGCAGGGAAGCAGAAAGGAGGAGAGAAGTAGAGTAGCTGCCAGCAAGTAGGTGCAGCAGGACTCTGAAACTCTTTCTGCAAGGCAGATTGCACTCTCCCTAGAAGGACAGAAAAACTGAGCAATGGACTGACTAAGAAGGATCGGTCAGACCCTGTGCGACTGGGAAGGGCTTTTGCTTTGCTCAAGCCTGTGGCTCCAAGGCGGCAAGGGACTGAGCCAGCAGCAGGTACTTTGCCACAGTAGACATATATGCTCTAGCTGTTCTTGAGTTTCTATGCTAACAATAGCAGTGTAGCCACACCACTTGGCATCGACCAACTGCCTGAGTACATGCCTGGGATCTTGGATGGGATTGTATTCAGGAGGCTTGCTATTTTTATCATGCCCACATCAAAACTGGCACAAACCGAGCTGTATATTACCCCTCAGGCTGCAGCGTACAGGGGTTGAAGACTGAGGGTCTTAAATCTTGGATTAGACATATACACAGGATGACCAGGAGAAGGTCGAATCTTAAAACAGTTCATTGTTTCAATTTTAAATATCACATACTGTTTAAATTGTAGAAAGGTTCTCCATAAGAGGCTACTTTATCATACCCCATTCCTTTAAGCTACTGTTCTAATAATTTAGACCAGGATTCTGCCATCCAAACTCTGGTTGAATAATACCTTACTCTATGAGCAATCCCAAGGATGGTAGAATCTGGCCTTCAATCCTCAACACACCTCTCCTTGCACTGTGCCTCCCACCACTCTAATACCATTGCTTCCCCCTTCCCCCCCACACTTCCTACTGTACATCTATGAATAGGCTAAAGTCTGCCAGGCATTCTCATGTTGAATAATGACTTAATTTTAGCACAGTCCTATTGAATAAATGTAGTAAAATGCTATTCAGTGAAAGTAAGGGTGACACAATCTAGCTCTTAGAGTATTCCATAGCACCTATCACATGTATACGTTCCTACATCCCTCTTATGACAGAAACCCTAGACCTCAACATGCCACTACTCCAGTCTTCCATAATCCTCTCCATTTTCTGGATGTCTCTGTGCTCTTTGCTCCCCCCACCAGCTCCTGTTCTCCCCAAACCTTTCCTCTTTGTGATGTAAGCCCACAAAGACACTACATTAAGAAAAAAATCCACAGGTGGATCCTGTTAGGGGAAGCTAATGATCTGAAAGAATGGACAAATCTAAGGGCTTGACTACACCCGAAACTCCAAAGCGCTGCCGTGGGAGCGCTCCCGCTGCAGCGCTTTGAAGTGTGAGTGTGGTCGCGGCGCTGCACATACTCCATCTCCCTGTGAGGATTAGCTTGCAGTGCTGGGAGCCGGGCTCCCAGCGCTGGGGCACTGTTTACACTGGCACTTTGCAGCGCTGTAACTTGCTGCGCTCGGGATGTGTTTTTTCACATCCCTGAGTGAGAAAGTTGCAGCGCTGTAAAGCTCCAGTGTAACCAAGGCCTAAGATGATCTACTTTGATGGGCAGATCACCACATGATTTTTGGGGCCAAGACCTTGAAGCTGAGGGGTCTTCCACACTTTTCCCCTCATTTCTCACTGGGTGGTATATCCCTGCTTCCCACTCAGTTCTGGATCATGCACACAGAAAATATTTAGCTTCCTCTTGGGCAAGTGGCAAATGCTTACATACTGAAGACAGAACCTGTGAGACAGGGAGAATAAGATGGAGGAGGCAGGAGGACAATTGTCAGAAAATCAGGACAGGGAGGCCAGAATGGCAATCCTTGTGCTGGCTGACAGAACTTGATAAAATCTCTTTATTACAAAGGGCAAGGTCCTAAACCCTTTATTCACATTAGTGAGCAGTTATTCATATCAATAGTCTCTTTGACTTCAGTATCTGCCCATCAGGGTGAATAAGAGGGTTCACAATATGACTATATATTTGTTTCCCAGACATGAAGCCAAATTGTGGGTGCCATGCACACAGAGGCCCACTCCGATGAAACTGCAGCAGGAAGGAATGCAGGGTGATTCTGGCACCTCCTACCATTGGCAGAACCCCCACGTGGCATGCTGTCCACAGCAGGAGTTGCAGAGGGCAGGCCTTAGTGACTAGATCGTGTGTTCCACATCTTTGCACATGTACATTTCCTAACCCAGCAATGAGACTTATGCATATCAATTCCCAGATTATTCACACCTCTCTCATGTATTACCTGCATCTGGATGTGGAGCAATTACTGGCAAATGAATGCACACTTCTAGAGTGATGTATATTGTACCCTTTTTGGTACGGCATGAAGACCCCACTACTGTGTATTTCATACTTCAATTTTTTTTTAAGAAAGGAAGAATATTTATAGACATTTATAAAGGCTAAACATGAGAAAGTAAAATGTATCTAAATCCCCTTATTTTATGTCTGAAAATCTACAGTAGCTATTTATCTGTTTCTTGTCCCTTGTATTTCTAAAGGTACTGCTAAGGTCTATTATGCAATTACCAATAATGGTCTATGCATGATGAACAGGAAATGATTTAAAGAAATTCAATTTTAAATTACGTGAAAACTTAAGGGCAATGTTTCCCTTCATTTTGATTGCTAACATTTATATTGAAAGTATCCTGAGAGGAAAACAACAGTTTTTGTGGACTGGACTTCCACAATTTACACATGATCTTTTCAAGATTTGGTTGTTCTCCCCAACAATAGCAACAAGCTAATAGCGTCAATGGCAAATATCCATTCCGCATGTGATAGGGGGTTAAAAACTTCCAGCAGGAAAAGCTCCATTCTGGAGAAATTGCTTGAGTTACCAATCAGAGAAGGAGCGTCTTCCATCTGAGAGTTCTTAAGAATCAGGGGTAAAAAAGGAAGCTGTAGCAGGCTGCTTCCCTTTTAGGGAATCTTTTTCTGCCCTTGCTGGTAGAGAACTTAGTTTATAAAACCTTAGGCTAGAAAAGAACTGTGTTTTTTATTTGTTTATCTCTGTGTTATTTTGGACATAGCTAATCCTGTGGGCCAAATTTACTTATCATGCCCTAGTGGAAAATGCAGTCCACATTTACTCCCTGAAGTAAAGGACTTGTTTTAGTTTATTTTCCCCTAAATGTAAGGAGTATGCTAGTTTTATTCCAGGAAATCAGGGACCTTTTTGGTTTTTGTTTCCTGGAAAGAAAGTCCCTCTTTCTCATGATCTTATTCTGTATGCTTACATGCTTTGGTCCTATGGCTCATGCTAATATTCAGATTCAATTTAAAACCATAGTGCACTCAGGCCCAATGTAGACATATATCCATATAGGGTGAATGAGCTTATTAGGCAAAATATGGTTTCTTGCCAGTACTATCAATGAATAGCTTGTCTTTCTCCATCTGATGATGCTTCTTTCAATCTTAGTTGAATTATCATATGTTAGTAATTTTCTATCTTACAGTTCTATCAGTTTCATCCTACTTAATATTAAACTCTTGAATACTGCCATTAACTCATTTAGGATTAAATCTTTTCTTCCATGCACACCCATTGAAGTCACCGAGAATTGATATATAACTATTGTTTTTAATAATTAGCACCCAATCATTGGAAAAAGCATAAAGCTCAAGTAAATGAGCAGCGCACTGAGGAAAATGTTCTTTAACACATTTTGGAATTCTCAGCCAATCCTGGAATAGCTGGTAGACAGCAGAGCCACAGATTATTAAAGAGAAGAGCAGATGTGAGTGCTGTTTCCTTCCTATTCAGTTTTGTGCTCGTACATCTACGTTGTGCATGAATCTTCTGTCCAATATTCTGCTCCCCCGACACACTCCCTCAGTTTACCCACAGTCTTTGTTTGTATCTGCCATGGGTTTAAACTCTGTACTGCAAAACATGGCGTTTTGAATTTACATGGCTAGATTGTAATCTTAGATTGCAAGCTGTTTGGGGCCGAGACTGTCTTTTGTTCTTCTCATACAATTCCTAACACAATAAGGTCCAGGTACATGATTCGGTTCCTGTATGCTGCCACAATACAAATAATTGAGGGAGTAGAATTTGCCTCTGTATCACTTCAAAGTGTTTTGGGATTCTTCTGGATCAAAGGTATGCTAAGCATACATTATTTAATTATTCTGCCTTTTGGAAAAACAATAAATATGTATCTTCTAAGGAAGTTCATGAAAAGATGGGGAAAATTTGGGAAACTATAATTTTGAAAGAGCCAACATGCATCATCCCAAAAGTGAACATTCTCATTAATGATGGCTCACTTTCCCCTTCATTTCCACCACAAAATGAAGCCAATTCCTTTAGTTCTATTTGAAAGTAATGTGAACTTCACTGTCAGGACCCCTCTAAAGAAAAATGTTCTTTTGGGGCAGCACATTCACTTGAATCTTTTTTTTTTTAATTCCTTTGTCATTGTTCCCTAGTCGTCACTACTTATTTAGAAAGACTGCCTCAGTCTAACAACCAAAATAAAAGGTACTGAACAGAATGAAAAATTATGCAGCTTTACTAAAAAGCAAAGAGTGAGTGACCATTTTGAGTGCCTACTCTGTTCCTTTGAAATCGTTTTCCAAAATGAGTTTCTTGAAGTCATCATTTTTTCAGAACTATAATAGAGGGCACCCTGTCAGCATCCTCTTCCTTTGTACGAGTTTATAGTTTTCCTTCCTATAAGCAGAATGCTAAAAGTTGTTACAGTGGACTGTCAGGGCTGCATTCATTTTAGGAGTTGGGCAAGATTCCAGGTTATTTATAAGTAACTCCAAGAGCTCACTCATGTGGAAAAATGAGTCACTCACTGTGTTCTAAAATGAGCATAGTTGCAACACATAAATGAAAACTGAGGAAAATAACATTATTATGTGACTATGCACTTTTTAAAAAATTAGACATACCAATGAATTTTTAGGTGACTTTTTTCCCCAAGATGCTATGTAGCCATACAAAATGCTACATTAAAATTTTCTTTTACAAACATTAAAGGAATGTTTATGCTTTTATGTTATAATACACTGAAATTAAAAAAAAACACCATTTGAACTGATACAAATTATACTATGGACACTTCTTTTCAGAGTATCCTCTGTAACGGATTCATGTGCTTCACATTGCAAATAAATCTTGCACATCATTCAGGAACCAGGATGAGAGCACTTGGCTTTCATCTTCAAAAATACAGGCTTCAGCCATTTGAGCTCACAGAGATCTCCACAGCTAGCAGCAGTAGTCATAATAGTAAGTTCCTTACCCTTTCTGTGGGCTAGCCACTAGAGGCAATACCACGCTTGGAACTGGTATTGTATTACATCATGCAAACAATCTTTACTCATACCATTTGTCCCATGGAAGTCATGGGAACACATGATATAAGGCTTACAAGATGAGGGCTCTTGTCAACAAAAGTGTCAATAGGAAATTCCTCCAAATAAACACCACTAAACCAAGCAAGCAAGCAAGGAATTAGATTCAAATAAATAATTTTCAACTCCTCTGAAAAAGCCATAGTAAACACAAATCTTGGAGCATGCCATGATATTTATCAAACTCAGGTTATGACTGACCATGGGGTGGAAGTGAATTCCTCTGAAAATAGCCTCTTCCAGGCATATGATGTATAAACCAGGGAGACAGTTAACTTCACTGTCCCAGCTGCTCACTGTTCTCAAGGTAAAGCATGGAGAAAATTGAAGTCCCTTAGGTATTCTGGAACTAAACCATAAAGGGCTTTATAAACCAAAAGCAATACTTTGAAATCTACCTAGAAACTGTACCTAAAGGCAGACAAGCAGACAATTGTGTTCCATGTTTATCTTGTACTTCATTTGTGAAACACGGCTAAATAAAGCCCCTGCAATTATTATTATTAGCCAAGATTTTCAAAAACAGGAGCCTAAAATGAGGTTCCTATATCCACATTCTAGCTTTTACCTGATTATCAAAAGATTTGACCATCCAACAGTTTCTACTGAAGTCAATCTGGCCAGATGAGAATTCACCTGAATACAGGGAAGCTCTCAGATAGGGTGACCAGACAGCAAATGTGAAAAATCGGGACGGGGTGGGGTGTAATAGGAGACTATATAAGGAAAAGACCCAAAAATCAGGACTGTCCCTATAAAATCAGGACATCTGGTCACTCTACTCTTAGATGGTGCCCACACAACCCCATAATCCCTTGTGCCACTCCTATCAACCATCCCTGTCTCCTGTACCATCTAGCCCTGGTATAGGAGGCAGGGAAGAATAAGGAGGTGGCATGGCCAAAGCATGATGCCCTCTGACTATGATCCCTGCATGTATAGGTCTAGTAATGCTCAGCTCAATCAGGGATGTGACCCCATTGTGCTAATCATTGGCACAAGCACATAATAAAAGACAACCTTTGTTCAAGTATTTTACAGTCTAAACTGACAAGACAGACAAATATTATTATCTCCTTTTACAAATGGAGAGTTGAGGCATACAGAGACCAGAGAAATTGCCCAAGGTGACACAGGAAGTCTTTGGTAGAGCTAGGAATTGAACCCACACCTTCTGAGTCCCAGTTCAGTATCTTAACAACAAAACTATCCCACAAAGCAGCCCACGTATTCACATCAGCATTACATACAGGCCTCTCAAGAAAAGTTCATAGGTCGATAATCATTAGTTCTTGCAAAGTACTGATACTTGCTGTTTCCTATGGAAGTTCTACTATATTTGCATGTATCCCCTATCTTGTTTCTGATTCCCTCTACTTTGCCATGTACCACATCTCCTTTTGTGCTCTCTGCTGATTTTTTCCACTAACAATTTACATAGGATCAGTTCTGGGTTGGGATGTCTCTTGACTGGGCAATTTTGCCTTGTGTTTGGATGACATCAGTTTTTCTCTGTATATCAAACCAATTTGTATTACTCAATTGTCATGGCAGCATGGGAGCATATGGCTCAATGTCTGTTGATTATCTTAATTGTTCATTAATTGGCTATTAATTGAGCCAACCTGCCCTTTAGTTACAATTGTCTGCAACTGTACTGTTTTTAATTATTTACTGAGAAATTGCTTCCCATCCTGTAAAAAACTTATACATTAAACGTATCCATTCTTTTTTTTTCTACCTTTTGCCACAATCACCATAAGACCGTTTTCATGGAAAAATGGATTAAACATTCATACTTGAAAATTACAACAAAAAGCGCAACCTTTCAATTATCAAATAAATATAATCAATGTAAAGGCAACAAACTACCTTTGGAAATCAACTTTCTGCAGGAAAATAATATTCAAGAAGCTTTGTTATTATGTTAAACAAATGCAGTGAACATTTAAAAGTTTATAACTGGAAAAATAATCCCTGAAAAATTTTGTCCTCAAAATTTGTTATGCTGTCAAAATAATTCCTTCAGCACACATAAAGAGAGGGAATATTACATATTCAGAATGTAATCACTGTAATAAGAAAAGTAAGAATTGTGAAAACAAAAGCATTGGCAACTTCACAATGAACAATATCCTGTTCTTTTTCTCTTCCAACAATTTAAGAAATTACAATATTCAAATTAAAGACTACAGGGAAAATTGAATGTCGCACATTCAAAGAAATAGCAGGATTCCAGCTGTTTCATCCCTAGTTATGTCTCTTGAGTTCCACACATAGTAATAGAATAGACCAATCAAATTCCTGTCTTTTCTTCCCATAAATTAGGTGATCTAATTGAGATGCTAGCATAGTCCTTCTTTTTTTTTTTAATTATTATTTTAAAAAGCATTCTTGAAAAGACCGGTAAAAACCTCACAAAAACATTTGTCCTGTAACATAATTAATCACATTGAGCAAAATCCTGCTTGCTTTAATCATACGTTTCCGAACGGAATCTGGATTTGGCCCCATTATGGCTCTCACGGTAAAGACATTAACAGAATGCAATATCTTAACGTATAATCATTATCGAAGATGTTGGGCTTCATCTAAAGCTGGTTGGGAGTCTTTCCATTGACTTCCATGTGCTTTGGAGCGGGCCTTAAGTCTTTTGTTTTCAGCATTGGCAGGGGAAGTCCAAACTTCCCTGCATCAGCCTGCCCCATCAGTGTATCACAGCTTAGTTCTACAGATGTCATTTCTAGGGCATGAAAGCTGAATTCACTCCTCAAATCCTGGGCCTCTTTGATGAGGGAGCCAAATGATATGGTAAAAGCTTTTTGTTTTTAATGGGGACTGTCTCAGCTCCACAGGGTATGCTATGCCTCTGACCTTTATATAGTCTCTCTGAGAGCATCCCCTTCATAGTGTTAGGCCCTGGACATCCACTTTTTACAGTAGGAAGACTCTGACACTCCAAAATTGGGTCCCTGGCATCTCTGTTTCTCATTGTGGCTCCTTCAGCAGATTCAACAGAGCTTGAATCCCTGTTGGAGATTTATCTGGTGTGGAGCTATACAACTAGCAGATGTTTGCAGGGATAGAGGACAGTCTTTTCGAAACAAGACACATTCTGCAATAAAGTATTTGGGATCTTTAGGCTAGAATGGTAAAGCAAAGTCTACCCACACATGCATACTTCCAGCACATCCTGCATCTCTTGCCCAAGTGTCCAAGGTTCAACCCTTTCTGCACTGGTATGTGCACTGTATCCATGCAGTAGGATAACTGGTACAATGTCCCTTAAAGAGAGGCATATTAAGGGACTTTGAAGAACTGGTTTGAGGGTGCACATGCATGTGCTGACCTGTGCTGCTGAGAGCAGTGAGTGTGTAAAAAAAAAATTGTTAACATAAGTCTGTTTTGTTTACCCTACCCTGTGTGTATCTCCATTCCTATGAGTAGTTTAACCAAAGACAATACAGCAGCAATCTTTTTATTAGTCTGCTTATACCTTAGTTCTTTGTTTCAAGCTCCAGTCATGTGGTTTTCACATGTCCTGTCCTCCTTGGCCAGAATCATTAAAATTAATGTTCATCCATTGGTCTTCCATTGTATTTCTATTCACACGTTGACTCTTCTTGACAGATTATTCATACCCTCTCAGACCTGTCTAGATAACTCCCATCTAGTCACTTCAAAGCTATCCTCAATCCCAGGCAAAAATTAACCCCTCCACACCCAGTAGGTAACAACACAAATTACTACCCATACTCTATAGGGACTACATACTGAAATAAATCTTTCTTGAACCCCATCTTCTGGCCTTCAAGTAACCCCTTGGCCTCTCCAAGCTCATCATCAGATACAAGCTCTCCACAGACCAGGACACACCAACTCAAAGCAGCCCCAGACCCTGACAGAACAACAGATACAAAACCTGCAGAAATTTCTCCACTGCTACCATGATCAACATTCCCCCACAACACATCTTTCAAGATCCATGGGTCCTATATATGCCTATCACAACACATGATGTACCTCATCCAGAGCACTAACTGCCCCAACAACAACTATGTGGATGAAATAAGCCAATCACTGTGCTCTCAAATGAACTCACACAGAAAAATGATAAAAGACAAAAACACCCTATCAGCTGCGGGTGAATACTTTTCACAAAGCTCTCACTCTCTGTCCCTGTCCTCAAAGAAAACTTGCACAACACCTTCAAAAGATGAGCTTGCAGCTTACATTTCATAACATGGACTGAATAGAACATGGATTTATGGTTTTTTACAAAAATCTGTAAACCACTAAACAGGGCTAGCTCTAGCATTTTTGCCACCCCAAGCAGAAAAACAAAACAAATAAACAAAAAAACAACCAAACAAACAAAAAAAAGCCGTGATCGCGATCGCTGGCAATTCTACCACCACTTTATTCTACAGCGGCAATTCGGCAGCAGGTCATTCGCTCCAACAAGGAATAAGGGACCTGCCGCTGAAGAGCCGGACGTGCCGCTCCTCTTCATTGGCCACCCCAGGCACCTGCTTGCTACGCTGGTGCCTGCTGCCTGCAACTAAACCCCTCAGCTTCCCCCACTGCCATGTCTGGAGAGGTGTTAATGGCCACTTGACTTGAACGATCCCTTAAAATAAGTATGAAATACTTACACTAAACAATCTGTTCCATCTTGTATTTAGCTGTGACACTGTAAATACATTTTCCAGACCTGAAGAAGAATTCTGTGAAAGCTTGAAAACTTGTCTTTCTCACCAACAGAAGATGGCCCAATAAAAAATATTGCCTCTCCATCTTGTTTCTCTGGGTAAACTGAGTCATACATACTTTTCCATAAAAACAACAGTGAAACTTCCCACACTCCCCACAGGGACATTTATGTTCTAGGAAATGGAATGAGATCATCATCTAATTTCATGCAGGTCAACTATACAGCCTAGTTATAATGTTGAGCACTAATGGCCGCAAGGCAGGAGGCCAGTTTTAAAATGCCAGACATACTATTGGCTTACAAATAATATACTGTTTTTTTATATATTTAGCATATGATAGAATTGACTGTGGATTAGAGGCATAATCAAATTGCAGGTATGTGTGGTGCACAGAGGTTGTGAAAGCGGTTAGTATGAAAACTGCAACAATATGAATGTAGCACTCTTTAATCCAAAACAACACTTTTCCTTTCAAAAGGAAAGAAATTTGATTCTAATAGTGTGCTCATCATTTCATGGGACAGAAACATGCCCTGTGACATGTGTATTAAATATCAGGCTACAATCCAGGCTAATGAGCAGCTGTGTTGCCCCTGCCCTGCAACACTGGTGCCTTACAATGCTTTGCTGAAGTTGCTCCCACCTGAGCGGCTCACAAACAGCCTTGCAGCATGCAAGCCACACGCTGAGTGTGTGTGTGCAACTGCAGCCTGCCAGGCACATTTGGGTTACACTCTGGATGTAACCAGCCTTTGTTATACTGCTGGGTGACACTTAAATACCCCCAGCCTTAGATTTTCCCCCAGAAATGTATGTTCTGTAATGCCCCACCCTCTCCTTGTCAATACAAGTTATATTAAATCCTTTATTTCATTAAAAAGAATAATATGCACACAACTAGTCACCCCAAATGGAGTTTCCCAGACACTTCAATTTAAACACACTGGATTAGATAAAACAATAAAACAAGTTATTAACCACAAAGACAAATTTTAAGTGAGTACAAGTAATGAAGCATAAAGGTCAGAAATGGTTACAAATAAAATAAAGATAAGACATTTACTAATATCTAACTTAACAAACTATATCATATTTAAGCAAAGTTTCTCACCATATGCTTTCAGCGGCCTTACTGACTAAACCCTGTAGGTCAGGACCCCTTCTCTCAGAGTTCAATGGAGCTGCCGTGAATGCAATGGGCAGGGAGATAGGGGAACATTGTGGGTGTTTGTCCCTCCTTTTTACAGTTTCAGTCCCTCTCTTGAAAAACATTTCCAGTTGGGCACCAAGAGACAAAGAGTCTGTGTGGAAGGATGTTCCTGGCTGCTTTTTCCTCACCTGTTTGAGCTTTCTTTGTTTCCCTCCCTGCTTGATGAGTCTGTTTACTGCTTAAATGCAAACTAAGCAGAGCACACATTCCTTTGTTTAGGGCAGACCTGTTTGCCAACCTCAGTTTGGGCAGGGCTGTGGGGTTTGGAACATGTGTTAATAATATTATACAAGAAAAGCTTATAACTGCACATACAATACAATACAATACAATACAGACCAGCAAATCATGAGTTTTCAAATGATTCCTCACAAAACATACTTTGTATCAAAATTATTACAATTGTACAGTTATTACAATAGTATGTAGGGTGTCTGTCACAATGTGTTCAATGAAAACAGCTTGAATATTAGACATAAATTATGCACCTTGAACTTCTCATGAACAAGGATACAGGCTGTGGCAGCTATTATGAACATATAAAATATTCAAAAGCTACTGTGTTGCCTTTACAATATTAGGTACCTACATGGGTTAGGGATTGTATGCTGGCTCTGAGGGGAGTTGCAGGTGTTTCCTGCTGGAACTAAAATCACTGGGGGTAATTAATGCAAGTCAGGAACTGAAGTGACACTGGGGAAGACCCCACTGGTAGGTTCTGAAGGACTTTAAAATCTGACAGGGTCTCCATGTGAAAGATGAATGGCTGCCTGGTAAGCTAAACTCTGCATGTTAGCTGTTGTTTTTAAGATATTTTCTCTGTAATGCTTTTGTTCTGAATAAATGGTACTTTGCTTCAAGAAAGCTGGTCTCTGGTAACCCTGCTATTGCCGCTAAAACAACAGTACTGAGGGTGCTGAAGTAAAGTAACACTTTCTGAGGTGATTCCAGTGAACTGAAGGAAAAATTACAGCCAAAATCCCCAGCCTAGATTGAGAGAGTCATAGAGCAATGGCTAGTGGCCTGAGACGCTAAGTGGGGTGCCCTCAAAGAGGCCGCAATGTGATCAGAGGTGCAGGTAGCTCAGGATCGGTGACACAAACAAAGAACTATTTGCAGAAATTATTTCAGGGAATATTTTTGAATAACAAGTACATTTGAGGACATTGCAATCTACTTATTCACAAAAAGAAGCTAAATTGGTTGAATAAATTATTCATTATGAATGACTAACCCAGCTCTAACTATTGTTGTTGTTAGTTTCCGAATGGATGTTTCCTTTCAAGTTAGAATCATTTTCAGATCTGTTAGAACAGCTGGGGTGAAATCTTCACTCTTATTCTGATCCCTTTAAGATGAGTAAAAGGACTGCCTTGGAGCTAGAAACTTCAGGTCTGGCTGGGAAAGGAGTCCTTTGGTACAGACACCATGGAGCACAGCCATAAAACTGCCTTCCACGGATCTCTTCACAAGCTTGGGCATACAGATCTGCTGGGGACAGGGCTGGAGGAAGGAGGGTTGAGTTGGGTCATGGGCATATGGCATTGAAGAGAAGGCTGCTATAACTTAGATGGGCCCTTAGTACCATTAAAGTTATGCCAAGGTGTCTCCTTCCCCAGATCACCCCAGGAGCAGAAGAGCACAAAGGTGGCTTAACCTTCTAACTCTGGGCTTAAATTTAGCTCCACCTCACACTTGGACTTACAGTTGGTACAACACACCATGCTAGAAAAATTCACTAGCATTCTAATATGTCTGAGAAACTACACAACCATCTGTAAAGGTATCTGAAGAATTTAACTTGAGTTGTTCCTGCAAGACCAACACCAATGATCAATATTCATGGACATCCTGTTGATCCATTGTAGGGGGGACAATTTAAGCTCTGCAGATTTCCCACTCATACTCCAAAAGGTGAAATAAGACAGTAACACAGAAGTCAAGAATATGTTTTCAAACTGAAGACTGACACTCTTGACAGGATGCACAAGGAGGAAAATATGCCCTGTAGTCACAGCATCAGGTATTCCGTAAGCAGAATCCAAAAGATCATAAAATACTCCAGTAATTGGTTGTGCCTCAGAGAAAGTATCGTCTGAACCATAGCTGACAAACACACGTTTTTACAGAATTTCTCTGTTGGATTGATGACCAACTGTTATCAATTATTTTTAATAGATAAAAAGTCATTATTACTAATACCATCGATACTGGCACATGCCATGCACAGTACAAATTTCAGGATTTGTGCAACTAAACTAAGGAGACAGGAAAGTGAAGAATTAGCTATACAGGTTTTTTTTTTGTTGCATTTATAGTGGCTATGAAAACAGCAGCTGTGGAAATGTAAGGTTTCTTTAACTGACAGCTGAGGAAGAATTTAGAAACTGATCATTAGGGTCATAGTATTATTCTATAATGTCCACCCACACAGTAATTAAATTTATTAATCAAAATCACATTGGATTAAATGAAGCAAACATTCCATATGACAACAGTATGTATTATAAGTAACACCTTCATTTTGGAAAGGTTCAATTTTTTTTCTAAATTAAAAAGGAATAAATCTAATTCCTTTTTAGTTTTATACACACACATCCACCCACACTGGATACTTGATATTTCTTATATTTTATGGCCAGCTGAAAGTCAGACTAATTGATCAAGGTAGTCCCTTGTGGTCTTAAAATCTGAGGGTGAAATTCTAGTCCCATTGACTTTAATGGGAGTGTTGCTCTGGACTAAAATGGATATAAATATGAGAACACAATAAGGAATATGTTTTGTGAAATGATACTGAAATGAAAAAGCAATAGCAATCATAGTGAAACAAACCAGTTGCCAGAGTGCTCTCTGTTAGGAGAAGTTTATAGGGAAATTTTTAATTTCTATGCCTCTGTTGCTAATGAAGTGCCTGTATGTATGTCTTGTTTAGTTAACTTTCCAGAGTCTTAGTTAATACCAAAACTCTCATTGAAGACCAGAATTTCACCCTAAGATTTTAAGGCCACAAAGAAATACCTTGATCAACTAATCTGACTTCCAACTGGCCATAACATTTAAGAAATATCAGGTGTCCAGTGTGTTCCCTTGAGTATTTGCTTTAAAATTTCATAACATTGATTTTAGGAATATTCCTTCTTATACTTCTCTATTACAAAAAGAGAATAGAAAACAGAAATGGAAAAATATCAGCACAAATGTGGGTTTGTTGTGTGAGAGTGTATGACTTGGCAATAACTTCTAAATAACCCAAATAATTCAGCATGGGGAATGTGCTACATTCTTACTATTTAAAAATGCAAGTTATTTTTTTTCATGTATTTGTTTAAAAAAATATAGAGATCCAGCAAACTGTCTGCAGCGTCTGATAAACTCTGACAGACCGCTCAGTGCTCAATAAGCCTTAGTTGATAAGTTTTCACTCAGGAGGTGCACTCCTTTTAGCCGTCAAGGCCCTGCATACAATGTGATGCATGAGAGCTAAATTATTCACCAAGACCCTAGTTTATGTCTAAGTGCTATGCTAAATTAAGTAGAAATTAAAAATTAAGTATAAAAACTGGAAATTATGAGACAATGTTAATTTATAACGAAGTCATTTGCTAACCTTCATTATTACAGAAATATTTCTAAAAATATTGCTCCAAATGAAAATGCATAACTAGTGCACATTATTTTTGCATCATAAGAAAGCCACTCCTACAGAGTTTAGGTACTCCCTGTGGGAGATGCTTCTCCCAGGCACCTATAAAAGCAGCTATTAACATTAGACATCTAAATCAGCAGGTCCAGATAACAGACATCTAATAGTTTTAGAAGAGCTGGCCAAGGAGATCTCTGGATCATTATATTTGCTATTCAATAAGTCTTGGACCACTGGAAAAGTTCCAGAGGAATAGAAGCAAGCTAATGTGCTAATATTTTAAAAGGGTAAATGGTATGAGCCAGGAACTTACAAGCCTGTCAACATGACATCGATCCTAGTTAAAATAGTGGAAAGGCTAATAGGGAATTCCAGAAACAGAGAGTTAAACGAGGTAGTGCAATTAATAGCAGTTAACATGGGCTGATGGAAAATAGATCCTATCAGACAAACTTAGTATCTTTTTTGATGAGATTACAGGTTTGGTTGGTAAAGATAATAGTGTTGATGTGACATAGTTAGACTTCCGTAAGGCATTTGACTTGGTACTGCACAACATTTTTATAAGTAACTAGAACAATACAAAATGAACATGGCACACTAAATGTATAACATCTTGCTAACTGACAGTCTCAAAATGTAATCGTAAATGGGGAATCATCCCTGACCAGATGTGTTTCTAATAGGGTCCTGCAAGGACTGGTTCTCGACTCTATGCTTTTTTATCAGTCACCTGAAAGAAAACATAGAATCATTACTGATCAAGTTTGCAGATGATACAAAGATCAAGGGAGTGGTAAATAATGAAGAACATAAGTCATTGATGCAGAGCAATCTGGATTGCTTGAAAAGCTGGGTGGAAGCAAGTGATATATATTTTAATACTGACAAATGTAAATGTATACATCAAGGAAAAAATAAATTAGGCCATACTTACAATATGGAGGATTGCCTCCTGGGTTGCAGTTACTCAAAAAGACTTGGGGGTCATGGTGGATAATCTTCTGAATATGAGCTCCGAGTGCAACTCTGTGGTAAAAAGAGTTAATGTGATCCTTGGATGCATAAACGGAAATATCAAGTAGTAATAGAGAGATTACATTACCTTTGTATTTGGCATTGGTGTGACTACTACTGGTATACTGAGTCCTGTTCTGGTATCCATAATCCAAGAAGGATGTGGACAAACTGGAGAGGGTTCAGAGAAGATCCATAAGAATATTAAAAAAATTAGAAAACGTACCTTATAGCGAAAGATTGAAAGAGGTCAATGTATTCATCTTATTAAAAAGAAGGTTAACGGGGGTGACTTGGTCACAGTCTATAAAAACTTAAATGGGGAAAATAGACAAGATAATAAGATGAGTGAGATAATATCTTTTATTGGACCACCTTATGCTGGTGTGAGAGACAAGCTTTCAAGCTTCCACACAGCTTTCCTTCAGGTCTTCTGATTCAAAGAATAGAAATTTGATATTTGAGAGCTCTTCAATCCAGCAAACAAAGGTATAACAAGATCTAATGGCTGGAAGTTGAAGTTAGATAAATTTTAGATTAGAAATAAGGTGCATTTTTAATAGTGAAGGAAATTAATCATTGGAACTACTTACCAAGGGCTGTGGTGACTTCTCAGACCGAATATTTTTCTAACAGGTTTTTAAAATGTTTAAGAAGCTTCATTTCAAATTAAATTAAAATCAGAGCCCCCCGGACTGGTGGCCAGGACCCGGGCAGTGTGAGTGCCACTGAAAATTAGCTCACTTGCCTCCTTTGGCACGTGTGCCATCGGTTACCTACCCCTGGTCTAGACTGTCAAAAAGAAAAATGCACACCTTATCAACAGAAAAGATTAGCAACAACATTTTAGCTGTGATTGTTCTTTGGCCTTTTATAAAACAGCACAAGGGTTAGCTGGAATTAAGAAAAACTGAAAGGAGTGGGTAGAGATTATTATTTATACTTATTTATATTGAAAAGAAAAAATCTCTGAATCAATCAACAAGTTCACATAGCTTGTCAATTAAATTTCATATATCTCTTACTGTTACCCTCATAATTTTCCCTCACTCATAGTGTGTGCTGTGATAAACCATCATATTTAGCATCAGGGATATGTATTTTTAAAACAAAACTTATGTTGTATGGTGAATGTTTTAATACTCTATATGTAAAGGAATGAAAAAGGCTAGGATGGCTTCCCTGTAGGGCAGATTTCAGGTGGTTTGGCTATCTTTTTTTTGAATTTGCATGAAGTGGGCTATATTGTGCCCCTAGATCTACAAACAGAAGGGACCTTCTGAATATGGATCTCTCCCCTTCTGAAGAAAAAGAGGGGAATAGGTAAACCTTTAATCACCATCTGCTTTAGTACAAGACTAATTATGGTGGACTGATTTGATGATCCCAGTTCAATGCTCTAGAACAAGGTGAAAGAACCACAGTCCTTGCCAATATGATTATGGGGGCAATTTATTCCTGACTCATTTTGTACCACAACTTGTCATAACTTTCCTACTCAGATCTGAACCTTAGAGTTCAGAACATGAGAAGCTAGCATGAAACCTCCAAACTTAATTACCAGCTTGGATCTGATATCGCTGCCACCAGCGAGAAAATTCCAGTGTCTGGCTCACTCTGGTCTCCCCAAAACTTTCCCTGGGGGACCCCAAGACTCAGATGCCCTGAGTCTCACTACAAAGGGAAATAACCCACTTCCCTTACCCCTCTTTACCTCCTCCCAGATTTCCCCGTCCTGGGTACTCTAGGATGTTCCCTGCTTCAAGTCCTTGAAACACAAGTACCAAGAGATCAAATCTCTCTCTCCCCTCACCCAGAGAGTACGCAAAGTCAGGCTTAGTAAATCTAACACAAAGAGATTTTCCCCTTCCCTTTGTTCCTCAGCCTTAACCAGTGAAAAAACTCAAACAGGTCTTAAAAAGAAAGAAAAAAGACATAAAAATGGTCTCTGTATCAAGGTGACAATATACAGGGTCAATTGCTTAAAAGAAAAAAATGAATAAACAGCCTTATCCAAAAAGAATACAATTTAAAACATTCCAGCAACTACACACATGTAAATACAAAAAAAAATATAAACCTATTGTCTTACTGTCCTTGTACTTACAACTTGGAAACAGAAGATTAGAAAGCCTGGAGATAGAGAGATCACTCTCAGAGCGGAGAGGGCCACCGAACCAAGACAAAGAACACCCACCCAAAAACTTCCCTCCCTTGACATTTGAAAAATCTTGTTTTGTGATTGGTCCTCTGGTCAGGTGTTTGGTTCCCTTTGTTAACCCTTTACAGGTAAAAGAACATTAACCCTTAGCTATCTGTTTATGACACAACTACACAAGAAACACAACCAAGTACTAGACATGCACTTATCTAAGACACCACAAGGACAACAATGTCATTTAGAGTTCCATGGACCACCAAGATTATTTTCCTACAAGGAAAAACTATTCCCTCTTACTCAAGCTGCTACATAAGACAAAGTGCCAGATGGATGTCTGAGGGTATTGAAATTACTTAACATGTGTCTCTCCACAGTACTCTGCAGTCCTAATTTTATTTGACTAGCCATAGGCCAATCGTAACAAAGAGAAAGAGAAAGATTGCTCTGCACCCCAAAACTCAGCAACTTTAAGAAGAAATATAAATGTTCTTGACTTCTCTATGACTGCTTCTAACTTTTTTATGTTTACACTCAAGTGTGATGATTTTACTTTGGCCTATGGGCTTCCTGCTTCTCTACGTTCACTCCTATTCCACACGTAATCTGTGTCATTTCTCATAGAAAAAAATATGAGTGGTGCTCCCTTTAGGCTTTACTCTGTGTGAAAGGGCATGTCACACACAGTTCTTAACAAGCTCGTGTTCTGTGCCCCTTTTATAAGTGGCTCGTTTCTCTGGGAAATTTGCTACCAATTGACTTCCCGTTTTAGTGGCTGAGTTTGTCTCTTAATACCATGGAGTTGCATTGAAAAATAGTGCCCAAGGGAATCATGATGATAACTGGGTTGAAAATCAGATCCTGTATCTCCAGCCAACCTGTTTAACAATTTAGTCGTCTTGATTGTGCAGTTCCTAGTCTGTATATTCTGGCCCTTAAATAATTAGGAATCAGAAGCAGGAAGGGTTCCAAGATAGACTTTACAAAAATAAACACATGCCCAAATGTAAATGTAAAAACTCCCAAATTTAATAGTGCACCTACAGAGGAGAGGCTTATTTCTTCCTCCTCCTTCAAACAAAATGCAGTATTATGTTTTTATTTATATTCTACTTATATTTTTTTCTTTTAAATGAAGGGGATGCTAAACCATGGGAAGGGCCAACATTTATATTTTAAAGCACATCACCTGGTACTCACCAGATACTGGTTCATTTTAAGATATTAATTTGCTGATTTATGGGGGGAAATGTTACTGTGAAGCCTACTGTGCAGATCCTGCTCACCTCTCTCTCCCCTAAGTCTGTCAACAAAGCCTTCGTTTCGTTGGAAAGATATTGAAGGATTATGGTCCCTCATGATTTGTGTTTCAAGAATTCTAATTGCAATTCAAGGATCTGTTCAACATTCTCTCTGTATAACGAAGAAGAGTATTACTCTTTAATCATTACTTGATGGATTACAATCAGCATGTCTAGACAAAGCGGGTTCATGTTTTTCTCCTAGAAAAATCAGTGAGCAACAATTATGCTGCTTGTCCATTTTTTAATTTGTATTTTGTTTTATTTTATTTTATTTTATTTTATTTTGCAAGGGAAGCTTCAGAAGCTTGAAGGCTCTCAAGAGCTAGAGATCTTGGACGAAGACAAATAGACCAATAACTCCATGCTTTAAATAGCTTCAAGCTATCTTGGAAAAATAAAACTCTTTAGCCAATGAGGTAATTACTATGGACTTTCCTTGGGTTTTTTTGCATTTGAATCCCTTTGAATATGTATGGGACATTCAAGGATTTGAGAGTCAAGAATTCCATTCCATGTATTGGTGATTACCCAGCCACTTCCATTCTCTCTCACATTCGTGTATTTATTTTGAGATGGCATAGCAATCACAACAGCTTATTTAAAAAGTCAAATGGTAGGAATCTCCATGCTTGAGTGAAAAACAAAACACATGTATTTCCTCATCTTTTGTGACATATTCCTTGATTTTGCAACTACCCAGCATCTTACTTAATAAGCTTGAATCCTCTATGTCCTATTGAACTTCAGAAGTTATAGTATATGCTGAGAATTTTTTTTAAAAAGCTTCTAAATGTACATGAGCAAACTTCTACCCATTAGTGTTATTTTTATACAGTTAGAGGCACCCAAGCTTTTGCACACTCTGAGATTTGCAATTCCTAATTTTGGGATATGTAAAATCTTGAGCAAACAACTCTGCAGGGAAATAAACTCAAGTGAACAACAGCAAATGATTGAATGCGCATATGTATAGGGCAATTTGAGATTACCTTGAAAATCTTTCCCTGTATGCTGAAACCATGACATTCACTCCCTTCTCCCATACAAATGTGAATATAGAAGCATTGTCAAGAATAGGAACCAGAATTAAAGCTGTGACCCTGGCATACCCCTCTCAGGACTAGTCTGTAGACACCAGAGCTATGAAATCACAGATCTGCTGATAATAACCTCACCTGGCCCTCCACCAACTCACTCTTAAGCCTCTCCATCTCTGTGTTACCTTATGCAACACTATTACAGAGCTACACTGCTTATATTGAAAGTTATTGAATAGCACATTGCAATTTTTATGAGAACACATATTCATTTATGTGAATTAAAATGGTACATATATTACAGGACATATACACATATATGCCAACATATGAAATATATAATATAATACATATAAAAAACACACATCCTCTCCTCTCTGCACAATAGAACCACAGTGTTCCTCTTTGTTGGGGGGGTTCTGCCTTTCCCTTGATGATGAGTGAATTTCCACCACTGAATATAAATCTATAGGTCCACAAAGAGGAATTAAGTTTCAGAAATGGGTACTTGACTTCTGCATCCTACTTTATGCATTTGTTTGCCGTGCAGTTACTGCAAATGTCATCTGGACACCTATCCAGACATTTACATGTGCACTCAGCCAATTTTGTATGTACATTTACAGTAAGAATATGCACAAATGTTTGCCCATTCATTTATTTATTTTGATATGTGGGGCCTCGAGACAACCCTGCACTTAAGGCATGGCTGTACTCTCTCTTTCAAAAAAGAAGCTATATAAGGACAGCACCTTCCAGCTGAAGAAAACATTTCCCATCATTGTTTCTTCAGAGTCATATCTGCACACTTATGTAACAAAAAAAATTTTTGTTACGTAAGTGTGCAGATATGACTCTGAAGAAACAATGATGGGAAGTGTTTTCTGCAGCTTTATTCCTGGTACAGCTTTACTCCTGGTAGAGAAGCTCTGCAGCACTGACACTCCTGAGAATGAGGGGTTGGATTACATTCTTTCTTGTACATCACCAACAAGAATTACCTACTGAATTCCTACCCATTACTTCTCTACAAAGACACTGAGGACAATGAGGTTGCACTGGTTTCACTGTAGATATAAACCTGAAAACAGTGGGGTAAACGAGGTCCTAATTTGTACCTCAGAAGCTGATGACACTGTGCACCTCAGTGTCCTATGATGTTACACAGGTACTCTCACTCATTATGCCCACATGAACCAGTTTTCAAAATGTAACATTTCATGGATTGCAAACTCAAATTAGGGTTTTTAGGAGAATTATTTCTAAACTCTGCCCAAGCTTCTGTTCTGAGGCATTCTCAGAAACTCAGCAGAATCAGAGTCCCAGTTTAGGGTCCTGCCTGTATATGTCACAAAGGATCTCCCCACTCTCATTCTCCACACAAAAATAATATTCCCTATGAGAGCAAACAAGCAAGTGAAGTGTGTGGTTGTCATTAGAGAGGGGTATAGATATCTCACCAGGCCAGGAGCTGCTAAGGACATGACACTGTCCTTACCCATTGATCTGGTCCTACAGAAGTACTGGCAGTTATGCCAGTTGGCTCACATTGCTTCCTCCTTTCATCTGTTTGGCCTTGTCTCTCTCACTTCTCCTCACAGGGATCATACTATTGCAATCACTGCTATTTTATTTACACAGCAGCATTGGGTCAATGGCATTTTAGGGGGCAAATAAAAGTACAGGTCCCAGGCCTGTGGTATCTCCAATCTAAAACATAAACTGAAGGTTCCACCCACTGAACAGAGCCTGTTCCTTATGCTGTACATGAAGACTACTCTTCGCACTTTGCATAGTGAGGATCTTTAACTGAAATTTGGCTTCTCTGTCCCCCACCCCTGCTGTGAGGGGTCCAACAAAGCAGCATCAGCATGAAGGGGCTTTGACTGGGAATTGAACCATAACACCCAAATACTAATTCTAATAGTGGATATTTGGTTGTTGGGAGGGGGATGGTGGTTAATGGTTGTTTTGATAAGTACCATTAGTTAAGAAACACAAAATAAGCTCTCATTATCTTCAAGTATTCGTGTGATGCAACGTGTTCAGTTTCTAACCTGTGACTTGTTTGCTCTGTCCACATTCAAGCTCTCAGTCTGTGGCTAAATGTTCTCAAAGAAACATAGAGTATGTATTTGTGTGTGTGTATGTTTTAAGTAGATCTGAATCAGTTTAGCTGAATTTTTTGCAAATTTCATTCACTTCATCTTCTTGGCATTTCATTATATTTTACGATCACAAAGTCAACTCTCCAGTAACAAAGCGAAACACGGCTCTTTGAAATAAATGTTGTCATTAACAAGCCATGCCAGGCACAGTGACAGATTTGCAGCTGTAATGAATAACATTTCCCTCAAAGTTCTCCTGTTTGACAGAAAAGCTGTGACATTACTGCAGGGAACACTGTTGGGAACTAAAAGATTGATTGATGCAAGCGGATAATTGAAACCTCAGTACTGTCACATGCATGTCAACCTAACAACCAAACTAGTACTCTAAGATAGCATTTATCATGTATCAGGCTCTCTGTGAATAAAAGACTACATGTAAGACTACACATGCACACATTGAAGACATGGAATATCTCTCAGTGAACATGACTTAGAGGCTTGTAGCTATGCCTTAGTCCAGCATAACAGATAAATCTTGGTTTTAAAAACAAAAATAGTTTAGGTAGCTGCTGGTGTATCAAGTTCCCTGGACTCAGCTGAAGACTTATGGTAAGAGTAAGTATATTTATTGATAGGTACAGAGATGAGTCATGCGATGAGTCATGGTGGACCTTTGAGACAGCAACTGATGCCATCATTGTCACACTTGAGTGCCTAAAATTAGACACCTTAATCCTAATTTAGTCCCCTACATGAGTGATCTAATTTATAGAGGCACTGAGCATTTGCTTATGAGATTTGCAAGTGACTAGCACTTGGATAAAGGTGCTTATGTTAGGTATCCAAAGAATGGGAATGGAGTGAGAGTTTTTTCATTGATCACACCCCAAATTTGGAAATCATGTCCTGAATGCTGAAGTCTTTTTCATAGATTCCAAGGCCAGAAGGGACCATTGTGATCATCTAGTCTGACCTCCTGTATAACAAAGTCCATAGAACTTCCCCAAAATAATGCATTAGGGAAGGGATAGCTCAGTGGTTTGACCATTGGCTTGTTAACTCTAGAGTTGTGAGTTTAATTCTTGAGGGGCAAAATCAGTATTTGCTCCTGCTAGTGAAGGCAGGGGGCTGGAATAATTAACCTTTCAGGGTCGCTTCCAGTTCTAGGAGCTAGGTATATTATCATTTATTATTATAAACCATATCTTTTAGAATCATTTTAGCCTGTTTCTATTTTTAAAAAATAACTTAACTAGTGTTTCTAACAATCCACGTGCAACTGAAATCTACTTCTTTAACATAATTTGCTTTCCTCTTTCTCACTTAATTTTGTTATTATAGGGAGATAATTACAGAAACATGGAAATAGAAGACAAATAAAAACCCTACATCGACCAATGCATATCTTCCTTAGGTCAGATCCTAAGCTGGTATAAACTCTTGTAATCATATAATTAAAGACAGTAGTATGATAATACATGTGGATGAGAGGGGCAATTTAACTTTGTATCCTCAGTTCTAGTATTTACTAACTTTTTAATGTTTGATTTTTGCAACCTTAGCATTCTTTTGACCTGTTCTGTATTTATATAAATAATACAATTTAAAGCCTTGATCCTGCATTGGTTTCCATTGGGACATACACCTCTGTCCAGATGGAATCCCACCGAAATCAGCAGACTCTGATGCAGGATGAAAATGCAACAAAGGCAGTGTGACAAACATTTGGAACAAATGTGAATGTAGGAGGGCTCATGAGAGCAGAAGTTCATAGGTTACATAAATTAAATGTCTGGATACTGTGTTGGTTTGGACGTTTTGTGTATTTTTTAATTTTAATACCTCTGCTTCTTTCTGTTTTTATTTTTATGCATCTGTCTATGTATAGTTTTGATACCTGTAACTATTTCTATCTAATATCTTTTGCCCTTTTCTGTTTTTTTGGTGGATTTTATACCTGTTTCTAATTTTTATTTTGTTATCTCTACCCATTTTTGTCTTGCCTGTGCTTATTTCTTTATCCAGGAGAATGAAGTTGGGAGCGCAGACTGTGGGGAGAACTTATCTGAAATTCAAACCAGCTACAGGAATTTGCTTTAATTAGGCTGCCCCCATATTAACATTTGATGACAGGTAGAGGAAATAGACCCTTGAAGCCAAATTCTGCTCTGTATACATTCATAAGGTAATATTTTCAAAAGCACTTAAGTGGCTTTCAATGGGACTTATTTTCAAAAGTACCTAAGTGACTTAGGACCTTTTTACTCATATTATTAGAGCTCTGTACCAGTGTGACCAAAAGCAATATTTGGCATATAGTTGGTTCCCCCTCAGTATCTTAGCAGGGATACGCCTTTCATCATGATTTACATTCCTTTTTTTTCAGGAATATCAATCCTTCTCCTCATTTCCTAATGTCTAACAGCAGCACTAGAAGTGTGAGCCCTTGATCCATTAAAATGGTAGCCAATCCACTGGACTCTTGCAAAGCAGATTTCCTCCACCTACACTTGTCAACTCTACAGTTCCCCAGGAAAGAAAGTTGGGTATCAAAGTCCCAGTACATTTCCATGTGCAGGTATTCCTCTGTACTTCTGATGCAATGACTGAATTTTTATTCAACAGTGGAATGATCCACTGACTTCAGATCAGGTGGGAGAGGTCAAGAAACACTTCTACGTCATTCTATCAGTGGTACTTATACAGCCCCACCACTGTAGTGTCTGAGCACTTCACAGTCTTTAATGTATTTATCTTCCCAACACAACAAGAAGGAAGTACTATTATCCCCATTTTACAGATGGGGAACCGAGGGCCAAAGAGGCTAAGTGTTTTGTCCAAGGTCACGAAGAGCAGAGCAGGACTTGGACCTGGGTTCCTAAGTCCTAGGTAATACCCTACCCATTGGATCAGATTTCCTCTCTACAGCTGACAGTTAAAAGTTTGACACTGAGCATCCCCCCTCGAAGAGGGATAGAGACAAAACTAAAATGGAGGTGGAGCTCTCCCCCCTAGAGCTAGCAGTTCTTCTCAACAGCCATCTACCACAGAAACACAAAATGAATGCACAAAATGAGTCTTGACCTTCTAATGTTTTTCATTAAAAGGATTCCCAGGATGTAGGAGCAATTTATATTTATTTATTTATATTTTTAATTTGATTCTGACTGCAAACTACTCTAATTAAAAAAAAAGTCCTTGGTACACTTTTGTGGTTCAAGCAGAGACTTCAGATGACTTATTTCCCTTGCTTGGAAAGAGCCAATACAACATAAGTTGAGATTGCAAATGAAATGATGCATTTATACAGTATATCTGCACTGCTGGGTAAAATGTGCTGTTACTTACAGTATATGGCTTTTTTAAAAAAATTATTGCATTAGCAGCATCTCCATGCATAATGATGGGTTTACACTTGAATAAAGAATAATTGCAAATAATGGGTCTGACAGCATGAGCGGATTAGAGGATTCAGCAACGGTTTGATCATTACAGAGAAAATACTAATTTAAAACCCAGTATTCCTTTCTTTGACTTTTATGCCTCATTACTGCAATGATGTAAAGAGTTAATTTCTGGCAAGGTTATTATTATTTTACATGGCTTTGCTAAGGATGTAATTCAGAGTCATTTATTAAGGTTCTTTCTGTCTCTAATGACATTTGGATTTTACGATCAGGGTGGCAGAAGTGTACCTAACTCTTCATTACTAATTTGTACACCGGTACCAACCAGATGCTAGGAGACTTGGAAGTCACTTGACATTTAAAGGAGTGCAAAGACTGGGGTCACAACTGTCTCTCTGCAGCTGTGTAAAGAGGAGGGCTTCCTGAGCTCTCTCCCATTCACTTGACCTACCCCATGATAGGAACATGTTATGAAATTAGCTCTTCTAATGATTTTTCCATTACCTAGTCAATCATTACATTAGATATAAGCATAGCAAATATATGGGCTCATAACAATTCTGTAGAATGAGATTTTCACTTACAATCGCTCATAAAAATTTCTGAACTACCAAGTATACTTTCAGTTTGCTATACTATTACCATTTAAAAACTATTTTGCATAGAAATTAGGAAATTAAAAGCTACTTGCTGCTCACAGAGGCAGGACTCTTCATAGCACATCCTCGTGGTCCATATAGTAGAGACCCTGTAGCTCAGAAAGCAATTCAAGGGATGCTGGTGGCTGCTTTTAGGGGCAAGAAGCACCATTTCCTGACCTGTCCCAGCTGTTATTTGTGTCAAGATCTCCTTAAAATAGTAGGCATGTAAAGGACACAAATGTATATAGATCACAGTACAATTTTGGCATGTGATCACATTCCAATACACCAGCTCAGTGGAGCAAACTCTGCCCTCACTTAACACCCAGGCCATCTCATTAATTTTCACAGGTGAAACTGGGGCAGAATCTGGACTACTGTTTATCCAATGAAATATTCACCACATCTGTGTCATACAGCTAGGTATTTTCACATCTTTGAGCTAGCATGGTAACGGTGGGCATTTCCAGATAAATATCTTGTAATACAAAATTGTTAGAAATAGCTAACTATAAAAAAATCAGCTATCTAAGGCTAACCAAATGGCTATGTTACAAGAGGACATGATGAAATGCATTGAAACCTTCATTTGAACGCTATGGCTCTTCAGTCCCCCCAAACATATAGACTGTAATTACCCCTGGTTCTTTATCCCACACAAATGAGGGAGAATACGTCTTGAATCATTCCTCCTCAACCCAGTGCCACTTTAGGAGGGAAGGGAGAGAAAAAATTGAAACTTCACTGAGAGAGGGCAACAAAAAAAAGAAAGAAGCAGGAAGACCAAAGTGCAGAAAATGAATCAGATTTGCAGACAGAGAAATGAAATAGGAAAGAAACTAAAGAAAAAGTGCACAAAACATAGGGCTAAATCATACAGCTCTTAATGAAGTCAGACAGAGCATTTCCTGAGTACAAGGAATGATTAAGGACTGCAGGAATTGGTGCACAAATTGAAATAATAGTTCAAACAAAGCTGAGAGAGAAGAAGCTTAGAGAGATTTAGAGAGGCCTGAGGGAAACTTGTAGAAAGACACATATATATGGAGAGAGAAAATTTTAGGGAAAGACAAAAATAGAAGGAGACAGGCTAGATCCTCAGCATAGCCTGATTTACCCCAGCTTAGGATCTGACACAGAGATGCAGACAGAATAATGGTAAATCAAAGATAGAAACATGACAAGTGGTAAAAAATATTTAATGTAACATCAGTAGCAGGGTAAAACCTTTACAATTGACCCAAAATATTACTTTATGTCAGGCTTTATTAGGTGTATTATTTTTAGCTGCTTTGATGAAAAATGTTACTTGGTATTTTTAAGGGTTGTTTCATTTCTATACTGCTCTAAAGGTAACACAGAGAAATTTTAAAGGTGTCTCAGAATATATTCCCATCAAATCTGCAGGTTTAATGTGTAAGGCTATGAATCTGTCATGGAGGTCACAGATTCCGTGATTTTATGAAACCTCTATGACTTCTTGAAAATTCCAATAATTCAGCCTCAGGCGGCAGGACTTGGGCTCTGGCTTCAATAAGTCCATGATTTATTGGTTATTGCCTGTGTCCTGTCCATGACTTATATTAAAAATATCCATGCCAAAATCATAGCTTTAGTAATGTCATTCCTCTTTACCCTGAATTTCTACATGTGATTCTTATCCATGTTATGTACATTCCAATATAATAATTTGTTAATGCCAAAAAAATTGATGTCCTGCAGTATGTGTCAATAAAGCTGTTGTAGGTCATCTGTTGGAATCAAGTAGACATATGGGTCAGTTCCTCAGCTGGCGTAAGCAGCTGCCTCATTTAGTGTACTGAAAGCACATGAGAGACAAATCCTCTCTTCTCAATTCTAGTGTCTAGGACTGCAGCTGCTGGGAGGAACAATTACAGGGAAAGTCCTGCTTAGCACTGGCAGCCCTGGGATAGTGCATGCTCAGTTGCTCTGTGTGGATGGCACATGCACAATCCAGTTGCAGCATAGGAGCTGGGAGGGGATGGAGCATGCTCAGTGCAGATGGAATCATAAGTGAATTAAGCTGCCAAATTCTAGTACGTTTCTCCTGAGCATGTGGGAATGGAAATTTTTCAAAGGTTTATAACAGTCAAATTTGGGCATATTTTCGCTGGGACAGCAAAACATACACCCCAGCACCAGAGCATCTTCCACATCAAATTTAATGCTCCTGCTACAAACCATAATGGCACTGAAATGGTTGTAACATTTTTTTAACGTGGGCAAAGAAGTGCAATATTCTCTAATGTTATTCTAGGAAAAGGTTGAATCATTTTATATTACATTTTCCAGAAATATTCAACCTCAGACAAACAACTGTCATAGAAAATTTCAGCCCAAATGGTTCAAGTTTGGCAAAGTTATAAGATCTAAACACAGGTCTTCTAATGGAAAGCACTGGACAATCTTAACCATAGGTTTCACAAGCTAGTCTGCCTGTAATAAACAATAGAAGTAGGGAGCTAATCTCCCAAAGTGATTTTTACAGAGCATAACAGGGTCCTGAAGCTGATTGGAGCATTTGGGCACTATTGTAATACACCTCCTAAAAATGATCATACAGCCTGCACTAATCCCTTCACCAGACAAAGGAGATAAATTGGATACGTGGAGGGCAGTAATAGATACAGTATGTTAACTTTGATATGTATCTACAAATACAGTATTAAACATGATCTGGATTGTATTTATTTTTTTATTTCTATTGCTGCAGTACTCATCAGCTTATATTTGTTTATTTTCTATAGTACTCATTAACTTATATTTATATTTTATTATGGTATATTTGTTGCTAAGCAGTTTGCACAAATTGCCTCATATAGTAGCAATGTTGACATACAAGGTATTGTTTTTAAGACAAATTGTCTTTACTGCAGACACATTTTCCATTTCTGAATTCCATTTTCTTGCATTTTGAGATGATTCAGGCATTTGTGTGTTTATTTAGAACCTATCCCTTACATGCAGGAATGTGAACTACCATCTTACCTCATGATAATACAAGATTATTTCACAGCTCTTTAAACAATGTCTAAAAAAAATTAAGGAGCATGAAATTTTTAAAAGTAATGCACAGGAAATGGGAGAAACAGCAGGAATCAAATGGAAAATCAAGGGGGAAGGAGGAATACAAACATAGCACTGAGAGCCAAGATTTCCAAGAGATGGACTTGAATGATTTATAGATGCAATTGTTCAAAATCCCAGAATTTATTTATTTGCTCCAAGAACTTAAATTGCAGGTTTTGAAAATAATTCTTAATAATTTTATACACCCATGTTGTGGACCTAGCTCCCTGATTACTCAGTTAGTGCTCATTGTGTGATAATCTAGCTTTTAGGATTTTTGTAGAAGGTATCAATATGGAAGGATTTGTCTTCTATCTGCCCCTGTGATACTCAAGTATCAAATGCTAATAAAGTTTTCAGTATATTTTTCCCTTCAGAATATAACTTCTATGTAGAAGCTATCACTCTTGTTTTGCGTAGTGGCCTAATAGTGTCGTGCACTGCTCTGCCAGTCGCTCAGAGCTGAGATCAATTTCTGCCCTTGGTCTCTGTCTCTTACATGGGCTATGAATGAGGTATCATTGATAGACTCTTAGAGTCATCTCATCCAATCATGATAGTGATATCTGCAAGGCAGGGAATGTACAGTAAAGGGGCAAAGAAAGGGAATCTCTAAGTTTCAACAAGGACAGGGTTGATGAGGAGTAACAAAGCTTCTTCCATGTTTGCAAAAGGAAAATCTTTTAGTTATGCTTTGGGTGCCTCCCACCCACTCCATTTCTCCAGTAGTGTGATTTGGTTATCTATCCTGAGAAATAAAGACATTAACCTTGTCATAACATTTTTTCCCAGATCTGGACCTTAGCGTCCAAAATATGGGTGTTAGCATGAAAACCTCCAAGCTTAGGTACCAGCTTGGACCTGATAACGCTGCCACCAGCCAGGGATTTATACAGTGCCTAGCTCACTGTGGTCTCCCCAAAACCTTCCCTGGGGGACCCCTAGACTCAGATTCCTTGAGTCTCACAACAAAGAGGAATAAACCATTTCCCTTCCCCCTCCTCCCCTCCTGGTGTTCCCTCCCTGGATTCCTGGAGAGATATACAGAAGCAAGCTCCGTGAATCTAAACAGAGGGACTCCACCCTCCCTGTTTCCAATCCTGGAAACATAAGTACCGAGAGAGCTAATCTCTCTTCTCCCCTCACCCAGAGGGTATGCAAAGTCAGGCTTAGTAAATCTAACACAAAGAGATTTTCCCCCTTACTTCTTCCTCCCACCAATTCCCTGGTGAGCTGCAGACTCAATGCCCTGGAGTCTCCACTAAAGAAAAACTCCAACAGGTCTTAAAAAGAAAGCTTTATATAAAAAGAAAGAAAAGGACATAAAAATGGTCTTTCTGTATTAAGGTGACAAATACAGGGTCATTTGCTTAAAAGAAAAAAATGAATAAACAGCCTTATCCAAAAAGAATACAATTTAAACATTCCAGCAACTACACACATGTAAATACAAAAGAAAAACAATATAACCCTATTGTCTTACTATCATTGTACTTACAACTTGGAAACAGAAGATTAGAAAGCCAGGAGACAGAAAGATCACTCTCAGAGCAGAGAGGGTACAGACACAAGACAAAGAACAAGGAACTCACACCCCAAAACTTCCCTCCACCCAGATTTGAAAAAGTCTTGTTTCCTGATTGGTCCTCTGGTCAGGTGTTTCAGGTTACTCCTTTCCAGGTGAAAGAGACATTAACCCTTAGCTATCTGTTTATGACAAACCTGTACTGCCTGTTCTTTTATATGTCTCCAAAACTATTTCAGAGGCGGGCGGAATCAACCAGTTTCTACGGTTTAACATGTCAATGCTTTAACATTTCATTTAGTGTCATAGGATAAACTGCTAATGTTAAGGTTTTCATGAGTTGCAGGACACAGCAGAGTATTTTATTATTTGTACATCTGTGATATAAAATCCTTTCTTGTAGTTATCATCCTTTCATTCACAGCCAAGCCCTGCCCCTGACTTCTTCAACAATGCTTTCTCAGAATGATGGGCTTGTTTGGAACCCAGTTATTGTGAGCTGGTGACGGTGTGGCACCATTGGTCAAGATGGTCTCCATATTGACCAACCTCCATTGACCAGAATGCAAGTCCAAAAGGACTCATAGCACCACCAGTAATGGTAAATACCCCAAAGAGGTATTATTACATTGGGGCAAGAGGGTGGCTTTCTTCACTGGATGATGCCCGGGAGCTGTGGATACAAGGATATAATAGTTGCTCCTCCTGTGTGCACGGCCCACACTTCCTAGAAACATTCTGCCTCCCTGTGTCAATAGGAATAATTCCTCCAGCAGGAGCAGCTGTTGCCAGGATACTTTACACTCAACTCGCCGTTGCCACGTTGACTGGTAAAGCCACGGCTTAGCCTTTAGAGTACTGCTTGTCATCCCACCAGATCAGATACCTACCATATTTCCAAAATCCTTCACAATGGAAACATGCAGGAGCCACCCACTATCTCATTTCAACTCTGAGGTTGCTTAGGCGAGCCATAGACCCATCTGCCATTTCAGAGGAATGGACACATTATAAATAATTCCCCTTCCCTTCCCTGGGCAAATGACAAAATTGCTGAGATACAGAAAAGTCAATTCATTTAAAATAACAAAGCAATCACCAGAATGTCCCATGGTACCTGACACAAACAGAAGAAGTCAAAGCTGAGTATCAGTCAACAGGCAGAATTGCTTATGAGTAGCTAATTATTTAAAGCGATAACAATATACACGTATTTTTTAAACGAGGCTCCATTTTATTTTTCCACTGAAAGGAGTTTGAAAATCATCTCACATTAAAATGCTTTTGTATACCAGGGAGCTGCTCACAAATTCAAAAACATTGGCAACCTCTCTACTGTAGATCTTTACCTAACCAGTCCCTAGGGAAAACCATAAACTGTAAACTGTCAGGGATGGATGAATCAAATTAATATATTTGTATAATAGCACAAATGGTGCAATTGTGTGAACTTGCTTGGGCAATACTTAACTCATGGATATTTGTCTCTCCAACACTGAATCGGGCCTGTTGCTACAGAGAAACAGTATCAAACTCCTTGTTGGGTGAGATCAACTAGGGAAGGGTCATCAGCTTGTCTGCCTTCAGCTTCCCTCTCTCTTGGCTCTTAATCTCCCCCAAAACTGTTCCAACTAGTGGAAGGAAGGGAGGTTATGATACTACTCAGTAGTTTCATCCATGGAGTGAGGGGAAAGAAGTCACTTAGATGCACCCTCCATAATGAAAGAAAGAATTAATTTTTGGGGCAGAGACCACGTTATGGTATAATCCCCCACTCTGAAACCTTAGCGTCCAAAAGATGGGGTACCAGCATGAATTCCACTAAACTCAATTACCAGATTAGAACCTGTAGCGCTGCCACCAACCAGGAATTCCAGTGCCTGGTACACTCTGGTCCCTACCAAACCTTGCCCGGGGACCCCCAAGACCCAGACCCTCTGGATCTTAACACAAGGAAAGTAAACCCTTTCCCTCACCATTGCCTCTCCCAGGCTTCCCCTCCCTGGGTTACCCTGGAAGATCACTGTGTGATTCAAACTCCTTGAATCACAAAACAGAGAGGACAATTCACCTTCCTCCCTCCTTCTCTTTCCCCCTCCCAGACTCTTCCTGAGAGAAAGTAATCCTGGCACAGAGAGAAATCAGCCTCTCTCTCCCTCTTCCTTCCTTTCTCCCCACCAATTCCCTGGTGAATCCAGACCCAGTCCCCTGGGGTCTCACCAGAATAAAAAAACAATTAGGTTCTTAAACAAGAAAAGCTTTTAATTAAAGAAAGAAAAAACAGTAAAAATTATCTTTGTAAATTTAAAATGGAATAGGCACAGGGTCTTTCAGCTATAGACACTGGGAATACCCTTCCAGCCTAAGTATACAAGTACAAATTAAAATCTTTTCAGCAAAATACCAATTTGAACTCCTTTCAGCCAAATACATATTTGAACTTCTTCCATCCAAATACACATTTGCAAATAAAGAAAACAACCATAAGCCTAACTCCCTTTATCTACCTAGTACTCACTAGTCTGAACTTATAAGAGCCTGTATTGGAGAGATTGGAGAGAAACCTGGTTGCACGTCTGATCCCTCTGAGCCCCCAGAGTGAACAACAACCAAAACTAACAGCACAGCACAAAAACTTCCCTCCCTCAAGATTTGAAAGTATCCTGTCCTCTGATTGGTCCTCTGGTCAGGTGACAGCCAGGCTTACTGAACTTGTTAACCCTTTACAGTCAAAAAGATATAAAGTACTTCTGTGCTATTAACTTTTCTTATCTGTTTATGACAGACCATCATTTTGTTCTGTTTGTACAGCACCTAGCACAATAGGATCCTGGTCTAGGACTGGAACTCCTAGATGCTGTGTTAATTCTACTACTAATACTGATCAATAATAACTTCCCTTCACCTTCTATATCTAATTCCCCTTCTCTCTGGGCTAAAGGAGATAAAGAGATGAACACATAATCTTGGTCAATCTACCAACTGAAGAGGATGAGTGGTGAAAATGTTAATCTGCTCAGTTCTGTCTGGACTTCTTATTATTGCAAAGAGGGACCCCCACAAAGAACACTCCTAGACACTTGCCCTTCTCCACAGGACTTCTCTCCAAGAAAGACTTCAACCCAACCATGCCTTCCCATAGAACCTGTTTCCGTCAACAGTCTGGTCCCTCAGTCAACCTCTGTAAGCAACTCCCTTAGCCAGAACAGTCTCCTGGGGACAGTGGTTTTGTGATCTCCTACCTTTTCAAAGCCTTCTAAGACAGTTCATTAACCTGCCTAATACTCCAATCTCCCCACCCATCTCTCCTATGGTACCTTATCATTTTGTTCCTCTTCGTGTTTTTCTCTATTTGGAATATATTCACTTGTGCTTGTATTGTTCCTGATATCAGTAACATATTGGAAGCAGCTACTGCACTAAGATATTGCTGCAACCTGATACTTTTTCTCTTATATAAAGGTCAAGAACAGACTTATTCTGTTTCTCTTGCTGACTCTTGGCTAATTACAATTCTTTACAATATTGATTCCTTGATGGGATTCCAATTACATCCCTTTAGTCTGTTACATAACTGATTTGAATCACTGAGCATCCAACTCCACAAGCACCTCCTAGGTTTATTGTAGGCAGTGGGGTTTCATGTATGTAACTGAGGGCAGAATTTGGCCCTCTTCCTTTTACACCACCAGTGGATTCCTCTACAAGTGACTGCTCAACTGTCCTTTTAAGTCACTTCATCTCTCGTTTATCCTGCTGCAGTGGAACAGAGAGGAGTGAATCTCAGGCAAGGATCTGGTCTTATAGGCTTTTAGAGTAATTTTGATAACATTTTATTAGTTCCAACCTGTTTAATGCTATAGAATCTTTCCACAAATATAGATATAAACAAATTCAACACAGGATAGGCCTCTTTTTTTGTGAGGCCTGCAGATTCCTCTGCTGTGTAGAATATCAAGGACAGACAATTTTAAGTGTTACATTTCTAGGCAGAAAGCACTACCTGAGCAAAGATCATCCTGCAATATCTCATTCCTAGAACACTATCCCTGACTGAGAGAATATGAGAGAGAGAGAGAGAGAGATTTCCACATTATAGGTTGGTGAGCCAAGAGAGGACCTGAAATGTAGGGAAAGGAAGCAGAGAAGTGGCAGAACAAATCAAGGGCTAGAGTAAATGAAGTAGTACTCCATCCCCAGAGTCCAAGTTTGTAGTCATTCCATGTACAGAAATCAATGAGAGAGCTACTTATGTCATTTCTACAGACTTAGAGCCTTACATTTAATACAAAGTACTCACTGCCTAACTTTCATTCTAGTGTTTGAGCAAAAAAGGGAGGTTGAGGAATCTCCAAACCAGATCTGAAGAGAGATGTCCCAGAGAAAAAACAGAGGCCCAGCTATTATCAAAAATAGTTCATTTAAAAGAGGATTTATCTAGCTATCATGCTAAGTGGTAAAACTCTCTCATGGAAGATAAAGTCCAGAAATAAACCCCGTTAATGCAGCATGCTTTCTTTTTAAATCTCAGTACCCTTTTCCATATCTACATTGTTCATTTGCATTTGAGTACAGATACAGGCATGGAAATCTGAAAATGCAGGTGGTATAGAGAGTTGGCTGGTGGTCCCTTATCATCTGAAAAGTGTGACTAAACCTTCTGTAACAAATAACTATTTAATCAAGTGAAACTCCTTTCATGTGGGAAAATCCTTATAATTGTAAATCTTAATCCTAATGTAGGATGGTAGGAAAGGACTGTCCCACAGAGAACTTTAAATATGGCTTTGAATAAATAATGGATTCAATCAGCTAAACCTAGAGTTACTATGGTTTCCTACTGGCCTGGTAAAGGGAGCGGTCAACATCATGAATATTATAATAGAGCTGTATTTTTGAAGTTATGGACTTTTTATTCATAGACTCATAGACTTTAAGGTCAGAAGGGACTTTCATGATCATCTAGTCTGACCTCCTGCACAACACAGGCCACAGAATCTCACCCACCCACTCCTGTAACAAATCCCTAACCTATGTCTGAGTTACTGAAGTCCTCAAATCGTGGTTTAAAGACCTCAAGGTGCAGAGAATCCTCCTGCAAGTGACCCGTGCCCCACGCTTTAGAGGAAGGCAAAAAACCTCCGGGGCCTCTGCCAATCTGCCCTGGAGGAAAATTCCTTCCTGATCCCAAATATGGTGATCAGTTAAACCCTGAGCATGTGGCCAAGACTCATCAACAGCACCCAGGAAATAATTCTCTGTAGTAACTCAGATCCCACCCCATCTCAGTTCCCATCACAGACCATTGGGCATATTTACTGCTAATAATCAAAGATCAATTAACTGCCAAAATTAGGCTATCCCATCATACTATCCCCTCCATAAACTTATTAAGCTTAGTCTTGAAGCCAGATATGTCTTTTGCCCCCACTACTCCCCTTGGAAGGCTGTTCCAGAACTTCACTCCTCTAATGATTAGAAACCTTCATCTAATGTCAAGTCTAAACTTCCTAGTGTCCAGTTTATATCCATTTGTTCTTGTGTCCACACTGGTACTAAGCTTAAATAATTCCTCTCCCTCCCGGATATTTATCCCTCTGATATATTTATAAAGAGCAATCATATCTCCCCTTAGCCTTCTTTTGATTAGGCTAAATAAACCAAGCTCTTTGAGTCTTCTTTCATTAGACAGGTTTTCCATTCCCCGGATCATCCTAGTAGCCCTTCTCTGTACCTGTTCCAGTTTGAATTCATCCTTCTAAACTTGGGAGACCAGAACTGCACACAGTATTCTAGATGAGATCTCACCAGTGCCTTGCATAACACCTCCTTATCTTTACTGGAAATACCTCACCTGATGCATCCCAAGACCTCATTAGCTTTTTTAACTGCCATATCACATTGGCATGTGCGCAGCATGTTTATTTTTAAAAAATAACTATATGTACATTAAAGAAAGATATCTATTTGACTCACTTCTTGTGGTAAATCACCATACTACAGATCTGAAATAGGAAACGCACTGCCAAGAAATATTAGGCTCTAAACATTTTAAATGAACTCCTTTTTCAGCTTTAAATTCCTCAGTTCCAGCTTAATGATCGGCTTATGGCCCATTTATTATGGTGGGCCCCTTGCCAGAGATCACTCCCACTCTGAAGTATGTATTCTGCCCACAGTGTGAACTTAAGGTTCTTTGAACCAAGTTGCCAGTTCTGTCATACACCACTGGGCATGTCTACACTGCATGCTTTTCTTGGCAGCATGTAGCATGTAGCATACATACTCTTGAAGAACAGGCATGAAGGGTTTGGGTATGTACACATCTAAAGCCATGTCTCACCAGCTACATTGTGTGACTGCAACTACATGAGTCAGTGAAAGGCTCTGGAAGAGGAGAGGCAGCAAGGAAAGGCTTGAGCAGTTCCCCACTGCTGGAGCCTTTCACTGCAGTGAGGAAAAGTTCTGGCAGGGAGGCAGGGGGCTGTAAGGAAAATGCTGCCAGAGCCTTTCCCCACTGCTGGAGTCTTTCCCTCAGGTGGGGAAGAGATCCAGCAGCGGGGAGTTGCCAGGGCCTTCCCCCCATTCACCAGAGTCTTTTCCTGAGATGGGGAAAAAGTCCAGCAAAGGGGAGGCAGCAGGAAACTGCATGGCTAAAAATAACAGTGTAGACAGGGAGGGATAGCTTGGGTGAGTGGAGAGCCATGTAGGGAGCATGTACTGGCATGTACTGATACATACAGGGGTGGCTCCAGGCACCAGCACAGCAAGCGCGTGCCTGGGGCAGCAAGCAGCAGGGGCGGCCTGCCTGTCGCTGTGAGGGCATCAGTCAGGCAGCCTTTGGTGGCACGCCTGTGGGAGGTCCGCCAGTCCCGCGGATTCGCTGCAATGCGGCAATTCAGTGGTCGGGTACGACGAAGGCGTGGGACCGGCAGATCACCAGCAGAAACGCCACCGAATCTGCGGGACCAGTGGACTGCCCGCAGGCATGCTGCCGAAAGCCGTCTGACTGCCATACTTACAGCAGCGAAAAACATAGAACCGCCCCTGGGTACATACCCCCTACATGGCTCTCCACTCACCCAAGCTATCCCTCCCTGTCTACGCTGCTCCCCTTTGCTGGAGTTTTTCCCCATCTGAGGAAAAGACTGTTGTGGGGGGAAAAGGCTCTGGCAACTCCCTGCTGCTGGATCTCTTCCCCACGTCAGGGAAAGACTCCAGCAGGAGGGAAAGGCTCTGGCAGCATTTTCCTTACTGCCTTCCCCTACCAGAACTTTTCCTCCCTGCAGTGAAAGGCTCCAGCAGTGGGGAACTGCTCGAGACTTTCCTTGCCGCCTTGCCTCTTCCAGAACCTTTCACTGACACATGTAGCTGCATTCACACTCTGGTGTGTACACAATCTGCTTTTCACTTCAGTGTGTAGCTATGCCTACACCACACTGCCAGCAATGGAATGTGGTGTAGACATAGCCCAACTGGGAATCCAGCAAGTAGCTTTCACACTGGGGACAACTCAGAGGCTAGTTCTTGAATTCATCATTGAAAGAGGAGAAGTTGTCACTGTGCATAGGAAAGGGAATCATTTATTAGGAGGGAAATTATTGTCATAAATAAAGTAAGATACTATAATATTTTTTCGGTCTAGTTTCCTATCTCCCTGAATCCTTGATATTAGAGATTCAAAAACTGGCTGTTATAGGAGAGTTCTTAGGTAAACTGATAAGTTCTGTGGAAAGGTTGGGAGCCATTGCTCTGTATACAGGAAAAAAAGCAAGATAATCTCCTTTACTGGGCTCTCTTGTACATACAGGCATCACTGCCTGCACTCCTTGTAGCTGTAAAGGGACCTGACTACAGTGGAAATATAATGGTATCACTGCACAGGGTCGGAAGCAAGACTCTGCGAACAACAGAGCTGCTCTACATGTGGGATCTTGGTATCTCAGCATGACGAGCAGTAGATCAGTAGCTATGAACATTATCAACAGATGGCTCTCTTCACTTCCAGCTTTAAACTGTTGTGTAGTGCTGCTGTGTCAATAGCTGCTTGTACTTTCTGACTCAGAGGTGTCTGCATTCTGGTGATGGAAGAATAGGATTCTCTATATGCAACTTTTAAAGCTGATAAACCATTTAGATCATACATATATGTATGGTATTATTAGTATCATCCTGGACCATCTCATCATTTCTCTCACTGCACAACACTGTTCCTTATCTCATTTGGACTCTGTGAAGAATGTTTCATAGGTCCAGAATCCACATGGAGGTATGGTCAGAGATGGGTTAGGAGAGTAGTGGGTAGATGGGTGAGTGGGGATAGTGCCTGGGGAACATGCATCATCCTTCTGTCCCCATGGAGAATTCCTAAAAAACAATACAACTGAAGAGTGCATTGTTTTTTCTCTTAACCACACACCCTATGCATCTCAGGTGGCCAAGAAGAGTCCTTAGAAGCATGACTTGAAGACACCCATTTTGCCAAGGTTAAGGAGTAAGATCAGCTGAAGAAACATAGGGCCACCAGGGTGAGGGGGGTGGTTCTTCTGAGCTATTCCAAAAGGAGCAACATCCTTTTGCCACACCCCAAAAAATGAAATGTTAGGAGAGGAACTCCATGAGAGGGTTCTCATGGAGATTTTTTCCATGGAAGTACATGATCCAGGCCAATATTTGTATATCTAAATAAGAATGTAAAACACAGGTTTTGATTCCATGGTATTTTAAAAATAAATTGAGAAGAAAAAAAATCTAGATTAATACTTTGTTGGATACTAAAGACAGTTCTTTTCCAATGTGCACAGTTCAGATTTAGATCTGGATCCAAACTAACCTATGTGTTCAAATGTGGGATTTTGTTTCAGTTTGGTCTAGATCCAGGAGCCAGCTACAAAGTCTGGGTGTAAATCTCAAGTCCTCCAAATTGTGGTTGGTTTTGCTATAAGCATTTGGTATAAATTCCTACATTAAGTGCAATAAAACTGATCACTCTCCACTACATTTGACTACTTTTTTCCCCTGGAGTTTCACTTACAAAATTAAATCTTCTGAGGAGTTATAGGTATGACAGATTACCTGATCCTTCCATATACATGCCTTTATTAATTTAGCTATCACGTCAGCTCCAATGAGCTCAACTCCATCACAATCATAAATCTTGCCTGGAGCAAACCCAATGGGACTTTTTTAATTATATCTTTACATGACACCATATATTCTTAAGTTTGCACACAACTGTTATTTTTCAGGTTTAAAAAAAAAACTAATTCCCAGGTTCAGGTTGTTCAGCAGGAGTTTAATTTTTGCTGCTCTGTTTTTCTTTAAAATAACAATCTTCATTTCCCTACCCTTCCTGGATGGTTCTATTAATATTATATGACACACTACAATAGAAATATGTCATTTCCGAATTTTTACTTAGTTCTATTTCTCCATTTATCATATTTCAATAATGACTTTGTAAGCACTTTAAAAAAAATCTGACTTAGCTAGCACCTTTCTTTCCTGCCGTCGTGTGTGTGTTTGTGAGAATTGCAATATTTGCTCGATCTCCAGCGGAACACAGAGTTACAGGTACAGCCACCAGGGACTATAGAAATGCTACTAAACAGGATGCTGCATTGCTAGCACTGTAGGTCCAGCTCAGTTGTCAAGCTTACTTTAAGCTGTGTTATTAATTCAACAAGTTTAAAAATATCAAATGTGCAACATACTGTCTTGGTAACTACTTGCTTCACTAATTAGGTACAACTGCATTAAGATAAAGCATGAAAAATGCCTTGAGCTTAGGGGACATTGTTACAAAGATTATATAGTTACTATGGAGTCCTGGAACCATAAAGCTTGTCACTCTTTGCAGGATATTTGTGATTCCTACCTGCATCATTAATAATAATAATAATAATAAAGCTCTACAACTGTCATGAAATCCACAAGACTAAGAGGTTGTATCTCTTTTCAGTGTCTCATTTTTCTTCCTGTTTACACATTTCTAGGCAGTCACTGTAGTGATTATGTTTTAAACATTCTACTAAAGTCTCATCAGGATAGTTTATGGTTTCACAAAGGAATCCAGTGCAAATATCAACAGCATGCACACACCCGCCCCGCTCCCTCCCAGCCTAAATGTCTTGGTGTTACCTTACTAACTCACATGAACTTAAGGTCAAAGCTTAAGTGTTTGTTTTGCTTTATTTTGTTTTCATCTTAAAGACTGTTTGGTGATACATAGCAGCATTATGATTTCCTGTGTTAAGACAGAATTGTTTGAATGAACTACATGTCCTTCATTTTGTCTTTAAAGGGATGATCCAAATTTCTGATTAGGTGAAAATCATTAGGGACAATTGAATTCCATTTCCATGGTAAGAGAAACATATTGGGTGGTGCTTTTTTGATATTATGAGGCTTCAATTGAACAAATATTATATATTGAAAATCAAGTGGTAGGTTTCCTTGTAATGAATTAGTTAGATTTAGAAATCAGTAGCCTTTAGAGTCTGAAATACATAATCAGTTGTACATTTGTCACAGGGACAATGCATTGCTTGTGCCTGGATGTGTGAGTGAAAGATTAGGCACACTGTAGATGAGTGGCCATCCTACAGTGTCTCTGGTGACCCAGGGTAGCCTTAAGCACAGCTTCTTGTCTCAGTTTCCCTTCTTGAATCTCCAAATAAACTCCTCACAGGTTTTTTCCAGCCCTCCATAAGTTCTGATTTATTAACTTAAACTTCAAAATTAAACTCAAAAGTCTTCCTTCCAGCCTTCAGCTGGGTATAGCCCAAACTGCCCATGTCCAGTTAGAGTCCATCCTGCCCTAATAGGTTACTCCCAACCCTTCCTAGCTGGAGCAGTTTCCTTGGTCCCAAGATCTTCCCTGCAGGGACCTCTCTCATCCTCTACAATCTCAATACAGTCTACTTGGCTTCCCCCTTCTGCAGCTACCTTCTGCTCTTTATAGGAAATTGCCTGATTCCTCTCACTTAAGGCTCATCCTGTAATCAGGATTGGTGCAATCCCTGGATTTCCAGCCCAAGAGCAAGTCACCCAGTGACACAGAGGAATGTGTGAATAAGATGCCAGACAAACTATGAAGAGGATCTCCTAGGTTACTGAGAGGAGTTGTAATCTTATATGATGCCACTATTGAACAATCAGAACATGGAAGGAAAATCATGTAAGGGAAGAGGAACAAGCAGTATACAGGCTGCAAATATAAGGGATAGATGTCTTTAGGCATAACCATGAGCAAGGAGAGCAGGAGGTGTTCAAACTGGAGTAGGCCCTGGAGCACTGTGACTCTGAGATGCAAGTTACAATGCCTCCTCTGCTTCCTCTTGGCTCCAAGGGGGTACTAGTTTATTGCTGGCCTGTACCAGCAGTTGTTTACTACTCACCTCCAGCTCAGCTTCTCTGGACATCAAAGTGATAAGTGTGGAGAAGCTAAGGTTTCATCCATTTTCTGTCCTTCTGTTCCACTCACTCTCTATTCACCTGTTTTGGGGGGCGGGAGGAGCAATGGGGTGAACAGCCTCACTTTCTATTCAGTACAGCTGATTGAGACATTTTCAGATAAATGTTTGGTGCATGGATTTGTTTGTTTTGGTTGATTGGTTACATTTGTTTGTTTGTTTGTTTTTACTTCTTTTCTTTTGTGTCAAAATATGCTGCTTTGTGTTGGCCAAAATCTTTTGCAGAGATGTATTGATTCTAATGTTTTCAGGAGGAAGGTTTCTGAGGTCCAGCACGAACTCTCCAGTCACTCCCAGAGAGAGTCAGACCAGAATGGAAAATCTGACTTTTTCAATCCAAAAACAGATGTTTCTGTGCTATTCTATTGAATGAAAACCTTCAAAAGGTTTTGTACTGCTTCCAGTCTGGAATGAAAGCAAATTTTGAAACCTTGAACACTGTGGTGAATTGGAATTGACATTTTCAGTCCACCTCTGTTCCTTGGGCCTGGACTGGAGGTCAGGTAGCCAATGTAGAGGCATGAGGGGGATTGTTACTTCCTTACTCCCTCTTCTCCCTTGTATGGGTATGTTGTCTGAGTCAGAATCTAGCTCCCAATAATCTGAACATGTTTACATTACTCTAATCTTAATGACAGCAAATTGCTCTGATTTTGTAATGAAACATTTCTAATTTACTCCCTGTTAAAATAAGACTTTGGGAGGCAGTATAATCCTGGCAATATATTTTGGTAAATGGAATCTTGGAAAATGCAATGCACCTCATGGCCATAATAAATCAATAGGAACTGTTTCAGTCTATAGGCCTATAATCCATGAACTAAATATGTTTGAAATACCATAATCTTGGAAGATTTAGATTTTAAAGGCATCAAGGGAGCTATTACAATCTAGTTTGCTAAAAACATCACTCAGATTCATCAAATTCAGGGCAATTCTATGCTAATGTGTGAATTATACTTTAACTGGCATGATATTCTAATTAGCTGCATGCTAGCTTAACTTGTAAAGGAGTATTAAAGGAGTCTATAGCCATATAGGAGTGATGGAGGGTGGCTGTGTGCTCTGCATTTCAAATATTTTAGCCCACTAAATGAGGCACGCTGTTAAAGACGGAGTCTGAGCATGAACTATGATTTGATTTGATTTTGCTGTTTTAATTTAGTCCATTATTTTTACCTTTATCTTTAAAAAAAATTAAATCATTTTAAAGCTTGGGTTTGGATCAGCTTAATATACATCTGTTTTATCAATAAGGAAACACATTTATAAATGCCACTATGGGTTTAAAATTCCTACACTACATATAATAACTGATTTCCATATCATGGTTAGTACAAAAATCCTTATATTACACTCACAATGCCAGAAGCTGTTTTCTGGAAAAGGGCTTTAAAACACTGCAATTATAATCAGGTTTATAAATTATGTTCTCACTTAATTACAAATGCTGATTATGTTTTTGTATGCTAGGCTCATTCCTAATATTATGATTTAATAAGGGGATCCATAAAAGCTATCTAGTTTACATGACCTTTATATGAGTCTGGGTCTGATATCAATATACAATACAACTATACGTACAAAATGATGGGGTCTAAATTAGATGTTACCACTCAAGAAAGCGATAATGGAGTCATCATGGATAGTTCCCTGAAAACATCTGCTCAATGTACAATGGCAGTCAAACAAACTAACAGAATGTTAAGAACCATCAAGAAAGGGATAAGATATTAAAACAGAAAATATCATAATGGCACTATATAAATCCAGGGTGTACCCAGAGCTTGAATATTGCATTCAGTTCTGGTTACCCTAGCTCAAAAAAGATATATTAGAATTGCAAAAAAATACACAGAAGGCAACATAAGTGATTAGGGGTATGGAACAGCTTGCATATGAGGATAGATTTAAAAGACTGGGGCTGTGAGCTTAGAAAGACACTATTAAGAGAGATATGAAAGAGAGCTATAAATTCATGAATGGTATAGAGACAGTGAACAGGGAAGTGTCATTGGCCCATTCGCATAACAGAAGAACCCAGGATCACCCAATGAAATTAATAGGCACAAAAGGAAGTACTTCTTATAACACAGTCAACCTGTGGAATTTGTTACCATGGGGTGTTGTGAAGACCAAAAATATAACTGGGTTCAAAACAGAATTAGATAAATGCATGGATGATGGATCCTTCAGTGGCTATTACACAAGCTATCAGGGATGCAACCCCATGCTCTGGATGTCCCTAAACCTCCAACTGCCAGAATCTGGGACTGGACAACAGGAGATTGATCACTCAAACTTGCCCTTTTCTGTTCATTCCCTCTGAGCATCTGGAGCCGGACATTGTCAGAAGACAGAATATTGGTCTGACCCAGTATGATCATTCCTGTGTACTTTTTAAAGGCCTGTTAGCTCAACCCATGTGAGTACTGTGCTCAAATTTCATTAATATTTCTTCCTCCAATCTTTGGATACTAAGTGGGGGAGAGACACAAGGCAATTGGCTCAATGTTATGGCCTGGAGTGGGGTTTTGAAGGACTGTCCCTCATTTATTTAGGATATTTTTATTTTTTTACTTAAATGTTTGTTTAGTCTACTCCAGGTACAGTGCTGGAGATGTCTGACTTGAATAGTGGAAGGCGAGAGAGCAACTTCTCTCTATATCCCCCAAACACACCTCCCTTCTCCCAGAGAGTGAATGCAGCCTCCCACCCAACAGCCCCTTTCCTGCTATCAGCTCCCTGTTTTTTTAGAAGCCCCACTTGTTCCCACAGAGGTAGACTTCCCCAAATTGGGGCTTTCCTGTCAGCCTTCAGCCTAATAGGATAATTGGCCCATCTAGCCTCCACTAACCTCTTGCAGGTGAGTGTGAAGTAGACACCCCCTCACAGGCCCTGATCCTGCAAACTCTTGTTCATCTGAGTATCTTTATTCATGTAGAGTTTGATCCAAAACCCATTGAAGTCAATGGCATTCTTCAGTCAATGGTCAGATTAGAGCCTCAGTATGGAGTATGCCCACTATACCTTGCTAAACTGATAGAGGGGCATAACTTGTCACAAATCATACATGCAACATTGGTTGGAGTTTTGCTTGTGCATTAATGGGAGATCACTTGAGACTATTTGCTCTGATGCTGACAAGTAGCAGTAAAAGGAAATGAGTGAAAAATATAAATCAATTAATATATATTACACACACACACACACACACAAACACAAATACCTAGAGTTACTTAGGGAGGTGGTGGAATCACCTTCCTTAGAGGTTTTTAAGGTCAGGCTTGACAAAGCCCTGGCTGGGATGATTTAGTTGGGGATTGGTCCTGCTTTGAGCAGGGGGTCGAACTAGATGACCTCCTAAGGTGCCTTCCAACCCTGCTATTCTATGCTATTCTACACACAAAGAATTCAAGGAAGGAAATATTTCTAAACAAAGCATGTTTTAAAAGGTGGGTTTGAAATTACAAGTCTTCTTGTACAGTTTAAAGGTCTTTAACTGATCTTATTCAACTAGCTACTTAGCTCTTATGGCAGTATTACCATAAGAACCCAGTCTTGTGAACTTCAAAATACCTCCATCATGGGTTTGACTGCAACAGGAATCAAAGCTGTTCAACATCTCATAGAAAAAAGCCCTAATAAATCCATCTTAAATAAATGAATTCAAAGTCACACTTTTAAGTTATTAATATAGTGGTAGCTGCAAAATCTTGTTTATTTTTGTTATTATTTAATATTAATATCAGGGCCTAAAGCAGGTTGGTGCTGGCCCAACTGTGGAAAGACAGCTTAGTCAGACGTGGGGAGATTACCCAGCAGAGGGAAATCCATGGGTGACATAGCATCACCACTGTATCTTCTACATCACCCTCCCTTGGCTGCTGGTGTGGCAGGTACAGCTGGTGAAAAAGAGAAATGGCTGGAATGTCCCTGTGATATTGGCAGTCCAGGTGCCAGCTCATGCCAAGGCCCCCATTACTCACTGAACACTGACAAATACATAGCTGTCTGGCTTACCTGTGGGTTAGTATAGTTAAAATAGATATTAGTCTTATAAGCATGTGTTTAATGTTTAGACTTTATGGAATGCTTGTAAGATGCTGCATGTATTAATCCTACATATAATATCTGTAAACCATGGTGTAAAGTTATATTGAGTGTTTGCATTGTACATCTTTGCAACTCATCAAGCAGGAAAAGAAGCATTCATTAAGGTAAAGTGCTCGTCCTGCAGACAAGATGGCCCACTGAAGGCAAACGAGGCTTTGTGTAGCATCAAAGGACAGAGACTTTATTGATTTCATTCCTCACTCCATCCAGGAAGGAGAAATTTGTGCATGAAGTTTGGAATCTGAGTTGAAGGGGATAAAAATCCATGAAAAGGAGAAACTTGGATCTTTATGCTATGTGAATTCTGAGGGGCAAAGATTCCTAAAAATAAGCAAGAGACCCCCTCCACCCCAAACATAAGCAAGAGATCCCCATGCTTCTTGGCTTGGGTCAGTCCTAAAAGGGGGAGGGGAGGAGCCAAAGTGCCCTCTCTGAAGGGCTGGCTGCTCCAGCAGTGACCCAGCTGCCCCTCTTCAGGCACCACAGCAGCAACTGGTGGGTGAAAGGTGTAATTGCTATACTTCCCCAGCAGAATTTATTATGCTGCAGGAGAAAAAAAATCTGCAGGGAACATGAATTCTGCACTGTCCCCTTCCCTCTGTTCCAGTGCTGGTGGTATATAGGTCCCACACGGGTAGGGTTAACCCCGCCCTCTGGCCATGTCAGTAATGCATGATTGGGAAGAGGCCTTTTAAAGTGAGGAAATTTCAGTTACTGGTGGGGAAGGAACAAGATTGCTGTAAGCTGAATGCAGGAGTGACTTCTAACACTGTGAAGGGAACTCTTAGGCAGGAGACCTTCACCCCAACCCCAAGGAGAGTACAGCGGACTTCCAGGGTAAGGCAGACAGGCTGAGTCTGTCTCTGAGACCCAGAAAGAGCAATTTTTCCAAACTTATGACATTGGTACATAAGAACGGCCGTACCGGGTCAAACCAAAGGTCCATCTAGCCCAGTATCTGTCTACCAACAGTGGCCAATGCCAGGTGCCCCAGAGGGAGTGAAGCTAACAGGCAATGATCAAGTGATCTCTCTCCTGCCATCCATCTCCATCCTCTGATGAACAGAGGCTAGGGACACCATTCTTTACCCTTCCTGGCTAATAGCCATTTATGGACTTAGCCACCATGAATTTATCCAGTTCCCTTTTAAACATTGTTATAGTCCCAGCCTTCACAGCCTCCTCAGGTAAGGAGTTCCATAAGTTGACTATGCACTGTGTGAAGAAGAACTTTCTTTTATTTGTTTTAAACCTGCCATCTATTAATTTCTTTTGGTGACCCCTAGTTCTTGTATTATGGGAATAAGTAAATAACTTTTCCTTATCCACTTTCTCCACATCACTCATGATTTTATATACCTCTATCATATCTCCCCTTAGTCTCCTCTTTTCCAAGCTGAAAAGGCCTAGCCTCTTTAATCTTTCCTCATATGGGACCCTCTCCAAACCCCTAATCATTTTAGTTGCCCTTTTCTGAACCTTTTCTAGTGCTAAAATATCTTTTTTGAGGTGAGGAGACCACACCTGTACACAGTATTCTAGATGTGGGCATACCATGGATTTATATAAGGGCAATAATATATTCTCAGTCTTATTCTCTATCCTCTTTTTAATGATTCCTAACATCCTGTTTGTTTTTTTTTGACTGCCTCTGTGCACTGCGTGGACATCTTCAGAGAACTATCCACGATGACGCCAAGATCTTTTTCCTGATTCGTTGTAGCTAAAATTAGCCCCCATCATATTGTATGTATAGTTGGGGTTATTTTTTCCAATGTGCATTACTTTACATTTATCCACATTAAATTTCATTTGCCATTTTGTTGTCCAATCATTTAGTTTTGTGAGATCTTTTTGAAGTTCTTCAATATCTGCTTTGGTCTTAACTATCTTGAGTAGTTTAGTATCATCTGCAAACTTTGCCACCTCACTGTTTACCCCTTTCTCCAGATCATTTATGAATAAATTGAATAGGATTGGTCCTAGGACTGACCCTTGGGGAACATCACTAGTTACCCCTCTCCATTCTGACAATTTACCATTAATTCCTACCCTTTGTTCCCAGTCTTTTAGCCAGTTCTCAGTCCATGAAAGGACCTTCCCTTTTATCCCATGACAGCTTAATTTATGTAAGAGCTTTTGGTGAGGGACCTTGTCAAAGGCTTTCTGGAAATCTAAGTACACTATGTCCACTGGATTCCCCCTTGTCCACATGTTTGTTGACCCCTTCAAAGAACTCTAATAGATTAGTGAGACACGATTTCCCTTTACAGAAACCATGTTGACTATTGCTCAACAGTTTATGTTTTTCTATGTGTCTGACAATTTTATTCTTAACTATTGTTTCGACTAATTTGTGCCGTACTGACGTTAGACTTACTGGTCTGTAATTGCCGGGATCACCTCTAGAGCCCTTTTTAAATATTGGCGTTACATTAGCTAACTTCCAGTCATTGGGTACTGAAGCCGATTTAAAGGACAAGTTACAAACCTTAGTTAATAGTAACTATTAGTGCTGGACTGTTGGCAGTACTGTAGACTCGTAATCCTTCCCCCCTTTTTCTTGGACCTCAAGGAGGGAGTAACCCTGAAGGCTTGGGAGTTTGTGACTGTCATTTTGATCTCCGGGCCAGAGAGACTTAAGAAGGCCCACAAAGGGCATAGCCCCTCCTTGAGAGTACTAGGGAAATAGGGCTGGTGTTATGATCAACCTGTGTAGATAACTGGGTCTAGTCAAGTTGCCCCACCCCCTGGGGGAGGAACTGCCAAGGACCCTGTTACAAATAGTCAGCTATTTTGTGACTATCTAAATGCTGTAATGTTAGCATTATTCTTTGTTTCTGCAATTGCAAATAAGATGCCCACCTCACTATGTCTTTCCCTTTAATTAGCAATTCCAGCATTTCCGATGCCCAGTGTCATGTGCAAAAGCAGAGAAAAGAATATTTTTTTAAAATCATCATATGATCTCTCAAAGGTTGATAAGACCTTTTAGAATATCATTAGCAGATCTGTCTTGGTCTGAACCATACTCAGGCTTTCTATGAACTTGGCAATTTCAGTAGAGGTGAAAAATACAATTGCTTCTAAAGAGCTTTCCTTTTATTTTTAAATGTACAGTCATTTGAGAGAATACAGATAATTTCTCTTTGCATTAAGGGAATCTGTTATTGTCCAGATTCCTGATATCGTTCATATATAAGCGTTCATAAAACTTCTTATCTCATTATACAGAAACTGGATAATCTAATTATTCTTAAACTTTTGATACAGTAGAGGAATTTGCCTGTTTTCTTGATATTAACCTCTTGGTTTTATGACTGCATTGAACTAAAGCCAGTTCTGCTAGTGTGAAAGTGAGGGCAACCCAGATGAATTAGATAATTTCCTTTTTAAGATTGAAATTTAGTTTGAGGTCTACTTAGGTTCAAACATATTCTCTTTCTTGCTGTCAGTGTCATTCCCTGTAATTGAGATGCTGATGTAGGCTCTGTCCCTGACATGAAAGTTTCTGAAGACAGGCATTAATTTATGAAAAGAAAGGATTTTTTGCATCCCATTGCCAGCTCTTTCTCTTAAACAGGACAATGCTACCCATTGACGGACATAAACAACAATTATTGTACATTCTGGAAGAAACAAATACTCTTTCTGGTAAAAACTAAGTAAAGGCATAGAAAAATATTGATCAATTCTCATTTGTTCAGATGGAGACATCATTTCAGGAATGCACTAAACAGAACAATGACAAAGTTAAGGGCCTATAGTCTGGCTCCTGAATCCATATTTAAGCACCTAAATTAAAACGATGTAATTTTTAGAGATGCTGAGCAGCCACAGTCCCCATTGAAATCAGTGGCAGCTACAGTTGCTCAGTATCTTTGAGAATAAGACCATGTGTGTTTAAGTGCCTACATGTGGATTTAGGCATACAACTTTGAACACTTTGGTTTAAGTGATGTATACTGCTGCCATAATTTGCAATGTTCTCGGAGAGGTTGTGGAAACGATCCATTGAAATGTTCACAATACAATTGAAATCATCAGCAGAGAAGCAAACATTAACTGGAACATATTTAGAAAAATCTCATGGGACATACATATATGAGCTAGACAATATACCATAATATGAACTATCATATTACTTTTCCAAGAGGCAGAGATAACTTCCTTTATTGTCACAAGAAGATTCATATGAAATACAATTACCCCCTCCTCTCTTTTCTTACTAGGTTATGACAGATGATGATTTTCTCCAAACTCCATCTATATAAAAGGTATAGAAAATAACTTTAATTTGATGATAAATCTGCTGTCAAAACCCTATGTATAGCATAGCATACTTCTTCTGTCCTCAAGGCTGCTTCACAAGGCCATCAAACCTCTTTGATTTCCACGAGGAGGTGACTTTAATATATCCAGACAGGCTGGTTTAACACAAAAATAGATGAATGATTCATAGTACCATAGAATAGACCACTCTAATCTAATATCATGAAGGAAACCAAATGTGTCATAGACAGATGATGAAGAAAACCAAGATGCTCTATGAGGTTGATCCCAAAGTAATGCAAATCATAGTATGTCAAGGAAGCTAAGGAGAAATAATTGCTTTTTAATTCTCCGACCCTTGAATTAAGGGGTTGATTAACTGTTACTCCCGACCTTGTGTACAAATCAGAAGGGAGACGTTGTACATTCATTTTAAATGGGCGCTGCACAAGATGCAGTGCAACAGAGAGCATGATCCTAGAAATATTAACGTGACAGAGAGGCATAACTATATGAAAAAGTCCATTTTAGTAGGTGCTTATATACCCCCCATTATTATAGCATAACACAATCTTTAATGTATTTACCTCACAATACTTCCAGTGTTGGGAGTGTTATTATCCTGTTACTTTATAGTTAGAGAACTGAGATACAGAGAGACTTAGTGACTTGTCCAACGTCATGCAAGAACCCTGTGGCAGAGCAGGGAATCAAATCCAGGTCTCTATATATGGCCCATTTCCACAGGGAAATCATTATTAACTAATTTACTGTGTCAAAATCAATAAAGCATAAAATCCAAGATCATTCAACAACAGCCCAGTTGGCATCTCTAATAATATTGCAAAGAAGAAAAAATATTTTAAAAATAAAATACTGTAGAGCTAAATAAAAAAATAGACAAACTACTTGACACATGAAACCTATCAAACATAAATATAAGAATGGACTATGTCTCACTCAGATGGAAGATTAAGAAAGGAAAGTGTATAGGTTTAGCTTCATTGGGAGGCAATTATGAAATAAGGCACTGTGTAAATTTAATGTTCATTAGCTATCCTACACTAGCTTCCCATGTAAACAAAATCATTGCACCTGGTAAAACCAACACCTATGTCAATTTTTGATCCAAATGAAATTCTTAGAATATGGAAATGGATTCCGAGTCCTGGTGTAAGTCTTCATTCCAGTGGGTAAATTCCAGGCCTTGCCTCACTTTACTATCCCAATAAGGAGTTTTGTGGGATATTAGCTAAACAAACAAACAGTAAAGCTATGCAGATTAAATAAAATGTGTCCCAGACTGTTGTTCCAGTTGATAGAAACTCCGTGTACTATAAAGAGTTTCAGCTAATTAAAGGAGATGCTCAATAAAAATGATGGGCGGTACATGTTTTAAAAAAATAAGGAAATGATTCATTATCTAATATAGAATTAACCTGTGGAATTCATTGTCTCAAGAAATCACCCAGTTCAAGGCCCTCATCTAAAGCCCATGGAAGCCAATGAAAAGATCCCCATTGACATCCACAGGTTTTGGATTTGACCTTGACCAAATCCTGATCTAGTAATGACTTCCATGATTAATCTGTTTACCACAGGTATCACAGCAGAGCCTGTCCTCTTTTTTTCCATGTACACAGTTACAGAATTGGCTACATCTGTCATGCAGGGTTTGCACGGGCCAGTCTAACATCAAGAACAAGACTGCCAGGAAATGAGACTTCTTGGACTAATTGTCTAATCAAGGAAAACAAGTTAACTCCTGTATTTGGTGTTAATATAATAGAAGGCCTGCATACCAAAAAATAACAATTATTTTGGGTACAATGGTTTCCACTAAAATGTTACCATTTGTCCACTTTTACCGCTTAGGGTTATCTGAGATACAGCACTCTTCATACAGCACTCAAGATGCCCACATGCAGATCTGGTCGCCCCATCTCAAATTAGATATATTGGAATTGGAAAAGGTTTAGAAAAGGGCAACAATAATGATTAGGGGTATGGAACATCTTCCATATGAGGAGAGATTAGTAAGACTAGGACTTTTCAGATTGGAAAAGAGATGACTAAGGGGGGAAATGATAGAGGTCTATAAAATCATGACTCGTGTGGAGAAAGTAAATTAGGAAATGTTATTTACTACTTCTCACAAGAACTAGAGTTCAACAAATGAAATTAATAGCAAACAAAAGGAAGTATTTCTTCACACAATGCACAGTCAACCTGTGGAACTCTTTGCCAGGTGATGTTGTGAATGCCAAAACTATAATAGAGTTAAAAAAAAACTAGAAAAGTACCTGGAGGATAGGTCCATCAAAGGCTATTAACCATGATTGGCAGGGATGATGTCCCAAGCCTCTGTTTTCCAAAAGCTGGGAGTGGGCAACAGGGATGGATCACTTGATGATTACATCCCTCCGGGGAACCTGGCATTGGCTACTGTTGGAAGACAGGATACTGGGCTAGATGGATCGTTGATCTGACTCAGCATGGCTGTTCTTATATATTGTGAAAATAGGAAATAATGGTGGTATCTCAAATACACCTCTGTGAAAACTCTTCACTGATGACTACTATACTAACAAAAGCCCCTTGAGATACATAAGGGACAAAGGGAAACTCACAATTTTTGGTCACCTTTTTTGCTGCAACAGTTCAAAACAGAAAAATGTCACCATTGTTAATAGTATAAAGCCTGAGTGCCCTGAAGCAAAAGTACCTGTCAAAATTGCAATCATGAAGGAAAAGGGTCAGCAGAAGGACATAGTAATCATATAGCAGCTCTTTGAAAATCCAGTTCAAATATGCTATAATTTCACTATTATACAAATAAATGCAATTTTTTAAAATAAGGAATTACAGCATAACACATTAGAGAGATGAACTGAGTTTACATTGAATTGAAAATCATTATACACCTGATGAATCCTGACTTGCAGTATCAAATTTGTGATTAAACATGAATAAAACCAAAGAAGAACTGCCCCTGAAGCTTACATTCCAATGAAAAAAAATTTAATTGTTTTTCTATATTTAAATTATCTTTCCTAAAAATTAAAATTTCTGTTTTTAAATGTTCTATATTCAAATTATTCATCTGATTTACTCTCCACTTCCGGAAAAATAAAAGTTGTACATATTGTCGGTACTAGCACAGGAATGAAAGAAAAATCTTCCCATGGTCCCATAAAATATAAATTAGTAGCATATGAACAGAATGTTTTCATGACTGAAAACCCTGAGGTGATCATACAATTCTGTAAACACCTTTTCACCTAAAGCAAAAGTATCCTACCTAAGCAGCCTCCCTGAGGCTGGCTGAGGGCCAGTTCAGTTCTCATTGCATTTTAAAAAAGTCTCAGTGCTACATTCTCTAGTGACTGCGTACAGTGCCCCCAAGGAGTTATCCTGGCAGCAGTGCTGCACCCACAGTTCCTTCCATTTTCTATGGCCCCTCAAAGGAGGGGAAAAGTTGGCATAGAACTGGAATAGTGTGTGTGTGTGTGTGTGTGTGTGTGTGTGTGTGTGTGTGTGCTTATGCACACATTTTTGGGGGAAGCACCATCACCTCTACAAAAGAAAACTGGGCCATAAATGCAGATGTGTTTGGCCTCATCATAAGGGGTACAAAGCTTTCTTTCCAAAGTTGAAGCCTTATGAGACTCTGCTTGTTCTGAAAAAGGAATTAAATCTAGATGTACTTTGTGAAAGTTCTTTCTGAGCCTGAAAATCTTTTACCAAAACCAAAAAGAGGCATTTATTGTTAAGTCTAGATAGGCATAACAATTTGGAAACTGTTTCATGGTTTTGTTTTTGTTCCATGCTAAAAGTTCACACCCACGCTCATACAACAGAACCTCAGAGCTAGGAACCCCAGAGTTATGAACTGACCAGTGAACCACTCACCTCATTTGGAACTGGAAGTACACAATCCAGCAGCAGCACAGACAAAAAAATAAATAAGCAAATACATGACAATACTGTGTGAGAGATAAACTACTAAAAAGGGTGGGGGGAAATTAAAAAGATTTAACAAGGTAAGGAAACTGTTTCTGTGCTTGTTTCATTTAAATTAAGATGGTTAAAAGCAGCATTTGTCTTCTGCACAATAAAGTTTCAAAGCTATATTAAGTCAATGTTCAACTGTAAACTTTTGAAAGAACAACCATAGCATTTTGTTCAGTTACCAACATTTCAGAGTTATGAACAACTTCCACACCCAAGGTGTTCGTAACACTGAGGTTCTACTGTATGATGCAAATTGCACCATAACTGTTCTGGAATTCTGATTTGCTATAGCACACATGAAAGGTCAGCTCTTACTTGGCAAAATTCAGTAGTAATCCTTCCTTCTAGCACCTACTAGAAGAGCATTTTTTAAACTGGGGATCCTGACTCAAAAGGGGCCACAAGCATCTTTCAGGGGGGATCATGGTATTACCACCCTTACTTCAGAGCTGCCTCCAGAGCTGGGTGCCTGGCCAGCAGCCTCTGCTCTCCAGCCACCTACCTCTGAAGGCAGCACCAAAGTAAGAGTGGCATGGTATGGGGGGGTCACTTTTGGAGGGGTCTTTGCAATCTGAAATATTTTCAAAGTGGTCCCAGCAAAAAAAAATTTTGAAAACCCCTGTACTAGAGCATTAGGCACTCTACAGATGGCAAGGAGGAACCAGGAGGAGCTGGGATCTGCCATGCCATATTCTGTGTACAGAGTGTTTTACATGCTGCAGACTCCTAGGAGGTGCAGCACTGGCTGTCTTCCTACTGCCAGCCTAAGAGCTCCAAGAAATACACCTACAAGATCTTCACCAAGCATTCTCAAAACCACAATACCCACATGAGGAAATAAGGAAACAGATCAGCAGAGCCAGACATGTACCCAGAAACCTCCTGCTGCAAGATAAACCCAAGAAAGAAACCAACAGAACTCCACTGGCCATCACATACAGTCCCCAGCTAAACCCCTCCAACGCATCATCAGGGATCTACAACCCATCCTGGACAATGATCCCACACTTTCACAGACCTTGGATGGCAGGCCAGTCCTCACCCACAGACAGCCTGACAACCTGAAGCATATTCTCACCAGTAACTGCATACCGCACCATAGTAACTCTAACTCAGGAACCAATCCATGCAACAAACCTCAATGCCAACTCTGCCCACATATCTACACCAGCGACACCATCACAGGACCTAACCAGATCAGCCACACTATCACCGGTTCATTCACCTGCACGTCCACCAATGTAATATACGCCATCATATGCCAGCAATGCCCCTCTGCTATGTACATCAGCCAAACGGGACAGTCTCTACGGAAAAGGATAAATGGATACAAATCAGATATTAGGAATGACAATATACAAAAACCTGTAGGAGAACACTTCAGCCTCCCTGGACACACAATAGCAGATTTAAAGGTAGCCATCCTGCAGCAAAAAAAACTTCAGGACCAGACTTCAAAGAGAAACTGCTGAACTTCAGTTCATTTGCAAATTTGACACTATCAGCTCAGGATCGGACTGATTCTGGCCTGCATATTTATACCTGCCTCTGGAAATTTCCACCACTTGTGTCTGATAAACTGGGTATTCACCCACGAAAGCTCATGCACCAATACGTCTGTTAGTCTGTAAGGTGCCACAGTACTCTCTGTTGCTTTTTACAAGAAATATTTTGACTCCTTCATGTACAATTCCTCCTAGAATTCAAATATGTATTTATCTGATGCAGAACTGAAAAATAGAAGCAATAGTGTGTAATGAGTACTTTCAATGTTTTCTTTTCCTGCTTCAAGGAAATTTTGGGCTGTAATAGGTTAAAATGATCGATCAAGGAATATCAATATCTTTGAAAGGACTCAAGTGGTGTAACAAATACTCACTATTTTTGTTTGCTTTTGATAGAATGCTCCACGTGCCAATGTCCTTCCTTAATCTAACCTTTTCCTTCTTTAGTTTCAGATTGTTATAATTATTTAGAGCCATGGTTCTTCTTAAACAAGCATTTATTAGAGGAGAAAGCAACAAACTACAAACAAAACAACCTGGCTTCCATCTTTGTTCCCAAAGACCAAAACCCTTCTGAAACTCCCAAGAAATACTTAGTGACCCAAACTGCAAAAACTGCAAGTAAATGTCACAGACTGGGACCATGGATTACACCCTTTCTCTGTGCACTGTTTTGGTAATTTATCCACTTTTTGTGTGACTATTAGTTGTATTAATATGTAAATTTCCTTTTGGAGGGGATTCATAAGAACACTGGCTTTATTTTCAGAACATGGGGGATTAGCCCCCTTTGTGTTTTCCTTGGCTTTTTTAAGTTTGTCAACTAAACACTATCAACAATGCAATTTCACCTTTTCATTATCTGTCCAGGTAAGCTTGTAATTCAATTCACAATCATAAATTGCCCCAGATTTTTTGGAAACTTGGAGCCGTTCCAGGAACTTGAACACATTTTGCCTTGAAGGTGGTCTGAGTTTTTATTTTATTTTAAACCTGCAACTAGTCCAGTGTTGTTGCTGTGGGCTGCACTGTGAACCTCACTGCACTATCTACAATACTAGGTGCTTAGATATTGTGATTAAAACACTCTGAGGCAATCTTTGAACCAGTAGGATGTTTAGTACAGGAACTTTTTTTTTCCATTTAATCCTCCCTCTCACCAACATTTCATATTCCCATTTAAACTAGGACTAGTAAATCAGGAAAATTAGTAAAAAACAAAAACAAAAATAATCCACAACCTGTTTGTGCCAGATCCTCAGCTGGTGTAAATTGGCACAACTCTATTGGTTTGGTTTTTTTTAATGATTATCTCACCAATAGATTGATCACTTGTAAATAAAATGTCTCCATTGCCTTTCTGTTTCTGCCCCTCTGCACTACGATTGCACTCTACTGTGACCAAGACTCATTATGCCACATTAGGCTTAGTACATTAATCTAATCAAGTGAGCTTCTACATTCCTGAGGATCAGAGGCTTGATGCAATCAGCATTCTTTTGAACTGCTCTTTCAGCACTTTCTGGAAGAAAAGCTGCTCTCTAGTACCTTTTAAATCTGAGACACTGACAAAATCACTAACTTGATGCTCACATGCTACACAGTCACAAAGGAAGTGTTAGTTTTGCTAAGCTTGGTATCACCTCCCATATATCACTTTTCTGTGACTCCTTTTCACAGGTGGCATTTGCTTTGTGTTGTTCAGAAGCTCTTTGAGAAAATTATCAAGAAGTAATGTCTCACTTCCTGAGCTTTTGAAGGAAGGAACAAGTGTAGCATCAGTTTCACGGTGCTAAATTACCTGCAAATCAAACCAAGTGCATCCTCTGTAAGGAAGAGTTTGACATTACATTCTGGCTGGGCCCTTTCTTTTCAGCCCAGGGGGAATGCATAAATCTATGAGAGAACTGCTGCTGGAAAAGTTTGAAAACTGTCCAGCTAAGTGATAGTTTTGTTTATATTGTATTTCAGGGGCCAGATTCTCTAATCAGATGTGGAGACTCTGTGCCATTCAGTTGCCAGAAATTGGCCTCAAATACCAGAAGAAAATTCCCATGGTATAGGGGAACTCCTCAATGGCCCAAGAGTGGCAGTTCTATGCCCTACATTTGACAGCCCTATATTTTAGGCCGGGGGCACGTCAGGAGGTGGTCACAGGATAAGGGAGAGCCTCACTCCATTGTGCCTAGCCTTCATAGGCTTAAGTTCCTTAGTGGTAGTAGCAAAACTTAGCCCTGGGATAAATAGTATCAGTGCTGGGGCTCCCTGTAGGATTCTGAATGCCAGAAATATCTCCCTGACAACCCCACTTTTACCTCTTTTAGCAGAGTGATGATGCAGAAGAGAATCTGCCTCCATAAATTTACTGTTTTGTCCTTACCTTGCTTTACATGACCAAGTAGATTTCCATGAAAACCAGATATTTGTTTCTTTGGAACATCATCTAATTTTCATTAATTTTCCATGGCTGTAACTGATTATATAAGGAGTAGGGCATAAATGAGTCAGGCCACTTGTCTTCATGCAACTCTCCCTACTAAAATGTTCTATCAAACAGGTTTATGCGTAGAAATATTTCCTGAAAAGGCTAATTCTAAGCGAATATTGCAGAATAGTTGAAAAAAGTCAATTTTGAATTAATAATCACAAGCATTGATACAGGAAACCGGATTGTAAGCTTTTCACACACATACAGTCAGTGAACAAAAATATTCAATATGACCTGTCCTACATGGCCAGTCAAAGCAGTCTGAATAACAAATATTTTAATGAATTCCCCACACGACAGACAGAACAAGAATTATTTGTATAAATGATATGGCACATAATTTCAAATAATGAATGAACCAGAGAACATTGAAATCTGCTTACTAAAAATTTGCAAAAAGAAAAAGAGGCATTTTTTTAAAGATGCATGTATTATGAGTGATTTCCCAGGTTTTCATTATCATGAAAGTGGCAAAAAGGGACAAATCCAGAGCCCTTCTTTATAGCTTCACAGGGCTCCTTTCCAAAAGAACCAAAGTGGTGGGTAGGGCTGAACATAAGGGTTGTAAATGGTGGGGCTGTTCCAACACACTGATGTGTTCTATTCTCTATTACTATTCCTTCCCAAGTTAATTATTTATTATTGTAATTTTTAAATGTGAAAAGCCTGTTTGTGCCTTACAAAACAAGTAAAAGACAAGTCCTGCTCCAAAGAGCTTACAGTCTAGGTCAGGGATTGGCAACTTTTGGCACATGGCCCATTGAGGAAATCCGTTGATAGGCCAGGACAGTTTGTTTACTTGCAGCATCCGCAGGTTCGGCTGATCGCAGTTCCCACTGGCTGTGGTTCACCATTCCAGGAACAATGGAGCTGTGGGTAGGGGTGGCCAGCACATCCCTCAGCCTGCTCCACTTCCCGCAGCCCCCATTGGCCTGGAACAGTGAACCACAGCCAGTGGGAGCTGTGAGCGGCCAAACCTGTGGACAAGGCAGGTAAACAAACAGCCCAGCCCACCAGGGTGCTTACTCTGGTGGGAAGCAGGCCAAAGGTTGCCAACCCCTGCCCTAGGTTAAGCTGCAATTGAGAGTAAATTGCAAACATTAGAGGTTGGATGATTAAAGTAAAATGAGTTGCATAAATAAGAATAACCGCTATGTTGGATTAGTCATGTACATGTATTAGTCATTCTTTAAATATACATATAATTCCAGATGATTCTGCTGAGCTTCATTTGTATGGGGAATTGAAAGAGGCAAGAGTGAAAGGCTGGCAAATTTTTGGAGAATGCACCATGCATACATATAGGAGAGAGTGCAAGCAAAATGAAATACCTATTCTACTGGAAAATTATTGGAACTATTTCATTTCGGCATAAATTTACAAAAAAAACACTCATGTTTGCACCTCCTGTTATATAAAAAATCAAAACACATTTTTCAGTATGCAATCATGGATGACTACATTCAAGCAGGTTGTAAATGTATGTGCAGCTGCATTTTGACAGATAGAAAAATCAAATATGGGTATAGCATACCAGGTATTTTTTCTATAAAACACATGCGCTTACATTAGTAGAATTAATTTAATATTTAGTTTCCTTTGATATTTAAGGTTTGCTTCACTTCTGCTTTTGAGATATTCTAATTGCATGAAACATTGGAAGTTAATCTGCTAGGGAACAGGGGTGTTTTTCTGACTATGTATATTACAATCATTGCAGTATCTAGGTGTCAGTATTTTCAAAGTACAGGCTTCAACCTGAATATATCAGTAAAATACCTGTAACATCAATAAAACTGGTCTCCTAATAACATGATGTGGAATCGTCTTTATAAACTGTGTTTTAGATGAAATAGGAAAACACATAATACTGAATGGCTGTCAGAAATCACACCAATATGTGAATATATTACCATTCAGTGATGTAGAAACTGCAAGTCTTAGAAATGACCAATATAAATAACCAACACGTTAATCCTCAAAAGGCACTTGTTCCTTGTGTCATGAAAAATTCCTTCTCTCAAGTGATGGAGTTGGTCCTGTAAATTAAATCTCTCAAGTAATGGAAGAAATAACCCATGACACTGGTGGGGGAAATTAAATTAGAGTCACTAATAGCAGGTCAGCATAGTCGGAGCAGAGGTAATGGAAGTGACCACATGAATGATAAGCAGGCTTTCACCAGCCTGTGACAACTGTCTCCCAGCGACTGTGACGAACATTTATTTATGTGGCAAGCAATTCACAGCCCAGACTCTAACATATTTGTAGTGCAGACCGACACTCCAACTGAGCCAGAGCATGTCAGTCTTTCTCAGCAGGATGTTCTAATTCCTTAATGAAGGCCATTAGGAGGAATAGAAATCTTTGATCCCCATTCCCTTGCTAAATCAATTTGCCATTGCTAGGGAGCTTTTTTTTGCTACAGTGCACAATCTTTTGAACCGGTATAAACACCTTTCTCGCACAGAGTACCTGAAACTGTTAAGTAACTCTAACTTTACCATGCAGTGCACACACACAAAACAAAAACCAACAGTACAGCCAATGGTTTATAATTGTAAAACTAGAGAGAGAGAGAGAGAGAGAGAGAGCACACTTCAATAGCACTGTGATTGCCATTGGCAAGATAACATATTATACTATTAAGCTAAAATGGAATCTTGCACTATATACTTCTGAAATTCAGTGGGTTATTTACTTCATAATACCTGGTCATGATCTCTGAACTTTTGATGTAAACATAATAACCTAATAAATAACACATGACCACAGAAAATATAGGCTTCTATAAAACACTGGGCTCTAGAATAGGGTCAGATTCTACTGTCTCTGTTCTGTGATTTAGAAACCATCCTGTTAAAGCACTCTAGCATTATTACAGAGTATTTCACTAACGGTTAACAATATGGATGGTAAAAATATGGATAGTAGAGCGATGAATAATGGAGTTCTGTGCAAAGTAAATAAATAAATATAACCTGCTGCGTATGAGCTCCTGTTTAGATAATAAAAGAGGCTGAAAGAAATGTGTGTTTACATTATCCACAGGATATATGAAATCTTAACCTTTAGTCATTATGTTAAAATAAACAGCATATTAAAATGGAAATTTCCCCAGTGTTACTGATTTGCAAAGCGAAATAATGAACTTCATATCCTTCGTTTATTCACTCTACTTGTATCCATTTAAATGGTTATTATGTTTGCTCAGAACTAATGATCATTTGGTGTTAGTATGTGATTTAAAAATCTAAAAGTACCACTACAAGAATAAAAGTCTACTAATCGATGCCAGTTGGAATGTTCTGTTTTTGTAGTACAGATTTGTGTCTGACAGTTCAAACTAATGGCACAAAACTGCTTCCTACTGCAGTGGCTAAGGCACAATAGGCCTGTTTATTTATAAGTGCTGAGCACTTCCAGCTTCTGTTGATTTCAGCAATGGGCGTTCAGCAATTCTAAAAATCAAGCCCTATGCAAAGTAACTAGAAAATCTAATGGTAACTATATGACTCTAAGAGTGTGATTTTCGAAAGTGCTCAGAACTGGCCCAGCTCTGTTTCCATTGTATTTTAGTGGGAACTTTTGAAAATCCATCATATTTGGGAATACTGTACCTGCATTTTGTATTTTTCCGTGGTCTTGATTTTCAGAGGTACTGATAACCCACAGCTCATACTGACTTCATTGTAAGTAGTAGGTATCAGTGCATCTGAAAATCAGAACCTAAGCATACAGTACAGCAGTGCTGGAGTCTTGAAAAAAACAAGTGCTGGAATGCAGGGCAGTGAGAGGCCCCAGGAGGGAACAAGTGGTCTAACTAGTGTCTACTAGAGGTAGCTGGGAGGAAGATAAGAGTAGCTGGGAAGCTGAGGGAAGCCCAGAGAAGCTGAGGGTGACTCCCTGCAGGGCTTGTCCTGTCCTGATCTCTCTGTCTGTAGCCGGTTCCTGCTTCCCATGGGAGGCTCCACTATCTGGATGGCTCCACTATGCAGCTCCCAACGTCACTCATCTTCAGCTCTTCCCTGTCCAGTCCTGCAGTGTCCCCAGCTCCCTCCACGCTGACCTGGCACTGACACCTACTGACTCGTAGGATGCTCTGCAGCCAGGGAGGGAAAGGAGCTGGTTGGCCAGTGCTGGGAGAAGTATCAAAGCATCATTCTGGCCCCTAAAAAACCCCCAGAAGAGCATTCCAGAGAGTTCTGGCATGACTAAAGCACTGCAGGTCAGACTTTTCAACAGATAAATATCCTCACAAATTTTAACCTAGCTTTGCAAAAACCTAATGAAAAGATGTATCCCACTTACTTGGCATTTGAAAACCCCTTCAGAATTGGTTTTTGGAAAGGAAAGCTGATATTTCACAGCTAATACCAGGCTGAGGGGCCTCTTTTACTCTTCCAGAAAAAAACAATGAAGAATTGCTCTTCATTTGGAAATCCTATATGAAACTTTTCCTAAAGTTTGATCTACCTACCAAGAAAACAAAGACTAAAGAATAATAAGGTGTAAAAAAATGTACATTTGTTTCTTTGTGTGAATTCTGACTTTAAAAATTAAGTAATATCTTTATTCATTGAAATAAGGTTTAGCAGCCTGGACATTCTCTAAACATTTTCCAAATCCAGCGTTGATCTAACTCTGCTACCATTGAAGTCAATGGGAGTTTTCTTATTTGGTTTAATGAGAGCAGAGTTAGCCATCATGAGCAGTTTGCAAAAGTCCCACCACCATTTTATTAACTTCATTTGCTTTTCTAGCATGAATGAAAAAGTAATATAATATTTTTAAGCTATGTTTGGATGGTTGCTATTCCCTGAGCAACAGATTCCAGATAGGAAAATATCTATCTTGAACTTAATTTACTACCATACTACTCAGTAGCCAGCAAAGCTTAATATTATTATTTCCATTACAATGGTAAATAGAGACCTCAAATGAGATGCTATGGAGCAGAGCTCAGCTGCCCTAGGGCTCATCTCCAGTTTAGGTCTTATGTTCCTAAAAGCTCATGTGTTACAGTTTCAGATAGCCACCAGCAGAGGTTAGGAGGGATTTTCCCCTTGAAATGTATTTTGGGAGTGGGTTTTTTTATGTCTCTCTTCTGAAGCTTCAGGGATGGCCAGAGCTGGAGATGGGACATTGGGCAGAGTGGACTAGTGCTTTATGGTGGCACTAAGTATTGTCTCTTTCTGATGCTTGGATGGCTGGTTCTTGCTCACATGATCATGATCAGTGTCTGATGGCCATTATGTTAGATCAGAAAGAAATTTTCCCCAAAGTCAAATTAGCAGTGACATTGGGTTTTTTTGCCTTCCTTTGCAGCGTGTGGGTGCAGGGTCACTGGCAGGGATTATCTGGGTGTCTCTCACTTAATCATTTCCTTACCATTGCAGGGGGCACAGGGGCATCTCAGTCCCTCCTAGTCTCTGCCTGCGGCACACAATAGTTTAGTTTTCTGTGGGCTGAAACACTTTGGTCTAATTTTAGTTGTTGGGTTCTAGGGGTGTTGATGGTCTGGGATATACAGGCGGTCAGATTGGACAATCTGGTGTTCCTTTCTGGCCTTAAACTCTTTGACTATAAAAGATCAGGATCCAGCTGTGCCAGGCACAGTACATATACACACAGACAGTCCCTACCCCACAGAAGTGGGACAGAGTAAGTATTATTGGGTCGAAGAGAGAGTAAGTGACTTGCCCAGCATTGCACATAGAGTTTGTGGAAGAGCTAGAAATTGAAGCCTGATTTTCTGATTCCTAGGTCAGTGTCTCGACCACAAGACTTTCCTTCATCTTTGACTATCCTTCATTAATCTTAGTTTTTAGAATAGGGCAGAGGTTCTCAAACTTTTGTACTGGTGACTCCTTTCACACAGTAAACCTATGAGTGTGACCCCCCCCACACACCCGCCTTATAAATTAAAAACACTTTTTAAAATATTTAACACTATTATAAATGTTGGAGCCAAGGCAGGGCTTGGGTCAAAGCTGACAGCTCGTATCCCCCCCTTAATAATCTTCCAAACCCCTGAGAGGTCACGACTCCCAGTTTGAGAACTGCTGGAATAGAGTTTCATTTGTCGTAAAGTGCTCAGAATTTGCCCCACTCTCTACTCCATCCATATAGAAATTCAGAACTGTCCTCTACTGAGCATATAAACAATATAATGGGCAAACTGTTCAGATCAATCTTTATTTATTATTAAAGAATTATTTATTTTTCCTCTAAAAAACTAAGGCAGAAGGTAGAAAGAGCAATGTAGAAAGAGCATTGTTTCCCTTAAGAAGAAAAGAAATATGCTAAAATTATTACTAAATGCAATACACAGTACTGGAAATCATTCTGGATAATGTATCTGCTCCTCCTCAGAACTGACCAGAAAGCACATAATTGACCGTATACTAGCTAATGGTTTTTATCTGACAACAGTCAGCATGAAAACAACTGATCAGCAGAACTTTGATGTGTGTCAAAAGGCTGTTGGGTAATATACTACAGATTACCATTGGAAAAGAAGAAATGATTATCAGGGACAAGAAAAAGGGATGAATATTGGTTTGTTTGTATTAATGTAGGCCTCAAAATTTACTGTAATTATCTATCAGGATAGGCAATGTACTCTGGCCCTCAAAAATTTAACTAGAGTTTTCTCTAAAAAAACCCTCAGAAAACAAGTGTTTGACCTGATGTATGCTCAGTTTCCAACATGAATACACCACCAAATAAAAATCAGTGGGTAACCAAAAAAGAGATTCTCTGCAATCTGACCATCTCAGGTTTTGATTGTCAGGTTACACAATCAAAAAAGACTTGGTTCTGGTCAATACCTGAGTGAAGAGAGTTCATGGAAATCTATGTGTGCAGTGGGAAGGTCTATGATTGATTCAGTATGTGTCATTCTTACCTTTGGGTCAGTACATTGAGCCAGTTCCCTGCTCTGGTGCACTTAGCAGCTCTAGATATGGAATAAATGTTTCAAAAGTGTCAAAGTGATATAAGAGCATTATTCCCATTTCCAAATGGGACTTAGGCACTGAGGGAACTTAAGTCCCAATGGCACTTAGTCTCCTAAGTCACTTAGCCTTTTTTTCAATCTTTTGCACATTGTTTTTTAAATGGGATGTATGACTAAGCTCTTGGTGATTTATGGTCAACAAGAAGCTCGTCACAATTTTTGCAGAAGTAGAGGTCTTAAATCGACGATCATGGCCAACTTTCAGTATAGGCTGTCAAAACATTAGAGCTGTCAAAAAAAATTTTAAATTGATTTTGATGGAAGACTGGTGTTTTGATTAAAGGGTTTTTTCTTTCCAAAAATGTCTGCTTTCTATGGAAAATTTTGAGTTTTCATCAAAATCTATTCAGCTAAAAACTGAAAGCTTTTGGCCAGCTAAAAACTTTGGTTTTTTTAAATTGAAATTTTCTGTGGAGAAAAAATAACACATATTCAGCTAGCTTCAGCTAGCTTCAGATTAGATAGTACCTATCCAAAAGTCTTCCTAAACTTTCCCTCAAATGCAGTATATTCTTCACCTTCTTCCCTGAACATTTGCGTAGTGTTGATTTTCACTGCTAAAACAAGTGTCACCATGTTCCACCCTCTAGAGATGGCTGTATTTTGTGGTGGAAGGTGTGTGAGGTGAAGTGATATTATATTACAGAGGCATAGTAACACCTTGACCATGCCTCCTGTTTGCACCAGGAACAAAAGCAAGCTGCACTGGGAGACATTGTGCTTCACCCTGACCCCTCCATAGGACAGTCATATATTTGCCACAATCTAGCCCAGAGAGAATGAGACAGATAATAATTAAATGAGCCACTCCTGAGTCCTGTCATTAGAGGTGGCTTCTGGAGCTGAGTGGTTTTACTACCAGAGACTATGTGTCCTTTCTTGGTTATAGAAGATTATAGCTATTTGATGACATTTAGGTTGATGCTGATGGAATGGAGAGATTTTTCAAAAATCAAGAAATAAAGCTGAAAATATAATATTTACATGAGCGGCTCAGAAGAATAAACAAAGACTGTATTAGGCACTGAGATGCAAATAAAGCCCATATGTATATATCTACCATATACTTCTAGAGATATTATGTGATTGTAAAATCTCATACTGTGTCACAGCAAAACACTAATGTTTGTTAAAATGCTATTTTGAGGAATGCTTGTGCCCATTGTAGCAGAAAAAGAGCCTGAAACATTAACCCTTGTATCAGAGGCCTGGTGTGAGGCCTGAGGCCTGAATTGAAGTATTGATCAAGCCTTGCTAATATAAAACAAAGTCAGCAAGAGACAGGTTGTGAGCAGGAATCAGACTCTGCCTGCATTCATACTCACAGAACTTGGCAAGAACAGGGCTGGCAGGGCTGGTTTTATGACCCACGAGGCCCGATTGGAATACTCGGCAGTGGTCCGGGGCTTCAGCGGTACTTCGACAGTGGGGGGTCCACTCCAGGTCTTCCGCAGCCCTGAAGGACCCCCTGCCGCCGAAATGCCGCCAAAGACCCTGGAGTGGGGCCCCCTTAGACATGGGCGCAGGGCCCTCTTCGGTGGAGGGCCTGATTCTGGGGAATCAGGGGAATTGGTGTAAAGCCGGCTCTGATGGCTGGTATTGCAAAAACACACACATTCCTGAGAATTGCTAGGCACAGGACACTTGAACAAACACATTCCAGAAAGTGGTACCAGAACACTCCGATACCAACATGCACCCCAAAGATAACAGGAACAGGTTGACCTTATCTTTAAGACAAGGTCAGGATGACAGTGTGATAGATAGAGATGTTTTGATCAAACCAACCTGTACAAGAAAGGATGTGTACAAATTGGAGAGAGTCCAGCAGAGGACAACGAAAATTATTAGGGGGCTGGGGCACATGACTTACAAGGAAATGCTGAGGGAAGTGGGCTTATTTAGTCTGCAGAAAATAAGAGTGAGGGGAGATTTGATAGCAACCTTCAACTACCTGAAGGGGGCTTCCAAAGAGGATGGAGCGAGGCTGTTCGCAGTGGTGGCAGATGACAGAACAAGAAGCAATGGTCTCAAGTTGCAGTGGGGGAGGTGTAGATTGGATATTAGGAAAAACTATTTCACTAGGAGGGTGGTGAAGCACTGGAATTGGTTACCTAGGGAGGTGGTGGAATCTCCTTCCTTAGAGGTTTTTAAGGCCTGGCTTGACAAAGCCCTGGCTGGGATGATTTAGTTGAGGTTGGTCCTTCTTTGAGAAGGCTTTTGATAGCATTCACAGGACAAGCTTATGGTACGTTCTGCTGGTATATGGAATTCCTTTCCATATAATCAATGTCATCCACAGCTTCTATTTCAACTTTACCTGGAGTGTTGATTATGGTGAGCTCAGTTTTGAAGTCAAAACAGGAGTACATCTGAAGTGTGTCATGTCTGCAAACCTCTTCAACATTGCCATCGACTGGGTAATGTGATGTACAACAGAAGACATGCCAAGAGGCATTAAATGGACACTCTTCTCATCCCTCTTCATTGTCCTATCACATACCCAACACCATATACAAGAAAAAACAACTTGACTCAACACATTCAGCCAGCAAATTGGACTGAAAATCATCTGCATTAAGACAGATATCATGACCTTTAATATTGCCTCATCATCCCCAGTACAGACAGAGGATTATGTTCTCACCAGTGTAGAAACATTCACATACTTGGGCAGCACCATAAGCCAAGATGGTGGAACAAGCCAGAACATCTGGAACAAAATCAATAAAGCCAGAAACACCTTCAGGAGCTTAAATACAGTCTGGAAATCATCAAAATACAACATCAAAACCAAAGAAGCTGAGAGTGACAGAAGGGTACAAAGACAATGATCAGTCAGGAAACCTCACCGATCATTGCCCACCAAGGTGCTGCCCTCTGTCTAAGGTCTGCATCCCTTTAATGCATCCACCACACTTCTCTGACTACCACTTCTCATCAGCTGTAGGGCCAGATCCTCAACCAGTTTAAATCAGTGCAGCTCCTTGGAAGTTAATGAGGTTATGTCAATTTACATCGGGTGAGGATCTGGATCATAAGCTATATATGCATATAGTGGTACTAGGCAATATTGAGTGTCTGCTTTTGTGTGCTAATGCCTGGAAATTTCCTGTATTACTTTGATTTCAATCATTGTTCTTTCCCCTTACCTCTTAAAGACAATTATGAAAAAAATGTTGCACAATAAGTGGTCCCATTAGGAATTCATTTGCTAGTTTTTTATTAGCGCAGATGATGATGAATTAATTTGGTATTCATGTAACTCTCATTTGCTGCCTCCAATAAGAATCCCTTTGTAATGCACCATTAGTTAAATGTAATACCACAATAAATATCCACCAAAAGAAAAGGAGCCCATATGTTACTTTAAATAATGAGCCAACAAAGAAGCCAGATTAGCACAATAAATTAATGATTGCTGTATTATGGTAAGAATATATTTCCTAGGTATCAGCTATTCAGGCTGCCACCATAACAAAACCCATGGACAACCAATTTTTTTTTTACCAATTTCATTGTCTCTGGAAAAAGCCCTAGAGCCCCAGCACCACTTCTGCACCTGGGAGATGATGTGAAACTCTACTTGTTCCATGGGTTGGAAATGCGCAGATCCAAAATGGGAGTATAAATTCAATGTTATGTTTCTGCTATTCTTCCTCGTTATTCAAGATTATGCATATTCAGGAAGGAATCTCTTGTTTTTGTTCTTGACATTTTTCATTATTTTCCCTACTGAAGTTTTTGGTAACTGAAGCTACTGAGACTCAATTTTCTATCTTATCAACCTGTACATTGGATGAATAGGGACATCAAATCCCTGATCTGATAATGGCATGCGCAAGGGGGTGGCAAGCAGGGGCACAGCCCCCTCAATCAGCAAAGCCAGAGTCCAGAACTCCTCTGGGGCAGGGAAAGCAAGCTTCTCTGGCCCCGAGAGCTGGGGAGGGAGTTCCACCTCCTATGGCTGCCACTGGAGAGCGAGCTCCACTGGACTGCAGGAGGAGGAGAGGAGAGCCAACTCCTGTGGTCCCATGGCCATGGGGGCTGTGGGGGAAGAGCCAGCTTCTATGGCCCAGGGGCTGCGGGGGAAGAGCCAGCTCCTATGGCCATGCAGGGGAGAGCCAGTTTGCCAGTTCCTCTGGTCCTGGGGCTGCACGGGGGGAAGGAAGGGGAAGGGAGTCAGTTCCTTAGGCCATGAGGGGCACAAAAGTTCCCCTTCAAAAGCAGCTAGGTTTTTATTTCTGTGCATACCACTACCAGAATCTGATTCAGTTTTTCATTCAGACAAATTCAAATTCAGAAGTGCATCCAAATGAGTCTGAGAGAAACTTATTTGGCCATTTTCTTCCCTCATACACATATAAAAGTATCACCCATTAACTCAGGATTAACACCAGCATCAGTGAGCATAGAATGGGTCACAGTGGTGCAGCATAAAGCAGTCTAATTTGTAGCTTACACTTTCTTACAAATAATGGTATTTCCATCTTACATCTGCTTCCAGTCTCTCTTCTCACAGCTAAGAAACACCTGTTTAGACACCCTTAATTTTGCTTATATTGACTGACTTAGACTCTCACTTACTTACCACCATAGCATGAATAGGCCCCCTTTGGAGATAAATATAACCTCTCAGTCTGGCTGTTATCTGAGCCTGTAACTGTTTAAAGGCTTGTGAAAGTAAAATCAGAGTAAGGTAGAGTGTGAATTGAAAGGGAATTAACTATTCCTGGTTAACTGCATGTTAAAATGTTTTGGATTAAACTAATTCAGAAAAAGCACTCTTATCCTGGAATAAAACCATGCACACATGGAATTAATCATAAATAGTTAATTAGGAATAGCTCTTCCAGAATATCTCCCTGTGTAGCCAAGCCATTAAGGAGTCTACAGCAGCATAATTCATAACCAAGAGAGACAGAAGGGAGGCGTATGGCAAGAAAAATTAACATACGAATGTGTAAATTAAAGTAACTTTACGCCTTATCCAACTTCCTAGTATGCAAGTAACATTTGCTAAGCTCCCCTCCCCAACATTACTCACAGATAGTTAAGTTGATCTGTAGTTTATAGGAATTAAATAGTATCCCATTAAATAGCTTGTGGGAACTTTAGTGGAGTTTTCTCTGTCATTTACCGCAGCAGCAGTGTATATATGTAGCTAAGTCATACGTGTTGTGTATAATTAGTAGACATGGTTATTTTGACCTCACTGTGTCAGTGTGGGTCTTTGATATTGCATTTGTTATGTAAAGAGCAAAACATTATGGAGAGACCAAATAACCAATGAAAAAAATGCTGGAGATTTATTAGAACTTAAGTATCAGAGGGGTAGCCGTGTTAGTCTGGATCTGTAAAAGCAGCAAAGAATCCTGTGGCACCTTATAGACTAACAGACGTTTTGGAGCATGAGCTTTCATGGGTGAATACCCACTTCCTCAGATGCATGTAGTGGAAATTTCCAGGGGCTGGTATATATATGGTAGCAAGCAAGCTAGAGATAACGAGGTCAGTTCAATCAGGGAGGATGAGGCCCTGTTCTAGCAGTTGAGGTGTGAAAACCAAGAGAGGAGAAACTGGTAGTTGGCAAGCCATTCACAGTCTTTGTTCAATCCTGAGCTGATGGTGTCAAAATTGCAGATGAACTGAAGCTCAGCAGTTTCTCTTTGAAGTCTGGTCCTGAAGTTTTTTTGCTGCAGGATGGCCACCTTAAGGTCTGCTATAGTGTGGCCAGGGAGGTTGAAATGTTCTCCTACAGGTTTTTGTATATTGCCATTCCTAATGTCTGATTTGTGTCCATTTATCCTTTTCTATAGAGAATGTCCAGTTTGACCGATGTACAAAGCAAACGCTAGTCAGAGATCTTATAAAAAAAAGATTTGATTTTTAGGGTGCATTTAAGAGATTCATCAGATAATGTATACTTACGAGCACTGGAAGGAAAGTTGATGGCAAAAGAACATGAGGCAGAATAAAAAGATCTTGGATGGATGATGTTGAATCCTGAGTGGATCAAAAAGATTATTCAGTAGACGATTGTGCAGAATCAAACCTCCAGTAATGGAGATGCCACATAAGTAGAGAGTAAAGAGCAAACAACACAACAGGATCCTAACTGTAGCTAAGAGAATCTAAGTGTAAGGTTACCTTACATATTATCTGAGAGTTTGGATTTGTGTGTTTTGCTGTTGGAGCACTCAAATTAAAAGAACTCCTTGTAGCTGAAGTCATATATAATGTGAAAATTTGCAGTAAAAATATTTATGGTCAAATATAGAATTTGTCACCTACATATGACATTGCCTGATTTTCAGTCAGGCTGAAATCAGCAGTTATGGCTGCTCAGTACTTCAGAAATCAAGCCTAAGTGACTAAGTTTGAACCATATTTTAAGTACCTCAATTTGAAAATATTTACTAAATGGGCAATTTAGTAAATATTTTCAAATTGAGGTATCTAAAATATGGTTCATACTTAGGCACTTAGGCTTGATTTCTGAAGTACTGAGCAGCCATAACTGCTGACTTCAGCCTGTCTGAAAATCAGGCAATTGATATAAATGCCTAAATATGGAATCAGGTATCTTATTTTGGGCACCTATATTCAAATAGGTTAGCCTGAAGCAATGATCTAAAATAGCATTGTAAAACGTTTCAGAGTGCTTTTAATCAGCAATACTCAACTTTATGATACACTCAGTTTGGAGAATACTTTGTGATATTTCTCCCATGGTATTGGATCCAGACCCACAGTGATGTCTGTAATCCACGCTCCTCTGTACATAGTGATACATGGCAAACAATAGCTGGACAAATAAGCCTACCAGCAGACTGTGAGCAGCCAGCAGCTTAGCAAAGAGCCTAAATCTTCTGCTTGATTTGCCTGGTTTTCTAGATAGTGTTGTGTTTATGTTTATGTTATTATACTGCTATGTTAATTACAGTATATGTTCCATTGTTCCTTAAAAATATCTATATAAAGAGAAGGACACTTCTGGAAGCTGCAACGGGCCATGTTGCTATTGGCACACTATGTTACAACTTAATTTGGTTTTCGATTTTTACCTGGCATGTACTAGAAAAAAAATTGATAAGCAAATCTCTCTCTCTCTCTTCCTGCCCCCATGCACTCTAGGCTTGGGGCAGGGGCAATGAGACCTAACTGAAGTCTATACAGAAATGTTCAGAAAAAAATAGTGAAAGCTGAGCCAGATCATACCTATGATGTGCTAAGCCTGTGTCCTGTGTGACACATTAGTCTTACATTATGCAGAATCAACCCTGAATTTTTGCAGCATTATCTTCCACCAGCTACTCCCCTTGGTCCACTACCACTTTGACTGGGGAGCAGAAGGTTTCTACTCTGGCTTCTGTATATAGCCTGTGGAATGCACATCTTGTGTGTGTGTGTTTCTCCTTTGTATGGTTTGTGGCACAAAAAAGGACGCTCAAGTCTGCTCTCTTTGTTCTCATGGCCTCATGCTCTGAATATAAAAAAAGGCTGGGTTTAATACATGCCTGCTGGACGTTTTAGCTTGCCTCTCAGCCTGCCATTTAACCAATGAAGGGTAACAAGCTCACCAGCATTTCCCAAGGAAGTTAAGAGGAAGCTGTTAACTAGAGCTTAACTCTCCAGCCAACAACTCACTACAGTTTCAAATTGTTTTCATTCCATAATCAGTCTGTATATATGGATCAGCCTGTGCCCCATCCATGGGGCTATTAATTTGCTGGTTGTAAAGATTTAATAGTTGGGCTGTGCTGGTGACAGCTCTGTTTGTGATACACATCCCCTCCCACAGTTGATAGAGGTCAGGTGTTCAGTCATAAAATTCAGTTCTCCTACATTTTATCAATCAGATTCTCTGTGTGAGTCAGTTCAGGTAAGATTTAAGGGAGGTAGTACAGCTTCTTCACATTAAATACAACAACTGGAAGGAGGAGTGAGCTTTACATCATTCCCTTAATACATCAACTCTTCCAGCTGATTGTTCAGGTTTAATGTTAATTCACAAATGGTACAAAAAGTAGGATACATGAAAACCCCGGCTCCTTCTTAAAGACAATAAAATAGCAAGGATCCTATTTTCTGAATCCTAGTTTTTTTACACATCATTGAAAAATGTCCCGTGGAAGTCATGAGACCATTGTGATTCTCTGTCTTTTTACTTCAGAACCAGACTCCAGTGGTTCTCAAGCCACTATGAAATCTGAATTCATTTCAGTAACCAACTCCCTCCTAGCTCCTTGGCTGTGTTTTAATTTAGTGGCCTTCTTACTCAAAAAGATTATTTTTCATACCTGGACTCATCATAAATTGTAAATTGAGTGAATTATTTCACAAATAGCAATATACAATATGCTCTGGCTTTCAAGTTTTGGTTGCACAGATTTTCTTTTCCTCTATTTTGACATATAAATATGATGGTGGCTACATCAGGGATGTCTGACAGTGAGCACTAGTTGTGAGAGACCAAGGGACAGGTTCAATGGTGATGGGAAGGGTGCTGTTAAGACATCAGGGTGTTTATTCTCCCTCTCCAAGAAAGGGAACAGAATTAGCCCACAGAGCCCACAGATCCATTTCTTCACTCCCCACTCACCTGCAGTAGTTCAAACTGCCAACCCACTACATTAAAGAAATGCCAGGGTCAGCCTGCTATAAAAAAGATCACATCAGTAGTCAAGAGAAGTGAGCTGAGCTACAAGCCAAGAACCAATAAATTCAAAACCCAGATCTTCTGCTGACTTGTGTCCTTAATATTTCTGTGTACTTCACAACCCTCATTCACCAAGGCTTCAAACTCCCAGCTGTAGCATTCACCCATTATACAGATAAAATAACCTGGAGGTTGAAGAAGGTTACTGTAAGCAAAGCTAGGAACAGAACACAGGTCCTTACCAGAACAGGCCTAATGCTTAGCCCCTTTACCACACCGCCTTTAGGTTACAGGATCATGAATTATGTGCTTGTTTAACTCACACTAATAGAGTATGTCTGTCCTCTAGTGACCAGACCACAGATCAACCCCATATAGAAGTTTATTCTCCTTTTAGGTTGAGTGGTAGAAGCTCATGCTTTTAGCTCTAGAGTCCCCAGATTCAGTCATTGCAAAAGACCCAAACAAGCGTATCATTATGCATTAGACCTAGTCTCCTCCCGGAGGCAGGAATCCTGCATCCTGACTTACAACATTCTAATATTAGTTCTCAAAGAGATGTATAACCCATTGCTAATGTATGTGTTGAGTTTCTGTCATAGAGGATAACAGCATTCCTTCCCACACCAGTTGTTCTGACAGGAGAAGTGATATGGGATGGCTCTGTGCATTTGAGGATTGAAACCTGCTGTTTACCCATCACGGTGAGAAACACCTGTAAGTTAGTGTAGGAACATGAAATAATTATTGAAATGATTTTATCTAGCAAAACATATGCAGAGGTGAACTTGGATGTTGTGTTTATATTTGTGTTACAGTTTATAACCCATACTATAGTTTTGTCTGAAGAAGAGGGAGAACAGTGTATAGGAGATTTCTGTCTGTGTACAGAGAGTGGAAAACCTGCCTGTGCAAACTCCAAAAAGCAGGACTTGATTTAATAAATGTATCTCTCCAGAAAGCAGCTTCATTCCCTGCTGTTAGCACTTATTAGGGAATGAATGCCTCAGGACACTGCCAATAAGCTTTAGAATCTTTCGCTTCTACGTCTTCATTAAGAGTACAGTTCAGTTTAATAGGGAATAAAGTCATTTCAATCTAACAAATGTTTGCTGGCTCCTGTATGAAACAGGTTTGGTGAGTCCCAGCTCCAATATCATTACTTTACTTTGCACTAAATGACAGGCTCAGCAAAGAGGCCAAGAAGTTCATGGGCCATGGAGCTTGCACTACCCCTATTACCAATAGAGGAAGTTTTGCCCCAGATGCTGGCAGGGCAGTGTGCGTGGGAATCTTGCCCTGCTACTGCTCTATAGGTGAAGAGGAGGGCTTCATTCACCAGGGCTTTGTGAGCATTGCATCCATTTCACATAATTTTTATTTTAAAGCTGGAGTATACAGTTGTATGCAAATTAGTTGCAAGTATGCAAATGCACTCATTAACATTTTTACATTAAATGTCACATGTAGAGCAGCATGAAATATGGCAGCGATTGACTGTGGCTACAGCTTTCCCTGTTTTCCATTCCTCTCAGTCCTTGCCAGCTGGTATTGCCTCTCCACTCTCACTGACCATTGCTGGGTTTTCCCCTGCTGCTGCATGAATGAGCCTGGTGGATGGGGTGGGGCCAGATATCATAACAGGAAGCACCCCTTGTTTGTGATTTGGGGCTAGATGCTATGAGGTAGCCCTAATCTTTATTTTTAAACTCCATCCAAAGTGAGTCTGCACATTGGTTGTTCAAATAGAAGATATATGGGCTGCATTAGTGAAAGGGAAGTTGTTGAGACTAAGAGGAACTTTTGTGGAAAGTGTACATGAGGTGCTGAATGACTGAGTTGCTTAGGCTATGTCTACACAACAGAATATGTCAGGAAAATTGATGTCTCTCAGGGGTGTGAATATTCCGCTCCCCTCGAACAACATAAATTACACCGACATAAGTGTTAGTGTGCACAGTGCTATGTTGGCAGGAGGGTTCTCTCCCATTGGCATAGAGCGTCTTCACCAGATGTGCTGCAGCAGCCCAGGTGTATCGGTACAACTGCTCTGCTGCAGCACTGTACATAGAAACACATCCTTAGTTTCTCACTTTTTACAGTTTGCCATGGTGGTCTGTTCAGTCCTACAAACAACTCAGAGTTGATAATGTGTTATTAATTTGTTTAAACCAACCAATTAATTAGAAGTTAATAATTTCTATTTGCATTTCTCCTGAATTCACCATGAAACCATCCCCTCTTTCCTGCCACAATGGATCAATACCTACAGCAACTGAATCAAATCACCATTCAGACCAGAAACATATCTGCTTGAAGTGCTGATGGAACAGAGTAGAAAAGGAAGAATAGCATATGAGTATAGAGAGAGAGAGAGAGATCAAACTGAAAGTTTTGTCATTTGCTAAAACACATACTACTAGATGCCAGAATAAAGCAGAGTTGTGTGATTATTATAGCTGCTTGCAGGACACCAGAATTCTCTGTAGACCCAATCCTGCCCTAAGATGACCCAAACTTCTCACCACAGTCCATGGGATTCATGTGCAATTTTGCACATACCCCAAGGGCAGAAGTGGGCCCATGGTAAGAGTTTGTTGCATGTAACTCAAAGCATATCTCAATCTTTACTTAGGTGCTTCTAAGACCTCTTTCTCAGTTATATTATAAACAATGTCTGAATGAGTTTTCCCCTGACAGCCAGTGATGAGCTGGGGAGAGAAGGCTTTTCTGCATTAACAGATTTCATTTACATGAACACACATCATTTGCCTAGGTATCCAGCGGACAGAGCTTTATTGCTAAAATGATCAATTTTGGCTGGTGTTGGGTTACAAACCACCTATTTTATTTTTCAACTGCTTGTTATTTACTCTGTTTTTCACAGAAGCCATCTGAAAAAGAGCAAACTAAGTGAAATTAATAATGTGTATATGATTGCTCTCTTATGCTTTTACCATCTTGTTTTACATTCCCTCCCACAGCTCCACAGGTCAAAAGATTCATCTCAGAGATGGTCCAGGTCTGCAACCCATATGTCAATCACTCCAATATAGAATTCTTTTCTACTGTTACACAATATAAAGTGATAGTTTGGTACTCCCAGGCATTTTCCTCATTCCATGCCCATTCAGGCTATCACCATTTAAAGCTGTCACACACAAAACTTATAGAAAAATTGAAATAAATGTTCCAATTAAAATCAAACACAGAACCCAAGAAAAATAATAGGTAGTGACGAACTTTCTGTTAATAAACTCTGCAGCTAATAAATACTGTCAGCTGTTTCTTTAAAAGACTTCTCTGAATGAAAAGCTCAAATCATGTTGCACGGCAGAATTGTAGGTCTACTATCCATCATGATAGCTGCAGCACATAGTGCTATAAACTCAGAAATGGCCATCCAGCTTGCTAGATTCTCACAAAATATGTCCAGCATCTCTCATCTGTCTCAGGCTTTGAAGGACAAATGCAGCCCATGCACCTTGGTAAAGGCAGTTGAGATGTAGGGTGCAATTAGAATCCAAATGTAAAAAGCTTTTATCTTTTGTGCATGGTGTATGTTTCTGCATGTGCACCCTATGTCATCTACGGACATTACACCTGAGTGTATTTCAGTAAAAGAGAGGAGGGGCATATTCCACTTACTACTCAGATTCTAGTTGCTCTTTTTAATAACATAGTCTAAAGGGAAATGGAGGGAGGGGATGAAGCAGCTCATTTTCATGAACCTCCTTTCCTGAATAAGTAGATGAAAATACATGCTGAGCAAACCAAGCCACAACTGCTGTTCTACTAGAGTGAAAATAGTATTAATCTGTCATCCTTTATCAAACTTTGATGATCATTAAACTAAGCAGACAATTTGTTAATGGCTACAATGCCCGATATGCCCTGAGAATATACAGGCAATAAGAGGAAGTGAACAATCCCAAATCCTGCCCCATTGCCAGTGGGAATTAATTTAATTGAGATAAACATGCTCGTGTAAGTAAATGGAAATTTCTTCTGCACAAAACCAGTTAAAAATCAACTTTTTATTTTAATTCATTGGAAAAGGCCAATTACATTGGCTGTAGTAATCACTCTTCTCTCCCTACTGATGCTTTAATAATTGTTAATATCAGCGTGTGCAAATACTAATTTAATTGGGTCTAGTTTACTCTTCTTAACTGGCATTTAGGTTTTAAGAGGAAAATGGCTTTTTAAATTTATATTGACAGTGTGTGTCCTTTGAGATTTTCACGTCCTGTTCTAGTTAACAACAAATGAAGATAAATACTGAACAAAGTCTGTCTCATATTCTTGTACTCACAAGCAGTCCTATTTACACAGTGTTTCCAATACCTTACAATTTATAAGCTTTTATTTATTTATTGTGATTAAATTCTAATTTTCTAGAGCATTTCACCATTTGCTTCTAACTTTCAGTGTATCAGCCAAAGAATAATGACCAGTGAATGGTAAATGGTATCTCAACAATTTACACTGAAGCTAATTGCTGGTGATTTGTGGGTCCAGCATGACAGTAATGACAAAAGAGGTGACAAAAAGGAATGTATTTCAACTGGCACTAAAGGAAGTATGAAAATGCCATCCTACATTTTATGTGTTTTACCTGACCCAAGTCAGCATCCCTCCTTTAAATCATTTTTTCAAATTTTATTTTGATATTTTCCAGCTAGCTAAATTAATCTGTTCAGTAAAGATAAGATAGTTGACTGTGAATAATATATTGGACATGTTGGACCAGAGATGACATGAAAAAGCATGATTACATGAAGGTTTTAAGAAACTAGCTCCTGGTTTATGAATAAAAAGTATATAAAAGACATTTAGATTTAACTAAGATTCAATGGAAAAGGCTGTAAAAGTTGAAAATGAAGTTAGTTCTGTATTATTATTATTCTTTTATTAGGTCGGAATCAGTCAGGCTTAAACATATAGTATGCTATAGTCAGCAGCTCCATCAGTGTATCTCAGTACTGACCTGAAGGTTTCAACCTACAGTGGAGCGTGCCAAGAGACACTTACAGACTACAGACTCATTCAGCTCTAAGATAACCTATTGCCTCTGAAGAGAACAGTATTGGGAATAGGTGGACAGCAGTAAAGTGGAGAGATGAAATCAAGAGGCTCATTTCACACTGAGTTCCTTGCAGCTATCTGACTGAAGGCATTTTTTTGTTGGCTCAGGTCAAGATCTATTTCAAACTCAGGTCGCTCATCAAGGTTGCAGCTGTGCAAGCTCTGAGCAAAAGAACTCCATTCACTGCATTTATCTAAACAACAGCAAAAGACTGGAAGGTGGAGTTGGACAATGCAATGGAATGCTTGTTCCCATTAGATCCTTCTGTAAATATACAGTGGGAGAGAAAAAGAGAACTAAACAGGATGCTGGAGAACCTACTTCTGCCAGGGGCTAAGATGGAGAAGTCCAAAACCTTAACTAACTGTCCAATACATAATGCTTGTTTCCTGGTAAGCCATATGCGTGATTTAGCCCATAGTACCAGAATACTACTAATGTACATGAAACTGCAGCTGGCCTGATTCTCCTCTCGCTAACACAAGTGTAAATCAAGAATAACTCCTGGGAAATCATCTAGAAACAGCAGGGAAAAGCTGGTGTAATTCACACTTGGATTCCCATATACAACAATACATTTTGTTCAACAATAATCTTTAGTTATCTCGTAAGTCCCAAACTAGGACATACATTTTGGTACTGCATTGATCTGGAAGTTGGGAGTCGGAAAAGACCCATTTCCTCCTCATTTACAGTTTTGGTCACATTCTCTGTTCTAATAAGGCTCCATTTGTGCCACTCTGTTGGCAGAAAGGGACAGTAAAGTCAGCTTAACCAGCTACTCCAAAATTGTCCTAGTATTAAGGGAGTCCCCAAATGGTCCACAATAGCCTTGAATGTAGGGGGACTGGTTCAGAAAAGGGGTCATGACAGGAATTTGTCTTTGGTCCAGCTTTTTGCAGACACTGGAAGAAATTCTTGGGCAGCACAGTGAAAGTTTCAGCAGCCATGGAGCAGCTCTAAGTTACACTCAGGACCAAATCAGACTGCAGCAGCCCTTGAATTGGGGAGCCACAAAATTAGATGTGGGACCCCTATCTGAGAAGCCTCTGAAACCTGGTTAGCCAGACCTCTATATCCTGTATGCTGGCTTGAAGAACTGCAAATCCCAAGGTGCTGTCATGGGTGCCCTCTGAGACTAGACTAAGCTTCTTGGGTCAGAGGCTTCTCCAAAGGTGGCTCCATTTTGTGTGCAGGGAGCTAGAAAAGAGAGGTGTTGCTCCCTTTGGGGTCTGGAGCAAATAAATCTATCACAGAGCCCTTTTGTTGAGTTGCCAGAGATGAAGACATGCGACTACAGTTGACAACTTGTTAGTGCTGAGCCCTAGCTCATGGGCTCCTTCTCTGCAGCTAGGCACTGAGACTAAAAACCAGAGGCTGTCGGTTGTACAGCAGATCTGACTTTGGCTTACAGACGATTGAGAAAAGAGTAAGTTAGCCCTGGATTGAAGATACAGTGTTAAGACTTACTGGGCAACTTAACCTGGTCACAATACAAAATTGCCTCAGTCCATCTTGTTTCACCTGGACTTCCTCTGTCAGACTTACAGAGTGCTGGCCTGAACTCCTGCTCACCCAGCATGCCAGCACAAGAGAGGGTCCAGCACTACACACTGAAGGGAGAGTGCACACTCAAGGGTGAGGTGTATAATGCTAATAGCACTGGTTAGGTTTGTGTTGCTGTTGAAAGCTGCAGCCATTAGCCGAACTATTGCAGTACCACCCACTGACCTGGACGGTACAGTTATAACAGTTAAGTGATATTAATCTGTTGCATTTTCCATTGTATGTTGCTAGGAAAACTTGTAAGTAAAATTGTGTTGGTTTTATTTTGGGTGTCTATTGCCTCTGTAAGACCTGTTATTTGTACTGTTGTTCCTGGGGGCAACTGAGGTACACCTACAGGTGTATACAGTGTCTGGCCTAATGGAGGCACCGCCAGCTCAGTAAGGGGACTACTGCAGAGGGATGACGAGAGAATTCCCACGTCATTCCCCATCAGAGCTGGGATCCTCAGGAGCTCCATTATTCTTCCTTCTCTTCCTTCCCTCATCATTGCCACTCCATATTCTCTTTCTTATTCACTGCAACAAACAAACAAAAGGCACTTTTAGTAATTCTTTAACTCAGCACTGAGCCCTTTCCAAAATTTCTTATTTGTGGAGCTTTGAATGCTGTGAGGTACACTTCTTATGGCCACTCTCCTTTCTCCCAGATCCTACATATCTCTTCTCTGTCCTTTCACCTGTGCTTTCCTCTTCAGGACACCAGTGCTAGGACCAAAATGCTACAAAACATTCTTTCTTCTGATTTACATTGTCTATTTACCCCACCATAGCCTCCAAATTTACCTCTCTGTCTCATTCCTGTGTCACATGGAGTTACGCTTCTTGGGAGTATGTGACTGGCTTCGCCTCACATGCTGAAAATGCACTATCTTGTGCAGGAGGGTGAGTTATTAAATAAGTATGACGCATTTTCAAAGTCTCTTTCTAGTTTTGCTGATGTGCTCCTCAAGGCTGCAGCGCCATTCTGCTCTGCTCCTGGAGCATCCCCACAAAGAGCATACTGGGAATACCACGGCCAACAATGTTCTCCGCTCCAATGTGGCACCACAGCATTTCAGCAACGCAGCATGTATAATTCTGTAAATTAAAGATGCTTTAGCAATTGAACAGAACATCATGGGAGACACTGGGGTTCATAACTCTGATTAACCTTAAACCCTTATTTTTCCCGTGTTCCTGATTTAAAACCCCATCTATGCAAAGGACTCCTTTTATGTATCAGACACAGCTCCATCCAGCCTGCCACACATCTCTAGATGTTAACCTGTATAGACTGCATATGAAATAAAATGTGGGAAAGATCTACAACTTCCCTCAGTACCTCCCCTTCTTTTCTTTCCACCATCATCCTCACTTACTGAAGATGAAGGTTACTATTAAACATTGCATTAATGGCTGTCAAATCAATCATGATCTTCTCTGAGTTATGCTAGACAGAAGCAACACACTTTATAAGAAATCAGAGAAGGGCTTATGCCAAAAGTGGATGAGATAATGTAAAATCACTTATACACGCACTCTGGAGATAGAACCCTGTTTAATATTTAATATAGTCATTAACCTGAGAACGGGAGGAAGAGGGTAATGGATGGCTTATTGCCTTCACCCACTGGACAAGGTTCTGAAGTGAGCCATCTCCCCTGGGGCAAGTATCATACATGCCTAAAATCTATAAAGAGGGTCACAGTTAAAAGAAGTTTGAACGGTCTCAAAATTCCCACAAGTTATTTCAAAATTGCAGGATGCATCCAGAATCAAAAGCAGAGAGATTAACCCTACCATAGATGGATGTTGGCTGTAGCAATCTAAATGCTCAATTAATTTATTATGGCAACAAACATACTGTAGCAGTAGAATAACCAACACAGCTAGAGAAATTACAGCAAATAATTAATTATTGAAGAAAACTACCTGAAAGAAACATTATTCTTGCCTTTTCTTCTATTTCTACTTTTTTCCCTGCTTGGATGACCCTGCCTTTTCTTCTATTTCTACTTTTTTCCCTGCTCTTGGGAATCACTTTGGAGTGACAGAGGTCCCTGAACCAAATTTCACAATGAGAATTCTGGGCTTACATTACAAAAAATAAAGACCTAAAGCAGTTTAAGCATTTAAATTTACAGGCAACCTTTTAGATACCCTGAATATTTTTACATAGAAACAATATGTGAAGAGTATGTATTCATGCAACATGTAGCTAAATTTATACTGTAATCATTATAATAATATAGACCCATCATTGTTGGCACAGGAGAGGTATAATTTGCACATTCTTGCCCCAGTGAGGGCTGCAGCTCCTATCTATTTAAGGTATTTATATTTCCCCAATTATCATGGTATCTGAGCACCTAATGTGTTTATCATCACAACACCCCTGAGAGATAGAGAAGTATCAGTATGTCTGTATTGCAGATGGGGAGCTGAGCCATTGAGAGACTAATTGATAAATCCAAGTTACCACAAGATGTCTGTGGTGCAGCAGTGACTTGAAGCCTGGTCTCCCAAGTCCAAGGTTTTCCCCCAACACTTTTTTCCTTCGCCTTTTTTTCCAATAAGGCTGGAGGAATAGGAGGTCCATAAATAAGCCATTCATCCGGTTTTGAACTGGACAGTCCTCTTTTTCTAAGTATCAGAGGGGTAGCCATGTTAGTCTGTATCCATAAGAACAATAAGGAGTCCAGTGGCACTTAGAAGGTTAAACAGATTTATTTGGGCATAAGCTTTTCTGGGTAAAAAACCCCACTTCAGATGCATCTGAAGAAGTGGAGGGGGTTACCCACAAAAACTTATGCCCAAATAAATCTGTTAGTCTTTAAGGTGCCACCGGACTCTCATTCTTTTTCTAAGGTTTTTTCCCTGTCCAGTACTGAGACGAAACCAGATGTGGTTTTGTCCAGTATCATGGATGGGGCAGACCATTCTGAAGAGTATGTGCCAGGGGGAGGAGGGGTAATGCCGTTCCTGGAAGTACTGGAATGTCCAGTATTCTGGGGATATGGCAGAGGCCACTCTACATGGGCAAGTTCATCCCAAGAGGAAGGGACGGGCAGTTTCCACTGCCAAACTTTCTCAAAGACTTCATTAAACAGAGACTGAAGTTAGGAATATGCTGAATCAGCTACCTCCCCCAGATGCCAGCACTGCTACTTGTGATATTGTGCTGGCTGCCTGGGGGCACCCTGACAGAGGGGAAATAGTAGCTATTTTCTATCACTGCAGCTTCATGATGGTGGACTCGGGTGGCTCTAGGCATTCTGCCACCCCAAGCACAGCAGGCAGGCTGCCTTCAGCGGCTTGCCTATGGGAGGTCCTCCGAAGCTGCGAGACCAGTGGACCCTCCGCAGCCTCACCTGTGGGAGCTCTGCCGAAGCCACAGGACCAGCGGACCCTCTGCAGGCAAGCCGCCAAGGGCAGCCTGCCTGCCGCCATCCCGGCGCCGCCAGAGCGCCCCCCGTGGCTTGCTGCCCCAAGCACGCGCTTGGTGTGCTGGGGCCTGGAGCCACCCCTGGATGGACTTCTCACTGCTGGGGCACACTACATCTGGAAGCTGGCATAGGCCCAGGATGCATAGGCCCAGGATGCAGGTCAAAAAAGGGACAATTTTTTTTTCAGACAAGTCTCATTTTCCTACCAGCTTTACACTGAATATTAATAGTATACTGTACACATTTACAGAATGCTACTTACAGACACACTCTAAATGCTACGTGACAACAAATAAAGTGTGATTTCTAAACATTAGGGTAAATAATCATTGCTTATTTTTCTCACAGTGAGATAAATGCCTGTTAGCTGTACTATTATTATTAATTAGTTGACAGTAGTGACCAAAGACCCTACTGAGGTCCTGTTGTGTTAGGTACTGTATACAAAACTAAACAAGGCATTTCCCTCCCTGAAGAGTTTGCAGTCCAAATAGACAAGACAGACATAAGAAGAAGGAATTAAATCCTGCTTACAAGCAGAAGTTAGGCTGATGATGGGTCACAGATTATTACATCCATCTATTGTATTTTAATGGAAGGATTCATTTGGGACCTTGGGCTATTACTGTAAGATAAACAATAAATAATCATGAAGAATGCAATCAAACTGGTGACTTAACTTGGAGGAGTCTATTTCAAAAGACCTTCCTTTCTTTAAAATCAAAAACGAAGCAGCAGTATTTTGAACACTGTAAAAAAGTCCCAAATAGAAAAAGAGTGATTTCTGACCTCCAAAGTTCAGCTAAATAATATGCATCGCTAGCTTTCAGGATATACCAAGAATCAAGCTCTGTAGGGAAAATGTCAGATTTTAAAAGATAATTAGAAATATTAAAATGCAGATAAGGTGACCAGTGGGATTTTCTATAGCCTCTGAGCACATTAGGTACCTAACTCCTATTGAAATCAAGAGGAGTAAAGCATCCTTGGTGCTTTTGAAAATCTCAATAGGGGCCTATTTGCATCTTTGAAAATCTTGCCTGATGGTCCTATTGACTAGTACATTATTTTGTTCCACCATCTCTTCTCCCAAGAAAACTCCAGCATGTTCATGGAGGGGGAAGTGGGAGGGACTTTGCTTTATTGAAGCCCAGTCCTGGGATTTGCTGAGCGTCCTGAAACCCTGTTGAATTCCAAGGGAGATGAGGTAGCTCCATGCCTTGAAGGATCAAGTCTCACATGGTGCAGTGATGTAGGATAAGGGCTGACACATCTCAGCGCTGTTTTAGCATGAGCCACTTCATCCTATCCTTATTATCACACTTATGTATTATGACTGTAGTGCCATTAATTTGTGTGGCACTTTCTAAGGAAATAAAGAGACAAGATCCCTGCCACAAGGAATCTGCAGTCTCAGTTGGACCAATACTGTAACACAAATGACAAGTAGTATGGGGAAAGGAAAGGAGGAAGCGACAAATGTAAATTATGAGAAGGGAATATTGCTCTGAAGGGAAGAATAGATGACTGTAGCAAGCAAATCAGTTTTTTGCACATTTATTGCTTACTTAGTTAATTTATTACCACAACCACAATAATAATATAACTGCTACTTGTTCTATAGAAGGTTAGGCAAGTGCAGACATTCATAATGCCAGTACAGGAAAGAAGCTGAAAGAAGAAAGTCTTTAATTTCTTGGTTTCCTGTAGAAAATATCCTTGCATTTCCTGCACGTGTTCAATTCCATTTCACCTTATGTCTCATCTAGCTCCAGCTGACATGAATTTGTAGGACTTCAGTTTACAGTTATTGGTATAACAAGATCCAATGACTGGAAGTTCAAGCTAGTCAAATTCATACTAGAAATAAGATGCACGTTTTTAACAGTGAGGGTATCTAGCTGTTGAAACAACTTACCAAGAGTTGTGGTGGATTCCCCATCACTGGAAGTATTTAAATACAGATTGCATGCTTTTCTAAAAGATCTTCCCTAGTTCAAACGGGAATTATTTTGGGGAAATCCCATGCCCTGTATTATGCTAGATGATCACAATGGTCCCTTCTGGGCATATAGTCTATAAATCTATTGATCCATTCTTTCCCATAAGTGACTTGAAAATTTTCAAATGACCATCAACCTGCCTCTAAAATTATGTCCACTGTTGTCCATAGCTAAACTCCTGTTCTGGCACAGACTCAGACATGCACTTACAAACTGAATTTGTTGTGTGCCAACCGAGTACTTTGATGTCTGCCTATTTGTGGGTACAGATCCATGGGCCAGATTCTCCAGCCTGGCCCAGCAACACTTGCTGCAGGATAAAAGGGCCAGGGAGGAAAAAATGGCTGTTAAGACACTTCTTTGCTTCCCCAGGCCTAGGGCTGGGTGTGGGTTGGTTCAGTCCCAACGTAACTTTCAGCAGCCACTATCCTGGCAATAACTGTCCCCTAGGGGAACATTTTACCGGCCAGGGATCAATGACGCACAAGTCTGTCTGGCCACATCACCCCTCCCACTGACGGCTATGTGCTTCACTGGCTTGCTGAACTTGTGGGAAGAGTGTAATTTCTGGATCTTGAATTTGATCAGATCATCAGCTGCCGTACCCTTGCCTTGCAGCAATGCTTCCTCTTTAACAAATACAAATTAAGCAACTGTTAGTTCTACATTGCGTATGGAAAACAGCTCCTCCAACAACACAGTGCCTGCTAACATCAGGCTGAGGCATTGCTTCAGTCCTAACTCACGGTTTGGCTGCACTGGTGGTGGAGGTGTAATTTCCAAATTGGGAAGATATATCCATGCTAGTTCTGATTGAGCTAGCTCGTGTACTAAAAATAGATGTGTAGCTGTGGTGGCATGAGCAGGAGGACAGACTAGCCCTCTGAGTACAAGCCCTAGGTATATACTCAGGCAGTTAGCCTATCCCACTGCATGCTAACTTGATCACAGCTAGCACAGGTATGTCTACCTGACCTGGAAATTACACCTCCATCTCAGAGTCTGATCCCACTCACAGAAGATTTCCACTGCCTTCAATGGGAGTTGGATCACTCCCTCAGAGAGCTTAAAGAATCATCTATGACTCTTCCTGCAGCATCTTGTATGTTTCCAGTGACTCTTTTTTCCACCAAATTCAACTCTGCTATTACTGCTATCTGATGCGATCACAGCCAAGGTGATACAGCTACATCATACATCTCTGTGGCAGTAGCCTTCAAATGAGTTCATTTCAGAGCTGCTTTGCTGCCCTGCTGTTACACTGAGAGTCACCTATTAGCGCTGAATATTCTGTCCTTCTTCCTAATAATGGACATTTTTCTCACTGAACTTTCAGCTTTTGTGCTTTGCTGAACTCTGCTATTTATTGTAGTAGGTATTAAGATGAGCACGTTGAGACACAGCAATATAAAAGCTATAAATCAGTTGCTAACGTTGAGAAGCTGTGGTTGAACTCAAACATTTTTATAATGGTTAAGTGAATCTAGAGTGGAAAAAAATTGTAATACACTTTTATACCTGTAATTTCTGCCCACATAAGAAAAAATGTTAAAGGAAGCTGAATTCAGAGTCAGAAGTAAAGTGGCCTTTACCATCAGGGATCGTTGCGTAATAATTTAAAAAGAAATAACACTGATGAATGATGAATCACAGCAAATCTCCCAGTAAGTTCAACATCTTTGTCCATGCTTACAGCAAGCAATGAGGGAATTTAAATGAAATGCTAAACTCTTAATGACTGGCTAAAAAAACAACCACCTCAGGGTGATATTTTAAAGCATGGCAACCAATATGGCTTGCTTTATATGTTTGAATGTTATGTTTGAAATTGATAGTGGCTTCTAATGCTGATAAAGCAGCAAAACTTTTTCGCTTGCTTTGCTATCACTAAATTTCTAAATTTAGAGTGAGCCATTCTGTGTGAAGAATTCTGTGAGCCATTCGTTAACATACTGTATAGTGCCAGTGTGTTTTTTACTCTTTTTGGATAGCAATAAAAGTACAAGTACTTTATTTTTCTAAACTCAATTTTTTAAAACTAACCAGATACTGTATACCAATTCTTACTGTAATTCAAAGCACCATCCAGTGCTTTGTATTGTTAAAAAAGGATTTCACAGCACTGTTTCCACACACCCCATTTATGTTAATTACATTTCACTGAAAGATAGTGTGGTCTAGTGGGTAGGACAACAGATTGCAACTCAGCAGAGCTGGCTTTTGTTCTTGATTCTCCCACTCATGTGCTGTGTGACTTTGGGCAAGTCACTTCACCTCTGTGCCCTTATTTAGCCCTCCCACCTCCTGTCTCTTTTATGCTGCAAATGCCTCAGGACTGGGATTGTCTCTTACTATGTTTGTATAGCTCCTAGTATGATGGGACCAATACAAGATGTGGCCTCTAGATGTTACCATAATAAAATAACATAACTGTAGCCCTTTTGGCAGATGGTGTCAGATATCTAGGATAAATATCTAGGGGTTCCTCTTAACAATTAAAAACAGAACCAGCTTGAGGCCCTACCTGGTAACCTGGGGAAACTAAACACCACCCCTAGGAGCAAGCACTGAGTCGAGGTATAACAAAAGAGCACTTTTATTAAAAAGGAAAGTGAACCCAGCATTAATTTGTGAAAACACCACAACCACAGTTCAAAAGCTTGTAACCAAAAGCAAACACCCACCCCACATTACGTTGAGCAGCATCCTTTGCCTCAGTGTCCCACCTTGTGGCATTGTGAAAGTCTAATGAATGAATGTCCCTTTACCATGCTTATAGCAAACAATGGAGGCATTAAAATGAAATACTAAACATGTCCTCTTTCCCTCCACTGCACTTAACTCACAGCTGGTTTTCCTTGGTCAGCAAAGACCCAGAGTTCAGCGGTTGCATTCAAGCAGGCTCCCCTCCCACCTCTGAAAGTAGGAGAGGGCATTGAGCAATGTTCATTGCTCCTGCACACCTCTGCACTGGCTTATTGCTACTGCTGCAGCTGTTTCCTCTGCTGCTGCTGCTTAGTGCTCACTGCCACTTCTGTCATGCTGTGTTCTGAGGTTTGGCCATTTAGCCAAGCTTTTAGTGATTTCAGCTCTCAGCAGTTTCACTGGGTGTAGGGAATCCAACTGCTAGGCAGCCTCTGTGTTGTCTTTTACTGCAACACTGTGGTTCCGTCCCCCGCCCACCCCCATCCATCTAAGCTTTTGCTTCTAGACCTGCTTATCAGTGATTCAACTCAGGTAATCACTGAACAGAAACAATGGACTCTCTATTGAGTCTAACCAGCTCTGTCCTCAAACACTGGAGCAGAGAGAGTCAATGAGTGTCTAGAACTCCTTCAGAAAAGACCACACTACCCCCACAGAAACAGTCCCCAGACCTTCTCTTTTTCACTGGGATTTGGTATTCCTATCCCTGCTTACAAAGTGAGTTTCAGTTTCCAGCATGGGACGACTCCGCAAGGGGACATAGAGGGTCAAGTGCCCTTCCCTCCCCCAGCAGCCAGCCCCAACGGGGAGTGGAAGGGGCAGAGCCAGACCTGGAGCGAAAGGGGTGAGGCCAGAGCCTCTTCTGGCCATGCTGGGATGCACAGCAGCTGCCTGGAAGAGCATCTGGCTGTGGTGTCAGGCTGCACTCAGCCCAGTCTCAGCTTCCAAGGACAGCGGTGGAGTGAGCTGGCGTTCCCCCTCACTCCCTAGCATGCTCTGAGTCAGCCCCTATCCCCAGAAGCCAAGCCTGGGCAGACAGCAGGCTGCCTCTGCCACCCCTCCCCAGCCAGGCTCTCTGGCAGCCAGCTGCTGCTACAAACAGAGCATGCTGGGAGGCAGAGAGGAGGGGCTCTGGCTAACTTGGCATGTGTGCCAGAAGCTGAGCCTGGGCAGGGGGCATGTCTACCACCACTGCCACCAGGGACTCTCTCAGGCAGCTGCTGTGCTGCACCGGGTAGCGTCTGGGAGCAGCTCAATCCTACTCCCCACCCATGCCTGGCTGTCAGTGAGAGCAACTGACTGTGCTGGGGGGGAACTGGTGCAGCAGGAGGACAGAGCCCCTCCCCCAATCCACACTTAACATCGGGTGGAGGGGGGCAGGGGTAGCGTGGGGGCCCCAAGGTGGAGGCGGGATGGGGAGGAGATACATGGGGAGGCCATGTGTCCTCCCGTTTAGCTGGTGCTCCTCCATACTGGTACCTCAAAACCAGCCCAAACTGATGATTTTCGCAAAGCTGCTCCGCTTGCTGAGCACCTAGGCAGAGTGTGTGTGCAAATATGGTCTGCTCCTGAAGTCTCTTTTCCCCAGTTTGTCAGGCAAGAGCTCGTTCAGACATCATTTTCATCACATTACATCACATTCATACAAAATGTATACCACAGAAGCAAGAGTTTGGGCAGAAGCAAGTTATAGAGAGAATGTAGTTCTATGTATCAGCCACTTTATTATCTTTACTTTTAGGGAGTGGGCCACACAGGATTCTTCCATTTTAATTTTCCATTACCATTCTCAAAGGACCTGAGCTGAAGGACTTGTCTACTCTGAGGATTTGCCTCAATTCCAGCCATTGGTGACCAGCCACTGAGACAGTTGCACTGATGCATCCTCCCTTTGGGTCACATCAAGTTAGTATTAAATTAAGATCTGAGTCTCCTCTGTACAATGCATTTGATGATTTAGTTGGTCTGTTCCATCACTAACCACTGTGATCCTATATGGAGGGCAAAAATGAGAATTCTGTACATGGAAATTGGGTTTTATACTCTGAGCCATAATTTAAGAAATTTTCCAACTGAACATATAACCAGAGTTCCAATAAATTATACTGACCTGCTTTTTATTTTGTTTCTAAACTCTGTAATGTAAATATGTGGAATACACTCAAAAGTAAGTCAAAACTAAAATGGATTATATTGTTTGTTTTATATAGTATTTTAGCCAAGAGCTCAGAGAGCTGCATAACCTAATAAAACATGATTAAATACAATAAAAAAGCATAATTAAAATACCCTCACTTATACCCAGAGAAACAAATCCAGTGGAGCAATGCAAAAGAATGAGGAATATGGGACGGATAATAAAACATGGGGCCAACAGTAATCATACTAAAAACACATTTGAATTAACATGTTCAGATATGTTTAAAGTGGGGAGATATTATGGCCCTGATTCCACAAAGCACTTAAGTAGATGCTTAATTCCATTGAAATCAAAGGGAGTTAAGCATACGCCTTTCTGAAGTGAACATAAGGTTGTGTTTAAAATTAAGCCTGTCTTTAAGTGCTTTACTGAATTTGGGTTTAAATGAGAAACATGTAATTTGATCAGTTGAACTACAAGCATGATGTATCCACAAAAGTGACATCTTTTGGCCTCAGTGAGAGATCATCTGTGTGACTGCTTAATAACCTTTCACAGATCAAATTCCAGGTGGCACTTTTAAAAATAGTCTATGTTCTGGTTGACCCAGTCTGATACACTGTCACATGCAGATTATCCCTGGCAGAGGCAGGAGAAATCTTCATCAGACTGGAGTGTGTGGCATCTGGTTAGGGTGTTAATGTACTAAATTACTTAGACCATGCCCTCCGGGCCCTGCTCTGGACTGTCCAAATCACAGAACACCTGTGGAAGAGCCTGCAAAGTGACATCTTCAGGGGCTTTGGTGGAGGTAGAAAACATAAAACACTCCTGCCTTACAACAACCCCTCCTTTGGCTATGTCTTTTCTGCCATATGCATGTGCATAACTTGCAGCCATATTTGGCCCCATAACGTTACTGAAACATAAAGGGTAGCATTTAACTTCTTAAATTAATGTTATTTATAATGGCAGTAAAATGAATTAAATTAAATTCTGTAGGTTACATATTTTAACTGTTATTATTATTTATTAATTATATAGCACCAGTAGAGTAAATGTGCTGTTTAAAATTACAGGTGGAGCTTAGGGGGGAAAGAACTCATTAACATAATTTTGTTACTTTCATGTGATTTGGATTTATTCCAGCACACTGAATGGACGTATCAAAACTAGAATATCTACAGGTAAATAAAAGGACTTCAGATCCTTCAAACACATTTCCATTTGAACTGAACTATTATGTTTCTTTCCTTTTGGATCTTGACCTGAATTGTCCCAGTTCTTCCATTTAAACCAACCTCTGTGGGGATTTAGCAGAGCATTTAATCACCCATTGACACATTATTGTATCTGCTGAGATATGCATTAAGAATAATACACATTGTGCAGAAAGCTTACTAAAATCCTTCCATAAAGGTGACATGGTTACCGCACCAAAAGGACCAATTCTAACGCCAATCTCTGTACAAAAGTACCATTAGAATGTTACTCGTGCAATGTATAATATGGAATGAAATCCATATTCAGAGCATTGTGAAATACTATAGAACTATTGTGTGTGTCAAGTAGACATATTTCAGACTTTGGAAACTGCCATTTCGACAATATTTTTGTCATAACACCAAAAGGGGTTAGTCTATGGTATAAAGACCCTGCAAAGTTCCATTCTTTATAAAGTAATCTTTTGTTAGAGAATTAAGGTAAAGAAATGCAAAACAGCATTTCAAAGCACTAATTGTACTCTTCCTTTCCTTACATATTATAACAGAAAACCAGCTAAATTTATGCAAATCAAATTCAGTTTAGAAGACACACACACACACACCACACACACACACAAAGACCAAAGTTGACTCCAGCCTGACAACTTCTAGATCATGTTGCAATATAATGTAAACAAATAATAGCAACAGACGTACAAGCACCGCTCACTATGGATATGTTAAACAGGGATGGGTGGTGCTATAAAGCAAAATTATCTATCATACTGAAACATTAGAATAATTAAGTATGAAATCATTGTGTCAGTAAAGAACTAAGGTACACAGGACCTGATCCTCAGCTTGTGTAAGGTGTCCATCGTTGCTCCATTGACTTGTACAGAGCTGTGACAATATACACAAGGTGAGGATTTGGCACATTAGGTGCCTCATGCATGGTTTGGTTGACAGAATCACAGAAGTTCCTATGATGAAATGTCCAGAAATGTGGCCTGGTTCTTCAAAAATTCATGGTCTCCAAACAGTTGCTGACCATCAGAAGGTACCACTGGAACTGATCCTGCTGCCACTCAAGGAATGGAAGAACTCCCTTACAACGAGTAGGAACTGGATCAAGCTCATGTAAATTAATAGGCATTTAGAGCACTCAACATTCCACAGAAGTGGGACTATGAGAGGATGTGATTCTACCCCTACCTGTTATGAGATAGAAGTTATATTGTAATCACACTTGTTGCCCTTCTCTCACCTACCTATGTACTCTGCTCCTCATCGAAGGTAATTAATTCCCTTATTTCACATTTAAATCCTGTTTTAAGTCGTATATACTTCTTCTGCCGTCCCTCTGCATAGGGATAGCAGCAACGAATCCTGTGGCACCTTATAGATTAACAGACCTTTTTTGGAGCATGAGCTTTCGTGGGTGAATACCCACTTCGTCTGATGCATGTGATACCAAAAGCAGTGGTTTGGCACAGTGAGTGTAATATGTGTGTGACGCACAGGAGTGCTGGTAAGAGATTCCTCTTTATTTCCTGACCACAGTCACACGACATAGTTCCGATAATGAAAGTTTATACCGTTGTCACATGACAGGAGTCAGTACTCCACTGGCTACTGTGTCAGGGTGAAATTTATCCCTATGCAGATATCAGAGGAGTAGCCGTGTTAGTCTGGATCTGTAAAAGCAGTAAAGAATCCTGTGGCACCTTATAGACTAACAGATGTTTTGGAGCATGAGCTTTCGTGGGTGAATACCCACTTCGTTGGATGCATGTAGTGGAAATCTCCATGGGCAGGTATATATAGGCAAGCAAGAAGCAGGCTAGAGATAACTAGATTAGTTCAATCAGGGAGGATGAGGCCCTCTTCTAGCAGCTGAGGTGTGAAAACCAAGGGAGGTGAAACTGGTTTTGTAGTTGGCAAGCCCACACACACAGATGGAATATAAACTGTCAGGAACAGTATCCCTGATGATACCACAGCACAACTGGTTGCTGAGCTCTGTGCCTTTATCCTCACACACAACTATTACAAATTTGATGACAATATATACCTCCAGATCAGTGGCACCGCTATGGGCACCCGCATGGCCCCACAATATGCCAACATTTTTATGGCTGACTTGGAACAACGCTTCCTCAGCTCTCATCCACTCACGCCCTTTCTCTACCTATGCTACATTGATGACATTTTCATCATCTGGACCCATGGGAAGGAGACTCTGGAAAAATTCCACCACAATTTCAACAGCTTCCACCCCACCATCAACCTCAGCCTGGACCAATATACACGGAGATCCACTTCCTAGACACCACAGCGCAAATAAGTGATGGTCACATTAACACCATCCTATACCGAAAACCTACCGACCGCTATGCCTACCTTCATGCCTCCAGCTTCCATCCCAGGCACACCACACGATCCATTGTCTACAGCCAAGCACTGAGGTACAACCGCATCTGCTCTAATCCCTCAGACAGAGATCAACACCTACAAAATCTCCATCAAGCATTCTCAAAACTACAATACCCGCACGAGCAGGGCCAGTGCTACCATTTAGGCAGCCTAGTCAATCGCCTAGGGCACCAGAATAAATGGTGGGCGCTGTTTTGCCGGAGGGGGCTGCAGGCGGCTCCGGTGGAGTTGCTGAAGTGGTGCCTGCGGGCGGTCCAGTGCTCCGCGGCTCTGCTGGAGCTGCCGCAGTGGTGCCTGCGGACGGTCGGCTGCTCGTGCGGCTCTGGTGGACCTCCCGCAGGCACCACTGCGGCAGCTCCAGTGGAGCCACGGGACCAGCTCGTGGGGCTGCGAAATTGCCATCCGCCTAGGGCGCTCAAACCCCTAGCGCCGGTCCTGCGCATGAGGAAATAAGGAAACAGATCAACAGAGCCAGAGGTGTACCCAGAAGCCTCCTACTGCAAGACAAACCCAAGAAAGAAACCAACAGGACTCTACTGGCCATCACATAAGTCCCCAGCTAAAACCCCTCCAATGCATCATCAGGGATCTATAACCCATTCTGGACAATGATCCCACACTTTCACAGACCTTGGGTGGCAGGCCAGTCCTCGCCCACAGACAACCTGCCAACCTTAAGCATATTCTCACCAGTAACTGCATACCGCACCATAGTAACTCTAACTCAGGAACCAATCCATGCAACAAACCTCAATGCCAACTCTGCTCACATATCTACACCAGCGACACCATCACAGGACCTAACCAGATCAGCCACACCATCACCAGTTCATTCACCTGCGCGTCCATCAGTGTAATATACGCCATCATATGCCAGCAATGCCCTTCTGCTATGTACATCAGCCAAACTGGACAGTCTCTACGGAAAAGGATAAATGGACACAAATCAGATATTAGGAATGGCAATATACAAAAACCTGTAGGAGAACACTTCAACCTCCCTGGCCACACCATAGCAGATCTTAAGGTGGCCATCCTGTAGCAAAAAGACTTCAGGACCAGACTTCAAAGAGAAACTGCTGAGCTTCAGTTCATCTGCAAATTTGACACCACCAGCTCAGGATTAAACAAAGACTGTGAATGGCTTGCCAACTACAAAACCAGTTCCTCCTCCCTTGGTTTTCACACCTCAGCTGCTAGAAGAGGGCCTCATCCTCCCTGATTGAACTAACCTAGATATCTCTAGCCTGCTTCTTGCTTGCCTATATATACCTGCCCATGGAGATTTCCAGTACATGCATCCGACGAAATGGGTATTCACCCACGAAAGCTCATGCTCCAAAACATCTGTTAGTCTACAAGGTGCCACAGGACTCCTTGCTGCTTTTACAGATCCAGACTAACACGGCTACCCCTCTGATACTTAGCTTTGGTATGACTCTTGACCAAAACATTTCCTGACTACAAATCTGCCTACAGTCCTCTCCACAACTTTGTCTGTCTACATCAACACTGCCTTTGATGTCGCTTATGCTGAAATACTCATTCATGTCTTCATTTCTACTTGTTGGGACTATTGCAGCACCCATCTCTACTCAACTCCCAGCTTTCTAGACTCCAGCATGTGTGAAATGATGCTGCCCACTTTTCCCACATACAGAAAAAAGTGGACTGCAGGATCAGATTACTCCATAAGCTTCCTAGTCATTTCAGGATTCAGTTAGAAACTGGTTTCCTTGTTTTTAAACCTCCTATAGATGTATTCCCCTGTACATGATGGATTGTCTTTCTCTTCACTCTCTGTGCACGTCTAACACTGGCCTCTTCTCTGCCCCCTCTACTCATTCTCATGATTGTTGGTATGGAGAACCTTATTGTCTGCATCTTCTGCCATCCGGAATAACCTTCCAGTATTTCATCACTTCTTCCATACATCAAAGATTTTCAAACATCACCTGTAAAAAAGTCTTGTTGTCACATTTACCTTTTCATTTTAGCATTTTAAAAAAAATCTAAATAAATAAATAAATCTGCCTCTAGATTTCTCTTTTTTTTCTGCTTTCTTTTCTCTTTTTTCATAGATTTATAGATTTTAAGGCCAGAAGGCACCGTTATGATCAACTAGACTGACCTTCTGCACAGCAACACAAGTTGTGGACCCTTACCCAATAATTTCTGCTTCAATTCCCTCACTTCTCTTTGACCCATTGCATAATTTTTAGAAATACATCCAATCCTTGTTGAAAGATTGAAAGCAGTAAAGAATCCATCATATCCCTAAGTACATTGTTCCAATGGTTTCTAACATTATGCCAATGAGTTCAGAGGGACCATGCACGTGAGTAAAGGCTACAGAACTGAGCTTTAGATCACTTAATAACAAGAGTAGAATTTGTCCCAACAGCTGAAACTTACTTAAAAATTATGTAAAAGAAATAATGGGATCCAGCTCATTTTTTCTTAACTGTGTTGGTTCTGCAGGGCTAATGTAAGTAAAAAGCGGGGGAAACTTTTTTTCACTCTGAAGTGAGCAGTTCACTCAGACTACACACAGAACAGAACTGGTCTCATGAATAAGAAGATGACATTTCTACAATCATTTTTCAGAGCAGAATGACAAGTAATGTGTCATATATGAATTAAAGTTAAAACAGAAACTTCCTTGGTAGGATCATGGATCGCAGAAGTTATAAATGGAAAAGATGTATCAAGTCAACTAGCTAATCCTCCTACCAATTCAGTTCCTAAATAAGGTATCTCATTCAGTTTTAATTAACTCAACTGATTGGGGGCTACAATTGGAGGGAGATTATTGTATAGCGGAAGAACCACATGGTGACTTGCCTGCCTGGTGCAAAGGTTGCAGATCTCTTGAGACATCTAGATAGTCTTATGTGTAGTTCTATGCAGTCCTGGGGAGGAGCTGGTGATCGTGATACATATAGGTACCAATGACATAGGGAAGGATAAGAGAGAAGTCCTGGAAGATAAATTTAGGTTGCTAGGTAAGAGATTGAAGTCCAGGACCTCTATGGTAACATTCTCTGAAATGCTTCCAGTTCCATGTGCAGGACCAGTTAGACAGGCAGAACTACAGGGACTCAATGCATGGATGAAACAATGGTGTATGGAGGAGGGGGTGAGATTTATTAGAAACTGGGGAAACTTTTGGGAAAGGGGGAGCCTATACAGGAAGGATGGGCTCCACCTAAACCAAAATGGAATCAGATCACTGGCACTTAAAATTAAAAAGGCCATAGAGAAGTTATTAAACTGAGGGCTGGGAGAAAACCGGCAGGTGCTGAGGAGCAAGTGGTTCAGACCGACACATCCCTTAGAGGAGGATCTATGAATGGAGATTCTCTATGTCCTAGTAAGGAAGGGAGGATGGAAGACAATAAAATAGAAGTAACAAGGAGTATGTTGGCACCTTAAGCTTTTGTGGGTAAAAACCCTCACTTCTTCAGGTGCATGGAGTGAAAGTTACAGATGCAGGCATTATATAATGGCACGTGAAGAAAAGGGAGTACCGGACTGCTCGTTGTTTTGTGGATACAGACTAACATGGCTACCCCCTGATACTTGACAAAATAGAGGTAGGATCTGATGAGAAACAGTCAAATGAAAAAAAAGTCCCATTCAATTACATCATGTAATGGCAGACAGCTAAAAGTGACAAGTTTTTAAAGTGCTTATATACCAATTCTACAAGTGTAAATAATAATAGAACACATTAGAGTACATAAGAACATAAGAACGGCCCTACTGGGTCAGACCAAAGGTCCATCTAGCCCAGTATCCTGTCTTCTGACAGTGGTCAATGCCAGGTGCCCCAGAGGGAATGAACAGAACAGGTAATCATCATCAAGTGATCCATCCCATTGCCCATTCCCAGCTTCTGGCAAACAGAGGCTAGGGACGCCATCCCTGTCCATCCTGGCTAATATCCTCCATGAACTTATCAAGGTTTTTTTTAACCCCGCCACAGTCTTGGCCTTCACAACATCCTCTGGCAAGGAGTTTCACAGGTTGACTGGGAAGTGAAAAATACTTCCTTTTGTTTGTTTTAAATCCGCTGCCTATTAATTTCATTTGGTAGCCCCTAGTTCTTGTGTTATGAGAAGAAGTAAATAACACTTCCTTATTTACTTTCTCCATACCAGTCGTGATTTTATAGACGTCAGTCATACATACCCCTTAGTTGTCTCTTTTCCAGGCCAAAAAGTCCCAATCTTATTAATCACTCCTCATGTGGCAGCCATTCCATGCCCCTATTATTATTTTTCTTGCCCTTTTCTGATCCTTTTTCCAATTCCAATATAGCTTTTTTGAGATGGGGCGACCACATCTGCATGCAGTTTTCAAGATGTGGGAATACTATGGATTCACATGGAGGCAATATGATATTTTCTGTACTATTATCTATCCCTTTCTTAATGATTCCCAACATTCCGTTTTTGACTGCCGCTGCACACTGAGTGAATGTTTTCAGAGAACTATCCACAATGACTCCAAGATCTCTTTCTTGTGTGGTAACAGCTAATTTAGACCCCATCATTTTATATGTATAGTTGGGATTATGTTTTCCAATGTGCATTACTTTGCATTTATCAACATTGAATTTCATCTGCCATTTTGTTGCCCAGTCACCCAGTCTTGGGAGATCCTTTTGTAGCTCTTCGCAGTCTACTGGAACTTAACTATCTTTAGTAGCTGTATCTCACTCCTTACCCCTTTTTTCAGATCATTTATGGATATGTTGAATAGGACTGGGCCCAGTACAGACCTCTGGGGCACACCACTATTTACTCTCTCCACTTTTTAAAGGATGTCTTTTTGGCTCTCACTGCTTCTTTGACTTTGTTGGTTAGCCACAGTGGCACTGTTTTGGTTCCCTTACTATGTTTTTTTTTAATTTGGGGTATACATTTAAGTTGAGCCTCTATTATGGTGTCTTTAAAAAGTTTCCATGCAGCTTGCAGGGATTGCACTTTTGGTGCTTTTAATTTCTGTTTAACTAATTTCCTCATTTTTGTGTAGTCCCCCTTTCTGAAATTAAATGCTACAGTGTTGGGCTGCTGTGGTGTTTTCCCTACCACAGTGATGTTAAATTTAATTATATTATGGTCACTATTACCAAGAGATCCAGCTATATTCACCTCTTGGACCAGATCCTGGGCTTCGCTTAGGACTAAATCAAAAATTGCCTCTCCTCTTGTGGGCTCCAGGACTAGCTGCTGCAAGGAGCAGTCATTTAAGGTGTCAAGAAACTTTATCTCTGCATCCCTTCCTGAGATGACATGTACCCAGTAAACAGGGGGATAGTTGAAATCTCCCATTATTATTGAGTTATTTATTTTAATAGCCTCTCTGATCTCCTGAGCATTTCAGACACTATCACCATCCTTGTCAGGTGGTTGCTAATATATCCCTACTGCTATATTCTGATTATTAGAACATTGAATTACTATCCATAGAGAGTCTATGGTACATTTGGGTTCATTTAAGATTTTTACTTCATTTGATTCTACACTTTCTTTCACGTATAATACCAGCACGACCTGGTATTACTGTATCCCATTGCTTATCCGCATTTCACCAAGTTTCTGTGATGCTTATTATATCAAGATTCTCATTTAATAAGAGGCAGTCTAATTCACCCATCTTATTATTTACACTAATAGACTGCTTACATTTTAAATATTCTTCTGTCAATCCAATTAATTCTAGTGATAGCACCTTTATTTCTAGTTATATACTTTTAAATGTGCAAATTTAAAGCAGCTAATACATTAGCTAATTCTAAGTGCTTCAGAAGGTGAGAGATTGATCATGCAGAACTGAGCCAGGCACAGAATAAACTCAGCAGTATAGCTCAGCCAGTATACTACATGTATACTTAGCATCACTCTACCCTCCTACGTTTTAATCCTGTGAACAGGGAGTGCACAGTGGCAGAATGGGTGGTGGATTTGAGAAGGAGACAGAAATGAGCACACAAGCTCAGTTACTTTCCCTGCTGTGTTCTAATGCATTTGAACCTAGGTCTCCAGAGAGGCGAGGCTAGCATAGCAACCAGTTTCATCACCTAACTTTCATTGTCAGTAGTTAAATTAAGAAAGGAAGAACTGGTAACTGGGAGACAGGTCAGCTGCATGCAGGAGCATGTTCTGTATCTGGGCTCCTGAAACACGTAATCTTCTAGCCCAGTCACGTGAGGAATCAGCCATCCATACCCACTCATTTGTGCCTAGGGAGGGGCTCCTAAAGCATGAGAACTTTGCCTGGCACTCTCCGTATGTGAGTTGCCTGTGTTTGCTGTCTGCACTTGGGGACTGACTCCTAGAGTGCAGGCTCTTGGTGATAAGCCACCTTATGATAAAATTCTGGCTCACCTCTTACGACACAAAACCAATCACATTTTTGAGGTGCCAGCTTGTTTATGTCTTGCTTTCAATGAAAATACTGGCAGTTTCCATACAGAAGGAAACAAGCATTTGTGAACTGATTGGCTCCATCAAGTGTCCATCATACAGCACTGCATAGGGGAAATAATTTCAGGAATTCACTGCCTAGGTTTCTAAGTTTAAAATTCAGCAAACAGAGCTGTAAACAGGGGAGTTTCAGAGGGAGTTCTGTTGGAGGAGCAGGTTTTTGTAGTTTGTGGATTGTATGGTGTATTGTGTGTGTGTGGAGGCTGCTAGGGGCAGTGTGCTGGGAGAGCAGCGGAGCCCTGATTAGGGGGCGGGGCTTACCTGATTAGGGGTCCTATAAAAGTAGCCAGCCAGTCAGGCAGCGGCACAGCAGCCAGCAAACAGAGCTGTAAACAGGGGAGTTTCAGAGGGAGCTTACAGGGGGAGGTTGCAGGGGAGACTAGGACAGAGGAACTGACAGGCTAGTTAAGGGACTGGGTGGTGGTCTGGTGCCTGCTGGGGGTTTGAGTTGTGTTGTGTTCCGTGGACTACCAGGCTTTAGATGGGAAGGCTATGACTGATACAGAGGTAGCAGTGAAAGACACAATGAGGATGACTGGATGTGGAAGCTGCGGCATGTACATGATCTTGGAGGGGGTACCTGAAAAGAATTTTGTCTGCATGAAGTGCCACCTGATAGAGCTGATGGAAGAAAAGATCCGAGGACTGGAGATGCAAGTGGAAACTCTAGCTGAGTTTAGAAGGGGGTTTGAGCAGATGATGGAGCACAGACACAAGGGGGCTGAAGGGATAAGCTCAGACGTGCAGATGGAAGCAGGACCAAAGAATTCAGAGGAGAGACTGCTGGGTGAGGATAGTGGATAGTGGAAGCATGTGACTAAGAGAACCAGGCAGAGGAAAAGATGGGCCAGTGAAGGAGAAATAGAACTCAGGAACAGGTTTGCAGAGTTGGAAAATGAAGAAGGGGCACAGCAGGTGTTCGCTGAAGGAAAGAGGGCAAGGAAAAAGAGAAGAGCTGATAGTCCTACAAGAGGAGGGGAGGAGTCAATGGAGGCAACACCAAATATAAGCCCCAGGAGGATTGCAAGGGTGATAGAAATCGAGAGGACTTGCAGCCAGTGGGTGCAGGGGATAGACCGGAGAATCACACTGTCACCAGGAAAAGGCAGGTCTACGTGATTGGAGACTCCTTACTGAGAAGAATAGACAGGCCTGTAATTAGAGCTGATCGAGAGAACAGAAGAGTGTGCTGTCTGCCAGGTGCTAAGATACAGGATGTGGACCTGAGGCTGAAAAGGATCTTAGAGGGAGCGGGAAAGAATCCGTTGATTGTCCTTCATGTGGGAACTAATGATACGGCTAGATACTCTCTGGAATGTATCAAGGGAGACTATGCCAGACTGGGGAAGATGCTTAAGGAAATCGAGGCTCAGGTAATCTTCAGTGGGATTCTGCTGGTTCCTAGAGAAGGGCAACAAAGGTGTAACAAGATTATGGTGATCAACAGATGGCTCAGGCAGTGGTGCTATAAGGAGGGCTTTGGGATGTACAGACATTGGGAAGCATTTACAGACAGAAGACTGTTCTCTCGGGATGGACTTCACCTGAGCAAGGAGGGAAATAGACGTCTAGGATGGAGGCTCGCCGAACTGATTAAGAAAGCTTTAAACTAGGAAGTTGGGGGAGATGGTTGGGAGATATCCAGGAGATCTCCACACCGGAATTTAACCTTGAGAGGGAAGTAAACAAAGTAAGAGGGGATACAGCCGTGGACAGAAAAATTGACACAAGGAGGAAGGGTAGTGTAGATAGCAGATTAACAGGTGATGCTGGTGGTAGAATGTCTGTGCCCAACAGGGTAAAGAATGTCAGTGAAGCCAAACGGCAAAAATTAAGATGTCTGTACACTAATGCGAGGAGCATAGGGAACAAAATGGAGGAACTAGAGCTACTGGTGCAGGAAGTGAAACCGGATATTATAGGGATAACAGAAACATGGTGGAATAGTAGTCATGACTGGTGTACAGGTATTGAAAGCTAAGTGCTGTTTAGGAAAGACAGAAATAAAGGCAAAGTTGGTGGAGTAGCATTGTACATCAATGAGGAGGTTAACTGTAAAGAAATAAGAAGTGATGGAATGGACAAGACAGAGTCTGTCTGGGAAAAATCACACTGGGAAAGAAAGCTACTAGAGCCTCCCTTGAGATAGTGCTTGGGGTGTGCTACAGACCGCCGGGATCTGATTTGGATATGGATAGAGACCTCTTTAATGTTTTTAATGAAGTAAACACTAATGGGAAATGTGTGATCATAGGAGACTTTAACTTCCCAGATATAGACTGGAGGACAAATGCTAGCAAGAATAATAGGGCTCAGATTTTTCTGGATGTGATAGCAGATGGATTTCTTCACCAAGTAGCTGAAGAACCAACAAGAGGGGATGCCATTTTAGATTTGGTTTTGGTGAGTAGTGAGGACCTCATAGAAGAAATGGTTGTAGGGGACAACCTTGGTTCGAGTGATCATGAGCTAATTCAGTTCAAACTAGATGGAAGGATAAACAAAAATAGATCTGGGACTAGGGTTTTTGACTTCTCAAGGGCTAACTTTAAAGAATTAAGGAAATTAGTTAGGGAAGTGGATTGGACTGAAGAACTTGTGGATCTAAATGCGGAGGAGGCCTGGAATTACTTTAAGTCGCAGCTACAGAAACTATCAGAAACCTGCATCCCAAGAAAGGGGGAAAAAAACCGTAGGCAGGAGTTGTAGACCAAGCTGGATGAGCAAGCATCTCAGAGAGGTGATTAAGAAAAAGCAGAAAGCCTACAAGGAGTGGAAGAAGGGTGGGATTAGCAAGGAAAGCTACCTTAGTGAGGTCAGAACATGTAGGGATAAAGTGAGAAAGGCTAAAAGCCAAGTAGAGTTGGACCTTGCAAAGGGAATTAAAACCAATTATAAAGGGTTCTATACAAATATAAATAAGAAGAAAACAAAGAAAGAAGAAGTGGGACCGCTAAACACTGAGGATGGAAAGGAGGTTAAGGATAACCTAGGCATGGCCCAATATCTAAATAAGTACTTTGCCTCAGTCTTTAATAAGGCTAATGGGGAGCTTAGGGATAATGGAAGGATGACAAACAGGATTGAGGATATGGAGGTGGATATTACCACATCTGAGGTAGAAGCCAAACTTGAACAACTTAATGGGACAAAATCGGAGGGCCCAGACAATCTTCATCCGAGAATATTAAAGGAACTGGCACATGAAATTGCAAGCCCATTAGCGAGAATTTTTAATGAATTGGTAAACTCAGGGGTTGTACTGTACGACTGGAGAATTGCTAACATAGTTCCTATCTTTAAAAAAGGAAAAAAGAGTGATCCGAGTAACTATAGACCCGTTAGTTTGACGTCTGTACTATGTAAGGTCTTGGAAAAAAATTTGAAGGAGAAAGTAGTTAAGGACATTGAGGTCAATGGTAATTGGGGCAAATTACAACATGGTTTTACTAAAGGTGGATTGTGCCAAACCAACCTGATCTCCTTCTTTGAGAAGGTAACAGATTATTTAGACAAAGGAAATGCAGTAGACCTAATTTACCTCGATTTCAGTAAGGCATTTGACACGGTTCCACATGGGGATTTATTAGTTAAATTGGAAAAGATGGAGATCAATATGAAAATTGAAAGGTGGATAAGGAACTGGTTAAAGAGGAGATTTCAACGGGTCGTACTGAAGGGTGAACTGTCAGGCTGGAAGGAGGTTACTAGTGGAGTTCCTCAAGGATCAGTTTTGGGACCAATCTTATTTAACCTTTTTATTACTGACCTTGGCACAAAAAGCGGGAATGTGCTAATAAAGTTTGTGGATGACACAAAGCTGGGGGGTATTGTTAACACAGAGAAGGACCGGGATACCATACAGGAAGATCTGGATGACCTTGTAAACTGGAGTAATAGTAATAGGATGAAATTTAATAGTGAAAAGTGCAAGGTCATGCACTTAGGGATTAATAATAAGAATTTTAGATATACATTGGGGACACATCAGTTGGAAGCAACAGAGGAGGAGAAGGACCTTGGAATATTGGTTGATCACAGGATGACTATGAGCCGCTAATGTGATATGGCCGTTAAAAAAGCTAATGCGGTTTTAGGATGCATCAGGCTAGGTATTTCCAGCAAAGATAAGGAGGTGGTAGTACCGTTATATAAGGCACTGGTGAGATCTCACCTGGAATACTGTGTGCAGTTCTGGTCTCCCATGTTTAAGACAGATGAATTCAAACTGGAACAGGTTCAGAGACGGGCTACTAGGATGATCCGAGGAATGGGAAACCTGTCATATGAAAGGAGACTCAAAGAGCTTAGCTTGTTTAGTCTAGCCAAAAGAAGACTGAGGGGGGATATGCTTGCTCTTTATAAATATATCAGAGGGATTAATATTAGGGAGGAAGAGGAATTATTTAAGCTTAGTACCAATGTAGACACAAGAACAAATGGGTATAAACTGGACACTAGGAAGTTTAGACTTTGAAATTAGACGAAGGTTTCTAACCATTAGAGGAGTGAAGTTCTGGAAAAGCCTTCCAAGGGGAGCAGTGGGGGCAAAAGACATATCTAGCTTTAAGACTAAGCTTCATAAGTTTATGGAAGGGATGGTATGATGGGATAGCTTAATTTTGGCAATTGATCTTTGAACATCAGCAGATAAGTATGCCCAGTGATCGATGATGGGATGTTGGATGGGATGGGATCTGAGTTACTGCAGAGAATTCTTTCCTGAGTGCTGGCTGATGAGTCTTGCCCACATGCTCCGGGTTTAGCTGATCGCCATATTTGGGGTCGGGAAGGAATTTTCCTCCGGGGCAGATTGGCAGAGGCCCTGGAGGTTTTTCACCTTCCTCTGCAGTGTGGGGCATGGGTCACTTGCTGGTGGATTCTCTGCAGCTTGAGGTCTTCAAACCACAATTTGAAGACTTCAATAACTCGGACATAGGTTAGGGGTTTGTTATAGAAGTGAATGGGTAGGGTTCTGTGGCCTGCTTTGTGCAGGAGGTCAGACTAGATGATCACATTGGTCCCTTCTGACCCTAAAGTCTATGAGTCTATGAGTTTAACAAATACAATTTGAGCTACAAGAGTCCATGCAGTTCTTTTGTTGCTCATAACTGCACTGCTTCAACAGTATATGGAAAGCACACATGCACTTTATGACTGAAAATACCAAACTGAGCAAGCAGCAAACATCTGTTCTCAGTTTTATCCTTTCAAAATTAATCTTGAAATTGTGAAATATGTGAATGGTATTGCAGAATTATGATGGTTACTATTAAAAGATTCAGTGTGTTCTAGTAGTTAAAACATGACACTTGGAGTAAGGAAATCTTTGTTCTATTCCTGCTTTTCCACAAACAAATGGAGTAACATTGGGCAAATCACATAACCTTTCTGCCTCAGAATCTCTTTCTATAATATAAGGATAATTCCTACCATGAGCTGTGTTTTGAGGCTTCATTCATTAATATTATTAAAGAAATTTAAGATCTTATGATGGAAGTCTTATGAGTCCAGTAACTCACCTAGAGGTTAGGGGTCTATGACAGGAGTGTGTGGGTGAGGTTCTGTGGCCTGCAGTGTGCAGGAGGTCAGACTCGATCATCACTATGGTCCCTCCTGTCCTTAAAGTCTATGTCTATAAGTAAGTCACTATGCAAGCATACCTGATACCACAATACCACCTAATGCATGTTTATAATAATAATAACTGAGTACACATTATATTAGTGTTAATAATATTGTGTACTCATTAATTAATATCAGTTAATTCATATTTGCCATTGGCTTTTATGTCAGAGAAACAGAATCACTGGTATTAGATGCTTTAAAATTCTTTCAGTAATACCTACTCAGATGGGAGAGAGAACACATGATGAAACTATGGTACCTGGGAAGTGTTACCCACAAGATATATCCGCAGTTGCTGTGCAAGGTATATTTGCAGTGCAGCTGCTGGATGACACAACATGCTTATCATGCTACTAGCAGTGTGTCTAGTAACTAAAACAAGGCACTGGGAGTCAGGTTATCAGACTTCTGTTCACAGCTCTACCAGAGAAATACTGTGTGTATGTCTGCAGTGCAATTAGATACCCTTGGCTGTTCTGTGCCAGCTGACTTGGACTCTCAGGCTCCATCTAGCAGTGTCCTAGAGCCCAGGATCCAGCCTGAACTCGGAAGTCTACACTGCAATTAAACAGCCCTGCAGCCCGAGCCCTGCAAGCCCAAGTCAGCTGGCATAGGCCACCGCAGGTTTTGAATTGCAATGTAGATTTAAGCTATGTGGCCTTGGACCACCAAGTCACTTAGTTTATCTGTTCCTTTGTCTCTTCATTTGGAAAATGGGGGTAATTATATTTATTCGCCTTGGTAGAGTGCTTTCAGATCCCCAGATGAAAGAAACTAATTAAGTGCAAAGTATTAGCATTGATTATTATTACTACTATTACATATTACAAGCAACGCACACACTTTCCCTTGTACCATGGAGAAGGCAGATTTGGTTTTATGGAGAGATAGACCAAAGTCAAGTTAATTAGCCCTATTGATTTTCAAAACATTGTCTGTCAGGACAAGCTTCCAGTCGCCAATCCTACAGTCACAAATAAGCTGCCATTTAAAATGGCTGGACCAATAAGATCATTTACACAGTGTGTTACAGTCTTCAGAACTATACCTTCTATATGCAGTATTCACTCGGGGTGAGTATCCCTTAGGGGGATTCCTTTCTGCACGCCACATTCCTAACAAATACAAGGCTAGATGAGAAAGCAATCTATAAATCCTAATGTCAACATGGCATTATTTGTACCCTTTTCTATCAAAACTATCTAATTATATACACACCAAGAAACACAATGCAGCACAGAGAGAGGGGGGAAGGGGAGAGCTTTTAGCTGGCCTTGACCCAGGCACTATCCCTATAGGTATGCTATGACCCACGCATGGAAATCAAAGCATACACTTCGGAGTGTATAGTAATTGGAGCACTAAGTAATCTGAATGCCAGTAATAGGCATGTCATTGCCTAACATAAGTAGAAGGGACTATATAAATAGGAATAATATGATATTATCCTATATACATTTTATATATGTTATTCAATGAGGCTCCAATTACCTGCACTGGAATCCCTTAGCTCCTATTACATGCATTGCTATCGCCAGTGCTCCAGTTTCTATGCTTTGCCCACTGTAAACCTTTCTGTATGTTTAATGATACAGCCCTTTATATGAACACTGCCACCACCACTGTCATCCTACCCTGTGGCTAAACATCAGATAGCTACTAAATAACTGCATATTCTGGGTGCTTCACAATTAGAGGAATGCCTGTGCTTCAACCAGATAATGCTCATTGTGTGTGAACATCTCTCACTATGACTTATTTCTTGCCTGTGTTAATGGGAAGGAATTCTAGTACTTTGGGTTGCAATATAAAATATGGGACAATTCTGCCGCATAAGGGATCAGAAACTTCTTTAGTCACTGAAATATCACAAGGAACAATTTCTCTACTGGTGTAATTCCACCCCACTTCACTGAAGTCTATAGTGAATCTGGCCAATTGTTTCTTTGTTTCCATAATTACATTTTACCACATTTTGAAGAGTGGGTAAGTATTTTTTTATGTACATTAGTTTTTTATCATTGCAAAAGGCTTTGCTAATGATAGGAAACAAATTCAAAACCATCCCCTACAAGGGAACAAAAATACAATGCATTGTAAGTGGGAGACACCCACACTGCAACCAATGAGCATCAGCAATAAGCTATGAGCACACATTATGTGAGCAAGTGAAAAAAAATGTCTTTGAGAGAATTGTAATGACTGCTCTGTTTTCACAGTATACTCATCTGATGGATCTTCTTCAGTTAGATGCTTAAATACTGTATCTTAGGTTAGTTGTTTTAGAAATGTTCAAGCATGATAACATCCATATCTAAAAGACCACTAAATTTTTATTATTAATTATTATTGTTAATAATAATAATAATAATAATAACACAAATGTAGTGGTTTGCTTACAACAAAATAAAATGGCGAATATGTAAAAATATATGCACTGAAATTTTATGACTCCCTCTTCCTGTGACTTATGGGTTTTGTGGATATTACGTGCAAAATTCCGGTCAAATTATTTCACCTCCTAGTGACTAGAATACAATGAGAGGTTGCACACTGTCTATAAAAAAGTGTTATATTACAAATACAATTACACATAAGTTAAAAAACAAAAACTTTTCTTCTTCCTACTGCTAGAAAATGACCAGCCAGAGATGAAATCCAGTACAAACAATACTTATGCACAAATACTGGTCTTCCCTGCCTAAAAGCCCAGGTAAATGGTTGCATCCTGCAAAATGCCATAAAACTAAGGCTACAGCCACACTATGAGCTAGGGGTGTAAGTCCCTGCTCATACACACATACTTGTGCTAACTTAGTGAGAGCTAACACCAGTATAAATAGCAGTGTAGCTGCAGTAGCACTGGTAATGGCAGGAGAGGCACAGATGAGCTGTGCTAAGTACAAACCTGCCTGGAATTGGTGGCTATCTACTCGTCACTGATCAGCCATGCCATTGCTGCTGCTACCAGTACTACCTCGGCTAACCTATTAGTTACACTCGCAATACATATCACCAAACTAGCATGAGGATATGTAGATGAGCAGGGGAATCACACCCCTAACTCTTAGTATAGGCATAAAGTGTGTGTGTGTGTGCAGAAGCACATGTAAGCCAAAAAATACGTATCTAGATCTCCAGGCTAGCCACTCAGAGCGGCAGCTTAGTGGAGTGCAGGGCTAAGGGTATGTCTTCACTACCCGCTGGATCAGTGGGCAACGATCGATCCAGCGGGGGTCAATTTATTGCATCTTATCGCATCTAGTCTAGACACGATAAATCAACTCCCAAGAGCTCTCTGGTCGACTCCTGTACTTCAGCTCGGTGAGAGGCACAGGAGGAATCGATGGGGAAGCGGCAGCAGTCGACTCATCGCAGTGAAGATACCATGGTAAGTCAATCTAGGTACGTCAACTTCAGCTACGTTATTCACGTTGCTGAAGTTGCATCACTTAGATCGATTCCGCCTTCCCCCACCCCTCCACGCCCCAGTGTAGACCAGGCCTAAGAGTCAGGAAAGCTGGGTTCTGTTCCAGACTCTGCTGCAAAGCTGATGTGTGACCTTGAGCAAGTCCCATCATCTCCCTATTCCTCCCAACTAGGCAAGTGGGGCTCATCAGCTGTGGCAGGCAATCTGCCTAGGAGTAGGAAAATGTCAGGCCTAGCCAGCTGGTTTGCAAAAGTTGTGCCAGTCATGTCTGCTCTATGGGTCTGCACAACTGGACTGGCTAATAAAACAAACTGAATCTCCAGTCCTTGTGCCAGCCCTGTTGAGGGGTAGGCAGGTCTCTATCCCTAACACAGACTTCCAGTTAGTTAGAAGTTTTTATTTTTATTGACTCATCCTTGAAAAGTAAAATGGGTTAAAATTACAGGATGAAAAGATATGTAACATCTCAAATTCTATGAGGTTCTCCTAATTATAAGTACAATGCATAGTCACAAACTAAACCCACGTTTACTGTGTCAGAGATTGGATGGGTTAGACCCAGTCTATTATAGATCTGTACCAAATGGGATAAATAAAAGGAGAATATTATTTTTAAGATCATTTAGTTCTATTTCCTGATTGATAGCAATCTCACCTCAATCATCAGTTATAAATTCATGTGTACCATTGTAGCGGTAAGCAACGTTATAGATTATCTGTGCAAATTTGCAATCTCGCAACAGATTTTTGAACATCCTCTGCAGTCCTCAGAGACTGGCTACTAGACAGAGCTGTTTGAAATAATGGAAATTTCCTTTGGCGGGTAATGTCAATAGTTTCCATTAACTTTTTGCTCTGGATTGGAATGAAAAATTGAAATATCCAAAATATTTGCACAATGAAAATTCCAAATGTTTTGAACTGGAAATGTCAAAACAGAAATTGTTGGCATTTCAACTGACACTAAGTATTTCAACATGAATATTTCTACTTAGAATCAATATTTCAAAATGAAATTTTCATGTCAAATAGAAATTTTTGAAATTTTTTTTGTTTTGGATTGACAGTATTTTTAAATAAAAAATTTTGTTTAGTTTCAAAATTTCACTATGAAATCAAAGTTTTGTTTTGATCCATTCATTTGAGAAACCTGAAATTTTAATTAAAAAAAAACACATTTTCCCATAGGAAAATTTTTCTTTCAAGCAATATTTACCATATCTACTACAGACCACTGTTGGCTACTACTAACCAGTTATGATTACTGAATCTCAGACATACTTCCATCTCAATGAAAACAAGAACACAGTCTGTATAGATGGTCTCTACAATAGCTACACATTTTTCTATATTACCTAATCAAGAACAAATGGACCATAAGGAAAAATGATGTTTAATATGTTCCCATCTTTCCACACTAATATATCATGGGTCAGCACCAGGTGTACTGGAACAATTTATATAGTAGGGGTGTTGAAAACCATTGAACCAAACTGTTAAGCCTGTATATAAAGGAAACCACTTCAAGACGGGGGGTAGGAGGAGGTAGCATCCCAAGCACCCCTAGTTCCAGCACCTATGGTCAGCACTGATCTGACTTGCACATTCCACTCTGGAGAATACCGTACTTCCTAGACTATCAATGAATGAATGACTCTTTTAATTCCTAATATTATCAGCATTACAGATCTGACAGCAGTTAATACTGAAACAGGAAGCAAGAAGTCACCAAAAATATGAGTATTCACTTGGGAGAACACTCTCAGTTTGAGAAGCCAAACTAAACTTAGCAGGATAATTCTATAACCTGCTCTGCAAACTAATATCTACAGTAGATGAGGAAATGTCATTTGTTTTCCAAGGGCATTATGAAGGATAGAATACTGCACAGCAAGTTGAGAAATTCTGCCAATGTTAAAGAGACAAGCAATAAGCAGCAATCACTTCTCTTAGCATGTTTCTGCTCCCTATGTTATGTAGCTGTTTTTGAATGCGGAAGAGCTTTAAGGTGGGACTTTATGTGAATATCAGAGATCATGATGCAAAAAATAGAACAGCTTTAATTAAACACTAGTCTAGGTCCAATGTATGCCCTTCCATATTTTTTTTTTTTAAATACTGTTTAATGAAACAAAAATTCATTATAATGTAGTAAAAAAATGTGGTTTTTTTCACAAAAATATTTGAAAAGTTCTGAAGATGAGATGCAAAAGACGAGATGTGGTGGTCAGGACAGAGTAGTTATACCCAATTATGCAGATTGTGGGAGAAAAGAAAATCATAGGAAGGAAAATTAAATAGTTAAGTGAACATAAGAAAAGAAAAAGATTAAAAAGAAGAAACAATTAAATGTCTGTAAACAGTGAAATAATTTTCCACACACTAAATAAGTCGTGAAATAAAAAGGATAAATGGATAATAAACATTAGGAGCTATATCAGGGATCGGCAACCTTTCAAAAGTGGTGTGCCAAGTCTTCATTTATTCACTCTAATTTAAGGTTTCGTATGCCAGTAGTACATTTTAAAGTTTTTAGGTTTCTCTCTATAAGTCTATAAGATATAACTAAACTATTATTGTATGTAAAGTAAATAAGGTTTTTCAAATGTTTAAGAAGCTTCATTTAAACTTAAATTAAAATGCAGAGCCCCCAGACCAGTGGCCAGGACCCGGGCAGTGTGAGTGCCACTGAAAATAAGCTTGCGTGCCACCTTTGACACGGCTGCCATAGGTTGCCTATCCCTGAGCTATATGAATTAGCGACAGCTCTCATTATAAATATAGGGAGGTTTCTACAAATAAATAGAAAATGTAGCATTTATAAAAAATTTTGATTGTGCTTTTAATCCTTGTGTTTGCAGGTTGATAAAAAATTAAGTTGGCTAAAACAATGAGAAATAAGAGTTAAATTCCTTTACTTTTTGAAGATCTAGTTGCTTACTATAGATAAGGAAACCACTGTATATAAAGGAAACCACTTCAAGATGGGGGGTAGGAGGAGGTAGCATCCCCAGCACCCCTAGTTCCAGCACCTATGGTCAGCACTGATCTGACTTGCACATTCCACTCTGGAGAATACCATACTTCCTAGACTATCAATGAATGAATGACTCTTTTAATTCCTAATAAAATCACTGATTGTGATTGTAGCATTTGAATTTATACTAAACTCTGTACTTTATCATGGGGGAATCTGGTATGGAAGGTGTGATCAGATTTGCACATCTCTAAAAGCTTAGTGTCTGTATTTACTATTCTTATGCCCACATACCATACAATTGGGTTATATTCTCCCTTCAGTCTTTGCATAAAATTCTATTGGCTTCAGTGGGAATTCTCTGCAAAGATATGTGCACTATACTTCAGCATTTTTATAGCTCTGGTATATGCCATCTTCTGACTGACCTATTTCAACAGGGCCTTCTAATTATAGCTTTATTGGATATAACATAAACCACCATCAAATGATACTTACAATGAACCAAATCTTAGGCCCATGAAAGTCAAGAAACTATAGAACCAAGCTGCTTATCCAAAATATTCTGATCCTAAATTCAGCGTACATAATATTTGCCACAAATATCACAACCTAATTGTGACTCTCAGTGTGTGACGTGCCTTTTCACTGCTACCACATCTCTATGTTTTTGAATTATCTTTCAGACCTGGTGTTCAGCAGGAGATACAACAAATGAGAAATGTTATTAATATTATATCTGCCACAGGTGAAGAAACATTACTTTATATTTCATTGTAATCCATTCATTGGTTTATGGACCCCAAGCCTTGAGGGAGTATTGCAAATCCATATAACACTTCTGAGTGCTAGAATTTGATTTTGGATCTCTGATTTATCTAAAAGATGTATAAAAAGCCATGTAGCCAGACAGCTTCTTATTAGCTACAACTATGAAGAGACTCAATAGACCACAGTAACGCTTCTAAGATCAGTTGTAACTTATATTCACAAAACTGATTAAATATCTTATTGTTTCAGCTGATAACAGATGTCCATCTATCTTAAACTTTTCGCAAAAGGCATCCATTTGGGTTCAAACTGGGAGCAGTTAGTAAATCACAAAGAGAACTTTTAGATTTGAAGATGTGAATATTCTACAGTACGACAGAACAATGTCTGGTTGTAATTTAAACACAGAGGCAGCTGTCATCCCTTCTCATGCTTAATTAAAGCACATTACAGTAATGTCTAGTGGATATCTGAGGGTGGAATTTGGCCCTAAGGAAGCAATGTTTGTAGTTACAGAAAACACAATGTGCAGTTGTTGCATGGTCTTAAAGACAATCTCTTTTCCCTTTACAGTCCCAGGTTTATTTCCAAGTATTTATTATTTTTATTAAAGCTACCAGCATTAGATACATCAAATCCACTCATTTCAGACACCCCTTGATAACTTGTCTGTTCCCCAATTGCCAGTCTTTCTTGCTGGGGAAGTTCTGCCAACTCAGCCTATTCAGTAGCCATCTTTATGAGTCACAACACGGCAGCTCCAGATGGAAGATAGGGCAAACTTCTCCCTGCAGAGTTATCACCAGTTCAGTTCCATCAATCAACCAGCAGCTGGGAGTGATGATTCATTCAGCAATTTGGACAGCTCACTCATGCCAAAAACTCAGTACATTATATCTTCACTCTGCCCAGCATCCATTGGGAAGGAAAAGGCTGAACCCCATCCTGGTTTTCCCACATGCCAGATCACTACATCCAAGCATCAGACCAACCTCAGGGTAGGGGATTTTTTTGTTTTATTGCTATAATTTGGCATTTTTAATTCTGAAAATGGTGCAACCATCCAAGTATGTGGCTAACATGTAAAATCTAGTCAATCCATCATCCATCCCAAGGAAAATGATGTGTTAAATTTCTTTGTATGGGAATAATAGTGCAATATTGGCAAGTCAAAGGCAAGGCTGGGGTAACATGGTAAGCAAGCATAGTGAATGCATTTGATTGCTCATACCCATTACGCGGTTAGTAGTCAAATGAGCTGGCTTGTGAATTGTGATAATGGGGAGAATCTAGTTTCCGCTTCTGTAAGTAGCAGACGTGGCAGGAGGTGACCATTCCTTGAGCCAAGATAAAAATTGAGAGTGAACAGTTGGAGCACTTTGGCAACATAGTGCTGGCACACAGCTCAACACAGCGCTACACACTGCCAGAAAAGGCCTGCTGGGCTTTACTGTCTGCCATCACCTGTGTATGTGTATGGCTGCAGAAGGCAATGCCTGAGAGGATATGAGAGTAACAAAATCATGTGCAAAACAAATAAGGACACTGAATAGTATCATATGATCTGTTCCAAACATAAGCAATAAACACCAGAGGACTTTTTAAATTGCAGTTCTGCACTGTTACTGTAAGCATTTCCTTTGAATTAATAATGCCTTTTAATGTAGCCTTAAGGTTTACCACAATAAGGAGAGCCTAGTTAACTGTGGGCTGCCACAATGGGCATTTGCATTGTAATTTTGGCATAACATTCCTACAGAACAAAATTCAAATGGGATTTCTTTATCCTTTCCTTGTTCCATAAGAGTAATCGCCAGTGTCGTAATATTGACTTTCTACTATCAATGCACCTGTGAGAATCAGACATCAGTTTAGGAATCAATTCAATTCTTTCTTGGCATTCTTAAGAGTGAAATCAGACATTTGTGAGGTAGAGGCAACTAAAATCACTGGACAAATCCAGATGCAACACAGTTAAAAAATCATGCACCATGCAAACCATGTACATTATAAGAGTCTATCTTTCATTAATATCCCATTAACTATGAAGTGCTGATCTCCTCCATCAGATTATTTCTTAGCATGCAATAGTATTGTGTTTACCTTAGGGACAGTAACTTTTTATCATAAGGGGAGAGTCATGGAGGGTGGAAGCCCTCTGTGAATAGAAGGGCTGAGGGATAGGAGGGAGAGCAAAGGGAGCTACTGAGGCTGAAAGCGGGAATCCCACTAGTTCCTACTGCAGTTCCTGTGTGGCTGGTACCCAATGCCCTGTGCTTTCCCATGCCCCTCAGCTGTTACTGCCCTGGGCACCAATGCCCAAGTTCAAGTGACTGTGTCCCTTTCCTGTTCCCCACTCCAGGCAACTGGCACATACGATCCTGCTACTCCCCTAAATGTCAATCTGTCCCCTCCGCACCCCCCAATATTTCCACTGTGACTGATTCATAAATGTATTCTAAAGACTCTATAACAGACGTGAGCAAACTCACTTGATCTTATTTCAAGCCTACTCTGACATTTGTGCCTTTAAAAGTTTGACCCAAATGTTATTCGGTTTGTATTCCTGTTAAGAGAGATGTGAAAAAGGAACAGTGAGAGGGCCAAAGAGAAAAACGTTCAGTGAAAAATAGGGCAATGTGGACAAAGAGACTATAGGGAAGTGGGGGAAAAGAAGAAAGAGAGAAATTTAAGTGGAAAACTAAATGGTGATATTTACCCATAGCATATAAAATGAATCCATTTGTGCCAGATTAGCTTCCTTGGAATTACTTTTGTCCTAGCACCTATTTAACTAGCAAACCTTGTTTTTGTGAGAAAACCTTGCATTAAAAAAAGTGCCACAGGGCTAAATTACAGGAATTAAATATTTGAGAACTTGAACTAAATTTGTAAAACCAAAAAGTATTTTGAGTGATTCATAAAACCTTTAAGTCCACAAGGTTCATTCCACTCTTAACATGGAACATTGTTCACTAGCACTAGTCCTGTGAGATGTTTTACTCACCTGGAAGTCTGGCTCCTGTCTGTCCAGCATAGTATTTTACTACTAATAAACAGGGATATCTACAACAAACATTAAATGGAAGGGCATCATATGAGGCACTAAGGCTGTGCCCTTGAAAAATGTGATTATTAGACAAGGACTTTGGACACCCTTGTACTGTCTGCTGAAGTTAAAAACCAGTAAGACCTTTGAATATTTTTTTTAAGGAGCTGCTAGGGAAACTGAGCAGACACAACTGAACTGAAACTCCAAACTCTCAGTCAGAAGCATTTAAAAAAAAACAAAAACCCTCTTTAGGATGATTCAGAATTTAACTAAGACAACTGAGTACTCCCATTTCTAAAAGAAGAGGAGGAAGAGAATACAGACTTTGTCCCTATTTTTGATTGCGCATAGCACCATTGAACAAATCTGCTTTAGTCTACTTACAAGGATCTCTTAAATTTTAATGTGTTTTTTTAAATTCAGTCTGCGTGCAAATCAGCAATGGTATGTGTTTGTTTATAGCTGAACACATTTCTCTGTTCCCACAAAACAGTGTTGTGCTTATTCTTAAGCCTTCTTCTCCCAAACCACCTGTCACAACTCAGAAATGTCATGTTAATGTTTTATGGGCAAACTCATCAGTGCCGTTTCTAGAAATGGCAGCATCACTTGAATAATTTACACCAGTATGTTTCTGCTCTACTTTTTTCTGGACTCTGTTAAGCTTCAATTGAGGGAAAAAAAATCAGACAGGGTAGACTGGCAAGTTGTCTGCCTCAGCACTGTGTGCCTTCTCCATCTCCTCCTTAACCAGAAAGATGGGAAACCCAATTCTTATCTCTGAAATCTTAAAGGCAGAGATTGGGTCAAAGACTAGCAGTGCTTTCCAATGTCTGGAAGAATCCAAGTGGGTAAAACTAGCTTGAGGAAAAACCTACTTTTCAACACTTTAGTGCTTAATATATCATTGAAAAATCAGTTCAGTAAAAACTAGAATGAGTCTACGAGGGAGTCTAGTGACTAATGCAGGGGATATGCAGCCAGGATCCTGGGTTGTTTTCCTGTCTGTTCTGTGACCTTGACTTGTACCATCCTACTCTTGGGTATGCTGAATCTACCCCATGTGTGGATTCCTTATGCAAGGGAAACCCTCAGCTGCTTCGTTAAGATTCCTTTGTGCTGTATTGTTGCTGATGCTATTGTTGTCTGACTCTAGAGCCCTACAGGCCTGCAAAATTGCGGGTATCAAAAATCCATTGTTCTGTCTATACCTAAGCAAAAAAAAAATACAAAAATCACTAAAAATATGAAGTGTAAAGTCTTGAAGAATAAAAATAAAAGGTAAAATGATAATGTTTAAAAAGTTACTCTAAAAATGTTTCCCAGAAGACTATTCAATTGGGATTTTTTCTTCAATATTGAAACCAAAATGCTGAACATGGCTAACATGGATTCCCATCTTTCTGGTTAAGAGGGAGATGAAGAAGGCACACAGTGCTGAAGCATCTGACGAAGTGGATATTCACCCATGAAAGCTCATGCTCCAAAACGTCTGTTAGTCTATAAGGTGCCACAGGATTCTTTGCTGCCATGGCTAACAAGTCATTTAACACAGAATTAATCAACCTGTTTTCTAAAGAATAGCAAACATCCTGCCAGAGAGAAAATGGGCATTTTCTAACTAACAATACTCATCTGAAAGTTGTAGAAAGTTTCCTGTGGTGTTTTCATATCCAAAGGAAGTACTTATAATGATAGTGTGCAACTGTAAATTTTAATTCTAGAAGGTAGCAGTTTAATTTTACTCATAAAATATAAAAGATAATAAAGTAGAGAGGTCAGCTGTGTTTAGCCTTGAAAAATACTACCATTATGATATAATTTTGATTTCAATCATAAGTTAACTCAAAATCAATTTGATGCTTGTACTATATTTAAATTATATTGCTGTAAAGCACATTAAGAAAGCAATGATGGAAACAATTATTCCACAGACCAACTAAGGAAGGGCCAATGCAATAAGCAATTTATAACTTTAATGTATATTTCCTGCTGTAAACTTTCAAAAGCCATTATAAATAAATCTTGTACAGTGTCTAATTGTAACTCCTAATCTAACTGTACAGGAGATTAAAGAACTAAATTATGGCTTTTCACCAATTCTTTCGGCATTTTAGATTCAGTCTTTAGAAACATTTTGTATCACAATTGATTTCTGAAGCCACGTCACTTGTCTCAAGGGAGGTAGGATGAGTAAGAAAAACTACATAGTGCTTCAGGATCTATAATTGGATGCATGCATAGATTAACTTTATATGCAATATCCACTGATTTACTGCCAGAAGCAGTGAAATCCCTCACGGTTGTACAGGGTAGGAATCAGTAAATACATATTTTCTTCATAATTGTTATAATTTGTTGGGGGGACAAGTGTCCCTGAAGTATTGCGGGTAAGCTGTTCTCAGTAGTCAGATTTTGTGTTAATATAGCCAGAAACGAGTGTGGTGTCTGGATAGGTCTGAATGATTGCTCTCAGATTCTCTCCAAGAGTTTATTGCACTTCAGCTGCTTCTTTCTAGCACTGAGTTTAGGTAGCAATCTGTGCCCCCACCTAGTGGGAAGTTTGAGAACTGTTAGCATATGAGGAACTGAGCACACTCTGTGAACACTTCCACTGGTTGCTTATTCTCTAAATTACAAAAAAAGACCCATGTCAAGCAATGTTAAAATTAGCAGCAATGTTCTAGAAAGCAGCCTTTCAACTAAGACTCTGGTTAAGATTCCCATGTCTGCTGAGGCCTAAAAACTTGAATATGCTTTTTAATAGTCTCTCAAAGAAAAAGTATCTTAAAAATGTGCACACAACCCTCAAGACCAAAGCAATTGATCTTATTGTTGTAACTTTTGTTCTCCCTTAATTTCTACCCCATTCCTATTGGTCAATTTCTCCTGAGAGGTCATGCCTTAATTTAGGTCCTAATCCTGAAAATAGTTCTGTAAATATAAGCCCTGAACCAATTCCTAATTGAAGTCATTGGGAGCTGGAGTGGGCCCTAAGTCATGCCTCATAGAAATTAATAGAACGCCATGCAGGAGTAGCTACAAGCATGGAGTAAATGTCTGCTGAGTCAAACCCTTAAGATATGTCTACACATCAAATAGGATCCAGGGTCCGCGGGGCTCAGAGCCTGAGTCTACAGACTTGGGGTTGCACTGTGGCACTAAAATAGCTATGTAGGTATTCAGTCTCAGGCTGGAACTCGGCTTTGAAGCCCACACCCTTCCCTATGTTTCAGAGCTCAGGCCCACCCCTGAAATCTACACTGCTGTTTTTCATGACATAGCGTAAGCCCTGCAAACTCGAATCTGTAGACCTGGGCTCTGTGACCTGCTGCTGTGGGATCCTGCTTGCTCTGTAGGCACACCCTCAGACAGTAAGTTTCTCTGGACAGGCACATTGCTTGGTTTGTCTGTAGGAATCCATGTACATTTATGGCCCTGTATAAATCAGAAATAAATAAACCTCTACAAAATATAAAGCCCAACACACTCATAACAGTCCTACTTAGGAACAGTCATTTTCAGAAGATTTTCAGTCTGAAAAAGCCTAATTTTTGTGTTCCAGACAGAATAAAATATTTTCCTTCTAAAACAACTTCCATATTCTTGGGCCTTGCGCACCTCTTGGATATAGTCCTAAAGAGTGAAGTTTACACCATTACAGAAGATTGATGCAATGCCTCCGCACCACTTAGGTTCTAATCCTTGTAAGCCAATCCCTTTACATGTATGCAGCCTTATTGTAGTCACCTGGTCTCGCCACAGGTGCAGGGTCCACTTTCATGGATACAATTGTAGGGCTGAGGCTTTAATGTGTAGCTAAAGAGGAAGATAAATGGAGCAGATAGCCTAACCTGGATGTTCTTCACTGCAGTGAATTTCACCCAAACTGAATAGCTAAAGAACGAAACCACTTCTTTTGTTGTTCATATCGTATCATTTGTAACTTGGTGTATCCTACATTTTTGTTGCTTGTTCATTTTAGCAACAAGTCAATAAAAATAAAATGTGAGCTGATCTAATGATGCAGCATGGGCCTCAATTACCAGGTCAGAAAAACAAGAGGATTAAAATTCAAAACATTTCATCCCTCCAGTTTTTCCTCAGAATTTGACATTTTGATAAAAATTGTTGCTGATATTTGAAAGCTTTCAATTTGTTCTATACTGAATCATGTAGAAGAGGTAAATATCATAAAGTATCTTTGGTTAGAGCTGGGCAAAATGCTGGATTTTCATATGGATCATTTTTTCCAAATAACTAATTTTTGTGAATTTTTTGACCTAGATGGATTCTCTCCATGGGTTGTAACCAGGCCCCCCCCCCCCCCGCTGCATCTACTTTTTCTCTTTTTTTTTACAGAAACTATGACGTGAAAATGTTGGGGAGCTCAAGTTTGTCCCAATCCCCGAGAAAAGCTCTCAATTCCATTTACAGACTACGTTGTTTGTAAAATTCTCTTCAAGCCTTAGCCTGAATGTGGATAGCAGGAAAAAGATGTTAAGAACCCCCTGCTCATTGTCTATGTGTAGGAAGGAGCACATTGGCTGTTTTCTCAAGTGGCTAGCCCTGGCTTGCTTCCTGTACATATTCCCAAAGCTCTACTAGCTCTTGTAGGCAGACATTGCAATGTAAACTTCATAACTCAGATTTGCTTTATTTGTGGCTAAAACTTCTTCACTCGCCACTAGTGCAAAGACCATCCCTGTCCCCCTTTGAAGTTGTTTATGTTTCATTCTGTCTGAGTCGAGAGTTACACAGATCTGCCTCTGAACAGGGACTTGTGAGGGATAAAAGCAGTTTTCAATCATGAAAGAACTTTTTTGTTTCTTCAAACATTTTGGGTAAAAATGTGCAGTTTCATTCTGAGTGCAGACTTGAGCCCTGATCTTGCAAAGACTTGTCTTACTTGACTTCAGTGGAACTACTCAAAGTTCATAAAATTAAACGGATCAGGCCATATTTTGCTCTGTGTTTCTTGTAGCATGGTGGTTGACTTACTTTCATTAGCTTTCCCCTTTTCTTACTGTCACAAATTTTATTTCCTTGTTTCTTTTTTTTTATATTTGCTTCAGTGCAACAGTAAGAAATTTTGTATTTGTTCTTGGTTTCAACTCAGGAGAATTGCTGAAACTCAACACCTGCTGTGATGAAAGTACCAGAGCTCAGCTGACGTGTAATGCTGCCTTCAAGTATTGAGCTTTATTGTTCAGGGGCTGTATTTAAGTTATCATTAGGCTTCGCTGGGTTTTAGGAATCAATATATTGTTACTAAAAATTCCCTTCCTGCTGAAATGTGATATACAATTTCTTAGGTAATGTGCTTTCCCCCAAAAAAAAGTCAGCTAGTTTTTGAAGAACACTTGAGGGAGGAAAAAAGTTTTACATGAAATAAAAAAGGCAGAACCTTTCTTAAAAAATGTGCTGATGATGTGGCTGGACCAGCTTTGGCCCATTTGGGGACAACCAGGTACCTGGTGCAACGTGAGAAAAAGAGAGATCATTGAGGGGGTGATGTAGCTAGGCTGTTTGTGTGTCATCTGAAAAGCAGATCTACCACTCCAAACCTAATCTGATATAATGTGTCTATCTTGTATGTGAGACCTGAGATAGAGTTAAAATAGGAGTGGTTCTGGACCTGCTCCCTGCTTGAGTTGTTGGAATTTCTTTCTGCAGTAACATTGAAGGTGTGCAGGCTGATTGTCTGGGTGTCTGCCCTCACTCCATGCACCGCCTCCACAGCTCCCATTGGCCAGCAACCACAGCCAATGGGAGCTGCAAGGGTGGCACCTACAGATGGGGCAGTGCACTGAGCCACCTGGCCGCGCCTCTGCGTAGGACCCAGAGCGGGGACATGCTGCAGGTTCCGGGAGCTGCTTGAGGTAAGTGCCGCTCAGAGCTTGCACTCCTGACCCCCTCCAGCACCCCAACCCCCAGTTCTGATCCCCATCTGCCCTCTGAACCCCTCAGCCCCACCCTCCTGCACCCCAGACCCTGCATCCCTAACCTGAGCCCTCACCCCCAACCTGCGCCCCAACCCTCTGTCCCACCCCAAACCCCCATCCCGCACCCTGAATTCTTCGTTTCTGGCATCACCTGAGCCTGCAGCCCCAGCTGAAGCTCTCATCATCTACTGCACTCCAGCCCCCCAATTTTGTGAGTATTTATGGCCTGCCATACAATTTCCATACCCAGATGTAGCCCTTGGGCCAAAAAGTTTGCCCACCCCTGCTCTAAACTGCAGGCCATCTGTCCAAAGACTTTTTTATAAGAATCAAAAGTAAAGTTCACAGCTTCTCTGATATTTAGGGTGGAAAATGTAATTTTAATTCTTCAGAGGTTCTTGAAGAATACGGAGCAGAACACAACTCGGAAGTCATCTTATCTGACTTGACATTTTTAAACTTATGTCAAAATGAGCTTTTGAAGGACTGCAAGAAATGATTTAATTCTATTTAAAAAACCCCTCTGAATTACATAAATAAAACATTACATAGAAAGGTGTCTCAGTACAATTTATGTGAAGTGAATTTTACAAGAGCTAGTCTATTGTAGAATAATTCCACTTATATCCTCCTGATCCGTTTATTCTATCTAAACATAGAAATCTGTCAAATTTTTTTTAATCTATTACTGTTTCTCACAACTAAATCCATTTTTTTCCCTCTATGAGCCAAGTAAAAACAAGTGCAATAGATTGCTTTGTCAGAACCTTGAACATAAAGGACCTCAAGAATCAAGTGCAATAAGTTAAACCCATTTTAGTGTGCACTGTAACTGGAAACGCTAACCTTGATGTTCCATTTAAATCAAGCCTTAGAGAAGAGCTCTGACTACAATTGGTATCTGTCATATAAATACAAATGGTTATGAAATGGATTGGATCTTCTTAGTGTATGTGCAACATGCCTCAGGTAGCACATGAACAGGATTCATCACTGAATTTGGTCCACTGGTTAGATCATTAGCTTCCAATGGGTTGGATTAAGGAAGCAATCTGATAGGAGGAGTTCAGCCAAGGTCTGTACTACACCACCACTAAGCAGGTTTGATTTCTGTCAAGGTCTGATCAACACACAAGTTGATCAGCTACATCTACCTAGCCCTATAGAAAAACGGAGGGAAAAAAATGGGTAGATGGCAATATTTTAAACTGCTCTATATTTTACTCTTTCTTTGGGGCCTAATTCTCCACTGCCTTGCACTTTCTAACTAGTAGTGAAAAACGGAGCTAAAATAGAATGGTGATGTGTCACAGCCACTTCACATAGGTATAAATGACAACAAAAGGCTGTAGAGAATCAATTCCTTTATGTTCAGTCACTTTTAGTTGAATAAATGCACATGCTTAGGAGCAGATTCTACCACTCTTATGTTGAATCCCACCTTATTCCCCCAGTAACTCATTAATTTCCATGGAATTTTTTTTATATTCAATGTGAGTAAGAGTGGCAGTCTAGCCTTTAAATATTTAGGAAGTTGCAGATTATTACATCTTGAAGAAACAAGAGTATGAGCAACCCCAAACTTTCCAGTCCATTCCAGAGCCAGATTTTATTTTGTGGTTTGGATCTAACTCTACAACAAAAAGCAAAAGGAAAAGATAAGAAGTGGTCCAATTTCCAGACTCTTACAGTCACAGGACATGGAGTGTCTGAGAAAGTGTCCCTGGGCCAAACGTGCTAGCCTCAATTCAGTGCTCTGGCTCAGGGAAACTTGACTGCAGAGCTGGCAAGATGACACAAAATCATCACTGTTCCTGGTGTGGAAGGAGCACCATCTCTTCAGAAATACAGTACAGTACCCATACCGTTACCCCTCCCACCTCAGGAGGAAGAGTTGAAATGGCCACAGCTTTGATTTTTCTAGGTTATTACACTATATCCCAGCACCTTCAAAATCCTCTGTGTCAGTCAGTACAGTTAGGGATGAAGCACACAAATTCCCTTACTAACTGCAAGCTTTAGACACCTACACAAACCCCAGGCCTACAATATACTTAAACTAAGTTAAACAAAATCATAGAAAAATATTGATTTTACTGTTTTTGATAGAAATTTCACAAATAAAAAAATCTATGTGGGGTGTAATTATACAGCAGTGAAGAAAAAACTTGTGTATGGTGGCAATGCGATATATATTCATATTTGGGGGAAGAGGATGGAAATTACAAGTTTATGAGCTCATAGCCTGTGTTGATCTAGGAACATGTTTCCTACATATATGTGCTTTTTCAGACATACTGGGTCACTCATTGAGGTGTTTAAGGATAGTATGGGAATCTGTCCATTTTAACCCAGCTACGCTGTCTAGCACAGAGGATCTGGGGCCAATCAATATAACTTTGAATTATGATAATTAATTTTTTGCGTTAGGTTTTCTTCTCTGTAAGAGAGTTTGATGCAACAGCTTCCTTGCTATAGAACTCTTGTTTATATCATTTGCTGTAAAGTTTATCTAATATAGGTGCTTTCTATAATTAAGATTCCAATAAGTCTTAAATGTCCCCTTTGATCTGTTCTTGATGATATGAATGTCCTTAGGAGTTAAGAGCCTCAAACTATGGGGCCAGTGAAGCCCAAAGCCAAGGACCCTTCTGAATTTTACACCTCTATAAGCATCAAGGGTGAAATCAGTTTTTAATTAAAATGTTTCTAACCTATTTCAGTGTCACAATCATCCTGGAAAAGCAACCTCCTCATCAGGATTGAAAGTTTGAAAGTGATTTTTTTTCTGAAAAATAATAGGCTTTCAAAAGTCAAGTTGTGCATGGGACCTGTTAAACCCATGGTTGTAAGGATCTGGGACTTGAATTTATGAGTTGGGGACTGCCTTAGGGTGACCAGACAGCAAGTGTGAAAAATCAGGATGGGGTGAGGGGTAATAGGAACCTACATGAGAAAAAGCCCCAAATATCAGGACTGTCCCTATAAAATCGGGACATCTGGTCACCCTAGACTGCCTCCTGGGCTGATGCTGCTATGGTCATCACAAGTTCCATCTGGTTGCTGGCCACTAATCAGTAGCTGAGCTTGCTTCAGTGCTGAGTAGTCAGTGTGAGCTCCTGTTACAGTGCCCAACACTATGTCCACTGTGCCTTTGGCCAAGCCATTTAAGCTTTTCTTCCTTCTCTGGAGATAGTAATGCTTTCCAACATCACAGGAATGTTATGGCAGTTAATTGGTTAATGTTGTAAAGTGCTTTACAAATGTAATTAGTATTAGGTAATGGTGGGGAGAGTAGGGTGAAAAACAAGGAAAGCAAGGAGGATAGTGAGATAAGAATACAAAGGGATGAAGAGGAAGTGGAGAAGAAACTATATTATAAAGGAAGGAGTTTTGGGTGGGCAACAGAGAATGGGGTGCATATGGAAAAGAAGAAGATGCTGCTTTCCAAGAAAAGAAGAGATGCGATAAAGAAAAGAGAAAGAGCAGATTAAAAATAGATTACAAATGAGGGGGGAAAGTGGGAGGTATTGAAATGGGGTAAATAGGCTTAATGTGGAAGGAGAAGAAAATAACAAGGAAATGGCAGAGAGAATAAGCAATGAAAGACATACAAATTTTAGGTTAGTGAATCTTTTCATTTATTTATATCTATTTTAGGATTTTCCTGGCAGACACCTTGCATGTCTGTTATTGGGAGATAGTAGTTAGATACTTATTTTGAGCCTATAGTATGTATAGTATTAATATTACAGACTACAATAGATTCTATAGTTCAATAATTGAAAATGAAGGGGAAAATATAGTTCACAATTATGCTGCACACAAAAGCCTTCAAGGTCTCGAGATTTAGCAGAAGTTATACACTTGGCTAATTTACCTAGAATTGGAAAAATTTTAAATGTTGCTAACAATGCTCAGACCCGCATATAATCAGTAGCACTCTACTTCTACCTCAGCAGACGAAGCTGTCCCTAATGTCATCCTATGCTATATAAAATAAATCAGATACATTTGGAACAGAGAAAAGAGAGAAAAGAAGCATTTTGCTGACCCTTCTCAAAAGTCGATGTATGATCCTAGACACAGTGCTGTCAAATGTGTAAGCTGAGGTTGGGAATTTTACAGAATCACTCCAAAATATTAAGGCCATGTCTATTTCATTATAAAAAATCTTTTCAGCTTCATGATTCTTAAAATTCATGGATTATAAAATGTCTCTGTGCACCTCGGTGGATAATTTAAAAAATCATTAGCATGTTAAACTTAGTTAACTAATGCTAATTGTAATTATTTCATAAGATAGACACTGCACATATATAAAGCAAAAAGTTTGTGTTTTGATGTTATTTTAATTCTTTTCCCAATATCTGTTTCATTTTCCTCTTTAGCAAAGGCATGTGCACTCCATGTACAATCAAACATTTAATATGGCTTCGCCAGCATTATAGTCACAGGATATTTTAAAAAGAAAAGAAAAGTCTCCAAGCACAGGTCCTGCTGTGCAACAAAGTAATCAGATTCCTTCAAAGCAACAAGTTGATGAGCTTCAGCAATCTAAGGAATAACAAATAACCATTCTAGCAGATAAACAGTGAAATGCAAAATGCTTATTGAGCAACAATCTCATCTGTTCATTTGTTTGGTCTACTATTTAAATAATAAATAGAAGAGAGCTCATTTTATAAAACAAACAAACAAATAATAAAGCCCCCTCATTTCAGTTTTCTTAATTTTGCAAGACAATGGCTGACATTGAAATCTCTAGTGTCCTGGAACATCACCATAGCCTTAGCAATTTATAAAATTCCTTAGTTTCATCTAATAATTTAAACTTCTCCTTCCTCATATTTTGAGGTGAAATTTATTTCACAGTTACCCTTTATACTATACTTATTTAACTGATCATTTGATTTTCTTCAGTCTCTGCCACAACATTCATTTTACAAAAGCATTTGCATCAATATAGGATGTAGAGTCCATATCATAATCTTCCAGTTTCCAGTGCAATGTTTCAAAAGTGGGCCGTCCTTTGGGCTCTGCATTCCAGCACTCCAGCATAATGTTATAGAGCTTATCAGGGCAGTTAGCTGGTTGAGGGATTCTGTATCCTTTATCCAGCTTCTGGATTACTTGGTAGCCCATCATACCTGAAATACATTTAAAAAAAGAAGAAGAAAGAGGAAATTATCAGAAAGTGGCTCAATTTTTGCATGCACAACTTTGCATGCACGTATCTCCTATGCATGCAAAATTATAATGTTTACATGAACAAAACCCAAACTGGGTGTCAAAATGGGTGTGTATGTGCACGTACAAGGACAGAGCACAAGATTAGCTATTGCAAGTGATTTGTGAGCATAAAAATGCACATGCACAAGTGGAGGGCCACATGTGAATCTCTTTTAAGACCACTTTTCAAAAGTTGTATGAATCTGTTTATTTTTTTGCAGATGTTTACCTGTGTATCAGTTTTGCTCATTAAAATGTGCATGTTTATTCCCAAAATGGCCAAAGTGTGGCTGAGTGACTAGCATATGGCCTATTGCCATCCTTTCCTTTAATATACAGGTACAGCCCATGGAAACTACAACTCCCAACATGCTAAACTGCTTGGATGAAACACACTACAAATCAGAACCTATTGTCAGTATGGACTGCACCTCTAAATTATAGTAAGAGTGGCTGCATATTACTCCTTTTGCAAATTAAATGCAGCACTCCGGCTCCTGGCAGTTACCAAATGTGGTTGCAGGATAGGGGGAAAAATAGGTGCCCCCAGTTTAATTCCTTCCTGACTTATAGTTCAGTGGGAATTTATAACATTCGCACCACACTTTCTAAAATTGCCATAAGGGCCCCTGCTAAATAACTAAAATAGTCACAAAGTTCTTCCAGTGAGAAACCTCTTGTTATAAAAGTTCTCATTTCAGAGTATGTGTTTGTTGTGTTAACACTCCTTGCTCAGTATTGCAATGTTTGGTTACGGAGAACAAGTAGTAGAACTGTTTGAAGTGTTGGTGTCACGAGCAGCCGTTGGCTCTGAAGTTTTGATGGAGGAAGCCTAACCAGCAGCTGTAAGAGGAAATGGAAAAAGAGTATGTGTGTAGAATAGATGTAAGCACCTTTGACCTGTGATGAGTGGACTCAAGATCTAAGCCGCTGGGTAAAGGGATTAGAAAAGCCATTGAGACCTACTGCATTTGGAACATTGCTTAGCATAAGCAATCAGATCATCTACTGGTTTTCATAATGACCTTTTCTCTTGACTGGCTACTGAGGAGATGGTCCTGAAAATGACATCAAGGAAGCAAACAATTATGGCACATGGACTTTCATTTTCAAATGTGAAGGTTCACATAGGCTATGCCCTTGCTAAGCATAGACCAGAGTGTGCTTTTATAAAGCAAAGATAATGGACCTTATTTTCCTTTCTATTTTCAGCAAGGGAAGTTTTTTCCTTGCTACTTGTTCCACAGAATGAAACCCATCTGTGATGGTGTGTCCACTCCTCCCAAGCCCTGAAGGGTAAAATAGGCAATGAACCTATAGGCTGCACCTGGAGGAACGCGCTAAGGAATAATTGGCTAATGAAGCCCAGCTGGGGGCAGAGATGGGCTAGGGTTATAAAACCAGAAGGCTGGCAACAGGAAAAGGCTACAGTCACTCTCTGGGAGAAGAGAGGTGTGGTTGGGGCTACAGAGGCAGGTAACTTACAGTTACTCCATCAGAGGAGGGAGTTTGGGCTGGCTAACTCAGAGGAATGGGAAGAGACAGAAGGTACAGAAGAGGCTCAGGAAAAGGGAGCAAGGAATAGGAGTGCAGACCGTGGCTGCTGACTAGAGAACTTCTGAGCTGGAACCTGGAGTAGAGGGCAGGCCCAGGTTCCCCTAGCAGCTGCTAAGGAAATGGCACCTGGGCCAGCGAATGGAAAGACTTCCTGAGACTGCTGGCAATGAGACTTTGACCTACTCCCAGTGAGGAACCACATAGTTGCCTTGCTGGAGATCCGAGTTATGAAAAAGGAGGCTGTAGTGAGAGAAAGAGACAGAGTGATGGAGTGAAACCGCTGGAAGGGATGTCGGGCTGACAAAGCAAATCCCCAGAACCACCAGAAGGCAATGCAGCCCAGCAGTGAGTAAAGCCACCCATCACACCATCAAAAAACTAAAACTGAATTTGCAAATACTCCATGCACAGGGAGCGGCAGTCTGGGATCATCTGAAATGGAAGTCATGGTGATTGAAGCAGAGGACAAAAGGCTGTGTAGGTATAGGGGGGGAATAAATTAGAAGTTCCCCTTCCTTGTCCCCTTCTCTGTCTCTTGTCCTCCTCTATGTTCTCCTCACCAAATAACAAATTATAATAACAAACTATCATTTTAGTGACACCATATGCTAAGGCAGGGGTTGGCCACCTTTCAGAAGTGCTGTGCCGAGTCTTCATTTATTCACTCTAATGTAAGGTTTTGCGTGCCAGTAATACATTGTAATGTTTTTAGAGGGGCTCTTTCTAAAAGTCTATAATATATAACTAAACTAGTGTTGTATGTAAAATAAATAAGGTTTTTAAAATGTTTAAGGAGATTCATTTAAAATTAAATTAAAATGCAGAGCCCCTTGGACCAGTGGCCAGGATCCGGGCAGTGTGAGTGCCACTGAAAAAATCAGCTCGCGTGCCGCCTTCAGCACGCATGCCATCGGTTGCCTACCCTTGTGCTAGGGTGACCAGATGTCCCATTTTTAAAGGGACAGTCCCGTATTTAAGCCCTCCTGCAGCTGCCCTGCTTTTTCTTAAAAACAGGCAAATTGTTCTGCATTTTCTGTCTTTCCCCCATCCCCATCAGTACTTGTGGGTCCTGCTGCTGGCCGGATCCCTGCTCACCAGCTGCCTACCCACCAGTGGTGAGTGGCGGGGGTGGGGGCCAGTGGCTGACAATGGGGGTTGATGCACAAGGCTGGTGGTAGGGTGAAGATGCAGCAAGAGGGGCTGGCTTCTCCTCTTGCTGGTCCGTCAGTGCAGCCCCTGCTTCGGGCCAGGTCTCGGCCAGCACGGCTCTGCCCCCATCCCATTTCCAGCCAATTCTGGAAGCAGCTCCCATCCCTTCCCTCCTGCACAGTGCCAAACAGCTACTGCTGGCCACATTCTGGTATGAAATCTGGGGATGGGGACCATGTGACTATGCATGGCCCTCTCCCCCCCCACCCCTCATTGCCTCAGAAAGACACAGTAGCAGGTACCAGAAGACGTGAGTCCATCCCAGGGTCCCAGCCAGGCATGGAGGGTGGAGACCGCTGGGCAGGGAGGGGAGGGTTGGTTGGTCTCACACACACACACTATGTGAGAGAGGTGTGCAAAAGTATGTGTATGTGTCACCTCTCCCCATGTGACCCCTTTACCTTAAAGATAAGAAGGTAAATAAAAAGAATCCAACTACACAATATTTCTTTTTAACAGGGGCTCAGTCAACTTGATGTTAATTTGAACGTTTGTACTGCATAGTTCTGATTGCTGTTGAACTCACTTGAATACGAGTAATTTTACCAGGTATCCCATATTCAGCATAGGGAAATATGGTCGCTCTACCTTGTGCTAATAATAGTTACTTTTCCCTGATAGCTACCCACACTACTAGAGACATATTCTGCTCTGATATTGTTAAATCCATTCTTGGCTAGTGCTCTTTTTGCTCAAATCCAGTCTATGCTTCTCTTTATGTGGGTTCCCCCCTGCAGTAGCCCAGAACTGGGAAAATAACAAAAACCCTCTTCTTCTCTTCATGCACTTTCTCCTTGCTGAGCCTATGCAGCATCTCATACTGGAGTATCTCCTTCCATGTGATACCTTCATAAAGATGGTCAACACAGGTCCACAAAAGCCACTCCCATTATACCTTCCAGCAGTGGTCTTGATTGGCCTGGTGTCCCAGAGGAATAACCAACAAGCTAAGCTATTGAACCACCGATTGGTACCAACTAACCAAGTCTTAAATAGCTGGAAACTACAGGTTCTAGAGAACTTTCAGGAGGTCTGGGACATCCAGCAGCTCTGAATGAAGGTCACCTAAGATGTTTTATTCCATATTTAGATTTTCAACCCTTGAATAAGCCTCCAATTCAATAAAGAAAAAAATTAAAAATAATCAAGTGTATCTAAATATTACTTTAAAATAAAATACTTACCAGGATAAGGCATCTTCCCATAGGTGATTATTTCAAAGAGAAGTATTCCAAATGACCACACATCAGACTTTATGCTGAATTTATTGGAGCGAATCGCTTCAGGGGCTGTCCATTTCACAGGGAGTTTTGTTTCATGCTTAGCTTCATATACATTTTCATTTTCTAACTATTACATACAAAACAGACCCAAGTTAGGATCCGATTCAGCAAAAGCACTTAAGCAGATGCTTAACTCAGCCCAGTTCAATCAAGCACTTGAACTCAGTGGGACTAAAGTATGTGCTTACGTCTTTGTTGAACTGAGATCTTATAGATGAGAAACATCTTTTTTCAACAGAAGCTTTTCTAAGCCACTTGTAACTTCAAGTGAGTACCCAGTATTGGAAGGCTTGTGCTTAATTATGGCCTGCTATTGTGAATTCTGAATCTGGCATGAAAGGATTCCATAAGTCTGCCAGAAATCGCAGCACAAGCATCATGTTGGCACTAGAGACTGCATGGTCAGACTGGCTTCAGGTATGATCTTCTATAAATAGAGGAGGTGATAACAAGTGCTATAATATTTAGAAACCTCAGTTTTGTGATTTACTGATGGCATTGAAGGGCTATTGACTTTGCTAATTACCACTTCACCAGTTTTCAAGCACTGAAAGACAGACCCAAACTAATTTTAAGTTGATATATTAGCTCAGTGGATGTATAAAAAATACATGGAGAAATATTTTTAGTAATGGAAGTTCTCTGGTGTTAATCCTTTACTTTCCACAGACCCACATCTACAGAGTTTAATTGCATGGACATCCAACCTTTGGGAACATTTTAGGATGTTTCCAATGCTTAAATGGAATCTAGGGCATATCATACATATCTTAGCCTCTGTCAGGTTTTTTAACATGCAAACTTGTATACAGATTATGCAGATCTTAAATAATAAATAATAACAAAAGTTGGATATGTTCTTTCCTTGCTGTTATGCCCTACACTTCTTCATAAGATTATGTCTAGCAGTTAGCATCACAGACTTAGGCCCAAACCCTCAAAGATATTTAAGCACTAAGATACCTTGAGGATCTGGGCCTTCATTCTTATCTGTATAAACAAACTATGGTTTCATTATGTTAATGTATATGTTTACTATGCTTCACTTCCTCTTAGGGTATAGAGGACTTTGTGTGGGCCCTCCTACACAAGTACTAGTATGGAACCTGAATCCACAATCCCTTGGCCTATGAATAAGAGTATTTCCAAATTAACATTATTGGGAATATCTTATATGGTGACTAGTTTAGAAATTTTCAATTTTAATACGAAATTTCAGTAACTGTTGCTTTCTCCCTCCACCTAAACACATACAGGAGAAAAATCCTTTATTAATACTCAAAATTCACATGTTCAGTTTAAAAAGCAATATATCTCAGTCTAAAAATATTCATAGTAGAGAAAAAAATGAGAAGAATACTTTCAGTGTCAGCTCAACATTTTATACCACAATAAGGGCATAATACCAGATCTTCAACCATTGCACTTGGTATGAAAACTAACTGTCAACAGAAGTTCTTTTATCCTTCCCAGAACAAAAATATAAATCAACTAAAATTAAAAAAAAAAACAAAAACTCAAAGCTTTGGATATTTTCAGCTACCTATTGAAATTCATAAAATTCCCTTTTAAACTGAAAACCATTCATTTATTAATTTACCCCCCCCCCCCCCCCCCGGCATCATGTTCAGCATGCCATAGTATAAAATTTTCTGAAACAGTAGAGAAAAATCTGATCTCTGTGAGGAACTAAGAACTCAGAGCGTAGCATGTTTGAACTGCTGAGCCCACACATAGGAATGAGAGGGAGCGGGGACGTCTAGAGAGGCCTTGCTCTTTAGTGATGGCTACCTGCGTTGCTGGGCCCTGCATCAGATGTCTGGGGAGGGAGAAGGGAAACAGCTGCCAAAGGGCTGCTACTCCCCAACCCAAGCAGGTTGATGAAGTATGGGAAGAATCTTGATTCCATTTCTGTCCATAACCCCTCCCTCACCCCGAACCTGCCACTACCCATGCAAAGGAAGAAGTAAGCTGTCAGCAAAAAATAGGCTAGCTAGCATACATAGGCACCAATTCCATGGGTGCTCCAGCCCTGGAGCACCACAGACAAAAATTAGCGGGTGCTTAGCACCCACTGGCTGCCAAACTTTCCCTCCTCCCCCAAGGGTCTCCTGCCCACTGGCAGCCCCATCAATCAACTCCTCCCCCTCCCTCCCAGTGTCTCCCAGCTGCCACAATCAGCCATTCTGCGGCATGCCGGAGGCGCTGGGAGGGAGGAGGAAGAGTGGGGACAAGATATGCTTAGGGAAGGTCATTGAAAGAGATGGGAAGGGGGCAAGGCAGGAGCAGGAAAAGGTGGGGCATTGGAGGAGGGGGTGGAGTGGGGAGGGGCCATGGGTGGAGCAGGGGCAGAGGCTTGGGGAAGGGGTAAAGTGGGGGTAGGTCTGTGGGCAGAGCAGGGGTGGGAAGAGGTGGGGTAGGGTGGGGGTTTAGGGGAAGGGCTGGGGGTCCGGGTGGGGGCGGGAGCAGAGGTGGAACATTCCCTTGGACAATTGGAAGCTAGCGTCTATGCTAGCATACCTCATTTCTCCTCAGCAAGAGGGAAGCAGGAAATGGATTGTGACTTTCAGGATCCAGCACTGCCTGCTACCCAGACTGCAGTGTATAGTTACAATCCAGTCCTAAATTAACATATCATTTTGTAAGGTATGTTTACATTGCAAAAGAGGTGTGTTGTTAAATCAGGTTAGCTATCCCAGCCATGTTAACTAACTCAGGTTAAAACAGCAGTGAAGACATGGCAATTTGGCTTTAGCAATTTGAGTTAAAACTTATAGGAGATCTTGGTTGAACTCAATCTGCTAACCAGAGCTAACAGACAAGATGCCTTGTCTTCACTGCTATTTTAACATGAGTTAGCTAAACTAAGTTCAGAACACATCCTTTTGTTTGCAATGTAGACACATCCTTAATTTTCTGAACCATTTTTTGTACAGCTGGAGTTCATGCTAATTCTCATAAATAAATAACAAAAAAAAATCCAAACTCATCCAAACCCACCTTAAAAACTCGTGCAAGTCCAAAATCTGCCACTTTGTAAACATTGTGTTCGCCCACAAGGACGTTCCTGGCCGCCAAATCCCGATGGATATAGTTCTGGGATTCAAGGTAAGCCATACCTGAGGCAACCTGAGCTGCCATGTCTATTTGTTCAGGCAGATGGATCTCTGAACCTGCATCATCTGTATCAAAGAAAAAAGGTGGGATTATTGTCAATATTTATAGTGTCTCTGTGAGTTCTCAAGTTATTTAAATGTGTCAGCTGTTGGGAAAGAATGGACCATATCTCCACTGTAAACCAAGAACATCAAGCTATGGAATAAAGTAGGAGTCCTAAAGAAGGGTAAAGGTTAAGCAATTGTCTGTAAAGGTATGAAGTTAGTTTCATGTCCCTTGAAAAACAACCCCCATTCAGCATCCAGATGGAGCTCTTTTAAAAGAGCAAATAACTAATGCAGCACTGGGTTTGAGGGTATATCTCAGATGGTTGAAGCACCTCCCAACAAAGTGGCACCTATCTATTTGTGGCAATGTAGATATTTGTCTTTCCAATAGGAAAATCACTCATCGTAAAATGTGCCTAACAGTTAATATTTGTAATCACTTTTGGCAACCAAAGATTAATGGAGGGTGAGGCAGAGCTACACATGAGAACTAGTGTCCCCAGACAAGTCTGACATAAAAATTGACTGGCTACAGTCAAGTGCAAAAGCTCCATTTTATCTTTAGAATCCACTTGAGTGGTTCTTACTGTTAGCTATGTTGCCTCAGTGATAAGGTTCCTTGAGTTGCCCTTAATGTATGTCTCCTTTCATAGAATCTTCTGAAACAGTATCTGTGCCATTTGTAAGATCAACAGCTTCCTGAAATACTAATTTAGCTCAGTCAGAGATGGTGCCCAAACAAAGTGCTAAAAGACCCCTGACCAGAGCAGGCTGGCTCAATACATTAGGGAAAGTAACCTGAATAACTGAGACCATAAATCAGGTACCAGGACATGTCATTGGTGAGTTACAAATTACAACTCAGATTCAGGCCTTTTGTAGCATACTAGGCCAGATTAACTGCTGCTGGGGGAGAGATGAATTTAGACACTTCTGCACTGAGGGTGATTAACCCTGAAGGAGAGACCAACTCATTGCTCTAGAGTCATCTCTCTTATGAGTGACATTTGAACCCAGGACCCACAGCATCAGAAGCATACACACAAATGCTTTACTGTAATAGGAAACATATCTGCATAGCATTTCACTTCTCCAAAAACATTCCAAATTTGAATAGTCCAAAGAAATGCTGCTATTCCAGTCATGGTTGGTTCTCTCTTTATATTAGGAATGTGGATTATCCTTCCTAACTGCCTTGGCATTAAAGACAAAAAAAAATCAACTGCAGTTGGCAGTCTGCTGCAGCTAATGATGTCCCACTAATTCATAGTGATAGTGGATAGCACTACCTTGAATCACTGTCTTCACTCCTGGCAGTTCATCTGCCTGAATATAGAGCATCTTGCAGCTGTGCTTTAGGAAGAGTGTTCCGCACTATGGTTTGCACTGTACTCTACGGTCTCTAAACCTTGAATTTCCTGCTGAAAGGCTGAATTTTAATGATTAAGTTAGCCCTGCCTACTTCCTCTTTGAGGTTAAACTGATTGTCATGATAATCCAACACTGAGATTATTTCCTTCTATTATTGAATCAGAAACTCTTCTCCTTCCCCACACCTGTGTTTAACAGAAACCATGACCTTTAAAACAGAGAGAAAAATTAAGCTACATGACAATTTACAGCTTAATGATACAACATCATGAAAATCTGTCAGCAGACTGTAGAACCATACAACGCAGTGCAGTTCTGCATTTCTGGATACCAACAGACACTAACTCTTATTGTTCAGTCTGTTGGACAAGAAAATAGATCCATGATGGAGTGCATTGCAGTTCAGGAGCACACGATATCTGAAGTGGAGTGACTAGGAGGATGCATGTGTTTTGGAATTATTCTATGCTTTTCTGAGAGTCACAATTCCCTTCCTCATCACTTCCAGCTACACAGTGCCCCATACTCATAGCTGATTGTAAATGTACAACTAGCCTTTGTTGATTTAGGTTTTTTATCAAGTATGTTTGAAAAAAATTGTGATATTAATGTGAGGCAATGCACTCAAACTATAGGCACTGGCAAATAAATTTACAAAACCTACCCATGACTTATTCTCTACCCTGCAAGGAAAATTTGACAGCTCCTCCTGTCCCTTGTTACTAACAATTTTAGACAAAACCATCTCTTTAATAAAGAATTTAGTACAGGAAATGAAATATTAAAGAAAGCTCAGGGATGTATCATGATCTCATCAATCAGTCACAATGTCTTATTCAATAGATAAAAGATAGGAGAGGTTCTCACTAACAGACATATTACCAGTGTGAAATTCAGTATTAAATATTTCCCCCATTTGAGACTGCAGGATTTGGTAAATCCTCATCAAATATTAAGAATGCAACAACAGGGCCACTGCACATCACAGCTGATACAAATATTCATACATTTAAGACAATTTAATTTATATCTATAATAGGAAAATATTGCTCTGTTGTGTTCCATTAATGTGCCTGGTGACAGCTCAATTAAAAATAATAATAATAAATAATACTTTTAAAGTATCCAGCAGTGTTCATCAGGAAAGATCCTGAAGCACGTTAACAAACTATGCATTAGGATTACTTGCCCATCACTAAAATACAGTCCTCTTTGTGGTAGAACGTGACAGACCACTGTGCAGGAAACACTGCACAAAATGTTTGAGGGGTGGGGAGGGGTTAAAAACAAAGAAAATGAAGAATACATTTTGAGGAAGGAGAATTTAGCCAGGGACAACGTGATCGCCTGATTTGCATTGTGCTGCATCATGCTATATTTACAACAAGATGCGGCCAGACTCAGTAACACACTGGAAATTACTGTTTTTCCTGGCTATCGAACGTCTACCGTTGTGGTCAACATCACTTCTTAAATGTTCAGGAATAGTGGGCAAAACTCTCTCCTGCATAGGTTATTCCCAAATACTGGAATGTCAATTCCATGAGTTTCAACCCAGTTTCCTTACTATTTTTCCATCAAGGATGGTGAGGTTTCACCTGCAAATACCAGCATAGGAGACTAGGGTTAGGCTTTCACTTATTATACTTGCTTATCTCAGGTCAATGAACTGAAGGCATAGGTAAGGCTGTGAGTCTGTCATGGATTCCATGACTTTCCAGGATCTTTGTGACTTCTGCAGTCAGCAGGTGCAACTGACCCCAGGGCTGCCTGAGAAGCTCAAGTGGCTTGGGGCCAGCCGAAACAGCCCTCCTCCCCCAACAACAATAGTCCTGGGCCACCCTCCATCAGCAGCAGCTGCCGTGGTTCTGGGCCCCCTGCCAGCAATGTCGGTGACAGATCCAGGCCAGCGGGGCTGTCCCCCGCCAGCAGCAGCGACGGCAGTCCTGGGCCAAGAGGTCCAGCCCCTGCCAGCGGTGGCAGTCCTGTGCTGCCCTCCTCAGCACCAGTTGCAACACCAGCAGGTGCCCCAGAGATACCCATCCTCAGCACCAGTGGGTGCCCCAGAGACACCTCCCCACAAGTACCAGTGGGTGCCCCAGAGACACCCCCAGCTAGGGTGACCAGATAGCAAGTGTGAAAAATCGGGATGGGGTGGGGGGAATAGGAGCCCATATAAAAAAAAGCCCCAAATATCGGGACTGTCCCTATAAAATCAGGACATCTGGTCAGTCTAGCACCAGCGGGTGCCCTGATGACACCCCCCCCTCAGCATCAGTGGATGCCCCGAGCCCCCCTCCAGAGCAGCAGCTGTGCCACCGGATCCCCAAGAATACTAAAAATTTTGTCACCAGGATATAGTAAGAGTCATGGACAGGTCACGAGGCCATGAATTTTTGTTTATTGCCCGTGACCTATCCATGACTTCTACTAAAAATGCCCATGACTAAATCTTAGCCTTAGGTATAGGAATCAACACAAAGCCCCAGGGCCACTATAAAGTGAGTATGACCCTAAACGTAAATTCTGTCTCCATCCTCCCCAATTACTTTTAGGTTGTTTGGCAAGTCAATGGTTTCTAAACCCTTTTCCCCCCCTAATCCCAATAAATATTACAGCCTTCATATTAAATCAGAGCACTGTACTCTTCCCCTTTGTTTAGCGCATTTACTAAACTGTAAGCTACAGTGCTATCTGAAACTAGTTTTTAGTCTCTTGCTTACTTTGAAGATATTCTAGTAGACTTCCATGTCTCATCAGCTCAGTAATAATATAAATTGGATCCTCTAAAGTGCAAACCGCATAGAGCTGTATAAGCTTTGGATGTCTAAGGTTCTTCATTATTTGTGCCTCCCTCAGGAAGTCCTTCGGATCCATTGAACCTGAAGCAAGAACAGAGAAAAAAAATCAGCTGATGTTAAAGGCCCAGCAACCAGGTGGGAATCACTAAGATTATCCTCTGTCTCTTTGTAAAGCACATCAGCACCACAAACCTTCAGTGTTACCAGAGAAATGAATCAGTGCAGCTGAAAAAAACAACTAGTAAGTGTAAAAGCAGCAAAGAATCCTGTGGGACCTTATAGACTAACAGACGTTTTGGAGCATGAGCTTTCGTGGGTGAATACGAAGTGGGTATTCATAACATGCATCCGACGAAGTGGGTATTCATCCACGAAAGCTCATGCTCCAAAACGTCTGTTAGTCTATAAGGTGCCACAGGATTCTTTGCTGCTTTTACAGATCCAGACTAACACGGCTACCCCTCTGATACTTAACTAGTAAGTGAAACATGTCAGTTGCCTGGGGGCACAGAATTCACGTGCTATGACCCCTAGGTGTATAAACGTTAAGGTTAGTCCTTATGGGGGTGGAGGGAGGGAGAAAGAGAGACATTTAATTTATAAAATAAGACACCACAGTACACGCCGTCTTGAAGAAACATTCGTGTTACTGTGCAAAAAGTCAGAGCGCTGAATAATTAAATACTGAAATTAAAGCTTCTCTCACACAGAAAACACTCAAAGACCAAAAACTGACTGTGGTGGGGTGTGTTATTCCTTTAAGGGACACTCTAGAGTTTACAGCCAAGGCAGCCTGCACATAATCAAGGAGCATCCTGCCCTTGGGGCTGTCCTCTTTAAATAGGAAAAGGAAGCTGAGCAAGGGAGAGGTAACTACAAGCTGTAGGTTCCGGGACACTAGCTTAAGCTGGGCTCTAGAAATTTTATTTTCTGAATACATGGTTGGTTGCTCTTACTCAAGGCTCCGAAATAAGGGCATTATGAACTGGGTTATGCATCACTTTCCCTAACCTGATGCCTTGGTGAAAGGGGGAAAGCCTGCCTGCCTCCTAGAAATAGGCTGGGATTGGTTGGAGTCCTTCTTAAAGAGCAGATGCTTTAATATTTTTTTATGTTTATTTTTTGTTAGTTTGGTATTTGATCTTCCCTCTCTTGGATTCTGTACACTGACTCAGGACTAAAACACCACACCGTGACTTTTGGAAACAGACAGAGTTGTCTTAAATGGCCTCTGAAATTCCTTACATGGCAAAATCAATTCAGTCTTGGAGTTTTACTCAACTTGCCATTGCTGCTGGATGCCCAAATATTAGCAATAGCTAGAAATACTTGTATCATTGTCAGTTACATAAATATTTGTGCTAGCCCACTTGGTTACAGACCTAACACCATGGTGAACCATTTGTTTATCACCTTCAGGCTACACTATTGCAACTCACTACCTTTGGAGCTGATCCTGAAGGGTATCCATTCAAAAGCTGCAATATGTGTGGCATGAGGTGTTCTGCTCTTAAAGTAAATTAAGAACATGACTCTTGTGTTTCACATTCTCGTCAGCTGCCAGTTCAATTCCAGACCCAATCTGAGGTCCCGGTCTCCATTTTAAATCCTAAAATAGATTAAGGGCAAGATAACTTAGGGACCACTAAATTATGAACTGCACTTCAGAGGGTCGCTTCACTACTACAGAGAAGTCTGAACTGAGTCTTCCCATAGGGCAAGACATGATGTTTTACAAAGGAATCTTTTAATTTAACTACTCTCATAAAATCACCCCAACGCTTTCAAGACAGCCACTGGGATCTAACCAGTTTAAAACAGCAACTGGAACAGAGATAGAAGTGGAGTTCTTCCTGCTAGAGCAGTGGTTCCCAAACTTTAACAACCTGTGAACCCCTTTCACTAAAATGTCAAGTCTCGTGAACCCCCTCTTAAAAAATGAATATTTCCAGGGATTTTCTCCTTTACCTGAGTATAAATTATAAAAGAGTGATCTTGGAAATATAAAATGTGTTTTTGTGACATGCTTATTACACACTATTTATTATTAATTATTATTTATCATTACAGTATTTTTATTACATTATGAAAATGGCAACACTCTTCCAAGACCTCACTTTCGTAGCTTGTATCACTTTGAATAAACCTGTTTAAAAGACAGGGCTCCTATGTTTCATCAAGGAGTATCAGATGTGAAACAGCATGAAGATATTTAAAAAGCCAACTCAAAGAGTTCCTCCTACACAAGCATTCAGGTCTTGAGCAGTCCAGGCAAACAACACACGTTACAAGAAAGCTTAAACTTGTGCTTCATAATAATTTTAAAAATAATACTAGCTGCCTATTTAATTTTAAAAACAGTAAAAAATATCCACCTCCCTTTCCACTTCTTATAAGGAGTCTTGAAGGTTAAATCTCCTTGGTGTGATAGATCTGCTTGCTTTGATCTGCGTAGCTCTTGGAAGTCTAGGGGTTCCGGGCTGCTAGACCCATGCTGCCCAGGGTCCCTAGGACAGCTCTCTCTGCTATTAGGGGATTTTTTCCCGAGAACCCCCTGTAACATTTCATGAACCCCCAGGGGTTCACGAACCCCAGTTTGGGAACCACTGTGCTAGAGGGATAACCATATACAGCTTAGATTTTATTTATTTTATTCAGATTTTATATATATATATATATATATATATATATATATATATATATATATATTTCCCTCTGGAATAAGTATAAATAGTCTCCATTGTTGGTTTGTCTATATATACTCCTTTTGTTTTCTTTTAAGACTTACTTCTTATTTAGAAATAACAACAAACCTTGCTGTTTGATCTCCTCAACTTTGTAACTGTTGCATTATAGTTAATCATAATAAGCAGGTAGGGATTTAGCCAAAAACAATCTGTCGTCATTAATATCCTAACTTGAGATATCTACTATAGCAGGATCAGAGAGATTGCCTGAGGTAGAAGTTAAGTGGTCTGTCACAGGGACTAGTCCCTGAGGGGATCAGGCATCCAGCATACCTGTAACAGGCTCTACTAAGGAGAATGAGCCAACTCAGATCCACTTATGGACTTAAGTAACTGGGTGACAAGGTGGCTGAGATCATATATTTTATTGGACTGGCTTCTATTGGAGAGAGACAAGCTTTAGAACTATGCAGAGCTCTTCTTCAGGTCTGGGAAAGGTACTCAGAGTGTTACAGCTAAATACAAGAAGGGCCACCCGGGGGGAAGGGGCGGGCAAGTGGGGCAATTTGCCCCAGGCCCCGCAGGGCCCCCCACAAGAATATAGTATTCTGTAATATTGCAACTTTTTTTTATGGAAGTGGTCCCCAAAATTGCTTTGCCCCAGGCCCCCTGAATCCTCTGGGCAGCCCTGAATACAAGGTGGAACAGATAGTTTAGCATAAGTCATTAGAACATATTCTAAGGGACCATTCAAGGTGAAGTGGCCTGTTATCACCCCTGTAGTGATAGGACCAAAAGGGAGGTTAGTGGGTTACAGATTGTTGTAATAAGCCATAAATCCAGTGTCTTTATTACGCTCATGATTTTTAGTGTCTAGAAAAATTATAAATTAAAGCTCACAGGCTCGTCTTTTGAAAGTATTGTGCAGGTTTCCTTTGAGAATGAGGGCTGAAAGGTCAGCTTTAGAGTGACTGTTTTGTGCAAAGTGTTCACCTACAAGTGATAGGGTGTCTTTGTCTTTTATCATTTTCCTGCGTGAGCTCATTCAAGAACGTAATGATTGTCTGGTTTCACCCACGTAAAACCTAAGTAACAGGGTGACAGTTAATTAAATATGGAGTACGTGGGCCTACTACAAGCTTATGAGGGCTCAGTCAGGAAACCTAGAAAAGAAGAACTTCCTGAGGAGAGACGCTCCTCAGGAAGCTGGACAGGAAGCTACACCCAGTGGTGTCTTCCTAGAGAACAGAGGCTCACGGAAGAAAGAAGAGGCCCAGAGAGAAAGTGTTCCCAGGCAAAGGACCAAAGCATCCCAAGGGAATGAACTAGGCCTGGGACCTCCTGAGGAGTCACTAGGGACTGTCTCAGTAAAGGACAACACATTGGGGAGGCAAGGGGGTAGAGACACTGGCATCTGGCTGAACACCCAGCAGAGATCCAAACTCCTGGCATGGAATCCAGCCTGGGAGTGCTTCAGGGCTAGAGGGACTAAAACATAAAAGTGATTACTGCAAGGGTAGAGTTCCAGAGGAGTATCTGATTGAAGCTTTCATCATGTTTCATGTTGTCGTTTCCTGTTAAATAAGTGAAACCCTCTAAAGAGGGTGCTCTTTAATATTGAAAAGCCTTCTTTGACTTATTTATGCCCAGGGTGTGGGGAAACTGAGACAGGGGCTCACCTGCCAACCACCAGAGTGACCTCCATGCTATCTACAAAGTCTCAGAAACAAAGTAAAATTTGCCCAATAAAAATAAACAGAAATGCTTGTTGCACTCAGTTTTGGTTAGAAGGTTCCTCTGGTAAATAAATTGCAATGCATTTCTTTGAGGAATATCACAGCGATTAAATATTATTGACATACTGTATGTCAAGTAGTTGGGATGAACTGAAGAAGAAATAACGAGAGAGTGTGCCAAGGAAATGGTAAAAAGAATTTCAGAAGCAGACAATTGTCCATGAAGTAGTAATGTTGTAGGAATGGTTTCAGGGAAGATGGAGGTAGCTAGCCTGAGAGGGATTATTATTGTTATTACAGTAGTGCCTAGAGGGCCCATTGTGCTCAGTATGGTATAGACAGATAGTAAGAGACAAGCCCATTCACAAAGACTTTACAATCTAAAAAGACAAAGGTTGAGAGTGGAAACAGACAAAGTGAGGTAAAGTGACTTGCCCAAGATCACACAGCAGTTCATTGTCAGAGCCAGGAATAGCAACAACATCTCCTGGCTACTGCCCTACCCACTGGAGTATACTATGTCTCAGATATCTGATGGACAGTTAGAATCAATAAGACCAGACTGTGGAGTGAATGATAACTTAAAGACTTACTGCATTCACTGTCCAAGAAGGCACTACTGTGTTCTGCTGCATCTCTGCAAGAAAGCCTGCTGAGTATGCGTTGCAACTCTTTCCCCGGAAGTGCCTAAAAAGTCACAGACTCTGTTAGGCAGAGTCAAAGATAAAGAAACATATAAGGGAGCAAATAAGGAAATCTCTGAAGAAAGAAACTCCTTCTACTACGTTTCTTTTAGAGTTGTTGTGATTACTGCTTGTTTCAACAAAATTCTGTAGTTCTAGGCCAACTGGTCTAAAGGCGAGTCAGCATAATCAGTGTGGCCTGGAAACAATAATGTGACAAGGGAACCCTTATTTCCCAGCTGTAGTGTCACTCATGGGCTGACAAAACCATAATTGCCAGAAGCCTGAACACTGCTGTTCTTGGCCCGCGTCTTGTAGTCCCTAGTGTAACTTTTCAACGCAAGATGGTTTATGCTTGTGCACCTGCATGCCCCCAGTGGACACTTTGTCTTTCTCCATACAATGTAAATAGTTACAAGAATGTGTTGCTAACACTTTCATTTGAGATCTTAAGTGACTGTGTCTTCAGTCACGCCCCAATAAACCTTCTTTATCTTCCTGTCTGTCCAAGATACATTGCCGTCTGAGATCAGAGAGATTACATTAAGAACCAGGATTGAAGTGAAAAGCCTTGACAAATGTTCTCCAGGGGTTTTATTCTTGGGCAGTACTATTTTCAGTGAATGAGGCTAATTTTGGCCAGGAAATAGATTTGCCATCTCATAGGAAAAAAAAATAAAAACAGTCTGGACAATAGCAGGGAGTGGCTGGTCAACACAGCAGAGTTGGTGTCAAAGCAGTGTATAAACAGTTGTGAAAAATAACAAGACAGCTTGTGCTGGCACCAAATAATGAGGCTGGCACCAAGTAAAAGAATTTCAAATAGTGATGAATTAATAAAAGATATTAAAGATGTTTCATAAGCCTCTGTATTGCTTTAATCAAAAGCCTCCAGTTTAAATAGGAATTTTCTGACTCTTTCAGTAAGGCTGATGGAAACCCTGTGTAAATGTAAAGACTATAGACAGATCATCTTGACATTTTGAAGGGCTCCATAATGCACCATTGGCAGGATCAGATATCAGTTTCCAAATGGTCAGGAAAAATTGATTCAGAATCCATATGGATTCATCTTCTGATCCTCCTAATAGTTCAACACCACAAGTTCTGTTATCCCCTTTAAATCCTCCCCCCTTTCCTCTGGAGACGCTGTCACTTCTTTATCTTTTATTCTATTGATAACTCCCCACCCCCCCCTCCATTACTACACAATAGATGTGTGACAATTTGGAGAATTTGTCTGTACAATTTATGAATTCTGGTTGTGTTCCAAAGTAATAATTATGAAATGATTGTATACAGGAGTTCCTCTATATGGAAGTGGAATTGACCACTTGCTGACATAGGGTACAGCATGTGCCTACCAAACCAGGGACAATGGCTAATTTTGAAACTTTAACTACTGTACTCTGACTAAACAATGGGTATGCTAAGGAGCTGAAGCTAGTTGCTCCAATTTGTCTGCATGATGTGGGGAGTGGAAAGAGTGAAAAATTCTGAAACAAGACAAAGGGACAGATGTGGTAAAGCAAGGAGGAATAAGGGAAAAGGCTTTTCAGAGGCAGAGGAAGCTTTGGGCAGGAGTAGAGTGACCAGACGATATTTAGGTGTTTGTCCCGCGTTCCGACCGAGCGTTGGTAGGGACACAATTTGTTCCAATATTTCGCTCCGCTGGGAGCACTCGACTTTTTTTTTCGTTCAGCTGGCGGATCCCCCTCCCTACCCCATGTGTCCTAATATTTTCTCCCTCTCATCTAGTCACCCTAGGCAGGAGAGAGGAAGAGAACAGGCATGCTTTCATGGAAGGGAGCTCTGGTGTAATAGCAGTACCAGACAAGGTCAGAAAATCTAGCTGCACTAGAGAAGGCTCCATGATTCTGATGAGAAACTGAGCTGCAAGGGAAGGATCCCAGATACCCCAGAGGATTCTGCACAAGCCCAAAAAACTACAGAGTGGTGAGGAAACTGAGGCAGAGAAAGTGCATACAGGTATGTTTATTATTTTATCTAGATCTGTGTATAGCTTGTGCTGTTAAATAAAGAGTAATTGTGTTTTAGAATCTCGTGCATAGTTTGTGTCTGCTTTCACTGTTGTGTACCCCTGAAGGTAAACTGCAATCCAGAAGGCTCACACCTTTGGTGGCATTCTGTGAAATACGCAGGAGTCACTGGGAGGCTTGAGGAAAATGGCACATGGGGTCCCACTGCCAAGATACACAGGGTCAGTACTGGATTGAGTTCCTAGAGGCCCAAAGGCAGGCACAGCACCTAATCTCTGCATAGCTCCAGCAAGCTACGGCACATGGGATTCAGTGTTTGGATCCTTCATCGTAGTCTGAGTATCCAGCAGGAGGAGCGTGACTGATCTGTGACATGTTACTGCACTCTTACACCCAACACAGTTTCATTCAGACTAGGGGGCCTAGGGTAAAATTTTCAAAAGTGACTTAGGAGCCTAAGTATAACTGTAAGTCAATGGGTGTTTATGGAATTCTTACCTCAAATTTTCTATGGCATCAGATTAGTAAGTGCTTTATAGACGTGTAAAATATAAATCCTTCTGAATAATTTACTATGTAAAAAGACAATTTATAAAAGGGATGATTTAAAAGGCATATATTTGACTCCACTCCTAATTCTTTTTATTGTTTGGGCATACCATGCTTAATGGCCTCTACTTTCTCTATTTTTACCATTGCCTTTTTGTCTCAGGTTTAAATGTTATATAGACATTAACAATCATTTTAAGGTTTGTCTATTTTTAGTATATACACCTGTCTGTTTAATCCCAGGCCTATTTCATTTTAACTCTGAACTAAGGAGTTGCACAATAATTCACTGTTTCTCCCTTTGTTTCATATTTCTGACCTGTAAGAAATGATGCATAATGAAGCTTGGCATAAGCTCAGTTTGGTGCTCACTTGTAGTCATCAACTGGTAGTTTATAAGTACCAGGAATAATAATCATTATAACACAAAGATAATAATATCTTACATTTATGTATCACCTTTCATCCTGCATTATTGTCCACATTAAATATTCTGAAACTACTTCCTTCATCACTGAAACCAAGCCCATTGGTGTGGAATGCAGCAATATTTTAAGACTGTGCAATAGTAGACAACAGTTTGATAGGAAGTGAGGAAGAATAAGGCATCCAACTGAAATTGCAGGGAGAATTTAGGTTGTGATAATCTAACTACCTACAGATTTTGTACAGGATATCAGCTTTATACTCCCTCTCCCCTCGCGAAAAACAAAAAACAAAAAAAAACCAGGACTTCCAGTATGTCAATGCTTGTTAACACCATATTGGGAAATGGGCTTAGGGAAAGGTTCACCAATACCACTTCCTGCAGCATTCTGGGAATTAGATTTTCTGCGGGCTGGGAAGTCTTCCAGCAATGGAAACATTTTTAAAGGATTTTTTAAAAGAATTGTTGAAAAACTGGAGTAGGCATAGAGAAGAGTCCCAAGAGTGATCTGAAAGATGGAGAAAATGCCTTACAGTGAGACACTTAAAAAACTCAATCTGTTTAGTTCATCAAAAAAAAAACTGAGAGGTGACTTGATAAGTATATAAGCACCTTTACCTGGAGTAGGTATTGGATCTGAAAGTGGGATAGAGAAAAGTTTACCAATGGCTAGAAACAGAAGGCCAACACATTCAAATTAGAAATTAGGCACATATTTTTAACACTGAATAATCATTGGAACAAACTATCAAGGCAAGCGGTAGATTCACCATCATTTGATGCCTTCAGGTCATGACTGGATGCCTTTCTGAAAGTTATGCTTCAGTCAAAGATAAGTCATTGGGCTCAATACAGGGCTAACTAGATGAAGTTTAATGGCCTGTGATATATAAGAGGAAATATCAGATGATATAATGGGCAATTCTGGCTTTTTATGCTACGTGTCTATGAAGACCATTATATCTCTGTATTCTAAGTGTGAAGAATCAGTATGTGCCCCAGAATACAACAACCTTAATGTCAAAACTCATGAACTACAGAGGCCATTCCCCGATTGCCTTTATATTAAGATGAAGTAAATTACCACATCTGGCTTCTGTTGAATTTTTATTAATACAAACTAAGCTTTTATTAATCTGATTAGGGTATTTAAAATTATTTAAATCAATACACCTCTACCCCGATATAACGCTGTCCGCAGGAGCCAAAAAATCTTACTGTGTTATAGGTGAAACCACGTTATATCGAACTTGCTTTGATCCACCGGAGTGCGCAGCCCCGCCCACCCCGGAGCACTGCTTTACCACGTTTTATCCAAATTCGTGTGATATCAGGTCACGTTATATCAGGGTGAGTGTACGTCTGATGGAGATTGCTGAAATTATGAAAGTAAGCTTTGGAAACTCAATGTGCTAGGAGATTAAAATGTGAAGATTTCAGAGTTAGGGTAGGACATTTTACAAAAAAATGTAATCCCTTAGAAAAATATGTTGTAGTGTTCTGAACACAGAATCTTGTTATCACAATACTTTGTCTTTACTGTAGAATATGATGATATTTTATAAGGTATATCAATAATAGAATCACAGGGCCAAAACCCACTCCCTGTGAAGCCAGTGGGACTCCTTCCATTGACTTAAACAAGAGCTGGATCACACCATAGAAAATAGAGATGGAGAAGATGAATTAAACCATCTCATTCATTTCCTGAGCCAGAGTAGAACAATATCTATAGTATATCACCTACGGCTTTGTCCAATCTAATTGTAAATATCAGAGGTAAAGTCTTCTAGCACTCCATACTGCTGTGCTTCTGTTATTGCCAGAGTTGCCACATAAACTATAGTTCTTTGCTAACTACAGTGTAAATTTTTCAATTTTATCTAACAAATCTGCTGCAGTTTATTTATGTGATCATCTTTTATTGCCTTATTATCTATGTAGCAATAAATGGATTCTGGGATTGATGAATCAGCAATGTGAAGCTGCAAGTGTTTAACCAATCTCCACAGCCCTTTCCTATGATAGGAACCAACCATAAACATTAAAACTGAAGCAGAAATGCCTTAGTTTCTTCCCGTGTGACAATGCGGTAGTATTGTGCTGTGTTTCTCAAGCTTTCCAGTGACACCTATTGGGAGGTAGCTGAGCAATAGTCAAGGGAGTGATCTCAGTGGAAAGGAGTAGTGTGGCTGAACACATGCAAAAATCAATCTCTTTCATGAAGGAATAAGGGCTGATTATCTGGGCTCTCACCTTCCTTGTTGTACAACGTAAGTAGTACCAAATGGAATTGGTATCAGCCAACCAAATAACTGAATGATCTATCATTCCTGATAGATTTTTAAAAAATTAGTAGGGAGAGTTCAGTTAGGACTAGGGGGACGCTGTGTTTCTATGTCGCTCTATCAGTTCTGATTCCAGGTTGGGAAGTAGTATTTCCATTTTACAGAGGAAGAGACTGAAGTAGAAAGCGGAAGGCCAAAATGTTTTTTTTTTAAACACGCTAATTTTGGATGCCCAAAGTGGCCATTGATCTTGGGTGTTCAACTTCAAATACTTTCCACCTGATTTTCAAAGGCGCTGAGCAGTGACATTCCCATTGTGGGACTGGAGATGCTGAGCATCTTTGAGCTTGGGCATTCAGCTCACTGGTCACTTCAAAGAACAGAGAGAGAGAGAGAGAGTGATTAGTCTTACTCTCACTGTACCTTAATTTTTGTCTGTGTGAAAATGGATGGCTTCCAGCATTGCCACAGAGAAAAAGAGATGAAATATTTAGTTAAAATAGTAGAAAAATCAAATATAGGGGCCACATTATGCATTCTGCTGTTAAATGCAGGATAGTGAGAGAAGTGGAATATCTGTTAACATGGCCCAAAATCTGTTAGAGGGGAGGGAAGGTAACGTGACATCATCCTCTCTTCAAACCCCAGTGAAGCTCCTTCAGGTGAATAACACACATTACCTATCTCATAGAACTGGAAGGGAACCTGAAAAGTCATGGAGTCCAGGTCCCTGCTTTTGCTAGCAGGACCAAATACCGATTTTGCCCCAGATACAAAAAAAAAGGCCACCTTAAGGATTGAACTCACACCCCTGGGTTTAACAGGCCCATGCTCAATCCACTGAGCTATTCTTGCCCCCTAAACTTGGGATGCTAAACTTGTTTTTCAATTTTGTTTTATAAGTTGCGTTCTATAAATCCTGGGTTCACAATGCAAAAGGTCCTGATAATGGATCATACTCGTCAAATAATCAGAGAGGCCAGGGTGCATCGTCAGGAGCCTACTGATTATGTGCACTTGAAGGATAGGGAAGAGGACAGACATCCCACACAGGCTAAAAATTTAAGTACCTCAATGGGACTTTCCTGAATCAGAACCATTAGAACCGCACAAATGCTTTTTGAATGAAAGAAAACATTATGATATCCCTATTTTTTTTTAAAAAAATGTTTATATCACCTATGCTTGGTTTTGTTATTTATGTGATTTGTGCCATCTGCTGGTAGATATTATTTTACAATGCAAAGGATACTTAAAATTAATTTTAAAAGTAAAGAAAAAATCAAACAGATGCCACATTATTCACACAAGGATATACAGTAGATAAACATCAGCAACTAGTAGAGTATGTCATAAATATGTAAAGTGTTATCACATTTCCAATCACTATTTAGAGTGTTTTACTCTGTATTACTGCTCTGAATAACAACAGAGATTTATACAAATACAGATTCTATAACAATAAAACTTTATAGCAATATAGCACCTATGCACCAGAAGGATTTCTACAGCCTACAGATTATAGATAAAATGATCACTTCACCTACTAATGAAATGCATCTACCTTTAGAGTGAAACATGGAATCCATTCTGTGCAAGCAACATTATATGATGGAGTGGGGAGCTTGTGTTGTGTGTGTGAAATTGAAGAACAAAGAATAAATGAAATAGCAGCAGGAGTTTAGGTAAGCAGAATATAAAACCTTAGTACAAAGTACCATGGAATCTTTAAGGATCTCAAAATAACAAACTCAATTTTACCTATTATCCAGAAGATGCAGGTCTTTGAAGATGATTAGATACTCTGTTTTTCTTTAAAGAGTTTTTACAAAACATGAAAGAGGGCTCTTGCCACAGCCTGACAATCTTAGCAATTCACAGTGATGTGTGACATACCTGGTTTTAATGTTTTGATTGCCACTGGTGTGGTATTATTCCAGAGACCTTCCCACACCTCACCAAATTGACCAGAACCTAATTTTTTCAACAATTTCAGAGAATTTCGGTCTATCTCCCACTGGTCTGCAGTTTTATATGACAAATCGAAAGGAGCGGGAACTTTTTTCTGGTGTAAAGAACCAAACACAAACATTAGATATTTGTTCAGCAGAGTGTATAATAAATCTTTGTTTAAAAATATGTCAGTTAAAGTTGCAGCTATGAGGAATGAAGTCTCCTTATAGAACACACAGATGATAAAGATAAAACACAAAAGAGAATGTAAAAAGCATCTACAAATCCACATCTTGGGTACTTCTTAATACAAAAAAATTAGTTGAGCTTCAAATAAAACTTTGAAATGAAAAAGAAGCAGTTACTTGATATTGTATGTCTTGAAAATGCTACAATTAGTCAAAGAGCCCTACATTTAAAAAAAAATCAACCCCCCTTGCAAGCTTTTTTGAACAATGAAATATTACCTGCATGAACCTGATGGTTTTGTCTTAGTAATACCTATAGACATCTAGAGTTATGAACTTGGCGATTTTATCTCAATATACAGAGCTATTCATAAATCACAAGTTGGCACATTCTTTTCCTCCAGCCACACAATTATTTGTTTAAAATGTCAGGGTACTTTATTATGAATGTGTCAGCTCCAAGAATGAAACAGTTCTGCGGTCCATGCAACTTCATCAAAGAATCAGGTTGTCATTTTGCAACCTTGCACCTTATGACTGATAACCAGCAGGTTAGTTTGAAAATATATATTTTGCACAATATAAAACTAACTTTACCTTTATACAGGGCTTCCTGAGCTTTACACAGAGGCCATCGCTGTTATTGGTGTAGTGGTCAACAAAAGCATTCAATGTTTTAAAAATATTCTTTTTGCTAAGAAAAAAGCCTTCTCCAGCCTCCTGTCGGATCCTGTAGTGTTTCACAACTGTTCCATCGAAGACTACAAAATAAATTGAAATATAAGCTCCCAGCTACTAAATATATATAGTAGTACAATATAGCTTATGGCTAACATTTTAAAACAGAGTAACCAAAGTCAGGTTCCTAAATGTATATTTAAGGACCTAATTTTCAAAAGTGCCTACCGCCCATAAATCCCCCAGGTGCCTAACCTGGAGGTGGGGACAGGGCCCCCCTCCAGCCGATGGAGACCCGTGTGCCCTTGTAATTGTTAGCACTGGACCATGTGAAGGTGGAGCCAAGCCAGAGCAGTGCATCTGACTTCCTGACCATGGTGGATCATTATGCCATATTCCTGGTCACCACACTCCTCAGGGAGATCACGGCCAGAGCAACCACAGAAGCCTTCTGGCACTACTTTGCCCAGCCCTATGGCAACCCTTCCACGGTGATCACAGACTAAGGCATGCCTTTTGAGTAACAGACATTTAAGGAATTGAGATTTCTGTATGGCAGCCACAAGCTAAGGATGACAGCCTACCACCCAAAATACAAAGCCCTCTGCAAGCAAGCCAACCAGACACTGCTAGCAGGGCTGAAGACTTTGGCAGAGATGTGGCAGAGAGACTGGCCTTCCTACTTGCTGCAGCTGACCTATGTGTATAACAACATGGTGTGCACCTGCACGTAGTACACCCCCTACTTCCTGATGTTCGGCATGCATGGCTGGCTGCCCATAGACATGGTCATGGGCATCCAGCCGGGGACCACAGGGAACCACAGGCTGGGGGGCCTCAGATTGGGTCCATGAGCATCACCGACACCTGTGTGAGGTAAACCAGATCATGGCTGCTAGTATGTTGCAAGCCCAAGACAGACAGACAGAAACAGAGCTCTGACAGACATGCTGGTGCCAGGCCACAGGTGCTGGCCAATCTGGTTCTGTTCAGCCAGCAGAGGTGCTCCAAACTGAACACAGCCTGGGTCCCATTGTCTGTGGGATCCCATACCTCAAATGGCCCAAATACAAGATTAGAGCAGAGTTAGCAAATAGAGTGGAGAAGCTGGTCCACTGCAAGATGTTCAGGCCTTGCCACTTTGAGCCTGAGCCACAAAACAGAGTGTAGGGAGATCTGAGTCCTAGTAGCCAAGAGGCAGGGCTGAAAGGAGTCACTAGGCTCCCACTACTGGGATGGCTCACATGGGGGCGGGATCCCCACTGGAAGCATCCTGCCTCTCATCCTGGTTCTGAGGCAGGGGAAGAGGGACCAAAATCTAGCCCTGAGACAAGAGAAGAGCAGAGCAGGGAGGAGTCACCTGAGCATGACTCTATGGTGGGAGCTAGGGGAAGAGCACAATGAGGCAGAAGCACCCTGAAGTCCTCAAAGATTGAGGGGCCCCCCTTCCCAACTGATACAGCAATGCTGAGGGTGGCCAAGCCACGGGGTATGACCTCCACCTGGGGACAGGTGTGTTTATGTCATGGCAGGTGTGAGACTGGGCAGAGCCCTTTCCTTTCTCCATCCTATCCCCTGTTCCCCCACACTCTGTGCAAACCTGACTGGCTGGGGGGAGTGCCACTCCAAAACAAGAACACAGAATTAATTATGGACCACCTGGGAGGGCTTGAGCCAATGAGCAGATGAAGGCAGGATGGAAAACCAGCCCTGGGAAGATTTGGAGAGAGAACAAAGAAAGAGGAGCAGGAGAAGTAGCTAGGGCAGAGTCTGAACTAGAAGCTGATTGGAGAAGAGCCAGCTGCTGTACTGGTGCTTGTACAGATGCACAGCCTGGAGCCTGGAAAGGACAGCTGAGACCATACAATTGGCTTGTCAACTTTCGGACTGAACAAAACTGAACACCTCTACCCTGCCCCGCTCACTCCATCTTCCCTGCTCCTTCTGTTGCTCACTCTCTCCCACCCTCACTCACAAGCTCATTTTCACTGGGCTGGTGAGGGTCCCTTTTCAACCGAGTGTTCAGTTGAAAACTGGAGACCTGGCAACCCTACTGTACAGCAAGACCCACCAGTCTGAGATCACATTTCTCACCAGCATCAGATTGCATGGACAGGTTGGAGTGACCCAAGGAGTGGACTGCAGTGATGTGCAGCACAGAGTCTGTATGTATCTATGCATATGGGGGTGGAAGCAAGGTAGTTTGTGTAGCCACTGCTAGAGATCCTGACCTGGATCTACTCCTGGCTTTGGCTGGGTTAGATAAAAGTGTTATTCTATTGCTAAGTGTGGTGCTTGATACAGGTGTGAAGTCTGACCCATTCAGAGGGAGAGTTGGGGTTTGTGCAGAGGCCTGTGGCTAGGACCTGGGACCCCTTCCCCAACACTTGGAAACCCTCGACCTGACACAAAGGTGCCTACCACCCATAAGTCCTCCTCAAAATGGTGCACCTTACATTTAGGTGCCTACATATGGATTTAGGAACCTAACTTCAGCCACCTGGATTGGAAAATTTCTGACCCATAGGATCTGACACATAGACATAGCAAGACATTTTTCCCTTGGTGGCTTATATTTCCCACCCTTTCAGACATGAAAGACACCAAAGATTTTCTAATTCAGCAAAGCCATTTCATCTGTTTCTAATATTTAGTTAATCAGTGTCAGCATTCCAAAGAGCCACTTCCAAATGACAGATATTTGAAAGCAAACACACACTGCATGTAAGCCAGGGATCTGAATGATTTCTCTTCTGCCATCTATTGATCAACTGGTGGAAAAGACCTCACGGGCAGACCTTATTTGCATAGACACATCTACTCTGCCTATGTGATCAATTTTGGCTGTTTTGGGTTAACATTTATTTAAGTCTTCAATGAAGGCAAGGCTGGATCCAGGCCCCAGCGCGCCAAGCGCATGCTTGGGGCTGCATGCAGCGGGGGGCGTGCTTAGGGCTAGAGCCAGCCCTGAATGCAGGGTTAATGAAATGTTGTTATCTTTATTGTATGATTAAAAGGAAACAGAGCTGTACTTAATTTGCGCCAGCTGAGATGTCATATAACCTGAACCTCACTTGTTAAGCATGGGGTAATGAGACAAATCCAAAGGAAGGAGAGGATGGGTGGGTGTTCCTATCTGATAGAGAGGACTGTTTAAAAGCTCTAGATGTTCTTTGATCCCTCTTCCCCCATGTTTAAACCCAGGGCCAGTGCAAGGAAGTTTCGCCTAGGGCGCGAAACTTCCACCTTGCACCCCCCACCCAGCTAACCCTGCCCCCCCCCCCACAGCAGCTAACTCAGCCCCCCACCTGGGGAGCCCCCCTGCAGCAACTAACCCCCTCATCCCCCCACGGCAATTAACCCCACCCAGGGAGATTCCCCCTGTTCCCCCACGGCAGCTAATCCCGCCTGGGAAGACTTCCCCCCCTCCCCAGCAGCTAACCCTGCCTGGGGAGACTTCCCCGCTTCACCACGGCAGCTAACCTTGCCTGGGGAGACCTTCCCCCACGGAAGCTAACCCTGCCTGGGTAGCCCGCCCCAGCTCACCTCGGCTCCGCCTCCTCCACTGAGCACGCCGACGCTTCTCTAATTCTCCTCCCTGCCTAGGCTTGCGGTGCTGATTGGAGGAGACTTAGAGAGGCGCTGTGTGCTCAGCGGAGGAGGCAGAGTGGAGGTGAGCTAGGGTGGGGAAGCTGTTTCCCTGTGCGCCTCCCCACCCTGTTACTGCGGGCAGCCCTCCCCGCGCGCCCCCTCACCCAGCTCACCTCCACTCCACCTCCTTGTCTGAGAGGACTTTTAGGTGCCCCCAACCACTAGGCACCCTAGGCGGCCGCCTAGTTTTGGGACTTTCTTTTTTACCCTGATTATATATGGCTGGATCATCATGACCTTTAATTGTGTCTTCATCCTTGAACCTTGTCTGTGTCCTGGACCCATATCGGGGATATTTCAAGAGCTGAATAACAGAATGCATAGGAAGACAAAAATGTTTTGCACTTCTTCCCCAAAAAGGGTTGGGCAAAGGTCTGATGAAACAAACTTAACTACGCTTATATTTATACTGATTATGCACATGCTTAAATATATTACTAGCTAATATGTGATGTATAGGTATATATGCTATCCATTAAATACATGATTAAATACATTGACCCAATGAAGCTTAGTGTATTTAATCATGTATTTAATGGACTTATTTAAAGGACCTATTAAATACCTATTTAAGTTCACCCAATCACTGACTCATCTCCTTATAAGTGACGGGAGTGAGAGGTAGCAGTAGCAGAGGCATTGCTCACCCATCCTCCCTCCACTCCCTCTCCCATCCTGGGCTGGAGATGAGCCATCCAACTCCAGACCCCCTGAAATCTGGGACTTCGCTAGCCTCGGACAACAAACCATGAGTGAGGTGCAACAGAGGGAAAGGGGGAAGTGTGGTGCTAAAGGCAAATTTGCAAATTTCACATGGCAAGGTGGGAAACTGAGGCAAAGGACTATGGCCCAAGATACAATGGCATGGGTGATTTACTTGTTGTTTGTGTACTTTTGACTCATAGTTGCTGTGTATTCTTAAATTAATGCTGTGCTCCCTCTCCCCTCAGTAAAAGTTTTCTTTTTGTTATAGTCAAGATTCAGTACTTGTGAATGGGGGAAGAATTGCCTATTAGAAGTACCCAATTTTTGGGCAGGGGCTCAAGCTGGATTTGTTCCATCATTTTAAGAAGCACCCCTAGATAGTGAACCTGACCCTACCTGGTAGAAGAGTTACATATGATATGATCTGACTTGGTGAGGTCCTAAGCACATGAATCCCCCACAGATGTCAGTGAGATTTGTGAGTGCTCAGCATGTGTGCAAATTAGCCCACTAATGTCACACTAGTTTATTTTTCTGTGGTAAATGTTTGCATTTCCATTAATAAATGCTTTGTTAATCACACTTTGAACAAAGGGCAGCATGCATTTTAATATTTTGCCTCTTTGTGGACCCTCCTGCAAGGGCTTCCACTACTCTTCAGTTGCTCTGTAAATTATGACCATGAGTTCTGAGGGTGGAAGATGATGGTGGAGGCTGTGGGAGGGTCTGTGTGTTCTATGGCACTGCTGCCCTTTTCCTAGAACCCACAGAGGACTCTCTGGTGGTTCTGGTTGAAAGGAGGAGGCGAGAGGAATGTGTAGCCTGTGTTTAGTTCCATGATTGCAGTTTTGTTCCAATCTACAGTGCAAGGAAGAACAGGGATGTATTCACATTTCTGTTTCCCATCACAGACAGGTTAGGAACTCCTTTTATAAAAGAATGTCAGTCAGCCAGGCCCCTGATCTGAGGGCGTAGAAGAGGGAGTGTCAGGGACCAAGAATTGGTGCAGAAGCAGAAACTTAACATGGATCTGCACATTTGTCCATGACCAAGACAACACTCCCTCCACTTTCAAAGAAATTATTTGAGATGAATTCTTCACGGGGGGGTTATGGGTGTAAGTCCCATCAGTAATACCACAGCTGTCAGCTACACTGTAGACATAGTGTAGTATGGTTGACCTGGCTGCCACTGGAGGATGTCCCTCTTTAATTCCCATTTGCCTGACATCCTTCTTTATCCCTCACCAAATTCCTTACTGCCCACTCCACCACAATGGGAGTGTCCCTGTTTTTTACTTGAAAAATATTGTCAGCCTGTGAGGAGGAAGGGGGAAATCAGAAATGGGTGGAGTTTCTTGCTACCTGCAGCCCCATCAGTTATTCTGGGCACCTTGCCGCTGCTAGGTGACATCACACAGTTTCCTCCCCATTAATACCTTCCCACAGAATGAATCTGAGGGTTGATGGTGGAAAAATCTGTCCGTTTGTACACTTAGTACACTTTTTAGGAACTACAATTCCAGCAAGTCAATATAATGTAATCTTGTTGACAAGTGGAGCCTCTTTTTTTTTTTAATTGGAAAAACAAATTAATATATATCTCAGTCCCTTTCCCCTCCCCTCCTAATGTGTGTACTTGTAATACAGTATATGGGACTCATCTCTAATTTGAAGATTTAAATATTGGGAAGACTCTTATTTCTCCTTTTGTCATGCTGATAAAGCCTTTGCATCATACCACACCATCATACCCTCATTATATTATATATACATACACAGGCAGGCATGTGTGTATGTTTGATATAAGTTCCTGCAATGTTAGAATCATTCAAAATGTTGTCAGTTAAAAGGTTAGCATACGGTGAGTTTTTCTCATCATTAATCCAATTTTAACTGAATAGAATATCTCCACCCGCACCCCCACACTTCCTTATGCAGGAATACATATTCGTATTGTCGCATGCGATTGCTAATAACAGCCACCAGAGGGCGCATAGATGCTGTTTAAAACAAGGGATTTTCTCTATATAAGGGTCAGAAGCAGATATATTTCCAGATCATAAAAATAATTAGACGGAATGAGCCTCAAAAATTGTTTCTTTCTAATATAGTATTTAAAATACTGAGTACATTTTGGTGATGCATAATTTGGGATCAGGTTGAAGGAAAGAACTTAAATAGAGTAATTCAGTAACAAAACAGAGAAAACAAAACATAGAAAGAGGGGAAAGAAGGTGTATTGACACCTTCCAAATACACTATAAACTAAGATCTGGGAGATGCCCAGTTTTCAGAACACTGTGGTAACTATCATCATTCACAGCCCTATAATGAGATTGTAGCGAGGATACAAATGTGACATACCAATTTCACTGGACCAGATTTATATGTAACATTTCAGAAAAGTATCATCAATCCTACTTTTATGGTTCTATTTCACTATTTCAGGGGGTCCAGAGAATGCTTTCTTGCACTGGGAAGCAAGACAATACTTTTGCCCATCCTGTTACTTTAACTGACTTCCTATTCTCTGTAGATGAAATTTGTTTTTGTGTGGAGGACCTGCATGTTTGAGGAGTTATTTATTTGTATTCTGGTAGCAAATTGAAAGCCCCAGGGTTGAGTATTAGGGTATGTCTACACTGGAAACTTCAAAGCGCTGCCACGGGATTGTTCCTGCTGCAACGCTATGAAGTGCAAGTGTGGTTGCGCACGAGTGCTGGGAGAGAGCGGAAAGCAGCAAGCGAGGGGGAGCCTTTGGGAAGGGGCAGAGTGGGGGCAGGAAGAAGCAGAGCAAGGAAGGGGCCTCAGGGGAAGGGGAGGAGTAGGAGCAGGGCCTTTGGATGGAGGGGGGGTGAAACACCCACTGGGAAAAATAAAAGTCAGCACTTACGACACCTTGTCTTTTTAATTTAAACCAAGACAGCCTCACAAATACAGACCAACAACAACAAAAAGCAACTTGGCAAGAGGACAGACCTCAAAAACTACAGCGCAACGTCTTCCCTCTCCCTTTGTCTGACCAGTCTCTTCCCCACCAATTTGCGCTGTCCTGGGACCACAAAAAAGACACATAATTGCCAAATTAACTTGACTGCTTCCACTCCCAGGACTGGGATCAGGGGGAGTCCTATGTTTATCCCTAGAAAGAGGGGGTAGGTAGCCCACATGGCCCAAGTCTGTAGGCAAGCAATAAACTCAGATTCAGGACCTCCATGCAATTTACTGAGGATAGGTATATTTGCCTTCTATAACCTAAAGTTTTAAAAGAAGGTTGTAGCAACAGGTGTATCTGAGTTTTAAATGTATGTATAGAAGTATAGCAGGTGCTTAAATGCATTGTCATTTAATGCAGTAAATCTTGCAGATATTATTATTATTCAAGAATAAGAGACAAGCCTCTTGCTGTTATTGGCAGTGACTCTCAATTAAGCTGAACACATCTAAATTATGGCTTTTAATTAAAAAGAGGCAATGCCTATGATGGCAGAGGCATATTTAAAAATTAATTTCTTTTACACCACATGCTAGACTCATCAAGATAAAATTCCTTCTGCAACATACATATTTTTAAAATATAAAAAAGATATGACAAACATCAAGCAGTTAGGATGATAGCAGCAGATCTCTATGACCAGTTAAAGTTTGATGCGATCTCAGTTTAACAATTTGTGGCACAGAAAAACCTCTCTTTAAAATAAAAAATTGAAGTTGAATTCTAACAATCTTGTTTGCCTTCTAAATCATTTACACAATGTGAGGTTTTTCCACAATGACACATTAGAAATGAAATGTGTTCATTTTAATGAAAGGCGCGCTTTTTTCCTCTTCCCGCCTGTCATCTAAATAGATTTGCCTATTAATCTCTCCTTCTTATACCTTTGGCTCCATTATATATTAGTGTGAACCTCAGATTTCAGGTTACAGGGGCTTGGGCAAAACTATTTATCTGTTTTGATCTTCGCAGAGTCAAATCCTCTGAGTTTTTTCTTTGAGCTTCAGATACAAATTAAACTCCAAACCAAAGTCAAACAGCTGAAAACACTGGGAGTTTCACATGGTTTCCACTCAATATAAATACATTTGTTGCAGGGACTCAAAATTATGTCTAAACTGACACCTCTTCTCTTGTGCAATAGTCAAATCGCACTTTGTAGAGGTCTTCAGTAAAGAAGTATTGTTGTACAATACTGAACTATCACACAATTAATAGAATTGGGTCGGAACCACAAACTTCTGAAACAGACCCATGCTTTTTTCAAAGTGTGGGGGTTTTCAGATCCTAGGCTTTGGTTCAGGGTCCTCTCTTATAATTCACTGGTTATGTATTATATGAATATAATTATGTATGTGTGTAATTATACATCTTTATAAACATCCCAAACCATAAGTCTGGGATGATCCATAAGGGTGCAGTTTCTTCTTGTTTTACACTGATCTCAATGTCTGAGCAACCTCAAGGAAATGGAAAATATCGCTATGAAATACTGGCTGGAGCTGCTGTATTTTGTTGCCTTTGTCAGCCTTGACAGGGATGTGAGATACTTTTTGATTGTGCTTTAAAGCCTAAGCTGTCTCCAGGTGACTTACCACAGCCAGAGTGTATATGGATGACAAGTTGTTCACTTTCCTAGCATCCTGACACATGCTTAAAAAATACTGCAATGTCTACTGCATTCCATTCCAGTAACAGCAAAATGCTTTACTGGGTTAATGTAATTGAGTGTGTGGAACCATCCTCATATAATGCAAGTACTGAAGAGTCACTAGATTACTCTGTGAGCAAAAACTGGGAAAGCTGCTTCCAGTACATCTCCAGGTATACAACATTATACCCCCACTGACAGTCTTCTCTTATAATTCTCTTGGCTTACATTTCTATCACAGATCTGGTGAATGGTGTCCAAGAAAATCCATCATGGGATAATATTTCATATTACCTATTAGGACTAGTGTTAAAAAGAAGTAAGGTTGGCTCCTGTAAGTAAAATCATGCTTTTCCCTATTTGCTAGGTAATCAGTCTATTTTCAGGCACAAATTTTACCAGGAAGTCCGTCACATCTCTTGAAGCCAGAAAGAGGGATCTTGAATAAATAAAAAAAATTAACCCTACCACCATAGATACAACTGACTTGTCACTGAAGATTGATCATGTGTTTCTGACATCTAGTTTTGCAAACCGATCCCACAAAAAGATCAGTTTAAAACTAAGGGTATATTCTAGAGATTCTACTGTTTTCATATCCTGTATAGATCTACCAAGTGCCAACATGTGTTTCATTTCCACTCTGAACCAGTAGGTGTACTGATGTACTACTCTAATGTGTTTGTGGCTCTTTAATTATGAAAACATTTCCCGTTTCAGAGCAGCTGGAACAATGAAAAGCAATAAGCACAGAAAGTTATTTTGAATTTTGAGCATATTAATAAAGAGCTAAAAGTTACTAAAGGCCTATGGCTCTTGCCAACTTTTATGTATCTCTTGGGAACAAGAGATTATTATAGATTTTAATTTCATTTTCATGCATGCAGTTTATTACTCTAGAAAATAAGAAAAGAAAAACAGGCCAAATGAAAAATTCTTACAATATTTCTCAAGGTAAAAAACTGTGATACCTGAAAGAGACAATTCGCCTTTTTTACTTTCGCTTTCTCGGATTAGGAAGGCTCCTTCCTGATTTTCAGGGCACAACAATTGTTTCTCTGCATCTGCTCGCGTGACTGGTCCAAAAAACCATCTAAACAAAGACAGAAAATTCTAGCATTGATTTTTACAAGTCAGCAATAATTAGCAGGAAAAACAGTTACACTGTGTCTACTAAGCATACAACATAGCATACATTATTTTTGCAAACAAGTAAAGGGAAATTTTGATACAACTTTATATTAGATTATTGAAAGAAACAAACAAACAGGACAACACATGTGGTTAGAAGATACTCTTTAAACATCTGAAGTAAAATCCTGACCACATGGCAGTCAATGCCAAAACTCCTATTGATTTCAATAGTGCTAGAATTTTATGCTTGATAGAGAGTCCTTACTAAAAAATAGATTCACCAAGATTATCTTTAAATAGCCCTTAGAAAATAATTGATGCCAAGTCTCCTTTGAATTACAGAGGGATATATGTTTTTATGATTAATCTTGATTTGTAATTTATGAATGCTAGCTGTACTGAATGAAATAAATTAATTTTTAATTAACTAAATTATGCTGAACAGATTCTTCACAATTCCAGTTCCTTGTTGATTTATGAAGTGACTAATTGGCAGTCATTTCAGGCCTGCTGCAGTGAGATAGATGAGCAAAAACAATGCCCACCTCATGTCACAGAAAATACTTGAATGGCTGACTATGTGCTATGAAAATCAGCTCATTTAAAAGCAGTTGTATAACACTCCTCCCACGCATAGCACCTCTGATTTTCATAAACTATTCAAATAACAATTCAGATAGAATGCTGAAAATGAAGTTTAGCTAATTGTGTTATTTGACAAGAATGTATCTAATGAAAAAATGAGATGACTGCTCATCAATTTCAGCTGGGATTACTGAGCTCCTAGCAAACAAAAAAAACCTCTGTCCACACTACGCTGTTAAACCGATTTTAACAGCGTTAAATCGATTTAATGCTGCACCCGTCCACACTACACTGCTCTTTATATCGATTTAAAGGGCTCTTTAAATCGATTTCTGTACTCCTACAAAATGAGAGGAGTAACGCTAAAATCGATATTACTATATCGATTTAGGGTTAGTGTGGACGCAAATCGACATTATTGGCCTCATTCTTTTACAGTAGCTACCCACAGTGCACCGCTCCAGAAATCAATGCTAGCCTCAGACCACGGACGCACACCACCGAATTAATGTGCCTAGTGTGGACGCGCACAATCGACTTTATAATATCTGTTTTATAAAATCGGTTTAAGCTAATTCGAATTTATCCTGTAGTGTAGACGTACCCCAAGATTATCACTCTCCCCTGCCTTTGATTTAAAAGGTCATGGAGTGTTATCGAAAAGTGGATTGTGTACCCTTTTGTGTCAATGTACGCAAAATACCTTGTCTGCAAATTACCAGTGAAAAGATCAGAAAGAGTCATCAACAAATGATGTTAGTACCTGGAATGCTTAGAGTAATCCAAAGGAATTAAGGAAATCAATAAAAATATATACTGAAGTCTTCAAAACAATATCATCCTGCTTGATTGATCAAACATTACAGTGTGAGCAATGTTTCTAGCATGAAGGAAGAGGAACTAAAAAAAGACATGCAGATGGGCCAGTCTTGATCTCATGCTAAACTGTATATTTGCTTTGGTTAACTATATATTGTTATATATACATTAACGAGTGTTATGTACAACTCTCCGATCATTCTAACCATCTGAAGGCCATGATATGCATTTGGAAAAGGAAGGAATCTGAATGAATAGCCAATATCTAGAATATATTAGTAAAATACTTCAATCTGTTGGAGATACAGTAATTGTTTGGTTTGATGGACCCTGGAAAAACAAATTAACCCATAAATTTGCAAATCCCCTGATTGACAGAAACACTGATCAAACCAATAAGGAGGAGACAAGGCACCAGTTCAGTTCAGTACTGAAATCCTACATTAAACGTGTGGCATCCCTGCGAAAGAGATTAGGACCACTAGGAATTCTAAATACTGGTTCCAAATAGAGCATCACACATCCAAACTGTGTAAACTGCAATTTTTAAAATAAGTAAACCCATATTTCCCTTTCAAGTCTATGGACAGTGGGATTTCACTCCAGTAAAGGTAAACAGAGCGATTAGTATTTTTAGGCAGAAAATGCATAAAAACAAGAGTTTAATTTCATATTACTTTCTCCTGTCTTAAAAAGGTGTTACATTTTGGCTGATAGCACAAATAACTACTACTATAAATCTAATGACCCCAAGATAAACACACAGCCCTCTATTGTTTATAAAACAAAATAGAACTAGAATAAACTGTGGTAATCAAATACAAACAAAATGCAATGTAGCTCTTTGGTTGATATTTTACATACAGAACAGTTAGGAAATTCAAATGGATAATCCCTAATTATATATTCTTATAGATATAAAAGTATTGAAGTAAAACGCATATTCCATAATACAAAGTACAGCAAATGCAAGTGGGATACAATTTATGGCTAAACTGGGACCCACATTTTCAAATTCCATTACACTTCTGTATGTAAAATCTCAGCCATAACATTAAATTAACATAAACCCTGCTATAGGAAAGAGTTTAAGCACATGCTCAACCTATAGCATATGTTCAAGTCCCATTAACTTCAGTGGGTTTTAAAGTGTGCTTAAAATTTAAGTGCACTTTTTGAATAGTCTTGATTTCCTGAATGGGGGCCACAGATAGTTTTGATTTTGTTTTATTGGAGTTTTTGTTTGTTTTACTTTATTGATCTACTTCTTTTTATGGATATAAAACTTTCCTATATGTGCCATTACCATAGTATATTTAATGGCAAAAAGTTGTCAGGGTCCTCATTTCAGGAATATTGATTTAAAACTTTTGATTACAAGGTCTTTTTCATGGCTGCTGGGCCACTTCATACAAAATAATATGACATCTAGATATTACAGTGAATCAGGAAATTGTAGGTGCCCATTCAATGTAGCATAATGGCAGATGGAAAGAGTCCCTCAAAGATTCAAAGTAGGCAGAAGGCAAAGGAGACCAAGAAAGTGTCACTAGAAGGGGAAATGTAACTGAAACTACTATTTTGGAAGGGAAAGCAGCGGGTACATCCCTTGTAGTCCTTCACTATCACAGCTGTATACGATTTGTTTAATGCAAATGGGAATCCCCATAAGGAATGCAATTTGTTAAAGCCTAGCTGAATAATTCTGATAGAAAGGGGGTCCAATTACAGAGTTACTGGGCATGCAGTCATTATTGTCCAGTGCCAGGCACAATATCAGGGAATAATAAGATAATCATTTATTATCCTTGCCCTTGAGATACATGTTTAGTTGTGATCCACTTTAAGTTCTTCGAAAAACACACCCAAATTCAAAGTGGCATTTTCATTTTAAATTGATGTTTAAATTCCTAGCATAAATCTCAACAGGCTCATTTAAAATGTTAGTAATGAAATTATATGAATAAAGGGTTTTAGTATTTTGCCTAGTCTACTTTTGTTCATCTTAAATTGACAGTACACCCTAGAGAGGGTATTAATGTGTCAAAGAAATTGCTTAGCACGAGCAGAGGTTATAAGGGAAAAGGAAGGTTATATCAAAACAGACCCCTTTAACAGAAGAACAAGCAAGTCAATCACTGTCAGTTATGCTCCTGACTTCAGGTGACCATTACTTTCTAGTTGCTTTAAATTGCTTTATTGTTAAGTCAAATGTCACACATCAGATTCACTGGAATATTTACATAGTGATTCATATGAAGTTTCAATCTGTACTTTCATATGGGCAGGGCTCACTGGAGGCTACCAGGTGTCAGAGGCTAGGACTCTATGTGGAGCTATAGGACTATTTTGCTGATTCAGCTGGTAACCAAATCAGTAGTCTCACTTGCTCTGATTAAGGAGAATAAAAGGTGGTGATCTGTTAAAACAGGAGAGGAAATGCAACATGCAAGTCCAAAGTAGAATTTTTGGGATGATTCCAAATGAGAGATAGTTGAGAATTTTCCAGCTAAATATTTGTTGCTGATGCTAGAAAATGCTGATTCATCAAAACAGGAATTGTTATCCAAAGAGAGTCATTTTTTATTAATAATTTGAATTTTTTTTAAAAAAGTTTCAAAATTGTTGAAATGCTCCACTTTGACATTTTCAAATGAAAAATTTAGTTTTTGGATTCAATACAACTTTTCATTCCAAAATTTTAGTTAATGGATAACAAAAAAAAAAGGTTTTAAATATATTCAAAGGTTGAAATCAAATCACAATGTTTTGAAATTATCAAAAATGAAACATTTCAATAGACCCAGTCAGAAATTGTTCTCAGATTATGAATTTCTGAAAAATTGAGATTTCAACTTTTTGTCCCAGTTTGAAATAGGAAAAATTAAATATCTGAGGACAGTAAAACTATTTCCTACCTAACACTACTATATATATCGTACTTTAAAATTTAAATATATAAATATTTAGTATTAGGTTTCAAGATAATATTATATAATTATAAAAGCTCTTGCACTGTCTGGTTTGAATAGCTTTAATACTATTAAAAATATATAACATATATACCATGATATTCAAAAAAAACTACCTTAAAAGAATGTTAAGGTTGCGAAATCAAGAATTCAAAAGCTGGAAATGCCAGAATTAGACCCCTTTGTGCACATTTGTTATGATGCCCTCTTTAATAACTAGGTCACATGTTTCCCATCTTTAGTGCACAAGGTGGATGATACTAACTGAATGAACAAGCAGCTATTGAAATATTGTTTTATTCTCATTGCTCAATGTGTGGCCCCATGCCTTCTTTACTGCCAAGCATGGAGGTGCCAAGGCTCAGCCCCAGCAAGCCCCAGCACAAATTAAGCACTGAGTTGAGTCCATCAACCCCATTTATGTCCAAAGTCCCTTACCAGCAAGGTATTCATGACCCAGAACTCTCTTCTAGAGCCAGAAACTCTTGGCACTGGCTGGGGAAAGAATCCCTCCTGTTGGGTTAACATCCCCCCATGAAGACCAAACCAGAAGGACCCAGGAGCATTCTCCCTACCTTTCCTTTGCAGGTAACCCCCCAAATTCCCCCATCCTTCCAAAAAAAAGGTCTTTTTTATGAGAACTTTCATTTCCTGCAGCCTGGGACTGTTCCTCTCCAAAGGATCCACTCTTCTCCTAACTCCCTTCTGCACTGGAAACAGGGTCCCTTTCATCGTGCCTAGGTTCTTCCCTACCCAATTAACTGGTTTCCAGTTATTCAGTGATTAATTAGTCTGAATTGCCTTATTTCCCCTTGTGGAGCCTATCAAAGATAGGCTGAGCCCCTGACCCTTCAGAGGACTAGCTACCTTCTGACAATGAGCCTTAACAACAATGATATACACACCAACATATTGGAAAGACCAAGAGCCCTGCAGATGTCCCTGTGGCAGCAGAAACTGTGTACTTCCATGGTTTGAGGTGAGAGGAGAGCTGAATTTATGTTATACAAAATTCTCTATTTTAAATGTAGTATGGAGATACAGGAGAGGGGCAAGGAGGAAGGGCGAGAGGAATGAGTTAATAATAATGACAAAGGAGTGGAGAGTGACACTGAAGGAGTGGTAGGAAGTAGGGGAGCAGATAGGAAAGAAGAGACTAAGGAGGCATGGAAGATTGCAGAGAAGCATATAGGAGGGGAATGAATGGCCTGTTAGGTAGAGGGGAGGGAGAAGGTCAGAGTTAATGGCCCGGGGGCCGAATCTGGCCCTTTAGACGTTTTAATCCGGCCCTCAAGCTCCTGCCGGGGAGCAAGTCTGGGGCTTGCCCCACTCCACCTGTGCCATGGCTCTGCAGGGCTCCGGGAAGCAGCAGCATATCCCGTCTCTGGCTCCTATGCATGGGGCAGCCAGGGGGCTCTGCATACTGCCCCCTCTCCAAGCGCTGCCCCTGCAGCTCCCATTGGCCAGCAACCATGGGGCGGTGCCTGCAGACAGGGCAGTGCACAGAGCCACTTGGCCATGCCTCTGTGTAGGAGCCAGAGAGGGGACATGCCACTGCTTCCGGGAGCTGCTTGAGGTAAGCACCGCACAGACCCCGCACCCCGACCTCCTCCAGCACCCTAACCCCCTGCCCCAGCCCTGAGCCCCCTCTCGCCTCCAACCCCCTTGGTCTCACCCTCCTGCACCCCAGAGCCTGCACCCCTAGCCAGAGCCCTCACCTCCACCCACACCACAACCCCCTGCCCCAGCCCAGAGCCCCCTCCTGCACCCTGAACTCCTCATTTCTGGCCCCACCCCAGAGCCCGCACCCCCAGCTGGAGTCCTCACCCCTTTTTGCACCCCAACCCCCAATTTCGTGAGCATTCATGGCCTGCCATACAATTTCCATACTCAGATGTGGCCCTTGGGCCAAAAAGTTTGCCCACCCTGTAATAGCCAATAGGAAGAAGGGAAAGAGTGTTGAAAGTAAAAGCTGAAGAGGTAGGCTCTGACATCACCAGTGTCTTAGGGCTCTGAGTTAATGCTGTCACTGTGCCTGCCAACTGAATCTTTGCCCTGTGCCTAGTAAGTGCTGCTTTCAGCAGAGATTTCATAGCCGCCCTGAGGGAACGATTTCATAGCATTGATTTCATTTGCAGGAAGGACATAACTATTCTCTCTTGTACTTCCCTAGATAACTCTTCTCTGTTCCTGTTGTTTACACTCTTCACATATGTGTAGACTTAACCGCCCTACTAGTTCCACAATCCAGAGCTCTGCTTACTTCAGCAAAACTAGCTACCAGTTCTCAGCAGAAGGTAGAGAAAAACTGGTTCTGAGTATGGTTTAAGCAAAAATACAGACAAGAACAGCCATTTCAGAAATTGTAATTAAAACCTGGTCAAAATATTGAAGAAAATGTTCATTTAAAATACACAAACAAGCCATAGAGATCTCTACTGATTGCTTAATTCCCATAATCAGAAACTATTTTGCCCTGAATGGAACTAGAAATTCAAGTTTTGAAGATAGCTGTTCAGGTCAATATCATTTAACCTTAGCTAAACACAGTGACTACACTCAGAATGGAAAGTGCTGAGTCATACTTGTTGCTCAGATTCATGCTGATGAAGAATGTAAATATTATGATAAATGAGAGGTATTGCTATGCATGACGTGTGGAAACTAGAGCCTCTTAGTCACTGACACCCACTGGATCTCATTGCCAAAGGAAGGTTATTTTAGTGCCAGGGTGAGGAAATACAGAAACCATGAGAATGTAGGAAGAGGCTTTGCTATTTTTCTCCCTTAACGCTGAGGTTTAGCTTTACACAGTTATTTGGGGAATAATTGTTAGGAATATGGCAAATCCATTTTTTTCTGGACACTTGGATCTTGGATATCCATTGTTAGTATGCATTGGCTACCAGATACAGATCAGGACACTCTTTTACCTTTCCCCTACCCATTGTGACTTCTCTCTCACTGCCTATACACCTCTCAGAAACTCCCCATGATGACCTCCTCCTATTCATGGTGAAAAGGAGTGCAGGTAAGAGTCAGTAGGGGAACTAGAAGATGTTTTTAACAGAATGGTATGTACAGATTGTGGTTCCCCGTTGCCCCCTAGTTAGCAGGTAAGAATTGATAAGCAAAACACTCCACTATGCAAAGACTAGTAGGTATAACCAATTGTCTGGTCTGTTTTCCAGATTGTGTTTTTCAAGAGAAAAATATTGGGAGCAATGATAAAGAAATGGATGCAAACTATTTTACCTAAAACATTATCGTTACCTTTTTGCCTTATAATACAATAGGAGGCACTGGAAACATTATACCTAGCATCAGAAAACAAACACTAAAAAGGTTCATATATGAGAAAGCATAGACAAAAAACAAGCTATGCAAATTAATTTTACCTTGAAATCTTATATCAGCAACTTCTCCAAGCCCCAGATTTGTATTAGGGCTAGTTTGTACCAGGTAGTCACAGCCATGATTAGTGAAGAATACCAAACAGCACCACCTTAGGGAAAGCTCCACAAATCTTGCCTCTTCCTCCAGCATTCACCACTCCTACTGGAGTGATGTGCACCTTCCAGGACATACACACAAAGGAAACATCCCTATATTCTGACCAAGCACTGTGCATCTAGCCCCATGCACCTGTGCTAGGATCAGTTAGAGCATGGGTCTTTATTTTGTTAGTTTCTTTTCCAGGAGGGGTTGGATAATGCAGCAGCTTTTCCTGCTTTGATTAACTGAATTGAAATGCTGACTTAGGTCACACTTGAAAATAGATGGTGATGGTTTCATTCTGTTCCACAACTAGACACATCACAAAATCAAAGCCATCACATCTGATAGTAATGGCATCTCTGCTCAGGAAAGAAAAAGGACTGAAGTAACAGGGAAGTTGTAGGACAGAGGTGAGATGTATTAACAGAAGAGTGCAGGAAAACTTGCACATTATTTGCACACAGGGGGCTAAATTCTGCCCTCAGTTACAACCATGTAGCCTCACCGAAGTCAATGGGATTTCAGAGATGTAAATAAGAGCCCAGCAGCAGAATGCAATGCAACTTATCCCTTACATTCTAAGCATTAAGGCCCAGACCCCAAAAAATGTTAAGGTGCTTAACTCCCTTACATTTCAATGGAAGTTAAGTGGCTACATATCTTTGAGGGGCTAGGCCTCACAAATATAAGGCTCTGAGGGAGAGGTATTCTGTTAGAAATCTAAGGTTTTTATTACAGATATTGTATACTCTAATACCACGCTATACCCTACATATATAAATATTCACTTTCAAATATGAGGAGGAGAACACTAGTGAAGATCAGCCTACTATACACATGGCCCTAGAAGGCATTCAATCTGGGTGTGGTTAACATGTGACCGGAGTGCCTATCCAAGGTTTATGAACCACTTAAGTCCCAGTTAGACCCTCAAAGTAGGGTTTAAATGAGAAGTGAACAGTCAAAGGTCTTGTGCGGGCTTTTTGCTAAGAGGAGTCAGTTTCATCCTATAACTGCACCACAGCCTAGTCACTGCTTTGTCAGAGGAAGTGTGTCATATTCATGTTTACACACCACTGGTTTGTAAATCAAATGAACACATCACAGAGAATTCAAACAGATACTCCTCTGGAACTGAACATTTAATAAACCCTCCACCCAGATACACCACTGACTAATTTCTATGCAGACCTTTGATATTGTTTCATTTTGGCATAGAAAAGTATTGCTCATTGCTGGAAAAAGACCCCAGAGACAGAGGTCCAGATTTTCTCATACTTACACTGTGTAGTTCCTTTCTGAACAAGTAGTCCCATTAATTCCACTACTCGCTTAGGCCTAGATCTGTAAAGGTATTTAGTCTCCTAACTTTGACTGATTTGAAGGGAAGTTAGGAGCCTAATACGTTTCAGGATCTGGGCCTTAAAGCCTGATTCTAATACCCCTTTCATTGAGTAGCATCTTATTCCACAAGTGAGCGTTTTGATTTCCACCAGACCACTTGTAATGTAAGGCAATGCTTCTCAAGTCGGGCCACCGCTTGTTCAGGGAAAGCCCCTGCAGGTCCAGGCCAGTTTGTTTACCTGCCGCGTCTGCAGGTTCAGCCAATCGCGGCTCCCACTGGCTGCGGTTCACCGCTCCAGGCCAATAGGGGCTGCGGGAAGTGGCGTGGGCCAAAGGATGTGCTGGTCGCCCTTCCTGAAGCCCCCATTGGCCTGGAGCAGTGAACCGCGGTCAATGGGAGCAGTGATCGGCAGAATCTGTGGACACGGCAGGTAAACAAACCAGCCCGGCCCGCTAGGGGCTTTCCCTGAACAAATGGCGGACCAGCTTTGAGAAGCACTGATGTAAGGAACTATTCGATATGCATTCCTATAGAGCTGTAGCAAGGCAGTCTGTCCCTTTAAGGATCTGCAGAGCCAAGGAGCAGCTAGCCCTGGCTAAGAAGAAACCCAGCAGATAAGTATTGGTAACCAGCTGATCCAGCTAAGCAGAAGATGATGATTGGCTCACACTCCCAGCTTGAAGATATATGTAAGGACCCAGCTCCTGTAAAAAATGGGGGAGAGGACAGAAAGCTAAATACTTCTTAGAGTAACTGCTGGAAGGTTACATCTGGATAGGTAGGCCCTTAGGCTGAGGAAGGGCCATGGCTCTGGAGCTACTGGAAGGTAGAGGATCCTGTGGTATCAGGCCAGGTCGATCACTGTTGTTACTTTTCCATATTGTTTGCATTGGTGTAAAAGAAGAACAAAAAATCTGCTTGAAGGCTAAAGCAGAGCTGGGTGTGTCTGATGGTTTTGTCCCTAAACTGCTGGACCCTCCGCCTCCCCAGACTACATAGGGTATCAGAATCTGGATTTGAATAAAGCAATGTTCAGTGTAAATGAGTAAAGGTGATGGAATCCGGACCTAGATAGGCGCAGATAAATATTTTTGCTACATCATTGAATAAATCTACTGTCATTGAAGAATACAAAAACTAATTGGCAGCATGGATACTATTCCATTCATATGTGTGACACCTCAGAGCTAAGACAGCAAGTTTTCCAGTTAAAAATATTTTGATGATCTCTATGACAAGCTTAGCCAGGCAACACAAGGTATGACCTTGTTTATAAGGATTATGGATGGTGAAACACTGCTGTGCCATACTTTTCATTAGCTGACAATAAAAATATATGTTGCAATTAGCTATTTAAGACTAAATTCTACGCTAATCTTCTTCACTGGGATTGCATGGAGAAGAAATCGGGACAGAATTTGGCCCTTGACATTGGTGTTCATACAAGAGTCATAACAGAGTTGTTTCTGCTGTGCTGTGGCCAGGAATACTGTTGTAAGGCCAGACTCAATCAGTATAGTTTAGTTTATCCCATTATCATCATAATTTATAGAAATTCACATATGATTCCTAGAAGTAGCAGCCAAGTCAAAGTGTCTCTTGCAACTAGTTTGAATTGGAATATTATCTTCTCCCATAAATCAATCTTGTTCTTTAAACTATGTTTGCAATCATCTGACTAATTAACAGTTCCATTCATTTTTCATATAATTCATCTGTCATTTCATGTAATTTTATTTGCTTTAAAGTCCTCACTTTTTGAAGAAGAAGAAACATTGTGTACAAAATAACACAGTATCCTTGCACAAAGTAGGGTTGGGTAAGTCACTTGTAACCTTACCAATTTAAGATAACAGAAGAAATCTATTACTGCACAGAAAAAAGAAACATCTGAAATTGGAATCTTGCATCTTAAAGGAAACTTTCAGCAAGGAACTGAGTGACTGGTACTTCGCAATATAAGATTATTTCCTATGGTATGATCTTCAATGCATTGTCCAGACTAGTTTTAAATGATTAGCTTCACTGATATTGAAATAGCTGGATTGTTCAGTTTGCCTTAAAAAGTGCAGTTCGAATTAAATTTTAATTATTAATATATGTATATTTATGTACATAATATCCTAAGCACCGGAGAATATTTACACATTCAAATATGCTGCAGTATTCAGGTTCCTATAGAGTTCATTGTTGTTGGCCCTTCTTCCTCAGAAGAGGGGTGGGGAATGAATGCCTGGATGAGGCGGCCTGGCTCCCAGCTGCCCCAGAGAGGGATGAGACCTTGCAGACGCCAAAGTGGGCGGAGCCGCAGGAGCCTGTGCCCGCCCCCCAGAGGTCAAGGTGCAGGGCAGGAAGTATAAAAGCCCAGCCCCGGGGCTCAGAAGCTGCCTGGCTGCTGGAGAGGCCAGATGCTGGTGCCCTAGCTCCCACTGGGGAGACCCCTGCCGCCTGCAACCTATCCGAGGACTGGCCGTACCTGCGGAGCCTGGATGCTGACCAGGCGCTGGAAAAGCCCCTAGGCCAGCCTGTACAAAAGGACCCCAAGGAGTTGCCCAGTTTACCCCTCACTCAGTATCCTGAGGAGCCCATGGTGTGGGACGCTGCGGAAGACACCACCGAGACAGAGGTACCGGTAGAGGAGGAGGTTGGAAGTAGCCCGGGGGCAGCCGACCCTAATCTGGCTGCAGCACACCCAGAACCAATGTCAGTGTGTTGCAGCCAGGATCCCCACTGACACAGCAGCAGGCTGCCTGCCTCTGTTAGGGCCCCGGGCTGGGATGTAGAGGAGTGGGCAGGCCTGTGTCCCCCTGCCACCCCACTCAAGGGTGGCAGTCTCCCCCTCGCCCTGACGCTCAGGCCCAGGAGCCTGGGCTTAATATACTGAACTGTTTGCTCAGCCCCTGCCTGAGGGTCTGAGCCTTGAACTATTGTTTGTTGCCCCATCCTGACCTAGGACCGGGGCTTAAAATACTGGAGAGCTTTAAACTAGGTTCAACGGGGACAGGTGAGCAAAGCCCACTGGTAAGTGGGGAACATGAAGACCTGGGAGATGGGTCAGAAACAAGAGGGAGCGTGGACTATAATGGTAGAGAGAAAGGAGGGTCAGGGCAAAACTGGGAGGCAAGATCAAACCAGTATCTTAGATGCCTATATACAAATGCGAGAAGTATGGGTAATAAGCAGGAAGAACTGGAAGTGCTAATAAATAAATACAACTATGACATTGTTGGCATCAATGAAACTTGGTGGGAAAATACACATGATTGGAATGTTGGTGTGGATGGGTATAGTTTGCTCAGGAAGGATAGACAGGGGAAAAAGGGAGGAGGTGTTGCCTTATATATTAAAAATGTACACACTTGGACTGAGGTGGAGATGGACATAGGAGACGGAAGTGTTGAGAGTCTCTGAGTTAGGATAAAAGGAGTAAAAAACAAAGGTGATGTCGTGCTAGGAGTCTACTACAGGCCACCTAACCAGGTGGAAGAGGTGGATGAGGCTTTTTTAAACAACTAACAAAATCATCCAAAGGCCAAGATTTGGTGGTGATGGGGGACTTCAACTATCCAGATATATATTGGGAAAATAACACTGCGGGGCACAGACTATCCAATAAGTTCCTGGACTGCATTGCAGACAACTTTTTATTTCAGAAGGTTGAAAAAGCTACTTGGGGGGAAGCTGTTCTAGACTTGATTTTAACAAATAGGGAGGAACTAGTTGAGAACTTGAAAGTAGAAGGAAGCTTGGGTGAAAGTGATCATGAAATCATAGAGTTTGCAATTCTAAGGAAGGATAGAAGGGAGTACAGCAAAATAGAGACAATGGATTTCAGGAAGGCGGATTTTGGTAAGCTCAGAGAGCTGATAGGTAAGGTCCCATGGGAATCAAGACTGAGGGGAAAAACAACTGAGGAGAGTTGGCAGTTTTTCAAAGGGACGCTATTAAGGGCCCAAAAGCAAGCTATTCCGATGGTTAGGAAAGATAGAAAATGTGGCAAAAGACCACCTTGGCTTAACCACGAGATCTTGCATGACCTACAAAATAAAAAGGAGTCATATAAAAAATGAAAACTAGGTCAGATTACAAAGGATGAATATAGGCAAACAACACAGGAATGCAGGGGCAAGATTAGAAAGGCAAAGGCACAAAATGAGCTGAAACTAGCTATGGGAATAAAGGGAAACAAGAAGACTATTTATCAATACATTAGAAGCAAGAGGAGGACCAAGGACAGGGTAGGCCCATTGCTCAGGGAGGAGGGAGAAACAGTAACAGGAAACTTGGAAATGGCAGAGATGCTTAATGACTTCTTTGTTTCGGTCTTCACTGAGAAGTCTGAAGGAATGTCTAACATAGTGAATGCTTATGGGAAGGGGGTAGGTTTAGAAGATCAAATAAAAAAAGAGCAAGTTAAAAGTTAGATGCCTGCAAGTCACCAGGGTCTGATGAAATGCATCCTAGAATACTCAAGGAGTTAATAGAGGAGGTATCTAAGACTCTAGCTATTATCTTTGGAAAGTCATGGGAGACGGGAGAGATTCCAGACGACTGGAAAAGGGCCAATATAGTGCCTATCTATAAAAAGAGAAATAAAAACAACCCAGGAAACTACAGACCAGTTAGTTTAACTTCTGTGCCAGGGAAGATAATGGAGCAAGTAATTAAAGAAATCACCTGCAAACACTTGAAAGGTGGTAAGGTGATAGGGAATAGCCAGCATGGATTTGTAAAGAACAGATCATGTCAAACCAATCTGATAGCTTTCTTTGATAGGATAACGAGTCTTGTGGATAAGGGAGAAGCGGTGGATGTGGTATACCTAGACTTTAGTAAGGCATTTGATACAGTCTCACATGATATCCTTATTGATAAACTAGGCAAATACAATTTAGATGGGGCTACTATAAGGTGGGTGCATAACTGGCTGGATAACCATACTCAGAGAGAAGTTATTAATGGCTCCCAAACCTGGAAAGGTATAACAAGTGGGGTTCCGCAGGGGTCTGTTTTGGGACCGGCTCTGTTCAATATCTTCATCAACGACTTAGATGTTGGCATAGAAAGTAAGTTTATTAAGTTTGCAGATGATACCAAACTGGGAGGGATTGCAACTGCTTTGGAGGACAGAGTCAAAATTCAAAATGATCTGGACAAATTGGAGAAATGGTCTGAGGTAAACTGAATGAAGTTCAATAAAGACAAATGCAAAGTGCTCCACTTAGGAAGGAACAATCAGTTTCACACATACAGAATGGGAAGAGACTGTCTAGGAAGCAGTATGGCAGAAAGAGATCTAGGGGTTATAGTGAACCACAAGCTAAATATGAGTCAACAGTGTGATACTGTTACAAAAAAAGCAAACGTGATTCTGGGATGTATTGACAGGTGTGTTGTAAACAAGACACGAAAAGTCATTCTTCCGCTCTACTCTGCACTGGTTAGGCCTCAACTGGAGTATTGTGTCTAGTTCTGGGCACCGCATTTCAAGAAAGCTGTGGAGAAATTGGAGAGGGTCCAGAGAAGAGCAACAAGAATGATTAAAGGTCTTGAGAACATGACCTATGAAGGAAGGCTGAAAGAATTGGGTTTGTTTAGTCTGGAAAAGAGAAGACTGAGAAGAGACATGACAGCAGTTTTCAGGTATCTAAAAGGGTGTCATCAGGAGGAGGGAGAAAACTTGTTCACCTTAGCCTCTAATGATAGAACAAGAAGCAATGGGCTTAAACTGCAGCAAGGGAGATTTGAGTTGGACATTAGGAAAAAGTTCCTAACTGTCAGTGTAGTTAAACACTGGAATAAATTGCCTAGGGAGGTTGTGGAATCTCCATCTCTGGAGATATTTAAGAGTAGGTTAGATAAATGTCTATCAGGGATGGTCTAGACAATATTTGGTCCTGGCAGGGGACTGGACTCGATGACCTCTCGAGGTCCCTTCCACTCCTAGAGTCTATGAATCTATGAATAAACTGGTTCCTCAGCCCCTGCCTGAGGATCTGAGCCCTGAACTGTTGTTCACTGTCCCACCCTGACCAAGGGCCTGGGCTTAAAATACTGAACTGATTGCTCAGCCCCTGCCTGAGGATCTGAGCCCTGAACTATTGTTTGTTGCCTCACCCTGATCTAGGGCCTGGGCTTAAATTACTGAACTGGTTGCTCAGCCCCTGCCTGAGGGTCTGAGCCCTGAACTGTCGTTTGTTGCCCCATGTAGTGAGGCGGCCTGGTTCCCAGCTGCCCCAGAGAGGGGCGAACCCCAACAGCGGACGTTTACACTGCACAAAAGGAGTTAGGTGTTCTGATGCTCAGCATCTTGGTGCCTGATTCTTAGACACCTAGAAAATTACAGGAACATACTGGGATTCACAAAGCCAACATTAGCATCTAGGCTCCTAGACAGTAAATGGAAAGAGATGGATGCATTAGGCCAGTAGTCACCAACCGGTCGATCGCGGTCGACTGCTTGATCCTAGAGGATCTCCCAGTCTATCACAATCTCCAGTAGGGTGACCAGACAGCAAATGTGAAAAATTGGGAAGAGGGGGGTGGTAATGGGAGCCTATATAAGACAAAGACCCAAAAATTGGGACTGTCCCTATAAAATCGGGACATCTGGTCACCCTAATCTCCAGTGGCACAGGCTCCCTGCCTACCCAGGCCCCATGCCACTTCCAGAAGCGGCCAGCATGGCCCTGGGGACCGGGGGCAGGAGTCTGCATCTGCGCGCTGCTCCTGCCTGCAAGCACCGATCCCATAGCTCCCATTGGCCTAGATCAGGTAGCTGTGGCCAATGGAAGCTGTGGGGGCAGTGCTTGCAGAGGACCAGCACATGGAGCCATGCCCCCTCCACCCTCCCTTCCAGCCGAGTGGGTACAGCAGGGGCGCGTTGGTCCTTCCGGGAGTGGCGTGGGGCCAGGGTAGGCAGGGAGCCTGCCTTAGCTTTGCTGTGCCACCAACTGGGAGCCGCTGGAGGTAAGTGCTGCCCTACAAGAGGCCACACCCCTTGGAGGCAGGTAAGGTTTTTCCCTGATGTCTCTATAGAAGAGGTACCAGAAAAGCCTGAAAGTAAATCCCTTGTGATAAAGATTCCTTTAAAACCATAAAGAGCATTTATAAGGTTGGGGGATTAAAAAACAGACGTCAACATCTAGTTGTTTAAAAAAAAAAAAGCAATACATGTAGCCAAACCCAGCAGTAGGAGCTAAGAATTATGTACATGTATGACAGTGACTTTATACACACAAAAACTGTATTAAATAATTTGTTGGGTCAGATTTTGCCATCTGTCATTATGCAGAACTCCCCTCTGTATACACATCCTTTCTAGTCTTATTTCCAGTAGCATGGACAGAGCCAGATCCCCTCTCAGATCCCACTAGAATAATCATCCAGTATATAATATGGAGGAATTATGAACCCTGGCAATCAGAACACTCCTTTTCTCATCTCTGTTATTAAGGAAGAACTGTGTAATCTGAGAATTCAAGGCAGTTCCAGTTCTTCCACCAGTCCAGTGAGTTACAGCATATTTCCTCAACTCAGTGGCAAACTCCAAACTGAGCGTAATAAGTTATCTGTTAGAAAGCAGTGTTTCTACAAGGGTGGTTTCCAGACTGATTATAGGGTTGCCAGGTGTCCGTTCTTTGACCCGAAAGTCTGGTAGAAAGGGGAACTTGGCAGTGTCCGGTTAGCAGTGCTGACACACTAAAAGTTTGGTTACTTGTGGTAACTGGTCTCTGTCTTTGGTCGGTGTGTGTGTGTGCGGGTGGAGGAGAAGAGGGCGAGAAAGCAGCAGCAGCTGCTGCTGCTGGAGAAACCATGGAGCATTTGAGATACCAGCAGTACCCCATCCCCCAGAGCACAGCTTTCCCTCCCCATCCTACCCCACTCACCTCCAACCTCGGAGTGCTGCTCTCTCTCTCCAATGTCTTGCCCCACGCCCCCCTCCACCCTTAGAGCCCTGCTCAGCTGGCAGGGGAGGGTGGTAGAGAGAGCAGCGAGTGAGAGGGGGAAGAGGGGTAGAGGGTGGAGCCTCAAGGGAAAGAGATGGAGCAAGGGAGTTTCTGGTGCTCAGTGTCCAGTTTTCACAAATGAGATAGTTGGCCACCCTAACTGATTTTGAAGACCGGCCTCCAGGTTCTCCAGCAAATAACTAACACTCCAGGTTCCCTAGCAGCTATATAATAAAAGTAAGAGAAGATTGTTTGTGGTATCTTGATATTCAAAAATGTGTGATTTGTCAGATTATTACAATGTTAAGCTATGATCAAGATATAATTGTCTCCCTGGGTGAATATTCACAAAAGTAGTAATTATCTTTCATGGATACTCAAATTGTCATTCAGGTAGTAATGTGGGAAAACAATGAGTAATCCTTTCTGGATAAATAAGCTACCTGTTCATCTGTGTTTACAACTGTTTCATATTCTCAGCTGTTAGCATTCATATTCCTGTTGGTACTTGGGAAAAGATAAAACAATAAGAAATCCTTTCACTCTCTTATTTGGAAGAAGTGTAAAGGGAACCCCCTCCCAACACCTACATTAACCAAGTCATTTCCTTCCCTGTGCCTCAATTTCCCCATCTGTAAAATGGGGGTAATGATATTGACTACCTTTGTAAAGCACTTGGAGATCCACTGAGGAAAAGCATTATAGAAGAGCTAGATTTTATGACCTCCAGACATGTCAATATTTTTCAAACTTAGGGGCCCAAAGTGAGGCTTCTAAGGGTGCTGAACACCTGCGGCTCTCTCTGATTTGTGAGCTCTAAGCACTTGTGAAAGTCATGACACTTCAATTTAAAGGCCTTGAATATGGGTTTAGGAATCTGTTTTTCAGCAACTAGGTTTGAAAAGTTGGGCTAGTGTATAATTTACAGTGCTAGTATAAGGAGATGCAGTGTCTTGGGGAACACTAATACACAACAGTTGCTTTTGTGAGGGCATATTAACTGGAATTACTGTAGGAAATTCCTCTGTCAAAGGAATGCAAATAATTAAATAGGCATAATGACTAAGTCAGATTGTGCAGTACTTTCCAGTGAAATAAATGAGATCTCTCTGCACAAAAGGACTCTGCTGTCACGTCCTGAGACTAACCAAATGTGGAGATTTAGAAAAGTCAGCCAATGACTCAAGTTCACAATTTTAACTGCTCATGACTGGGTATATTGTGTGTTACCAATACAGAGAGGTTCTTTATAATTCTACCAGGTTAAACAAATAATGAGAGGTAAGGTTCAGTTGATTGTTACCTGAAATTAGGTTTATTTCCTTTGGAAAAAATGTTTATGATCTTATAAAAATTCAAAATACTGGACTCTTCTCACTTATAGTATGGAGAATTGAGAAGCTTATAGCAATTTTCCTTCTAAATTCCTGATAATTTTTATTTCAATCCTTTGCAGTTATACTTGAATCTGAATGCTGAATATTTAACATTACTTTTCTTTTACAAAATCTTTAGGTAGTAGAATAAACTTTAACTTTAAACCATTTACCTTGTATTAACGCTTAATACAACAAAGGTCACTGAATAAAAGAGACTGTAGAATATCATTCAGTAATTACTTAAAACTGTGTTCTCTATCTTAAAATAACTTTTACATGTGTTAATGGATATCTCGCTTTTCTCTTTTTATATATATAAACACCAAGCAAAGCACTCATCTCTGCAGTACGTCCACCACATTCATATACACACAACTAAGAAATACTGATTATCAACAAAATTGAAATTATAGTTAATAATACATCTTCTCCCAGTCTATTTTCAGGTTAAAGTCCACAACAGTTTTGCAATATCTAGACAATTAAAAGGATGTAGTATGATGTACTAAAATGATTTCATAGTACCCATTAATCTGTATCCTAACTATATATTAGTACATATAATGTATAAAATGATATCTGTAAAATTACTCTCAGCCATATTCTGATCTATCCTTGGGATCTGCTGGCTGCTCGTCACATCTGAAAAATCAGCGCACTTATTTATTGCCTAAAATTTGGATTTAGGATTTCCACACACATTTTCTGAAAATCTTGGCTTGTACCCACAAGCAGGAATAAATAATTTTGCAATGTTCCAGCCAGTCTGCCTTTGGTCTTTCCCTCCTTCTGGTCTGTGAATGAGTAGGTGGCTTGAAGTAATAAACAAAAGAATGACTCTTCAGTTTCTACAGTCTCAATTTAGTTAATTTTTTCAGTATGTATTTATTCCTTGTGTTACACACACACACATCCAGAAACAAAAAACAGCATCAAAGACAAAAACTGAGTCACAGTAACTGCTATTATTCAATATCTGGCATAAGAATTTATCAGTGATATCACCCAAAATGTATTATCACTGAAGCTATTGTAATACAACACCCCGTTTCTATGGAAGCTGAAAAAAAAACAGGCAGCTAGGCCTACCAAGCCAACCTTCCCCCAACTATAAAGGGGTTTTGTTATTTGTTTGTTCCTTGAGGGACCTCTCTAGTTACATCTCTACTGTAAAAACTGAACATTTATTCCTAAACTTTGTTTCATATCTTTTAACTAGTTACTGATCCAGGAGAGGACCTTCCATCTTATCCCATGACTGCTTACTTTGCTTAAGAGTAGGATTGCCAACTTTCTAACCACACAAAACCAAATACCCTTGCCCTGCCCCTTCTCTGAGTTCCCACCCCTGCTCACTCCATCCCCCCTCCCTCCATCGCTCGCTCTTCTCCACCCCAACTCACTTGCATGAGGCTCGGGTAGGGGGATTGTGGTGCAGAAGGAGATAAGGGCTCTGGCTGTGGGTGCGGGCTCCAGGTTGGGGCCACAAATGAGAAGCGTGGGGTATGGGAGGAGGCTCTGGGCTGGGACAGGGAGTTGGGGTGTGAGAAGGGGTGAGGGCTCTGGGCTAAGGATGCAGGCTCTGGGGTGGGGCTGTGGATGAAGGGTTTGGGTGCAGGATCAGGCTCCAGGCTGGGACAGGAAGATTGGGTGCAGGAGGAGGTGAGGGCTCCAGGAGGGAGTTTGGCTGTGGAAGGGGGCTCAGGCCTGGGGCAAGGGGTTGGGGTGCAGGCTCTAGGAGGGAGTTAGGGTATGTAAGGGGTTCTGACCTGGGGCAGGGAATTGGGGTGTGGAAGGGGTTTGGGTTGTAGGCTCCAGCCGGGCGGTGCTTACCTCAGGCAGCCTCTAGTCCATGGCGCAGCGAGGCTAAGGCAGGCTCCCTGCCGGGCCTGGCTCCTCGTGGCTCCCAGAAGTGGTGACATGTCCCCCCCTCCAGTTCCTAGGTGCAGGGGCAGTTAGGGGACTCTGCATACTGCCCATATCCGCAGGTGCCATCCCCGCAGCTCCCATTGGATGGTTCCTGGCCAATGGAAACTGTGGAGCCAGTGCTCAGGGCGTGAGCAGCGTACAGAGCTATCCTCCAGTCATCTGGTATGGAGGCTGATTTACGTGATAGGTTACATACCACAGTTAGTAGTTCTGCAATTTCGTATTTGAGTTCCTTCAGAACTCTTGGGTGAATACCATCTAGTCCTGGTGACTTATTACTGTTTAATTTATCAATTTGTTCCAAAACCACCTCTATGGAAACAGCAACCTGGGACAGTTATTCAGTTGCTATATTAACTCCTTCATTATTTTGCTGTTACACACATTCACTGTAAGACAGTATTCTGTCCTGACTGAATCAAATTGTGTTATGAAAAGTACAGTTAAGTACACTATAACATGACTGCAAGACAACAGGCTTTAAAGTCATTTACAAAGTATCTATTTTAAGGGCCTTTTTCTACCACAGTCCCATTTTTATCACAATATGGCACTCAAAGCCATGCATGGTGGTCCCAATGTCAAGCGTTTCAGTTGATTGAGGACACAATGGCAAGTCACTCCCAAAGCATCTGATTATAGCTCTGCAGTGCACACCCTTCCATGCTTTATTGCTCAAGTTAATCTAATTCTTTCATGGATCTTCATCATCTCAGCTTTAAATTTGCATAGACTTTATATTACCAAATGTATTTAAAGTATGTCATCATTGGAGCAAGGGACTAAGATTTTAGAGCTTTTATGCAGTCTTTACAATTATAAATATTTACTACAGTGATAAATATTATGGGAGACTACATCTGGAATAGGTATGATATGAACACGGAAAAAAAATCATTTCAGCTCTAGAAATGTTGCTGGTCTTAGTGGCATTCCCTTTTTAAGTATAAGGCAGTGTTTTATAAAGTGTGGTGTGCAAAGGACTAGCCAGGTTTTTTGGGGAATACCGACAAGTTTTTCAAGTTTTCCGCAGTGTATCAGCTTCCATTTCAAAGAGAATCTCTAGCTGGTTTTGTTGTGCAGAAAACTTTGTGATCCAAGTCTAACCAAGGCACTAACATTTGCCTGAGTTTCCAGAGATCCTGAAACAATAGCTCTAATCTTGATCTATCCCGCACATTTCAACATTTGCTAATTCCGTTGATATGATATTTAACATTGTTAACTATTTCACTTCTCACATTGTCTAAGAAAGGAAAAGTACCATATTATGAAAATCTGCAAAATCATTTCTGAGAGGTTGCTCATTTTGGGTAAACCTTTAGCAATACAGGATGGGATTAGTGCAAGGATGCACACATTGGATTCATTATCCAGATGGAGGTGGGGGGGACAGGGATTCAGCTTTCAAAAGTTTGGGGAAAGTCAGTATAGGCAATATCTGTGGAACTGGTAATAGCTTTCAAATTGGATTTAACTTGTTAGATCTGTTCCTTTGCATGCACTTGGATTTATTTCCCCTAACATAGCACTCCGTTGTGTCTCTGGTGTTGGGATGAATGGATATAATACAATTTATGTTAGATAAATAGTGAATGGACCCTTTATGAGAAAGAGGGGAGTAGGGAAGACCCATAATGAGACTCTAGCCTTTTTCTAAGAAACAAAGGTTTCTCTGTAGCACTGCCACTCGCACGGCTTGATTTTTTGGGTCATTAAAATTAACTCTACAGCTGGGCAGTATTTGTTGTCCATAATAATTTTCACTATGTCGTTTTCTTGTTTAGTTAAAACAACTGGTGCTAATGAAACAAGAGCAGGTGAATTTGCGTTACTATGGCTCCTGTTTACAGTGCAGAAAAACAGTCAACACAGTGCAAAAGAGAGAGAGAGAATATACTCTTTGTCAGGGACATTTCTATACTTTAGTTCAGCTTTCTGGTCTCCCATCTAGAAATCTATTAAAATTGCTGTTTTCTTCTGCACAATTGACATCCAGCTTCAAGTAGGACCTTCTTTTACAAAGATAGAATAGATCTCTGAGTTTTTTAAATTTATTTAATGTTTCATTTCTTGAATTCCAGAAGAGTAATGTTCAGGGTGAAGACTTTGATCAGATAGAATAGAAAAAACTTCTCTCCAGCACATTCCAACTACAAATATGAAACCCTGGCTAGATAGTTATTTTGAGCATAGACCGAGATGCACAAAGAAGTAAAATACTGAAAGGCTTATTCAAGCACTGCAGCAGGTGACTTGTCATAGAGAGCATGCTCTACCTCGTAATACAAAGTATACTCAGGCAGAGTGAAATCCAGGTCTCAAAAAACCCTACTTTGGAAAGCCCTCTAGCCTCCTAATCAGAAATGGACTAATGATGAAATAAGCAACCAAACAAACAACTGTAAGGGCCTGAATGGGAGGAGACAGGAAAAAAGGGAAGCGACTGCATGCTCTAAACCTTGTGGATCCCTTCAGGTCACAGGACCAAAGTAGCTGATCCACTCTTCATTGGGCACTGCTTACAATTTCTTAGCAATTGTTGAAATGTGATACAATAAAATAAATTAATGGAGATATCCTATCTCCTAGAACTGGAAGGGACCTTTAAAGGTCATGGAGTCCAGCCCCCTGCCTTCACTAGCAGGACCAAGTACTGATTTTGCCCCAGATCCCTAAGTGGCCCCCTTAAGGATTGAACTCACAACCATGGGTTTAACCGGCCAATACTCAAACCACTGAGCTATCCCTCCCCCATGACTCTTAAATTTTTGAAGACTTTTGCTCATCTCCCATTAATGGATATCAGATGGCTAGCATACTGGACCATTTTGACATGGAGGGGAAATTCCACTCTGCTGTGCCCTAAACACAAACAAATTAATGGGTCGGTCCTTGTGCATTTTCAAAGGCCACATAACTAGTCAGTTTCCTCCCTTTAAAAGCTGCCTACTGCACTGATTGTTTTGTGACTCTCCAGCCAAACAAAATGTTGGAGGAATTCCCATCTTTTTACAAGAACAGGTGTTTTTAATAAAAATCAAGTGACAAGCCAAAGAAAACAAACTTAGCACTGGGCATACACATCCATATGCTAGAGGCACAGAACCTAGCAGAAATGTTAACACAAATCTCTCTCTGACTGTGAATGGGTGTCCACCTCACACTCGCCTTGAAGGATTTAATGGAGGCCAGGTGGGCCAATTAACTTATTGGACTGAAGGCTGATAGGAAACCATAATGAGGGGAAGCTCCGCTGTGTGGGAACAGGTGGAGCTGATAACAGAAAGAGGGCTACCGCTAGGAAAGGGAAGTCACCTCTTAGGAAGAGGGAGGAGGGTTTGGGAGCTGGTACTCCCAGAGAAAGGAGGGGAACCAGGAGATTTAGGAAGCAGTCCAAGGAAGGATTAGTAAGGACTGGGAAAGGATACCCATATCTGCTAGATTGAGGGTCCCTGGACTGGAACGTGGAGTAGAAGGTGGGACTGGGTTCCCCTGCCAGCCACAAAAGGCATTGCATAGACCAGGCACAGGCCATAAACAGGAAGACTGCCTGGGTCACTGTGTGGGTGACAGAGAATTGAAGGACGTACCCTGGAAGTGGGGGAAACATTAAGTAACCTGGCCAGAGGGCTAAGTCATGGAGAGGATACTGCAGTGTCTGGACTGAGAGAGGGGCCACAGACCTGAGAGATGGAGAGACAAACAACAGAAGGGGGCATCCACCTTGAGAGCCAATCCCCAGAGTGACTAGGAGGAAGCTCCACCCAAACAGTGAGTGGAGCACCCGGTGACACTAACCCATATTAACATAAAAAATCCCTATGCTTTGTTAATTATGTGATGGCAAATCCAGCACAGTACTGTAGCCATGGAAGTTCCCCTAGCTAAAGGAGCTAGTGCATTCTTCCTTCAGAAGAAGGTAAAGAGACTATTTTTGGGGGGAAATAGGGATGCATACACATTACACAGTACAAAGCTCAGCTCCTTAGAGTTGAGGCCAGAGTATCAGCCACAGTTTGGATCCTCCACAAGTGGAAGAGTGTATTGGAGCTTCAAAAGGGTACTTTAGATCTTTTTCCCCATCACTTCTCCTGCTATTCAGGCAGTGTTCCTGGACTTGGCCTACTACATAAGAAGTTTAGTGTAATGTTTACACTGCTATGCATTTAACTCCTCATGAAGTGAGATAACATAACTTATTGTACTACCAGTAGCATATGGATCATGTGCAACTACGTCTTAATAGGCATTTATTTATCTTTAACTATTTGATAAGTACTAAGCATTCCAAGTACAGCCTAATAGAACACACCCCTCTCCAAACATACCAGGTAAACCCTAATATTCCATTGATAGCAACAGAATGCTGTTAGTATAAGGAGCACTGCACATGAAGTAGAAGATCAGTAATGAAGGGGTTAAATTAAAAGGTCCATATAAAATTTAAGGGCCCCACTCTTTCTATCTATCTTTGGTATTTACATGGAGCCTATCACTACCATATTTAAGCACAATCTTCAGTGTATTTCACCTCACAAAATACATAGTCACACAGGAAGACTGTGCGGTAGGACTTAAACAAACAAAGTCCAAGGCTAGGGCACTAATCACTGGACCATCCTTCCTGTCTGTAGGATGAGAATTAATGGGGATTACCTATGTGGTAAGGTACCACACAGTATGAATAAGAGTGGCAAAGTCAATCTCTAAATGACTGTTTTAAAAAACAACAAATTTCAGTGAAACATTACGGTCATCCACGAAGCATTTGACATATAGGTTGGTGATGGTGATTATGAAGTACTCAGAGCAGAGAGGCTACAAACACAGAGAAATAATAATAAAGGGGGCTTTCAACTATATTAACTGGGTACATGTTACCTCAAGATGGAATGTAGAGATAAAATTTCTAGATGCCATTAATGACCGCTTCTTGGAACATCTTGTCCTGGAACCCACAAGGAGAGAGGCAATTCTTGTTCTACTCCTAAGTGGAGCACAGGATCCATCCAAGAGGTGAATACAGCAGAACTGCTCAGTAATAGTGACCATAATGTAATTAAATGTAACATCCTCGTAGGGGGAAAATACCAAAGAAAACCACCACAGTAGCAATTAACTTCATAAAGGCAGGGGCAGCTCTAGTCATTTCGCCACCCCAAGCACGGCAGCATGCAACAGGGGGGCGCTGTGCCGATCGCCGGTCCCGCAGCTCCGGTGGACCTCCCGCAGGTGTGCCTGCGGGGGGTCTGCTGGTCCCGTGGCTCCAGTGGACCTCCCGCAGGCTTGCCTGTGGATCCTCCACCGAAGCCACGGGACCAGTGGACCCTCCGCAGGTACGCCTGTGGGAGGTCCATCAGAGCAGCCTGCCACCCTCACGGCGACCAGCAGAGCGCCCCCCGCGGCATGCCGCCCCAAGCACACGCTTGGTGTGCTGGGGCCTGGAGCTGCCCCTGCATAAAGGGGAACTACACAAAAATGAGGAAACTAGTTAAATGTAAATTAAAAGAAACAATCACAAGAATGAAACGCCTGCAGGCTGCATGGAATTTATTTAAAAACACTATAATAGTGGCTCAAACTAAATGTATACCTCAAATCAGTATCAAAGTAATATTAGACAGACTAAGAAAGAATTTGGAGAGCAACTACTAAAAGACAGAAAAAAAATGCTGTTATGTTGTGTAAGTACATCAGAAGCAGGAAACCTGCCAAACAATCATTGGAGCACTGGACAATCAAGGTGCAAAAGGAGGACTCAAGGAACACAAAGCCATTGTAGAGAAGCTAAAAGAATTCTTTGCATCATTCTTCACTGCAGAGAATGGGAGTGAGATTGCCACACCTGAGCCATTCTTTTCAGGTGACAAATATGAGGAACTGTCTCAGATTGAGGTGTCAGTAGAGGAGGTTGTGGTACAAATTGATAAATCAAACAGTCATAAGTCAAAAGGACTAGATGACATTCACCAAAGAGTTCTTAAGGGACTGAAATATGAAACTTCAGAATTAACTGTGGTATGTAACATATTGCTTAAATCAGCCTATGTACCAGATCACTGAAGGATAGCTAATGTAACACTTTTTTTTTTTAAAGGCTCCAGAAGTGATCCTGGCAGTCACAGGCTGGTAACTTCAGTAGAGGGCAAATTGATTGAAACTATAGAAGAACAGCTATGTTGAAGAAGAGTCAACATGACTTTTGCAGAGGGAAATCATGCCTCACCAATCTGTTAGAATTCTTTTGATAGTGTCAACTAGCATGTAGAAAGGGTGATCCAGTTGATCTAGTGTACTTGGATTTGACAAGGTCTCACACCAAAGGCTCTTAAACAAAGTAAGCAGTCATGGGATAAGAGGCAAGGTCTTTTCATGGATCAGTAATTGGTTAAAGGATACAAAACTGAGGGCATAAGTAAAGGACCAGTTTTCACAGTGGAGAGAGGTAAACAGCAGGGTTTCCCCAAGGATATCTACTTGGACCTGTGCTGTTCAACATTCATAAATGAGCTGGAAAAAGGGAGATAAACAGCGAGGTGGCAAAGTTTGGAGATGATACAAAATTTCTCAAGCTGATTAAGTCCAAGGCTAACTGTGAAGAATTGCAAAAGGATCTCACAAAAATGGATGACTAGGCAACAAAATGGCAGATGAAATTCAACATTGATAAGTGCAAAATAATGCACATTGGAAAATATAATTCTAAATATACATATAAAATGATTAAGTCTAAATTAGATATTACCACTCAAGAAAGAGATCTTGGGGTAATTGTGGATAGTTCTCTGAAATGTGCAGCACAGTCTAAAAAGCTAACAGAATGTTAGGGCCTGTTAGGAAAGGGATAGAAAATAAGACAGAAAATATCACAATTCAATTGTATAAATCCATGGTATGCTCATGCCTTGAATATTATGAGTAGTTCAGGTCACCCCAGCTCAAAAAAGATACATTATTTGAAAAAGTACAGAGAAGAACAACAAAAATGATGAGGGGTATGGAACAGCTTCCCTATGAGCACAGCTTAAAAAGTCTGGGACTATTCATCTTAGAAAAAGAGATGACAAAGAGGGGATATGATAGAGGTCCATAAAATCATGAATGCTACAGAGAAAGTGAACAGAGAAGTGTTATTCGCCCTTTCACATAACACAAGAACCGGGGATCACCTAATGAGATTAATAAGCAGCCAATTTAAAATAAATGTAAGGTAGTTCTACTTCACACAATGCACAGTCAACCTGTGGAGCTCAGTGCCAGGTGCTGTTGTGAAGGCCAAAACGATAAATGGGTTCAAAAAAGAATTAGATAAATTAATGGAGGACAAGTCCATCAATGGCTATTAACTAAGATGGTCAGGGATGAAACCCCATGCTCTGCTAGTCCCTAAATTTCTGACAGTCAAAACATGGGACTTGACAACAGCTGATGGATCACTCAATAATTACCTTGTTTTGTTCATTCCCTTTGAAGCATCTGGCACCTGCCACTGTAGGAAGACAGGATACTGGGCTAAATGGACCATTAATCTGACTCTGTATAGCCATTCTTATGTTCTTAATCTGATTATATTCTTGAGCTGTACAATTTATCTAAGACTCTTCCCCTGCATACAATATCCTGAAACCCTAAGCAGGAGTCTGCTGCTAGGAAAGAAGCACAGATGGAAAAAGGCATTCTTGGCCATTCCTGCAATTTAAGCACTTAAAATAGCTGAGGCTCCCCTTTGTGAAAATGAGTCACAAAATATGGGCCAATTCTTCCAATTGGAGGAAGCGTATATAATCTCTGCTATTTCCCCTGGTTATTTACTCCAACCTAGCATCATTTCCTTAGACTTAATGGGACTGATTCAAAGCCAACTAGCTTTCATCCAAGTGCTATCTTGACTAGAATGGGAAGAAGCAGTCAACTGTATTGTCTGGACCCAGTAAAAGGGGGAACTATAGCCAAATGTCCTACTGAAGGCCCCAAAGTTCACCTAGCCTACATCTCTGGATAGTTCCGCATACATACAAGAAGGAAGAGAGAATGGAGTCTTGTGTTACCTGAACAAAAGATCTCTCGTGACAGATGTGTAATTACTCAACTCTGCCTTCTGTCAGAAATGAAAGAGCAGCACCATTTAGACTGAATTGGTCAATCTCTGACTGGGTCTATAATATGGCTGGTCAGAAAATTTCGATGTGTTGACAAAGGCTAAAACAACAGTATTTTGTAGTCAGTAATACAAAGGCTGCTGACAAATCTCAAGGTATCAGCAGAGACAATTCAATGTACTCTATACAGCACGTAGGTATATATTTTATAAACTGATATGATGGCCACGTGTGTACACACTCTTATGACACCAGAAAAGTGTCCCACCCTTCCTGTCCCATGGGGCACGAATACATACATATGTACTGCAATGTCTGTGACAGCAGAATGACACAGCAGCCTTTTCCAAATCCATACTGCCACTCAGTTGCAGTTGGTTGCTAAGTAAGGAGTGTGCTCAAGAGATATGCTATATGTTCTTTTTCCTACACTCAGACTTCTCCCACACTTCACAGGTAAGACAGATTTCTGCCTGGTAACATCTTGCCAATCTGAAACATTTTGACACCTGAATTTGTGTAACAGAAAATAAACTTCTATTGCTTTAGGTAGGGGTATCCTGCCCTTTGTCAGGAATGCTCTAAAGAATGTTAGCTATGCCCTGCAATCAGTAAAGACCAGTATTCTTTCCCTACTGCTGACATACTATTCAGACTCATATGGGCCAACCTGATAATGTAATACTGGCAAGGCAAACTTGTACTTCTCATTGTTTTTATAGAATTATCACTGCTTAATCCCCAAAAGATGTCTGTAGTTAGGACTTACACAAACAGAGATCACCTTAAAAAATGCTTCTCTTATTCTCTTTAGATGCACATCTTGCCTGAATCAAATTATATAAACTAGTTTACAAAGTTGAGATTTGAAAATACTAATCTCAGAAGAAATAATAGAAAAAGTTTAAAAAATACCCATCCGCACACAACTCCATAAACAAGTGATAGGTAAACCAGATTAAAATACAAATTAAAAAAGCTAACAAGGAAGTTAGTGACTGACCCACAACATTTCTATTTTAAGTCCTGGGAACAGAATATGTTCATATCACTGCATTTTAATTTAATAGGCATTTCATTAACCTTTTAAGCCTCACCTCTACCCCTTTTGTTTTTAAGTGAGGAGTAGAAAAAAAGTTTGCACCCTCTATACTTCTTTGTGAGATATAAAGTGGTTTGGGGGAATTTTCTGCTTGTTCTCACATTAGGAGTATCAGATCCTTGTCTACCAGTTTCTGTCTGTAAGGAGTTTTTTTTGTATGTCAGACTGGTTTTTTGGTGCTTGTTTGTTTTTGTTTTTAACTCCTACTTAACTCAAATTCTTGGCAAATATTTTGGAGGAAAGACTCTTAAGCAGAAACAGGGATAACAAAACTTGATGTTCTTTCTCTTTTGAAAAAGTGGAGAGGTAAAATTTAAAAAACAGTAAAAGAAAAAAATCTTGATACTCCAAATAAGGGCTATTCAATGCAAATTATGCATGCTGGAGGAGATTACAAAGATAAGAGGGACTTGGATAAATGAGATTCAGTTGAAAAACAATTGAAGTTGTTTTCACAGTATTTCCAGCTGTGGCAAAAAAACAGAAATCCTGGAAATCTTGCCAGAAAACCAGTTCTTGAAAGAGAGCAGAGGTCAGACTGAGCTGAATGTGAGCATACACGCACTTCTCTGATAGCCCCACACAAATGCTATTTCTGCAGATGGTCCTGAAGCGAGGCTTTTGAATCTGAATGGAGGAAGTGCTGTCTGATTGACTATAGGGATAGCAACAGTGGGCCAAATCCTGGACACTAAGGTCTCCAGGGTAGAAAGGGACCCTACACCTGTCCGAACTGGTCACTTGAGGGTTCTCCCAACATGAAAGAATCTTCAGCTGGTATAAAGCTGGTACAGCAGCAACTCAAGAGAGTTAAACCATGTCAGACTTCAAAGGTATGTTACTTTACTACTATAGCCACCCATTCTTCCTTTTCCAGACCATAGTTTAAGCCAAATTTTGAGCTCTACAGGGCAGAGATGTGTTTACACAGCACCATGCATTGCGTCTATGATGAGGTAGAAACAATCACAGATACCTTAGAAATTCACCCACAAAACATTAGGGTATGTTTAGTTTCCTAGCCTTTTAAATAATGTAGTGAGCTTGTAATTATTTAAACTGCAAGCTCTTTGGGGGCAGAGACCTTGTCATCTTACTCTTTGGAAAGCACCTAGCATATATGGTGCTTTGGAAAGCACCTAGCACTGATATATAAATAATAATCATAATAATTACCTATACCAGCTATGACCTGCCAACACTCTCACATACTTTATAAGGAGGTGATTAGGGCACGTGGGGAAGGGAAGCGATTTAGACTGAAACAAACATCTGGATACTTTGCCTTATTTTATTTATTTGGGGCTCAATTATGATCTCCTTATTCATATTAAATAGTGCCTTGCACCACTGAGACTACATGTGGAGCAAGGTTCTATTCAGTGTGACAAAGGATATGGCAATCTGATCCTTGTGTTAAAACAAGGGAAACGATTGAGCATTAGATGTGTGTTACTTACGGTTCAGCCTCAACGCTCTGATCAGGAGCTACATAGTTGGCAGGGATGTAGCCACGGAGCTTCTGTCTAGGCCGTGTTGAGGCACTGTCCAGGAGGAGGCTAGCATACCACCAGCCCTCCAGAGATGTATCCAGCACCTCTAGTTTATCTCCAGCTTGGAAGCTCAGGTCCTCCTTAGTGCGGCCCTGATAATCAAAAAGTGCTACAAACTTGTGGTGGTTCTTGGGTATGGGCAAAGGAATACCAGTTACATCTTTCTTTGTTGTTATCTGAGAAGTATTCTCTGTCTGGCAGTCATCTTTCACCCAGCCCAGGTTATCTTGGCCCATCCCCGTCTTATATCTCTCTCCCTGTCCGCCATCACTCTCTTGGAAGAGCCAAGGGGCACACTGTTCCATCCAAGTGCAATGTTTCCGGCAAAAGTTCCCCATGCTGCTCCTGTTTCTTTGTGGCTTCTTTTCTTCTCCTTATTTCTCTTTTCTTTTCCAAGTGGCAATATCTTTATACATACTTTTGCATTATCATCCGTTTAGTTCTTTGCAGGATATTTTTCCTCCTTTAGTACAAGATTAAATAAACTTTGCTGCAGCTGGAAACTTTTCTCTCCAGAGCCCCACTGAGAGCTCCTTTCAGGCAGCTTCAGACTCAGGAATGATACCTGAGCATTAAAGTACAATAGTGCATGTGGATGAATTGTTTGCTTCCTCTTCTGATTAAGAAAACAAAACAAGAAAGTGTTTGGGCCAAAATCTGGGAGCAACAGAAAATCATTGATCTTTTTGTCCTGCCAAAAGAAAAAAAATGTAAAAATAATTAGGAATCATTAGTAAATCTTAGTGTTGACTCTTCCCAAGTTGTACTGCTTCTGATAATTCTTTCTCTTGTCCCATATGGGTGCCTGCTCTGTGATCAACAGTGAACCTCTCGGCACATTCTAGCTCTTGGTAATGAATAACCAACCCGGCCAGCCTGTTGTTTTCACAGCCTGAGACGTGGCCTGCCTGAATATTTTTATTTACTTCCTCATTTGCTTTGGTTTCTCTTCTCGGAGGTATGTGAGTAGGATTCCCAGTGTCTCTCCGGTGCCCACACCTGGGAGCACAACTGCTGCTGCTTTCAACATGCAAGCTTACTTTGCTTTTACGTCAGGGCTTTAGAAATCCCCTTATTGTGCCTGAACTAGGTTTGGCACTTTACAAAAAGAAAAATAAATATTTCTTTGTTACAGTAGAAGTCATATATTTTAACTCCTTCCTCATTCTTTGACTTAAAAATTAAACGCACTAGCCCTAGAATCACGTTACATTGTTGAATTGTACCAGCCTTTCAGGATAAATAACTATTATACTAGAGAGACAAGGCAGGTAGGTAATATTTTATTAGATCAATTTCATAACAATATCCAATAAAAAATGTATATAGTGTTGTAGTGGTTGTGTTGGTACCAAGATATAAGAGATATAAGGTGAGGGGGGGGTGTGTGTATATATATATAATGCTGGTCAAATAGCAACCCCAATGGAAACAGAAAAGCTGTTCTTCCAGTTCATTTGCATTTATAAAACAGCCTTTGCCACAATATCTAGGCACTCTATGGTATTTGGACAGATTTGGGCAAAATAAGCACCTCGGACTAGATTCAGCATTGTGCTGAATAACATTTTGTGCTGGCAAAGCCTTAGAACATCACCATGTTACAGGGAATCACTGGGTAGTTTGTGCAGGGAATACAGGAATTCCAGCATGGGGAAGAGGCAGATTGGGCATGAAATGGCATAGCTGAGGTAAGCCTGCACTCCACAGTGACCAAGTAGGGGAACTGTTTGCAGCAGTCCTAGTCTGTGCTGCAGCCATCCCAGTCCCAGTAGCCCCTGAATGGCAAAGGCGGAAGATGGCTCCTGTCAGGCCCTGTGCCAGCAGTAACTAGGCTCATACATACTTCTCACATTTACCTCTGTTCCACACTGAATGTCTGATGCTGTAATTTTATTCCCATTACAAATAGTGACTAATAAACTGACAGGAAAATGAGAGGCCAGTAGGTGAGGTAATCCCTTTTATTGGCCCAAGTGGTGGGTTGTACATGGAGGTCCCCTTCTGATATGCTCATGTGACTACTGGTCAGTACTTCTATATCATGATGCCAGCTTTTCCCAAACTAGCACTAAAAATTTCCCAAATCTGGTGAAAAATTCCCAGATAAAGTTTTTTATTTCAAACTCAAGGGAACGTAATGTGTGTGTTTTTAATAACTATATAATATATATATTATATCCAAATTATTCTTATTCATTCAAGATATTTCACATTTATTATAATTTTTATACTTATAGACATGTTTTTCAATTTTAAATTTGTTACTTACACAGTAAATAAAATACTTAACACATGAGGAGTAGGATTGAAATTATAGAAAACAATGTATTTTACACAAATTTCACTAAAGTATTACAATACAGAAGTATTAATATAAAAGTATTAATAAGTACAGCATTTGCCCTGCAGTGTACTGTACATCAAAGCTCCTTTGAAAAAATAAAAAGTAAACATATGATTATAAAATAAGATAAAAAAGCAAAAAGAACAAATAACACTCTTCCATATAATTTTCCTTATTATTATAATCTCTGAGTTGTACTCTGTCAGGGGTGCTATCCCGCTGTTTTCGTTTCAACATGGACTGATCTTTGTCTGCTCCTGCGTCCTCTTCCTCTTCTCACCAGCCTTACTGGTCTCTTTATTCGTTTTTTACATTAGATAAAAAATGGAAAAAGAGTTCTGAAATAATTGAATACGATAGTTAGTATAATGTATATTTCAATTTATATTTAAATCAAAGAAGGGAACATATTACACAGTAGGCAAAGATATTTAATATCTGCCTGGCAGAAAGTGCTGTTACAAATTTTTGAACAGCCAAATGCTCTGGTCCACATTCTCTGTGCAACTGCAAGCACGAAAGACAAAATTTTAGAGATTTAATGACAGATCAAGAAACTAATCATAATCAATAAGTATTGCAATATATTTAATTATTGGAAGAAACCTTACCTAGAAGATAAATTTGATAACTACCTCCTCATTACCCACCAGCCAGCTATTGCTGAGGTTGGTTTGTTGTGAGTGCATGTGTGCACTTGTCACTTCACTTGTGCTGTCATGATATAGTACTTTGAAGCACCACCAATAGGAGAGCAGCACAGCCCAATTATGAAAATCACGTGACAAATATTCACCAATGGAAGAATGCATTTTGAGAGAAATTTAAAAGAAGCACAAATATTTTACTTTTTACGAAAACTTCCCAGAATTTTTGAGATTTCGAAAGTATTTTACTTTTTATGAAATTTTCCCAGGATTATTTAGGTTTTGAATGAAAATTCCCAATTTCCCAAGTTGAAACATTTTACTCAAAAATTCCCAGATTTTGGGAAATTTCCCAGGATATAGAAGCACTGCTACTGGTGAGCCTTGTGCTTAAGTTGGCCCTGTTCCAGAAATCACACACTTGATGATGAGTGATCGCATTTTGTAGATTAAGAAAATCAAATTGTTTAAATTATCAGCTGCCACCGGGGAGATGTTTTCCCTTATTGACTTGTTACCAAACATCCTCCCGCATTCCCAAGAGTAAGATATATACAGATAACCAAGTGGGTTAATTTTTTGTCAATTTCCCTGAGGGAAACTATATTTCAAAAACCAGTGTTACACTTCCTGGGGGTACCCAAGGCTATGAGGTACCTAGTGAGGAAGCCTTGTCTGTGCCTGCCAGGGATCAGATCCCCAATGCCACCAGCCATGGGCAACCTAAACATCTAGGCCTACTGAGGCCTAGCACTCTCTCTGCTGTTTAGCTATTGGCACACTCCAACCCCTGAGAAGAGACAGGAGGGAGCTGGATGTGCCACGGGAGCAAACACTAACACATGTGAGTGTTTCTTTCACATGAAAAGTCCTAAATTTTAAGGCCAAATTCTGTCCTGATTTTCACCTCATTTAAGCCAATTAACTTGAATAGTCACAAATAGGGCATGAGTCAAGATAGATTTTGACCTTTAATGTTTAATAACAGTAAACTGGAACATTTTTTTTCCTGATCCACTCTGAGGATTCAGTCCTGAATATGAAGCAACCAAATCCTCATCTGGAAGAATGGGTAGCTCCCATCTCTGATATCTTCAAATATAACAAGAAATTGAAGCTAATACACAGCCTTACCCACATAAGGAGGATATACCTCAGAATTTTTTTCTTGGTAACCGGTTGATTAAAAATAGAGCTATAGGATGACTTTAAAGCAATACCACAATGCCCAGTGTAACAAATGCCTCCTAACGTTTATTTGGAGACACAGAACAATAGCAATCCATATTTATATATTTAACTTTTTCCAGGTCATTCTTCCACAGTCAGAGATCTTTGGCAAACAATTAAATTCATTGTGAGTTGCAAACAGATTTTGGTCCCCCCTCCCCCCCCGACACACCCATTTGGTTTTTTTAGACAATTCCCTTTTGTGCCAAAAGGCATAGAAACTGACTTGGCTGCTTATTTATTGGCTCCTGTGAGCTATTTATTAAATCTCTCTGACCAACTGAGTTCACAAGAGACATGTTGTAGAATGATTTTTGTTACAGCATCTACTAGATTTGTTACAAAATTCTCTAGATATATTGTTTGAGGTGCCCTGGTTCAAATTACTGGCTGTAGGTCAGAACTGTCAGTTGGTCCTCAAATCTGGGTATTTCCCAAGTACATAACCAGTATATTTGGCACAATGTGAAGTTCCCTTCTAGTAACCATTTTGTCTTGGAGAGTTTATATTAGTGACTGGGTGTGTTCCTCCTGTCTTCTGTTCATTTGCATTTTTTATATAATTACATTCTGACTCCACAGCTAAGATATTATATTTGATTATATAACTGTCGAATTGATAATAAAGTATATTTGGTACTTTATCCTTAAATACCATGGTAAAAGGATACATGCAGGGATACTAGGTCAGATAATAGCTACAAGGGCAATCAATCCTCATGTTTATTATTATTATCTGTCATAAACAGTAATAAGTCACCAGGACCAGATGGCATTCACCCAAGAGTTCTGAAGGAACTCCAATGTGAAATTGCGAAATTACTGTGCATAACTGTAATATGTAACCTATCATTTAAATCACTTTCTTTACCAAATGACTGGAGGATATCTAGTGTGACACTAATTTTTAAAAAAGATTCCAGAGGCAATCCTTATACTTAGGTCAATAAGCCTAACTTCAGTACTCGGCAATTTGACTGAAACTATAGTAAAGAACAGAATTATCAGACACATAGATGAACATGATGTGTTGAGGAAGAGCCAATATGTTTTTTGCAAATGGTGAGGCATGATTTCCCATCTACTAGAATTCTTTGAGGGAGTCAACAACAAGGATGCCATTGGGAGGAGGGCCTGGGGGGCAGAAGCCTCCCTGAGTTTCATACAAGAAGTGTGCATGCTCCCACTTGGAGCTCTTAACTACAGCACAGCATTAGGCCCTGTCTACACAAGTTTCTGCACAGTAAAGCAGCTTTCTGCTTTGTAACTCCCGAGGTGTACACACTGCCAAGCCACTTAGTGCGCAGAAAGAGCAGTTGCAGGGCTGTAAAAAAAACACTCCAATGAGAGGCCGGGGATACAGCGCTGTGGTGCCAGTGTAGACACCATGGTCAATTACAGCACCGTGATTGGCGTCCGGGAGATGTCCCACAATTCCTGTTCTCCAGGGCCGGTGCAACCTATTAGGCGACCTAGGTGGTTGCCTAGGGCACTAGGATTTGGGGGGCGGCATTTTCTTCGGCAGCGACGGCGGTGGCTGGATCTTCGGCAGCCCTGGTCACCGCAGGAATTTTGGCAGAGGGAGATGGGGCAGGGGAGCGTGGGGAGGGCTACCTGCAGCAAGTAAGGCAGGAGGCGACATGCAGGGGAACTCCTCGCCTCAGCTCACACCTGTCCTGCCTCCTCCCCACGCACGCCATGGCTGCTTCACTTCTCCCACCTCTCAGGCTTGCGGCGCCTAAGCTGATTGGCACCGCAAGACTGGGAGGTGGGAGAAGTGAAGCAGCCACAGCATGCTTGGGGTGGAGGCGGAGCAGGGGTGAGCTGGGGCACGGGGGGGCTCAGGGTGGAGGTTTGGGGCAGGGGAGGGCGCAAGGTGGAAGTTTCGCTTAGGGTACGAAACATCCTTGCACTGGCCCTGCTGTTCTCACTTCTCTGGTCATCGGTTTGAACTCTACTGCCCTGCCCTCAGGTGACCAACTGTCATCCCCACCCCATAAATTCTTTGGAAATTTGAAAGTCCCCTTCCTGTTTGCTTGGTGATGCATGCAATGGTCTCAGCACACCTTTCCAGGTGCCCATGCCTGCTCCGCGCACCAAACGATGCCCTACTTGGAGCAATGCCAAGCTGCTGGACCTCATCAGCATTTGGGGAGATGATGCTATCCAGTCCCAGCTGCTCTCCAGCCATAGGAATAATGATACCTATGGACAGATTTCACAATGCATGACAGAATAGGGCCATGACCAGGACACGCTGCAGTGCAGGGTCAAAGTGAAGGAGCTGCGGAGGCAAACTGACATTCCAGTGCTGGGCCCATGAACTGCCAATTCTACAAAGAGCTGGACGCAATACTCGGCAGCACCCCACCTCCACTGCAAAGACCACTGTGGATACTTCGGTGGCTTGAGTGCCAGTCAAGAGTGAACTGAGACAGGAGGAGAAAATCTTGGATGAGGATGTGGAGGGGGAGGGGGACCCAGAGGCAGAGTATGACTCGGAGGTCAGAGATGCATGCAGCCAGGAGCTCTTTTGTACCCTGGAGAAGGATAGCCAGTCACAGCAGTCAGAGCTTGGCTAAGTGCAAACAGGAGACGGGGCCCCTGATAAGTGAGTCTGATTTTCGAAATCGCTGAAGCGAGTTGTTGGGGTAGGAGTGCAGGAGGGTTGCAGAAAGGAGGCTTGTTTCCCACCACAGTCTGAGAGGCAGAACAGGCTGTTGACAATCTTCTGCCACAGGTTCTTTGGCAGAGTTACTTTGTTTGTTTTCCCCATTAATGGTAGCTTTCCCAGGCCACTGTGCAATCGTTGCTGCACACAGGTGAGCCGCATAGGGGCCAGGGCAGAAGCTGCAGTCTTGGAGAAGACCTTCCCTTGATTCCCTGCTCACCCTCAGCAGCGAGATATCTTCCATAATGAACACATCCCATGGAAAGTGTGGGGACAGGAATGATTATCAGGCCCCCCCTACAGTGATGGCTCTTCCCTAGAGCCACGTGCCCAGTGTACAGCAGGGTCCAGGAAGAGCGATTTATGCTGCCCCAGTGGCTACTCACCATTTAGGGGGTCTTGTGGCTCAAGCATGCTTGCCAGGTGTCAGTGAATTAGTGACAGGTGTGTGAGTACTCGCTGTGTTTTAAATCACTGAATCAGTGGCCTCTGTGTTGCAAACAATACTGCTTCTTTAAAATGTTGTGTTTTAGCTTCATAGAGATGAGCTTAGGAGCCCAGCCTCCCTCTTTGTTATCGGAGGCTGAACAGCTGCGCAGAATTAGAAAGTGGCCAAGAAGAACTAAGGAGGACTTTCTGCGTGATGTTATGATGCACTCTGTGGCCAAGAAACAGGAATTGAAGGACTGGTGGGACAGTGAGAAGAGGGACCAGAAGGAGAATTTGGCATGCCAGAATGAAGCCACGAAGTGGCTCTTAAATGCTTAAACACCAAACGCTTAAACATTTCAATGCTTAAACACCAAGCAGATACACTCCAGGAGATACTAGCTCTTCAAAATGAGCAGCTCCGTGCCCACCCTCCCCTGTAGCTGCTGTCACAAAACTCTTTCCCATGCTCCTCCCAGACACCGCCAACACACTCTTATCAACATCCTGGCTCCAGTCTATACCCACAGCATTACAGTCCTCCCCCATCACAGTCCAGCACTGCAGAATCCCACTACCCTCTACACTCAACACCTATCCCTCTGCAGTTTGGCTCTGAAGTACAGTACCCACTGCAGTGTACTCCAAAGGAGAAGGTTGGATATGATCCCTGGACATACACAAATCTTTAGCTGTCCTGGGACTCCACCTACTCCTAGGACCTTCCATTCCTCCATCACCCTCACTGCTGATGTGGTTTTTTTTGTTTTTTTGTTTGACTCTCTCCTCCAGTTGTTGTTTTTTAATAAAATAATTGTGTTGGTTTGAAAGCAATCTTTATTCTATTAATTGAAAGCAAACAGAGCCCTGCAAAGCAACAGACAATTATGTTAAACCTTCATATTCCATCGTCTGCTCTAATCACAATCACCTCCTAGCATTACAAGCACAGCACTCTCAAGCATAGCAACAAATATTAGTGGCTTTCAGCTTCAGATTGCTGCCTCAAAGCATCAGGAATCCCTGATCCTTATGGCTCTGTGTTGTGCCCTGGTCTCTGGCTGTTGAAACTCAGTCTCCAGGCACTGAGCCTCAGCAGTCCAGCCCTAAGTGAATCTTTTACCCTTCCCTTCACAAATATTATGGAGCATACACCATGTGGCTATAAGCATAGGAATATTGTCATTGACCAGGTCCAGCTTCCCATAGAGGTAGCACCAGCAGGCCTTTAAACAGCCAAAATCACACTCAACAGTCATTCTGCACTTATTCAGCCTGTTGTTGAACCACTCCTTGCTTCTGTCAAGTTCCCTCATGTATGGCTTCATAAGCCATAGTATTAAGGGGTAGGTGGGTCTCCCAGGCTCAGAATGGGCATTTTGACTTCCCCTACGGTGATCTTCTGGTCCAGGAACAGGCCAGTGTTCCGAAAGATACATGTGTCATGCACCTTTCCAGAGCAACCTGCGTTAATGTCTGTGAAACACCCATGATGATCCACAAGCACCTGGAGAAACATTGAGAAATACCCCTTGCAATTAATGTACTCGGTGGCTAGGTGGTCTGGTGCCAGAATTGGAATGTTCGTGCCATCTATTGCCCCTCCACAGTTAGGGAAGCCCATTCGTGCAAAGTCATCCACAATATCACACACATTGACCAGAGTCATGGTCTTTCGGAGCAGGATGCAATTAATGGCCCTGCACTCTTCCATCAACATGAATCCAATGGTCAACTTTCCCCCTCCAAACTGGTTAGCGACTGATCAGTAGCAGTCTGGAGTAGCCAGCTTCCATAATGCAATTGCCACGTGCTTCTCCAGTGGCAAGGCAGCTCTCATTCTCGTGTACTTGCACCGCAGGGCTGGGGCAAGCTCATCACGCAGTCCCATGAATGGTAGTTTAAGGAATAACTCCACTGCCACTTGTGATGTATTGGTCAGAGCGAGCAGCATGCTGGCCAACAGTTTGGGATCCATTCCTTCAGCTCAAAGAGGCAGAGTGCGCTGTACACAAACCGTTGAAAGATGGCGCCAAATGCGGATGGAAGCACAAGGTTTGCTGGGATGTGAAGAAATGCATCATGGGGCATTGGGACAAGACCCAGGATGCCCGCAACCCACTCTGTCTTCCCACAACTCTTAGCGGCAGAAGAAGAAGAGGTTCTCTGTGGGATAGCTCCTCAGAGTGCAACGCTCCGAATACCACTGCAAGTGCCACACGTGTGAACATGCTATTGTGCAGGCAGCTGACAGTGTGAACACAAAACAGTGGATTCCCTTCATCAGTCTCTGAACAGCGCTGTAAGTCATAGTGCTGTAACTCTGTCAGTGTAGACATGCCCTTAGTGTGAAATGTAAGTTCTGCAGGAGAGATGTGCCCCTCCCTCAGGGAGTCAGTATTTTGTTTACTAACAGAGGCAGGATGATTAAGATAAGAAAGGGCTGGTGATTTAATTAAGGATCTGGAAGTATAGCCAGTAAAACAGGAATCCCTCTGTGGAGCAGGAGGAGGGGTTGTTTTAGAGATAACACAGGGGACCCAGAAAAAGTACAGTTAAGCCCTCTGAGCCAAGGTTACGTTGAGAAAAGGGGGAGATTTGGGGGCATATGTGAAAAGAAGGGGCCAAAATCTAGGAAAGGGCTAGCAGTGGTATAGAGCAGTTACCACTCTACCTATGGTACTTATGTGGCCCCATCACCATAGTATCTGAGCACCTCACAAGGTCTATCCTGTTTCTCCTCACAGCCCCTCAGTGAGGTAGAGCAGGGCTGTTATCCCCATTGTACTGGTAGGGCACTGAAGTACAGAGAGATGAAGGGGCCAGATTTTCAAAGGTATTTAGGGCACCTAGTGGGATTTCCAAAAGTGCCTAGAAGGTTAGGTGCCTTGTAAACCCCATTAGATGTCCAGCAGCATCTTTGGTTGCCTAAAAGGTTTTGAAACTATGTCCTAAAGTCATACAGAAAGTCTATGGGGGAATAGAACACAGGTCTTTCATGGCTAGCTCCCTATCCAGCAGACCAGCCTATCTCTCTGCTGAATGCTGGGGGGGTAGGAAAAAAAAAGAGGACTCTGATAGATGGGAGCAAAAACAAGGCAGTCAGTTCTCTGAGACTCCAGCAATCAATCCAAGGCAATTGGGATGATGTCATGGCTGACAGCATGAAAAGCAGCACAAAGGTCAGGAAGGATGGAGAATGAGAGCCAGATAAGAGGAGATCACTTAACCCCTGAGGGGTAGCAGGTTCTGCCCCATGCTGGGTTGTAGAGCAATGGCTGCTGTGCAATTTTACATTTTTATAGGTTCATAGATTCTAGGACTGGAAGGGACCTTGAGAGGTCATCAAGTCCAGTCCTCTGCCCTCATGGCAGGACCAAATACTGTCTAGAGCATCCTGGATAGACATTTATCTAGCCTACTCTTAAATATCTCCAGAGATGGAGATTCCACAACCTCCCTAGGCAATTTATTCCAGTGTTTAACCACCTAACAGTTAGGAACTTTTTCCTAATGTACAACCTAAACCTCCCTTGCTGCAGTTTAAGCTCATTGCTTCTTGTTCTATCCTTAGAGGCTAAGGCCTGGTCTACACTGGAGGGTGGGAGGGGGGAGATCGATCTAAGATACTCAACTTCAGCTATGAGAATAGCGTAGCCGAAGTCGACATATCTTAGATCGAATTAAAATTACTTACTTTGCGTCCTCATGGCATGCTGCAGTTCCCCCGTCAACTTTGCTTCCGCCTCTCGCCGAGCTGGAGTTCAGCAGTTGACGGGAGAGCGATTGGTGATCGATTTATCGCATCTACACTACACATAATAAATCAATCTCCGATAGATCGATCACTATCCACTGATCCGGCAGGTAGTGTAGACGTACCCTAAGGTGAACAAGTTTTCTCCCTCCTCCTGATGACACCCTTTTAGATACCTGAAAACTGCTATCATGTCTCTTCTCAGTCTTCTCTTTCCCAAACTAAACAAACCAAATTCTTTCAGCTTTCCTTCATAGGTCATGTTCTCAAGACCTTTAATCATTCTTGTTACTCTTCTCTGGACCCTCTCCAATTTCTCCACATCTTTCTTGAAATGCAGTGCCCAGAAATTGACACAATACTCCAATTGAGGCCTAACCAGCTCAGAGTAGAGCAGAAGAATGACTTCTAGTGTCTTGCTCACAACACACCTGTTAATGCATCCCAGGATCATGTTTGCTTTTTTTGCAACAGCATCACACTGTTGACTCATATTTAGCTTGTGGTCCACTATAACCCCTAGATCCCTTTCTGCTGTACTCCTTCCTAGACAGTCTCTTCCCATTCTGTATGTGTGAAATTGATTGCTCCTTCCTAAGTGGAGCACTTTGCATTTGTCTTTGTTAAACCTTATCTTGTTTACCTCAGACCATTTCTCCAATTTGTCCAAATCATTTTGAATTATGACCCTGTCCTCCAAAGCAGTTGCAATCCCTCCCAGTTTGGTATCATCTGCAAACTTAATAAGTGTACTTTCTATGCCAATATCTAAGTTGCTGATGAAGATATTGAACAGAGCCAGTCCTAAAACAGACCCCTGCAGAACCCCACTTGTTATATCTTTCTAGCAGGATTGGGAACCATTAATAACTACTCTCTGAGTATGGTTATCCAGACAGTTATGCACCCACCTTATAGTAGCCCCATCTAAGTTGTATTTGCCTAGTTTATTGATAAGAATATCATGCGAGACAGTATCAAATGCCTTACTAAAGTCTCGATATACCACATTCACTGCTTCTCCCTTATCCACAAGACTCGTTATCCTAACAAAAAAATCTATCAAATTTGTTTGACATGATTTGTTCTTTACAAATCCATGCTGGCTATTCCTTATTACCTTACCAACTTCCATGTGTTTGCAGATGATTTCCTTATCTTCCCTGGCTCAGAAGTTAAACTAACTGGTCTGTAGTTTCCTGGGTTGTTTTTATTTCTCTTTTTATAGATGGGTACTATATTTGCCCTTTTTCAGTCTTCTGGAATCTCTCCTGTCTCCCATGATTTTCCAGAGATAATAGCTAGGGGCTCAGATACCTCCTCTATTAGCAACTTGAGTATTCTAGTATTTCAGTATTTTAACTGAAAGCCATTTTGTTTTGTCATTTTTTGTTTTGATTTTGAGAAAAGGAAGGAATCAGACAGTGTCTTATATGTCTCAGATGCGTTTATGCCTCAAATTCTTAGGGTTTCATCTGTATCTTGGCCAATTCCAGAACAAAGAACAGAAATTGCATCCACAGAGTCCATAAAGTCAACGATTATTGCCATGATTCGTATTGTTCATGGGGCACCATCTATGTGCTCAACACTGTTCAGAATATGTCAGAAATGTAGTCCCTGAGCCAATGTGTATAAAATGTATAGCCTTGGATAAAATGGCTCAGATATTTAAGTATGAAGTGTATAGTTATTAAGCACATGTTAAAATCTAGGAGTGGAGGCATTGATGGCAATAAAAGATTTCCTGAATTAAGAACTAGAAGACCCTCCAACTTTCTCTCAAAAGGAATAGCTGCCTAGAGCTCCTGTGACTGTTCATTTTTCCTGCTTTCAGTGGCCCTGATATATCTCAAAGTCTCATTTTTTTCTCAACTTTAAAATGTGGAATTTTCTTGGTGTTTGGTTTTAAATATTCTCCTGTGAGAACTGCAACTCAATAACTGTAGTGTGTTGTTTAAGAGCCTTCTGGAGAGTAACTAGCCTTTAAATATAAGTAAAAGCAGTGTTGCCAGTTCTCATGATTTTGTCTTGAGTCTCGTGATAATTATTGGTTTCCTTAAAGCTCCATGAGCCAAGTGGATATGTGATTATTTCAGCCTTTATTCTTAAAGAAAAATGAAGTTTTTAGCCCTCGTGGCTGTGGAGAAAGCTTCAAAATGTGACCCCAGTCCACCCTAAAGGCTCAAAAAGCAGAAGGCCAATAAAAAGAACCCCAAATCTATTATTTTTACATAATCTCATGATTTTAAAGCCAATCTCATGATTTTTACTGAGCCTGATTCATAATTTTTGACCATTCAGGGCTGGCAATACTGTGAAAGTGACTTGAAAGTGTCAAATTCATTCCTGTTTAAGGTTACTTTCTAGTCTATTATTTGTAGAGAGGTAGCACCCCTAGAACTCCAGACAGGTGCAGTATAAACTGAAGGTGCCTTGCCCTAGTAGGATGTTTCCAAAGTTAAATGATCTATTCCACGCTGGTGAACTGCAAAAAGTGATAAAAAGTAATCTAGATTTGTTCTCAATATTTTTTGTTGTATTCAAGTCTTAGTAAAAAAGTAAGAATATACATTAAAATTTTAAACCTAACCAGTGTGCTTAAGTGACTTGACACAAGATGTGAGAACATGTTAGCATTAGAGCTGAGTGGGTATGCTATTTATTTATTTCTCTTTTTTATATGGGAATTAGATACAGTGCTCCTGTCAGCTAATTTCTAGAGTTTTCAGGTGCCTAAATAGCCCCTGGAATCGCAGTTAAAGTTGCCCCCCCCCACCAAAATCTGAAATGGCACCCGGGCAAGCATGTGGACAAGGGGGATCCAGTGGATATATTGTACTTAGATTTTCAGAAACCTTTTGATAAGGTTCCTCTCCAAAGGCTCTTAAGCAAAGTAAACTGTCATAGGATAAAGAAGGAAGTTCCTCTAATGGATCAATAGTTGGTTAAAAGATAGGAAACAAAGGTTAGGAATAAATGGTCAGTTTTCAGAATGGGGTGGTAAATAGTGGTGTCCCGCAGGGGTCTGTACTGGGAGCAGTACTGTTTAACATTTATAAATGATCTAGTAAAGGGATAAACAGTGAGGTGGCAAAATTTGTAGATAATACAAAACTACTCAAAATAATTAAGTCCCAAGCAGACTATGAAGAGTTACAAAGACTTCAAAAAACTGAGTGACTGGACAACAAAATGGAAGATGAAATTCAGTGTTGATAAATGCAAAATAATGCACATTGGAAAACATAATCCCAGTTATACATATAAAATGGTATCTAAACTAGCTGTTACCACTGAAATAAGAGATCTTGAAGTCTTTGCGGATAGTTCTCTGAAAGGCATCATTTGAAAACTAATAAATCACTGATCAATAATATCATGATAAAATGTATGTAGTAACATTATATGTAAACTGAAATTATGACTGAAGTGTGTTTACTAGACAAATCTGGGAAGTGAGTAAAGCTAAGGACAGGCTAATGCCTAGTAGCTAGGTGTCATCAAAGCTGATGGGCAATCACTTACCAAGTGGCCATTCTTTGGCAAGGAAGGGGGGCAGGAACAAACAGAACTGCATCTCAGCAAACAGCATGGAACCTCTTTCACCACCAGGCTCCTTCACTTCAAACTCATCAGGAAAATTTCATCTAGGGGAAATCCTTAGAAAAATGCATTTCAAAGGGTGACTGAACTGTAAAGGTGAGGGGCAAAAACACCTCGCATTCTCTCGCTATTCATCTCTCTCTCCTTCAGCTAAGATGACAAAAGAAACAGTGTGTGGCCTTTAGGAGCAGATCCTGACCCAAAACTTGGTCAGAAATATTGTTGGGAACCTGTGGTAAGAATTTCACCTTGAATCCAGTCTAGTTTAAGTTTAGAAAGCATTTTATTTCTCTTGCAGACATTTCTAACTTTAATGTCTTATACTTGTACTCACTTAAAACCTATCTCTTTGTAGTTAAATACTCTTGTTTTAGTCTTTAATTAAAACTAATCCAGTGTTGTGAATTGTTTGGGTAATATTATTTAAGTTATCAGACTGTTGTATATTGATCCCTAAAAGGGGCAATGGACCTAATATATTTGGACTAGACAGTGGAGAATTCACATTTTGGGGGGAAATTCAGGACTGGAAGTGTGTTGGGGTCACTCTGCAAGTGGTAACCCAGGCTGGTGGAAGCCAGAGTGTGCTGATATGTGGCTCGCAATACACAGACACTCAGAGTGTGACCTGCATGCTATTTGGCTGTTTGTGAGCAGCCCAGGTGACAGCTATAGCAGCAAGGCACTGTGACGCACCAGAGGTTGCAGGGTAAACCCCCATGGTTGCAGGGTAAATGACACAGCTCCTCACTGGGCTGGACTGTATCCCTTAATGTCATAGTCTAAACAGGATGTATACACAGCTTGCTATTTTAATTGAGATTTACACTTTAAGCATTGGTGTAACAATTTTAAGTGAGTCTCAAGTGTGGTGGCTGGGAACAATCATAGAAAGGCTGCAATTGTTGTTTTATTTGCTTATTTCAGGTATGGGAAATAGAAATAGCAAAGCATAAATATACCAGCACCAACAAAGCAGATATGAAGCTAGAACTGGCCAAGCTGGGGAGAGCAGAGTGACAAAGAGGGTGATCACCAAAAGTAAACAGCAGATATCAGAGCCAAGGAAAGGGAGGCAGGAAGGCAGCATCAGGAAGACACACACTAGCAGGCTGTGGAAACTGAGAGGCAAAGGAGGAGAAGGAAGCAGCTGCCCATCAATGAGCCATAGAGCTGAAAACCAAACAAGCCTTAGAAAAAGAGGAGTGACTGCATAATTTGGATATGATGGCAAGGCAGGGACACTCCTTTCATTCAAGGAACACTCAGCTGGGATAAGTTGTTCCCTGCATAAAAGAAATAGACTGTGTTGAAGAATAACTTACCACTTTTGAAAGGCTATGTGGGGTTCAGAAGGTTCCAGAGGCAAGAAAGTCCCCACCCTTATTGTAAAACTCTCTGCTTTAAATGTAGTCAATGAAATGCTAATTGGTGAGACTCTCAAATATCCTGAATTTTAAATAGCAGTTTTTCAAAGGAGGATTTGAAACCTGAAGTATAGCCACTGACTCCAGGGGTCCTCTGGGGCTCAAGTTTAGACATGAAAAAAAATCGTGGGTGACCAGCATGCACCAGCCACAGCTGTTTGGTGGTGCTACCAATCAACTGGGGGCAGTGCTCGTGGGAGGACAGAGAGCAGTGAGTGGGTGGGGCATCAGGGGATGGGGCAGAAAGAAGTGGAGCAAGAGTGCAGCCTTGGGAGTGGGTGAAGCAGGGGCCAGAAGGGGTGGAGCGAGGACAGAACATCTGGGGAAGGGGCAGTATGGGGATGGGACCTTTGGGCAGAGTGAGGCTGGAGCACCCCTGGGGAAAACTAAAAGTCAGCGCCTATTGCCTGAAGTGTATAGGTTGAAATTTAGAAATTTCAGGGAAAAGTGCCAGCAGAAGTCATACTGAGTATGCCTTTAAAATGTGTGACCTAATGAGAAAATGGGCAAGTGGAAAGGGGGCTAAGAACTATGATCGATTGTTTGATCTCTGCTCAAGAATGTTACCTAAGCATATGTGCTGAGAAGATCAGAGATGTATTACGGGATAAATCTTTATATTTTATTCAGGAAATAGCTGTATCCTGGCTGATTTCTTTGTGCAAGCCCAAATGTGTAATGAATGCAGGACACAGAAGGTGGAGCAAAACCTGGTGCAAGAGGGGGACCCAGTTTTATACCTGGGAAGAGGGAGGGAGCCTGGGATGGCACTCACCTCCTCAGAACCATTCTCCTCCTGGAAATCCCCATCACAGATCCTCTGCGCAGTAAAATGGCCCAGGAAGGTGAGAAATCAATACCCTAAGCTAAAAGAAATTAAGACAACACCCCATCCAGCCCATATTAATGCAGCTATCCATAATACAGAATCCCAAAAGATACCTTCATGTCCTCTGTTGCATTTTGTGGGGTCTGCCCCTGTGGGGATAGACATGGAACCTATTAAAATCACCATGGAGAATGGCAAAGAATGCAAAGGGTGGAGAGAAACTAGTGCCCAGATCTGTCTGGTCATGGAAAGCATGGTCCAAAAAGACATGTTACCTGGCCAGGAGACAAAGCTTCTGGCAATGGGGAAACATAAAATTCCTATGCCTTTTGCTAAGATTAATTTGGAATGGGAAGAATTAGATGATGACTGAAAGGTGGGGTGCTGAAAAGTATCCCTGTGGAAATGCTCGAGGGAATGATATTTTGCATATAAGATTGTTAATGTTGTAACCCATAGTAAAACAGAATATTGAGCTGGAAAATGGTAAAGACCCAGAAACTGCTAACAGGGCAGTGGAAGATCGCTCCAGCTCCACTGCAGCAAAAAGAATCAGTGTTTCCAGGTGTGGGAGGAGCTGAGGCCAGGTCCCATATAACAAAGGAAAGTAGCATGGCCTCAAGACTGGGGGTGAGGAATTAAACTGTTACTGTCCCAGTTGTCAACTGCCAGCATTTTTGCATATGAACAAAGGGCAGACCCCAATCTAGAGTACATAAGAGGGAGCTCCAGTGAGGGGAAACAGGGAAAAGTTTATTGAAGAGGAAGGGAAGGGAAACCTCTATGGAAAAAAATAAGCCCTGGAAAACTCTACAGCAGCTGGTTGTGTCTGCCCAGCACCATGGGAAATTAATGTTGCTAGCACATAGTTGTCCTTTTGCTAGTCATGGGGAGGTCGGAGTTGGGGGGGGAGGGCACAAAGAACCTACAAGATGTTTAAAAAAATTACTGGCCAAAGATACAGAATGACACGAAGAATTATTGCAGATCTTTTGAATTATGTCAAAAAAGGAAAAGACCTGTAAAGCCCCAGAAAGTTGCATCTTGCATCACATGCAAAGGACATAGGGTAACTTTCTGTTACCCTATGTCCTTTGTGTGTGATGCAAGATGCATTTTATAGGGTAGTAATGGTCATCGTGGGCCCTTTGCCACATCCCACCCAAAGGGTAAAGAAATATATCCTGGTAGTGGTGGATTTTGCTGCTATGTATCCTGAAGCAGTTCTGTGACAACATAGTGGCCGATGCTGTGACAAAAGCTCTTCTTACTATTTTTAGCGGCGTGGGTTTCCCTAAAGAAATTTTATCTGACAGTGAGTCAGATTTCATGTCTCAGCCATTCAGTGAGTTATGGAAATTGCGTGGGGGTGAAACAACCAACAGCTGCCCTATATCACCCAGAGACAATGGCCTGTTGGAAAGGTTCAGTGGAACTCTAAAATCTATGCTGAGTATTTATGCAAAAACAATATTTGCTTATAAGGAGGTGCCCCAAAATCAACCAAGTTCTCCCCATTTGATCTTCTATCAGGAAAGAAAGTGAGGGAACCACTAGATCTCATCAGAGACCCCTGGGAAAGGGACACTGTGGTAGAGGGAGAGCCAATAACTGAATATGTACAAAAGTTCACAAAATAGTTAAAAGACATGATGGGTATGTAAGGAAGTGGGAATATTCTTAAAGTTTTCTCTGAATACTGTGTGGGTGCCTCAGTTTCTCCTATGCATTTCTTAAGTATCTAGGTGGTGGGATAAGGGAGTGTGATTGTTGCAGAGCCTTAGAGGGCCAGTATGATGCTGTCTGCACAGAAAATGGCCAACACTCTGTCTCCTGGCAACTGATGGCTTGGGCCCCTCCCCGGCAAAGGTACTAACTGAAGGTGTTGGAGAACAAAGAGATCAGGTGGTCTCCTGGCCAGGGAAAGAGACAATGGCCAGAGGAGGGGCTGGAGAGTTTCGGTTTGGCGCTGGCTGGGGAGATGAAGCAGGGGCCCAGACAGGGCTCTGGCCTCTCTGGCCCCAAGATGGACCTGACTCAGGGGTCCTGTTTCCTGTACCTTCAAGCTCTGTTTTAGACCGCGTTCCTTTCGTCTAATAAACCTTCTGTTTTACTGGCTGGCTGAGAGTCACGTCTGACTGTGGAATTGGGGTGCAGGGCCCACTGGCTTCCCCAGGAGCCCCACCTGTGCAGACTCGCTGTGGGAAGTGCCCAGTGTGAGAAGGGGATACTGAATGTTCCGAGGTCAGACCCAGGAAGGTCAAAGCTGTGTAAGCTTCTTCCCCTGGAGACAGTATGCTCACAGAGGAGGTGTGCTCCCCCAGAGTCCTGACTGGCTTCGTATGGAGTAGTTCCACAGCATTGCCTGGTGACAGGGTATTGTAACGGGGTATTGTTCAAACTAATCTCAAGAGCGGCCAGTCCAAACAACCTACTTGTGAACAACCTTTTGAAATAGGGGGCTTGATGTTAGTGTTAAGCCCTGTGGAAAAAATACAAAATGCAAAACTCAGGAGCAGAAAAGAATCCTGTGGCACCTTATAGACTAACAGACGTTTTGGAGCATGCATGCATCTGATGAAGTGGGTATTCACCCACGAAAGCTCATGCTCCAAAACGTCTGTTAGTCTATAAGGTGCCACAGGATTCTTTGCTGCTTTTATAGATCCAGACTAACATGGCTACCCTTCTGATACCCAAAACTCAGGAGGACATTTTGTAGTAATAGAAGAGGTGAATGAAGATACATATCATGTTAAAAAGCCTCATGGTAATGCTACACTTTAGCTGGAACACATTGACAGACTGTAAGCTCATCACACCCGGGAAGCCACAGTAAGCATGATCTGTTGTGTTGAAGGGGAAACTGAGGCACCTCACCTCATTGATTTGATGGTTGAATGCTAAACTATCTCATCACTGAAAAGCATCAATATTTGCAGTGAGTCAACCCCAGCTGAAAAGGCAGAGGTGTTATCTGTGCTGCAAGAACACAAAAGTGTTTTCTAATAAGTCAGGGTAGACTTATTTGCTGACTCATAAAATCATTATGGCAAGGCACAAGAGCAAATTTGAACAGAAATACAAAGCATGCTGGACCTAGGATTAATTAAAGAGTCTTGGGCATTATCTGTGCTCATTAGCCATAAGAAAGACAACTCTGTAAAGTTTTGTGTTGATTATAGGAAACACAATGCTGTCACAGTGCCAGATCCTTATCCTATGCCTAGAATTGATGATCTGCTGAATTTCTGAAGAGCTGAGATACTTAGCTTTGCTTTTGACTTAGTTAATGGGTACTGGCTGATTCCTTTAGATCAGGAACAGCTAAACGTACTGACTCTCTGAGCTGCATATGACACTCTTCAGACATCCAGACAGTCTTCAGATGCTGGCGTGAGCTTTCTTGGGCTCAGGGCTTCAGCCCTGCAGGGACGGGAGCCTCAGGGCTTCATTCCCATGGGGTGCGCCTGCCAGGGCTCAGGGCTTCAGCCATGGGGGTGGAGGGAGGAATAGTGGGGCTACAGGCTTCTGATCTGAGGGTAGGTGGATCTCGGGGCTTCAGCCCCACAGGAGGTGCCTACCAGGGCTCAGGGCTTCAGTATGCCCTCCCTCCCATTTTTGCCAGGGTTTGCTGTCCCCATTTGGTCACATGGTGCTGCTGGGCCCCCTACCTGCATGGCAGCTGCTGGAACTGGCAAACTGGGAGCTGTGGGAAGTGGTAGTGGCAAACAGCTGGGAGGTGCAGGGAGTGCTGCTGCTTTTGCTGCTGCCTTTCCCCATGGAGCTAAAACCTGGGAGCTGCAGGGAAGGGCTGCTGAGGATAAGAAGGATGTGTGCCTGGGGGGGGGCATGACTGAAGCTGTTAGGGGGACCAAACCTTTAATCATGTCCCCCCACCCCCATCGTCTCAGCAGGCACCAGTTTTCTCTGGGAGAAGGTCATAGCCCCACCACCCCACTGCAGGGCAGAATCCCTGAGCTTCCCCTCCCGTCCCCCCATCCAGTCTGGTAGGTGGAGAATAGGGGTGGGAGGGGGGAGGTGAAGGGGGCTCTGCAAGTCTGTAAAAGAAGCGCATATGGTTCACAAGCCATAATTTGGCCACCCCTGCTTTAGATGATGATGTATAAAAAAGTCTGCTTTTGTCACTGATATACGACAGTGAGTTCACAATGTTACCATTTAGGTTAATTAACGGAGAAGCTACTTTTGAGGTGTTGAAAGGGTTACAGGACTTTGCAAAGGCCTATGTCAGTGATATACTGGGGTTCACCAACTCTTGGTCTGATCACAAGAAACACTTGGGAATTGTGCTGTCAAAGCTCAGAGAGGCAGCAGGCAGGCCAGATTATGAAAGCCTCTAAGTGTAAAACTGGAGCAGTCAGAATTCCTTAGCTGAGACACTGGTTACAGGGACATGGAAACTGTACATAAAAAGGGAAAAGAAAACTTGGTGGCAGATGCCTCTGCGCAGGAAAGAGGAATCTGACCTGCTGCTTCCGGGTCAGCCAGTGGCCAACCTTCCTGCAGCTTTGTAAGGGGGCAGAAGCCGAAGTGTGACTGTGTGGCTGGAAGGCTGCAGCTATACACAGACACTCAGAACATAACCTGCAAGCTGTTTGTGAGCAGGTCAGGTGGGAGCAATAGCAGGAAAGCATTGTGAGGCACCCTAGGTTGTGGGGCAAAGGTGACACAGCCCCTCACTGGTCTGGATCACACCCTGGAGTATCATACCATGACCTTCATCAACTCCCACCAGTCAAATGCATTTATATTGCCTTTTCCTCTGAACTTCAGAGGAATGTTATCTAGGTATCAGAGGGGTAGCCGTGTTAGTCTGGATCTGTAAAAGCAGCAAAGAATCCTGTGGCACCTTATAGACTAACAGACGTTTTGGAGCATGAGCTTTCGTGGGTGAATACCCACTTCCTCAGATGCATGTGGTGGAAATATCCAGGGGCAGGTATATATATGCTAGCAAGCAAGCTAGAGATAACGAGGTCAGTTCAATCAGGGAGGATGAGGCCCTGTTCTAGCAGTTGAGGTGTGAAAACCAAGAGAGGAGAAACTGGTTCTGTAGTTGGCAAGCCATTCACAGTCTTTGTTCAATCCTGAGCTGATGGTGTCAAATTTGCAGATGAACTGAAGCTCAGCAGTTTCTCTTTGAAGTCTGGTTCTGAAGTTTTTTTGCTGCAGGCTGTCCACCTTAAGGTCTGCTATAGTGTGGCCAGGGAGGTTGAAGTGCTCTCCTACAGGTTTTTGTATATTGCCATTCCTAATGTCTGATTTGTGTCCATTTATCCTTTTCCGTAGAGACTGTCCAGTTTGGCCGATGTACATGGCAGAGGGGCATTGCTGGCATATGATGGCGTATATTACATTGGTGGATGTGCAGGTGAATGAACCAGTGATGGTGTGGCTGATCTGGTTAGGTCCTGTGATGGTGTCACTGGTGTAGATATGTGGGCAGAGTTGGCATCGAGGTTTGTTGCATGGATTGGTTCCTGAGCTAAAGTTATTATGGTGCGGTGTGCAGTTACTGGTGAGAATATGTTTCAGGTTGGCAGGTTGTCTGTGGGCAAAGACTGGCCTGCCACCCAAGGCCTGTGAAAGTGTGGGATCATTGTCCAGGATGGGTTGTAGATCCTTGATGATGCGTTGGAGGGGTTGGAGGGTTATCTAGGTGTAACCACTCTCAAGGGATGTATATTGGACCCATGTTCCCAGGGAGGCACAGTGGATGACTCTGTCCTCAGAGTAGGTTCCAGGGAACTTCTGGAGTCTGGAGATCATTTCACAGGGGATCAATCCAGATGCTATCATGGAATAAATTAGACATTCTGAAAGGGTGTCCCTGCATGTCAGAAATCATGATGAGGATGGTCATGCCTAGTGGTCAGAGCCAGAGTCCAGCGCAGGGTTGGAGCAAGGCTGGAGATGGACTAGGAACAGGGCGGGAGCAAGAACAAGGCTAGAGCAGGCTAAGACTTGGGGAATCTATTGTCACTGTCAGGCAAGAGAGAGTTCCAAGCCCTGCAGTGACATCAGGGCAGACTGAGGTGCTGTTCCTCCTGTGGCGCTTATATACTTGCCCTGAGAGTCATCGGACCAGTTCCTGGCTTGTGGATTGGCTGGAGCCTAGCACAAGAGTGACTTTCAGCTAACACTGCACACTTTACCTTGAACATGCCCCTCTCTTGTAGGAATTTCCACGGGAGAGGTATGCGCCAGGGCCAGGTGAGGAATCGAAGGTATTATCCTAAAAATATCCACATCCCATTGATTTCAACTGGAATTATTGGTGCTCAAAATTTCTAAAAAAATCAGACCTTCATTCTTAATGGTTTTATACTGATCTATGAAATGTAATACTACACATGAAGAAAATGAATTAATACCCTGTTAATGAAGAAAATCTTATTTTTTTACTGCAAAAGCAAGACACAAAGTAAATTAAGTTTCATGTTAATATCTTGCATGCTCATATTTGTCAACCTAGGAAAAGCACTTAGCTTTTACTCATAAACTACTGAATATATCATAAGAAGCTGGGTGGGTCTTCGTTATATATACTTCAATAGACTGAACTCTATAGAGCATGTTTCTTGTTTCAGTTTATTTGCTTTACTGTGTGTCTCACACCACCTTTCTCCACTCCTCTCCAAAAACTGTGCACTAACTGTACTGCTCCTGGGTCTTATTTAATTAAACCAGATGAGCTAAAGATCTAAACCATCCAAAGAGATATGCTATTGGCTGTAGACTGATTACAGAAACCTTAATGACTGGTTTTATTGCTGTGCTTTATTACCAGTAGTTCTAGTCCTTCCATTGAGAAGGACAAAAACTTTCATAAAAAAGCAATTCCTTTTTCCTGCGTTCCTCTCACCCACAACCTTATTACCAACACGCGTTAGAAAGGATAGTGCATTTCTTATGGCAAGAGAGAGGTCAAAATGATCCTGTACAATCTGTATCAAACAGAATCTTCTAAACTTAGATGTTAGAAAAGTAAACAGACCAATTAGTCAAGGCTTGTTATTCTCAATTAATGTTAAAGGTGATTTCCATTTGCTATATTAAAAAATTACTTTGTCAATGCCATCAGTCATGGTATAATTCCCCACTCTGAACCTTAGCGTCCAAAAGATGGGGTACCAGCATGAATTCCTCTAAGCTCAATTACCTCCCAGCCTAAATATACAAGTACACATTAAAATCCTTTCAGCAAAATACAAATTTGAACTCCTTCCAGCCAAATACACATTTGCAAATAAAGAAAACAAACATAAGCCTAACTCGCCTTATTTACCTAGTACTCACTATTCTGGACATATAAGAGACTGTATCAAAGAGATTGGAGAGAAACCTGGTTGCACGTCTGGTTCCTCTGAGCCCCCAGAGTGAACAACAACCAAACACTAACAGCACATGCACAAACTTCCCTCCCTCAAGATTTGAAAGTATCCTGTCCCCTGATTGGTCCTCTGGTCAGGTGACAGCCAGGCTCACTGATCTTGTTAACCCTTTACAGGCAAAAGAGATATGAAGTACTTCTGCTCTATTAACTCTTACTTATCTGTTTATGACACCATCAGTTCAGAAGATGGCAAAACTTCAAAGTTTCTTTTAACACATATCCTGTATTGTGCTATAATATTCGCCTTACAAAGAATGCTCTCTGTTGTAACAAATCTTTTCTCTGATGAAAATTTCCCCTCATTCCATTAAACTAAATTCTAATTAAGCTAATATCAGCACTCCCTAGGCCTATTACAAAACAACCATGTTTAAATATGATTGTGAAACACACTTGTTTTTTTCTTTCCTGAGTGAACAGGGAAAAAATCATATTGGAAACATGTTAGGTTTTAATATTTGGTCAATAGAAAGACTAAAATACTGATTTCAGTGAGTCTGCTCATGGAATAAGGTACTATTCTACATGAGTACACATATTGGAATCTAGCTCATGTTACATTTTGGTGCACAGATAGAACTCTAGTTTATAATAGAGTCTGGGTCTGGCTGACTGTGTATTTGCTTTACCTTCTTCCATGATTGGTTCAGGCTATTAAGTTACTCTGAACCTCTTATGTCCTTTGAACTGATTATCACTGAAGTTTATCTAAGGAATTCTTATTACTACTTTGGCACATTTATTGAACTTCATGGAGTATGTACGTTGAGCACCTATTACTGTTATGTAGGGATATGGGGAGTGGTTGCCGAGGTCATTCTCCATTTTAGAAAATGGACTTTAGACTACAGGGATAAGGGAGTGAACAGCAGGCTCTGGTTGCTGTGTTATCTGATGTTTAAATACAAGTTTTCCATGCCTCACAGAAAAGAACAACACAGTCTGCATTCTGTAATTCTTCACTGGGGGAAATCAATATTCCAAAAGAATATCAGCTAATACTTCTGCATCTTTAGGCACAGGAATCAGCCAAAACTGGCACTTGAAAAGGAACATGTTTTATCTTATTAATGAAGATGAGGTCACAAAAGAATTAAATATCTTCTGGAATCAAGGATAAGATTAGTTTTCTGTTTCACATAGAGAAAACCCTCCATGTGGGATGGAAACTTTGTAATATTAATTTTTTTAAAAGGCTTATGAATGATCATTGAATAGTGTGTGAAATTAATACAAAATTACCAGTAATATCACTTTTCTTCATTTTCATTGTACATGCTTCTCTAAAGCAATCAGAGCCACCACTTTTACAGTTGTATTAAACATATTAGGTAATTTAAATATCCTGAGATAATATGCCCTCTCTCTGGAAAGCTCAGTGATACATTATGATAGTGTAAGTCAAAGAGAATTTTTAAATTTGTGGGAAGGGGTCTAGATAAATAAAATATTCAAGCAGTTTGCTATTTAAAGGAATGGAAAGATCAGAACATGTATACAGTCTCAGTTTTGTGTCTGAATTATAGCTTTAGACCACTTAATCTAGTAAACTATGTTGACTTTTTTGAAAATAATAAATATAAAATAAATTCAGTCTCATGCTTTATTATTGTCTCTCCAATTATATTTACTTTTGTCTGCCCTTCAAAATGGAATACATTTTCAGCTGCTTGTATTTCTACCGTTTTATAATCCCTTTAACCAGCACTTGCACTTTGTTCCTGTAATTTGCAAAATACCATTCTTTATTGCCATACTAAATTACACAAATAATTTTACCCCTCACAAACAAAGTAGTTTTGTCTTTACTGGTAAGTTGTTGTAATGGCAAATCTGTTTTTGCCTGATAGTCTGAAATCATAATTCCATCAAAACGTAATGTCCTCTCTGATTCAGTATTTTCTAACCTCTAAACTGTTAAGTAAATTTTCAAGAAGAAAAATCTGACCACTTCTTTCCATAAACCCTAATTCAGTAGTTAAGTGCTGTGCTGACTAGGGTTGGATTTAAGCACATGCTTAAAGGCTTTGCTGAATTGGGGTCTAAAATTGTCTGACAACATATTAACACAGAGAAATTAGGCTCTTTCAAGGAATGAGCAAATGTATGTGATTCTTTCTTCACCTATTTTTTCAGGTTGGAACAAACCCTGTTTTGATTAAATTTAATGTGAGTTTTGCTGCTATCGGGATTGGGCCACTATTTTTCATATCACTGTATGCCATTCTAAATGATATACTCTATACAATATTAAACTCTGCCATCTCAGTGATAGAAAATGTAAATTAATTTGTTGTCTGCAAAGCTGCTATACTGAATAGAGCAGTATCATCAATGGTGTTGTTCTCTAAGATATGAAATACTTTTAATCAAACCCATCTCCAGGTGGTGTAGATCTGATGAGTGGGTTGTGAGACAATCCTGGGTCAACATCACTCTGCCATTTCTTTTATAAACTTACTCTGGGCCTGATTCTGCTATGATGCTTTTATTATAAAAATGCATATCTGTGATGGGTCGGGATCGGAGAAAGCATGATGAGTTAAATTCAACCCTGGTGTAAGTCCTTTCACTTTGATGGAGTTACACAAGAAACTCATTTGGTTCAGTATCTTTATCTCCACCATTTGGAATTAGATCTAAGAAAGGCAAGCCAAAGGGTAACAGATAAAACTGACAATGAGGATGGAAGTAGGGGAAGAAATAGAGCATCGAAGAAAAATAATAGTAGTTATAGATGTGCATGAATACAGTATTTTTCCACTGACTGGAAAATCAGGATCCAGTCATGACTTTTGGGCACTTTTGGGAAGGTAGAATCTTACAAGGAACTAATAAATAGGTTATATGACAATTTGAAAGTACTGAGATATTGTATTTAGGAAGATTTCCTGCAAATTATTAAAATTAACTCAAATATAGGTGAGAAAAAAAATCCTCATCCTTAATTACCAACTAGGAAGTAACCAAATATTCATTCTTTTCTTATTTTTCCTCTGGGTTAAACTGTAGTGTTGGAAATCACTCTGCACCAGTGTAAATCATGTGTACACTAGAGTTTCACATAACTGGCTAAAACCTCATTGTAGACAAAACCACCTCTGTTTTAGGAACAGTAACAGAATTACCCATCTTCTGGAGCATAAATAGGACCTGTGGTTTAATACATGGTCATATAAATATTGCTAGCTTCCACATCTTACACAAAATTAAAATATATTAAAGTTACTTTTTTTTTATTCATAGGACCAAACCTGACTTCCGTTGTAATCCGTGGCAAAAGTCCCATGGTCTTAAATTACAGCAGGATTTTACCCATAACCCCTAATTCATTTATCATCCAATTTTCTTTTTTGATACTGGTAAACCAAGTGCCAAATCTGGGCAAGGCCATTGGCAATTAGGCATTAACTAAGAACTGACACATTCCCAGCTGGAAACCAAACCAGCTCACCTGTATGTTAGTTTTGTTCAAAATAGATATTAGTCTTATAAGAATGTATTTAGTATTTTGACTCTATGAAATGCTTTTAAATTGCTTCATGCATTAATCTCACTCGTGGGGAAGGAGCAGAGAACATGCCGTTGTATTCTATGCTATAAGGAAATCTGTTTTTCTCTAGGACTTTGAAAATGTTTGCTCTGAAGGAGCAACTTTCAAAAATTAAGTGGGTCATCAACAGACAAACGCTTTGTTAATTGCCCCCATCCACTCATGAAGAAGTATGTGCAGAAGGTCTTGTCCCATTGGTTTGCATGCTAGAAGAGGGAAATAAAAATAACTGACATGAAGATTTATCTTCTCTTTGCTGTTTAAACTCTCACAGGGCCAGAGGTCTCTAAACTGAAGCAAGAGATCTGCCAGGGTTATCCCTGGCTTTGCCCTGAAAGACATAGCAAATTGACAAATCACTACAACTCTGTCACTCTTAGGATTTAGATTGGAACTCATTTGTGCCTATATGTTAGCCTAATTTAACCTGTAAATAACTAATTTCTTTTTCCTAGTTAATACACCTTTAGACGTGTGTGTGAATGCACACTAGACTGGAGAATGCAAGGTGACTGTCTGTGACTCCATGGTAATATTGCTATAGAGATCCTCAGGACCGGCTCTAGACATCAGCAAACCAAGCACATGCTTGGGGTGGCACAATTCCAGGGATGGCACTTGTGATCTCTCAGGTTTTGGGGGGTTTTTGCATCGGCAATTGCACTCTTGGAGGTGTTCTTTGTTTGTTTGTTTGTTTTGCTTGAGGTGGCAAAAAACCTAGAGCCGGCCCAGGAGATCCTGGCCTGGTGAAATACAGTGATAGAGCATACCACCAGTTTGGAGTGTCTTCCTTGTTTATGACAGTCTGAGATGAGGAAGGCACTCACACTAGTGAGTCACTCCAGACAGCAGGATATCTTTATCAGATATCTTTGACTCATGTTCAGAACAGTCTTTACTGAAATTGTGTGAACTCATTATCCTCCTCAAATTGTTACTGGCATTCATCTGACCTCAATTTCCCCTCTGTTCTAAAGAGTTTATGGAGAATGTTTCATAAAGGAGTTTGTAAGGAGTCAAACCAATGTGTTGATATTTCTTTGTCATCTAATTCCAAATGGTGGAGATAAAAATACTGAACCAAATGAGTTTCTTGTGTAACTCCATCAGCACTGCCACACTGCCTAGCCTGCTTAATGGCCCATTGAGAGCCATCAGATATACAGCTGACCCACTGAAAGAAGGCAAATACACTTATGACTCAGTCCTTATGACCTATGGACAGAACTCTAAGGCTTTCAAGCCATGTGCTGGGCAGCTTTTTTTGGAACAAAGGAAGCACAGGCCGCATGGCAAAAAAAATATAAAAGGCAGGGGTCAGAAGAACATTTTGTATACGTGAGCAGAGTTTAAAATAAATTCTCACTGTACTGGACCTAGATGCTGATTGAGAGCCAGAGAACTGGAATGCAATACAGGGGCTGTGTTATTTCTTTTTTGCTTCTTGATAACCAGTGTAGGGATCAGAAGCACAGTTTGTGAGTGGTTGAGGAGAATAACTTCAGTGTTAGCCGCCAGTTTTGGGAGTATCTGCTCTCCCTTTTGCAGCCTGCCCTGACCTTGGCATTTCCAGTGAGGGCTGCACTGGGCACCCCGGGTCACAATGTGGACAGAACAGAGTGCCACAACTGCTCTAAAGTAACTTCATAAAATCTTTGAAAACAATGCAACATCATAAAATGTTGGGCCCTAATTTTACACTCAGTATGATCTCTGGAGCTCTCCTTACCTATCTGGTAAAATATAAAGAATTACACCCACCTATCTCAAAGCTTACCTAATATTTTTAAAAACATGTCAAAATTGTCTGAAAGGTGCTATGAATGCAAATTACTATTTTTCACAGCAAACTTTTTATTGACAGTACCCATGAGGGCAAGAGTTTGTGATATAAGAGCTATTCTTCCAAATGATCACAATGCATCTTGGGAGGAAAAAACCCATAAGCCTAGTTATACGTATATAAATATATATACAATTATACCTTAGAAATGTAGAACTCTGTCCTGCAGTATTACTTAATTTTAAGCACATGAGTAATCCCACTCACCTCAAGCCCCAATCCTACAATCAAATACATGGAGACAGACCCTTGCCCCTGTGTAGTCTCTCACTGATTTTAGTGCAGCTCCACATTGATGTGAGTTTTGCCTATCTGAATCCGATTGCAGGATCAGGCCTTTAATCTTTCTATATTTGTTATATGTTAGTTTTTCCCCTCACAAACACACACCTGGTATTTTCACAAAAAAGATTAAACTGAAAATTGAGATGGGGAGGGATAAAGTAAAACTGTCAGGGAAACCTAAAGGCATTAAAGAAGTTTGGCACAAAGATGTTTCATTATATAGTGATGCTGCCACCTTCAGGTTAAAAAAAATCATTTGCTTTTCAAACTTTGTACATAGTTATACAAAGGCCTAACATTAATGTGTGGTTGCTGAAATTAAATTTTAGACATTTTTATACAGCCCCAGTTTCTCAAATATTGTTGATACTCTCACTAACACTCCTTTTATTTTCTGTGTTAGGTTCCTAGTAAAATTTTATGTGCTTTGAAATTAATAATGTATTAAAGGAGACCATGAGATGTGCTGGAAGCAGCCAGTGTGGAAGAGATCAGTGTGTTAGTACAAAGAGAAATAAAATAGAAATAATTTAAAAAAAAGTCTTCTATCCAAGAATTTCAAATCTCTTTATAAATATTAATGAACACGTGCTCAACCCCTACAAATACTTACACACATGCTGTACTCACGTGTGTAGTCGTGTGTGACTTCACATTCTATTGACTTCACTTCAATTGAAATGGGTGCCTAACTACCTTAGGCTGTTTTAAAAATCCTAGACTAAATTCCCTGGTCAAAGATGGAGTTTTAGATAAAGGACTCCTAGAGATCTTGGGATATTTATTTATTCTATGCTCATTAAATGAATAAACTTTAAATGGCCAAATTATAATGACATTGAGATCATAGGTCAAATGCAAGATCTTATTGCAAATATAGGGAAAATTACTTTTCCAGTTACATATGGCACATAAAGGGCTGAAAGCATATTTGTTCATCTGGAATTGCAGGTTTAGTATAAAACTGGAATTTATGTGTAGAGGAAAAGACAAGCAAATCTTTCTGTGAGAGCTGTGCCCTAAAAAGCACTATGTACTTTTGGACTGAGACTTTTATCTAGCAGGATAAGTGCTATATAAGTTTAATCACATTAACCAATGGATTAAATGTCACACACTCAGAAGAGTAATTAGTATCTATAATCAAACATAAACTGATCATGGACTGAGAAAACTGCAGTCTGAAAAACTAGCAAAGAATCCTGTGGCACCTTATAGACTAACAGACGTTTTGGAGCATGAGCTTTCGTGGGTGAATACCCACTTCTTCAGATGCATCTGAAGAAGTGGGTATTCACCCACGAAAGCTCATGCTCCAAAACGTCTGTTAGTCTATAAGGTGCCACAGGATTCTTTGCTGCTTTTACAGATCCAGACTAACACGGCTACCCCTCTGATACTTGAAAAACTAGGGCTCTCATCCCTCAAGGAGCTCCATGTGGGTGGATCTTTGCATCTGTGTGGAACTCATTGTGTGATCGAGGCCTATGGCCAGAAGTTATGCTGAGAGAACATTGTTCCCATAGCTAACATTTTTATATAAACAGATTAGTTGAATTTCATATAGAGAGGTCACAAGTAAAGGGAATCCTTTTGGCAAAATTTTCCCATTTGAGCCCTATATGAACTCAGGACCCATCTGAGAAGAACAGATCATGCAGTGAGGTGAAATTTCAAGATTAACCTAAGGAGAAATAAACCTTGGGGAAAGCGAAGTTCTGAGCTGTCAGATAAAACTACAGAACTTCCTTTGAGGGTTGCCTATTACCAGGTTAATGATGTGAATTCTGATGACCCAGGTGAATACTCTGCAGCTGTATTACCTTTCACAGAACTGAAAATGGACTCCCACATTTTCTTCAAACAGACCAAACCCTAGAGATATGTTTTCCTTGTTTCTATTTAATTCACAGTTCCGTATGCCTGAAGTTTTAACTCATTGAATTCCCTTTTTCCTTTTGTTCTTAAATATCACAAGAACCAACTGTTTTAAGATCTAATGAAATAAAAGACAGTAGTGCAGTGGTGGGCAACCTGCGGCCTGGAGGTTTCCCACCACTACTCTAATGCTTTATGTTTTATATTCTGCAAGTACATGTATTTACTCTTTATATAGTCATCCAATCTACAGCACAGTGGTCCTAACATCTCTTTTGTATGGCTCTTAGACATGGACTCTTTATTGACGGCATATTGAACAGCTTGAGCAATTTCATCTGTGTTCCCTCCGCTTAATAATGAGAATTCACTGGTGGGACAGAGTGACCAATATTAAAGTCCTTAAGAGTAAACACAAACAGCATTGAGGAAATGCTATTGAGAGCGCAACTTAGGTGAGCTGGACATGACATCAAAATGGAAGACCACTGCCTCCCAAAACAGAACTTGTATGGAGACCTGAGGCAGGGCAAAAGAAATAAAGGTCATCCCTACAAGCACTTCAAAGATAACTTGAAGATCAGTCTCCAATGGGCTGGCATCAATTAAAAAAAACTCAAGCAAATGGCTCAGAATAAGACTCACTAGCCATCTCTGACAAAATCGGCATGCAACAGATTTGAATGCGACTGACGAAATCGTCTCCAGGTCGCACGTAAAAGACGCCACAGAGCTGCATTGTCAAACATCATACTGCGTGCATCAAGGTTTGGACTTCAGAGTCATATGCGTAGCCATAGATGAGAATTGGGACAATAGCAGCAGCAGCAGCGATGGACTACAGACAGCCATATAATATCTCATGCAACCTATAGATGTCAAGGAATATATATTTTTGATATCCAATTGTTCCAGTATTGCAGTGTGATGAATCTGTTCTTGATAAGGTTTCACTATGAACTTGCATATATAGGAGAGTTATATTCCTATAAGGTAAGATATTAATTTAAATTGATATATGTTGTTCAGCACTGGAAACAGTTCAATCTAACCTGGAAAACGCCACTCTTATTCTGGACCAAGAGTGTCCACATAGGGATTTATACCAGTTAAACTGTAGTGGCTTAATTGTTCTAGTGAAATTACACTGGTAGAGCTTCCAGCATAGACAAGCCCTGACATAAGCAGCAATTGTATGATGAAGTTTGTGGTGAAACAGGCACTGTGCGTAAAATCCTGGATCCCCATTGTTAATATTGTTTTGCAATTGACTGCAGTGAAGACAGGATTTCAGACTGTGTCTTTGGTAAGCAACTTTGGGAGGAAGGATGGTATTGTGGTTAAACCACAAGACTGGGACAGTTGAACTCTCTCCCAACACTTGTCACATTTCCTGTGTGACCTTGAGCAAACTACTTTACTTCTCTTTACTCAGTTTCCACATCTGTCAGCTGGGGATAATAATACTTACCTGCTTCACAGGGTTGCTGAAAGCTAGGTAAACTAATGTTTCCGAAATATGTTGAAATCCTTTGATGGAGAGTGCTATAATGTATTCTAAGGCAATATTATTATGTACTCCCATGAAAAGACTATCTCTTCCTCTCCTACTTCAATATCTAAGGCCTGAGTCTTTTTCCTGAAAACTACATATAGTTTCCTCAAACTTTTCAATCCACAGTCCAAAACATGTAGGACTTACAAGCTTATTATATTGTTGAAATTCAGTGTTTAAAGTCAGCATGTTAGTAAGGGCTTACAAAAACCAAACCAAAACTATGATTTAGTGCTAATGTACTAAGTTCTTCTCATTCACTTGCTTAGACCAGATAACATTTTTTTTAATGGCAAATAAAATACAATGAATCTTTTTCATTATTCTCAATCATTGTGGTGATGGAAAAGCTAAGGTTGTGTCTGGGCTGGCAAATTTTCACCAGTACCTTTTAACACACCTTTACAATATATCCTTTTGCACATATTTCAAAAGGTTTTTGCTTAATTTTAGAATGTAAAGGAATCAAAATTATTATTCTTTTTCCCGTGCATGGCATTGCAATAATCTTCAATTAAAAACAATATTTTCTGGCCATTCAGACCTCTTCATTTGGGCCTTGTACCTGCAAACATTCCCTCACACGCTTATAACATTTAGAGCTATGAGGAGGATAGAAATTCCATTTCACAAAACCTTTTACGTAGGGCTGTGAAGCAACTTAAAAAAATTAATCGCCATTAATCACACGATTAAAATAATTAATCACAATGAATCACACTGTTAAACAGTAATATACCATTTATTTAAATATTTTGGATGTTTTCTACATTTTCAAATATATTGATTTCAATTACAACACAGAATACAAAGTGTACAGTGCTCACTTTATATTTATTTTTAATTACAAATATTTACACTATGTTTTTCAATTCGCCTAATACAAGTACTGTAGTGCAATCTCTTTATAATTAAAGTTGAACTTAGAAATGTAGAATTATGTACAAAAATAACTGCATTCAAAAATAAAACAATGTAAAACTTTAGAATGTACAAGTCCACTCAGTCCTATTTCAGCCAATCGCCCAGCCAAACAAGTTTGGTTATAATTTGCAGGAGATAATGATGCCCACATCTTGTTTACTATGTCACCTGAAAGTAAGAACAGGCGTTCATATGGCACTGTTGTAGCCAGCATCGCAAGATATTAATGTGGCAGATGCACTAAAGATTCATATGTCCCTTCATGCTTCAACCACCATTCCAGATTATTGCCATCAGCACCTCCACTTCTAGATATTAACATGTGCTTAATAACTATACACTTCATACTTAAAATATCTGAGCCATATCCAGGGCTACACATTTTATACACATTGACTCTGGGAACTACATTTTCTGGCATATTCTGAGCACATATGGTGCCCTGTAAATAAGACAAATCATAACAATAATCGTCGACTTTATGGACTTTGTGGATGCAATTTCTGTTCTTTGTTCTGAAATTGGCCAAGATACAGATGAAACCCTACAAATTTGATGCATAAACACATCTGAGACATATAAAACACTGTTTCATTCCTTCCTTTTCTCAAACTCAGAACAAAATATGACAAAACAAAATGGTTTTCAGTTTGAATGTAAAATTGCACAGCAGCCATTGCTCTACAACCCAGCATGGGGCAGAACCTGCCACCCCTGGGGGGTTAAGTGATCTTCTCTCATCTGATTCTCCCTCTCTAGCCTTCCTGCCCTCTGTGCTGTTTTTCATGGTGTCAATCATGACATCTATCCCAATCTCCTGAGACCATTTGCTGGAGTCTCAGAGAACTGGCTGCCTTGGTTTTACACCCCTCTATCAGAGAGGCCTTTTTTTGCAGCATGCAGCAGGCTGGTCTGCTGGATAGGGAGCTGGCCCTGGGTTCTACTCCCCCCATGGACTTCCTATATGACTTCAGGCCAGTGCCTTAAGAACAGACTTTCAAAACCTTTTAGGCACCTAGGCATCTAGTGGGGTTTACAAAACACCTAAACTAGGCACTTTTGAAAATCCCACTAAGTACCTAAATACCTTTGAAAATCTGTCCTTTAGTCTGTGTGTCCCTCAGTGCCCCATTTGTACAGTAGGGATAACGGCATTGGTCTACCCCACTGAGGGGCTGTGAGGAGAAACAGGTTAGACCTTGTCAGGTGCTCAAACACTAGGATGATGGGACCAAATAACTATCATAGGTTGGGTAGGAACCTCTCTGTACCACTGCTTCCCCTAGTTTTGTGCTCTTTTCACCTATGCCCCTTTTCTGAATGTAACCTTGGCTCAGAGGGGTTGGCTGTGTGTTTTCTGAGTCCCTAAACCAGTCCCTAAACCAGTGGTTTTCAATCTGCGGGTCATGACTCAGTACTGGGTCGCGGAATGTTAGGCACTGTTCATGGTGGCTCTGGTCAGCACTGCCCATTGGGCCATTAAAAGTCCTGTTGGTGGTGCTGCTCGGCTAAGGCAGGCTTTTTCTTACCAGTTCTGACACACACTGTGCCTCAGAAACAGCCAGCAGCAGATCTGGCTCCTAGGCAAGGGGGCCACAGGGCTCCGTTTGCTATCCCTGCCCTGAGCTCCTGGGGGGGAAGAAGGGGGGAGTTCCTGACCGTGAGAGGCGCACAGAGCCACTTGCATACCTCTGCCTAGGAACCAGACCTGCTGATGGCTGCTTCCGGGGTGTAGCGTGGTCTGTGGAGCCAGGACAGGCAGGAAGCCTGACTTAGCACCGTCACCGCACTGCTGACTGGGAGCCCCCCGAGGTAAGCCTGCACTCCAATCTCCTGCCCCAACCCTGAGCCCCCCCAAACCTGGAGCCCCTTCCTGATCCTAAACCCTCATGCCTAGCCCTGAGCCTGCACCCACAGCCCAGGGCCCTGACCCCCTCCTGAATCCCAATCCTCTCCCCTAGCCCTAAGCCTGCACCCACAGCCCAAACCCCTCATCCTCAGCTCCGTTGGGTCATGGGCATCAACAATTTTCTTCAACTAGGTTGCCAGAATATTTTTTTGAAAACCACTGCTCTAAAACAACCCCTCCGCCCTCATCCCCACCCTCACCCTGGGGATTCCTGTTTTACAGGCTAGACTTCAAGGCTCTTAATCACCAGGACTCTATCTTAATCACCCTGCCTTTGTTTATAAACAAAATACTGACTCCCTGCCACAGGGGCACCTCTCCTCTGCAGAATTTACATTTCACACTAAGGGTATGTCTTCACTGGTGGCAGCGAAATGTGGCTTATGTAATAGCAGCATAGTGCTGGGAAAGAGCTCTTCCCAGCAGCACTCTTAAAAAAACCACCTCCGTGAGGGGAATAGATCCTACCAGCGGGGCACTGTCTACACTGGCGCTTTACAGTGATGAAACTTGCAGCGCTTGGAGGTGTTTTTTCACACTCGAGAAAGTTGCAACACTGTAAAGTGTCAGTGTAGACAAGACCTCCCACCTCCCCATTCCCCCAAATAGCACTCCGGAAAGGCTATAACATCCTATATATATTTTAACACCAATTTTTTTTAAGCTAACTTTTATATTGCTTGGCAAGGTACTTTCCTCTGGTTTTAGGAAGATTGGTCTTTCATGCTTTGTTATTTTACAAAGTCTTGTATATTCCCTGCAGGAAGTATGATGTTGGAGCCTGTGAGTCTCTCTTCTGACAGTCTTTCTCATGATGACTGGCACTTGGCTGTTTGGGTGGTGTAGTATTTTGAGGGTCTGTTCTGACATCCGTTGCTTGTCAGCCCTCAGGGGTGGCCAAACTTACTGACACTCAGGGGTTGGCTACACTGGCACTTTACAGCGCTGCAACTTTCGCGCTCAGGGGTGTGAAAAAATACCCTCCTGAGCGCTGCAAGATACAGCGCTGTAAAGCCTCAATGTAATCAGTGCCGCAGCACTGGGAGCACAGCTCCCAGCACTGCAAGCTACACCCGTAAGAGATGTGGTTTATGTGCAGTGCTGGGAGAGCTCTCTCCTAGCGCTGGCACTCCGACCACACTCACACTTCAAAGTGCTGCCGCGGCAACGCTTTGAAATTTCAAATGTAGCCACACCCTCAGAGCTACACAATATAATCTTCAGAAGTTCAAGAGCCAGGCATGCCTGGCGAGGCTCAGGGCTTCAGCTCAGCGGGAGGTACCTGCTGGGCCTTGGAGCTCCCATTCAGGGTGGCTCTTCAGCAGGATTGGGGCTGAAGCCCTGAGCTCCCCCACCTCAAGTCTGATAGGTGGGGAAGGGAGTGAGGGGCTCTGTGAATCACATTTTAACTGTAAAATAGTTGCATGCAGCTTGTGAGATGCAGTTTGGCCACCCCTACTACATACATTCAATGTCCTGCTGATCAAGTCTCAATGGAGTGAATATATCACCGTCCTCCACCTCTGTGTTTTTGTTTTGTGTTCCTAGGGGAAAGTACGTTTGCAGTTTTGATGAAATAACTTAGCAGTGAATTAGTATACATGAATGAAGATTTAGTTGTTCAATACATGTAGCTTAATTCAAATTGCATGATTTGTCCTGAGGAAATAGTTTAATCCTGATTTAAAAAAATCAGAAGGTTTTAAAAAATTAATAAAGCTTGGCCTTATTTTATTTTCCTTCTGGTTTCCGAATGTTTGAGGTTGCATTTAGATGACACTTTTCAAGCATTTGCAGCAGTCAGAACTAGAAGATTTCTTTTTAAAAAAAAAAGAAATTTAAGAGTGTCATCTAATCCCATGATGCCAGCAGCTGGGGCTTTAAGAAAAAACAACAGAATATTGCAAGACTCACAATAACAGGCATATTCAATATTGTTCTGGAACTGTACAGTCTGGGGTGAGGAAGGTCTCTGAATTCCTGGGGGCACTGAGACCATCACCAGTGATAGATAGGAGGGAGTAAACTCTCCCAGACAGCGCAGTGTGAGGAAGGGCCAGCCCAGCTGCGTTCCTCACCTTACAGCGAGCAGGAGTGAAAGTAACTTACAGGACTTACTGCTACTACCGGAGTCCTGAAGGAGGCATGGCCTCATCTGGAAGAGGTGTGGCCTCTCAAGATTTAAAGGCCCTGGGGCACCTGCTGTGGCTGGGAGCCCCAGGGCCTTTAAATCAACCAGGGGTTCCCAGCTGAAGAGGTGGCTGGGAGCCCCCCTGGACTCAGGGGCAAATTAAAGGGCCTGAGGTCCTGCCGTCCAGGGAACCCTGAGCTTTGCAGGGCTGGGGCAGGGATTTAAAGGGCCCAGAGCTCCTGCTGCTGAGAGGAGCCCCCACCCCTTTAAATCCTGGCCCCAGTCCAGCCGCCAGAGCTGCGGCTGGGATTGAAAGGGCTCTAGGCTGCCCGCAGTGGTGGGGAGCTCTGAGTCCTTTAAATTTCAACTGTGGCCAGGATTCAAAGGGCTCTAGGCTGCCCGCAGCCACGGGGAACTTTGCGCTCTTTAAATCCCAGCTCCTGCCCTGCCGCCGGATAAAGGGCTCTGGGCTGCCCGTCCCTGCCTCGAATTCTCCTGCGGCAATGGAAAGCTGCAGGGCGGTGCCTGGGGACAGCAGCTCATGGAGACTGCCTGTCCTGCCCTACCTAGGAGCTACTGCTAGAGGAGGTGCCCAAGGTTAAGCACTGAACCCCCCCCCATCCACTTCCAGTGCCTGCACCTACACCCCCCTCTCAACACACCCCCTCCATGCCTCCCAACTTTCCTCCTGCATCCCCCACACTCCTACCCAGAGTTTGCACCAGTCACCCTCTCCTCTACCCCGACCCCAGCCTGCACCCAGCACCCAAACACCCAGCACCCAAACACCCTCCCAAAGCCTGACCTCTCACCTCTTCTGCACCCAAACACCCTCCCAAAGCTTGTACCTGCACCCCAACCCCCTGCCCCAGCTCAGCGCCTACACTCCAGCCCCCACTCCCAGAGTCTTAGGCGGGGGGAGGGGGCAGGTTCTGTCTACTGCCTCCATCAGCCATCGCCCCTCTCAAGCTGCGTCTGAGTGGCAGTGGCCAGGCCGATCGGGAAACACCTGCATGGCCAGGAGCAAGTGAGCGCCACAGAGCAGCCGAGAGGGCGGGGAAAGGCGCAGCCGGCCTGGCGGCAGCAGGAATAACACCAGCGCCGCTTTCCTTCCCCTCGCCTGTCCCCGGAGCCGCAGCCCGGGCAGCAAAGACCCGGCTCTTCTCTCTGGCCGAGTGTGACGTGCTCAGCTTCGGCCTGGACCACACGCTGTGTCGCTACAACCTCCCCGAGACCGCCCGGGTGAGTGGCGGGGGCCGGGCTCAGCCGCCGGAGCTAGGCGGCGGGGGGAGCCCTGCCGCAGCCGAGCGGCTGCCCCGCCCGCGGGACTTCGCTGGGCTGCCCCGGGGCCAGCCCCGCGCCTGGGGACTCTTCCAGGCCAAGCCGGGCACTGCAGCGCTAGGGGAGCCGGGGCCCGGCTCTCAGGAGCGCTCCGGGTTCGTGGCGGGCTCTGACTTCCATAGCTGGTTTGGACCAAGTCCCTCGGTGTGTGGCCCCCTGCTCCGCGTGCAAGCGGCAGCTGGTGGGTTTGGCTTCCCCAGGGAGCCCACTGCCGCGCTCATTACAGAGACGCGGATTTGCTACTACGTCGCCTCCTCCTGCCTCTGAACACGCCGGAGAGAAGTGAGGCCCCGCCCATTCATTCGTGTGCTGAACGTTGAGCTGCCAATCTCAGCCCAGAAGTGGCTGCAATCCTGAGCTAGTTTTGTGCAGGGGTTGAGGAGGCTGCAGACGTCTGCTGTTAAATAGTTTTGCATTTTAAATTGTGGCCAGCTAGGCAGAATTATTTACCAGCACTTGAAGGAAGCAGGGGCCATTTTATCTCTGATAGGTTTTTAAAGCATAATAGTGACCAGGTGGGATGTACTTTGGGATCTTACATGAGACCAGCTGTACGGGGTCAGACCAAAGGTCCATCTAGTCCAGTAGCCTGTCTACCAACAGTGGCCAATGCCAGGTGCCCCAGAGGGAGTGAAGCTAACAGGCAATGATCAAGTGATCTCTCTCCTGCATCCATCTCCATTCTCTGACAAACAGAGGCTAGGGACACCATTCCTTACCCATCCTGGCTAATAGCCATTTATGGACTTAACATCCATGCATCCAGTTCTCTTTTAAACGCTGTTATAGCCCTAGCCTTCACAACCTCCTCAGGCAAGGAGTTCCACATGTTGACCGTGCGCTGCATGAAGAATTTCATTTTATTTGTTTTAAACCTGCTGCCTATTAATTTCATTTGGTGACCCCTAATTCTTTTATTAGGGGAATAAGTAAATAACTTTTCCTTATCCACTATCTCCACATCATTCATGATTTTATTTACCTCTATCATATCCTCCCTTGGTTTCTTCTTTTCCAAGCTGAAGAGTCCTAGCCTCTTTAATCTCTGCTCATATGGGACCTGTTCCAAACCACTAATCATTTTAGTTGCCCTTTTCTGAACATTTTCTAGTGCCAGTATATTTTTTTTTAGATGAGGAGACCGCAGCTGTATGCAGTATTCAAGATGTGAGTGTACCATGGATTTATGTAAGGGCAATAAGATATTCTTAGTCTTATTCTCTATTCCCTTTTTAATGATTCCTATCATCCTGTTTGCTTTTTTGACCGCCTCTGCACACTGTGTGGACATCTTCAGAGAACTATCCACGATGACTCCAAGATATTTTTCCTGATTCATAGCTAAATTAGCCCCCGTCATATTGTATGTATAGTTGGGGTTATTTTTTCCAATGTACATTACCTTACATTTATCCACATTAAATTTCATTTGCCATTTTGTTGCCCAATCACTTAGCTTTGTGAGATCTTTTTGAAGTTCTTCACAGTCTGCTTTGGTCTTAACTATCTTGAGCAGTTTAGTATCATCTGCAAAGTTTGCGCCCTCACTGTTTACCCCTTTCTCCAGATCATTTATGAATAAATTGAATAGGATTGATCCGAGGACTAACCCTTGGGGAACACCACTAGTTACCCCTCTCCATTCTGAGAATTTACCATTAATTCCTACCCTTTGTTCCCTGTCTTTTAACCAGTTCTCAATCCATGAAAGGACCTTCCCTTTTATCCCATGACAGCTTAATTTACGTAAGACCCTTTGGTGTGGGACCTTGTCAAAGGCTTTCTGAAAATCTAAGTACACTATGTCCACTGGATCCCTCTAATCCACGTTTGTTGACCCCTTCAAAGAACTCTAATAGATTAGTAATCTTGTTTAGATTAAATCTGCTATATGTATGTATGCTATTATTTATACCAACTTGGAGGCTTAAAACAAAACTACCAACTTTGGGCCCTGTCCTGTTCTAATTCAATGGAAATTTTTGCCCAAGCAAAGCAAATGGAAACCTGATCTACAATCAAAAGTTAAGTTGACCTGGCGATGTTGCTCAGGGGTGTGAAAAATCCACACTCCAAGTGACATAGTTATTTCAACCTAACCCCTAGTGTAGACAGTGCTAGGATGACAGAAGAATTCTTACTGCCTCTCATGGAGGTGGATTAACTACAGCAACAGGAGCAGGAGAACCCCTCCTGTCAGAGTAAGTAGTGTCTACATTAAAGTGCTACAGCTGCAGCATTTCAAGTGTAAACAAGCCCTCAAACAAATATTGGATGTTTTTAAACCTTATAGCTATAACACTCTTAGGGCCTGATTTTTATAGATGTTGAATACAGTGGCAGTTCCCATTGAAGGAAGTGAGAGTTGAAAAGCTTAGCATCTTTGAAATTCAGGCCTTTAATATTTTTTGATGACTTATCTGCTTATATCCTGGTGAATTCTTAGGGCCTTAAAATAAAATGTTTAGCATATGAGCATGCTGCATCTCTCTGATTTTAGCTTCAGAATCCATTGTTTTTGCTTACTGGGAGGGGTAGGTGGGAGGAATTATTTATTTTCATCTCTGTTTCATGTTGCCTTAATTCACAAACATTTTTTGAGGGTGAATTATATGTGCTGGAAAAACTCATTGTAAAATTTAGGCCTGGTCTACACTACAGAGTTAGGCCAACGTAAGGCAACTTATGTCAACCTAGTTATGTCAGTGTACACACCACTGCCTTACTCCCATTGGTGTAAATGACCTACTACACTGACATTATAATTCCACCTCCTGGAGAGGCATAGGGCTTGTGTGGATGTAGTTAGGACGATGCAGTGTCGAAGGAGACACTGCAGGTTACTTACATCAGCTATTGGCAATCATTCTTGTCAATTTCCTGGCTCCATGCCATAGCCAGGAAATTGACAAGAAAGCTGCTCACAGATCAGGCTGTCATCTCAGGGCGGGTGGGGGCTTCAGCTAGAGTTTGACTGCCGCCCATGCTCTCAGCTCCCTGTGCCCAGCCAGGCTTCTAGCTCAGAACCAGGCTGCCACTGTGGTCCTGGTTCTCCACTTCAAGCCAGGCTGCTGCCCAGACTCCCTACAGCTGGGCTTCTCACTCAGCCATCTGCCATGCTCCAGCAGGGAGCTGAGAACCAGGGGGACAGCTGGGCTCCTGGCAGGCAGCAGTGCATGGAGCTGAAAGCTCAGGCTCTCAGACCCCATACTGTCTTGCCCAGAGTGGGGACATGCCACTGCTTCCAGGAGCTGTGCAGAGTGGGGCAAGCCCCTGACTTTGCTCCCCAGCTGGAGCACCGGAGCAGGGCAAGCCCCGGACCTGCTCCCTGGTGGGAGCTCGAGGGCAGATTAAAACATCTGGAGGGCCAGATCCAGCCCCAAGGCCATAGTTTGCCCACCCCTACTCTAGGGAATGACTTGTTGAAAGTTCACCCCCCTCCCCTCGCCCCATGTACTGCTATACATGTAACACAGATGTAGCATACAAGTTTCACTAACTGTGTTCTCTACAGAGATTCAACTCTACAGTGTTTTGGCTTTAATATACTTTTGCCAGAATAAAAATGTAAATGCTTGCTGTAGAAATCTATTGTTAGAACTGAATCTGTTGTACTTAATAGAGCATAATATAAAGCTTATTTACTTAAATCTTGAAATTTCACCGTACTGCAGAAATAATGACAGTATTTTAACTGTTGCTGTGACTCAAATCATAATTATTTAGAACTCAATTATAATTAACATTCAATTTATACGCACAGGGATAAGTTGTGCTCTTCTTATATTAACTGCCTATTTTACTTATTGAGATTATCAGTAAGAGAAACTGTCCTTACTCACACCAAGTTTTTTTTTCCCCCTTCACTATTTTTCTCATTTGTAGCTTATATATGATAGTTTTGCCCGCTACCTGGTAACCGAGAAGGGTTATGATAAAGAATTGCTGACTGTAACTCCAGAAAGCTGGGACTTTTGGTAAGTATTTTAAAAGTTTTACTTTCTTGATGCCACAGTTTTTATGGGGCTGAGAAAATAACTTGTCTTATTGAAGAGACATGATTGCGAGTCCCACCAAAAGAACCTATCTTAAATTCCTAAATTATGGTTTTAAAAAGTCAAATTATATTCAAACAACAGGCTTCCAAAATAATAAATAGTAGAGCTGGTTGAAATTTGCTTAATTTCAGGCTTTCAAAAAAAATTGTCAAAATTTAATTTCTTTTAATTAGAATTCTCTCCTCTTGAAAATTTTGAAATTCTTCAACCAGCTCTAATAAAGACCTAACCCTTACATATAGATTTGCTTTCACAGATCCCAAAGTATTTTATAAAGTTTGCTAAATATCATTATCCTCATTTTATGGTGGGTGGGTGGGGAAACTGAATTGCATAGAGGTTAAGTGACTTTCTCAGATTCTTGCAGCAAGCAAATTGGGATCTTAGAACCCTCTGCATGAGTTGTTTTATCAATGTCATCACATGTGCATGTCATAAATTCCTTCCACTCTAATATTTTTCACTAGTGAACAGGCAAGATATTGACTTCTATAAAGACCTTGGTCTCTGGGCACTAGATTTGCCATTTAAAACCTGTAACGTGCTTGGATGCTCTGCAAGAACGAGGCCCACACACATTGTGAGTTATTTGGCTTTAATGAAGGTAAAGTGACACATTTGCAACGGGGACCCCGGGCGTTGCTGTCACTTTGGCGGGGAACCCAGCACCGAAGCTCAGCTCGGTCTGGGTCGGAGTCCAAAGACGGGACCGGGAGCATACAGCTATATAGACACAATACAAAAGCAACTCATATATATGCAAAAAGGGACTTCCCACAGGCTATGTCCGCCCCTTGGCCAAAGGCCAGGGACTGTCCATGGGCGGTGTACGCCCTTTGGCCTAAGGCCATACAAACTAGTTTCAACCAGTTAAAAGCAAGTTATAACTGGCATGCCGTGTCTTACAACGACTGGCCACTTAGCAAGCAGGGGCTTTCCACAAGGCCGCTGAGAAAGCGGAAATACCCTAGCTAGGCCGTGACACAGTCTTCCGCAGTCCCCTACATTACCCATTCCAGTTCCAAGGATAGATGCAATGTAATACAGATGCACATGTTGAATCAAAACAATAGCTAATATAGTAGTTTTACTTTGAGGCCTAAAAGCCTCAATAGTGTTTTCAATGTGATTTTTAAAAACGTGATCTTATTTCAGCTAAAATTCTGTTTGGTTGGTTTATGCATCTACAATGTTAGCATTTGGAGTGAGACATCTATATTTGGAGTAAGCTTTTCTTCCCAGAAATTGAAGAGAGAACTCAATTTGACAGGTCCAGGTGAGGGCAGAAATGAGTTCAGAGTCTTGAATATATAATGTATGTTAGAACTATGTACAGGTAACACACACACACACACACCAGTCCTGATGGCTATGCATGTGGTTGACCCTTGTGTCTACAAAAAGCCCCATTGACTTCAATGGGACTCCACAGAGGTTCAGGGGTTAGCCAGCATAGATCAGATTATATAGGAGGTCTAGGCATATGGTTCTACCAGATACCTTTATGCCTTAGATGACTTGTGAGGGATGAGAAGTACCAGCCTGGTATAAATACAATTTCAACATATATCCTTCAAGCAGTGTATTGCAGTCCCAACAAACCCAGCCCTCTCTTATCCCTGATATTGGTATATTAATATTGTGATGTTTCAGTATATGAAAGTAACTTGAGACTTGTTTTTATCATCTAAAAAGTAGCCAAACTGTCAAATTGGGTTCTCTCTTCAATTTCTGAGAAGAAAAGCTTACTCCAAATATAGATGTCTCACTCCAAATGCTAACATTGTAGATGCATAAACCAACCAAACAGAATTTTAGCTGAAATAGGATCACATTATTAAAAATCTGTCCAGTCTAGCTAGCAGTGAGCTAGAGTTACTACCTAATATTAACCAGTTAGCTGTTGTATTACCTTAATATTAAAAACTGGCTAAAATGCACATACCTTGGCTGTAGAAATTTGGTCTCTCATCCTCCAAACATTTATAATTTTGTTTATGTGTGGCCTCAGTGAAGTCAGTAGGAGTTTTGCAACTGACTTCAGTGTGGCTAGGATTTCACCTCATATGTTTACTTGCATATATAAAAGTTACTCACATGTGGAAATGTTTGGAAGATCAAGGCCTCTCTTTGTGTGGCAAAGTTGCATACTTGTTATAACTGCATATCATTTGGACAGTCTGATATATGCTTCATTATCTCTCAGATATAATTTCTTATCTAATCACTACTTTTCTTGTTTCTTCTTTTAAATAAAATGAATTTTAGCTGTAAAGGATTGGCATTGGATCTGGAAGATGGAAACTTTTTAAAGCTGGCTGGAGCTGGAACAATTTTGAGGTAATACTGATTAATTTTTATGGCTAGACAGATAAAAGATTGCATTCTTTTTTTAAATGCCAGCATCTGATAATTGGGACAACTATTAAATATTTAGAACACTAATCACCATATGTATTTATTTTTTACATTAGAAGCTAAGTGCAACATATGTAACTTTGTGCGCAATCTGTTTTAAATGTACATATGTAACTTTTTGGTGACCCATCCATTTTATAAATAATGGCACAATAAAAGTTGCTTTTATTTGCTAGTTTGGAACATCTCTCTTTCTTAACTGCTTAATGGTTTTGCTACTGCACTCCTTCATGATTTTCCTGCTATGTTAGTTGATGCTATCAGTGGAAATTGATGTACTACTTATTTTTCCAGACAGGACCCTGAGAGTGGGTACAGTTATTGAAACTAATTTTGCTTTGTTCGCCCAGTATGTCAAGCTACTATATTCATAGGCCCTGATCCTGTACTTACCTTTATGCACTCGCATTATTGTCATGGACTTCAATAAGACTAATCACAGTGTGCAAAGTTAAGTGCATGTTTATGTCTTTGTAGGGCTGGGGTCTAAAAACCAGTAGCATTAGATAGCTGGTGGACAAAGCCATTTGTCATTACTACCTATAAAAGTCATAGGAAAGTTTGTAATTTGAGTTGGTAAAACATAAAATGTTGCAAAACTCTGTTTTCCAAATTCAAAATTCAGAAATTTGCAAAATGTTTGCCTCCTCTACATATAATTTGTGTAAACACTGAGAATACCAACAAATAACTTTAATTGCAAATTTAAGAAGTGGGGTGAATATCCACAAACAACATGTCTTATATAATGTTAAGCTCCTCCTCCCTCCACCTACACAGTCATACACACAGAGTAATACAATTCTGATAGTTCAAAGTTAACACAGATACTACGTGAACATAAAAATGGCTATACTGGGTTAGACCAATCGTCCATATAGCCCAGCATCCTGTCTTCTGACAGTGGCCAGATGCTTCAGAAGGAATCAATAGAACGATCCATTTCAAGTGATCACTGTCCTCTAGTCCCAGTTTCAGGCAGTTCAAGGTTTAGGGACATCCAAAGCATGGAGTTGTGTCCCCGATCATCTTGGCTAATACCGTTGATGGAACTGTCCTTCATGAGCTTATCTAATTCTTTTTTGAATCCAGTTATATTTTTGACCTTTACAACATCCTCTGGCAATGAATTCCACAGGTTGATTGTGTGTTGTGTGAAGTATTCCCTTTCGTTTATTTTAAACCTGCTACCTATGAATTTAATTGGGTGACCCCCTAGTTCTTGTGTTATGTGAAAGGATAAATAACACTTCCCTATTCTTTCTCCATACCATTTATGATTGATATATTCCTTGCTCCACTGTGCCTAAATAGTTCAGGGCCTGAGGTGTGTGTTGTATGCTAAACAAGTGAAGGGAAGAATTTAAGCAGTGATTTTAGCACAATATGTAGAAGTCAAGACAAAGAAAATTTGTAAAAGACTGTCATATGTAGGGCCCTAGCAAATTCACAGCTGTGAAAAATGCATCACGGGCCGTGAAAACTGGTCTCCCCCATGAAATCTGGTCTTTTGTGTACTTTTACCCTATACAGATTTCACAGGGAAGACCAGCATTTCTCAAACTGGTGGTCCCAACCCAAAACTGCAGGGGGGAAAGGAGGAGTAGGGGGTCATGGAACTGCTTCCCTTACTTCTGCACTACCTTTAGAGCTGGGTGGCTGGAGAGCGGTGGCTGCTGGCTGGGCGCCCAGCTCTGAAGGCAGCACCGCCAGCAGCAGTGCAGAAGTAAGGGTGGCAATATCATACCATGCCATTCTTTCTTCTGCGCTGCTGCTGAAGGTGGTGCTGTCTTCAGAGCTGGACACCTAGCTAGCAGTTGCTGCTCTCTGGCCATCCAGTTCTGAGGGCAGTGCAGCCGCAGCGCAGAAGTAAGGGTGGCAATACCACGACCCTCTACAATAACCTTGTGATCCCCCTCCCTTCTCCTTTTGGGTCAGGACTGCTAGAGTTACAACACCTTGAAATTTCAGATTTAAATATATGAAATCATGGAATGCATGATTTTTAAAATCCTATGACCATGAAATGGACCAAAATAGACCATGAATTTGTTAAGGCCCTAGTTATATGGGAACATGACTCTTCTGGCACTATGGGAAGAGATGCTAGGAAAGACATTGGAGTGTTTGAGATCACAAAAAAGAGAAGTGATTTTTCTGAATGCACCTTAGCTTCTCTATGGAGAAAAATTGAGGTTTTTCATAAGCTAACTAATCAGGACAAACCTTTTACATACAACTGATGAGGATCAGAAACTGACTGTAAAAGAAGCAGTACTTCTGTAATGAATTCTACGTGGACATAGAACCTTCCTGCACTTAGCTTATCGCTGGATTAGAATCCTAAATGGCTGATCACACAGTACTGTCCAGAAAAAAATGCTGACATACTGCAGAAGGAAGAAATTGCATATTTTCCTTCAGATATGTTTGTTGGGCACAAGACATGGATTCCTGGCACTCCTGAAAATAATGTGACTGGGTCTATTATAGAAGATATCCGTATATGTTTGAAATTTAATATAAAAGATGGTCCTTTTCACCAAGGGCCTACAGGAGTGCTCAGTGCAGTTAAGAACTCTTACAAGGAAAAGGCTAGTGGTTATGATCTCAGTTTGGAGGGGCATATTACTAGCTGCAAAAGATATTGATTTTAATGGCAGAAAAATAATATTTTTTTCCAGATCTTATTCCTTTTAGTCAGACCAGAGGAAAATCATTTGTATCATTAAAGAAAATGTCCTTAGATGAAAAAGTAGATTTGGTAATCTTATTTTCAGCAAGGCACTATTGATTTATCAGAGAAATTCTGTATCTTCTGGGTCATGAGAGAATCAAGCCTGACATTTGAGAGAGACCTCTCCCTTTTCCCTAAGAACAAATTACTGAGTGGAGAGGAAATGGGAGAGAGATCAGTCACATGGCTTAGCTCAGTATTTGATTATTTATGACACACTTATGTGCACTGTAGGAAATTTGAATGATTTTAAATATTTTTAACCTTTGTCACGCAGTGCATCAATTAGGGCAAGTCATGGTACGAAGAGTATGACTCCTGAAGAGATCTTGGAAGTTTATGGCAGGAGGGAATGGAAACACTTTAAAACATTTCAGTGGAATGGTTTCCCACTCAGGTAAATATAAATAATTTCTTTACCTGAGACTTCATGAACTTGGAAACTGTTTTGGTTACTGCAATGCTTGCTGCTGTTATGCAGTTTTTCCTTTAAACACTTAAAATATTGTTAAATTAGGAAAACGTAAGGGACTGAGTGTCTTGGGGATTGCTAAAGAGATGTAATTTTTCACCTATAATTTTCAGGTTCATACTGAGTCCACGTCAAGCAATGAACAGAAGCTGTTAAGATTGACTTCTGTTTGCCCCATGTGAAACAAGTTGATGGTCTAGTTTTGGTTGTAAAGCTTTTCTTTGCGGTGGGTCGGTATTCCTTGGAGAGATACACTGAGACCACCTGTGACAGGTTAGGTCACAGAGACCCCCTTGGGACCGTCACCTGATGTGCTGAAATTACCTCTGAGCCAGGTTCCCCTGTCAGCTTGGGACTCCAGAACCCTGTCTTGTTGAGCTAGACACACTAGCCTGCTACAACACAGACCTAGGGTCTGGTCTATGCCCCCAAAGCCACAGACTTAACTGAAAACAAGTCAGCAGGTTACCTATCTCCAGCACCCAGACACCCAGTTCCCAATGGGATCCAAATAAATCCATTTTACCTTGTGTAAGCTTTATACAGAGTAAATTCATAAACTGTCTGCCCTCTATGACACTGATAGAGAGAGATGCCCAGCTGTTTGCTCCTCCAGGTATTAATCACTTGCTCTAGGTTTATTAATAAACAAAAAGTGATTTTATTAAGTATAAAACGTAGGATTTAAGTGATTTCAAGTACTAACAGACAGAACAAAGTAAGTCACCAAATAAAATTAAAGCAAAAACATGCAAGTCTGAGCCTAATACTTTAAGAAACTGATTACAGGTAATATCTCACCCTCTGAGATGTTCCAATAAGCTTCTTTCAGACTAGATTCCTTCCTAGTGTGGGCCCAATCCTTTCCCCTTGTACAGTCCTTGTTAGTTTCAGCAGACATCCCAGCTGGTAAGCAGAGGTTTTCTCATGACTGACAGACCACTTTGTCCTGCTCAACCCCCTTTTAAGCTTTGGCACAAGGCAGGAAACTTTTGTCTCTCCGCGTCTGCATCCCTCCTCTGAATGGAAAAGTATCAGATTTAAGATAGATTTCGGTATCATGTGACATGGTCACATTTCACTGTAAGACCCCTAGTCGCCATTCTTCCAGGGTTGGCCCACACCTACACAGGAAGGCTTGCAGGCAAATAAACCATTTACAACCAATTGTCCTAGTCAATGGGAGCCATCAAGATTCTAAACCACCATTAATAGCCTGCACTTTGCATAGTTACAATAGGACCTCAGTTATACTTCATATTTCTAGCTTCAGATACAAGAATGATACATGCATACAAATAGGAGGAATATATTCAGTAGGTTATAACCTTTGTTATGATACCTTATAAGAAACCTTTTGCGTAAAGCATATTCCAGTTACATCATATTCACACTCATAAGCATATTTCCGTAAACATATGAAGTGCAATGTCACACCACCATCTTGCATTATTTAGGGCAAACAGTCTGCAGATCATTACACATTTTGCTCATTGCTGACTCACTACTCTGGACTCTTGTCATTGACAGCCTCTAAGTATAAATGTAAAGGACTGCATGGGCCTAGAAGACTGAAATATTCTCTTCTCCGGGGGGGTGCTTTTTTCCCATTTCAGGAGGGAAACTTGCATTCATACCCTTTACCTATTTTGTGGATAAATAAGGGACTTCGGTCTTTACAGTCATCTATAATGTACACAAAGGTTTGATGCTCTGATACATTTTTTATTAACTAAAAAATAAAATAAACTTGGCCTCCTTTGGGAGCACTGATTTCACACAAAATATATAAGGATTTAAAAATGCTTAAGTCAATAAAATATAAGAGTTTGCAGGCTGAAGGTCATTATCTTATCCATAGTTTTACTCCTAGGTACTTCCATTTAAGTATACAGATAACTACCCAATGTGGGTAGTTATGTCTTTATATGTCTGCAGGAGTAGAGACCTGCTCCTCTGCAAGGCATAGCATGAACTCAGCCCCCAAAATGGGATTTTGATGTCTTCAAGCCACTTTTACACCTTGCATATTCTGGGCTGCTGTGAGGGCTGGAGAGACCCCCAGTATACTTAGTCCAAGATGCCCATCTGAGTTACAGCAGGCTGTCCTATGGATCACAGTGCTGCCTGGACTCTCCAAAGCACTGTAGCCTGCAGTCTTGCCCCTAACATGCCCCTACATCAGGACTTGTGAGGATGTTAGTAGTAATAAGCTCGATAGTATTCATCACAATACAAATTTTGACAGGTTTCCACGCCCCTTTTAAGGCTTATGTCCCGCCTTCCCACCCCCCGTTTCCGTTGGCGCAAGAGTGTGCCGCCGTCGGCCATTTTGAAAAAAGTGTGCGTGTATGTGTTTGACTATGGGGGAGTGTTGTGTATGTTTGTGCTTGGTGACATGAAGAGGAAAAGAGAGAGTTATGAAAGAATAGGAAGATAAAACTTAAAGAAAAAGGAAATATATTAAAAACTAGGTTGAAAAAGGGAAAGGCAAAACCTGTCTGGGAGGCCCAGGGTAAAAACTATTGACTACCCATGTAGGTTAAGAAAAAAGCTTTTAATATTATTAAATTTAAAAGAAAAATTGCCTGTGCAGTAAGCACAGGGTAAAAACTCTATAAAAAAGTGGCTAAGAAAATACAATAAAGCTCACGGTAAAATAAAAACAAAAGAGAAAATTTTTACCTTTGCAGTCTTTTTGTAAATGAGGCAGCTTTTCTGGTTTAACCCTAGTAAATAAAACACATTAAAACTAGTTAATACCAATGTAGTTTAAGAAAAAACGAGGTTTAAAAGGAAAATTGATTGATAAGCACAAGATAAAAAAGCATTGACTACCCATGTAGGTTAAAAAAAACATTAAAAACTAGGTTAAAAGGAAAATTGACTGTGTAGTAAGCACATGGCCAAAAACTATAAAAGGGTACTAAAAAAAAGCATTTAAAAAACTAGGCTTAAAAAAAGAATTGACCAAGGCAAAAACCTGTTTGGTAAGCACAGCATAAAAACTCTATAAAAAAGTGGCTAAGAAAAATACAATAAAGCTTAGGGTAAAATCAAAAAAATGTTTACCTTTGCAGTCTTTTTGTAAAACGAGCTAGCTTTTTTGGTTTAACCCTAGTAAATAAAACACATTAAAACTAGTTAGGTTAAAAAAACTAGGTTTAAAAGGGAAATTAGCTAAAGCAAAACCTGTGTAGTAAGCACATGGTCAAAAACTATAAAGGGGGTACTAAAAAAGAAAATTGACAAAGGCAAAGCCTGTTTGGTAAGCACGGGGTAAAAAAGCATTGAAACTATTCAATATCAGTGTAGATTAAGAAAAAAGAGAGGTGAAAAGAAAAAAGAGCACATGGTAAAATCAGAAGGAGAGAGAGAGAGAGAGAAGCAGGCAAAGTCTGTTTAGTAACCACAGGGTAAAAAAGTGAACAGAATCAGGGTGGGTTAAAAGAAAAACAAGCCAAGAAAAGGGGGAAAAAGGTCCTCTTTGCAAAGAGCACACGGTTGAGTCACAGAGAGAGAATTTTTACCTTTGCAGTTTTTCTGTAAAATGAGGCAGCTTTCCTGGTTCAAACCCTCTCAGGCTTGTTATCACCGCCTTTGGATCGGACCAATCAGAGGTGGTTTTACAACAGCGTCATAGAATTCATTTTCCTGAACCAATCCTAGTGTCCCAAGATTTTAAGCAAGAGCCTTTTAAAAACCGGCTATTGTCTACCAATGAGCACGTGTTTTTGTGTATAAAAACACGTGGTTTTGCGAGCGGGTTTTTTAACACAGAGAAACTAAACACAAAGGCATGTCCCTGTACAAAACACCTACAGAAGCCAAGAAGCCGGAATTGCCCCTGGGTGCACCAGTCCATGTTCAGAAGAGAAGGCCCCTTTACAGTTATTTTGCCAATGAGAAAGGGTTGTTGCCGAGCCCTACGTTTTATTCTGAAATAGAACTGAAAAAAGAGGAGCCACAGCCGTTTGTAAAAGAGAAAAAAGATCAAGTGCGAAAAAAATTGTCAGATTTGGAAAAAACAGAATTAAAGGCAGAGGTAAACCTTTTTTTTAATAACAAATTACAAAATGTTTTATAAAAATAAAGGGTTAAATATTTTTGTTTTTATAGGGGGGAATGGAAGAAGAGCCTATATATGAGGACATGGCAACCGAGGAACCGCAGGATAGCGGTGTTGAAAACCAGCCGATAGACCCCGAGTTATGGAAAGATGGCAATATTGTTACAGTAAAAGCTTTACCCGTTGTAAAAAAATAAAATAAAAAAATTATTGTATTTACACTTTTAAAAAAATGACTTTTGATTTTTTAACAGATAACCAAGCCGGGGCCATACAAGATTACTGCTTTGGTGTGTGACAAATGGCCAACAGTTGCAGAGACAGAAACACCCGAGGAGGTAAAGACAGCTTAACTTATTTGAAATATATATATATATATATATTTGTGTATGACACTAATTAAGCGTTACTATACGGTTGGTTTAATAATAGGCTGCTGAAACTATGATTGACGGAGCCCTTGCCGGAGGTGATTCAGAAACAAAGGACACAAACGGGGTGTCAATGGTAAAACCCAAAGAACATGGCGAGGTAAAAGTTACTTAAATAATTTTAAAAAAATATAAATATAAACATATATAAGAGCGGTAAAATAAAACTATATGTTTTGTGTTTAATAACAGGAAGGTGCTACGGGGTCCGACGGTGCGTCAGCTGAGGATGATGATAATTCAGAATAAGACGAGGGTACGACTGAGGTAGCACAAATAAACTGTAGGCTTTTTTATTTTAAAATTTTTGCAACAAAAAATTTAAAATATGTTTTTACAATGTTTTTAACAGACATCTTCAGAGGATAAAGAGAGGCGGCCTTTAAGCAGAACAACCGTAATATGTACCTGTTGTTTTTGTGTGAAGCAAGATGTTAAAAAAAAGTCTGTAAAAAGTAAGGAGACTGACCAGAAAAGCTGTGAAGAAGAAGAAGATGCCATTATGGTTGATATTATTAGAGCTGTTGTAGTAAAAGCCTTTTACCACTGTTTGAAAAAACAACTTTTGGAAAACTGTGCAGCCTGCGCAGTAAATAAGTCCAACCCTTTTAGTCACCCTTGTATTTTTTGGGATCGCTCAGAAGTATTTTACCAGCTTAGACGTATTTCTTCTAAACTGAACGTGGCCCAGCTTGTAAATATAATTATAGTTGAAGGCTACAAACTGAAAAAGCTTAACATAACCACTGAAACTATAACCAAAGTTGTTAAAATGATTAGGGAGGTTGCAAAAACATCTGACCCAGTTGCCTTGCTGGTAGACCTGTCAAAAGAGGTAGCCCCCGATATTGGCCGATCGGTGTGTAGCAGGGTTCGTCAAATGGATTATAAAACTTTTTACATGCAAGCTTGTGACCCTAGAGGCTTAAAAAATATATATTAATTAAGATGCATTGTAAAAATTTGTATTAGTTTTTATATTATTTTGCTTATGCGTTAAAAATGTATGTAATTGTACCATATATTACTTTGCTGCTGCTTTAAAAGTTAAATGTGTATAGACATTGTTGTGTTAAATAAAAACAAAAGCAGAAACAAACTTTTGTGTATACGTGTGTTTTAAAGCAAGACGGGGTAAGCATGGCAAAGTTGCTAAAGAAAATTTATTACTCACCCGAAAAAGTTGGTAGTTTTGGGGGCATAACACCCTTATTTCAGGCCGCTAAAAGACACCGTAAAACCTTAAGCAGAAAGCAGGTTTCTGCTTGGCTTGCGGATCAAGATGCTTATGCTTTACATAAACCAGCAAGGCTTAAATTTAAAAGAAATAAAACAGTGGTGTCTAATGTGGATACGCAATGGCAGGCAGATTTGGTTGATATGGCCGCCTATTCTAAACAGAATGACGACCGTAAATATATTTTAACAGTGATAGATATTTTGTCTAAATACGCCTGGGTGGTAACCCTAAAAAATAAAACAGGAAAAGAGGTGGCAGAGGCGTTTAAAGCTATTTTTACAATGGGGCGCGTGCCTCAAAAATTACAAACAGACTGAGGAAAAGAGTTTTTAAACAAAGCTTTAAAGAATTTGTTTAAGCAATATGGGGTACACCATTTTGTTACCAATAACGAAGTTAAAGCAGGAATCGTGGAGAGGTTTAACAGAACTTTAAAATCAAAGATGTGGAGGTATTTTACCGCCTGTAACACCTTTCGCTACATTGATGTGCTGCAGGCCTTCATAGACGGTTACAACAGAAGTTATCACAGAACTATCAGAGGGCGCCCAATTGACGTGACACAAGCTAATGCGCTAAGTGTGTGGAAAACCGTCTACTGGGGTAGTTTTAAAATAAAGACACAACGTGTAATTTTTAAAAAAGGGGATCACGTAAGAGTATCTAAAACGAAGGGCACTTTTGAAAAGGGCTATCAGCAAACATATACCAATGAAATATTTATCGTGTCAGGGGTTTTATTAAGAGGACAAAGACCGGTGTATGCATTACAAGATTATGAAGGGGAGGAAGTCGCGGGGTCTTTTTACCCTGAAGAATTACAAAAAGTAAACCCTAACCAGGACCGCGTTTACAGGATAGAAAAAATTTTAGCAAAAAAAGGTCGGGGAAGAAACAAATATTTTTTTGTAAAATGGAAAGGCTGGCTAAAAAATTTAATAGTTGGGTTAAAGCGTCTCAAGTGCACGACCTTTAATAAAAAAAAATGACTGAACAAAGTTTTTACATGACCTTACCAAGCAATGCCTCAGCGGGGGCTTTTCCTCAAAATACTAGTTCCAATTTTACAATACAACTAGCCAAGCCTTTAAATTTAATAGGGCGGTGGGATGTTGCTTTATCGGAAATTCATTATTGTCACTCTTGGAACACGCTTCTTTACGATACAGCATTTACGTTAGCATCGGAAAAAAAACTTCAAACCTACAACATGGATGCCGGCTATTATTCAAGCATTCACCATTTAATAGAAATCATCAACAAGAATATAGACAAAGATGCCGAAAAACCAAATGCCTACGTTATTTACAACCCTGTGACTAGAAGGGTTCAGTTAAAACCAAACGATGGAAAGTACTTTTTTTCCACAGGGGGTAAATTGGCAACAATATTGGGAATGCTTTCAAATCATCCGTGTAGGATAGCACCGTACCCCGCAGACATTACGGGGGGGTTTAACTCTTTTTATACGTGTACATGGACATAGTGGAACATCAGTTAGTGGGGGACTACTATGGGCCGCTGTTGCGCTGCGTTCCCATCCACGGTAGCAACAACGAATTTGTTACCATAACGTATGACAAACCGCATTACGTCCCCGTAAGTAAGCAGCATATCGGAACCATTACTATTGAAATAAAGACGGATCAAAATAAACACGTTTCATTTAGTTTTGGAAAGGTAATTGTTAAACTACATCTGCGCCCCAAAAAAGCTGAAGAATGGTGACTATGAAAAACTACGGGGACCCCTTTTTGTATAGAAACTACTACAAGGCCCAGGCTGGCTATGGCTTACCAGGATATCAAGGATTATCCGTTATGTACGGGGCAGGTTTAGGAGGGATATTTCGCAGTCTTTTTAGAAAAGCCGTGCCACTTTTAAAAAGAGATTTTGACATTATTAAACCCCACATGAAAACAGCCGCAAAAAATATAACCAAAGACGTCGTAAACCACGTGTCTAGCACAGTTATAAACAAAATAGGAGCACACATGCCACAGGAAAGTTCCAGTTTAGTGGTAATGAGAAGAAAAAGAGCAGCGTTGCGCCAGCCATTTAAAGGACCACCTAGACCCTTTAAAAAAAAAAAAAAGCTGTCAGAAGACGTCTTAGCCATATACCTAAAAGGTGTCCTAAGAAGAGGAAGCGTCGCGTTACCCGCGGTAAAAGGGATATATTTTAAAATGGCTTTTATTCATTGTGGCTCTGACGAATGCACCAAATCAGAACTGGATTTATTTCAAATAGCCCCCACACAAACCAGTATCGAAAATAGCTTTTATGTAGAGGTGCCTTCTTTGGCCGCTTTAACGGTAAACGCACCTCTTGAATTTTTTATTTCGGGACATGGGGATCATTACTTAGACCTTAACAACACGCTGCTGTACGTGTGCTGCAAGGTGATAAAAGAAGACGGGTCAGACATTGATGATGATGCCCGGGTGGCCCTAACAAACTACCCCATCGCCACTCTTTTTAACCAGCTGGATGTTACTTTAGGCGATCGTCTTATTAGCCAGAGCAACAATTGTTACCCTTACAGAGCCTTAATAGAGCTAATTTTAAACTACAGCCACGACACCCTCGCTACGCAATTTTCGACAGGCGGATTTTATAAAGACATGGCGGGGGACCACGAAAGCACCCTTTTGGTCGGCCAGGCCACTGAGGGGTTTATACGCAGGGCCAGACTAACGGCCAGCAGCAGGAAGCTGGATTTGTTGGGACCTTTACACAGCGATTTGTTTTTTCAAGAAAAACTACTGCTAAATGGCGTGGATTTAAAAATTAAACTAACACGTAGCAAAGATGTTTTTTGCCTCATGAGCGGGACTGCCAACCAGAATTATAAAGTACACATTATTTCGGCGTCCCTGTTTTTAAAGCGTGTAAAAGTAACCCCGGGGGTTCGTTTGGGGCACGCTGAAGCTTTAATGACCGCCAACACTAAGTACCCCGTAGACCGGGTAAGCATAAAGGTGTTTAGCATACCGGCCGGCAGTCGTGTCAGTAACCAGGAAAACCTTTTTTTGGGACAGCTACCCAAGCAGCTAGTAATCGGTTTTATAGATAACGACGCCTTCAGCGGCAGCTACGTTAAAAACCCTTTTAACTTTAAACATTATAACATTAATTTTGTGGCCTTGTATGTGGATGGCGAACAGGTGCCAGCAAAACCCCTACAACCCGATTTTGAAAATGGAAACTGCGTGAGGGAGTACATGCAGCTCGTGCAGGCTACTGGAAAATATGTAAAAGACCGATCGCTCTTAATTAACCGTGATGAATTTGCCCAGGGCTATACGCTGTACGCCTTTGATTTGACCCCGGATCAGGAGTGCACCGATCATTATTCTTTAATTAAAACTGGAAACCTGAGAGCGGAAATTCGGTTTGCAACGGCTTTGCCCTCTACGGTTAACATGATAGTGTATTGGGTTTTTGATAACATGCTCGAAGTAAATCATAGAAGAAACGTTCTGTTTGACTATATGTAATCATGAACACCGTGCAGCTACGAGATATTTTATCAAAGGACCCTTCTTTTTTAGATGTTTTTTCTAGCGACTTGCTTCCGAAAGGTTTTGTGTCCGGAAGACCTTTGGGGCTTATTGTTAACACTCACCCCCATAAGTTACCCGGGGAACATTGGCTGGCCCTTTATTTACCAAAAGGGGGCCCGGCGAGTTTTTTGACTCCTACGGTTTTTCCCCAGACAGTAACTTTTTTCCTAAGTCTATTATGACTTTTTTAAACCGTAACTGTGATAACGTTGTGTTTCATCAGAGACAACTACAGGACCCCCTAGCTGTAACCTGCGGTTATCATTGTATTTTTTTTTTTAAACAACGTAGTAAGGGTTTATCTTTTGATTGTATTTTAAAATTGTACACCAATGATTTACCAGAAAATGACCACTTGGTGGTGCGTTTTGTAAAAGGAAAAAGACCCGGCATGCCCAGACCAGTTTTAAACATGTTTCAACATGTTCAAACGTGTTTGTCTTGTCGTGTGTTTAAAGAGGTGCACCAATAAAACACAATTTTTAATTTTGTTTACGTCTTTTATTTTACATTGTTAACCAGTCGATTTTTCGTTTTTTAACAGGGACGTTTTTAAAAGGGGTGGTGCTACTTGTGGCCTTGACCTGCTCTAGCCCTATTTTTAGACGCTCTAAAAATTGTTTATTGGTAACATGCTCTACGACGGCCGTAGGCACGTTTAGCTCCGCCAAGGCTTTCATAAAAACATGCCACCCTTTAGGAGTCCTCTTGTTAGCGAAAGAATAAGAGCCGGTTACCCCCCTGACTAAATCAAGCATGTGAGACCCCTCAATCGCTTTCCCCCGGTACACAAAACGGCCGTTATCAGCCCAAGAAGAAACATCTTTACGCTGTTTAAGCTTATTTAACAATATTTCAGCTTTTTTTTTATAGCGAGGATTTACCCCCTCCAATACCTCCTGAATAACAAAATCCGATAAACCCCCCTGAACTTTAGGAGGTTGAAGCTCCTCTTGCTCTTGCTCTTGCTCTTGCTCGGGGGAAAAAAAGAGGTTTATTTTAGTCTTTTCCATTTCACCACGCTTGGCCAATATCAGGTATCTTTGCAGGACCCCCTCGTAGAGTTTAGCCTTTTCGTAGTTGGATAAACAGGTTCTTTGAAGAATGTCTTTCATTTCTGAATCCAATTGGTGAGTGGTTGTGGTTCTGATATTTTCCTTTATTTGTTCTAACTGGTGGCTAGGAACGAGGTACATTTTTTCAGTGTGTTCCATTATCTGTTAATTAAAAGGCTTGACAGCAGGGGGAGTGCAAAGCTTAACAAAGGGCCAATAAAGCCACCGGTTTGTTTTACAATAAGCTTTTTTCTTTTCAGGGATAGCTTTTTATCGCTTAGCTTTTTAATAATTTTTCGGGTTTTTTTAAGGATGCTTATTTGTCGAGGTTTTAGAGGAACATTTCCTTTTAAAGTGTTAAGCGCTATTTCTGAGATGGCCGCTACTAGGTCGTCAGAAGCCGTACAGAGAATAGCCTTTCTTTGAGGCGGCTTGGCTTTGATAAGAAATTTTAAAAGAGCCAGGTTTTTTTGCACACGGTTAGACATGTTTGTTCGGGTGGCGATTTTTTTTAAAATGGAAGATTAATAAAAAATAACTATTTTTATGGGTTTTTTAAAGGTGTATGCACAGGGCCATTCTAGGGGGAAAAGACCTGTTCTTAACCTGAGGTTTTCGGGCGTTGAAGTGTTTAAATCCACCAGCAGATACCCATAGGGGTTTTTGGTAGCGTCCTCAAAAGCCTCCAAAAAAACCTGTGTTTTACCAGGGTACATTTGCCGGGCCAAAGTGGTAATTTGTAGTTTATCGCGGGGGGTTTTAAAAAGAACCATATATTTAGTATTTAAATTAATTGTACGGCTTTTTTTTCCCTGACAAAACATATTTTGCACAATGTACATAATACTTAAGTTTTTGTGGTGTACGTATTTTGTAAAGGCTTTTTCAATTTCACCACTTTCAGAAGCAGACTCCATTAGATCATCTATAATAACCATATTCACTTTATTACTAGGAAATAAATGTTCATCATTAAAAGTATTAGGTAAACCTTCCAAAAATGTAATACATGAAAATTTTTGCAGCAACTCTGTATACAGTGGTTGCCAACAGCTATAACACCACACAATATTTTCAGGCATACATGATAACAGTTTATGACCATTTTCTAACAACTGCTTTATAAAATATGATTTTCCAGAATTTGAGGGACCACAAAGCAAACAGGAAAAGGGATGAACAAACTGAACATGGTTTTTCATAATAATTAATACCCGTACGGCAAAGTTTTAAAAGCCTCCTCGAGGGCTCTTTTGTCGTAAATGACTTTTTGGGTTTTTTTTAGAGTTCTTGTTTCTATTAACCAGTGTTTTTTTACCCTTACAATTCCTGGCTGCTGTATTACGATTTCTTTTGGGTCCTCTCCCTCGGGGTAATCCCAGATGAGTTCTTTTAAGCTTTCAAAATTAATTTTTTCACTGTTTCCTGAGTTAAGTGTGATTCCTTTTAATTTCATACAGGTTTTACCGCTGGACAGTTTGTACCCGTATGTTTTAGGTCCCGCGGACACAAACTCCACAATGTGTTCATCTGCGGGTATTTCGCTAGTTAAATCTCCTAAATAATCCCCTAGGGGTGGATTCCACTCCCCTTCTTTACTTACAAAAATTACAGAATCCGTATCATGATAAAGACACCGCTGCTGTAAACGATCTAACAAGTGGTAGAGCTCTAGCCGGGCATAAGCGGTGGTAAAGCACGCTATAAACACGTTAGTGTTGCTGGAATGGGTGCAGTGTTCTTTTGCGTACTTCCAAGACACTATGGCTGTGTCATCATCGATAAACTAGCACGATGACACATCGTAATAAGGTACAAAAACATACTTGAAGAGCTCGTCGGGGTCCGCTGACCAAATTTTCCCCACAAGGAATTTAAAAACAGCTTTGAGATTTGTCTTTTTGCGGGGTTTACCTTAATTTTGTTTAGACTCAGGCACACACCTTCTTTTTCACGGTACTCTTTAACGTACTGTTCTTTTTTAAATTTGTCCGTACATCAGTGAGGGAACCCCGAGGCCTCTTGTTTTTGTCTTAGGTGTGTTTTAATGTAGTCTGAAAACAGGGCATCTGAAGAGCGGTTAAAATGCCAGACTTCATAAATTTCAGCGATTCTGTACCCTTTGTTTAAAGCCTCCACCAACTCTATTGTGCACCAAGTCCCTGTTAAAGCCCTCTCCTCCTGACTGTGCCTGCAGGGGTCCTTTTGTTTTGTTTCTGCACAAAGGGCGCACAGGGGAAACATTAGTTTACCATCAACCCTGTATGGTAACACGGGAAAATACAAACCTCTTGGAGTGTACACTTTAACCTTGGCAATGCCAAAGTACTGGCAGATATCCCCAAAACCCTCATACACAATAACGGGGTGTCCCACAGGGTATTGTTTAGTTTTGTTAACAAAAGGGTAGAGACTGGTAAAATCGTAGTAATGAACCTGCTCCCCAGGCTCCGGTTTGTAATAAAGGCAAATGGCGTTTGTTCTACCACCGTAAAGGGCATCTCTAGGAACCAAAGGCTGTGGCAGCTTTTTTTCTCGTAAAAAATTTTTCACCCGGTTATCGTTTGCTAGCATAGCCTGCCACTCGTGTTCCCACACGGTCCTTACCTCAAACCCCTGGCTTTTTAAAAATTCAGCCTTAATGATGGTTCGGTTGTACAGCTGTCCGTAGGTCGCCTTAAGCAATGGGTTGTAATCATTTTCGCAATAGCAGATGCGTGAAAAAAACACCCGTTAAATTCAAAGACCGTGGGTTTACCAGCTATAACGGCGTAACCGTCCAAAAAATAGGACCCCGTTTTAAACTCGCCACCCTGCAAAGCGTGTTGAATGTAAATATTCTCAGTGTGGGCTACGTACATTAACCACTGAATGGCCGGCGTGGAATATCTCTTCTGCTGTTTGTGGTAATTGTCTAACGGCAAAAGGGCTATGGTTTGCGGTTTTAAAAAATTAAACCGGTACATGGCCATGCAAATCGAGGCTAATGTGAGGTGCTGAAAGGGATCTATACACTTAGTAACCACCTCCTCATTATCCTTTCCGGGGTTTTTAACAATTTGCTTTTCTGTCATTTTTATAACTTCGTTTCTGAACCGGTCGCAAGCCTCTCGCAAAATTTCAACATCTTTTTGACAATAATAGCATAGTTCTTTTTGAAGATCAAAGCTGTTTTGGCGATTGTGCTGGTACCAGTTTAAAAATTCCTTTTTTCCTTCAGGCATCATGTAGTCTACTCCAAAGTACTCTATTTCGGGCATAGGTCCCACATAGTTTTGATTTTTAACAGTGTTAAAAAAGTGCGGAAAGTACCCCTTCGCTTCCTCAAACCCCGTAGCTTTGGGTAACTTGCTAAGTTTCATGGGGAGAAAATTTAAAGAATCTATAAATTTAATGTCTAAGTTTACCACCATCACGCAAATAAGTTTTCCCCCTTGCATTAAGGTGCTAACAGCCATTTTTTCTTTAATTAACTGCCTAAGAATAAAATAATTATCATAACCTTTAGCGTTATGAGCAATAAAAGTGTATCCCTTAAAGCGCTTGTCTACAAAGGTTAAAACAAACTCGCTAATGCATTCTTCCCCCTTAAATTCCCAGCTAGTTTCTTTATTTAAATGCAAAGCATAAACATAATTTGGCACGTGTACCCCCGTTTCTTGCATACATTCAAAATCATAAAACACATAATCCTTTCCCTCTTCTGGAGACCAAATATTACACATATAACACTCGTGACCCTCTATGTTGTCGGTTTTTTGATAGCACTGGGGACACTTTTTGCTTGTACACTTGTGATTTTTAACCATGTAGAAGCCGCACTTATCGCAAAAACTTCTGTTTTTACAATCAACTTTACCGCTGGTCGCCAAAGCGCTGTGCCTTTCTAAACAGGCATCAGACCTGCAAAATAGCTTACAGCTGGGGCATCTCTTTTTTTCACCGGCCACTTTGAGGCACTCGGCGCTATTACACGTACGGCAGTGGTTTTTACAGGCGTGCTGGTGTTTGTGGCTATAGGGAGCGTAACAGTAGTTGCACAAATACGAGGTGCCTATAAAGGCTTTAATATTTAAAATGCCGTAATAATGTTTGCTATGTAACAAAACAAAAACAGTTTGGGAACGCTGTACACCCCCCGTTGTAAAAAAACACCAATTTCCATTTTCATAATACATAACGGTAATAGCTCTCCCCAAGCGCTCTTCGAAAGAGCTCACGTCTGTCAAGCTAATCGTTTTTTGGTCCGAAAACCCCAACTCCTGATGAAGGTGTTTGGCCCCCTCTAACAGCTGGGCATCTGTAAGTTTTTTATCTGATAGAAGACCCAGCACGCTACCGGCAAAACACAGGTTGTTACCCTGGTTATTTAAATTAATTAAATGTTTTCTTTTTTTTTCAATAATTTTACTGTACGTAATAGTTTTTAGGGGTCTTACAGACCCAACTCCACCAACCCTGTTTCTAATAATTGTAACAACCAGGCGTAAAGTTCCGGACCCCACAATCTCTGCGTTACTTTGCAACACATTAACGATGTTATTTAAAAAATCTACGGCGTTTAAATTTTCCCAAGGCCTCCGTAAAGAAAAGAGCGGGTGATTTAGCCTGGGGGCATCTAAGCGTAGCTGTACAAAATCTTCAGGGCCCACCTGATTATTAATATCATCTAGCAAATTTTGAATAGCGATGTCGATGGCCGCCATGGCTTCTGTGAACCCCGTTACTCTGTCCAAATTAGCAAAACGAAATTCTTGAAAATATTCATAAGTGTTAAACTCTCTTAGGGGTCTTATCCAGTGTCTTACACGCTCCAAATACACCTGTGGTGGTGTATCAGGAGCGGGGGAATCTGGACCTTCAGAAGAAGAAGGGGTGGGAGGGTCTATTTCCCTTTCTTGGTTGGGGGGTTGTTTTTTTAAAATAGCTTTGGCTTTTTTATTTTTTTGGCCAAAAGCCTTCTTAATATTTTAAATTTTTTCCATTTTTTTTCCAACTCCTCTTTACATTTTTAGGTTTCATGTTTAGTCACACTCTTCCTTCCCCCTTCAACGCGCTTTCCACCTTTTCAGTTAGTGCCCGGGTATCTGCTATTTTTTGGTCTAAAACCACCCTTTCTTCTGGAAAATTTTGTTTTTGAAACACCTCAAGAATTAGCTTTGAAAACTTTTTATCTATTAAACACTTTAGAGATGTACAAACACTAAACAGCTCGTTACAAGCAGCAACTGATGCGGCCAGCCCCACAGGAAGATTGTTATTTGTAGCAAGGGTTTTGCGGGTCCCAAAAGCCGGGGGGTTAACTTCTTCACCCTGCTCAAACCCACCCCTAAACACGGTTGCTTCTACAGAGTTGTTTGTCTTTACCTTTTTTAAAGCTAATTTATTTTGGGTCGGGGAGGCATAGGTCTGTTGAAAACTAGGGGCTTTAATTCCTCTGCCTCGCTTACCATGGTTCCTGGAAGTTGTAGAGGTAGCTTTGGGCGGTTCAAAAGCGGGGGGCCTGAGCCCCTTTCCTCCTGCCCTGAAAACGGATGCTGTTTTAGAGGTAGATTTTTTGGCCTTTTTTAAGGCCGGCTGGTTTTGTGCAATAAGGGATTTGGACGTGCAGGGCTGTTCAAAATCGGTGTGCTTAATACCCTTGCTTCCAACTGCAGGTGCCTCAGAGGGAAATCTTTTACCCCTCTTTAAAGGTTGCTGGCTTTGTGCAATAAGGGATTTGGACGTGCAGGGCTGTTCAAAATCGGTGTGCTTAATACCCTTGCTTCCAACTGCAGCTGCCTCAGAGGGAAATTTCTTGGCCCCTTTAAGCGCGCTCCCCTTCAACATTTCTTCTTGAGGAATAACGCTTGATAAGTCTGCCGATACACATAAACAAAATGTTTTTTAGCACGGGTTTTTTTACTAACAACAACAAACGTTCCCCAAATATATATATTTTAAAAACGTTTTTGCAGTAAGGGGGGCTAAAAACCGCGTTTAAATACAATGTACAAAATAAAACGCTCTTTTAGCTTACACCACCCTGGGGCGGTACAACGGCAACTTTTGTACAGTAAAACCTTTAAGGGTTCTTTTTCCTAACAATAACAAACAAGCCCCTAAAAATGCACACTATTTCCAACAACAGCTTTTTTTAAAAAAAAAAAAACCACATATTTAAAAAACAGTTCACACCTTCTTCTGTAATTTCAGGAAAACCTATTGGGTGGTTTTGACTTCCATCTTGTTCTAAATTTAAAAAATAAATTTTTTTAAAACCTTTTTTCTTAAAAATAAATTATACTTGTGTAGCATATTAATTAGCTTACCAAAATTTAAAGCTTCTAGCGCGGCATCTGGAATGTCAAGAAAAAAGGCCTCATCCTATTTAAAAGAAAAAATATTGCCTTTTAACTAAGCATAACGTTGGTGTAATACCTTGGCGGCCCACACAAATCATAGTAATGTTTCTTACCATGTTGTTGCTCCCCATAACGGTAGAAGTCTTGTATTAGCAATATTTCTTTAACAGCCTTGTTCAGTTTTTTTGTCCCCCTATTTATAGGTTTAAACCTGTTTTTTTAAAAAAAAGGTTTTGCGCCCCCACTTCCCAAAATTAATATTTAAAAAGGCGTTTCTTTAAAAAAACAGGGTGTGTAAAGGGCATTTTTCTAGGAAAAAAGGCGGGTGTGGGTTGGGGGGTGCCTATATACTTTAGCTTTAATGGCTAAAAATGTTATTTTTGTATAGTAAATGTGTTTAAACAGTTAATAAAAAGACTTTGTAAATGGTAATATACCAATTTACACCTTTGTAACCAAAAAGTTTTTAAAAACTGCAACCTGTATTTTTTTAATTTGTTTTATGGCCTTGGTTTTTAAAACAAAACTGCTAATTTAAAAATAAACCACGTTAAACTTTTACAAAACTTATTTTACATTGTTAGTAAGTTAAAAAATTTAGGTATTACTTTAAAAAACACATTTTAAAATGGTATTTAGCTTTTGTTACAAGGTAAAAAAAAAAAAAAAGCCAAAGGCTCTGGCTGTTTAGATAAGAGCGGAGGGGGGTTTGTCTTAGTTGGTTTTTTAAAAAAGGCGGGAAGGTTTTTGGCTACACACTTTAGCTTTTAAACTTTAATGGTAAAAAGCTTAGTTTTGATAGTAAGTAAGTTACTATGCTTTTTAATACCTGTTTTTGGCATTCTTTTGCTTTAAAAGAAGAGCTTGTTATGTTTTGTTCTTTTTATTTTTAATTTACTGACTTACAGAGGCTGTTTTTGCTAACAGCTGCTGCAAAAGCCTGCTGTTTTTACTTTAAAATGGCCCGGGTTAGCCTAAAATTAAAAAAAAACAACCTTTTTTTGTTACAACACATTAGTTTTATTGCCCTAAACTGTTTTTGCACACTTACATGTTATTAAAACACCTATGCCTAAATAAAGGCTATGGGTCTTCATGTAGGCTTGTCTTTTCAAGTGTTTTATTTGTTAAAAAGTGGGGAAAAAAGCAATCTTCTTCTTCTCTCTAATCCACTGGTTTACAAAATATGGGGACTATAAACCACCTGTTACTAAAAAACCTAGGGTGCTTCTGCATATTTTTTTATTACAACACATACAAAAGGATTGTCTTTTCGAGTCCTTATCCCTTTGTAAAACTTGATGTAACTTGTTAAAAAGCATGGGTCAGCAGCAGCCTTCTTATCTCTGATCCACTGACTCACAGAGGCTCCTTTGCTAACAGGGGCTTTGCTTCTTTGTCTTTCTAATTCAGTGGTTTACAAAATAAGGGGTTTATAAATTGTTTGTTACTAAAAACCTGGGGTGCTTCTGCCTGCTTTTTTTTATTACAACACATACAAAAATGTGTTTTATTTCTTTGCAAAACTTAAGGTAACTTTAACATGTTAAAAATAATGTATTACTAAAAGCTTGTGAATTTAACTTTTATAAAAAAAGCCCTTTGTAAAAGGGCTACATGGCAAAAAAATGCTGGGGGTCTGTTTCTTTAGATAAGAAAAAAACAGTTAAAAGGAAGGGGGGAGGAGGGAGTTGGCTCTTGTTTAAAATCTTGGGACTCTAGGATTGGTTCAGGAAAATGAATTCTATGACGCTGTTGTAAAACCACCTCTGATTGGTCCGATCCAAAGGCGGTGATAACAAGCCTGAGAGGGTTTGAACCAGGAAAGCTGCCTCATTTTACAGAAAAACTGCAAAGGTAAAAATTCTCTCTCTGTGACTCAACCGTGTGCTCTTTGCAAAGAGGACCTTTTTCCCCCTTTTCTTGGCTTGTTTTTTCTTTTAACCCACCCTGATTCTGTTCACTTTTTTACCCTGTGGTTACTAAACAGACTTTGCCTGCTTCTCTCTCTCTCTCTCACCTTCTGATTTTACCATGTGCTCTTTTTTCTTTTCACCTCTCTTTTTTCTTAATCTACACTGATATTGAATAGTTTCAATGCTTTTTTACCCGGTGCTTACCAAACAGGCTTTGCCTTTGTCAATTTTCTTTTTTAGTACCCCCTTTATAGTTTTTGACCATGTGCTTACTACACAGGTTTTGCTTTAGCTAATTTCCCTTTTAAACCTAGTTTTAAAATGTTTTTTTAACCTAACTAGTTTTAATGTGTTTTATTTACTAGGGTTAAACCAAAAAAGCTAGCTCGTTTTACAAAAAGACTGCAAAGGTAAACATTTTTTTGATTTTACCCTAAGCTTTATTGTATTTTTCTTAGCCACTTTTTTATAGAGTTTTTATGCTGTGCTTACCAAACAGGTTTTTGCCTTTGTCAATTCTTTTTTTAAACGCTTTTTTTTAGTACCCCTTTATAGTTTTTGGCCATGTGCTTTCTACACAGTCAATTTTCCTTTTAAACCTAGTTTTTAATGTTTTTTTTTAACCTACACGGGTAGTCAATGCTTTTTTATCTTGTGCTTATCAATCAATTTTCCTTTTAAACCTCGTTTTTTCTTAACCTACATAGGTATTAACTAGTTTTAATGTGTTTTATTTACTAGGGTTAAACCAGAAAAGCTGCCTCATTTACAAAAAGACTGCAAAGGTAAAAATTTTCTCTTTTTTTTTTATTTTACCCTGAGCTTTATTGTATTTTTCTTAGCCACTTTTTTATAGAGTTTTTACCCTGTGCTTACTGCACAGGCAATTTTTCTTTTAAATTTAATAATATTAAAAGCTTTTTTCTTAACCTACACGGGTAGTCAATAGTTTTTACCCAGGGCCTCCCAAACAGGCTTTGCCTTTGTCAATTTTCCTTTTAAACCTCGTTTTTTCTTAACCTACATTGGCATTGAATACTTTTAATGCCTTTTTTAGCAAATTTTTAACCTACCTTGGTATTAAATAGTTTTCACTCCCTTTTTTACCCTGGGCCTCCCAGACAGGTTTTGCCTTTCCCTTTTTCAACCTAGTTTTTAAAATATTTCCTTTTTCTTTAAGTTTTATCTTCCTATTCTTTCATAACTCTCTCTTTTCCTCTTCATGTCACCAAGCACAAACATACACAACACTCCCCCATAGTCAAACACATACACGCACATTTTTTTCAAAATGGCCGACGGCACCACACTCTTGCGCCAACGGAAACGGGGGGTGAGAAGGTGGGACATAAGCCCTAAAAGGGGCGTGGAAACCTGTCAAAATTTGTATGGTGATGAATACTATTGAGCTTATTACTACTGATGTTCACAAAAGGCAGCCTTGTGACTGTCTTCCTCAGTTCTGCACTGTGGAAATCTTCCCCCAGAAGGACTCATCAACGTTTTTAGAGCCCTGTTACATGACTCTGGCCCTTTTTGCCTGAACTGGTGAGGATCTCATCCAGAGGCTTAATATTTCTTTTTAAAATGTCAGTAATTTGCTATAGAGTAGCAATTTTCTATCGCCAATAGAATGATGTCCAGAAAAAGAGAGTCTCTCGAAAAAAATAACATGATAGTAGATTTGCCAATGGCCAATATCCAATCCCAGTAAAAACACAATGGGAACTTTAAAATTAACCATTTAAACACAAACTTTTCCCCCAGTTAAAATATACACCATAGTTTAAAACAACTTTTCTTTTTCTTTCTTTTGCAGCTAAATATTATTGCTATGATAATTATTTTGACCTGCCAGGAGCCCTTCTTTGTGCAAGGATTGTGGATTCTTTAGATAAGGTAAGAGCTACGTAATTTCAAGCTCAATTAATAGAAAAGAAAAATATTGCTACTTGTGTTAGTTTTTTCCTGTCTCTGCTCATCTCTCTTCCCTCCCCTCCCTAAACACACACAGTACCATGTTGAATAATGAATTGTCTTGACACTTATGCTAAGAAATGAAATATAAATTGGGTTGGACCTTTGCATTCCAATTTTACAGTGTATGTAGGTCTTCCTCTAAAACAATTGGGACAAATGAAGTGGTCAAAATATACTCTGATGGCACAAAGAGCTAGCATAAGAATAGTTAAGTGCTTGTCTGCCTTAGTTTTTCTTACAGTTAGAATGGTATTCCTAAAAACTAATTGGAAATTGAAATATGATCTAGTGTAACTCTTACAAGTGACTTGCTAACGAAGGCAGATAGTTAAGTGGGTTCAGAAGGTTAAATGTTCAAATTGAAAACTTTCACTCTACGCATTAACTCTATATGCTACACATATGTGTATACCTAGGAATACACCTCTAGAGGTGGAATCATTTTAAAGTTTTCAGGTGCTAAGCATAACCACTCATTAAATTCTAGATGACAGTCACATGAATATCTAGAGCTTTTTACTCAGACAAAAGTATAAGACAGTATATCTTAAATTCTTCCTGAAGGTAATGAAGAGCGCATAGAGGTTGAAGCTTGTAGATTGTTTTTAATAAAAAACAGATCCTTTCAACAGTAGAGTATGGTGGTATCCCTCTATTGCTATAGTTTAAGTCAATATGCTGGTTAATGATACTGTGATACAGGGCCGCCCAGAGGATTCAGGGGGCCTGGGGCAGGGCCGGGTCTTTGGCAGCAATTCAGCAGCAGGTCCCTCTCGAAGGGAAGGATGCGCAGCTGAATTGCCACCGAAGAATGAAGCAGTGGCGGTAGAGCAGCCTAAGTGCCGCCGACTGCTGCTTCCCCCACCTCCCCTTCACCACTTGCAGCGCTTGTATTCACTGGGCAGCGCTCCGAGGCTCCGGCAGCAGTTCAGCGGCGGGTCCTTCACTTGCTTCGAGTCTTCCGCTGCACTGAAGGACCTGCTGCCAAAGACCAAGAGCGAGTGAAGGCCTGCTGCGGAAGTACTGCCGCAAACCTGGAGCTGTCTGCCCTGCCCTCCCGCCCCCCCTCCCCCCGCAGCCCTGCTGCGATACTTAATCTCTTCTGAGCTTTATCTCTGTTTAAAGGAAGAGTACCCATTATCAGACTACCATAGTATCAGAGTGCCTCACAATCTTTGATGTATTTACCCTCACAACATCCCTGTTAAGTAGGGATGTACTGAAGCAGAGAGAATAAATTACTTGCTGTAGGTCACACAGGCGAGCTGTGGCTGAACAGGTAATTGAACCCAGATCTTGTAAGTCCAAGGCTAGTGCCCTAACTACTGGATCATTCTTCATCTCACTGTATGTGTTCACGGTATGCCGGGGAACCTGCTATGTATAATTGAGTTGGTGGTGATTATTCAGAATTTGAAATTATGTTACTTAGCTACTGGATCATGTTTTCATATTGTATATCGTTATTGGGTCAACTTGCTGAAAAAAGTCAATAAAATTCAAGTTAAAAAACTACAGCACTGAAACTTTCCAATCCCTGGAATATAAAGCCAGTGTAGGATAATGAACTCTCTACAGCAGCACTGCTCAGCTGCTGGTGTACGACCTGGAAGTGATGCATGAAGGATATCCTGATAGGTTGTAAATTGCTGGCTATCAAAGCAAAATAAATAAAAACCCGTCATTCCCCCAAGACCCAGCAGCAGACTATGTATAGGGCCCTCATGCAAATCCATGTTTGGAGTAGTAGACATTAAGTTCGTATTAACTGCCGAAGTATTGATTTTTCTAGCTCTATATAGTCCTGTAGCATTACGAATGGGTCTTTATTCCCATCTGAATACAAATTTGAGGTAACAGGTAAAGATCTCAAAGGCAGTCCCTTGAAATCTTGTTAACCATTATATCAAAAGCCATGCCAACCAAAGTGTTGAGAGGTTGCAACACTGCTACAAAAATTCATTGTTTAATACAGCAACACTATATCTCAAACATTAAGCTTTATTGAGTAGCTTAAAAAAATAAAACTATTTCAGACCATATTGCCTGCATGCCGCTGCCGTTTACCTTCTGTGACTGGTCATTATGAACATGGGAACATCTTTCCTCTGTGGTGTGTACTGACTGCTTGTTTGATTCTGGGTGTATTTCAAGGGACTAATTACAATCTCTAATGCTCTGGGATTCAGGTATTTAGGAAACTGCTTCTCTCCCTATATCCTAACATGGCAATTGAGATCAGCAGAGACACTTCTGCTGTCAGTTCCTAGATAGATCCTTCTAGGAATGGTGAGCGTATTTTTTTTTATGGGGGGTTCTTGTCTGTACAAATACTATTATCAGTGACAGCTGCTGTGACAATACTTCTGGAAATCTTTTAAAAAAGTAGTAACTGGGGTGAGAGGGTTCACTAGGATTTGAATGGAGCTATGCAAGTAGATTGTAAAGTCTTTTAGGAGAGTAGGAAGATATATTGTTTGCTGAATGTATGCTATAAAGAAAACAATTTGGTGGTGGAATGAATGGAATTAATAGTGTTAAAGAGAAGTTGTATACAGGGGCGGTTCTAGACATTTCGCCACCCCAAGCACGGCGGCATGCTGCAGGGAGCGCTCTGCCAGTCGCTGATCCTGCAGCTCCAGTGGACCTCCCGCAGGCGTGCCTGCGGAGGGTCCGCTGTGGAGCCGCGGGACCAGCAGACCCTCCGCAGGCATGCCACCAAAGGCAGCCTGCCTGCCACCCTCCCGGCGACCAGCAGAGCGCCCCCAGCAGCTTGCCGCCCCAAGCACATGCTTGGCGTGCTGGGGCCTGGAGCCGCCCCGGTTATAAATCACATTTGAAGGCTGAGTTTGGTCTTTGCAAGGATCTTCAAGCAGGAGGAGGGATAGCTCAGCGATTTGAGCATTGGCCTGCTAAACCCAGGTTGTAAGTTAAATCCTTGAAGGGGCCACTTAGGGATCTGGGGCAAAATCAATGCTTGGTCCTGCTAGTGAAGGCAGGGGGCGGGACTGGATGACCTTCCGGGGCCCTTCCAGTTCTATGAGATAGGATATGAATATATGAAGATATATCTATGAAAAAATATTTATTTTCTTTAAAGATTTGGATAGTTCCCAATTAACAAAATCAGGTAGGCATAGGAGGGGAGAATATTTTGATTTTTACAATATTGCAAATATATATTTTAATAAAAACACTGTCTTGCCTGTGAGCAATTCTTATTTAAAATCTAATGTAAGTTCTTTTATGTAAGTCAAACTCAGATAAGGAATAAGTAATGATCTTATTTCTACACTGTGGCAAATTGCCGGTACTGTTATGCTGGGTCTCACGCTTTCTCTTCTTTGGGGAAGGTTCAGGGCGCCATGGCTTGCCTCTGAACCAGTATTTTAATTACCCCACTAGTGTCCTTGAGGAGGGGAGTGGAGAGGGAGGGACTTGGGCCCACCCTCTTCTCCAGGTCCCAACCCAGGGGCCCTGAGGTTTGTGGTGAACCACTTGAACTAGCGGTTCCTTCCCCTGGGCTACTTCCCTCTCCTGTCCTTCAGCTTGTGAAGGGGCTTCTTGCCCTCCTTCTACACAAGCCAGGTGCCCCTTACCTAGAGTTTCTTTTGGATTTCTCAGCCCACCGCAGCACTCCTCCAAACTTTCCTTTTGTCTCTCTTCAAAACTGTTCTGTTCAACTCCTTCAAACTGCTCTCTGCTCCAACTCGCACACTGTCTGACTGAAGCAGGGGGGTTTTATCACATGGCTGACTGCTGGTGCTCTAATTGGCTTCAGGTGCTCTAGTTAATCTATAGCAAACCTTCCTCCCCTTGCAGGGAATAACGCTCCCTGCTAACACTCTCCTGCTGCCCTCTGGCCATGCTGTATCACATATTTCCCCCGCCCCCTGCTCAACACCAAGGGGTTGGGCTACTTGGGACGAGAGGCAGTGCTGTCGTGATAGGCCATCAGCGTTGCCATGTTGGCTTCCAGCTCTATGCTGGACCTGAAAATGGAAAGGCTGCAGAGAGAGGAACCACCTCGTCACTCTGGCTTTCCTCTCCTTGTTCCTGTGCATCCACTGGAGCGGGGCGTGGTCTATCACAAGAGTAAACCACTGCCCCAGGAGATAGTAGCGGAGAGTCTCCATAGCCCGTTTTATCGCCAGACATTCCTTTTCGGCAACAGCGTACTTTTGTTCCCTGGGGAGGAGCTTCCGGCTGAGGTACAAGATGGGGTGCTCCTCCTCCCCTACCATCTGGGAAAGGACGGCACCGAGCCCCACCTCCGAGGCACCTGTTTGTAGGATGAATTCCTTCTCGATGTCTGGGGCAATGAGTACTGGATGGCAGCATAGGACTGTCCGTAAATCTGCAAATGCTTCTTCTGTCACATCAGTCCACTTTACTATCTCGGGGCCCCGAGCTTTTATCAGATCCATTAATGGCCCTGCTCTTGTGGCGAAATGAGGGATGAATCTCCGATAGTATCCTACTATCCCTAAAAATGCTCTGATCTGCTTTTTGCGGATTGGTCGAGGCCAACCTTGTATTGCCTCCACTTTGTTCCACTGGGGTTTTACCAAACCTCTCCCTGCTACATGCCCGAGGTGTCTGGCCTCAGCTAGTCCTATCACGCACTTGAGAGGGTTAGCAGTGAGACCGGCCTTTTGCAAGGCTTCCAGCACTGCTTCTACTTTTTCTAGGTTCGTTTCCCAGTCAGGGCTATGTATGACTATGTCGTCCAGATAGGCGGCGGTATACTTGGCATGGGCTTGGCTTGCAATAACTTATCCATAAGTCTTTGGAATCTTGCAGGGGCCCCATGAAGTCCGAAAGGGAGGACAGCGTATTGAAACAGGCCATCGGGTGTAGAGAAAGCAGTCTTTTCCATGGCATCGTTGGCCAGGGGAATTTGCCAATATTGTTTGGTCAGATCCAGAGTGGTTAGGTATCGGGCCTTGCCTAACTGATCAATTAGCTCATCAATGCATGGTATCGGGTAGGCATCGAAGTGGGATACTTCATTCAATTTCCGGAAGTCGTTACAAAACCTCAGGGTGTCATCAGGCTTGGGGACTAGGACAATCGGACTGGACCACTGGCTGTGGGATTCTTCAATGACCCCGAGTTCCAGCATCTTCTTCACTTCCATCCTAATTTCTTCCCTTTTAGTTTCCGGTATTCAGTATGGTCTTATCATCACCCTTACTCCGGGGCTGGTGACAATATGATGTTGGACTAGTGTCGTTCGGCCCGGTTGTGTACAGAATATGTCCTGGTTCCGGTGGATCATTTCAATGACCTCTGTTCATTGTTCTGGGGTTAATTCAGGAGATATCTTTACCTGTCCCTGTGGGTCATCTGTCTGAGGTAGAGCTCCTCGAATGGCCAGACACATCTCTCTGTCATGCCAGGGCTTCAGTAAGTTGATGTGGTAGATTTGCTCTGGCTTTCAGCGGTCTGGTTGTCTAACCTTATACTTCACTTCCCCAATGGCTTCCACTATCTCATATGTTCCATGCCAGCTGGCTAGAAGTTTGCTTTCTGCTGTCGGTACTAACACCATCACCCGTTTCCCCAGCTGAAATCTCCATACTTTCGCCCGACGGTTGTAATATGTCCGCTGCGCCTCTTGTGCTTTTTCCAAATGTTCCCGTACTATCGGGGTTACTCAAGTTATTCGCTCTCTTATCTGTGTTACGTGCTCAATGACATTCTTTCCTGGGTTGGGTTGTTCCTCCCAATCTTCCTTGGCGATATCTAATATCCCGCATGGGTGGCGTCCATATAATAGTTCAAAGGGAGAAAAACCCATGGATGCCTGGGGGACTTCCTGTATAGCGAACATTAGATACGGTAGAAGGGTATCCCAGTCTTTTCCATCCTGTGCTACCACCTTCCGGATCATACTTTTAAGGGTACGATTAAATCGCTCGACCAGTCCATCTGTTTGTGGATGGTAGACTGAGGTCCGTATGGCCTGGATGCGGAGCAGAGCACATAAGTCTTTCATTAGTTTTGACATGAACGGGGTTCCCTGGTCTGTCAGGATCTCCTTAGGGATGCCCACTCTGGTGAAAACCTGTAGTAGTTCTTTTGCTATTGCCTTGGACGTGGAGTTTCTTAAAGGAATGGCCTCTGGATACTGCGTGGCATAGTCAAGGATGACTAGTACGTTTCGATGGCCCTGTGTTGATTTTTCTAATAGGCCCACTATGTCCATGGCTATCCTCTCGAAAGGGACGTCAATAATAGGCAAAGGTACTAATGGGGCCCGCAAGTGAGGTCGGGGGCTATGCAACTGGCATTCAGGGCAGGAGGCACAATAACGCTGGACTTCTGCACGTATCCCTGGCCAATAAAACCTTCTTAAGATTCTATCCAGGGTCTTGTCTACCCCTAGATGTCCCCCAAATAGATGACTGTGAGCTAACTCTAGTACTGCCCTCATGTGTTCCCGTGGGACTAAGAGTTGCTCTACTTCTTCCCCTCGTATTTGCTCTAGCCTGTACAAAAGATTGTGTCTGAGCACATAATATGGCCTTGGGCCTTTGATTTTTCCTTCCACAGGCACACCATTTACTTCCACTACCTCCTCCCTCACGTTCGCATATAATGGATCTTCGGCCTGGTCCTGCCCAAAAGTCTCACGTGCAGTACCGAACTGACCTAATTCTAGGGGGCCTATTTCTACTCTTCCCCCTGGGGTGCTCCCACTTGGGCTAGGAACCGCTTCCGAGTCTTCCTTGGCCTGAATTATCTCCTGGTCTCCTGAGCGGGTTTGCCTACCCACAAGGGAAGTTTTTTGATTCTCTGCTAGAATCCTGGTCCCTAATCTTTTATCTGCCCTTCGTTCTCGCCTAGACCTTTGGGGTTTTCCAGGGGATGAGAATAACTCTGGAGCAAATTTGGCAAACATTGGGGTGAGGATATCTGTAGTTGCCTCCATCTCAGCCTGGGGGTTGCTACCCTCCCCTGGCTCTATTGGGGTAAGTAAGCTCTCAAACCCGGGGAAGTCTCTCCCAATCAAAACAGGATAGGGGAGCTTGGGGACCACCCCTGCAGAAACCCTGGTAGTATTCCCCTGGATCTCAATCCGTACCAGAATTGTAGGGTAAAAATTCACGGTGCCATGTACGCACGTTACCCCTGTGTTTTTGGCCTGGGTTAGTTGGTCTGTTCCCACCAACTCCCCCGAGACCAGCGTGACAGCACTCTCAGAATCTATTAATGCTATGGTCTCAGGGAAGTTGGTGGGAACAGACCAACTAATGCTAAATACAGTTACCATTCATTTTTACTGGTCTAGTATATCCATGTGAGGTCATTGTGACCCCTACCAGGCCAATTAGGCCACATCGCTCCCCGTAATCACCCAGATTATACTGCATAGGTTCTTCCTTGTTGGGGCATTGGGCTGCTATATGCCCCAATTCCCCACACGAATAACACTGCCCCCTTATTCCAGTTGTCACCCTCTGCCTGGGGCTATTTGGCTGGCCCCCCACCTTTCTTCCCAAACCCCCAGATCCCTTCCTGGCCTCGAGCCATTCCTTGGTGTCTTTCCTCCCGGTTACAGTTCTCGACAGCCCAGGGCCTTGGGTTTGGGGTTGGCTTCCTGGATTGATGTGTCTCCCCGCCTGGGGTCTGGAACAGTTCACAGGCTGCCAGCTGTCTTTCCACGAGGGAGACCAACTCATCATAGGTAGAGGGATCATTCTGGTCAACCCAAGACCTAGTGGTAGCCCCCTCATATACCGGTCCAATACCAGTACCTCTATCTTCTCAGAGCTAAGGGCCTCAGGGCGTAGCCATTTCTGGGTCAGGTGGATCAGGTCAAACAGTTGTGATCGGGGTGTCTTGTCCTCCGTATATCGCCACTCATGGAACCTCTGGGCTCGCAATGCCGTTGTTACTCTGAACCTGGCCAGGATCTCTGCCTTCAGCTGGGAATAATCTGCTGCAGCCTCTGCAGCCATATCGTAGTAGACCTTATGGGCTTCCCCACACAGGAATGGGACAAGGATACCAGATCATTGATCTCGGGGCCAGGCCTCCCGCAGGGCTGCTCTTTCAAAAGCCAGGAGGTATGCCTCCACATAATCCTCCTGTGTCATTTTCTGTAGGCAATGGCTAGCCCGTACGGTTCGGGTCCCCTCGCAGTTGCGATTCTGCTCCATCTGGTTCACCAGGTCTTTCAGCAGGGCTCGGTCCTGAGCAGCCTGACTCATCAACAGATGATTGATCTCCTGCTGCATTCCAGTCATCTCCTGTTGGGCGGTTGCTTGGACCCGGGTAGCCTCCTGCTGGGCCGGGGTGGCTTGTATAAGGGCCTTGATCACATCGTCCATCTTAAGGATGGGAGGGTTTTGCCTAACCCTGGACTAAGTCCCCACCGCGCAGATCCCACGCTTGACACCACGTGTGGCAAATTGCCGGTACTGTTATGCTGGGTCTCGCGCTTTCTCTTCTTTGGGGAAGGATCAGGACACCATTGCTTGCCTTTGAACTGGTATTGTAATTACCCCACTAGTGTCCTTGAGGAGGGGAGTGGAGAGGGAGGGACCTGGGCCCGCCCTCTTCTCCAGGTCCCAACCCAGGGGCCCTGAGGTTTGTGGTGAACCACTTGAACTAGCGGTTCCTTCCCCTGGGCTACTTCCCTCTCCTGCCCTTCAGCTTGTGAAGGGGCTTCTTGCCCTCCTTCTACACAAGCCAGGTGCCCCTTACCTAGAGTTTCTTTTGGATTTCTCAGCCCACCGCAGCACTCCTCCAAACTTTCCTTTTTTCTCTCTTCAAAACTGTTCTGTTCAACTCCTTCAAACTGCTCTCTGCTCCAACTCGCACACTGTCTGACTGAAGCAGGGGGGTTTTATCACATGACTGACTGCTGGTGCTCCAATTGGCTTCAGGTGCTCTAGTTAATCTATAGCAAACCTTCCTCCCCTTGCAGGGAATAAGGCTTCCTGCTAACACTCTCCTGCTGCCCTCTGGCCATGCTGTATCACAACACCATTCTTGATTTCATTCAAACAATAGACAATCTTTTCTCTAAACAGTCTACAGTACTTTAATGTCGACGACATTGATTGGAAACAATAAAATTTGTAGTACTAGGTCATGATATCATGATCAATGAATTCAATAAGCTAGTGATGTCTACTCAATCTGCATATTCAAAAATGTGCAAAATTAAAGAAGCTTCCTAATACCTGAATAGCTGTTATATCAATTATTTTACTAACTACAACTATTGAGATTTCATCCTTTCCCTCTTCCTTCCTTCTCTTCCCATCTGCAAGGCTGAATCATGGTTTTGTTTCTTAGTAACTAAATCACATAGCATGTCTCTAGATAACATCATTTATTTGTAGTGTTCACTTTCACTTTATGCACAGTTGGGCAAATGATGGCCATTAATTTCACCAGAGAGACAATGTGGGTGAGGTAATATCTTTTACTGGACCCACTTTTGTTGGTGAGTGAGACAAGCTTTTAAGCTAAAGAGATTTTCTTCAGATCTGGAAAAGGGACTCTAGGATCTTACCTACCCTTGCAAGTTAAAGCCCATTAAATCAGTCCCGGGCTCTATAACTCCTGAGGTGTCCACCCTGCAGCTGGAGCGCTCCTGGTAATCCACCTCCATGAGAGCCATAGAGCTTCCAGTTCCTGGGCTGCAGCACCGGGGTGTCAGTGTGGACGATGTGTTGCATTATTGCGCTGTGATTGGCTTATGGAAACATCTCATAATCCCCTGAAGTCAAGTGGTCACTCTGGTCATTGTTTTGAACTCAGCTGCAGGCATGTGGATATCCCCTTTCAAAGCTCCATTTCTGGCATGCTTATCTCCTCCAGGACACAAAGCAAACCATTACTGTGGAATGCTCCTGCTGCAGAGACAGGTGTTTGTGTGTTTGTGAGAGAGAGGGGGCGGGGCGTGGGGGCTGATGTCTGGTTTCCCCCTTCTCCCTGCCTCTGTCTGAACTTACAAGAGAGCATGCTGACACACTTTGTCCCCCCAAACACACTATCTCTCCTCCCACATACACACAACACACTCCTTCTCACACTCCTCACCTCCTCATTTGAAAAGCAGCTGGCAAGCTAGTAGGACGCCCATGGAACAATGGGATTGCGAAACCTGCATCATGTGATGCTGTGCTTGCCCCATTAGGCATTGCAAACCTTTTCCAAAGCATGCTGCAGCCACTTGTACACTGAGATAACTACCACAATGCACTGCTTTCTGTGGCATTGCAAGAGCTGCTAATGCGGACATGCTCTACTGTCACAAGGAAGACAGTGTGAACACATGGTAGCGATTTCCCTGCTGGTGTCTCCAAGGGTCGGTTTAACTCTTGGCAGTCTACATCTGTAAGTTTAGCCATGCCCTAAGTTTAGTTGACAATCACTGACTCCTAAGTGCCTAAGTCACATTTGAAAATAAGACTCGGGCTTATAAAGGCAAGTCTACTCTTAAAATGCTGTATTGGTGCAGCTGCACAGATGTAGCACTTTAATGAAGATGCTGTAAGCTGATGGGAGAGAGCTTTCCTGTTGGCTTAGTTAATCTACCTCCCCGAGAGGTATTAGCTGTGTTGGCTAGAGAAGCTGTCCCACTGACATAGCGCTGTCTACCTTGGGGAGGGGGGGCGGGCTAGGTCAGTGTAACTACATTGCTCGGGGGTGTGGATTTTTAACCCCACTGAGTGATATAGTTATACCGATTATAGGTCTGTAGTGTAGACCAGACCTAAGTCAGAAAGGAGTAGCAATGCTGAATTGAGCAATGCCTAAATACCTTTAAAAATCTGGACCTGCGTGACTTGTCTAAGATGGCTCACAGTCTGGCAGAGCCACCTGATGAATCCTGATCTCGTGAGTCCCAAGCCGTAACACTTTGCTTTCAAATAATTGTTGTTTGTTAATGACGTTCACTTTATTTTTGCTCATGTAAAAACTGATACCTGACCTGTATGTTTGTTTGTTTATTTATTACTCTTACAGTATGTCAGACAGACAAAATACAACTTTTGGAAGGATGTGATTGCTGCTATACAGTATAACTATAAAACCTTAGCTTTTAAAGGTAGGCAAGTTAATTCAAAACACACTTACTACGGTAGGCTGAAAATATTTATAGGCTTGGCAGAATTCAATTTTTTTTAAATAATTTCACAGATAATATGTGTTTATTTTTAAGATATTTTTTAAAAATTTTGATCTAAATTTTCACAGTTGTGCAAAATTGTGGGTTTTAAGCATTTTTATTCATATTGGTTTAAATTTTCATAGTTGCAGGAAATTATGGGGAATCAGACAATAATTATTTAATGGCAGTAAATGTTGAGATTCAAAATTTAAAACTCTATAACCATTACATCACAAATTGTCAACATCACATGTAAAAATATACAAAGTAAATATTCTTAATCAGTCTCTCAATTCTCAAGCAGCATTTTACTTACTTTCCAGTCGATGAAAATCAAAATGTATAGACAGGCAAATATTTTTTCATAGGTTTGTGTCTCTATGGGGAGATCACCATTTCCTGTCATTTACCAATAAAAATCTAATCTGTCCAATCCTATTTATATATTTACTGAAGCAGAAACTTCTACATTTGCTTTGTTACTCAAATTGATTTTCATTAGAAATAAAAATGCATTCCATGGTAGAGTGGTTCTAAGCAAAATAACTGTTTAGTGTTGCAAGTGGATGATGCCAGAATGTGTTTCACAAATAATGACCAGATGTTCATAAATATACCTTTCTATATCTTCTAGCTTATATCTTCCATTGGGTGCATGATGTGATATTGGAAATTTGTGAGAACCTTTAGGGAATCAAGGAAATCTTCATTCAAATACACTATTTTCAGCAAGATCATTCATTGCAAACACATAGGAAGAAAAATACACTTTTCATTAGCTATCATACTTCTGCAGAATTTGCATTAAGAATCTTGTATTGCACAAGGCTTTGCTTCTAAATGGTGTTGATTATGTAAATTTCTGTGCAGTAGAACTTCTTTAGATAGCATTGAGCTGCACACATAAGGCCAAATTTCCAAATTGATCTCCAAAATTGTGCCTGCAAGTTACATGTTTCCATGTGCAAATACCTATTTGTGTATTAAAGTAGGGGGGCTCTGTGTACAAACAGATGAATGTACATATTTTGTGACTGAAAGCTTGATCTTTCATAATCCTATCAGTGGCAGTGTTTATTTTAGTACACACATACTTCTCTTTTACAACAGTCCTCCTTGGACTGTTGTACTAATTTAAATGAAATAAATTTAAGGACCTCAAGGAATTCATTTTGAAGCACTTGGAGGAGAGGAAGGTGATCAGGAATAGTCAACATGGATTCACCAAAGGCAAGTCATGCCTCACCAACCTGATTGCCTTCTGTGGTGAGATAACTGGCTCTCTGGATATGGGGAAAGTGGTGGACATGATATATCCTGACTTTAGCAAAGCTGAGGGGAGAGAGGGTCCAGAGTGACCTAGACAAATTGGAGGATTAGACCAAAAGAAATCTGATGAGGTTCAATAAGGACAAGTGCAGAGTCCTGCACTTAGGATGGAAGAATCCCATACACTGCTACAGGCTGGGGACTGACTGGCTAAGCAGCAGTTCTGCAGAAAAGGACCTAGGGATTACAGTCGATGAGAAGCTGAATATGAATCAACATTGTTGTCAAGAAGGCTAACGGCATATTGGGCTGTATTAATAGGAGCACTGCCAGCAGATTGAGGTAAGTGATTATTCCCCTCTATTCAGCACTGCTGAGGCCATATCTGGAATATTGTGTCAAGTTTTGGGCCCCCCACTAAAGGATGTGGACAAATTGAAAAGAGTCCAGCGGAGGGCAATGAAAATGATTAGGGGTCTGGGGCACATGATTTATGAGGACAGGCTGAGGAAACTGGGCTTATTTAGCCTGCAGAAGAGTGAGGGGGCATTTGATAGCAGCCTTCAACTACCTGAAGGGGGGTTCCAAAAAGGATGGAGCTTAGCTGTTATCAGTGGTGGCACATGACAGAACAAGGAGCAATGGTCTCAAATTGCAGTGGGGGAGGTCTAGGTTGGATATTATAGACTCGTAGACTTTAAGGTCAGAAGGGACCATTATGATCTTCTAGTCTGACCTCCTGCAAAATGGAGACCACAGAATCTCACCCACCTGTAACAAACCTCTGAGCTATTGAAGTCCTCAACTTATGGTTTAAAGACTTCAAGGTGCAAAGAATTCTCCAGCAAGTGACCCGTGCCCCATGCTGCAGAGGAAGGTGAAAAATCCCCAGGGCCTCTGCCAATCTGCCCTGGAGGAAAATTCCTTCCCAAAAACTATTTCACTAGGAGGGTGGTGAAGCACCAGGCCAATGAGAGCTGCGGGAAGCGGTGGCCAGTACATCCCTCGGCCCACGCCGCTTTCAGCAGATCCCATTGGCCTGGAGCAGCGAACCGCAGCCATTGGGAGCCACGATCGGCCGAACCTGCGGACACGGCAGGTAAACAAATTGGCCCGACCCACCAGGGGCTTTCCCTGCACAAGAGGTGAAACAAATTTGGGAATCACTGATCTAAACTCCTATAAAGCAAGCCCAAGTGTTTATGTCCATTGGATGAATGAAGAGGTAAGTGGGTAACAAGTTACTCGTCTCATAGGGATGTCTGTTCTAACACTGATGGAGATTAAGATTTCATAAAATGTACTCTCAATAGTACTACTTAATACCATTCTCCCCCTACTTTAAAAAAAAAAAGTAACTACCAGTAATTAGATTTGTGAGGTACATGCTGGCAAATTTCAGCATGTTTTACTTCAATATAAAGTAATTGCGAAACCATTGTCCGAAGATCATTTGTACTTGCCAATGGAAGGTTTCCCATATCCACTACACTGTGGCTGTTAGCACTTTCTATGGAAGTGCCAAATAAATTTAATGTATTGGCAACTAAATATAGCCTCTTGAAATGCTGGAAAGATGCTTTGAGAAGTCAAGCAGATTAATGATCTATCACAAGAGGATTACATATTTAAATCATTTGTTGTATAGAAAAGTGGTGAACCTAATTGGAATCTGTTCATGAATTATATTGGAATATGAGGAGAAAAGACCAGGCTGATTAATCAAAAAGGCCAGTGTGCGTAGAATTTTCAGTTTGGCTCAAGAGGAAGGAGAATTTATGTGGCATTTGGGTATTGTGTTTAGTGCCTATTATGTTGCCATTCAGCCTTGCAAAACTATTGTGAAAATTTACCAACACGCTCACTAAGTCTGCTTGGCCACTGTAGCATAAATCTTATTTGATTCTTCCAGAAGCATTGTTCATTGTAGGCAAAGGAATGACTAGAATTTTGCAAAGCTGTTGCATAATAATTTATTACAATTTATAAAATAATACATGTTGACTTAATAACAGACCAATTTAAAGATGAACTTCACTTTTTTATTAATACCTAAGTTTTATCAAATTTGGAAAACAAAATAGAAGTGTTTAGAAAAGAAGAAAAATAATGCTGGTTTCAAATTAATACAGTCACTGACTTTGGTTTCATAAAAAAATAACATAATCAAAAAATGGTAAAACATGGATTTTTAGCTTTTAGTAAGAGTAACACTGTCAAAGCATCGGTGTAAAAGCAACCTTCAGCTTAAAATAAACAGTAAAATCAGTTTTTCAGATTTATTTGACAAGCCTCTCTGATGCATACTCTTCTTTGAGAGCCATGCATGGACAGAAGAATCTTATATGAACAAAAGCCTGATCACATTGTTACATGGCTATTTTGTACATTTAACAACAAACAACAACAACAAAAACCATTAAAAATATTAACTTAGTTGATTTGCTCATCTATGTACCAATAACTTCCGTGCTGAGTACTGTATATTAGAATGATGAATGCTGTATCCAACAAATTAATGAAACATTAAATATACATGTGAACAGTAAATATGACAGTGTGATCTGTTGGCTGATTTAATTAGCTCTGCTAGGAATGTCTCAGATATGTCATTGAATAATGCACATTCCCAATTTTCATTAATTGGGAACTAATAATAAAGATATATGCTTTTTAAAGAAATAAACTTACTGTGCATGAAAAACAGTGTGGGTAAGAGACTGCCTCTAATGATTTCAGGTGATAAAGCTATTTTAAATTTAGTATATGCATGAATGCCTGTGTTTTGTTGCAGATCTATAATGCCAGTTTCTGAATTTATTGACAAAAACAGTTGTAACATATACTCAGAATATTAGTTAGTCTACAGCACCTTAGTTTAAAATTTGCTTTAAAATATTGCATTAGTGTGTTGCTGCAGATTATAAAATCACATTTCTAAAAAATCATTGCACAGACTTCTAGATTCACAATCTGAGTATTCATCTTTAGCCTTAAAAGCTTGGCTCTTCAGACATATAGTTTTTTTTAAATAAATCCTTCAAAAGATCACCCTTATCTAAAATAGATATTTACATTTAATTATTATAGTACAAAAAACTTGCTTCCAAAGTTGCCTTGTCCTTTCTGTCCATCCCTGTAACCTTTCTCCTTCACCCCCCTTATTGCAGAGAGCCTTTAAAGGAACAAAACCCCTTCTCTTGCAAATAGCTGGACAAGTGATTTTCTCTTTCTTTACTTCTATTTGATGAACTAATTTTAAGAGATCCCTCCAGCGAAATCAGTACCTTAGTAAGATATAAAATCCTTTGTTATGCCTAAAATCTTTGGAAACATATTTTTAAGTTGATGAAACTTCATAAACATGTCTATTGTTGTTATAACTAAGTAAAGTAGTGTTCCCTTTCTCTAAAAGCAATCTCTTGAAACATTTGTTATGAACACACTAAACTTCTGTGACTGATTAATTTAAAATAATGTCTTTGTTTCAGTGAGATAAATATGTAGTAATCTGGAATGATTACTTTCTGAAGGCTTAAGAGTACATTTAAAATATAAAATCAGCTTAGAAATACTGATTAAGAAAATGTAAAACAAAGAAGAGCTATATCATCTATTACCATAATGTTTAATGTTGTATTCAGCAGGACAGCTGACTTGCCTTTACTACAAAGTTTCTGCAAATAAAGCTCTGACATACTTCTAAAAATGCATAAAGTTACCCTGAAGCTTAATTTTGAAACAAATTCCCCTACCCTATCATCCTCACTTCCCCTTTGTGCCAGATAATTTGTATGACCAGTCATAGGTGTCACAGCATAGTCCAATTAAAATTATCTGAAAGAGGCAATATTAGCAGAGCTAAGGTGGGATACTATCATATATGAGCAAACAAGAATCCTGAAAAAGAGGAGTGAACATAATCAGAGGAATACAAGCCATTAGATTCTGCATTGGGCAACTGCAACCAGACTTGATCATTTTCCATGAGATCAATGACAGCACTTCCAGAAGCTTGGTCAAGGTATCCTTTCTTGTACTCATCATAAGTGTACATGATTGGTGAGCCATTTTTGTAGAGTGCGACCCAAACATTTGTTCCTTTTACATGTACATGGTAAGAAAAATAGTAAAGTCCTGGGATCCTACATGTGAAGATTCCTGTTCTGGGGTCATAATGTTGCTGTCTGTTGTACAAGATTTTATCAAATTTGATGGGCACAGTGGCCCCAGGGTAGGCTTTGGAGAGAATGGCAGAGAAAGCTGACACTGGCATTCCAGTTAGACCTTGATTTACTCCTGCTTTCATAAGAGGCATTCCTATGAGGCCTTGACTCTCTCCTGCTTTTATGTAACCATCTGGCATCTGTGGGAGTATTGCTTGTCCAGGAGGACCAGGTGGACCCGGAGGGCCTGGTAACCCAGGCTCTCCATTGTTGCCTCTTGGGCCTGGGAGCCCAGGTGGCCCCATAGGTCCATTTAAACCTTTTGTAGCAATGCCAGCTGGACCGGGTAATCCTGGTGCCCCTGGTTCCCCTTTACTGCCTGGAAAACCTGGAATACCTGGTGGCCCAACTGGACCTCTTATACCAGGTATTCCAGAAGGTCCCCTTGGGCCTGGCTCACCATTAAATCCTGGTGCTCCTTTAAATCCTGGTGCACCCATTGGACCAGGTAGGCCAGGTGGCCCTGCATGACCATTGTCCCCTTTTGGGCCTGGTAAACCTGGAGGTCCTTTAGGACCAGCAAGACCCTGCTCCCCGGGATATCCTGGTTTTCCCTGTAATCCTGGTAGGCCTCTGTCACCTTTAGCTCCTGGGTATCCTGCAAGCCCTGCAGGTCCTACTTCACCTTTAGGCCCAGGTAGGCCATTTTCACCCGGTATTCCTCTAAGTCCTTGAGGACCCATATTTCCAGGTGGTCCAGATGGTCCTGGTTCTCCTGGAACTCCAGCTGGGCCTTCATCTCCTTTGATTCCTGGAACACCGGGAAGGCCTTCAGGTCCTCTATGTCCTTTCATCCCTGGCAAACCTGGCTTTCCAAACCCTGGAAGACCTGGGGATCCAGGCATGCCCGGGGGTCCAGGCAGTCCTTTAGCTCCAGGAATCCCTGGCAATCCTGGTGGTCCATTTGCTCCAGGCTTTCCAATTCCTGCTGCTCCAGGTTCCCCAGGAAGGCCTTGGGAACCTGGGATGCCTGCCGGTCCTGGTGCACCTGGTAAACCCCGATCACCTTTCACACCTGGCTGACCTGGAAACCCATTTTCACCAGGCTTCCCTATCCCAGCAAGTCCAGGGGGTCCTGGGGGGCCTTGGGGGCCTGGGAGCCCTCTGTCTCCTGGGTGACCTGGAACTCCATATCCATTTTCTCCCTTTAGTCCGTTTATACCAGGAATACCTGCCTCACCTTTTTCTCCGGGGACACCCCGCGGCCCTTGTGCTCCTGGTGGCCCTTGTTCTCCTGTCTTGCCAGCAACAGAGATTCCAGCAGGACCAGGAATTCCAGGAGGCCCTTGTGGCCCTCTTGATCCTGGGAGACCAGCAGGTCCAATGTCTCCTTTTTCACCATTTAATCCTCTCTCCCCTGGTTTTCCTGGTAAACCTGGTAAGCCTGGCTTTCCAACAGCAGAAAATCCGGGTGGGCCTGGGGGCCCTGGTGGACCTTGAGGACCTGGATTTCCATAGCCTGGTGGCCCTGCTGGGCCTGGTTGTCCTCTTGGGCCAGCAGGACCTGGTAGACCAGGAGGTCCTTGTTCTCCCCTTCCCTGTAAACCTAAGACACACAATACAATCATTAGTGCAGTGTTTGCAGGTTCATAGCTTGTCAGCATTTTGGCTGACAGAGAGAAAACAAAATAGAAATGAAAATACTAATTAGTAGAATGTCTACAAAGATCAGTGTCTTTAAATTATTGCAAGTTCTAGTGGTTAGAGAACCGGGGATAAGACTCCTGGGTTCTACCCCCTGCAGAACTGATCATTTGGTGTGAACTTGCCCAAGTCACTTACAGACTCTGTGCTTCAGTTGACCCATGTATAAAAGAAACATAAAATACCTAAGGCAGAGTAGTATAGAGTCTAGACAAATATTTACCCAACCTTCCCATTACCCTCTTCCACCAATTGTCTACTATAGTGATCAGCACTGAAATAGTTAATATATCATTCCTTCCCTCACTGGAGTGCTCACTCATTAGGCTCGACAGCTAACACTGCAATGAGATGAATGGGAGGAAGGCACATGGGAGTTGCTTACTGACTCTTTGTTTCAGCCTATCTATTTGCAGGTTCATGAAGACTTCCACAGTGGTTTACATTTGGAAATTTATCGCCCCAACTGTGTGGGCTAAGAATATATTCATTCATTCATTTTTTTAAAATGAAAGCTTAGAGTCTGCATAATCTGAATATGTCAGGTGTGCTCTATACATATATTGAGCAATCTGGATTCAGTGTGTGGGCTGGGTGTTTGATACCACAGATGAAACTTGTGTGTACCACGAGCCCTGATTTCTAGCTGAGAGAGGTGTTTTTGATGTGGTTTCTGCCTTGCTAAAACATACTGAATGAGACCTATCTAAACAGACATTGTTACTAGTCTGTTTCACGTAAAATAACTTTTTTTTCCTGTGGTAGCTTGTTGAGAAGTGTGCAGTTAACTGTCTGTGTCCTATGCTACGTGTGGGAGCCAAATGAAAATGCCTCCTTCACCACTAAGAGATGAATCATGAAAAGATTTCTATCAATAAATCCTTTAGAGTGATCTTCTGACCTTAAGAATTAATAGTTCACACAGGTGATGAAATGCATAATAGGGTTAGGTCCAATTTAAAGCACACTGAAGTCAGTGGACAGACCCCCTGTTGGTTTCAGTAGGCTCTGGATCAGCCCCTTAATGATTTACAGAGGTGTAAGAAGGGACCTAAACCTGCTGAGCACATAACTTGGAGAAATAGGAAGTAAATATGTTACAGAAATTACTATTATCCATGATAGCTGCTGCAACAATACTTCTAGAAATCTTTTTAAAAAGAAGTATTCAGGGGAGAGGGAGGGGAGTTTCACTAGGATTTGAATGGAGTTATGCAAGTAGATTGTAAAGTCTTTAGGAGAGAAGGAAGATACATTGTTGGTTGAAACAACGAGGAGTCCTTGTGGCACCTGAGAGACTAACACATTTATTTGGGCATAAGCTTTCGTGGGCTAAAACCTACTTCATCAGATGCATGGAGTGAAAATTTCAGTAGGAGGTATATATATTACAGCACAGGAAAAGACTTGAGTTGTCTTACCAAGTGGGGGGTTAGCACTGACCTCCCACTTGGTAAGGCAACTCCCATCTTTTCATGTGCTGTATATTTATAATTGCCTACTGTGTTTTTCACTCCATGCACCTGATGAAGTAGGTTTTAGCCCACGAAAGCTTACACCAAATAAATGTGTTAGTCTCTCAGGTGCCACAAGGACTCCCCATTGTTTTTGCTGATACAGACTAACATAGCTACCACTGTGAAACCTGTCATTGTTGGCTGAGTCACTGTATGCTTACAGAAAACAATTTGGTGGTGGAATGAATGGAACTAACAGTATTAAGGAGAAGTTATAAATCGTATTTGAAGGCTGAGTTTGCTCTTGGTAAGGATCTTCATATCCTGTGGAAAAATATTCCCTTTCTTTAAAGATTTGGATAGTTCCCAATTAACAAAATCAAGTAGGCATAGGAGGGGAGACTATTTTGATTTTTACAATATTGCAAATATATATTGTAATGAAACCACTGTCTTGTCTGTGGGCGATTCTTATTTAAAATCTAATATAAGTTCTCTTACGTAAGTAAAACTCAGATAAGGAATAAGTAATGATCTTATTTCTACACAGTTCTTGATTTCATTCAAACAATAGACAATCTTTCCCCCAAACAGTCTACAGTACTTTAATGTCAAGGACATTGATTGGAAATTTTAAAATTTGTAGTACTAGGTCCTGATACCATGATCAATGAATTCAATAAGTTAGTAGTGTCTACTCAATCTGCACATCTGAAAATGTGCAAAATTAAAGAAGCTTCTTAATTCCTGAACAGCTGTCATATCAATTATTTTACTAAAACTACACCTATTAAGATTTAAGTCTTTCCCTCCTTCTTCCCTCCCCATCTGCAAGGCTGAATCATGGTTTTGTTTCTTAGTAACTAAATCACATAGCATGTCTCTAGATAACATCATTTATTTGTAGTGTTCACTTTCATTTTATGCACAGTTGGGCAAATGATGGCCATTAATTACACTAGAGAGACAATGTGGGTGAGGTAATATCTTTTACTGGACCCACTTCTGCTGGTGAGCCAGACAAGCTTTCAAGCTACACAGAGCCCTTCTTCACATCTGGAAAAGGAACTCTAAGAGTATGTACACTGTAAATCAACACTAGTGGCTGGCAGTTTTATAGCCCTTTGACCTGGGCCAGCCATGGGTGTTTAATTCCAGTGTGGACATACCCAAAGTGTTGCAGATTGTTTAGCATAAGTAGTTAACACATATTCCAACAGACCATTCAATGGAAGTGGCCCATTAACACCTCTGCAGTCATAGGGCAAAAAAGGGAGGTTAGTGGGTTACAAATTGTTGTAATAAGCCATAAATCCAGTGTCTGTATTAAGACCAGGATTTTTTAGTGTCTAGCAAAGTTATGATGTTAACTCCAAAGTTATGACGTCTTTTGAAGGTGTTGGGCCGTTTTCATTTGAGGATAAAGGCTGAGAGCTCAGCTATGGAGTGATTGTTTTGTGAGAAGTGTTTTTGCCCATAGTGATGTGATACAGGTTTTTTTCCTTTTATCATTTTTCTGTGTAAGTTCATCTGAGAGCATAGTGATCGTCTCATTTCTGCCACATAGTAGTTATAGGGGAATTTAGTGCACTGGGTGGAATACACCACATGTTGTGATAGGCATGTGTAGGACCCATGGATCTTGAAAGGTGTGTGGGGCAGAAGGTTGATCATCGTAGCAGTGGAGATGTGTCCAGGTTTTTTATCCGTTGTTCTGGCAGGGTCTAGTGCTGGCTTGAGTTGGTGTGCCCTGGTCTGTGGGGAGCTTGCTTGCTATGATGAGCATGGCAAGGTTGGGGAGTTGTTTTGAAGGGGGAAAAACCCTCAAATCGCACACCCCTAGTTGCCACCTGCCACCCAACACTGGAACCTATATGGAGTATCATTAAACAGTTAAAACACATACTTGATGAGGACCACATCCTGAAATATTTTTTTCCTGAATCCCCTTTTCTGGCCTTCAAACACCTTGTCGCTCTACTGTCCTAGACCAACACAGCTACAACAACACTGCAAACGTTAATTTCACTGTACTGTCATGCATAATGTAGCATCGCTTTTCTTTATTTTAGTTCCTTAGTATTATGCTTTTCTACAGAAAAGGGTTTGGTGTGTACGAATAAAGCAGCAGATGGAGCCACTCCACCATGTGTCAGATATAAATATAGAAATAAAGAGTGTTGACTCCCCAAGGTGCTGTTCGGGAAATTGCGGAATCCTGTGGGACTTTGGATGCTGATTTTTGTGGAATATCTATAGCACTAGAAATAATATAAATGTCAAGAGGATACTTCCGTGAGAAACTCCACAGTTTGCATAATGTCATACTCTTCAGCTGATGGATATGTAGATACAGAATACTGCTTTATGGCAAAAGTTGTTATGAATAGTTAAAGAAGGTGTGCAAGTAGAATAATAAAGTCCTCTGAGCAGATCAGGAAGGACTTGTCCCCGGGTGAGAACATTAACATTTGATTTGGAAAATGCTGCTAGATGGTGCATGTTGGAAGTGATCAGTGGAAACAAGTCTGAGTTCCACTGTGAATCAAAATATTTTCTGTTCGACAGTGGTGCTTACATAGTAGCTATAAATCAAATGCAGCTTAAATTTCAGCATCTTAGGTGTGTCTGTATGTAAACTTTACCTGCAATGTGTATGATGCTGTAGTATTGGAGCCTTCAAAGTTGGTAAGACAACTCCCACCTTTTCATGCTCTCTATATGTGTATATATTTCTCCTCAATATATGTTCCATTCTATGCATCCGAAGAAGTGGGCTGTAGCCCACGAAAGCTTATGCTCAAATAAATTTGTTAGTCTCTAAGGTGCCACAAGTACTCCTGTTCTTTTTGTGGATACAGACTAACACGGCTGCTACTCTGAAACCTAGAATAAACTGCTGCACAAGTGGCACACGTTATAAGTTTGTCTGGGATAAAGAGTATCCGGTATCAGACTAGAAAAGTTAGTATGTAGTCTAGAATTTTATGTGCCAGAAAACAAGCTGGAATAGGAGGGGAAAGCACTATACTGCTTAGAAGATATTTTGTGCTTGTTTGTCTATAAATATTTTCTCTTATTTAGTAATACGAAATGAAAGCATTCAGCACTTAGTTTAAAATAAAAAAATCCTTCATTCCAGTGCACAACTGGGGCATCTAAAAATATAGATGGTAAAGTATGAATCCTATTGGCAGAACAATATATAACAGGATATTGCTAGCGAATGAATAGCCAAATGGTTACCCTAGTTATATTACAGTTAAGGGGTACACTTTTTTTCCCCAAGAACTTTGCCAGCAACTTCCATTGATATAAATTAAAGTCACATAGCTATAGCCTGCAGAGCTCTTGTAGCATTTATACATAACTTTACAGCTGAATTCTGATTGGCTGTTGGGGCTTCTTTGCTGATGTTACCCATCTGTACATCTATAATGTAATCATGCGTGACATCAGCAAGTTTATGACCAGTTCTCATTCATGTAACATTCATCTGCATAGCAGTGATTGTGGACTGGGAAAAGAGTAAGAAAAGGTTATCAACAACTTTCTGGAGCTGCTTAGCAGCTTTCTCAGGGTACGTCTACACTACTCACCAGATCAGCGGGTAGCGATCGATCTATCGGGGATCGATTTATTGCGTGTAGTGTAGACATGATAAATCGCTCCCCGATCACTCTCTCGTCGACTGCTGAACTCCAGCTCGGCAAGAGGCGATAACAAAGTCAACAGGGGAGCCGCAGTGCACCGCAAGGACACGAAGTAATTTTAATTTGATCTAAGATATGTCAGCTTCAGTTATCTATTCTCGTAGCTGAAGTTGCGTATCTTAGATTGATCTTCCCACAGTGTAGACCAGGCCTTAGACTCTCTTTACTATTCCTAATGATGTTATTAGGCATTTGCCTATTTTCTTTTACCCTTTCTCTTGTAGCTAAAGCCAGAAATTTAATTTTTGTTGAGTCTTTTTACACAGATTATTTCATATCCTGAAAAACTGTTGCCCTTCTATTCTATCTTTCTCCAATCAGGTTAGAATAACTAGACCTTTGAGGTCATGTTGTAATATGGATCGCTTGCATCACTGGATGTTGTATAGAATCATAGAATATTAGGGTTGGAAGAGACCTCAGGAGGTCATCTTGTCCAGTCCCCTGCTCAGGAGCGGAGCCAGGGTTTCTGACGCCCTAGGCGGACGGCCATTTCGCGGCCCCCCGGTGGACTTACTGCAGTCATTTTGGCGGACGGTCCGCTGCTGGAAAGGCTCCAATGGAGCTGCCGCAGTGATGCCGGCGGGCAGTCCACTGGTCTAAAGGCTCCGGTGGACCTGCCACAGGCATGCCTGCGGCAGCTCCACCGGAGCCTTTAGACAAGTGCACCGTCCGCCAAAATGACTGCAGCAGCTCCACCGGAGCCTTTCCAGCAGCAGACCATCCACTGGCACGACTGCAGTAAGTCCACTGGACCCACGTGTCGCCCCCCCCCCCAGCAAAATAGCGCCCCCCAAAAATTCTGGCCCCCTAGGCCATTGCCTAGGTTGCCTAAATCGTAGTGCCGGCCCTGCCCCTGCTCAAAGCAGAACCAACACCAACTAATGCCTCTAGTAACTGTTTTTTTTTATTAGGGTGACCAAGTCAAATATTGGCATGCAAAGGGGCAGGGTGGGGGCAGAGGGGAAAAAAATAGCAGCAGAGCAAAAAAAAAAAAAAAAAAAAATCCCCCACCCCCGATTCCTCCTCCCTCCGCAAGCGCTGGAGGGAGGCCCAGGAGACTCAGGGGAGCGCGGGGCCGGGTAAGTGCGAGTGCAGCCTGGCCCCGGGCAGGCAGGCAGGCCTTGGGCACGGTACCTGGAGGGAGAGTAGGGGGTGGCCTGCGGGCCCAAGCGGCGGCTGTTCTCCTCACCTGGCCAGCAGGACTCGGGAGCAGCCGCTGCTACAGCTCCCGCTGCCGCGGGGGGAGGAAGCGGCCGCTCGCCGAGCTCGGTGGCTGCGGCTCTAGCGCCCACGAACACCCTGAGCCCAGCCTGGTGCAGGGACCCAGCGCGCACGCTGCGCCCGGCCCCTGGCCAGTCGCGTCTGGGCTGGCTGCCCAGCTGGTGTAATCCCGCGGGCGGCCCCGCAGTGGGGGCCGCAGGCCCCAGCCCCCCAACCTCGCTCGGGTCCCACAGGGGAACGAACGGGGCTGGGCTGCTGATGCCTCCACCGCGGGATTGCACAAGCTGGTCAGCCAGCCCAGACGTGGCTGGCCAGGGGCTGGGCGCAGCGTGCGCGCTGCTGGGTCCCCGCAGCAGGCCCGGGCTCAGGAGGGTTCGGGCCCGGGCGCCAAAGCCGCAGCCGCCAAGTGCCACGTGCTTGGCCGCTTCCTCCCCCCGCGGCAGTGGGAGCAGCGGCTGCTCCCGAGTCCTGCTGCCCAGGTGGGGAGAAGAGCCGCCGCTTGGCCCTCCCCGCCCCCCGGTAGCGCGCCTAAGTTTTCCCTGCTCGGAGCCAGACCGGACTCACACTCAGCCTGCCCCCGATCCCCTGCCTCTCCTGCGCATGGCGTGCTTGGGAAGAGGCGGGGATTTGGGAAGGGATCCAATGGGGGAGGGAAGGGGTGGAGTCGGGGCGGGGGAGGACGCGAGCCCTTGCGAGCTCGGGAGTCTTTGCATGTTTGTGCAGTGTCCCGGCGTAACATTGGTCCGGACGCGGGACAAACGAGCAAATATCGGGACAGTCCCGATAAAATCGGGACGTCTGGTCCCCCTAGTTTTGATGGATGCTTGATATATTAAATATGAATCCTAATTAGTGGTAGATTATTTTTTTTTCATTTCCCAATTTGAGTTTGAGTAAGGCTTTCTTCCCATCCACTTATTAATTATTTTGAACCTTTAGACCTCTGCATAATACTCGCTTAACCAGAAAGTACAGATAAATAGTTCAGTTTTTCTTCTCTAAAAATATATGACTGTACTTATTTGTAAGAGTCATGTAGGGAGAAGAAAAATCTGGTCCGTGTACAGTGTTTTTGGTATTCACTGGGCTTTGCCTTCATGTGTTGCCAGGAAAAGAGTGTTTAGCTGCCAAAAGTAAAAGTACAGTTTCTGCTTCTACATAATTACAGTGTAGTCCTGAAAAGATCATGTTAGTTTGCCCATATTACCACCTCATCATCCATTAACTTATTTAAAATAAGGCTGATGTTTTAAATCATACAAATAGAAAGCAATCTCATTACTGCATGCAGCAAAAATATTATAAACTGACACAAGTGTTGGTCTCCACTGGGAAGAGGTACTTGGAACCTGTCACTGTGACAGCAAAGTGGAGTGTACATTTTAACTGCCCCGTGCAGTTCCAGCATGCTGCTGCTGCTCTCGGGATTGCTTACTATTGAACTATGATATCCGGTAAGGTACAGTGGTAACCTGTGTTTTGAAACATAATCAAGTGATAACTGAAGAAGCAGTTCTAAGAAGAACTACATGGTATGGAAAAATCAGGAAGACTTAAGCCCTACAAGAAAAAGAAATAACCTTCAATGTAAGTTAGGTATGTGGTTATTTTTTAAACGTTACAGTTTCCTTTAATCATGGGTTAAACACAGATGGGACTAGTGGATGCAGCATACTTATTTAGTTAACATGAATTTGATACATCACAAGTATGCCACCCATGAATGCTGTTACAGTAATTAAATCCTGCATTAGGAAGGAGCATATAAGACAAATGTAATGTAAAATTTAGTCTTTTAGACTGCTCTGAAAAATTGCGGTAGTCCACCTAGGAAAAAAATTTTAATTATTCCAAAAGTGTTTCTTATGCTAGTGGGCAATAAGATATTTTCCAAACCTGCTCATATCACTGTCTTAATTGGTTAGTTCTATCTTCTTTACTCAATCTCTCTCTCTCTCCCTCGCTCTCTCTCTTTTTTTTTTTTAATCTTAAAATATACCAGTGGCTTGAGAGATTAAAAGAGCGATACAGTGCCTTTCCGTTTTAGGTCATCTGTATCAACTCAGGACAGATTTCTCACTAATGGCTGGCTGTTCAGTGCCCTCTATGATCTATTTGTGGTTACGGCCTAGCTTCTAGTGGATGTGTCCACATTGAAAACACACTTATCTTGTGAAGCAGTAGCCTGAGCAGAGGGGATATGGAGAGTGAATTATCTTTTCACCTCTAAAGGTGATCCTTCAAGATTAATGTTCAAGGCACATTGGCAGGACAGAAAGGGAGGGCACACACCGCTGCTCCCCATGCTCTATGTGTTCTGTGAATAGGGCTGTCAATTTGTCACCCTTCATGAGTAGTTAATTAATTAAAACCTATGAGAGGGTATTTTTTTAAGTAACCATAGAAATTTGAGAATCTAATACTCATTGCTTCTCTAAGTTAATATTTATATTACTTTTGGTTTAGAGATTCTAAAATTGTAGCCATTTCAGATTTCTTTGTTCTAAAGTATAACAAACTGTCAGCTAGAATGCATCTTAAATTCTATAAAACAGAGTAAGCAGAGTGAGATTGGGCATCAGAAGCTTAATTTGGAACTTCAGATTCTTTCAGTTTTACTTCTGTGTCTCATCTTTCTGTAGGGAATGTAACTGCAAGGGACACCCAGGCTGCTGTTCTTTTATCTTTTCCACCCATTCTTTCAAACTCATATATCCTGCTGTCTTCCTTTCCTGTGTTCAGTGTATAAACCTTGCTGTGACTGCAGCTTCTAACAGTGGCCAATTTGTTGCACAGAATTTGACACACAATTTGCACGGAGGTTGCATCAAGACCAGAGGCGGATTAGAGGTTTGTGTGACCTGGGGCCCTGGGCCAGAGCAAGTGGGGGCCCCTGCCGACCCCTTCTGCCTGCAGTGCTCCCCACTCCCCTCTCATTTCTGCTGGGGAAATTGGGTCAGGGCACAGGGGCTTCCCCTGCCTACTTGGCACTCCTGCCGGGGAGCGGGTTTGGGGCATGAGGGCTTCCCCTGCCTGCCTAGTGCTCCTGTGGGGGAGCAGAGTCAGGGCAAGGGTGCTTGCTCTGCCCGCCCAGCACTCCTGTTGAGGTGCTGCGGGCGCCCGAATTGGCTGGGGCCCCTGGGCATGGGCCTCAAGTGGCTAATTCACCATGATCAGGACCCTTTAGAATTATGCAAATTATTCATAACCAGATGAGGGGAAAACTGAGGCCAAAGAATAAAATGTTAACTATTGTTAGTATGGGAGTTTTATGCAGTTTCCTAGAATGCCAAAGGACAATACCTGAGGCCAGGGCTGGCGCTTCCATTTAGGCGGCCTAGGCAATCGCCTAGGGCACCAGGATTATTGGTGGTCGGCATTTTGCCAGACGGGGCAGCAGGCGGCTCCAGTGGAGCTGCCGCAGTCGTGCCTGCAGGCGGTCAGCTGCTCCCGCGGCTCCAGTGGACCTCCCGCAGGCACCACTGCGGCAGCTCCACTGGAGCTGCGGACCAGTGGACCCTTCACAGGCACGACTGCGGCAGCTCCACCGGAGCTGCGGGACCAGGGCATGGGGTGGTGAAATTGCCGTGCGCCTAGGGCGCTAAAACCCCTAGCGCTGGTCTTGCCTGAGGCACAGCAACATACACAGTTTAAAATATTGCTGTTGCAGTTAAAATAATTTCAAACAAAGCCTTAATACAAATAATTGAAACTTTCTTTAAGTGATATATATGGTGTTCAAATTATTGTTGTGCAACCACAGGGGAAAAAAAACTGGAAGTAAACCTCCCCTCTAACTACATGAATTCTACCTTTTAAATGTAGTAGAATCCAAAAAGAGTAAATTAGGTATATAAAGAGGGCAGTTTGGCAGTGTGGACTATGTGACTCTGGCCAAGTCTGCTCTCCAAATTACTCTGTAATTCAAGGAAACTTAGTGCAGGCCCACCAGGTGAAATGTAAGAGCCGAGTCAAGTGAATTTAATTCCCATAAAGGGTCAATACTCAGTTCACCGTGCTACACTTTCATACTGTGAAATCACTTTGGTTCTGTTCTAATTCTCCTTTATTTGTATAAGTTAGATGAAATAGACCCATGTCTTCACTCAGAGCTGGCTCTCCACACCCCTTCGTGGAATGTTACTTGGTTTGCTGATGTGAATCAGAACACTTGATTTTTCCATCCTCCACTCCCCTAGAGGGCCATGTTAGGCGATAGTTTACGTGGGAGCATTGCCATTCCCAGTAACAAATTCAGGTCAGTAAGTTCTGTACAAATCCTTAGGAATGATAGACACGTATCTAAAAATTGGTTAAGTGCGTCCTCTAGGGAAAGGCAAGGAATTTGTTGCCTTAAGCACAAAGTGTTAAAAAAATCAGCTTTTTGCCAGCAGATATCATTCAAGAATCTCACTTCTCCTACTCCAAGTATAATATAGGGGGAAAACTGGGATAACTATATGGCATCTGTTGGCAATTGTTGACTTTTTGAACTGTGACCAAAATACATTTCCAGTGATGTTCAGTGCACTAGCTGCATGGCAACATTTTGGCTCTTGTATAGACTTGCCAATGGAATGCTACCACTCAGGGCTCAAATTTAACCAGCGCCATCTGGAGCATAGCTCTGGTGAATATTTTCAAACCCGCGGAAGCTCTTACGTGTCCTGCATGGCTGAAGCCCTGGGGCTCCGGGAAATACTCTGTGAGAATTTAAGACTTGTTAACCCCTCACAGAATGTAGCTGCAAATGGCAATGCAATAGTTAAAGAAGGCATATTTGTGGACCCGAGAAGGTTGATATTTTCTTTACACAGAGGTTTAGAAGGGTAGAGAAAATCCTACCCCACTAAGAACCTAGAAGGAAGCAGTGTGTGCAGTTACTTCATTCATTTACACTTGTTAGGATGTTGTGTTACCCATCTCTTTGCATTTGGAGTTTGGAACATGTAACATTGCCAAGCCAGGACCTCTTCTTAAATCTAATTTCAAAATTAATATGTCTGTTTAAAATCCCAGTCCTTCTGTTTTGTAAAGGGAAGATGTATTAAATCATGATATAACAGGGCAGGTGAAAAGATTACGGGAAGCAATAGCTTTAACCAGGAAAACTGAAGTGTTGGTTGGCCACTTTTAAAAAAAAAAAATGTCTTGGCATGTATTTTCTGACACACAACGTGGTCTATGTACTCTGACCCTAGCCAGACCTTGTTTACATATCAAGTTCAGTGTGAGGAGAAAGCACAACCAGCAAGCTTGAGATTTTTTTTTTTAGAATTAGTTTTGTGGTTGTCCTCAACCAGGAATTTTGCAGACTTCAAAGTGGTGAACCAAAGTTCTGCAAATAGTATCATAATATATTTAGCAAATGATAATGCTGAACACACTCAAAAGAGGAGAAAATTATGTTCTCTGCCTGGGAAGTTGTTATGAGTGGGATTTGAAAAAAGAATTTCTAACATCGCCCAACTCTGCTCCTATTGAAGTGGATGGTAAAGCTTCCATTGACTTCAATGGGACTAGAGTTATGCTGACACTGAGTTCTTTTTTAGAATCCCACCCATCATTATTAGAATCAACTACTAAAATAAAATTATCGAGAAAAATAGTTAACACATGCCCCTTGTTAACAGATTCTACTGACCTTTGGATCCAGTGAAGGAGAGCCAGAGCTGTGGATTTTAAAAAAAAATGAGACTAGGAAATATAAATTAAGATTTACAGTTTGGGAAGGAAGAATTATCTAGGTTCTACTTCTGTCTCCTAGAAGTTAGGAGGGACCTAAACATTTGCCTCCTCCTTTTCCACTCCCTACCTTCTCCAGTCATTTTTTTTAATGTAAATTAATAGGTAAAATTTGGGGTGTTTCAGGAAAAAAACACATCTTTGACTCTGCTCAAAATCCTGAAGTTGACTGTCTGCATAGTGATGAGAAAAGTGGACAGGAATAATTCAAGTTTGCAAACAGAGAAGATGGGGAAATACATTCCAAAGGGCTGCCTAAAATCCTATTTCAAGAAGTATTTTCATACCAAAAAAAGAGTAAGGGAAGACACTATGGACGGTAGCCGATCCCTTGTTCCACCCTTTTCTGTCCTGGGACTCTCCCTACCCTACCACTCGATTCCCTAACCAAATCCCACGAAGTCCTCACCCCATGGGTTACAGAGGCAGCTCTCTTTGACCATCATGACAGATCTGTTAGAATGAGTGCCCTCCACTTGAGGAAGTGAAGAAGGTGGTCTTGTTCTGTCTTTTATCTGTCTTGCTTTTACAGGGAGAGACTAAAGATCACAGAATTGAGGGTTTCTGCTACTGAGCAGCTACTGGGATAAGTTAAAACAGAAGTGTATCTCGGGTTCTGTGAAGTAAGTCCTTCCCAACAAGGGAAACTAGCAAGACTCTGTTCATGAAACAAACAGCAAATTGAATGATAGACTTTTTATTCATTTTCTTGAGGGACATTATTATTTGGTAAGTAAATTCTACAGAAAACCGAATGACAAGTCAGTGAAAATCTGGACTGTAAACATAGCACAGTGGGTGTGTCTGTTAGTGAAAGTTAAATCACCAGCTGTATGTCTATTAATTACAGAAATTTAAAAGTCATGAGCAACATTTTTTTTGGTCAAAGGGCAAACAACTTGGTGTGTTTTGCATTTAAATTATTTTTAAAATGAGGTTTTTTAAATAAAATGTGTAAGCCACTTGGAAAAAGCAAAACAAAAACAAGTCAATGCTCAGACTGAGGGTACAGTAGCAGACAGGACACCAGTCAATACTCATGCCGAAGACACAGACTTTAAGACAACTTTTTACTGATAGCAGGAAGGATTTATGATCAAGATTGCTTTCCTGATCTCACACGACTCTTATTTGCAACTGCCACGTTCCTGCACAAGTATACAGATACATGTAGGTGAGCTATAACAAAGATAAAAACTACTCTGAAGGCACCCTTTGGTACAGTAGGAAAGAAAAGAATGGTCACTTCTGTTTTTTGGCATTTTCTGGCAGCAGAATTGAAGATCCAGCCAGGTACTAAATGCTTTGACAGGCAGTGTTCAGTACTTTCAATGCACATTGAGGATAATAGGATTTGACTTGAGGGTATTGATCAGGACTGGGTCCTAAATGATCATGTTGCTACAAGAAAGCTAGTCTTTTATTTTATCAGTTAATTTTTAGCAAAAATCTCCACTGAGGAGAAAATACCAGTGGGTAATGTGTGGAATCAATTATAAAACTTGATTTATTGGATTCTGATGATCCATTGTGGTTTTTAAATATCATGCTCATTTTAGTCTTATTCTTCAAAACTATTTGTATGTTGCATATGCAGCTAGGACACAAAACATTTTGGCATAGATGATTTAAAAAGTACTGGATCTTTGTGCAACTGCATTGACTGAACTTGCTGTTTTATCTAAAACACACACCTGTAGTAACAGTAGCATGCTCAGCAGGGCGGCTCCAGGCCCCAGCACACCAAGCGCGTGCTTGGGGTGGCATGCTGCGGGGGGCGCTCTGCAGGTCACCAGGAGGACGGCAGGCAGGCTGCCTTCAGCGGCATGACTGTGGAGGGTCCGCTGCGGAGGGTTCGGCGGCATGCGTGCTTGGGGCGGCGAAATGTCTAGAGCCACCCCTGATGCTCAGATATATTAATGGTGTTCAGTGTAGTGTTCTCATTTCATTTTTCAGAAATCATACTTTATTGAAACCAGTTATACTCTATTCTTAGTTATCTGATGTGAAATTTGTCAACAATTTGGAGAGCATTAATAGGTTAGTTTCTGCATGCTAGAGATGACTCAAGAAAGTTGTTTTGATTGTTAGTACTGAATGTTTGTTTCAATTTAACAGATACTTTAAAAAAAGAGGGCTTTCATATACCTTTTCAATAGTGATTTTAATATATATTATCTATAATCACACACTTCATACACAGGAGAGAGGAAAATACATACTTATAATAATCCCCTCAAAGTGTGTGTGAAGTGAGTTAAAAAATATATGACCTGTTCAAAAGAAGTATTTTTATAGTGCAGCTATAATTAAGCGTGTTTCAGAAGCATCTTTGTAAAACCAATTTATATTTCAAGTGTTTAAATTAGTCTGTTTTAATAAAGATGTGTATTATTCTCTAGCAGTTATGTTATAGGGTTATTTTCTTATCTCACTTCCATCACTGTAACTCAGATCACTTCAGTAAAGTTACCCTGGGTTTACAAATGTGGAACAGAGATCTAAATTTGGTCCATATATACTGAATTAATATTCAGCATTACTAGCTTTTACCATCGTTGAATTTTAAGTAAGGAAACAAAACAAATGTAACAGTAGAATATGATTGGACACCTACATTTTTGTTTGAATATTACAGCCAGCTGATTTATTAATGTAACTCCCAGTTAGTTTTTATTGCTATGTCCAGTTTGATTGCTTTTTTTAGAGCCATTTCCCAGGTCAAGAGCACTGATGAGCACTGAGCAGGTCTTTATATATGAATATATATGCTTCAAGAGTATTCTAAATGGTAATGGCAAAATTCAAAATCACTGCTGCTCGCATGCTCTCTACCTCTTCTTATTTAGTTGTACTATAAAATGGGAGTTTTCCTCTTTCTCTCATCCAGGAGAGTAGCATCTTCTCTCTCTCTAGACATGACTGTCAGAACCTGTCCCATTTCCATCTGCGGTGACATAATAGCCATTTAGAACTAAACAGTTATCACTGACAGTGAACAACAGTAAAACAACAAGAGAGATTATCTGTACTGTAATGAACACACGTAGGGTATAACTGCTTATAATATTTCTTAAAAAATATTTAACTTACCTTGACTTTTTACGTTAAATGGTAAGAAATGTGGCCCCTTCATGCTGGCTTGTTTTTGGTATCGTTCAGAAAAAAACCCATCACCGCCATGGACAATGTTCAGAGAAAGCAGCAGCAGAAAGGATATTTGTACCTGCATATTCCCCAATCTGTTCTGCATTAGAGAGGAAAAATACTTATGCAAATGATTGTTCCCTTTTTAAAAATAAGCTGATCAGTTCAGGATTTGCAGCAATGGACAAATAAGTTGTATTTAAAATACTTGACATTACAGATTCAGTACTGCTTTATACAAAACTGCTCCCAAATCTATGAATTTCTAGTGCATTTCTTAAAGTATACCTATTTTAGTCAGAGAAAGTGGTTAAATGTTTTAAATACATTTTTAAAGTATAGATATATAAAATCTGTAATCTTACCAGATCAGATTCTGTCCCATATGCTTCCAATCAACAGTTTTTAAATTGTTTATTAAATATAATCAGCATATTAAAATATGTAACAATTTAAATTCTTTTCAGAAAAAAAGTGTCAGTTTGCTATTAGGTTCTATAATGCTAGGTTTGGGAGCAGCATATCTTGACTCCTCTAGAATCAGGGAAAAGTCTCTCTCATATGCATTGCAACATGGCAGCATCGCCTCCTTCTAATTAACACTGTATCTATAAAGGGTAAAATCCTGACCCCATTGACATCAATAGTGGAATCCCCATTGACTTTACTGGGGCCAAGATTTCACCCTTAGCCTTTGGAAGTAATTTCCCTTGTGGCAGCAGGGACACTGGCACTTGCTCTTAAAGAGCCCCAGTAAACTTCTTTCCTGTATAAGGAAGGATTAGATTTTTATTGATAAATGTTGATTATGCCATACATACACAAACTGATGAAAACATATTTCCACTGATAATAATTGAAATTTGCAGATAGGCAAGATAAGAAAAATGCTGCTTGAAAACTTATCGAAGTTTGATTTAAGGATATTAACTTTGTATATTTAGAAATGATATTGACAGGTTTTATTTTAACGGTTATAAAGTTTTAATTTTTTGAATCTCAACATCTGTCATTAAATTATTGTCTGACTCTACTATTGTCTTACACTCCCCCCAATTTCCTGCAACTGTTAACATTTAAATAAATAACAATTGAAAAAAAATTGCTTCAAACTCCTAATTTTGCCCAACTGAAAATTTAAATAAATAAAAATAGGAAAAAATGAACAGAGATAATATTCATCTATCAAAATTTGAGAAAAATAATTAAAATTGAATTCTTCCAGACCTATGGTTAATTTAAATTGGAAGCCAAATGAAATGGAATGAAACCATAGCATACCAGAATAGTGTAGAGTTCCAAATATGTAGTAGCCTTTCAGTAGCCTATTGAGGTGCTCTTCCGCCACAGGTGCGCAGAACAGAAACTGTTATTTCAAGTATCCATCTGAGATATTTATACTTTTTGTTCCCTTGTTAAGTCAAGTTGCACTGTGTTTAAGCTCCTCCCTAAAAGTCATAAGCACTAGTAGGGAGAGGGATCTTGGGCAGGCATGATGGAACAGGTTGGAGTTTTTCTTACTATATGGTATTTCATGTGTCTTTGGTGAAACTATATTCATCGTGATTAACATTTTCTTAAATTATTTTATATCCCTTTTGTTTTCAGGATTGAGAGAGGTAGCACTGGGAAAAGCTTAAATTTGTAAGTGGGGTAGATACGTGTTACTTTTTAAAAAATGGATTTCTGCATACTTTTTTTTTTTTTTTGCAGATTTTTGTAAGGAAGTGTAGTTTCATAGATTGTGAACTTCTTACTATCTTGGAGCAACTACTTTCAGGGCTTACAATATGTCCCTTTTGTATTAATTAGGGATTCGTACAGTTCTGGAGCCATATGAATCACTTGTTGTGCTTGTGCATAAAAATGAAATTGAAGAAGTAAATTAATGAGAAAGTATTTATATGTGTGTTTCTGTTATGTTGTCTTAGATGTATAACACATCAAATAAATAGTCCATATATAGGGACTGTTTATGTGCAATGAAGTATCCATTCATAAAGAAACTTGAGTTATACAATATAATACCACTATTTCTATTTCCGTTACATTCAGTCTTATTAATTTATTGAAATAATTGATTTTATTGCATACTGAAAAATCAGACAAATGTAATACAAGCTTGCATTTATTTTTTTCTGAATTTTTCTATTTGCAGTAAATGACTTTTGTTTCAGGTTCTGGTTCAATGAAATGTTGTTTATGGTGCATTTCCACAAAGTTCCTATTTAATGGCTTTGTCTCATTATGTTTAAACCACCATTAATTTATTGTATTGGGTCAAATTTCATTACAGTTTAGTCCACACTTAGCAAATCTCTCTGTTTATTCAAAGTATAGATTAGCACTGGCCATACTAAGACCATTGAAATAATTTTTGCTATATTGACTATTTCTGCCTGTTATGACTTGTCTACTTGGTAAACAGTGACAGATGGTCTCACAATATTTCAGCCCCACTGACATCATTAATCAGTTCCAGATATCATGTAGTAAATTTCAGTTCCTGAATCATTCATGTCCCTGATTCTAAAACATGACATAAAAGCAGAAATAATATGGACATGAAGAAAATGACCTTCTGAATTTAGTGTGAACCTCCAAGGCTAAATGTAGCATGCAATATTACTTTTTAAAAGCATTCTTGATAAAAGTTAAATATGAACATTTCTAAAAAATCTATACATTTATAAATGATCAAGTTTTGCATTATATTATTGATTGATCTGTATGTTAATGCAAATGTAAGTAAGGAGTAGAGTCATGGATTCATGGCCTGATTCATGAGTATGCCCGGTACTGCTTATGTTTTTATGGAATGTTGCCCTCTAAAACTGTGGAGGTTATTAAAAAACAAATGCAAATAAAAGTAACTGCATTATTGTTAACTGGAGCCAAACATTCCTAATTTGATTAACTTGATCCCTTTTGTGGAGAGAGTGGAAGCTGTCTGATAGTCTTTCATTGGGGCTGCACAGCTGGGCATCCCTGCTGTGCCATCTTTCCCATTAGCACCTTCTCCGTGCTGGCATAGAGGAGTGTTCTGAGCCAGCTTGGACAGTAACTACTAGATCTATGCCTATGAGGCACTAGTAATACTAATAACAAACAGATTCAGTGAGGAGGGATCTCATGCCTGGTAGGCACAGAAGGGCTACAGCCACCATCCCAAAGGTTGGATGAAGTGGCTGTGAACAGGCTGCAGCACAGCTGCATGGCCTACACTCTACTGAAACTCAACTTCTGTTTAAATCATTGTTCTCTGCCCAGGTGACTTTCAGTCCTGGAAAAAAATAGGGCTTTATGGCAAATATCCTGAAACATAACTTACCACGCTGAAAAAAAATGATGGACTATCAAGTCTGGTATCGGGTTTGCAACTGTGCCGATATTCTTCTGAACATATACCGTTGTTGTGAATAAAGGTCATGATTGATGTAGTAAGTCATCTGATGTAGTATTATGTGGTATCCTTTCTCCATTCTTCTTCCCAGACACCCTCAAATAATTTTCTGTTCCATGTTCATACGGAAACTCTACTCTGGAATATGTCCTTCAGCATTATTCTTTATTAAGCTTGTGTGTATAACTAGGTTGGTGATTTTTAGAGGAGGCTTACATAGTTGAGTTGTTACTTCCTTGGTAAGAGCCCCCTATTTTCAGTTGCTTATAATTTTCAGAAAAACTAAATTTTGGACTGAAGTTGACCATTAAGTTTCTTATGCTGCTTAGTTTAGAAGTTAGTGTCATTGTACATTTTAGTGAGAATCCACTCAGCCATTACTCAGCATTGAGTTATACACCCAAAGCACAAGTATAAGGAATTTATTTTTCAGATGTTAAAACTGAGCAAAACCTACAAACCCTTTTTTGTTCAGGTAATTTCAAAAATAGTTTTGTTTTAAAATTTTGACTATAATAATAAGGAAGCCCTCCATGGAAAATGTTGCCAATCTGACAATATTGGGTTAAGAAATAAAGTTAGGAACATTTGGCTATAGTCCTGTGCGCATAAAGCTTCTTACATTCCCTGCTATTTTCTAGACCAATGCATAATGCTCCCCCCAGATAGGTACACTCCTTCTACAAAAGTAATATGCACCCATATTTAGCTGACAGTCTTGTTTCCTCTCATCCCACTTTACTGCCAAAAGGATGAATAATCTCTGTGTGAACACATGTGTGAATAAGGACAATTGTTGGGTGAGGAGACATACACACACATCTGTTCACTTTGGATTTATGCCAGACTCCACCCTGGAATGCTGCTTCATGGGGTTGTTTGGCTTAGGGTTTGGTTTGGTTTTTTGTGCTAGTGGAAAGCTGAGGTGGGCTTGTGGTTTTCTTCTTCTTCATGTTCCCCCTATTGCTGTGGGCTTTCTCTGGGTGCACTATCATGCCAGGATTTAGCGGTAAGCATACATGTGAAGTGTCCATATATATGCACACACTTGTGTATGTCTATATTCAGTAACAGCACATTAAACAAACACACCTGTGTTTATTTGAACACCACATCATGTAGACTGGCCACTTAAATACACTTAATGTGTATTTGCAAATTTGCATTCAAATACAGGTAACTTTTTCATGAACAAATAAGTCTTTAAAATACCAATTGAAAAGTTCGAAAAGTAAATAATTTTACTGCAATATAATATTCCCTGTTCTAAGTAAGAATAAAATTTGAATTTCCTTGGATAACAAGAAGTAATTATCCGAAAAATGCAGTTTCTTTTTAGCTGGGGATATACACTTTGTTATAGTCACATGATGTTTGCTTCCTGAATGAATGACATTATTCATAATTAAACACACGTTTATTTAAAGAAATGACCTTTATGGAATCCCCTCACAATCCATAAACCTAAGCCCATGTGTAAGTCTTTGCAGACTCAGAGTCATAGCTAGAAAAATGGTGTGGCTTTGGCCCTGATCCTGGAAGTTACTCTGTATGGATGGACCCCTGTGCCTGTTAACTTGAACAGAGTTCCACAAGGGCATGATGTATGTGTGTGTTTGACCTACTGCATCATCACTTGCAGGATTAGCATGACCAGAGGCGGATTACCATTTTGTGAGGCCCTGGGCCAGAGCAAGTGGGGAAGCCTATTGACTACCCCTGTGCTAGACTGTCAATATATTCAATATTTTTTAATTAACAAAATATAAATATTTTCAGCCAAGGGCTCTTTTTATCACAAAGTGTTGAAGCCCTTTCCTTGGTTAAAAATATTAGAAAGTCTCTTTAAAACAGGAAAACAAACTTCTAGATTATTTAGTCACACACTCTTCCTATCTGTAAACTGGTATAGAGTTTACCATAAGGAAAAGAGAAGAAAATATGGAAGTTTCTTGTTAAAATATTGGCAGCACATTGCTGGCCAAAGCTTGAGGGAATGTTGAGGCCATGCAGATGGCATGAAATAGCTGTGGATGAGTTAAGGACTTGAAGTACTTTTTAGTACTGCTACTCCTACTTTGAGCATGTCATATGTTCTAATTAAAAATGCAGACTAGCTACTTGGAAAGTGTGTGTGTGTGTGTGTGTGTGTGTGTGTGTGTGTGTGTGTGTGTGTGTGTGTGTGTGTGTGTGTGTGTGTGTGTGTTTTATCCAGGAGGATAATTTATTTATCTAACTAATTGTAAAATTAAATAGGATTTTTTCAGCTGTCGTCTTTTGCAGACTTGTATTTAATGGATGCTTGGTTAAGTTAATCTTGCAGGGCAATATTGTCTCCTCTGTTTTTAAAGCAGAACTCACCCTGGAATACCAGAGAGAGTCTGTTAAAAAAATTATGAGACTTCATTGACATATAGCTTGGTGTTTGTCATTTGTTAGATTCATGTCACTTATACTTTTATCGATTTAATTGCAGTTAACTCACACGATTAATTCAAAACAATTAATCGCAATTAATCACCGTTTTAATCGCATTTTTAATCACACAGTTAAACAATAGCTTCCCAATTAAAATTTATTAAATGTTTTTGAATGTTTTTCTACTTTTTCAAATATATTGATTTCAATTACAACACAGAATACAAAGTGTACAGTGCTCCCTTTATGTTATTTTTATTACAGATATTTGCAAAATATTTGTAAAAATGATAAACAAAGGAAACAGTATTTTTCAGTTCACCAAATACAAGTACTGTAGTGCAATCTTTTTATTGTAAAAGTCCAATTTACAAATGTAGATGGTTTTTGTTACATAACTGCACTCCAAAACAGTGTAAAACTTTAGATCCTACAAATCCTATCAGTCCTACTTCTTGTTCAGCCAGCTGCTAAGACAAACAAGTTTGTCTGCATTTACAGGAGACAATGCTGCCCGCTTCTTATTTACAATGTCACCTGAAAGTGAGAACAGGCGTTCGCATGGCACTTTTGTAGTTGGTATTGCAAGGTATTTACGTGCCAGATATGCGAAACATTCATATGCCCCTTCATGCTTCGGCCACCATTCCAGAGGACACGCTTCCATGCTGATGGCACTCGTTTTTTAAAATATGCGTTAATTAAATTTCTGACTGAACTCCTTGGGGGAGAATTGTATCCCTCCTGCTCTGTTTTACCCACATTCTGCCATATATTTCATGTTTTAGCAGTCTCGGATGGTCACCCAGCACATGCTGTTCATTTTAAGAACACTTTCACTGCAGATCTGACAAAACACAAAGAAGGTACCAATGTGAGATTTCTAAGGATAGATACAGCACTCGACCCAAGGTGTAACAATCTGAGGTACTTTCCAAAATCTGAGTGGGACGAGGTGTGGAGCATGCATCCAGATGTCTTAAAAGAACAACATTCCAATGTGGAAACTACTCAACCCGAACCTCCAAAAAAGAAAATCAATCTTCTGCTGGTGACATCTGACTCAAATAGTGAAAATGAACATGCGGTGGTATATACTGCTTTGGATTGTTATCGAGCAGAACCTGTCATCAACATGGATGCATGTCCTCTGGAAAAGTGGTTAAAGCGGTTATCACATCTGGCATGTAAATATTGTGTGACACTGGCTATGCCAATGCCATGTGAACACCTGTTCTCACTTTCAGGTGACATTGTAAACAAGAAACTGGCAGCATTGTCTCCTGCAAATGTAAACAAACTTGTTTGTTTGAGTGACCGGCTGAACAAGAAGTAGGATTGAGTGGACTTGTAGGCTCTAAAGTTTTACATTGTTTTATTTATGAATGCAGGCTTTTTGTACATAATTCTATATTTGTAAGTTCAACTTTCACGATAAAGAGATTGCATTACAGTACTTGTAATGAGGGAATTGAAAAATACTATTTCTTTTGCTTTTTCACAGTGCAAATATTTGTAATAAAAAATAAATATAAAGTGAGCACTGTACATTTTATATTCTGTGTTGTAATTAAAATCAATATATTTGAAAATGTAGAAAACATCCAAAAATTTAAATAAATGGTATTCTATTATTGTTTAACAGCACAATTAATCATGATTAATTTTTGTAAATCGCGCAATTAATTGCAATTAATTTTTTTAGTCTCTTGGCAGCCCTACTTTTACAGTTGTAATGGTGGCAGAATAAATGTCCTGCATTCGTGCTCACATGGAAGGGTGGTATGTGATTATTTTGGCACTAGATACTTGGCTAGTGATCGTTTACTTAGTCATGTAAGGTAACTTTTGACTATAACATTCCTTTTTAGCATAAGATTATTTTTAACCACGCACCACCCAGTTATATATTTATAACACTATTTCTACTAAGTCTGTTTACCTTCAGTTGTGCCAAATAACCAGTATGCAGCTTTAGGAAGTACTTTTGATAGTCTTATAAATTTAACTCAGTGACCCGAGTTTACTGGTCTCTATGACTGAGGAGGATTGCATTATTATTTAATTAATGTAATAGTGCCCAGAGGCCCCTGTGAGGTTTGCAGCCCCATTGTGCTGGGGATTGTACAGACATATGAGACAGTTACTATCCCAAAGAGTTTATAATCATAAATTAGGTACAATGCAGCAAGCGGGTGGGAGTATACATTGAAGAACGTGCTTTTCAGTATCTTTGAACACTACTGCTTGCAAGCTGCTTTTTCCCCCTTTCTGGCAATGCTGATCAAACTGGTGACTGAAGTAAGAGTTAATATCAAATTTCTTGATCTCAGTGAAAATTTTCCAATTTTGAGTTGTTTTTTTTTAAAATAAGACTTAAAAACATGCACATTGTTCAGGTAGTTAGGCTACATAACCCCTGGGTTTTTATCACTGTTACTCTGGCCCTCACTCCCACAGTAAGGCCTTCATCTGATGCCATAAACACTTTATAGGCTTAGGCCTGGTCTACACTACGCGTTTAAACCAAATTTAACCCTGCACCCGTCCACACAACGAGGCCCTTAATAGCGATATAAAGGGCTCTTTAAACCAGTTTCTGTACTCCTCCCCGATGAAAGGAGTAGCGCTGAAATCAATATTGCCATGTCGGGTGAGGGTTAGTGTGGCCGCAAATCGACGGTATTGGCCTCCGGGTGGTATCCCACAGTGCACCATTGTGACCGCTCTGGAAAGCAATCTAAACTCGGATGCACTGGCCAGGTAGACAGGAAAAGCCCCGCGAACTTTTGAATTTCATTTCCTGTTTGCCCAGCGTGGAGCTCCGATCAGCACAGGTGGTGATGCAATCCCAAATCTAAAAAGAACTCCAGCATAGACCGTACGGGAGATACTAGATCTGATTGCTGTATGGAGAGACAAATCTGTTCTATCACAGCTCCGTTACAGAAGACGAAATGCCAAAGCATTTGAAAAAAATCTCCAGGCTATGATACAGAGTCCATAGTACAGTGCTGTGTGACAAGCATAACAGAAAGCCAAAGAATCAAATGGACGCTCATGGAGGGAGGGAGGGGGGGACTGAGGACTCCATCTATCCCACAGTCCCCGCAGTCTCCAAAAAGCATTTGCATTCTTGGCTGAGCTCCCAATGCGTGTAGGGTCAAACACATTGTCCAGGGTGGTTCAGGGTATATCTCGTCAATTTACACCCCCCTCCCCCGTGAAAGAAAAGGGGAAAAAATCATTTCTTGACTTTTTTTCAATGTCACCGTATGTCTACTGCATGCTGCTGGTAGATGCGGTGCTGTGGCACTGAACAGCAGCATCCTCTCCCCTCCCCTCCCCTCCCCTTCCCGGTGGCAAACGGTACAGTACAAAAGGACTGATAGCTGTCCTCGTCATCATCCCGTGAGTGCTCCTCACTGGCCTCAGGTGAAGTCCACCGGGGGCGCCTGGGTGAAAATAGGAATGACTCCCGGTCATTCCCGGCAGATGGTACAGAACGGTTGGTAACCGTCCTCATCATAGCAACTGGGGGCTGAGCCCCATCAGCCCCCCTCTTTCATATCTAAAGAAAAGATTCTGTACTGCCTGGACTATCATAGCAGCTGGAGGCTGCCTCCTCGTCATTTTATCTCACTAAAAACTCAGTGTTTCTTATTCCTTCCTTCTTTATTACTTCATCACACAAATGGGGGGACACTGCAACGGTAGCCCAGGAGGGTTGAGGGAGAAGGGAAGCAACAGGTGGGGTTGTTGCAGAGGCACCCCCTAGAATGGCATGCAGCTCATCATTTCTGCGGTATCTGACATGGAGCAGCTGTGCTCTCTGGTTCTCTGATACACTGGTTCTCTAGTACACTTGCCCAATATTCTAGGCAGGACTGACTCTATTCTTAGATAAAATATAAAGGAGAGAATGACCCGGGGAGTCATTCCCATTTTTGTCTTTGCGCCCCCGGCCGACCTCAGGGAAGGCCAGCCAGGAGCACCTATGACAGCAGCAGACGGTACAGAACGACTGATAGCCGTCATCTCATCACCAATTTACAATGACACAGCAGACAGTACAGAACGACTGTTAACCATCTCTGCTCCCTTGCAAAGGCAAATGAATGCTGCTGTGTAGCACTGCAGTACCGCCTCTGTCAGCGGCATCCAGTACACATACGGTGACAGTGACAAAAGGCAAAACAGGCTCTATGGTTGCCATGCTATGGCGTCTGCCAGGGCAATCCAGGGAAAAAGGGCGCAAAATGATTGTCTGCTGTTGCTTTCACGGAGGAAGGAATGAGTGATGACATTTACCCAGAATCACCTGCAACACTGTTTTTGCACCCTCATGCATTGGGATCTCAACCCAGAATTCCAATGGGCGGGAGAGACTGCGGGAACTATGGGATAGCCACCCACAGAGCAACGCTCCAGAAATCGACGCTAGCCTCGGTACATAGATGCACACCGCCAAATTATTGTGCTTTATGTGGCCTTGTGCACTCGACTTTATAAAATTTGTTTTACAAAACCAGTTTATGAAAAATCGGAATAATCCTGTACTGTAGGCTTACCCTTATTTAACTTCAACAGAACTCCTTACATATGCAGAGTTACTCACATGCAAAGTATTGACCAGATCGAGGTCTAAAACTTGCATATAAATGGTAAGATTTTCAAAAGTACCTGTGATCCTAAGAGCCTAGATCACTTTTGAACATGGGACTTGCACTCCTGAGTCACTTAGGTTTTGTCTACACTACCACCTTGTCAGTCAGCAGTGTGAAAAAACACCTCCCTCCGACTGACATAAGTTTCACGGGCCAAAGTGCTGGTGTGGACAGCACTATGTCTGCAGGAGAGGCTTTCCTGCTGACATAGCTAATGCCCCTCATTGGAGGAGCTGTCATTATGCCAGCGGGAGAGCTTTCTCCTGCTGGCAAAGACCATTACATGAGAGACCTTATGGTGGCACAGCTATAGCGGTATAGCTGTGGAACTGTAGACATTCTAAGATTACAGCCCTGCCCCCTCAGATTCAGAGCCTTGCTGTCAGTTTACCAGTCTAGCACCACTAATTTGATCAGTACACCTCTACCCCGATATAACGCTGTCCTCAGGAGCCAAAAAATCTTACTGCGTTATAGATGAAACCACGTTATATCGAACTTGCTTTGATCCACTGGAGTGCGCAGCCCCTCCCCGCGGAGCACTGCTTTACCGCATTATATCCAAATTCATGTTATATCGGGTCATGTTATATTGAAGTAGAGGTGTATTGTCAGAAACAAGATGTGAAAAGATATCAGGAAAACATGTTCCTGCATTTTAGGTTTATTTACTCGCCGATTTTCCCAAAGGGAATCAGAGATTTAGTTTGTCATTCTTCTCTAGCTGTTAGGCTGAGTTCTTACATTCATTCTCCATGCTCCAGTGAGGTCTGAAAATGAAAGAAATGCTGCAGGAGAGACGATATCTAAACCTACACCCTTCTAGGTGAAAAAAATTCAAGCTACTTCCTTATGCACCACATAACTAGGGGACTCTTTCACATCAGTTGTCTGAAAACCTGGTAGCTAAAAATGATCTATTTTGCAAAGTGTATCTAGAATAGCAGGTAGGAAGCCTGCTGAATAGGTACATTTATTGGACTTTTTACCTGCTGTGGTTTTGACAACTGGCACAAATCTGAGGAGAGCTTCATGTTTAAAAACAGGTGCTGAAGTAAAACCATTTTGGGTTCAAGACTTTCTTTTAGGGCCAGAACAAATAAATGTTGTCTGAGTTTATTTTAAAAATAGAGTTTTTAAAACAGAAAAGTCAGACATTTTTAATACTGGTTTATTTTCTTATGTATAATAAAATATTTTGAAGAACTTCATTTTTGTTTGTTTTTTTGTGCAGCTTTCTATATTTTCTGTTCCTAATGCATTATGAGTTCAAACGTGGAATTTACTCATGCAAAATTCTCCGGTAAGTTTAATGGAAGTGTTGTAACTTTACACCATCAGTGCTAGTCCAGTGTGTGTGTTCCTTTTTGTAATAGAAGTGTGACAAACAAACAAACAAAAACACCCTTCCTCTCTCAGCATTGCCAACTCCAAGTAGTCAAAAATCATGAGTTGAGCCCAAAAACTCATGAGACTGGATTAAAGATCATGAGATTTCAAAAAAAAATATTTGGAGGTCTTTTCATTTGCCCTCCACATTTTGCACCTGTGGGGATTATGTTTTCGAGCATTTGTCCAAGACCAAGAAGGCTAGAAACATGTTTGTTTGTTTGTTGTAAAGGAAAGCTGAGTTTGTTTCATTGATGTGATTCCAGGGTCTAGAGCTTTAAGAAAAACACCAAATAGCATTAGACTCCCAATAAAATCATAAGAGTTGGAGACACTTTACAATGCCCAAACAAATCTCCTCTGGGGAGAGGATGAGAGAGAGAACGAACCCACAAGTGACCGATATAAGCAATGTCACTTAATGCACTACTAGAATTGTGATGAGGGTAGTATACGAAACTAGAATAGAATATGACACAAAATCCCATCATTATGAAGTACTTTCCTCTCCATAGTGCCAATGAGATGAAGTTTGGTTTTGGTTTATCCCTAGACTTTTCCTGTGAGACCACCATCTAGAATTACTCTGTCAGTGCATTGTAAGGATGAGTCATTTGTGTTTCTTGCTTGATCTTTTCAGTTGTTGTTTGAGAAGTAGTTTGCATTTGAGCCATATTTATTTCAGACTCTTCTGCCTATAGCATCTTGCTTTTGCTTATTTATACAGTAGATGTATATATGTTATGAGAATCTGCTTACAGGTATTTGACAGATATTTTTGTCATGTTATGATCATTTTCCGAAGCCCAGGCAGTGCCTAGACAGGTCCCATTCCAGCCTAGGGGATTCAGATGGTTTCATTTGTTCAGCAGTTTACTTTTGATACCAAAACACAAGAGAGTTTGTACGAGACCGAACTATATATGCTGGTTCCAATCACATAATGCGCAGCGGGAATACTAAAGTTAGGCCCTTATTGTGTGGCCCAGATGGATACTCATCAACTCCAGTGGCTACTCTTATATGCATTTAAGAGGAGTTTAGCTAATACTTGTTTTTCTGTGTGTCTCTTATACCTTTCACTTCACTCCATAGTCTCCTATGTCACTAAATGAAGTTCCTTACCCTTTCACTTGCAGCTCTTGAGATAGCCAGCCTCTGAGTACTTTTGAGAATGGAGGGCTATTAGTTTTATTCACAAAGAGACCAGGAATTGAGCGTGCTCCTTTTCCTTAATCTGCAGTGACAAAGTACATTGATGATATCTCCTTAGCAAGGCTGAGGACTTAATTTCCTGTTTAGGTTGTCTTTAATTTCTTGTTGGGGACATACTTCTTAAATATGGTAAGCAATGCATAACAATGACCCAAAATGAGGGACATAGAATTTATTTGGGAAACATGATACACTGTGGGATTAATTATTTTAGTGTAAATAACTCTTAAGTTTAATGATTCTTTATGTCTGATATAAATAATTGTCAATGATAAAAGTGAAAACTATAGGAAATAAGTGTGGAATAACGTTCTTTGAAATGAGCAATTTGTGTTGGGCACTTGGATTGTTGATGGATTTTATATGCTGGTTGCAGTATCAGTATTGTGATTTGACCATGTTACATTTAGAAATTATGGATTTAATTATATATAATTAAAATGAACTATAGGATTAGAATACTGCAGAATAAAAATTGATATTGTAATTACTATTAATTTTAAGTGTAGTTTGTGCTATTATTATTGCATTAGGATTTGGCCTCCATTGCTGTTAGGTTTTAGTGTTAAGAACATATTTATTTACCCTGGCTGAAATATTTTTATACCAAACTGAATGTTATTAACGACATCATGTTATTTACACACAAACATTACACTGTTTTTCATTGAGTAACTTCTCCTTTCAAAGCACCTGGAATGTATGTCAAGCAATTAAAAAAATAAATTGTGATTAATCATGCTGTTAATAATAGAATACCATTTATTTAAATATTTGTGGATGTTTTCTATATTTTCAAATATATTGACTTCAATTACAAGACAGAATACAAAGTGTACAGTTCTCACTTTATATTATTATTTTTATTACAAATATTTGCACTATAAAAAAACAAAAGAATTATTATTTTTCAATTCACCTAATGCAAGTTCTGTAGTGCAGTCTCAAAAGTTTACAAATGTAGAATTATGTACCAAAAAAACCCCTGCATTCAAAATAAAACATTGTAAAATTTTAGAGCCTGCAAGTCCACTTAGTCCTACTTCTTGTTCAGCCAATTGCTCAGACAAACAAGCTTCTTTACATTTGCAGGAGACAATGCTGTCTGCTTCTTGTTTACAATGTCACCTGAAAGTGAAAACAAGTGTTCACATGGCACTGTTGTAGCCGGCATCACAAGATATTTACTTGCCAGATATGCTAAACATTCTATGCCCCTTCATGCTTCAGCCACCATTCCAGGGGACATGTGTCCGTGCTGATGATGAGTTCTGATTGATAATGATCCAAAGCAGTGCAGACTGACACACGTTAATGTTCATTATCTGAGTCAGATGCCACTAGCAGAAGGTTGATTTTCTTTTTTGGTGGTTCGGGTTCTATAATTTCCTCATCAGAATGTTGCTCTTTTAAGACTTCTGAAAGCATGGGACACCCCATCCCAATCAGATATTGGAAGGTACTTCAGGTTCTTAAACCTTGGGTCCAGTGCTGTAGCTATTTTTAGAAATTTCACATTGGTACCTTATTTGCATTTTGTCAAATCTGCAGTGAAAGTGTTCTTAAAATGAACATTCACTGAATCATCATCCCAGACTGCTATGACATGAAATATATGGCAAAATGCAGGTAAAATAGAGAGACATACAATTCTCTCCCAAGGAGTTCAGTCACAAATTTAACTAACACATTTTTTTAATGAGCATCATCAGCATGTCCTTTTTATGCAGTCTGTTGTAAAACTAGGCAAATATATAGATGAGTATGTGTTCCCCTGGTTGAGAACCACTGCATTACACCATCTGGAGAGTACTTCAGATATCCGAAAACTCATGCTAAAAGAATAGAGCTTTTGTTTTTTCTGCAGCTTTTTCTATTCTCAAAATGCATTACCAAAAGATAAGATAAATCTTGCTAATGAAATAGTTGTGTGTAGACAAATGGATCCACTGTTCTGCCCTTTGCAATAGCATGCACACAGCTTTGGATGTACAAATTTGCTGAAGAAAAGGAATGATGGGCAATTATCTTATACATTTTTTTTCTCTTTCTGAAACTGGTATCTGATCTTAAACTTGCAGAGATGGACAGAGTGGACTTTGCTGTAAAGCTTCATTCTTCTATAACAATGCAGTTCATACTGCCTAAAGAAGCATTGCATTGCAGAGAGAGCACTGGATATGAATCCAAGCTTTAGGGCTCTGTGGACTTCTAGATCTGTTGATTTCTGCCAGTGAAAACCCAGGATGCTAGTTCCTGGTAGTGAAAAGTCCACCTGAAGAAGGTGCCAGTGATGCATGGTTCTTAGAACTCCAGCTTTGCCAGGGTTCTTGAGCTGTCTAGCATAGTTGCAAAACTTGAGTGGTCCTATCCAGGCAGCGGGCAAGGTGAAGGTGTCTGGAAGATCAGTTGATCCAGTGCATCTTGTGGGTAACATGTTCCAACAAGTGCACTTGTGAAACTCAGGCTGCATATTTTAAAGCTGCCCTTGTCCTTCTGTAGCTGAACCTCCTCTATAGGATGATAGTAGTGCAAACCCTACTGCTTTCTGCTTGGATTAATCACCACCTTTGAGTGCATGTTGAAAACTCACGCCTGCATGGGTGAATCAAACCTCTAATATGAATTTCCAAGCTCAAGACCTTCTGACTCAAAGGTGACAGTGCTATTTTTGAAGCCATTTTGCCATATTAGTCATCAGATGAATCTATATTATTTGCCACTAGGTTATTTCTTTGTTGCAACTCTTAATGCATAAAACTAAAAGGCTGCTGGAAACAAAAACATTTGTGTAGTGTGCTTGCAGTTTTATTACCTATGTCCCAAATAATTTATTGAAGCAAACAGTCTCCTGACTGCAGTGAAAATTAGGTGTAGGTAAGGATTGTAGGATCTAAATCCCTGGATAAACAACTCTTTCAATATATGATGAATGGGATGCAGTTAATTTGTGTACTGTATGGTCAGCTTAAATGTAAAATAGCTCAACTGAAGTCAGTGGACCTGCACTGATTTACACTATCAAAGAATCTGACCCAGAATATTCAGAATTGAGAGAAACAGGTTTGTGAAAAGAACATGAATCTTGAAAAAGGCAAGTACTTAAAAGTTATTCTGGGAATCAGGGTAGTGTATTGATTTAAGCTGTTCTCTGTAGAATCCCGACCTTATTTGTTGCAGAAGTTGGCAGGTGTGCATTGAATGAAGCAGGCAACTGTGGGAAGAGAAAAGATGGGCTCATGGTTAAAGCAGTTGAATGCTGCCATGGAGAACTGGATTCTGTCCCTAGCTGTGCCACAGAATCCCTGTGTGATGCTGGGCAAGTTGCTTAACCCACGCTTTGCACAGATGACCACTAACTGTGTGTTCCTTAATTTCTGGGTGCCTGAGTTGAGACTCCTGGGGTCTGATCTGCAGAAATTTTGAGCACTAACTGCAACTTGTCAGTGGGAGCTTTTCTCTGTACATATAAAGTGCTATATAGTGTTATGTAGTGTGCATATCAGGCCTTAGGCATCTCAAACTGCAAACTCAAAATTAGTAGTCACGTTTGACTTTAATCTCTCTGTGCCTAATTTACCTATGTGTATAATAATACCTCCTCTCTCCGCTGAAGTGTTGCAAAAATAAATCAACTAACATTTAGGGTTGCCAACTTTGTACTTGCCCAAAACCAAACACCCTTGCTCTTCTCCTACTCCAAGGCCTGCGGTGCAGGAGTGGGCTCTGGGCTTGAGTGGGGGGAGCCAAGGGGTTCAGAGGGGGCTCTGGGCTCACGCAGGGGATTGGGGTATGGGAGAGAGTGTGGGCTGGGCTGGGAATGTGGGTTCTGGGGTGGGGCCAGAAATGAGGGGTTCAGGCTGCAAGAGGGGGCTCCAGCCTGTGGCAGGGATTTGGGGTGAGAGCTCCAGGCTCTGGTGTGAGATTGGGGATGAGGGATTTGGGATGCAGGAGAGTGCTCTGGGCTGGGATCGAGAGGTTTGGGGTGCGGAAGGGGACTCAGGGCTGGGGCAGGAGGTTGAGGCACGGGGTTGGGGCACAGGCTTACTTTGGGAGGCTCTCGGTCAGTGGCACAGCGGGTCTAAGGCAGGCTCTCTGCCTCTCCTGGCATCATGCTGCGCCCTGGAAACAGCCAGCAGGTCCCGTTTCTAGGTGGGACGCCAGGAGACTCTCACCCACAGGAACCGTCTCCGCAGCTTCTGGCCATGGGAGTGCGGAGCCAGTGCTCAGGGTGGGGCAGTGTATGGAGCCCCGTGGCCTTTCCGCCTAGGAGCTGGACCTGCTGACCGCTTCTGGGGTGCAGTGCGGTGCCCCAGGACAGGTAGGGACTAGCCTGCCTTAGGCCCGCAGCATGACTGGCCGGACTTTTAACAGCCTGGTCGGCGGTGCTGATCACAGCCGCTAGGGTCCCTTTTTGACCGGGCATTCTGGTTGAAAACTGGACACCTGGCAACCCTACTAACATTTATAAAATACTCAGATTCTGTAGTGATGAGCACCATAAAAAATTCATGAGGAAATTAATAATTCTGTCCTCTGAGCACTGTTTGAGTAGCGTGCAGTAAATAAAGCCTATGGCCACACTTTGAATAGTGAGGAGAAAGCAAAATACTGAATAACTGCCCATTCAGTGAGCACCGGGGCAGGTCCATCTAATGCACTGAGTGAGACAGTGATCCCATGGAAAAAATAGTATGTGAGCATGCATCTGAGGAAGTGGGTATTCACCCACGAAAGCTCATGCTCCAAAGCATCTGTTAGTCTATAAGATGCCACAGGATTCTTTGCTGCTTTTACAGATCCAGACTAACACGGCTACCCCTCTGATATGTGAGCATGTAATTTAAGACTGTATCACAATGAGTGCACACAAGGAGAGGGGTGGGTTAATTAAGGTTCCACAAGCAACTTTAATTCTGGCATTTCCTGACTTTGAGTGTTTGACTTTGCAACCTTAATAATTTTCTTTTAATGTAACTTTTTGTGCGTAATTTCCTAGGTTTTAAAAAAAACAACTGAAAAAACAGAAATTTCATCATCTGGAATCATGTTGACATTCTGTGGCCACCAGCGGGGTTGGTACCTTCTATATCCACAACGCAAAACTCTGCCATTTGAGTAACTGATAGCAGTAGTACATTATTTATCCTCTCTATGGAGCAGCATTAGAAGCGGTTGAGGGTTCACAGCTATCTACTCTAAGCAAAGGCACTGTGAGACTCAGGAACTTTGAGTTCCTTTCTGGGTTCTGGAGGGTCAAAGACTCTCTTTCCCCTATTTCTCCTACTAATCTGACCTGTTTTTTTTTTGTTGTTGTTGTTGTCCCATCCACCTTGACTCTGTTGTTTTTCTCTCCTGACCCACCTCTAGCTTCTTAATCCAGTCCCAGGTTCCTGGTCAGGCCAGTCCTACTCTCCCCCATGAGCCTCCCTGTTTGAGTCCATTTTCCCCTCACGCTTCGCTCCCATTCTTTCCCCTCAGGCTCTTTTCCCATCCAGTGTCTCTCTCCTGGCCCTCCCAACCCTAGTTCCTTGTCCCAGTCTACTTGATCAGCCAGTCCGTGCCTCACAGACACCTTCCACCCATCTTTCCCATCCAGCTCTTCTTCCCTCTGTATTTGAGTGAGGTGGCATCCTTCTCTACTTGCTCTGGACCCCAGAGAGCACATTCAGAGCACTGGCAAAACAGGCTCCCTGCTCTCAATTCTGGTGCCAAGCAGTCTTCAGCAGCTGGGAGCAGAAATTGCAGGGAATACTCAGGCTCTCCATCCCATGGATGGTGCATGCTCAGTCACTCTATGTGGGTGGCGCATGCGTATTTGTCACATGTAGGAGATGTGAGCGATTGGAGCATACTCAGTACAGAGGGACTCATCGCCTAAATTCTCTGAAAAACTGTAGCAAGTCTCTACTGATCTTGTGCAAGCTGAGATTTTTCAAAGGCTTAGAACTTGGTGAAATTTGTGTGTTTTTTCATGGGACCGGCAAAAGGCTCCAGGATAGGCAGCAGGAATTTTTATCTTTGTACTGCACATCAAAACAGGAATTATTAAATAAAATGTATTTACTACTTGGCTGGATGCACAAAAAAATCCAAATGCATGGGTAAAAAATGCCCTATTGTTGCACTTAGTTTTATATAGCAATTTTTTATTGTAGAATTTCTCATACTTCTAAGCTTTTGAATTTCATTCTTAGTATAGCATCACCAATAACTTCAACTTAGAGTTTGAAAAACAAATGCAGAAAAATAAATCCACATATTTCTAATGGTGATTCATGGCTCACTTACAGCACACAATTAGATGGATTCCTTGGGGAGGAGGCACACTGTAAATTTCTCCTTACTAATGGAAATATCTTGCTTTTCATTTTGTGTTCAGCAAGAAAACTTAGAATAAACTGTTGCTGAGATGCTGCAATACGTGGCTGATTCCTTAGGGAAACACTTGTATACAAGATTGGTGGGAACCTTCTCTCTTTTGGACTCCATTCAGGGCCAGTTTAGAGAGACCTATAAACCCATAGCGATAGGATTTCTCAGACATACACACAGGCAGTCACTCTCTCTGCCCAGTCAAGGAGGCCCCATCTGTGGTAGTGTAATATTTAATGTTCACTCCAGTGCTGTATGTTGCTGATTTATGTGAAGCTTCAAGCTGGCTGTGAGCGCTGTGGTGATCATTTGATACTCCTGAAAAATGAGCATGTCTCCCCTTCTATGGCAGCCTTTCCTTCTAACTGTTTCCACAAATGTGTATGCAGCAGTTCTATAACCAATGTCTTGTCTGCTCATCTCGAGAACTGAAATAACCGCAGATCTTCCACAGCTGGCCTGCCAGAAGCATTTGAGGCAGGTCACACAATGAATTTAGGGTCTTGTATCTGAGACTTCTCATCAAATGGATGTGTATGATATACATATGTAGGCACCACAAGATCCTGAAAATATTGCTCTTCTCATTGATAAGCACTAAAATGCTTAAGGCTGTTTTGGTTGGCATCCAATTGCAGTTGTTAGAATACATTCACTTTGTACCCTGTGGTTTTCTCTAAATTACATATTTGGATCCCAAGAACAACATGGATTTGAGAATAAGCATGTAGGAAGCACTGGAATTAATAGTTTTTTAAATGACAAAGTCTTGCACCTTTTCAAGTACCTCACATATCATCTTGAGTAATATGTAGTAAGAGTTAAGGAAGCTGCCTATAAAGATTCTGAGACTATATATAATACATATATAAAGCAGAGTTTAGTACAAAATCTTGGGGTTTTTTCTTCTATTCAGTGAGTTTGTGGTGAGAGAGAGAGTCTCACAGTCTAAAGCCTCTTCTAAAATTTGGCCTGGTTGTTAAATTGGTAATGCTTTGCCATGTTTAAAACAGCCAAACTCCACTTTAGCAGAGTTGACTAGTCCCTAATACTTGCCATAATATGAAATTATTTTATAAAAATAATAAAATAAAAAAAGCTTTCTGTGTCCATGCAAACAGTGCCTCTACGTTTTCAAAATGGTTTATGGGGTTTTAATACTTGATTCCCAGTTACTCCAGTGGAAATATTTTGGCTAAAATCCCATGTTTGATGGCACCTTTGTGATAGCTTATTCTGTAATACAAGCATTTGAATAGGATGTTATGTAATATGAGTCAAGAGAGCAGAGAATGGTGATAAAGCCAGTTATCTGGGTGTATGGATAACAAGACAGAACTTGGGGCCCCATCAAATATGTATCTCATCCAGTTTTCTGTAGATTTTTGTTAAGAGAAGTAATATGCTTTTTAATCTTAAAATGGTAAATAATTAGTATTAATGTTGAAATAACTTGTTTTTAATGATGGACTATTGAGCATATTGTATACGATTGGAAGTGTTCAACAAAATGTAGAACAAATGTCTCATTGGAATAATTCTGTTTTTTCCCCCTAAATTCCTTTTAAGATTCCTAAATTCTGTGAGACTTTTGTAATGTGATTTAAACATGTATTTTTCAGATACTTTCTGTTTTCCTGTAGAAAAAAAAAACACCAAAGACTTTAAAATGCTGTAGCGCAGATACACTGATTCATGAACATGATAACTTAGGAATTGGAAATCTTGTTGGACAAATAAAATAGTAACATATTTATATTTATGTAATAATATAGTACGGGCAGTTTATAATGATCTTTTCAAACAAGAAATGCACCACAAGTTTAAATCTATTTAATATGATTTGTCTATTATTTGTTTATAGTCTTACTATACTATGCTTCATGGTTTTCATTACATAGTGATAGTGTGTGTGTGTGTGTGTGTGTGTGTGTGTAATTTATAGTAAGAATATAAACACCTAATAAGCAAATTATACCAAATAGATTTAAAGTTGTGGTGAGTTTTTTTTGTTTGAAAAGAGGATCATAAACTGTTCTTTGATAATTTCCCTGTTATTTGTAAAACACTTTCAGAAGTTAAAAATCAAATATCTTTCCTTCTTATTTTGCCATTTTTCTATTTAGTGTGAAAAAGAAAAAAAATTATAGCTGTATTTATATTTTCTCAGTTACATCACAAATAATATTACTGATTTTAATAAGAAGCTTTTGGAATATAAAACTGATTTTAAAAAGAAACAGATTTGTTGGGTAAGTCCTCAGAAAAAATCACAAAAAAAAAAAGGCACCCTGAATTATTTAAGAGTAGCTGTATTAAACAGCTGGAGAGTAAACAGAAAACACATTCTAATCTTTTAGAGAGTTATGCTGGCATGCAATGTCCACCATTAAGATATGTCAAGAGCAGCCAAGATTTAAAACAGTCCTCTGAAACGGAAGAATTTTAAATAATTATTCCACATAACTGTACAAATCATCATCTGTCAAGTCCCCCCTTTTTACTACTTAATTAATCTATTAGAAACATATGGTGCCATTGTATTAGAAAGGGTTTTTTTTTTCTGATTAGTCACAAGGCGTAGCTTTGTGAGAAATGATACTACAGATGTAATTTCAAGAGATATAAACTCAACTCTGAAATTCATTAGTTCTTTCTTTATGCTGCAGTTGCATTGCTTTAGCAAATGCCGGAGAATACCATAGATGAATTTTCCCCAGTACTTGCTCTGTGAGCTTCAAATATGTTCATGCTTTTAAATTGCCTACATAACTCAAAAACCGACACAAAAGTAAATAATCTGAAATATTGAAGAGTTGAACAAGGCTTATAATCTCTTACATTGTCTTTTGCTCACCCAACAGTACCATTCTCATTGTCTGTCCACTGCCTGAGCAATCCCCACACTTTCTACTGACCCGTGTATATACAATACTCTCTCCAAATTAATCTATAAAGCCACTCCTCTGTTTTCCGTCAGATCTGTCATTAAGACCCATTCTATTATGTTGCCTATGGTAAACAGCCAATGGCTAGGTATGTGACCAGTAAGAATTATTAGTATCATTACTGTTGTTTGTTAGTTTATAACTTAAACTCAGCCTACTAATTTTGTAATGATATGTTCTTGTCATTGTTACTCTGATCCTCCCTCCTGCACTCCCTCTTTTTTGTTTATGTCCACTTGCTGCAGCTTCAATTATAAACTCCTCAGGGCTGGGGTAGTCACTTACTAGATCAGGGATCAGCAACCCTTGGCACACTGCCCATCAGGGAAAGCCGCTGGCCGGCCGGGCCGGTTTGTTTACCTCCAGTGTCCGCAGGTTTGGCCAATCGCAGCTCCCACTGGCCGCGGTTAGCCGTTCCAGGCCAATGGGGGCTGTGGGAAGCGGCGGCCAGCACATCCCTTGGCCTGCACCACTTCACGCAGTCCCCATTGTCCTGGAACAGCAAACTGCGGCCAGTCGGAGCCTCAATCAGCTGAACCTGCAGACGCTGCAGGTAAACAAACCATCCCGGCCCACCAGTGGCTTTTCCTGCCACATGCCAAAGGTTGCCGATCCCTATACTAGATGTTTCTACTGTGGGGCCTGGAACCTGAATGAGGCTTTTGAGTGCTATTGTATTAAAAATAAGAATAATGAGACAATTATAAAAATGTTATTCTAGAAAATAATGAAGGATTTGAAGAGAGTTGAACTTTTGCTGTAGCATAAGCTCCAAAAAGGAAGATACTTTTACTGAAAGAATCAGTTCCAGAATTTTCTGGTAAATTTAGAACATTAACATTGCAGCCTTTAAATCTGCTCTCTGTAATCTCGATTTTTAAGGGGAGCTGCATACTGGCTCTTGTGAGTACTCTGAAATTCATTCTGCATTTGTAGCTCAGATGTTTTTACCAGTATATTTTTCCACAGAAAAAAATACTATTCTCCACTACCCGACTTCAGCAGGGTACCTAGGAGCAAGCTTCCCTTTGTTAGTGGGACTATTTGTGTGTTCTTAAAGTTAAGCATGTGCTTAGGTACCTTGCTGAATCAGGGCTTAAATGCTTCAAACTGAAATGAATATAAATTTAATTCAGAGTCCATAGCTTTATGTGGCCAAACCCCACTACTTTTAGAAATAGTTTTAATGCAGGTCTGACACAGGGATGATGACCTTTTAATACCTCTTATAGCTGTAGGTTCTTGTAGCTAAGAGAGTCTATAAAAGGGTAGGAGGAATCAGGGAGTCTCTTCCTCCCACTTCATCCATCTGTGGAAACTTTAAAATAATACTTGCATATTTTTCTTACAATTCTTTGGAGATTCATATGTGTAATGTATTCATTTTGCAGACAAACTGTTTACTTGTTTTTCAAGGTTGAAAGTATGTTTCAGTGGAATCCAGCTAACCCCCCAAAACATTAAACTTTTCACAGAAATTCTGCACTTTTAAACATTCATAAGTAAGAATGACTAGAAATGTTCCCCATTGCCACATAATCTCTGTCTTCTCACTCTGAACTCTTCTGACTTACCATGCTCCACCCATCCTTAATGTTGCTCTCTAGAATTTGCAAAGGTTAAAATAACAAATAACAATCATAATATCCTATTTTCTATTCAGGGTTATCACATCATCAGTAGCTTGTTAAAGCAAGGCTCCCGTATTGCAGATTTTATGGCATGGTGAAAGAGTGAAGTGTCTAGGGTGGGAGGACAGAAAGGGAAGGCCTTATACTGAGGAAGTTTAGGCATTTAGTTTCATCTGTAGAAATTTTTACGCATTACACTCTGAACATAGATAAATGTCTTTCTTTCACTGGTCCATTCAGTGCACTGTCTCATAATCTCTGCACCCCCTATGTTTCCTTTCCCATCCGTGACCTGCCACACACTATATCCCTTCTCCTTCCTCCTTCACAGTCTTTTATTCCAAGACTATGTAGCAGAACTCTATGCCGCACAGTGCAGATAAGAGAATGTACGTGTGCAAAACACATCTCACGTCTTGCAACTGTTAGAATTTGTCAGTTGTATGTGCAGATGTTAATAACTGATAAATGTGTCTGAAGGAGTTCCCCAAAACAAAAATGAATGAAAAGAGGCCATCTTCTGAAAATCAGGATCAATGAGAGAATGAAAATAAAGATGTGCCTTTCTAGTATTTCCAAACCTGGATATCCTCATGTGAAGTGATGTTGAGAACAGGTGTAAATAGTTGTTTTGCATACTTCATTCTCACTGAAAAATGCTTGACAACAGTTAATATTCCAAACCAATTTGAGAACTAACCTTTAAAGAGAATAATTTAAATAGAATTAATTTAGAATATTTAAACAGAATAGAATAAGGGCTTTTTAAAATGCTACAGCCAGCAAAATAAATCAACATTTTAGTGTTAGACCACAGAACCTATTGGACTGTTTATTGACTTAAGTTAGAATGCGCTCCTATAAAAAGGCTGTTTGAGAAAAAAGGCAAACAATCCTCAGACTTCAGGCAGAGCCAACATCTAATTTGAGTGCAAGTTTTGTATTTGCTAATTTTATCTTATTTCTGCAAGTTTCCTCCCCTACTCCCTGGGAACAGCATTCTCAGTCTAATGGCATAATAACACTTTGCTAACTCAGAAGCATTGGAGCTCATCTGTGAGCTTGCATTTTACTCCTGTCATGTTTGATAATAATAGAGTTTTCAATATCCTTTTCACTTTTCAGACAAAATAAAATCTACTCCTTGGATCTTAACTCTGTCATTTTCATAATTGCTCTGTGACTCAGGATTGTGATGAAATGACCCTGCAGGGATGACAGCCCAAGAATGTTCTCTGCTCTGATAAGGTCATCATTGGAATTCTGATTTACAGCATCAGGAATCTGGGAATTTTTAATTAATTCAAGCCCTTGAACTTCACAGGCAGTTTCTTCCCTCAGGCCCCAAATACAGACAGTTTATGGTCTGCCAGCAATTTCAAACTTGTCTGCAGTTGGTCAGTCACTTGATTTCTTCAGCTAGGCTTGATGTCAGTGGGACTAAAAATTCTTTTTACTGTTTGATAAACTAATACCAGATTTCCAATTGACTCCCAAAACACTTTATATGGGCCTCCAAGTTGTGCACCCCTGCACAGCTCATAGATTCAGGATTCATAATTTTTAAAGCCTGAGGGAACCAGCCTGATTATCTAGTCTGACCTGCATAATGCAGGCCAAAGGACCTCCCTCAGTAATTTCTGCATCAAATCCGTAACTTCAGTTTGAGCTATAGTATATATTTTAGACAGATAATGAGTCTTGACATAAAGACTGCAAGTGATGGAGAATCCATCACATACCAGGTCAGTTAAGTTGTTTGTTTACTTATATTTAATCAAGGGCTGGTCTAACTGCTCAACACTGTGGTTAAAAGTTCCAGAATTATTCTTGGCAGGAGAGTCTGTAATTAATCCACACAGAGGATGAGATCCCATAAGACCATTTGCTGTTGCAGGTGACATATTCTCTTGTTTGGCAGCAGTTTCTTTTCTTTTTTCTTTTCTTTTCTTAGCCAGATTCTGCACTTACACATCACGCAGTATCGTTACAGTTATTTGTTTGGATAAGGTGCAAAGAGAGCATATTTGAACCAACATGCACTGCTTGGTTTGATTTAAACATCTGCAATCTGTCAAAATGCCATATATCTGAAATGTAGAGCTTAATTCAAAAGATCACCCAATCATCACTCTCTTCAAACACCAATGTGCACCAGGAGGAAAAAAGATGATTTAGAATTTTTTGACACAACACAGCTACATACAAACAGAGTAATAGGAGAGTTAACACCTTTCCACCCCCCTCTTAGACATAACAGCTTGAAAGAAATAGAAGGAAGGTTGAAATATTCACCTTGTGGGGGGCAGGGAGTGATGTTTGGTTGGAAAGGAATGTACATCTTCCTGGAACCACCTTTTATGGGCAGCATACTCACAAGGGAAGGCTGCCAATTGGCTTGTGGCTACTGCGATGACCCTCCAGGAATACCGTCCTCTACTCTCCGATCCAGCAAAGACTGTGGTGGCCGGTGCCCTTTATTGTTTCCTAACTTCCCTGTTTTGTTTTCACACATGCAAAGTATTGCAACAAGTTTAGACTCTGTCAGAATTAGATTTTAAGTATTGTTAGGGAAAAGTGATGACCCCCTCCCCCACTGCTTTAGGCCTTTTAGCAAAGCTATGAAACTTACGAGCTTCAGCTAGGCTTGCTTTTCTGTACAAAGGGCATGCGAGGGCAGAGTGGTGCGGTCAGGGGCCCATGAAAGAGGAACTGGAATTGGATAAAGGGGAACCAGGAGATAGGACAGAAAAGCCCCGAGATCTGTTAAGTTACAACAGCTGAGCTTGCTTTCGGGACTACAGAAAAGGTGTTAGAACAGACAAACCGCAAACTTGGCTAGGGATAACAATAACAGGAAAAACCATATATGAAAAACTAATTATTAAGCTTGCTCTTGATTAAAGTTGTATTCCAAATAAGGCAATTGAAAATGTATCGAGCGCGTTACGTGTCTGCGGTTTTAGCCTTTATAAGCTTGGTAAAATTTGTTGAGAGCAGAGCAGTTTGCCTCTTGCGTGGGGCCATGCTGACTCTCCCTGCATATATGCTTGTACGAAATAAAGGAGCCTCAGGCTGTCTAATCCAAAATCAACCGTGTGGTCAATTTTCCACAACAGTATTAAAATACCTATATTGAGAAAAATAGTGACATGTGAAGAAGGGAGCACACTGTTAGTTGTCTAAATTTATAAATGAATGTATCGTCCTAGATAAATTTAGGAAGCTCTGATTTTAGAAGAAAGGAGCAAAGCTCACAGCACGTATCAGTGATGATTTCTTTTATGGACAACCCATGAAACATTCTACATTTTAAATTGTCTAATTTCTCATAATGTATTTCTTCCCTAGTTCCTAAAGTATGTCTTAGAAACTGGATTTGATGAGTAAAAAAGGTAACTACCTTAAGTAAAATGTGGAGACCTTGGGACAAATCCATTCTTTTTGTAAATGGACAGAAACTCTATTTCATTAAATGGATCTTACTGCAAGGCTGAATATGATCTAACATGTATCTGTTAGTTGTGTAACAGGTACATTAAAGTCCTAGATCTTCCATTCCCGCTAAAATAAAAATAGGAGTTTTAAAATGAAATGTTAACACATTCTTCTGAAATTAATGGGAGTTGAGGACGCGCAGGTCCTTGCAGGATTGGGGTCTATCTTGGTAGGAATTGTTTGCCTGGTAATACAAGTATATTACAATAATTTTAAATCCCACAAATCTAAATTCTGCCCTGAGTTCCTTGGGTTTCTCGGGCAGAATTTGAACCCACGTTCTTTCAATCTTTAGTAGCTTGAGCAAGGTGATACAGCAGATTTTCCAGTCTGGAAGAGCAAGTTGAAAGCAATGCAAAACCTTAGTGATCTCCGTTACTTCCATGAAGCACAAAATTTCATAATTCTGACCTTAAGCACCATTACAGTTTACAATTCTGATTATAATAACTTTTTTTGTGAGTATTTAAGTGCTTAGACTAAAATGTTTGATTTACACAGCCTGAGAAATTTATGTTTCAGGAAATGGCATACCAGTGGTAGTGACAACTGGCAAACTTATTACGCATCAGAAAATGTATACAACAGAAAGCAGTGACAGGATATTAAAAATCCTAACTCAGTTGACTTACAACGGATTTTCGGTTTTTCCTTTTTCATTATTTATTGATTTTGTTATAGCTTGTGAAATTTCTAGTATGTTTAATTGCTATATATGATGGACAGCTAGGAGGTCTTTGTCATATATATTAGTTGCAAGATATTTTGCAGGAAACAGCTTTTCTTTTGAGTTGAGTTTATCCACCATTTTTATTAACTTGCTCCTGCATTTTGGATTGTTTCTGAATATGAATGTACATTTATACAGTTAAAAGTTTAATTACATCTTCTGAATAATTTATTTAGGAAGGATAGAGTGGGCAAAAGGGCAGGTGTAGAGACACCCTTTCAAAAATGGCATTATCTGTTTCCAAGTCACTGAGAACTCAGAAGAAAATGATCTTGAATGCTTAGGGATTACTCTCCTAACATATAAAGCACAAGATAGGGTACTAGTTGGCATCTGCTACAGACCAGCAAATCACATTAGGGAGCAGAGTGACGACTTCCTTACCCACCTATCTATAATGTATAGGACAAAAAGCGGCATGATCATGGTGGGCTTCAATCTGAGTGACGTATGCTGGAGGTCTCATACTGCTAGTAGTAAAACATCCTTGAACTTTCTAGATATAATAGATGACAATTTCCTAACTCAAAAAGTGCTGCAGCTAACATGGGGGAATTCTTTATTAGAACTTGTCCTAATGGATAAAGAGGAACTGATCACAGAATAAAAAATTACTAGTAGCTTGGGTACGAGTGATCATGACTTGATCACATTTATAATGTGCTAGCAGAATTAAGTCCAGACCAGTAATATATATACTTAGTGTTTTAATAGGGCCAGTTTCACAAAGCTGAAAACAATCATGAGCCAGATAAACTGGGAGGAAGAATTTAATCAGAAAAAATTGAATAACTGCCAATCTTTTTAGAACACCTTACTAGATGCCCCAAACTGAACAACCCCATAATAGAGGAGGAAGGCCACACTGGTAAAAACCCACCTGGTTTAGACGAGAAGTGAAAGTAGCTGTAAAATTTATATATATACAATAATAACAAAGTGGGAATTGACAGTAATGAATATAAATTAGAAGTTAGCAATTATAGCAAATTGATAAGGGAAGCCAAGCAGCATAAGGCGATACTTTTTTAAATTTATTAGGAACAAAAAGAACCCTGACAATGGTATTGATCCATTACAAGATGTAAATGGTAGAATTATCAATAATAATGAAGAAAAGACAGAAGTATTCAATAAATATATCTGTTCTAAATTTGGGGAAAAACAGATTATATGCTCTCATATGGTGATAACACTCCATTCCATTCTGAATCTCTGGAGGATGTTAAACAGAAATTACTTAAGTTGGGCATTTTTAATCAGTAAGTCTAGATAACTTGCATCCCAGAGCAGCAAAGAGTCCTGTGGCACCTTATAGACTAACAGATGTTTTGGAGCATGAGCTTTCGTGGGTGAATACCCACTTTGTCAGATGCATGTGGTGGAAATTTCCAGGGGCAGGTATATATATGCAGGCAAGCTAGGGATAATGAGGTAGTTCAATCAGGGAGGATGAGGCCCTGTTCTAGCAGTTGAGGTGTGAAAACCAAGGGAGGAGAAACTGGTTCTGTAATTGGCAAACCATTCACAGTCTTTGTTTAATCCTGAGCTGATGGTGTCAAATTTGCAGATGAACTGAAGCTCAGCAGTTTCTCTGTGAAGTCTGGTCCTGAAGTTTTTTTGCTGCAGGATGGTCACCTTAAGGTCTGCTATAGTGTGGCCAGGGAGGTTGAAGTGTTCTCCTACAGGTTTTTGTATATTGCCATTCCTAATATCTGATTTGTGTCCATTTATCCTTTTCCGTAGCAACTGTCCAGTTTGGCCGATGTACATAGCAGAGGGGCATTGCTGGCATATGATGGCGTATATTACATTGGTGGACGTGCAGGTGAATGAACCGGTGATGGTGTGGCCGATCTGGTTAGGTCCTGTGATGGTGTCGCTGGTGTAGATATGTGGGCAGAGTTGGCATCAAGGTTTGTTGCATGGATTGGTTCCTGAGCTAGAGTTACTATGGTGCGGTGTTCAGTTACTGGTGAGTAGTAACTGCACACCGCACCATAGTAACTCTAGCTCAGGAACCAATCCATGCGCCATCACAGGACCTAACCACATCAGTCAGAAAGTTAATGTTGTGTCAGTTTTTAAAACTGATAAGGTGGATGGCCCAGGTAACAATAGGTTTGTCAGTCTGACATCAATCCCAGACAAGATAATGGTGCAGCTAATACAGGAGTAGATTAATAAAGAATTAAAGGAAATCAACAAGGGTTTACCCAGAATTGATCCAAAATAACATCAGAAAGATATCAAGTTATCACAAGTTTGGTTGATAAAGGTAATAGTGTTGATGTAAAATACTTAAACTTCTGACATTTTGATTAAAAAATTGAAAAGATATAAAATTAACATGGCGCATATTAATTAGATTAAAATTTTGCTAACTGAGAGGTCTCCAGATACAAGTGGAAATAGTGAATTGCCATCAAGTGTGTTTCCAGTGGGGTCCCACAGGGATTGGTTCTTGACCCTACTCTACTTAACATTTTTATCAATGACCTGGAAGAAAACATAATCATCACTGATAAAGTTTACACGTGACACAAAAATTGGGGCAGTGGTCAATAATAATGAGGATAGGTCATGGCACAAGCAAATAATATGCATTTTAATATAGCTAAATATAAATGCATATATCTAGGAACAAAGAATTAGGCCATACGTACAGCATGAGATACTATGTCTTAGGAAGAAGTGACTAGGGGGGTCTTGGGGGTCTAGGTGGATGGGTGAACATGATCTCCGAATGGGGTGCTGTGGCCAAAAGAGCAGATGAGGGTCTGGGATGCATAAACAGGGGAATCTTGAGTAGGACTAGAGAGGGTATTTTACCTGGCATTGGTGCAACAACAGCTGGAATATTGTGTCCAGTTCTGGTGCCCACAATTTAAGAAGGGAGTTGATAAATTGAAGAGGGGTCAGAGAAGAGCCATAAGAATGATTAGAGGATTAGAAATCATTCTTTATAGCAATAGACTTAAAGAGCTCAATCTATTTCTTTTAAGAAAGAGAAGGTTATGGTGTGATTTGATTACAGTCTATACGCGTCTATGTGGGGAACAAATCTTTGATAATGGGCTCTTCAATCTAGTAGAATGAATGTATAACACAATCCAATGGCTGGAAGTTGAAGCGTGACAAATTCAGATTGGAAATAAGGCATACAATTTGCCTTGTAATAAGGTTAATTAACCACTGGAACAATTTAATATGGGTCGTTGTGGATTCTCCATCACTGACAATTTTTAAATCAAGTTTGGGTGTTTTCTAAAAGATATGATCTAGGAATTATTTTGGGGAAGTTCTCCTGTACAACACAGGCCAGAGGTCAGACAAGACGATCACAATAGTTCCTTCTGGCCTTGGAATACATGAAGTGTGTTGCTATACATCACCATTCAAAAGTTAATGGATTAGAATATACTGCATTGTGTAAACTTAGGTTTTTCTTCAGAACCATTTTAGACGATGGATACAAATATAAAAATATAGAGGATGAAATCCTGATTCTTAAGATGTTAGTGTGTGTTTTGCCATTGACTTCAAGGGGGCCAGTATTTCACTCTGTTTGTTTTAAACAATTGGGTGCCCCTTTTATTACACAGCATTCAGATGTGCAGTCCTTTGGCATGTGATAGAGTGGATGTTGCCTATTTGAGAGAAAAAAGTTACATACGAACAACAGAATACTTTCTACCAGTATGTAATTGGTAGCACCTTTCTTCTTTTCCATTCCTTGAAACCCTGTCTTTTGAAATACCGAGGAAGGAAGTACATATCATTTATTGTTCTTCTTTAACATTTTTCCCCTTAAACAGGTAGCATCCTATGCCACCCCATTCTATCAGAAATACAAAAGGACTGTATGTTTGAAATACAGACGAAGGGAGTGCAGGTTCCTGCATTTATCATCACACAGTTGTGGTTTAGGGGGAAAAACCGTGTGGTTTTTTATTAACTATAACATACCATATTTAGACTACCATATTTTTTCATATTTTTATATACTGTGCATGCCATCCCAATGATCAGACATGTTTAGCTTATATGGTGGTGTTTGGGAGGAATAAAGTACAAAGACCAGTTTGTTCATTCTATGTATATATACTATTAAACAAGTCACAGCTGCTTATCTTCCATTACATGACTAGTAATGGATGAATACTCTAAATATGCAGAAGGGCTGAATTTTTCTACCCACTAATATTCCTCCAGAATTTATATTTATTCATTGGTATTTCACACTGGTGAATTAATTATTTTTTCTCTCCCTTGCAATGCTGACTGTATTTCCTTACAACGTTCAGCTAGACAACCATCTCGTAAGAAGCCCATTTCAGGCTAGAATGGTCTTAAATGGAGCATTTAAAATGGAAACTTATATGATCAATTACTTGACTCTTTGGATAACATCTCTTTTTTGTAGCTGAGTATTTCTTGTTCTTGCATATTTAAGTAATTGTAATCAAAATGCACAATATATGAATAAAATGATTGAGCATGCTTTTCCTTATATAATTCATGTGCATCAAAATTTACAAGATGCTAGCCATCTTTTTATTCAGTGTCTAGGCTCAAATTTAAATTGGACAAAATGTCAGGAAGTTAAATGACCACCATCAGTCAAAATTACATTTTTATGTGACAATTTTATACATGTGTGTGTAAGCAGAGTCAGGATAAGCTCTACCCTGACATCTGGTGGAAAGAATGTGAGAGAGTGTATTTGCATAGGCACGCCCACCCTATCCCAGACTGCCAAGCTGTGGGACTGCTTGGTGACAAATTGCTCACCCTCAGTTGGGTGGTACTGGCTAGACATGGGACATGGGTTCCAAAACCCAGTGAAGTAGAGAGGCTGGGGACAGGTATCTGTGCCTGGTGGTGCAGTCTCCTTGTGGAGCCAGAAGCACCAGTTGCACCCCCTCCTCTCTCCACTGTGGAATGTCAGAGTTGATTCTTTTTATTCCCTCAAGAATCTAAATACAGGTTACTGAGCTGAACGCACTTTGGGCTAATGGTGCACTAGCACTGGGGCTCCCCCACTAAGAGCTGAGATCACTAAGAGTTGAAATCACAAAAAAGCTGAAATGACTGAGCTGAGAGCACTGAGTACTGTGCTAACTAGTGGGGGAGCCTGAAGATATGCTGTGGAACAGAGCAGCTGGCGGAGTGGAGCAGTTGCGGGAACGGCTGGAGCGGATCACGGGACAGCTGGTGGCAGCAGAGCGGCTGGCAGAGCGGAGTAGCTGTGGGACGGGTGGAGCGGCCCACAGAGTGAGCGGAGCCGAGCAGTTTTGCAGAGCAGCTAATGGAGCAGAGCAGCTGGTGGAGCGGAGCAGTTCCTGAGGACGGCTGGAGGAGCAGAGTGGAGCAGCTGGTAAAGTGGAGCAGCTCGTGGAGAAGGCGGAAGCAGAACCCACGGAGAGGCAGGGCAGTTGGCCCTGGACCACGTAAGGTGCCCCTTTCTACCCAGGCTGGGGGGAGGGACCTCTACAGATAGACTCTCGAACTCTGGGGTGGCATTGACCAGAGACTTTTGGGTTGTTGGACTTTGGGGTGATTGGACTTAAAACCCTAAGCGGAAAAAGGACAGTGCCAAAAGTACTTGGAGGTGGGTTTTTGTTTATGGTTTGTGTTATAACCCTGTTTGTGGTGTTTCTCCAATGGGATGCCGCATTGATTCCTTCCTTTATTAAAAAAGATTTTGCTACACTCAGACTCTGTGCTTGCGAGAGGGGAAGTATTGCCTCCTAGAGGCGCCCAGGGAGGTGTGGTATGTGAGTGTCCCAGGTCACTGGGTGGGGGCTCGAGCCGGTTATGCATTGTGTTACTGAAACGGAACCCCTGGATACTGAACCCGGCCCTTGTTGCTGCCAACTAGAGGGGCAGAAGGGTTACATTTTTGGGGGCTCGTCCGGGATGCCTGGGTCAGTACCCCTCGCAAGCACTTGTTGAGTGTTCCACTGTATTGGGAAATAATTATGTTTATATTTTGAGGAAACTACTGTTTGTATAATGGCTAATATTTCGGGTTTGTTGGGCCCCAGTCCTGCAGCCTCTAGCTCAGGGGCGACAGACTCAGCCTATGATTGGGCAAAAGCACTGGGGCATATATTGGAAAAGATTGTGTTGGCCTATACTACGTCAAACTCTTGTCGTAAGTTAAGGTTATTTGATGGGGAAGAGGAGTTTGAACTCTGGTCGGAGCATACTACTGAAATGCTGCGGGAGTGGGCCGTACCCGATGTAGAAAAGCGACGATGTCTAATAGAGAGCCTTAGTGGCCCAGCATTAGATGTAATTCGCACCCTGAAGCTCACTGACCCTGAGGTCAGTGTGAAGGACTGCCTGGAGGCCCTTGATAATACCTTTGGGAGCGTAGAGGGCCCTGAGGACAGTTACTGTAAATTCATTAATTCCCGACAGCAAAGGGGTGAGAAAATTTCAGCCTATATACAGAGGCTGGAGAGACTACTTCAGAGAGCTGTTATGAGGGGAGCAGTGACTGCTGAGCAGATGGATCAGACCAGACTGGCTCAAGTTGTAAGAGGGACTCAGTATCGGAACCCAATCCTACTTCATCTCCGACTAAGAGAACGGCAGGAACATCCCCCAAGTTACTCCCAGCTGATAAAGGAGGTCAGGGAAGAAGAAGAAAGGCAGGAAGCCAGCGAGTGTTGGGAAGCCCAAACATTGGAACCAGCCAGTACGACGCCACCGCCAATGGCCAGTGTACTGATGGTGAGCACCACAGAGGAACTTGCCCAACAAATGCAGGTCCTGACAGAACGGATAGCTGAGCTGCAAAGCATCATTGACCGAGCTAAGATTTCCAGAAATAAGGAGCCTCAGACTGTGATGATAGAGAAGTCAGTATCTAGAGTCACCGTCCCACCTCGCCGAATGGAGAAAGGACACTTCTTTTGCTACCGGTGTGGTCAGGATGGGCACAGTGCTGCTAACTGCCATAAGGAAGAGAACCCCTCTTTAGTGTATGAAAAGCTGAGGATCAGTTGGGAGAGATCCAGTAGCTGCCAGAAGGTCCGGGGACGGAGACCACCTAGGCCTAGAGGATTTGAAGATTCCCCCAGAAGAGACCAACCAGCTGGGATCCCTGCAGGACTGATAGGGCCTCGAGCAGAGGTCATGGTGAGGATTGAAGGGGCAGAATGTAAAGCCGTGCTTGACACTGGATCTCAAGTGACTATTATATTTCAGTCATTCTACCAACAGATGCTTAGGCACCTGCCCATACAGCCACTGACTGGCATTGGTCTGTGTGGCCTCAGCATGGATGAATACCCTTATCAGGGTTATGTCATAGTACACCTGGAATTCCCAGAAGAGATTGCTGGGGTAAGACAGGAGGTGGACACTGCTGCTTTAATATGCCCTGACCCCAAAGGAGCCTCTGATGTGTCTGTGCTAATAGGGACCAACTCCAGCCTCTTTAGGATACTGGCCGATTACTGCAGACAGCAAGCAGGAGACCAATATCTGAATACCTTGGTGATACACACACACTGTGCCGAGGCTTACAGAAAAATTGAGGACACGAGAAAAGTGATGCCTGATTTGCCAGTCGGAGCACTGAGGTATGCGGGCCCGGTCCCTTTAGTGGTGCCTGCCATGTCAGAAAAGGAGGTGATTGTCAGGAGTACCTGCCTAAAAGGCAGTAAGGGAACATTAGCTGTGGTAGAGCAGCCAACCAAGGGAGGGCTCCCAGAAGGAGTGCTGGTTCTCAGCGGAGTCATAACCCTACCTGCTGAAGCCCAGGAGGAGGTGACGATACTGGTTGCTAATGAAACACGCCGTGATGTGTTTGTAAAACCAGGGCAGAAGATTGCAGACATTTTTGAGCCTGAAAGCGTTGTGAGACCCCAGTATGAAGCTGAAGTTCCAATGATAGATCCTGCGAAGTTTGACTTCGGGGACTCACCGCTGTCTGAGGAGTGGAAGGATCGCCTGAGGAAGAAGCTTTGCGAGAGATCCAAGGTGTTCTCACTACATGAGTGGGATGTGGGATGTGCAAAGGGAGTGGAACACCATATCAGGCTACAAGATCCCCGACCCTTCAGGGAGAGGTCTAGGAGGATTGCCCTCTCTGAGATGGAAGACGTGCGCAATCAGCTTCAAGAGCTGATCGCGAATGGTATCATCACAGAGTCACGAAGCCCCTATGCCTCACCCATTGTGGTCGTTCGTAAGAAGAGTGGAAAAATCCGGATGTGTATTGACTACCGCACCCTAAACAGGCGCACTACAGTTGATCAGTACACCATGCCTCGAGTACAAGATGCCTTGGACTGTTTGCTGGGTAGTCAGTGGTTCTCTGTGTTGGATCTTCGGAGTGGATACTACCAGATCCCTCTGGGTGAAGAAGATAAGGAGAAGACAGCCTTCATCTGCCCATTAGGGTTTTATCAGTTCGAACGCATGCCCCAAGGGATTTCTGGAGCACCTGCCACATTTCAACGTCTTATGGAAAAAGTCGTGGGAGACATGAATTTACTGCAGGTGTTAGTTTACTTGGATGACCTGATTGTGTTTGGAAGAACCCTGGAGGAACATGAAGAAAGACTTCTTAAAGTGCTCGATAGGTTGGAGGCATACGGTTTGAAGCTTTCAATTGATAAATGCCAGTTCTGCCAAACCTCAGTGAAGTATGTAGGTCACATCGTGTCCCAAGAGGGTGTGAGTACTGACCCCGATAAAATAGAAGCACTCACTACCTGGCCACGTCCCATTAACTACAGAGAACTCAAGACGTTTCTTGGATTTAGTGGCTACTACCGCAGATTTGTGAAGAACTATGCTACGATTGTAAAACCTCTGAATGATCTTACCAGGGGATACCAGTCCAACAAGAACAAATCTAAGACCCAGAATAAGCGAAGGCCTCCAAAGACTCCTTTGCAGAGACACTATGGCCCCTTCGAACCATTTGGGCAGCGGTGGGATGAAAGATGTGAGAGAGCTTTTCGGGAAATCATTACTCGCTTAACTCATGCTCCCATCCTAGTCTTTGCTGACCCAAGCAAACCGTTTATCCTGCATACTGATGCCAGTTTGGAGGGTCTGGGAGCAGTACTGTATCAGGAAGTGGAAGGCAAACGCAAACCGGTAGCCTTTGCCAGCCGAGGACTGTCTGACAGTGAAACTCGCTACCCCATCCACAAGCTGGAGTTCTTGGCCTTGAAATGGGCCATCACTGAGAAATTTCGAGACTACTTGTACGGTGCTCAGTTCCAGGTGTGGACAGACAACAACCCACTGACCTATGTGTTAACAAGTGCTAAATTGGATGCTACAGGCCAGAGATGGGTGGCTGCCTTGGCTAGCTATGAGTTCAGCATTCAATACCGATCAGGGAGGAGCAATGTAGATGCAGATGCCTTGTCCAGACGTCCGCAGGCACCTGACGTTGCTGTGATACCCACGGATGGCGTGAGAGCTATCTGCAGTGTGAGTCGCCGAGAGCCAGAGGCCCCTGAGAGCCTTCATGGATGTGTTGCTGAAGCTTTGGGCCTGCCCCCTGAATGCGTGCCTTCTGCTTCAGTGAACTATATTGCTTTGGACCAATCTCCCTTGCCCATGCTCAATGCGACTGACTGGCAGGAAGCCCAGCTGCAAGATATTGACATTTGTGATACACTACTTGCCAAAAGAGAGGGGCGAGGCCCAGCTGAGGTTGTCCCACCTACCCCAGAGGGTAAACTACTATTGAGAGAATGGACCAAACTGAAACTGATTCAGGGAGTGCTACACCGCGTGACCACAGACCCTCTACAAAAGCAACGGAATCAACTAGTGCTGCCGAAAGAGTACAGAGCCCTGGCCATGAGGGCCCTGCATGATGATTTTGGACATTTAGGGATGGAGAGGACCCTGGAGCTTATCCGTAGTAGGTTCTATTGGCCTCGGATGGCCGAAGATGTTCGCAGAAAATGTGATACCTGTGCTCGATGTGTTCAAAGGAAAACTCTGCCCACAAGGGCCGCATATCTGAAGAACATCACCAGCAACAAACCTCTGGAGCTGGTTTGCATTGATTTCTTGTCCTTAGAAGTGGACAAGAGGAATATTGGGAACATTCTAGTAGTGACCGACCATTATACGCGATATGCGCAGGCATATCCCACACGTGATCAGAAGGCCACTACCGTCGCTCGAGTACTGTGGGAAAAATATTTCTCAGTTTATGGATTCCCAGCCCGGATACACTCGGATCAGGGACGAGACTTTGAGAGTCACCTTCTGAAGGAGGTGCTGAGGATAGCAGGAATTAAAAAGTCAAGGACAACGCCTTATCACCCACAGGGTGATCCGCAGCCAGAGAGGTTCAACCGAACCCTGTTAGATATGTTAGGGACTTTGCGGCCAGAGCAGAAGGCAACCTGGAGCCAACATGTCGCATTTCTAGTGCACGCCTACAACGCCACAAAGAACGACGCTACGGGAGTCACCCCATATCTCTTAATGTTTGGACGAGAACCAAGATTACCCATAGACCTGTGCTTTGGTGTATCCGAGGATGGAGATAGCTATGACACTCACCAGCAATACCTATCCCGACTACGAGAAAAGCTGCGGGATGCTTATCACTTAGCTACATCTGCAGCTCAGAAGAATGCAGACCGCAACAAACATCGATATGATGCTAGGGTACGTCTGCAAGAGCTCCAGCCAGGGGACAGAGTCCTACTGCGAAATTTGGGTATTGCTGGCAAACACAAGATAGCTGACAGGTGGAAGGCAATACCTTACCTAGTGATGGAAAAGCTAGGAGACCTGCCGGTTTATAAGATCAAACCTGAAGAGGGTACAGGGCAGACCAAGACCGTGCACAGAAACCTTTTGCTCCCTGTGGGGGAATTGGTAGGCAGCCCTTATGAGATTGGCCACAACAGGGCAACTGGGCAGAACAAAGGTGCTGTGCCAAAGCCGCCTTCCAACGTGGACAGCCGGCTCCCTGCAGCTAACCTACCCCTACTCAGCACATCTGAGAGTGAGTCTGAGGAGGAAGACACAACCATGGTGTATCCTGGGATGAAGACAAGATTTCAGTCTCGATCCGCTGAATCAGAAGAGAGCACATCCTCTTCCGCCCTAAACCCTATGGCAGAAGTATTTAGGCCCATTCCTGACATCCCTGAGCCACTGGTGGGACCCCCGTGTAATGACTTACACAGACTATTGGACAGTGGTGACATACAGATGGAGGATGTCCAGAGCACCTGCGACCCTCCACTGTTAGAACTAGAAATGCAGGGGCCTATGCCAGTACCCGAGGGGAACTCACAGGAAACCTCCCCATCCATCACTCAAGAGGATGTCCCCTCTACCATAGCAACAGAGATTCTCAATAGGCGAGACAGGGTAATAAGACCAGTGAAACGGTTAACTTACGATGCACCTGGGGTGATTAGTGAGGAGCCTATACATTTAGCACACAGGTTTGTGAAAGCTAAAGTGGGCTATCTAATGCCTTTTGGAGGGGACCAATAAGTTGGTATAGTAGGGAATGTGATTTGTCGGGACGACAAATTCTTGGCTGGGGGGAGGATGTAAGCAGAGTCAGGATAAGCTCTACCCTGACATCTGGTGGAAAGAATGTGAGAGAGTGTATTTGCATAGGCACGCCCACCCTATCCCAGACTGCCAAGCTGTGGGACTGCTTGGTGACAAATTGCTCACCCTCAGTTGGGTGGTACTGGCTAGACATGGGACATGGGTTCCAAAACCCAGTGAAGTAGAGAGGCTGGGGACAGGTATCTGTGCCTGGTGGTGCAGTCTCCTTGTGGAGCCAGAAGCACCAGTTGCACCCCCTCCTCTCTCCACTGTGGAATGTCAGAGTTGATTCTTTTTATTCCCTCAAGAATCTAAATACAGGTTACTGAGCTGAACGCACTTTGGGCTAATGGTGCACTAGCACTGGGGCTCCCCCACTAAGAGCTGAGATCACTAAGAGTTGAAATCACAAAAAAGCTGAAATGACTGAGCTGAGAGCACTGAGTACTGTGCTAACTAGTGGGGGAGCCTGAAGATATGCTGTGGAACAGAGCAGCTGGCGGAGTGGAGCAGTTGCGGGAACGGCTGGAGCGGATCACGGGACAGCTGGTGGCAGCAGAGCGGCTGGCAGAGCGGAGTAGCTGTGGGACGGGTGGAGCGGCCCACAGAGTGAGCGGAGCCGAGCAGTTTTGCAGAGCAGCTAATGGAGCAGAGCAGCTGGTGGAGCGGAGCAGTTCCTGAGGACGGCTGGAGGAGCAGAGTGGAGCAGCTGGTAAAGTGGAGCAGCTCGTGGAGAAGGCGGAAGCAGAACCCACGGAGAGGCAGGGCAGTTGGCCCTGGACCACGTAAGGTGCCCCTTTCTACCCAGGCTGGGGGGAGGGACCTCTACAGATAGACTCTCGAACTCTGGGGTGGCATTGACCAGAGACTTTTGGGTTGTTGGACTTTGGGGTGATTGGACTTAAAACCCTAAGCGGAAAAAGGACAGTGCCAAAAGTACTTGGAGGTGGGTTTTTGTTTATGGTTTGTGTTATAACCCTGTTTGTGGTGTTTCTCCAATGGGATGCCGCATTGATTCCTTCCTTTATTAAAAAAGATTTTGCTACACTCAGACTCTGTGCTTGCGAGAGGGGAAGTATTGCCTCCTAGAGGCGCCCAGGGAGGTGTGGTATGTGAGTGTCCCAGGTCACTGGGTGGGGGCTCGAGCCGGTTATGCATTGTGTTACTGAAACGGAACCCCTGGATACTGAACCCGGCCCTTGTTGCTGCCAACTAGAGGGGCAGAAGGGTTACATGTGTATTACATGTAATCATAAAGGTGATTATACTGAAAGATTAAAGAAAGTATGCTTTTCTCATTTTTTCAGTTTTATGTTGCAAATTTGACTTGGGACTGTATATTGTAAGTTCACTGACTTGCGGATCATATATGTCCTTCTACAAGGTCTGAATGAAGGTATTTATCAGTTACAGAAGCTGTGATGCAGAAAGTGAAAGTGAAACTTAAGAGGCAGCTGAAAGGACCGTATGGAGAGAAAGGACTTGGGAAAAAGAGAGATGTTCCTGAAAATATTTCTGTTGTTACTCTTGAGTCTGCCAGCGGCCCTTCTGAATGTCACTGGGGAGAGGGGGAACTAATGTTAAAAATTAGTCCAATCAGAGGGCACTTTATCAGAAAAATCATTTTAAAAAATAGATATATAAATATATTTAGGGTTGCCAGGTCTCCGTTTTTTTATCGGAACAGCTGGTTGAAAATGGACCTTGGCAGTTCCAGTCAGTACCGCTGACTAGGCCACTAAATGTCTGGTCGGTGGCACAGTAGAGCTAAGGCAGGCTCCCTGCAGCTCTCGGAAGCGGCCAGCATTTCCAGTTCCTAGGCTGAGGGGCAGCCACGGGGACTCCATGCGTTTGCCCCTGCCCCGAGCACCGGTTCCACAGCTCGCTTCGCCCACCCCGAGCACCGGTTCCACAGCTTCCATTGGCTGGGAACCACAGCGAGTGGAAGCTGCGGGGGCAGCACCTGTGGTTGTGGGCAGCACTCAGAGGCCCCTGGCCACTCCTCTGCCTAGGAGCCGGACATGCTGGCCACTTCTGGGAGCCATCTGAGGTAAGTGCCACCCAGCCGGAGTCCACACTCTTCACTCCGTCCAGCACCCCAACCCCCTGCTCTAGTCCTGAGCTCCTTCCTGCACTTTGAACCCTTTGACCCCAACCTTGAGCCCCCTCCTATGTCCCAAACTTCTCATCCCCAGCCCCACCCCAGAGCCCGCACCCCCCGCCAGAGGCTTCACTCCCTTTTACACCCCAACTCACTGCCCCAGCCTGGAGCTCCCTCCCATGCCCTGAATTCCTCATTTGTGGCCTCACCCCAGAGCCCAATGCCCCAGCCATAGCCTTCCCCCCCTTGCACCCAACCTCCCTGTCCCAACCCGGTGAAAGCGAGTGAGAGAGGGGGAGAATGAGCAGCAGAGGGAGGGGGGATGGAGTGAGTGGGGGCGGGGCCTCAGAGAAGCGGCAAGGTCTCAGGGAGGAGGCAGGGCAAGTGTGTTCAGTTTTGTGTGATTAGAAAGTTGGCAACACTAAATATATATCAACTCTAGCCTCTTGTGTATGAATTATCATAAAATGTTTCATTATGTAACTATGCAAAAATGCAGTAATACAAATGCTAGAAATATCTAAAACAACAGAAAAAAGCTTCATATGTAAACATAGTCATTAATGTAAAATTCTTCCTCCACTTTCAGCTGGAAAAACTAATCTTCATTTTGCGTCTCCTATTATACTGCTGTGTGAAATTTAAGTAGTAGCTGTGTTCCACAGTTTCAGCCTCAGAGGTGTTGGTACTTCACTGATGGATTGAAGTGAACCCTGTTAAAATTTATGACCCATATCATCAAAATTGAGCTTTATAAGTTAGATACCTAAATCCTTCCCTACACACTTCCATGTAAATAAAGGCCTGATTTTCAGAAGTGGTGAGTATGAACTTTTTTTTTTCTAGTAAGGCATTAGGAGTTGTGGCTGCTTGCCATCTCTGAAAATCAGGCCATTTCTTTGCAAGTTTTGGCCTATGTATTCAGTTTTATAGATTCCCTGGGATGAAATCTGCCACAGAAATGTGAAGGCTCTATCATTATTTCTAAAGTAGACTATTAGAAGACAAAATGTGGTTTCTTTCTATTCTTCTTTTTATTATTTTCCAAATGGATTGTCAAATGGTCCACATCTGTCACTATGTAATGAAAGATGCTTTTCTAGTACATCCTCACCTACAACATCCTCCATAAGGTTGCCCATCTATCTACTTTCATTTCGTCCAGTCTGCTGTTTCCTAGTCCTGTCTTCTTAGTTCTCCATTCATTTATTCTTAGCTTCTTGCTATCAACTATGTATACAGTTTCCCTGTGCTCATCCACACCAAGCAACCTCCTTCTCTTTATTATTCCTAAAGTCTTTTTTATAAGCACTCTCTTCAAACAATTACTCCTTTCCTTCATATCATTAATAAAATCCCTCACTCTTCCTTTCATGCTGAGATGTCATCCTTTTTAAAAAAAAAAATTTGTTTTAGTATAGTGCAAGCTCTTTAGGCATGGAATGTCTGTTATTTATGCTTTTAATGAGATGGGCAAATGAATGGTGTTATATAATATTTTGTAATTCATTGGTGATGCCTCTGAGTGAACATGCATGGCATCAGCACTTTCCCACGTGAGGATGAGCGAGCGAACGAGAGAGAGACAGAAAGATGTATGATATAGCCTTGATACTGATTATAGACAATCTGGGTGGGACGTTCAAAAGCATTGACAGTCATCTTCACTGGGTGAATTCAGTTAGTTCATGCACAAGACTTAAAAACTTATCTCTTGGAGTAATTTGCACTTTAAAACATTGGAAAGAAACATATAATTGAAAGTATAGTTGAATGATATGCTTAAATTTATTTTGCATTTTGCAGATAAATGATTTATCTGCATCACTCACTGAAGAACAGCCTGTACATCTTTGCTTGGGAAGAGGAATATTCTGTTTTGTGCTGTTCATGAGACTTTACTTTTAGACGCCTTCAATTTTTTGCATTTTCAAATATTTTCTTGCTTTATTTTTCTTTAGAAGGCAAGCAAGTAATCTTTGATGGATAACTACAGCTGCACAACAAGCCAAAACCGTTCTCAGAATATATCTTCCCTGGCAGGACATCTTGTTTTAATTACATATTTGGTTCGGAGTTTGAAAACACAGAAAAACATTTGTAGCCAATATAAAAAGTTCTAAATAATTTTTTTTTGAAAAATATTAATTTATATATTATTTTGAATACACAGTCTCAGTTAACCCATTAGTTTTTCCTCTAAACAAGATTTTCCAGAAAGATGAGGACAAGTTGTTTCAGAATTATTCCAGGCTATTTACAGAGACAAATCACCTCCCCTACAATTGACAGGAAATAAAATGGCAGACACCCTGTGCTTTCCACCACACAGAATGTCTAGACTGACCGTTATGTTTGAGAGTATGGTCTACTTAATCATTACTCTGCCCTTATTGACAAAAGCCTTTCCATAATCAAAGGTTTCTTGTTGAAATAAAGAAGCTAAAAGAGTCTAAAGTGTACATTTTCAAACTAGAAAGTGAATTTATATAGTACAGTCTACGGCGGAAATAAAACTGTGGTAACAAAAATGATTCATTAAAGGGCCACTGTCAAGATTACTAGGCCTAAAACTTGACCTGCATTAGGTGTTGCACAGTATTTCTATTCACGGTGTTGACTGACATGGCACTGGGAAATTTTTCTGAAAGCAACCAAAACAGTTTTTCAAAAGTGGAAATAAAACCTCTTCTGTAGGTTGCCAACATATACACAAATAAATCCAAATGCAAGTTCTGTTTGTGATTGGGGTAATATTTCCCCCACCCACACTCATGTGCACCTTTTCGTAAACTTTTCATTGCATTGCTTGCAACTAAGACGGCCCGTAGACCAAATGTCACCCTAGGCGAGGAAGGTCTTTGGCACTCTCCCCTCCATTTGTTAATATTTGAATGCATTATTTTTTTTTGCATTTGTAGCCCATTTCACAACTTTGATGCATGATTTACATGCATGCTTTATCCCTGTTATGATAAGGCAATAATTTTGCATACTAGGAACTATAAATCTGTATTTATTTATGCCATATATAAGCAAATAAAAAAATGTTTCCTCTAAGCTTATAGAAACTTTTAAACTTTAAGAATAATTGAAATGTACTAACATCAAGAAATTGAACTGTGCACCAGTATTAAATAGTGTATAGTCAGTGACATCCTTGGAATGTGAACCCTTGATCCTTTAGTTCAAAAGGTCACTTTTCTCACTTTTACCCTTGCAAACTGAAGCACAGCATCATAGAGAAGCAAAGACTGGCCAATGACATTTTCAAACAATAAAATAGCAAGTGATGTCAGTCTCTCATCAGCTATCATTGATCAAAGATATGTTTTAATGAGACTGAGCTTCAAAAATCTGCACTCACCAATGATGACTGTGACCAGCATTGTGAGCAGACTCCTCAAAGCTATCCACACTTTAGGAAGAGTGTCCTTCAGCTCTACATCATGTATGAATTGTAGAACTTGGAGTTGGAGGTACTTCCCGTGTTGCACGATGTGATGGATGTTGTCCAATGTGACATAGAGGTCTTTATCATTGACGTCCAAACATTTCCCATGTGTTAGCATCCAGTGAAAGTCTGTACAATTGTTCAAGAGTGTTTTCCTATCTGCTGGCAGTTTACTAACATCACACAATAAACCCAGGTCTTTTCATGGTGCTTCATTTGTCCAAACCTTTCTTCAGTGGACACTCAAGCAGTGTCAGCAAGTGAGCAAAAAAACTCGCTCTTGATTTTTTCTTCTGAGCTTCCCATCATCTCATCTTTGCCATCGTAACCAAATTGTCTCCTCTTCTGATGGATATGAGTGTCCTTGAAGACAAGCACAACTCCTAAATTTTCTCCATTTCTTTGGCAGCAGTGATGGCATCTTCAAATCCATTGTTTCTGTAGGCCACAATGAAATCAAGGCAGCTTCTCATCAAAAGTAGTGCAGTCACGATGTCCGTCGACTGAGTTTGTAATGCCTTGCTTACAGTGTTTACTTGAAACAGCATATTGTGCCAAACCACAACTGAGACCAGAAATTTGAAGTCAGCTATCTGGTTTGCCTGACTTTGTGCCTCATTTTGGATTCCAGCCTTGGCTTTGCTCGACTGCGCCAGTTCTATCCTGGCATCATAAACCTTAGTCACTTGGTACCTCACTGGTCTTACACTATCAGTGTGGCTCTCCCAGTGAGTGTCACTTAGTGGCTTCATGGTCAGATTTATAACATTGTCCATGAGGATCTTCCACCTGATAGCTGATGCTGAAAACAGGGCGTATGTCCTTTGCAGTACTCTGAAGAGAGATTGAATCTAAAGAAGATGATGCTGCATCTGACACAACCAGATTGAGGGAATGGCAGCCACAAGGCCTGAGGAGAGCTCTTGGATTCAATACAAGGATCCTTGCCTGGACACCACCGTTTCTTCTCTTCATGTTCACACTGTTGTCGTAGCCTTGTCTGCAGCAGTCCTGAAGCTTTATTTTATTTTCATTCAGAACATTCATAAATAGTTCTGTTAGGCCTTTTCCTTTAGAGTCATTCACAGAGCAGAAACAGATAAAGTGTTTCTTTGCTTGGATACAGACATCCTTGTCATCAACAAATCTTACTGTAAATGACACCTTTTCACTGTGATTAATGTCAGGAGTGCAGTCCATTATTATGCCATAGTACTTCGGTTTGCTGAGCTGCTAAATATGTTATCAAGCACCTTCTTTGCCATAAGGTCAATCAATTCATTTTGAATTGTTTTGCTGCAGTAATGGTCCATAGCCTCTTTACAAACTACCCAGTGTAGGTGTTCACGCATTACATCATCACATTTCCCAAGGAGCTCTACCAAACCGATTAAATTACCATTACGTTCAGTGAACGACTTATCCAACAAGCCCTGGAAAGCCAAATTATTCTTTGCAAGGAAGAGGATAATTGAGATCAGATGTTTGAGCATGTTCCTCCAGTGCTGGGTTTCTACAACTGGTCTACAATTTTTGAGAAGTCGTCTGCTTCAGAGATAAAATGTGATATTTATTATGTATTTTGATGTGCTGAATTCAAATATGACAATTAAAACAACTGATTGGCTACTGTTTCTAAGATATTTAAGTTTTTACATTTTATGTCTATGTATATTGTGTAGATAGTAGAGTTTTAATCATAAATTGTAAACCTAGGTCTTTTCATGTGTTTATGGTTGCTTTACATGATAATATTTCACCTCTCCTGTTTATGTAACACTTTAAAAATCAGCAAAAAGGTTATATAAATAAAATTTATTATGAAACAAAAGGCAAAAAACTATTATGTACATAGTTTAATCCTATTCAGTGTCTTCTCGGAGCTTCTTGACTTGTCTCTTGTATTCATTAAATGGAGCATCTCTTGTCACTGTCCAGCAATAGTCTGCAAGCATTGATGGGCTCCATTTGCCCTGATAGCCTTCCAGGAGATTCCACTGCTGTAGTCTGGAGCCCAGCAGCTCTGCCTTACTCTTGGGTAGTTCCAAATCCCTGACAAGGTCATTCAGTTCACCTTGTGTTATGAGGTGTGGTTCAGAGGAGGAGGATGGGAGAAAATGTGGGTCCTGTGACATTGATGGTTCAGGACCAGGAGTTTCATCCTCTTCCTCTCCCTCGTCTGACTCAAGTGAGAATGATTCTGGTGCATCAGGAACCGGCAGTCCTTCTTCGTGGGGTACTGGGCGTATAGCTGATGGAATGTTTGGATAATGCACAGTCCACTTTTTCTTCTTTGACACACCTTTCCCAACTGGAGGCACCATGCAGAAGTAACAATTGCTGGGATGATCTGTTGGCTCTCTCCAAATCATTGGCACTGAAAAAGGCATAGATTTCCTTTTCCTGTTCAACCACTGGCAAAGATTTGTTGCACAAGTGTTGCAGCATATGTGTGGGGCCCACCTCTTGTCCTGATCTCCAATTTTGCAGCCAAAATAAAGGTGATAGGCTTTCTTAACCATAGTGGTTATACTGCGCTTTTGTGATACAAAAGTCACTTCACCACAAACATAGCAGAAGTTATCTGCACTGTTGACACAAGTACAAGGCATCTCTGCTCACTTTGGCTAAACAGAAATGTATGATTTCTAGAGCTGATATAGGGCAATTTGTTCAGCAGAGTGATGTAAGCTTCGTTACGATTGCATCGTCCATGACTTCTAGTAATTACATGATGCAATTCATATCATGTATGACGCAATACCAGCTTCAGATTGCATCATTCATTGTTTTGCCTAAAAAGCAAGTACTGTCCAAACCCAGGCATAGATTTATTCATAGATGCAGTCAAAGATGTATTTTAGTCATTTCTGGTTTAAATTGAGATCCCTTCCCTTTATAACTCACTTATCCTCCGCCATTCCCAAGTCAAGGGTCGTATATACTGACCCAATAGCATATCTTGAAAACTAGAGCCAAGCAACAATTTTAAGCATCATTTTCATTCTCAGTGACCCAGAATTAGTAAAGTTGGACTACATTTATTTCAGAAGCCTTTTGGCTGTAGAGCAGTGTAATGTGCTGGTTTTCTGCACCTGTGCATTTATTCAGATTGAGCCTGGACTCGACCTCCATCCATCTGGAGTAGATGGTAACTTTTCATGTTGCTTTAGAGCATTAGCTAAGTTATGCCAGTAATTGTACCCAGAAAGCACAAGTAACATTCTTTGTTTGTCAAGATTTGGCATTCTTGTGAAATATTTTGCAGCAAAAATGGAACAATTTTCTCATTTGATTTTGAGTAAAATAACCAACGCTGATTCAGTTTCTCACCATTCTCGAGCACTCTTTCACATTGACTTTGGAAAGTGTCACTTCTGATAATTTAGTGGAAACATCATAGCCTCAATTTTGCCTGGCCCATTCAAAATTGTACAGTCAATATTGGCAGAGTTTAGGATTGCCAGCCATAAAGCAGGATCTGATGTATCGATTTGTGTTGTGCAATTTTTCTCACTGTTTCTGTCATCATGCAAAGCTGATTCTTCTTTATCATTTCTCTCCTTTTCATGTGAGCCATATTCTTCCTTATCACTCTCCTTTATGCTGTCAGGAAAAATGGACAATACTTCATCATTTCCTTCACATTTCCATTCCTTCTCTTCAGGCAAATCTGCTAATTCCTTAGTAATAGGATTTCCATCATTTTTGCTTTACTCCTCAATTTCTTCTGCTTTAGGACAATCGCTACTGCCCAAGCCTGGATGTGTCTTTCTGTTTCAGATATTTTCCCATCAAATTTTCCCCTGGCTGCAAATGGATAGCAACTGAGATTTTCACTTCCTATACTGAGCTCCTGAAGGCTTTTGGGGGAGCATCTTTTCTTTTCTATGGGTGAAAACAGACAATGTTTGAGAGTCTATTTTCTTCAGTCTTAGAAAGATATCCAACATTACTTGTTAAGTGTGGCAAAAGAAGTAACAGTATTTCTTTTATATTGTTGTGTAGATAGGGGTTCGATAAATATCTCTGGTGTCTCATTAAATATGCCCTTTAGTCACTACTTATATTCTTCAAGACTCTTCAAGTCTTAAAACCCAAGTATACTTTCACAAATACACAATAAAAGAAGTTCACAATATTGCAGCTGGGCTCTCATTTCACTTCAGTTTGTTCTTATATCTCGGTGACTGACTGGTAACGCCCTGTCCCTTATATATCTGCAACAGCTTGGCTGACAACATTCTAGGATGTTGAAGGAAAATGTAGTTCTCAGAAAGTCTGGAAGGTTTCATGAGATTCTACAAAGGCCCAGAACATTCTAGGAGGTTAGTGAAAAATGAATCAACATATGGAATACCTGAACCATGTTACTTCAAACATTCTTTTCCCTTTTGTCACTAACAACAAAAACAATGTCCCAAGCCCAGTACCTCAGGTAGTCGCCTGGGTCACCTGCCTTTAAATCCAGTCCTGCTTGCAAGGGTAATTTCCAGTGGACTTTCTGGTCTTGCAATTTTATTGCAGTTACTGTGAGGCCATTTTGTTCCCTAGTAATTGCTGCATTACAGTAGTAACGCCCCTTAGGACATTTCCTATACTCTGTTTATGTGTCCCTCCCACTAAATCCTGCCTTCTGATATTTGCTCCACAGAGTACACTATATTCTGCAGATTATGTAGAACTGGAAATTAACAGCTGCCCAGGACACTAAGAGTGCTGGTTACTTTTAAAAAATCAAATACAGCAAAAACACATATGCCATTGAATATGAAGAGAGTGTAAAACTATTTTCAATATCGATAGTATATATATAAAACCATGTAATATGTTTTGCACCAAAATGGTGGAAGATAGAAATTTGAAAATTAGCAGAGAAATAACCCTCACTGAGAAGCACCTTTGAGTTTTTAGGTGAAAATAAATTTGGATTTGGCTGTTAGGAGACTGAAAATAATAATTTCAGTTTGCACAGTAAATTTTGAACAGAAGAAAAGGTATTTTATGGTGCTGGTGTGTATGGCAAATGTTAACTTTGTGGTGAGCATGCATAACTTATGATTTGCTTATGCAATGAGGCAGAGGACACCCTTGATATCACCTGCAGGTATCCATTACATTGGGTTTGTATATTTTCAGACCTATGTCACTGGATTAGGTGAAAGAATAAAAGATAAATTTCTCTGAAGCCATTGCAACAATAGAATTTGCCTTTCTATGAAAGTACTTTCTGTGTACCCTGTGGTCAGTCTTAAAAATTGAACTTCCTTTCTGGAGGAACCAGAGTTACTCCAGCTTTTACAGACAAGAAAGTGTTGGGGAAAAGACCATCACCCTATTGATTAGACCAGACAGCCTGAGGCTCCTTTTATTGATATATCAAAGTACAAGTGTGCACACAGGGAGGGACAGCGGTTTCCCATGCAGAGGGTAGGCTGCTCTGCCCTTACAGATTTTACTAAGCTGATAAAGATAAAAACCACAAAACGTCATACATTAATACAGCCTTATTTGGTAATTAAATTGCTAACACTGCAAACATAACTGATAATTTTCCTTATAAGGTATAACTATTGCAACTTCAGTAGAACTCTCTCACAGTTACCCTGTTATTGTTCTTTGGCAGTCAAGTGGGCCTGACTGTTCTTTTACACCTACTTGTGGTTTCTTTAGCAAGCAGATAGTTGCCACACTATAATTACTTAACGCTAAGATGGCTCCCAGGAGGCCTCTTGTCCCAAGGCCAGTTCCTTATTTTCTAGGCCATATGTCCTTATGTGCTCAATTCCCCAACCGAGAAAGGAGGAGGTTTTAATTTTCCCTATCATTCCCTCCTTTTGATGCCTTACTATAGCATCAAACTCCTAAAATTGAATATTCATCAGGTTTTGGATTTCTGAGTAAGGGGTTTCTTCCTCTTCGCGGGGAAACTCTAAAGAGGTATACAGTGAATGGTCTGGTGTATGATTTGTCAATGGAGGGGCTAATTCCCTTATAGGGGCTAGGGCCACCAGTTGCTGGGGGGCAGGCGGGGTTGATCTTGGGCGGGGACAGTGCTGGCAGCATACTTGACAGCAGCAATAACAAAAACAGAAATTTATCAGCAGTCCCCCTCCCAACAATACCCAAAGGTACCAAGGATGCTGGGAGGGATGGAGGACTTTTGTGACCTGACATAGAATATCCGTTTCTACACAGAGAGAGGTAGCTACGTGGGCAGTTTGAAAGGCATTGAGTTCAGTTTTATATATATTTTCAAGGAGATGGAATTGCTTTTGCAACTGAGAGATTTTCTGGACTTCTGGTAAAAGTGATAACAGAGAGTGAAAACAATCGGGCACTACAGAGGCCCAGTCAAAGGGGATCTGGAACTGCAGAGAAGCTTGGTATGATTTTTCAGTGGGCCAGTATATAGCGTGAGTACCTGAGTCTGTAATTAGATTAAAGGCTACATCATGTAAGACGGAAGAGTTAACATAGACACAGCTATCGTTGGCCTGCATGAGTGTTTGGGAGGCAAGGGTCATAATGCGTCCATTACCTTCCCAACACACATAATGATGGACCGTGATGATTTCCCCAGGCTTGAGTTTTCGTATGCATTGGAGTTGGGGCGGTTCCAGAGGCCAGTAGTTCCACAGGTTATCTAGTCCTATCCAGAGGTCGGGTGTCATGGCAGGAGCACTGACCAGGAAGTGGTTAGGGCCGTGGGGGGGGGTTGATTTCCCATACATCTTGGTGGATCACCCACTCCCACAAGCAACCGCCCCACGGACCCGGGAGGATGCGGTAAGTAGGGGCCCATACTCCTTTCACAGGCCCATAGGCCTGGAAGGAGCACTGTGAGCGCCAACATTTCCATCCCGAAAATTTCCAAGTGTACCTCCATGGCCATAAATCGGGCGGTACGCCTGAAGCATTAGTAAGGGCAGTGGGCCAGGTTTGATACTTAAGGTCTCTTTGAATGGAGGCAAGCATGACATTAAGGAAATCCTGTACCTCCAAGCAAGCATGATCCCACTGCAATGCCTTTCCTGCCTCAGTAGTCTGTAGGATCATCTGTTGAAGCGTGACTTGGGTGATGACACCGAGGGTGGAAATCACATGCAATTCCCCCACTGCTGCTTGCGCCTATGTAACTTGGGCCCCTGACATGAATCCCGCTGCCTGCTCCATTTTTCCTAGCCTACTTTCATGTTGTTGGGTTTTGTAAATGGTCCAAGCAGAGGCAGCGCTATTCACCCCCAGCCACAGGGTATCGGTTATATCTCTTTTCTTTCTAGTGGAACTACTCCAAACTTGCTGCTGCAAAAGTCTTAACACAGCCCCCTTGGAGCAGTTGGGATCATAGGCAGTGATTTGAAAGTGGGTTATGGGAAGAGAGAACTTAATAGTTCCCAGGGTGCCATTTAATATGGTCCATTTGAATCCTGTTAAATCTGGTTTCCCCATGGACTCATCCACAATTACTGATCCTGCACCTGGATGCCTTTTTTGGACATGGAGAAATTGACTGAGTGTGATGGGGTATATTGTATCAGAGTACAGGTTATGTTTTCAGTAAGAGGAAGTTCTTCTAGACAGCTGAATGCCACTGTAGAGAGGCAATATCTCTGAGTATCAACAGAAGTCTTGGTTACCTGAGTGACTAGAAAACATTCGGGGCCCTGTTCATCATGGGTTTGACAGAGGCCAGGAATTAACATTAAATCGACATCCTCTCCCCATCCCTGTATGAAGTAAAGGGTTTTGTGTGGGTGCCCAACATGATCTGGATCTGTAGTTATATTGACAAACGTGATGTCAACTGTTCCAAACATTTTCCATTCTACTACACGTTCATACACAAGATTCTGTACCGAGAAAAACAGCTTAGCTGCACAGTAGGAAAATAAGTCACTGGACAGGGATGGTCGAGGCCATTGCAAGATAGTGGAAATTTGGCCTACAGTAAAATGGAAGTGATGATGGGGCTTGTCACTAGTTGGAGTGTTGTCTCGGGACAGGCTTCGGGTACTAGGAATAGGCAGGGAAGGGGTCGTAATCACATGGTCTGGGTTAAGATTATTCAACAATTCCGGGATAGTTTTGCAGGAACTTGGTACCTGCGGTGGTTGGCACCATGAAGGGACAGGAATGAAACCCAAATGCCAATGTGTGCCACATTCATATTGAAATGCATCACAAGTCCCTCCTTGCCACCAAATAATATTACGTCTTTTCCATCACGGCCAATTTTTACATCCTCAGTGGTAAGGGGATTTGTTTTCTTTTCTCCTGAGATTGCTCGGGCTATCCTCGGGTTCCTCCGCGTTGTGATGACTTTTACTGCTCGTAGGGGAAGGTCTATGCCTTCTGCAAACTGACTTTCAGTTATTGGCAGCATTTTCGTGACATGGGTACTGGAACCGGTTCTCTGGGAAGTCCAGGTAAGCATAAAGGAATCATAAAAGTTGAGGAGAAACAAAAAAAACATGAGTACCGAGATAAACCAGATAGAGGGCATTAGCCACTTTCGTACCATGGCCATTTCCTTAATTTTTGCCCTAGGATCGGCCATTATAAAACTATATAGAGAAGCAAAACTTAATTGTCTTTAATGGTTGTCCCTTTTTCTGAGCTTGTATTTGGATTCTCTTCCAGGATGGTCTGATGCCACAGAGGGCAGGTTTGTCGGAACAAATGGGGCACTAGCAGGATCCAGGGGCGGTATCACCTTTTTACAGTGAGAAGCGTGTATCCAATTGGGAAGGCCCCGACACTTTACCGCAGTATACGTGGTCAGTAGGATCTGGTATGGACCCTTCCACCTGGGTTCTAAGGACGACTTGCACTGGAAGACCTTGCAGTAAACCCAATCTCCGGGTTCCAATGGATGACATGCAGTTTCAGCTGGATCTGGTAGGGCGCTCTGGACCTGTGAGTGAATAAATCTGACATGACGAATTAATGATCTGCAATATTCCAGCATAGTTTCGTCACTTAACGGTAAATCTACGCTGTGAGAGGACAGAGGTGGGGACACGGGCATTCTCATAGGCCGTGCCATGAGAATCTCGTGCGGGGACAACCCATGCTTTCGCAGAGGGGTATTTCTCATCCACATTAAAACCAAAGGCAAGGCATCCGGCCACTTCATGCCCATTTCAGCGCATAATTTGGCCAGTTTATTTTTTAAATCCCCGTTTTTTCGTTCCACCGCCCCAGCACTTTGGGGGTGGTGGGCACAGTGTAGATGTTGTTCTATATGGAGTGCCTTACAGATTTGTCTCATAATCTGTCCCTTAAAGTAGGTGCCTCTATCGCTATTTATCGAGGCAGGAAGTCCAAATCTGGGAACAAATTCCTTTAACAGTTTCTTTGCGACCGTTATTGAATCGGCTTTAGCACAGGGATAGGCTTCCACCCACCCGGAATACATACAGACACACACTAGTGCATACTCATACGAGCAGCATTTCAGCAAACTTATGAAATCAATCTGAAGTTTTACAAATGGTCCCTATGGCGGGGGATGCGCCGCCATAGTAGTTCGAACCGGTTGCCCACCGTTATGTGCCAGATAGATGGGACAGGAACGACAGTATTGTTGGGCTACGCCTGAGAATTTTGGAGCATACCAGTATTTGGCCACAGACGCAATCATTCCTTCCTTCCCCACATGGGCTAACCCGTGGGCTGCCCGGGCAAGGTAGAGGAGTAAGGCCAAGGGCACAACCAGGCAACCGTCTGGAGCACGCCACATGGCGTCTTCTGAATGCATAGAGCATCCAGACTGCTTCCAGCTATCCTTTTCCTCGTTGGTCGCTGACCTCTGCATGAGCGCCAGGTCCTGCAGAGACTCGGCTGAGGGGGAGGGCTGGAGTATACAAAAGGGAATCTCTTTAAAAGGAGCCAGAGACCCGGAAAGAGCCGCCTGCCTGGCGGCAGCATCCACCAGGACATTTCCTCGTGTAACATCGTCGCAGGGTTTCTGATGGGCTGAACACTTAACTACAGCAATAGCAGAGGGTAATTGAAGGGCTGACAAAAGGGCATTAACATACGAACTGTGGCTAATGGCCGCATCATTAGAGGTGAGAAAACCCCGATATTTCCACAGTTGTCCGTAATCATGCACTACTCCGAAAGCATACCTTGAGTCTGTGTAAATAGTGACAGAGGTTTCAGCTGCCAAGCAACAAGCTCTAGTAAGGGCATATAGTTCCGCAACCTGGGCAGATCTGGCGGTTGGAAGAGAAAACGCTTCTACAGTACCATGTAAATCACAAACCGCATAGCCCGCCACAAGTTGACCCTCCGAATTCCTCAGACATGAGCCATCTACAAAATAAACTAGTTCGGGGTTCGACGGGGGAACATCCTGTAAGTCAGACCTCGGGGCGGATAACTCAGCAGTTATGGAGAGGCAATCGTGGGGCTCTCTGTCCTCTATCGTAGGTAGGAGGGAGGCGGGGTTTAGCACTGAGCACCTAACCAAAGTAATATTAGCAGCATTTAAAAGAAGCATCTCATACTTAGTGAGCCGAGAATTGGAAAGACACTGAGTTTTGCCCTTTGTGAGCAGGGCTGTAACAGCATGGGGAACAGCCACGGTCAAGGGGCTTCCTAGTACAAGAGAGGCGGAAACTTCCACAAGTATTGCAACAGCAGCTACAGATCTAATGCATGGGAGTAATCTCGCAGCCACAGGATCCAGCGAGGAGCTAAAATAGGCAACAGGTCTATGCTTATCCCCATGCAGCTGTGTAAGGACTCCCTGAGCCAAACCCTCCCTCTCATGGCAATACAGAGTGAAAAGTTTATTATAATCAAGGAGGCCTAGAGCAGGAGCCTGAGCCAAGGCACTTTTGACCTGTAGGAAAGCCTCTTCTGCATCGTCAGACCAGGGAATGGGGTCAGGGACTTCATTCAGGGTTAAATTTTGCAAGGGGCGAACGAGTGAGGCATAGCCCGGGATCCATTGTCAACAGTAGCCTGCCATACCAAGGAATCCTCACATCTGCCTTTTTGTGCGCCGTTTAGGGATTTGGAGAATAGCTTGGATGCGTGAGGGAGACAAGCCTCGCTTGCCTGCAGAAATATCATGTCCCAGATAACATACTGCGAGAGAACAAAGCTGTAATTTGGCTTTGGATACTTTGTGGCCTTTTTGAGCTAAGGCTTGAAGCAAAACCAACATATTGGTTTTGGAGGCCTCCAAGGAGTCAGAGGCCAGCAACAAGTCATCTACATACTGGACCAAAACGGAACCCATAGGGAACCGAATGTCATCCAGGTCCTTCTTCAAGATCTGAGAGAAAATGGTGGGAGAGTCAGTGTAGCCTTGCGGCAACCTGATAGGTGAAAGCAAACAGATATTGGCTATCCTTATGAATTGAGATGGAAAAGAAGGCAGAGCACAAATCAATCACGGAAAAATATTGTGCAGTCGGGGGAATACAGGAAAGGATCGTAGCGGGGTTTCGGACTACTGGAAAAGTTGGGAGAACAGCAGCATTTATAGCTCGAAGATCCTGTACAAACTGCCAAGTTTGTTTACCGGGTTTCCGCACCGGCAGAATCGGAGAATTACATTCACTGACCGTCGGTACAATAACTCCTTGTTCAAGTAATGCAGTAATCACAGGACGAATTCCGTCCTTCGCTTGTTTGAAGAGAGGATTCTGCCTAATTTTGGGAAGGTGTTTTGCTGGGTTAAGACGGATTTTTACCAGCTGGGCGGAACCAATACGTCCAACCTGGTTAGCATGCTTGGCCCACAATGTGGGGGAAACCTTTGCCAGCAGTTCCTGTTGCAACAAGGAAGGGCTGGAGTCAGCATCCTCCGTAGTAGTGGTTTGTTCTGCCTGAAGGAGGGCCAAGACTTCGTTGTGAGCTGAATCAGGTACTTCCAAAAACACCCCATCAGGGGAATAAAAGATTGTACAATTCAATTTACATAGCAAATCCTTTCCCAAAAGGTTAACCGGAGAACACGGACTAAGGAGAAATGCATGATGGGCTGAGAGAGGACCGATAAAAACAGAGAGTGGGGACGAGACAAGATGGGGAATGGGAGTGTTACCCACACTTATCGCTGTAACCACGTCCGAAGAAAGGGGTACAGAGGGGAACTCTTGCGCTCTAAGGGTAGATCGAGAAGCTCCAGTATCAATCAAGCATGGGGTAGTAACACCATTTATCAAGCAAGAGATTGTAGGGCTGGTTTGATCGACTGATAGAAGGGGAGTGACGACGCTAGCAGTCTCCTGGCTCAGTCAGTATTCGAGTGGAGGCAGGGGTGGGTTGGGGTCTAACTGACAGCTAAAGATAGGGGCTTGGTTTGGGCTCCTTCAAGATGCAGAATGTGCTTGGGGGGGCGCGTAGGACAATTCCTGATATGGTGGCTGTCCTGCTTACAATAGCACAGCTCTTCCTATGGGGACAGTCGGTTTTCCAATGCCCTTCTTGGCTGCACATAAAACAGGCGCCGGGCCTGGACAGAGGGCTTACCTCAGACAGAGCCCTCACTCCTGCAATCCCCGGCACCGGGCCACATTTGGGAAACCGTTTACTAGTGTCCTGCATAGTCTGAATTTGTAAAGCCATAAGCTTAGACTCTGTCTCGTCCTTCTTTCCTTCCAGTTATCTGTGAAAGTGTTGTGCCGCAGTTAGAATACCGTCTAAGTCCTTTCCCTCCCAATCTACAACGTTAATTCTCAGTTGCTCACCCACCTTGGGCAGGAGACCCTGCACAAAGGCGGCTACTACGGTCTGTCTGGCAGTGCCTTCAGCATCCTCTATTCCCAAATACCTTTCAAACTCGTGCTTAAGACGTTCCATATAATCAGCGGGATTTTCTCCCTTATTCTGCTTACAGGCATTTATTTTTGTCCAATCCGTTTTCTTGGGGCAGATGGAGAGGACTTCCCTAACCAGGGCATCTCTCCGTTCCCCAAAGCATCCTGCGACAGGTTATCACCAGTGGCTGGCCATTCAGCCTTCTGGAAGAGGCGGTTAAGTGTCTCCCTGAGCAACATGGCCCTCAGGAGCTGATCCATTTCATCCCAGGAAGGGTTGTAACACCTTATTACCATTTGCAATTGTTCTTGGACTTTAACTGGATCCTCTCTAATCTTCAGAAATTTGTCTATTAAGTAGTACAGATCGCCTGGTGATCAAGGGGCATGCACAGTTACCAACCCATCTGGTCCGGGTAACTGTCGCAAAGGGTAGACACCAATACTTGGCATAGTCAGTACCTGTCCTTCCTTTAGGAAGGTCTTGAGGCGGGTGCATTGGGCGACCTGATCTGGTGATTTTAGGGCACCCTGATATCCTGGTGAGGTTAAGATATCTTTGATTATAGACAGTCTGCTCAATAACCGGCGTAAAGGCGATTGCTCTTCTTCGGGAGTCAGCTGCTCTAGATTTGCGTCCGCTCCCCGTATACCCATTGTCAGTCTCTCTGCCTCTACTGACAACCTAGTGAAATCTTCTATTTGCTCGGGCGTCAATCTTGGGCACCCAGATAACCCTGAGATTAAGGGGGAGTGGGGGGATGCAGCTGATGAGCCATCATGCAAGGATTCCTCTTGGGACGAGGAGTGGTCTCATGAGATCCCGACGGGGAGGTTCTCGGAGAATTATACGGAGGTGGGATGCCCCATTGTCGGCATTCCACTAACAGATCAATCAAATCATCGGACGGGGCCGTTGGGGCTGGTTTCGGGGCTGAGACTGTCTGGCATGGTCTAGAGGGGCAGAGGGGTACCGAGCCAGCTACTAGTGGGTTTGACAATTTTTGAGCATATCCCAATTTTTCCTGTGCTTCTTTTAATTGGACCTTTAATTTCTCCTGGGTGTCCTTAAGACCCCTCATTTGAGACTCCTGACATCGCTTTCCCATCTCATCATGCCACTCAAAATATGCATCAAACTGTCCTTGGGGCACGGCACTGGCAAGAAGTGCACCCTGCAGATGCACAATTTTGTCAAGGTCGAAACCTCCTTCTGAGGGAAACTGCAGTCTTGGGTCATCCCTGGTATACCACTTCCATTTTTTTAAATATTTACACGTCGACGGACTATGATGTACATACATATATGCAGCAGGTGTGCCTTTTGGTGAGATCGGAATCTCTTTGGATTCACCAGCCCCCATTCTCGTTTTCTGCCTTTTCGCTCAAGCCACGCACACAAAGGAATGCTTTTAGGATTACCACGGTTCTATCACCTATGGTCTCTCTGCCTGCCCTGGGCAGGGGAAATGGGAGTAGGTTTCCGCCGACCTGTACTATGGCAGGGACGTACAGGGAGAGAGGTGAAGGGTGGGGCGAGCCTTCCCAGGGACTTTTATCTTAACGGAAAGCTTGTGGTCCTTGCACGCTTCTCGTCAGCCCAGAGCACCAGCCTTCAAGCCAACGGTGCTTCTGTAGCTATCAGGTTGGTGGTACGGTTTCCCGGGGCTCCCCTCCTCTCTGAGAAGGGGAGGGAGCCTATAGCTCCGTGGGGCGAAGTAAGGGGACCCTGTGGTCCTACTGAGGACAGTGCTCATGGAGTGGTCGCAGGGTCATAGTTCGTGGAAGGGGAAGGGAAAAAGGATGGGGAACATGCCCGCACCTCAGCTAGGTAGTCACTTACCAAGGCCCGCCAGCTGGGAAGCTTCACAGTCTCTCCAAGCTCAGCTGTGGGGCTTGCTTTCAAGACACTCCTGGTCACGAGTTTTCGCTTCACAGGAGGCTCGGGGCGTCTTCCCACAGCTGTCACTCACCCTGGCCGCTCAGCCCTCACCCACACAGGCACATTTTTGGCATAGCCATCAAGGCAAGAAACCTTAAAACCCGGGTCCCCACCAATCCTGGTAGGAAGGGGACCCCCGATCAACTGCCAGGGTGTATTAACCCAAAAAGCGGATCAGGACTCTCCAGACCAAAAGGAGCGCGGTCCGTGGGTTGCCGGCTACCTTTAAGATACTTATACTTTATAATACGTTAAGATACCTTAAGATACTTTAAGATATCAGGAACCTTCCAAAACCTTAGGAATTTCAGAAAAGGGCGTCAGGCCTGTCTGAAGACTAAAGTTCGCTTCCAGAATGTGACTTACCCCAAGCTGGAGCCCCGGGCCAGTCCTCCACCACCAAATCCCAATAGAGATTCCAAAAGGTCTCTTACCTTTTAGGCGGGCCCAGGGTTTGGGCGGGGGAGCCGCCTGCAGTCCCCCGGCCCAGGGGAGCCGCCTGTGGAATCCGAGTCACGGCACCAAATTGTTGGGGAAAAGACCACCATCCTATTGATTAGACCAGACAGCCTGAGGCTCCTTTTATTGATATATCAAAGTACAAGTGTGCACACAGGGAGAGACAGCGGTTCCCCATGCAGAGGGTAGGCTGCTCTGCCCTTACAGATTTTACTAAGCTGATAAAGATAAAAATTGCAAAACGTCACACATTAATACAGCCTTATTTGGTAATTAAATTGCTAACCCTGCAAACATAACTGATAATTTTCCTTATAAGGCATAACTATTGCAACATCAGCAGAACTCTGTCACAGTTACCCTCTTTGGCAGTCAAGTGGGCCTGACTGTTCTTTTACCCCTACTTGTGGTTTCTTTAGCAAGCAGATAGTTGCCACACTATAATTACTTAACGCTAAGATGGCTCCCAGGGGGCCTCTTGTCCCAAGGCCAGTTCCTTATTTTCTAGGCCATATGTCCTTATGTGCTCAATTCCCCGACTGAGAAAGGAGGGGGTTTTAATTTTTCCTATCAAAAGAAAGAAGAAAGTGAAGGCGCCCATGCAAGTACACACATTGCTTTGACTGTGGAATTTTAGTGCTACCTCTGTGTCCACAGTGACTTGCTAATTCCTTATTTTTAAAATCTTTGGCCTGCTGTTTGTGTTCTTAAAACATGGGTATGCTGAAAGCCATTGAGACTGAATTTCTCTCTACATAAAACACCACAAACAGTGGCAATGTCAGTGTCACCCATACCAGGCGAGTATTGGATTTTGTCACTTTCTGGTGGCTGACCCTGATAAATGGATAAGAGACTACTAAAGCTGCCAGTTGGAGTTACTCCTGTAGCTCACGTGATAGAGGCTTATGTTTTTAGATCCTGAACCACATAAGTCAGTGAAGCTACTTGCATGATCAAGAGACAAAGGAAAAAACAAACTAAACAAACCCCGACATTCTCTACATTAATACAATCTTCAGGTTTCACAGTTTAAAAAAAATACAGAAAGGTGTATTTGATTTGTTTTTAAAATATGCATGGTACTATATCAGTACATTTGACAAAGAAAAACAGGAATAGAAAATTCTACAAATGTGTCTTTTGTCTGAATGCTGACTAGAGCTCTAGTGCCTGAGGGGGTTTGCTACATTTGTGTTTTGTATAAGGCCTAATTCAGAGCCCACTGATCTCAGTGGACTTTGGATTGGGCCTATAATAGAGCTGAATAAAGCTACATTATGAACAAGTCCCAGAACACTCATTTAACACTGGTATCCACTACCCAGATACACCAGTGTTTCTGATGCTTGATTTTTATTATAAATGTTCCTTCGTTTCATGTACATTGGCTTGTAACCCTTGTGGTATCAGCAAAGGGCTGAGGTTTCCAGAATAATGTGGTGGAGGTGCAGAAAATATCATTTATAATAACAATAGTAAAGCTAATAAGTATTATGTGCCTTCATAGCATAACAATTGCAATTCCTTTTGAAATGTTTAAAAATAGACTTATTAAATATCAAGTGGTATAAAAAGAAAAGTCTCTCTCTGTTAAGTAGAGCTGGTAGGAGAATGGTAATATTGTCCTCAAAATTTAAAAAAACAAACAAAAAAAGGAAACAGTTTTTCTTGTTCATTGAAAAACTGAACAGCCTCCAATGAAATGAGACTTGTGAAACATTTCTTTTTGGGGAAAAAGGTCTTTTCTCCATGTTCTATTTTTTAATTGTTTTCCTTTGATGGAAAAATGTCAACCATGTCTATTGTTAGTGAAACTCTTTGACCTCCAAAAATCATTGTGAAACCTCAAGAAGCCTTGGCATTGTGCAATTGCTGTCATTTTTATATTGAATGTTACCTGCTTTTTTTCCTACTCAAATCAGATGCCAGTTTAAAAACCAAAACAAACAAAACCTGCCCTTCAACCTAGGAAGAATTTTATAAATATTTTCCCATCACTAATATAGTCACTTTTATTTAGTTATATTTAGAAAAACTAGTACATGTTTCTTTCCAACTGGCCTTTGCTTATGAAATATAACATGTTTAGTTTGGTTGCACGAGCTTTAAAAGGATATGGTAGATAGTGGATAGACAGGATAGATAAACAGTGCCAAGCTAGCTGAATATACATATTAAACTGTGAAGATCGTCTTTACAGCAGGAAACAAAAAAGAAGAGAGCTGCTTATGCTTTCTAAATTAGAAGTATTACATTTTGATAGTTTCCTCTGATAATACAGAAAAGATACATGAATCTTATGCTTTTTTGATGATATTAAGACCTCACCACTGGAGGATGTTGATAGTTTGTATCATGTATTCATTCAGTCCTCAATCCTGTGAACACTTATGCACATGCTTAACTTTTTATGCACCTCCGTAGCCTGACTTCAGTGGGACTATTCAGATGTGTAAAGTTAAGCATGTGCATAAGTGTTTTCAGGTTCAGTGCCTAGAATTCCTGCTTTATTTAACAGATATAAAGTATTCAGCATCTTCTTAAATTCATTTCTCTTGACTTTTTTAATTCATTTCTCAGTTGGTAAAGCAGAAGTCGTAACAGTGGTATGAATATTACAGATAGACAGACTGGTTTAAAACAAAGAAAAAAACCCCAAACAACTGGCTCAAATCTAACCTGAGCTGATATTTTTATTACTGAGCTTTGCAAGAAATTAATTTAGTTTTTTTCTTTACTGTTCTTTTTCATAAACGTCTCAGTTCTTTTGAGATTAAAAGAATGAGTTCAGATTGGAACTTTCAGCAGTCCAGTTCACAGTCCGTATTGGCCTTGTTTTCTGACAGATAATGTCCACATTTGTTTCTGTGTGTGCATGTAATACATACCTACCTGTATTAACATATATATCATAGATATGTATTATATATGTTAAAATTATATTAAAAAATACATTATGTATATCAAAATTTTGCTCCTGTGCTACTTAATGCTGAAATCTCTGATCAGCTGTCAGTGCCACAACATGCTTTTGGGTGCTCATAGGATCTTCACATGGGAAGGTGAGGAAAATCTATTTTTGGTACTCAGAATAGAACTGTTTGCACACTAAATATGGTCATTAAACATCAGGCCTGTTATTTGCATGTTGGCTAATATTTATATTTGGTTGGGGATTTTTGGCTTGGGATTTATATCCAAATGCAACTATTGCCTTTAAAATCTGTTTGAGAATGGCACCTTTCTGTTGAACAGAAACCTATTTTTTTTTCTTTTCAGTCTTCTGAAGTGGACTGAAATCTATCATCACCCCAAACGTGAAGCTAAGGGCTATTAAATGGTGTGTGTGTGTGTGTGTGTGTGTGTGTGTAGGGGGGGGAATCGCTCTCTCTCTCTCTCTAATAATCCTTCATATATCCTTTATATATGGGTTCTAGCAATTCATAGCTGGATTTTATATGATGTCCACATTAAGCTCTAAGGCACTTCACTGCTAGATGGTCCTCATTCCAAAATTTAGATATGGAGAATGGTCTAGTTGTGCATTAGCTGCCATATACAAATTGTAATCCTACTCTGAACCTTCCACCAGATAAATCTAGTCTAAGAATTTTAATAGATCACTAATCTTTAGCATGTTAAAGACGTCCAGTGAAGTGCTGTCCTTCAAAATAATACAACGGGCAGTGGCTAGGGATGATGCAGAATGGTAATGCAATGATGATATAGACATTTGCAGATTGCTGTTGTGGATATATTACAGTCAAGTGGAATGCACAAAATACGTTCTGAGGGGTAGAAATGGGGATCACACAAAGGTGTTTGTGAAGTCACTGACAGGTGGAATATATAAATGGAGAGGAAGAGGTGCAGAGGAGTGGAGTTCAGTCCAAATCACTGAGGATCTCCCCAGTTCCAGCCACTTTAATTTCATTGTATTTATATTTCAACTTGTATTTATTCAATACATGTTGAAGCTCTTTATTAGGAGCAAGTGAAGATTGATTGGACCACCTCATCGAATCCAAGTTGTTGCTCCTTAGTTGTCTGCAAGTTTGCTGATGAATAGCGGTTCTTGTATCCACCCTCACTACTCTCCAAATTTGCATGTACTACTTACACAGTTAACTAGCCCCTATTGGTCTAGAGATCAAGACAGTTGAATTAGAAATGGAAAAACCCATGGCAATGGACAGCACAGTTACAGGGCCATTCATGAGTCTCTTTCTATTAATACTATGTATCTTCTCCAACATACTGTGGACATTCAGAGCCAGCCTCAGCATTTTGAGTTGTACCTGTGAAACAATTCACCCCTGCTCCATGTCCCCCATTACGCACAGGATCAGGCTTAAATTTTGGGAATGTTTATTGAGATGATTCATTGCTTCTCCTCTTCTCCTTCCTTTGTCTTTCCCCCTCCAAATATACATACCATCACAAGCCTCCTCTGCCACAGGAGAACTAAAACCCAGATGGAATTTGTACAGAGTTGTCAGCATTTAAGAAATGTCCCTTGAAATAGTTCCATGTAAGCTTGGGGGTCACTAAAAGGTGTGAAAGTGATTCTGATGAATGTTAGGTTATTATTTTTCTTCAGTTATTTAACTGGTGGATCTTGAGTAGCCAGCTCAACTAATTTAACAGAACTGTTAATAATCTATCTCTGTGACACAGCTTCATGAGCTTCCAATATGCTTTTGAGGATACCCAGAGTTGTGAGTCATTGTGTTACCTCTCTGCCTCAGCAGGAATGAGTTCTGTGCCAGCTTCCTGCCACTCTAGTCTCTTTTCCTCACCAACAAACTCCTCAAGGTTCTCCCAGTCAACTCCATGAACTCCAGTCCCCGAGCTCATCAGAGAAGTTCCTCTGCAATGCACAGACCCTGCTGCTGTGTGTTCACAGAAGATATTAAATTTATTGCTCTTTAAAGAGTCAATACATCACCGCTTATTAATTTAACTAGGTAAATATATTCCTCACTTCAAACACAGCACTGAGTTGATTTATAGCAAAAGTAAAACAAGCTTATTAATAAAAGAGCATAGATTCAGTGATACCAAATAGAGATAAAGGTAGAGGTGTTTACTAGGAAATAAAGAGAAAACAAGCATCTGGAAGTCTAAAATTTAATTTATCAAGATACAGTCTTTGGTAAAGATGGCTTCTTTTACCCACAGTCTCCTTTCCAACTTTTTACTGGCCAGCTTGGCCAGAACCCATCACAGAAATTGTATTGTTTGGTTTCTTTGTCTCCTGAAGAGAAGGATAGAGAAGGAGTCACTGTTCCTTAGATTCCTACAGGTTAGGAAAGCCTCCTGGGAACTCACTCTTCTGTGTCTCACTAGGGTGCAGGAGTTATGTTAATTTTCTGAGGGGTAGCCTTGTTAGTCTGTATCAGCAAAAACAATGAGGAGTCCTTTAGAGACTAACAAATTTATTTGAACATAAGCTTTTGTGGACTATAACCTACTTCTGAGGCTGAGGGAACCGGGATTGTTTAGTCTGCAGAAGAGAAGAATGAGGGGGGATTTGATAGCTGCTTTCAACTACCTGAAAGGGGGTTCCAAAAAGGATGGATCTAGACTGTTCTCAGTGGTACCAGATGACAGAACAAGGAGTAATGGTCTCAAGTTGCAGTGGGGGAGGTTTAGGTTGGATATTAGGAAAAACGTTTTCACTAGGACAGTGGTGAAGCACTGGAATGGGTTACCTAGGGAGGTGGTGGAATCTCCTTCCTTGGAGATTTTTAAGGTCAGGCTTGACAAAACCCTGGCTGGGATGGTTTAGTTGGGAATTGGTCCTGCTTTGAGCAGGGGGTTGGACTAGATTACCTCCTGAAGTCCCTTCCAACCCTGATATTCTATGATTCAAATGTTAATAGACTTAGAGGAAAAGTTTGAAGGATGTTTGTGTAAAGTAATGACTTTACTTTAAAACTAGATTTTTTTCCCTTTCCACAATGGGAATTCAACATTTGGGATCCTAAATATGTTAGAAAATGAAATAATCATGAAGAATCAAACAGTTAATCACCAAAAGAGTACACAACCAAAAAATCAGTACGGGACCGCTGTCAGAGGCCAATGAAAAAGGGTCAAAACTAGGGAATCAAATGACTGGAGGTTTTGAAATGACCCATAGCTGTACAAAAGTTCTAAGAGCTGTAAGAGAGATTGAGAGTTAGTTAGGGTACTAAAAGATCAATGAACTGGATCTGCATCATGTCTGAGTTCCCCAGTAGGAAGGAGTTGCAGCTTCCTTATCCCAAACTCTCTGGCAGTGTTATAAATGTTCCTCAATACCTTTCTAACTTGTGTCACCAGCAAAAGGTCCTTGGTGATCTTATGCCAGTGGTGGGTCAGGTGTTGTGGAGTTCCTCTTACATGTGCCCCCTTCTCTGACCTCCTTATGTTTTCCAACAATGCAATCCCTCTCCCTTCCCTTATACGGAGGTCTTGTGTGATAAGCTGGTGCAGGAACTGGCTTTGCTACCTTTAACAGCTTTTTGCCACTGGAGAGTGACCTTGTGCAAGAATACACCCCTTGCTGTTTCTTATCAGGTGACGTTTACTTGGCACTTCTTGAACAGTGGAAGGTGTACTTAGCAGACTGAAGAATCCAGCTCAGGGTGATAAACAGGATAATTGACTCCAAAAAAGCACCCAATTGGCTGATAAAATAACTTGTAAATTCTGATCATTCTTCTAATTTAATATTGTTAACTTAATTGAGCGATATAGTACATGGAAAATTACTTGCAACCTCTAAAAACTTCACTGATGGAGTGACCTTATACTGATGGAGTAACCTTATATCTCTTAATATATTTTTATAAATATCCAAGGTATAATGTGTGTCTTGTGTGACCTTGAATGAAAATTGTCATACAACTTTAAATATGTGCAGGTGACAGTATACATCAAAGAAGGCGTAGTGGCCTGGACAAGAAATTGCATATTTATCTTTATTTTGGTATGAGGCCAATACCTCTGGGAAGTGCATTAGGTTACAGATACAGGATAAACTGAATTTTAGGGCTTCTGTGTTCAATGATGTGGTTTTGCAGAAAATTAAGATATATGAATGGCAACTATGTTGTAAGACACGAATATACATAGCTTCCATGGTGGTGTGTCTCCTCCTCTCCCATCTCCCCATCTGACACTATTGTCTTTTTGTGCAAATATGACAAAACTGACAGCAGAAGAAGAGCCATCAACTTTGCATGACAAGCCATGCTAAACAACTTTAGCAACCTCGAAGTCTTGGGGCTTTGAATTTAGCAAGGCTGCATGCCATATCAAAGAAAAATTGCTGGCACATCCTGTTTAAAGTGAAAAGAGGCAATCCTGGTCTTCATGACAATCTGGCTGGGACTCCATGTTTATTTTCAATATTCCTGTACAAGTAAAAACTGTCTGCTAAAGATTACAGTGTGCTAGTTTTCTTATTACAAAGAGTTTGTTGTTTTTTTTTTTAATTACAGGTTGGCCCTTTTGTATGCTAGAATAAAATTTTATTGTATTTCATGGTATAGGATGTTGGGGGACTTAAGCATGAGCTGGAAGGGATGAATTTAACATAATTAAGTGCTTGGATGAATTTGGACTGTAGTGTCGCCACTCTTACTAAAGAGTGTTGCTGTCTTTACATTTTCTTATAGGTTCTCCTTTTTACTTTATTCTGGGAGTCATGAGTTGCAGGGGTGAATTTTTTGGTGACTGTTTTAAAGGTCACTATTCTTGGTGCAGGTCTCCATCTGTCTATTTAGAGACTTATGTTATGCTTATTACTATGGTGGTCTGAGTATTTCTGGAATTCTCTGTCTCATAGATTCTCTTCTCTATAAGTCTTTGATGGCTCTTTGTGACAAAGGAAGAACAGATGATGCTTCCTCCAGATCCAGTTAATTTTAAGGGACTAGCTAGGTTGGGTCATCTGATGTGGTCCCTCTCCTAGGAAAAGGGTCAGACCTTATGAAAAGAAATACTATTGCAATGATCCAATCAGTGTAACAACACTAAGAGTGAAATGTATTTTTTTGAATCACTACAGGATTAGTTGTTTTAAATAAGAGACAAAATCCAGGATCCAAACTGGAGCTCCAGTTCAACAAGGTACTTAAGCTGTGCCTAACTTAATGCATGTAAGGTGTCCTATTGAAATCATTGAGACTACTGAAACTTTTCAAGTTAGCGTGCGCTTAAGTATATGGCTGAATTGGGCCCTTGGATCTCCCTTGTGGCAGCAGAACTCATTGCCTCTGAGTCCCTCAGGCAGCTTAATTCTCCCTACACTAACACCAGAAGAAATCAACATACCCCTAGAGCCCCGACCAGGGTTATTCTATCTACTACCCAAGATCCACAAACCCGGAAATCCTGGACGCCCCATCATCTCGGGCATTGGCACTCTCACTGAAGGACTGTCTGGATATATGGACTCTCTACTCAGACCCTACGCCACCAGCACTCCCAGCTATCTCCGCGACACCACTGATTTCCTGAGGAAACTACAATGCATTGGTGACCTCCCAGAAAACACCATCCTAGCCACCATGGATGTAGAGGCTCTCTACACAAGCATCCCACACACAGATGGAATACAAGCTGTCAGGAACACTATCCCTGATGATGCCACAGCACAACTGGCTGCTGAGCTCTGTGCCTTTATACTTACACACAACTATTTCAAATTTGATGACAATATATATCTCCAGATCAGTGGCACTGCTATGGGCACCCGCATGGCCCCACAATATGCCAATATCTTCATGGCCGACCTGGAACAACGCTTCCTCAGCTCTCGTCCACTCACACCCCTTCTCTATCTACGCTACATTGATGACATCTTCATCATCTGGACCCATGGGAAGGAGACTCTGGAAAAATTCCACCATGATTTCAACAGCTTCCACCCCACCATCAACCTCAGCCTGGACCAATCTACACGGGAGGTCCACTTTCTTGACACCACGGTGCAAATAAGTGATGGTCACATTAACACCACCCTATATCGAAAACCCACCGACAGCTATGCCTACCTTCATGCCTCCAGCTTCCATCCCGGGCACATCACACGATCCATTGTCTACAGCCAAGCACTGAGGTACAACCGCATCTGCTCTGACCCCTCAGACAGAGACCAACACCTACAAAATCTCCACCAAGCATTCTCAAAACTACAATACCCGCACGAGGAAATAAGGAAACAGATCAACAGAGCCAGACGTATACCCAGAAGCCTCCTACTGCAAGACAAACCCAAGAGAGAAACCAACAGGACTCCACTGGCCATCACATACAGCCCCCAGCTAAAACCCCTCCAACGCATCATCAAGGATCTACAACCCATCCTGGACAATGATCCCACACTTTCACAGGCCTTGGGTGGCAGGCCAATCCTTGCCCACAGACAACCTGCCAACCTGAAACATATTCTCACCAGTAACTGCACACCACACCATAATAACTCTAGCTCAGGAACCAATCCATGCAACAAACCTCGATGTCAACTCTGCCCACATATCTACACCAGCGACACCATCACAGGACCTAACCAGATCAGCCACACCATCACTGGTTCATTCACCTGCACATCCACCAATGTAATATACGCCATCATATGCCAGCAATGCCCCTCTGCTATGTACATCGGCCAAACTGGACAGTCTCTACGGAAAAGGATAAATGGACACAAATCAGACATTAGGAATGGCAATATACAAAAACCTGTAGGAGAGCACTTCAACCTCCCTGGCCACACTATAGCAGACCTTAAGGTGGCCATCCTGCAGCAAAAAAACTTCAGGACCAGACTTCAAAGAGAAACTGCTGAGCTTCAGTTCATCTGCAAATTTGACACCATCAGCTCAGGATTGAACAAAGACTGTGAATGGCTTGCCAATTACAGAACCAGTTTCTCCTCTCTTGGTTTTCACACCTCAACTGCTAGAACAGGGCCTCATCCTCCCTGATTGAACTGACCTCGTTATCTCTAGCTTGCTTGCTAGCACACATATATATACCTGCCCCTGGATATTTCCATTACATGCATCTGAGGAAGTGGGTATTCACCCACGAAAGCTCATGCTCCAAAACGTCTGTTAGTCTATAAGGTGCCACAGGATTCTTTGCTGCTTTTACAGATCCAGACTAACACGGCTACCCTCTGATACTTAATTTTTGAGTGTTTCACTGTATTTCCATTCTACCTCATCATATTGGTCACTTTTACTGAGTTCGTTAGTGTGATAAGTGATTTGAATAAAGTAAATTTAAAAACAAATGTCAAAGGTCCTGATTTTCCAGCTAAAGGAAGCCCCAAGTTATGGCTCTTCTTCCGTCCTCTATCTGTCTTTCTCCCCATTAATATGGCATCATGATCACATTCAGGGATCCCTGCTGTATTATACTGCAATGCAACGGAGTACAGCTGAGAGCTATAACTATCATAGCTGTTTTGTTTTATTTTTCAGTGTGTATAATTGCTCTCCAAAGTCTACTTAATTACTCTGCTTTTTGGTTTTTTTCCAGGCTGTGACGTTATTGATATAAACTGGGACCATATAGAACATGGTTTGCAACCAAGGTCCTGTAGTGGCACCAAATCCTATGTAAAGGGGGTCATATAAGGTGTCGAAGACCAGGCTATGGGTTACTGGTTATGATTATGCTGTTTGTATGCCTGTATCATTTTGTAATTGAAGTTGTAAGTATTGGCTCTATACTGTCTATATTTCAAATTGGTGCTGCCGTTCTGGGAAACACCCCAGACAAGTTGGTGTTAGCTCTGCTTAGCCTGCTTGATGGCCCATTAAGGACCATCAGCTACACAATTGACCCATTGAGAGGAGGCAGATACGCCTTGTAACTCAGCAAAGTATGCGGGGACTTGCCCAAGTGACTCCAAACTCCATTTTGCAGTAATTTTCCACAGTAAGAACAAAGTGTTCTTACACCTGGAAGTGCCTATATAAGGCTGATGCCTCATCTCCATTTGGTCTTCAATCCTGCTTCTTACCTCTGGAGGGACTTTGCTACAAACAGAAGCTCTGCACAAAGGACTGAATGACCAATCCCAGCTGGGATGTTCTCCAGAGACTTGATTTGAACCTGCAGTTTACTCCATCACTGCTACAAGCCTGAACTAAGAACTTTGCCATTACTGTATGTAATTGATTCCATTTAACCAATTCTAGCTCTCATCTCTATCTTTTTCCTTTTATGAATAAACCTTTAGATTTTAGATTCTAAAGAACTGGCAACAGCGTGCTTTGTGGGTAAGATCTGATGTGTATATTGACCTGGGTCTGGGGCTTGGTCCTTTGGGATCGAGAGAACCTTTTTCTTTTACTGGGGTGTTGGTTTTCATAACCATTCATCCCCAGGACGGGTGGCACTGGTGGTGATACTGGGAGACTGGAGTGTCTAAGGAAATTGCTTGTGTGACTTGTGGTTAGCCAGTGGGGTGAAACCGAAGTCCTTTTTGTCTGGCTGGTTTGGTTTGCCTTAGACGTGAAAAAACCCCAGCCTTGGGCTGTGACTGCCCTGTTTAAGCAATTGGTCCTGAATTGGCACTCTCAGTTGGGTCCCGCCAGAACCGCATCATCACACAGGCATCTCCATTTCAGTCCATGTCCCAGCACTTCACAGTCAGTGTAATAAATTCTGACCCATCTTGAAAGCCCAATAGCAAGGATTGAAAAAAGAGGTGCCTCAAAACAATATTTTTTTTTAAATGCAACATATAGCCATAACAGTATAAAGAAGCCATTTATATGAGCCATTCAGTCTGTAGGATGATGAAGTGTGATTGTTAATATCAAACATTCTAATAAGTTCTTCAAAGCTGTCACAATAAAATGTTTTGTCCCGGGGTGGAGAAGGTACAGACTGTTCACCAAACTGTGGCCCTCAATACAGCTAATGACCACTCTCTCACTTTTTAATATAGAGATGAGGCCCTTAGACAACAGGTCCCAGAGTGCAGCGCTCCACCTGATCTGAGAGAAGGGAATTGTATGTTCTGACCTGTAGGATTCTCTTAGGCTTGGTCTACACTACGTGTTTAAACCGATTTTAGCAGCGTTAAACTGATTTAACGCTGTACCCGTCCACACTACGAGGCCCTTTATATCGATATAAAGGGCTCTTTAAATCAGTTTCTGTACTCCTCCCCGACGAGAGGAGTAGTGCTAAAATCGGTATTACCATATCGGATTAGGGTTAGTGTGGCCGCAAATCGATGGTATTGGCCTCTGGGCGGTATCCCACAGTGCACCACTGTGACCGCTCTGGACAGCAATCTCAACTCGGATGCAGTGGCCAGGTAAACAGGAAAAGCCCCGCGAAATTTTGATTTTCATTTCCTGTTTGCCCAACGTGGAGCTCTGATCAGCACGGGTGGGAATGCAGTCCCAAATCCAAAAAGAGCTCCAGCATGGACCGTATGGGAGATACTGGATCTGATCGCTGTATGCGGAAACAAATCTGTTCTATCAAAGCTCCGTTACAGAAGACGAAATGCCAAAGCATTTGAAAAAAAATCTACAGGCTACACAGTGCTGCGTGACAAGCGTAACGGGAAGCCAGAGACTCAAATGGATGCTCATGGAGGGAGGGAGGGGGTACTGAGGACTCCAGCTATCCCACAGTCCCCAGCAGTCTCCGAAAAGTATTTGCATTCTTGGCTGAGCTCCCAGTGCCTGTAGGTTCAAACGCGTTGTCTGGCGTGGTTCAGGGAATAGATCGTCAATTTACTCCCCCACCCCCACGTGAAAGAAGAGGGAAAGAAATTGTTTCTTGACTTCTTTCAATGTCACCCTATGTCTACTGAATGCTGCTGGTAGAAGCGATGCTGCAGCAGTGAAGAGCAGTATCCACTCTTCTCTCCTGCCTGGTGGCAGACGGTGCGGTAGGACTGGTAGCCATCCTTGTTATCAACCCGTGAGTGCTTCTGGCTGGCTTCAGGTGAGGCTGGCCGGGGGCGCCTGGGTGAAAATAGGAATGATTCTTGGTTGTTGCCAGTAGATGGTACAGAACGGCTGGTAACTGTCCTTATCATAGCAACTGGGGGCTGAGCTCCATCAGCCCCCTCCCTTTCCTGTGTAAAGAAAAGATTCTGTCGTGCCTGGACTATCATAGCAGCGGCATGCTGAGCTCCTCTCCCCCGCACTGCTTAATGTCCTACCTGGACTGTCATAGCACCGGGAGGCTGCCTCCCCCTCATTTTATCTCACTAACAAGTCATTGTTTCTTAGTCCTGCATTCTTTATAACTTCATGACACAAATGGGGGGAACACTGCCATGGTAGCCCAGGAAGGTTGGGGGAGGAGGGAAGCAACGGGTGGCGTTGTTGCAGAGGCACCCCCCGTGAATGGCATGTAGCTCATCATTTCTGTGGGATCTGACACGGAGCAGCTGTGCTCTCTGATACACTGGTTCTCTAGTACACTTGCCCCATATTCTAGGCAGGACTGACTCTATTTTTAGAAACCATAAAGGAGGGATTGACTCGGGGAGTCATTCCCAGTTTTGCCTTTGCGCCCCCAGCCGATCTCAGCCAGGGGCACCCATGATAGCAGCAGACAACACAGAAGGACAGATAACCGTCATCTCATTGCCAATTTACACCGGCAGCAGACGGTACAGAACAACTGATAACCGTCTCTGCTATCATGCAAAAGCAAATGAATGCTGCTGTGTAGCGCTGGAGTATCGCCTCTGTCCGCGGCATCCAGTACACATATGGTGACTGTAAAAAAAAAAAAAAGCTGAACGGGCTCTATGGTTGCCATGCTATGGCGTCTGCCAGGGCAATCCAGGGAAAAAGGACGCAAAATGATTGTCTGCCGTTGCTTTCCCGGAGGAAGGAAGGAATGACGACATTTACCCAGAACCACCCGCGACAGTGATTTTTGCCCCATCAGCCACTGGGCTCTCAACCCAGAATTCTAAGGGGCAGGGGAGACTGCGGGAACTATGGGATAGCTACGGAATAACTACCCACAGTGCAACGCTCCGGAAATCGACGCTAGCCTCGGACCATGGATGCACACCACCGAATTAATGTGCTTAGTGTGGCCGCGTGCACTCAACTTTATACAATCTGTTTTATAAAACCAGTTTATGTAAAATCAGAATAATCCCGTAGTGTAGACGTACCCTTTGTTGCGTCACTCTATTAAGGATAAGGGCAGCTACAGTTTGCTTGATTTAGTGTAAATTAAATCTGGCCTTCACACTCTGCAAATCTGCAAACTGCCAACATCTCTTGTAGTGCAAAGGTTAAGCCCTCCTGTGGTAGTACATATTCTGGAGGCACTGTTAAAATGATCTTAGGGTGAGTTGTGATGATTCCCTCAGAAAAGTTACGCTTTATAAATTCAGTCCCTATTGTAAATCTGTAACAGTGTTATTGTGAAGGTGCTCTGGAATCTTCATTGAAAATGTATTTTTTCTGTTCATGAGCCAATTTTCAAATCTTAAAACTCAATGGATTTTTAAATGGAGTGACCCTAAATAATTTGCTGAAAAGTTTCCACTCCAAACTAAGGATTAAGTGGTATGTAAAATTCAGTTTTTTTAAAAAGTTGCTGTTTTTCAGTAGAGCGTGATGAAAAAAGCATCTGAAACCACAGAAAGTTCCTCCCTCCCTTTTTGTCCATGTTATAAAAAAAACAAAACAGCCAAACTCATGCAGAAGAAAAATTGAAAGGAGAGGGGGAGGGGGAAAAGCTTAAATACCAATTGTCAGTTCAAACCATTTTTTAAGGTAAAATAATAAACCCTTAGAAAGGGAGTTTGTAGTTCATGGTTGGTGCATCCTTAACTTTGTGCCATAACGGGTGTAGTTTTTTTTACTCCTTTTGGAGCATTAGCATTGTTGAAGCATTTAAATGAAATAACTTGCAAACACATTGAAACATAACGGAAATTAAATAACATGTTTTCAATTAAATCTTTCAATCTAGCAGGTTCATCCCTCTTTTTGTTAACAGCATTGTACAAAGACACTTTATGTAACAAGCATCACTGAGGGGCTCTGGAATATTTTGAACCTAAGTCTTTTGAATTCACAGGAATTACCCTATGTTAATAACTCAGCAAATATTGTAATTAGGCTATTAAAAATCTATCATGTGATTAATCTGAAAGGAAAGTAGCACTGTTTTCAAATAGTCTAATAACTAGATCATAACCCATTATCAATTTGAAATGTATCCCATTGGAAACGTGAGGGGATTACACAGCAGAAATAGGGTTTTTCATTCTCTGTGTGTACATCACATGAAGAAATATTAAATGCATATGAAGGCTCAGTAAATCATTTTGCTATTCAGACACTGAATTTCAGATAAGTGGAATATTTGCTGGTATTTTTACATTTTATATTGTATTCCGAGACTTGAAAGAATGGAATGTCTTTTTCCTACTTGCAGTAACATTTATTGCTTCTTATTCAGCGCTTGCTAGTAAAGATAATAAAATGTGAGCATAAATCAGCCTATTTTAAGAGACATCTTGTTTTATATAATCAACTTAGATCAAATACATTTTGAAAGAAAAATATTGCACTGTTTTACATTCATTTCATCTGAAAATAACACAATTACTTATTCTTTTTTTTTTGTAACTGCCATGTATTTTAGTAATTCCCTCCCATCTTTCTGGATGTCTGACTACATGACTTCATTCTCATCCTACCTTTTAGCTGAGTGAAAGATGTCTTTAAATAGAGGGGAATGCCTGCTTGCTGGATGTCACGGAAAGTTGCCACTTTCTCGGAGAAGGGGTGCTCCTCTTGCAGCAGTCATGATTCACAGAATCTTTCAGCAGGCATTTCAGGAGGGTTAAAGTGAGGCAGCTCGCTAATTCAAGAGCCTTTTTTGGTAGCTTTTGGATTTTTTAACTTTTTATGCAAAGCTAAGCTGAATCATATGCTGGCTACTGAATGATAGATCTGCCTTCTGAGTCAGTTCCAGGAGTGAATAATTTTCTGTTTCCCAGCAGTTAAATGGCTCTATATGAGAGGTGGAAGGGGATTGAGGATTCTTGTTCATCTGATCCCAAGTGTTAATTTAAAGAAGAGTATGACATTTATTTTGGCATACATCTCTATGCTGGGATGGGATTAGTATGACTTGGAAAGCAAAATCTCTAGTGTTTCTAATTAATCAAAATTATTTGTATACTTTAAGAAGAAAACCCACTCTGTCATTATAGTGTCTTCCCATGTTTATTGCTCTGTTCACGTTACAGTATCAAAGTTCAGATTTCAGAATTGTTTGGATAATTCCTGGGAGGTCTTATTGCTGATTCTACATCTGTCTTCCAGCTTTGTGCTACTATGAGTTTTATATGTACAATGTCAGCCAGATTTAGGATGTACAGGAGCTTTGCCTGAGTAAAGAGTGATGGTCTTAAGAGAATTGACTATAGGTTTTAGAGTGGGACCCATGGAATAATCTCCTCTCCGGCCCCTCTTTCCTCTCTTCCCCATTTGAGCTGTCTGTTTTGGAACCCTGAGTATCTCCATTTGTCATACACTCCTCCGAAGCCCAGGTCACAGCTGTTAGTTCTATGATCAAAGAAGATTACATTGGGTTCTATTGTAAGTCCATCACCTTTTCTCCTTAATTAGCTGGAGATTGCATAGTCATATAACGCAAGGCACTTCTTTATCATCAGAGAAAGAGAGCTTTACCTCTGGAGTATTTTCAGGCTCTGGTTCTGGGAGAAAGAATAGGACCAGAAAATCAAACTTAAATCTCGTGAATGACAGTGCAGTGGTGTGCATTAACTGTGGATCACTGAGCTGATTTGGAAGTCTTTCCTTAAAGTTTCTATTTAATTTTCACATTTTTATAATGTGATGAAGTGGGCCTCATGAAATACTGCATCTTTAAGTGAGTGCTGATACAAAAATGAACCAAACACCATCGTGGTTGCTTTTATGTAGTATTACAAATGAATCATAGAAATTGCAGATGAAAGATACCATTCTTTTGCTAGTGCAGAATATTCCCTACGGTACATTCTTAGAGATGGGCCAAAACTGGAACTTCAGATCAGAATACTTGGGAATTTCAGATAGGTTTGGATTCAGATCCCCAAATTCAAACCTGCCTGCATGGTTTTGGTTTTATGTTGGATCCAAAATAGGAAGGGGTTCACTTTCCATTTCTGGTTCACATTTAGCCCAAATTTTGTCAGAAGAGTTCTGTAGAAATTCTTTTGTCCTCAGATAGAAGAAATTCTTTAAGAGCTGTTGATCTGCCTGATTGCCCTGTCAGTACAATGCCATCTATGTCAAACCCAGACTCTAGCCCTAATTCTGCCTAGAACTTGAGCTCTGTATTTAATGCAATCTAGACATGGCTTGGAACTCTGCCTTTCTACCCACCTTCATTTGAGTTTCCTTGAAAAATTATTCCAATTGGATGAATCTGAGTGGAATTGTCAATTTTTAACAAGACTATTTTGAAGTTAATGAGTGCAATCCTGGCCCAACTGAAGTTTATGGAAGTTTTGCTATACAACCTTATTTTGGTCCCCTTTTGCATATGCATTGTGGCAAAGCCTTTAATCACATGATCACACAGTATTTTATCCACATGGCACTCAGGGAATGAATCAGGGTTGGTTAGTGAATGAGGCTGGGATCTATAGGACCTTTGCCTCATTTGCTGAAGAAGTTGGAAGGTTTGTAGTAAACAGTGTGGATGGTTGGAGGAAGAGAAGGGTTGGTCTCCTGGATAAGACAGGTGAAGGATTCTGGCCCTGCTGCTATCACAGAATTCCTATGCAGAACAAGACTTTGCTCCTGATCTACTTGAGCTCAGTGGCAAAACTCCCAGTAACATCAATGATGCAGGATCAGGCTCCAAATCCTTTAAATCAAATGTGTTGCAGGTGGCAGCTAATTGTATGCTCCTCATTTTCTAAGTGCTTCATATTAACGCACGTAAGGGCCTGAGTTGTGGGAGTACTGAGCACTCACAACTGCAATTGAAGTAAGTGAGAACACTGCCCTGAGTGTATAAAGTGCCATGAAATGCTAAGTATTCTGAAAAATAAGGTCCTAGGCATCTTCAAACAGTCACCCAAAATGAGTGGACACTCCTGACCCTAGTGTCTCTGTGCCTCAGTTCTTGACTTATAGAATGAGGATGATACCACCTCATCTCAGAGGAGTAGGGTGCAGATAAATTCATTTAATGTTTGCCAAGCACACACCTATTAATTACAGTAATTAGTGTCACTGAAAAGCTAATGAGTAAATTGATAATTCCGTATTCAGAGCAGCGTGTGAAGGGTATGCAGAAATAAGACACCGGTCAGCATACTGAATGATGAGGATAAAATGAAACATTGAATAGCTGCCTATTTGGTGAGCGCCATCTGTTGTATGCACTGAATGAGGCAGGGGTCTTTTCAAAAAAATAATATTTGATCTGGTAATTAAAGTCTGTATCATAATGCAGATGAACGACAGGGCTAATTAAGGTTGCACAGGAAACCTTAATACTGACATTTCCTACCTTTTCAGTGCTTGACTTTGTAATTAATATTCTTTTAATGTAGGTTTCTTCTTTTTTCTTATTTAATTCATTTACTAAACTTTTTAAAAAGCAAACTGAAAAAATAAAATTTCCATCACATAGGAACACATTGACTCCAACATTGTGTCATCAGCAGGACTGGAACCTTTACATCCATAGCATAGATCTCTGCCACTTGAACTAGTGGAGCAATTGATTGTCATTTTATACATGGACCAGCCATAAATGGAGATGAACATGCCGTTTGCCAGTGGGATCCATAGGTATTTACTGATAGCAAAGGAATGTTGAGACTCAGGAATCCTGATTTAATTCCCAGGTCTGGTGGTTACAGACCCCTTTGCTCCCATTTCCAAGCCTGGCTCCTTCTAGTCTGCTCCCTCCAGCATGCCTCTGTCCATTCCCTCCCATCACCTGGCTCTTGTCAGAGTCTTTCTCTGCCACCCTCCCCTGGCTCCTGGCTGCTCCCATGCCTCCCTGATGTCCATATGTCTTCTCACTCCACTGCATTCCAGGTTATTTTCTTCTCCTCCAGGTTGATTGGGTGCCAGCAATTAGAGCATTGAGAGCATTTGAAAGATAATCTGTCTTTCAATTCTGGTGCCTCATGCCACTTAAGTCACTGAGAGGAGAAATTACAGCGACTTTTCAGCTTGGAAAAGAGAGAACTAAGGGGGGATATGATAGAGGTCTATAAAATCATGACTGGTGGAGAGAAAATAAATAAGGAAGTGTTATTTACTCCTCATAACACAAGAACTAGGCATCACGAAATGAAATTAATAGGCAGCAGGTTTAAAACAAACAAAAGGAAGTTCTTCTTCACACAACATACAGTCCACCTGTGGAACTCTTTGCCAGAGGATGTTGTGAAGGCCAAGACTATAATAGGGTTCAAAAAAGAACTAGATAAATTCATGGAGGATGGGAATGGGCAGCAGGGGATGGGATGGATTACTTATGAAAGTTCTGCTCAGCCCTGGAGCCTTGGGATGGAGTTTGCTGAGTTGCTCTGTGGTGATTTCAAATGTGTAGTCTGGTTGGTACATAGGAGCTTTGTGAGGATGGACTATGCTCATTATAGATGGAAACTTTGGAGAATTTTGCTGCTGAACCTAAAGAAGCCTCTACTGCACACTTGCAAACTGCAAATTAGGATAGATTTTCACTGGAATGTCAGAAAGGGCAATTCTTAACACCAGGGCAATGCCTCTGCCAGATTTCAAATCCCTCTCCAAAGCATAGCAGTGCTAGAGGTTCCCAGTGAAACAGTTGTAAAATGTTTTAACATCCAAGAGTCCAAAGTGGATTGTTTGAGTGGACAGAAGAGTGACCATAGTGGAAGTCATGAGGACTTCATGAGCCTACCAAAAACTTTAGTCATCTTTGCTAGGAAACTCTTTGCATGCAAGCACAACAGCAAAACATATATATATATACTTCTTCAGGAGGAGAGGTGCACTTATCCCAAATGCCTTCTCATTATTGGAAACTCCAACAAGAAAGTGCAACAGTGCTCATAGTGATTCCTTCTTGGGACACACAATTCTCTAACTGAGTAAGCACCCAGTGCCTGCTACATTTCTACCTCACAAGACAGGATCTGTTACCAAGGGCCTATTTCTCCATCATGAACCTGAGAGACTGAGCCTATCTGCCTGATTTTTGAGAGGAAACACTTAAATGGCTGTTCAGTCAGAGTAATCAACACTTTACTTGCTTCCACAAAGTATCTTTCTCAAAATTTTCACAAGTGACTATTGACTTTTGGACCTCAAGTTTTGGGTACCCAGTTTGAAAAACTTTAAAAGGACCTAATTTTCAGAAACTGCTTAACACCCCCGTTTGAAAGTCTAGCCTTTTTAAGGTGTCTCAGGTTGGCCATCCAATGTCACAAGCTAATTTTGAAAATCTTGGTCTAAATATGAATAAGATTAGAAAATTAATGAGGCAAAAGTCTTCCAACTTCTCCTTATAACAGTGTTGTTTTTTCCTTTGTAAAGAGTTTATTTGCGTGGAATCAACAATAGGCTCAGAACCAGACAGATTTTTAAAGTAATATATCTTTAAAATAATATTTGCACAGGAAATTAATTTGTGAGATGAGGCAAAGAGACAACAACACAGTGAGGGGTGAGAAGTAGTTGTAGAAGATGTGCCAATAAAAACACTTTGTTTCATGGGATCACTTGCACAAGCATGTGCTACCCCATTGTTTTACAAAAAAGAGTCTTCATTTCCTAGTGGATAGCAAACTGTGAACATCTACATGAAAGTAATATTAAAAGGCACATTTTCAGGGTGTTGCCTGTCTAGTTCCACTGTACTGAAAACTATTGCAGGGCTTAACCCTGGAGTCATTGAACAAACAAAACTCCCATTAATTGTCAGTGGGGGCTTTGTTCATATAACAGTTCAGCATTGCGCTATAAGGATATAACTTTAACTTGAACAGGCAAAGCAGTTCAAAATTAAGGCAGAAATGCTGTCCTTTGTTCATTTTGCTATGCTTAAGTTGCTGTTATTGAAGATTTTACCTGCCATATGTCTTGCACATCATGCTGAGTTAAGAATTAGTTTTCAGCCTTCAGTCTTGGCACCTTCTTTTGTTGGTTTATATTGGGTCCTTAATGTTATGTTGACATAGCAATTTATGAAGTTTAATTTTATTTACAAACAAATTAGATAATCATTTGTAGATTTCTATGAAGTTATATTAATGACTTTTCAGTGAGATTTAATAAGTATTGATGTACATTAACGTTAGAAAACATTAGATGTGCTAATGACTCATCTTATATCTACAAAAAGGCTGTTCCTGGTAAAAGATCTAACAGGATATATCCATATGCAGGTACCATTTGTAAGAACCGAATTTCATTAGATTATTAAGGTGTCTGTGACTGAAACTTACAACTTTAGTGAATATTGTAAGTAGCAGAGTGCCATTCCTGTGCTGTACTCAGGAGCTTTCCTCCTATCAATTCAGTTCTTTTTTCTTTTTTTCTCCTTTCTGTCACACCTCCCTCATTAATTTGGCTACTACAATACATTTTTGTCAAAAAGAACATTTTTGCGGCCTTCAAACTGGATTAATCTGATGTCTGGAAACTTGTTCCCAAAACTGAGCACTCTTGACTGATACTGTTTTAACCCTGACTGCTACATGTTCTGTCATCTGTATTATTACAGAGTAGTTGGCTGTCTTTGTGGGAATGGAAGCTTTCTGCCCTCTAGAGCCACATTGAGGGCCATCTCCTTTAGTTTCAATAGTATCGAAAGCTCAATACCTCTTGTTGGTAGGTAAACTTGATTGTTAGCCCTTTCCTTAACTTCAAATATTTTTTTTCTTTTTGCCTTCTAGAAAGGAGGGACAAACTACTAGAATCCCACACATCCTGGCCATACGTGCCAGGACATCCATTACTTCAGATCAATGATTTTTGGGTCTCTTCTCTATTCCATTGTAAAGAAGTGGCTTTGGGGTGATGGGGATTCTCCTAGCACAATGGAGCCCCAGTCTTGTTGGGGACCTCTGGTCACTACTGTAATACAAATAATAAAATAATAATTGAAAATCCATGGTAGTGATACAGGTCTACTGCATATTCTCTTCACGATACATGCATGCCACTCTACTGCCATTAAACTCTGAGGGTACTTACAGACTATCATGATGGCTTTGTTCTCTAGTGCAAGTCTAATGTGTTAGTCACAAAATAATCTTAAGTAGGTAATATCTTAAAAACTTTGGTATCACCATGATAAATAGAAAACTGAATACTGGCTCAGTCTCTATTTCTCTCATTCTCTCACTCCAAAACTTCTGTATTTTCCTTGATTCCAGAAGTCGTAGTAAGGGGAAAATAGTTCTTCTAAAATATATCAAATGTTTCATATTTAAATATACCATTTCACCAAAAATATGCTTAGACCATAGCTATTTTTTTAAAAACACTGGCTTACTTTGGAACACCATGGAACAGGCCTAATACTGTAATCATCTTGCAAAATCTTTGACTCAAAAGACATTTTTTTCTTCTGTGTGGTCTTTGTATTTCAGTGTGAAAGTAGAGAACGCTTTCCTTAAAGCAAACTTAAAGAATGCCATCTTTATACCAAGATTTTGTTTGATATACTGTACTGTAGGAAATGCTGTCAGCATTAACTTCTCAGTTGAACAAATTCTAATGTCCATCTTAACTGAAAAACACATTTCTGGCTGTTTTGTGCTGCTGAACAGCTCTGTAGAGAGTCATTGCAACAGAATGTAAGTTATAGCACCTTTGCTTCACACCTCCACAGCAGCACTGTGCTCAGCTCAGAATCAGGGCCAGGACTTCATAACTTCCTTCCTAAAATTAGTTAGGCTGATCCAAGGCTTTATATTGGTTCAATCTGCCTTCAGACTTTACAACACATAAAACTACAAACAAATTCTGAAAAATATGAGTGGAGCGGGGGATAAGTAGGATATCAGGAGGTTGTAGAAGGATGTAGATTGAAGCCGCAACGTGTAGCTGCTTAACCTAAATTAAGCAAGGTAAAATTAATTCATTCTTAGTTTCATGGGAATATCTCTTCACTTTCACTTTGGAAATGACAGAATAAAAAAAAGTGGGAAAGTTTACTCAGGAAGTGTGAAAATGCAAAATGTTTCCAAATATCTGCTCTGTTTAAAATCCTTTATTGAAACAGTACAATAGTAACATGGAAAACTTTTTCTTTTACTCATACAAGTAGGAAAGCTTATACACTAGCAAGTTTTCCTTCAGTGCTTTAAGGATAGTAAGAATTTTCCATTCTAAACCTTTCTGCCTGTTAGAAAATTCCTGCTAAAATATACCATGTGAATTAGCTTGGGTCTGTGGTTTGTTCACTTGTCAAATTGCTTATGTTTCATGACTGCACTTTCTTCCTTTCCTTTTTTTTTTAATAAAAAGTATTTACATTTCATCAAAAAATGGTAACGAGGAAAGGAAAAGTGATTCAAATCTAATACTTTTGATTTCATTAATCAAGCTGTTGCACAGTACCAAGATATTACAAAACAGAAAATACATGAGAGTATGAATTCTTTTTCATGTCACATAAGAACAGCCATACTGGGTCAAACCAATAGTCCATCTAACCCAGTATCCTGCCTTTGAGGCCTGGTCTGCACTACAGAGTTAAGTCGACGGAAGCTGCCTTAAATTGACCTGTTAATGTATGCATCTACACTACTGGGTCCTTTACGCCAATCTAAGTTGCCTCTAATGTAAACTTCTGTATTCCAGCTCTGTGAGAGGCATAGCACTTAATTTGATTTTCATGGGTCGACAGCGAGGTAGTGCAGACACAGCGTTGTATAATTTGACTTAATTGGCCTCCAGGTAGTGTTCCACAATGCTCATCTGTAACCACTCTGGAGATCATTCTCAACTCTGCTGCACTGCAGCCAGGTACACAGGAAACAGCCCCACCCTTACTAAAGCCCCAGGAACTTTTGAATTTCTATTTCCTGTTTGATCAGCATTGGGAGCATGCCAACTTGAGCACAGCTGGTCATGGAGACTCTACACCCCAAACGCACTCCAACCTGGTCTGCACAGGAGGTGGTGGATCTCATCACATGAGGGAGAAAGGCTACATGAGGGGCACACAGAAGTGCCATGTGAAAATAAAAGAACTTCACCAAATGTACTGTAAGGCAAGAGAGATGAACAGTCATTCTGGTGCTGAAACCCACATCTGCCAGTTCTGCAATGAGCTGCATGCGATTCTTGGGGATGACCCTACCAGTACCCCCAAAAGCAACATGGACACATCTCAGGTGTGTGAGTCTATGAACAACAAGGAGGACAATATGGTGGATGAGGAAAAGGAAGAGGAGGAAAATGGTATACAGGTGAGCGGTGAATCCATTCTCCCCATGAGCCAGGAAATTTTTTAACCCAGGAGCCCTGTGGATCTCAGGACATCATGGTGGCCGACCATGATGCCGGAAAGGGCACCTCTGGTGAGTATACAGTTCCAATCAAATTCCAGTTAAACTTTAGTGGGCACACACATTTGGTTTCATTGCATGTTTACTGTGAAGAAAAAGCGAGGTGCTGCAGATCTCTGTTTCCATGAGGCCACTCCAGCTGCGCAGAGGGTAGCCCTCGGAAAACACTGTTTATGAGGACTGTGATAGCGCAGGAATCCTCCATGGGGATCTCTAGGAAACTTTCATGGAGGTACTCTGCAATCCTTTGCAGAAGGTTTCAGGGAGGGCAGCCTTATTTATTCCACCATTGTAGGACACTTTCCCACGCAACTCCTAAATTAATTCTGCTGGCATCATGGCAGTACACAGCATAGCAGCATAAGGATCAGGTCTGTACTCAGATTCTTGCAGCATCTCCTCCCTTTCCACCTCTGTTACCCTCAGGAGACTGATATCACATAGGGTCACCTAGGGGAAATGGAGGAAGTCTTTATTAAAAGTACTCATACAGCAAACAATAGAGCGTGTAGACACACACACACACCCCAAGTCCAGATCGCCAAACCACACTGCTGCTAATGTACCTTTAATGTGCTCAGCATGAATCAGCATGTCATTCAAGTGGCTGATAGAAGACTGGGGTGGGCTTCCTCTGTTTTTCTCCCACCCTCCCAGAGGCCCCCCATGTGACCCATTCTTAAATGACATCCCATGTTGCTAGGGGGAAGGGTGATTTTCAAATAGCTACCTATGCTACTGACATGAGTCTTCCATAAACTTCAGGAAAAGTGCAGTCACCCCTGACTCAAGGGCCTACTCACCATGGCTGGAACAGTAAAACAGATCACTGAATGGGTAGGAATTCTGATTATGTTATGGCTTGCACTTAGTGTAATAAGGGGTTTGGATTTTTTTTAAATAAAAAAAGCTTTGCTCTGGAAACATTGTATGTGTTTACAATGGTTGCTTTCTTCTTTTCCATGTCTTAAAGCTGGAAATGTGTCCTTTGGCATGTCATCAATACCTGTACAGAGACTTTCGCTGACTAGGAGGAGGAGAAAGAGAATGTGGGAGGACGTGTTCACCAAGATAATCAATTCCTCAGGGGCAGCTGACACAGAGCTCAGAGGCTGGAGACTTTCACTGTCTGAGAAGTTAGACATGGACATAAAGAGCAGGAAAGTATCCCAGGAGCATGAGCTTGTGACACAGGATGAGATGTTTTAGACTATGAGGGACCAATCAGACACGTTTAGGCATCTGGTTGAGCTGCAGGAACAGAAGCAGGAGGGTAGAGTCTCTCTGCAACCCCTGCTGAACAGCCAGCCAGCCAGCATCACCTGGCTCACAACCTCCCTCCCCAAAAAGTTCCATGAGGTGTTGGGGGAAAGTCCATTATCCCTTGCACACAACTCAGAGGGAGGGTACAAGGAACAGAAGGTGCCCATTCACAGACCCTTGATGGTCAAGAATGCAGTGTTATGTTACACAGCTGATGTTGTTTCTCCCCTCCCAAGTTTATAACCCCTTTTTCCCAAGGTTACCTTTTTTTTCTTTTCTCTCAATTTACTTTTGTTAGTTAAATAAAATATATGGATTTGAAAAATAAATGTTGTTTATTGAGTAGAGGCAGGGAGATGGGGAAGGAGGTTTGGCTTTACAGGGACAGTGATGCAAGCAAGGTGAAGGTTTGGGAAAGCACAATGAAGACAAGCAGCTCACATTACTGTGACTCATTACTGAAACATTTTTTCAAAGCCTCTCAGACAAGCAAAGCCCCTTGCTGTGCTCTTCTTATTGCCCTGGTATCTGGCTGCTCAAAGAGAGCTTCCAACCTATCTGCCTCCATGCCCCACCCCGGCGGAAACTTTTCTCCCTTTGTCTCACAAACATTATGGAGCGCACAGCAGGCAGCTGTAACCATGGGGATATTGTCTTCAGAAAGATCCAACCTTGTTAGTAATCTTCTCTAGCACCCTTTTAACGGCAAAGGCACATTCAACCACCATTCTGCACTTGCTGAGCCTCTAGTTGAACCGTTACTTACTGCTGTCCAGACGGCCAGTGTATGGCTTCATGAGCCATGGGAGCGAGGGGCAGGCTGGGTCTCCCAGGATCCCGATAGGCATCTCAACATCGTCAATGTTCATTTTGCGGACTGAAAAGAAAGTCCCTCATTGCTTATGAACAGACCTGAGTTCCTAAACATGCACGCGTCATGCACCTTTCCCTACCATCCTACATTGATGTCAGTGAAACACTCCCTGTGATCCACTAGTACTTGCAACACCATTGAAAAGAATCCCCTTCGGTTTATGTACTCTTTGGCAAGGTGGTCTGGTGCTAAGATGGGGATATGCATGCCATCTGTCGCCCCACTGTAATTAGGGAACCCCATCACAGCAAAACCATCCACTATGTCCTGCAAGTTTTCCAGGCTCACTACCTTTCATAGCAGAAGTTAATTGATGGCCCTGCAAACTTGGAAAACAGCAGCTCCCACAGTTGATTTACCTTCTCCGAATTGATTCTCCACTGATTGGTAATTGTCTGGCATTGAAATCTTCCATACAGCTATTGCCACTTGCTTCTCCACTGTCAAAGCAGCTCTCATTTTTGTGTTGCTGAACTTCAGGGCAGGGGGAAACTCTGCACAAAGTTCTTGAAAAGTGGCCTTCTGCATTTGAAAGTTCTGCAGCCACTGCTTGTCATCCCAGACCTGCAAAATGATGCAGTCCCACCAGTCAGTGCTTGTCTCAGAAATGGCATTCAACCATATGCAGCTGCTCTGAGACTGCCAGCAGCAACTGTGAATTGTTTTTTCGAGTGGCTTGCAGCACGGCTGCTTGAAGGGCATTGCAATATTCCGCGTGGCAGTTCCTATCTCAACTCTCTAAATACTGCAGGAGAAGGTGTGAGGTGTTTGAGATGCTCACAGCAAGAGTGTATAACTAAGCATAATAAGGTGCAAAAGCCATAACATTTCCCATTGATATGAGGGAGGGAGGACAGTGCATCATGGGAGGCCAAACAATGTTCCCATTCTCCCTGTGACAATGTTTTAGTCCAATGAGGCATTGCAGAAACTTCTCAAAACACACTGCAGCAAGTTGTACTTTGGGATAGCTACCCACAATGCACTGCTTTGAGCATCGATGCAGGCGCTGCTAGTGAGGATGCACTCCATTGAGACAATGAGCATGGTATTGTAATGCACAATCAGCTAAATGAATTCGGAGGTTCGAAGTCAAATTACATAAAGTCGACTTTATTTTGTAGTGTAGACATGCCCTAAAAGTGCCCACTGCCAGGTGCTTCAGAAGGAATGAATATAACAGAGTTTGAGTGATCCATTCCTTGTCATCCAGTCCCAGTTTCTGTCAGTTGGAGGTTTAGGGAAACCCAAAGCATGAGTTTGTGTCCTTGGCCATCTTAGCTAATAGTCATTGATGGACTCCATGAACTTATCTAATTCTTTTTTGAACCCAGTTATACTTTTAGCCTTCACTGCATTTCATGGCAACAAGTTCCACAGGTTGACTGTGTTATATGAAAAAATACTTTTTAATGTTTGTTTTAAACCTGCTGCATGTTAATTTCATCAAGTGACCCTAGATGTTGTGTTATGTGAAGAGACAAAGAAAACTTTCCTATTCCATTTCTCCATACTATTCATAATTTTATATCCTCCTATAGTGTTTATACAGCTGTCTGTTTACCCTTCTGTATGTTTCTATTAAAATAAATAAATCTGGAAATAATATCTGTCATTCTGAATGTATTATAAAAATCCTCTTGTGGTGTATCAGTCATTATTCACTATTATTCTTCAATTGAGATCATATTAATTCTGAAAGCCAAGTATTTTTTCCTTAATTTATCACTTGTTTAATTGAAAATTATTTTATGGCTCATTTACAAACAAGTTGAAACTGCAATATGCATTTTTCAAGATAATAGTATAAGCTCTATCTGTATTACATGTGCTGTATTTTAAGATTCTCCAGTTATACAAGTTAATTATTATGGTTGTGGAATCCAGATTTGAGGTGAATTCTAGACAGGTATCTCTCTCTAGATTTTATAAGGCTGCTATTATCATGATATCTCAAATTTATTTCTTCCAGCCTTGATGGTAGGAACAAGCTTAAGCTTATTGAATTTTTTCATATTGTCAAATGACACTCTGCTGTAGAACAGTTTGCTAAACTCATGAATTTCAAGATGCACTTGTAAGCCAGTCTCAACATTTTTCTTTACAATTTGTTCATGCTTATTATTCAGAATCTAAGTGCACGTTTCAAGCATTTGATTGAAATCAAAACAAGTTTTAATACCCAACTTAAAACTGTAATAAATACTCTTAGGCTGAGCAAGAAAGCTACTGTCAAGGGGAACGATTACCCCAGGGGGCACACAGACCATAAACCCTACAACCGAGGACAGCCAAAGACCCCACATACAACCCAAGTAAAGCCACAGACACCCTACCCTTCCACCTCACCAGTCTCCAGTAACTCACCTCGGCCCAGTGACCCATCAGATGGAAGATGCTTTAAGTGTAATGAACTGGGACATATCAAGGCCAACTGTCCCAAGAACACCATGCGAGTGCAATTCATTACACCACCATCACACCAAAGATCCCCAGGCCCGGATGCCTCTCAAATACCCTTGGAGCGAAGGGAAAATTTGAGAGTGGGCGGAAAGAAGGTTACTGCGTGGAGAGACACGGGGGCACAAGTGTCAGCTATCCACCAATCCTTCGTTGACCCCAAATTCATCAACCCAAAGGCCAAAGTTACAATTTACCCCTTCATGTCACAAGCTGTAGACTTGCCTACAGCTCAACTGCCTGTCCAGTACAAAGGCTGGTCAGGAATGTGGACTTTTGCAGTCTATGACAATTATCCTATCCCCATGCTACTGGGGGAAGACTTGGCCAACCAGGTGAGGCGGGCCAAGAGAGTGGGAATGGTTACAGGTAGCCAAACCAGGCAAGCTTCCAGACCCATTCCTGTTCCTGAGCCGTCCACAGACACCCCGTCTGGGTTACCAGAGACCCAGACAGAGGTAGTGGATCCAGATTCCATGCCAACCACTGAAACAGCCACAGCACCTCCAGTCCCAGGCCCGGAACTGGAACAGCAACCAGCACCAGCGATTGCAACCCCATCTTCAAACTCAACGCCAGTGGGCGCCAGCGAGCCAGAACTGGCAGAAGCAACAGACAGCCATACCCAAAAGGCTCAGCCAGAGCCTGAAATACCCTCAGGTGCACCAGCGGAGAGTGATTCACCAGCAACGGAAACAACCCCATCACCTACATCGCTTCCAGAGGGACCAAGCCCAAGTCCACAGTCTGAGGAAGAACTGGTGACCCCAGCCTCAAGGGAACAGTTCCAGACTGAGCAGGAAGCAGATGACAGCCTTCAGAAAGCATGGGCGGCGGCACGGAGCACCCCACCGCCTCTCAGCTCTTCTAATCGATCCCGGTTTGTTATAGACCAAGGACTTTTATACAAGGAAATTCTTTCTGGTGGACACCGGGAAGAATGGCAGCCGCAAAAACAGTTGGTGGTTCCAACTAAGTACCGGGAGAAGCTCTTAAGCTTAGCCCATGATCATCCCAGTGGCCATGCTGGGGTGAACAGAACCAAGGACCGGTTGGGGAAGTCCTTCCACTGGGAGGGGATGGGCAAGGACGTTGCCAAGTATGTCCGGTCTTGTGAGGTATGCCAAAGAGTGGGAAAGCCTCAAGACCAGGTCAAGGCCCCTCTCCAGCCACTCCCCATAATTGAGGTCCCATTTCAGCGAGTAGCTGTGGATATTCTGGGCCCTTTCCCAAAAAAGACGCCCAGAGGAAAGCAGTACATACTGACTTTAGTGGACTTTGCTACCCGATGGCCAGAAGCAGTAGCTCTAGGCAACACCAGGGCTAACACTGTGTGCCTGGCCTTAACAGACATCTTTGCCAGGGTCGGTTGGCCCTGCGACATCCTTACAGATTCAGGGTCTAATTTCCTGGCAGGGACCATGGAAAAACTGTGGGAAACTCATGGGGTGAATCACTTGGTTGCCACCCCATACCACCATCAAACAAATGGCCTGGTGGAAAGGTTCAATGGAACTTTGGGGGCCATGATACGAAAATTCATCAACGAATTCTCCAATAATTGGGACCTAGTGTTGCAGCAGTTGCTGTTTGCCTACAGGGCTGTACCACATCCCAGTTTAGGGTTTTCACCATTTGAACTTGTGTATGGTCACGAGGTTAAGGGGCCATTACAGTTGGTGAAGCAGCAATGGGAGGGGTTTACGCCTTCTCCAGGAACTAACATTCTGGACTTTGTAAGCAACCTACAAAACACCCTCCGACACTCTTTAGCCCTTGCTAGAGAGAACCTAAGGGATGCTCAAGAAGAGCAAAAGGCCTGGTATGACAGACATGCCAGAGAACGTTCCTTCAAGGTAGGAGACCAGGTTATGGTCTTGAAGGCGCAACAGGCCCATAAGATGGAAGCATCATGGGAAGGGCCATTCACGGTCCAAGAGCGCCTGGGAGCTGTAAACTACCTCATAGCATTTCCCAATTCCTCACTAAAGCCTAAAGTGTACCATGTTAATTCTCTCAAGCCTTTTTATTCCAGAGACTTACAGGTTTGTCAGTTTACAGTCCAGGGAGATGATGCTGAGTGGCCTGATGGTGTCTACTACGACGGGAAAAAAGACGGTGGCGTGGAAGAGGTGAACCTCTCAACCACCCTGGAACGTTTGCAGCGGCAACAAATCAAGGAGCTGTGCACTAGCTTCGCCCCATTATTCTCAGCCACCCCAGGACGGACTGAACGGGCATACCACTCCATTGATATAGGTAATGCTCACCCAATCAGAACCCCACCCTACCGAGTGTCTCCTCATGCCCAAGCTGCTATAGAACGGGAGATCCAGAACATGCTACGGATGGGTATAATCCGCTCATCTACCAGTGCATGGGCATCTCCAGTGGTTCTGGTACCCAAACCAGATGGGGAAATACGCTTTTGCGTGGACTACTGTAAGCTAAATGCTGTAACTCGTCCGGACAACTATCCAATGCCACGTACCGATGAGCTATTGGAAAAGTTGGGACGTGCCCAGTTCATCTCTACAATAGACTTAACCAAGGGGTACTGGCAAGTACCGCTAGATGAACCTGCCAAGGAGAGGTCAGCATTCGTCACCCATGCGGGGGTGTATGAATTCAATGTCCTTCCTTTCGGCCTTCGAAATGCACCCGCCACCTTCCAGAGGCTGGTAGATGGTCTACTAGCTGGACTGGGAGAATTTGCAGTTGCCTACCTCGATGATGTGGCCATTTTTTCAGGCTCCTGGCCCGAACACCTACTACACCTGGAAAAGGTCTTTGAGCGCATCAGGCAGGCAGGACTAACTGTTAAGGCCAAAAAGTGTCAAATAGGCCAAAACAGAGTGACTTACCTGGGGCACCAGGTGGGTCGAGGAACCATAAACCCCCTACAGGCCAAGGTGGATGCTATCCAAAAGTGGCCTGTCCCACGGTCCAAAAAGCAGGTCCAATCCTTCTTAGGCTTGGCCGGATACTACAGGCGATTTGTACCACACTACAGCCAAATCGCTGCCCCATTGACTGACCTGACCAAAAAGACCCAGCCAAATGCCGTTAAGTGGACTGATGAGTGTCAAAAGGCCTTTACCCAACTTAAGGCAACGCTCATGTCTGACCCTGTGCTCAGGGCCCCGGACTTTGACAAGCCATTCCTAGTAACCACGGATGCATCTGAGCGTGGTATAGGAGCAGTGCTCATGCAGGAAGCAACAGATCACAACTTCCATCCTGTCGTGTTTCTCAGCAAGAAACTGTCTGAGAGGGAAAGTCACTGGTCAGTCAGTGAAAAGGAATGCTATGCCATTGTGTACGCCCTGGAAAAGCTACGCCCATATGTTTGGGGACGGCGGTTCCAACTACAAACTGACCATGCTGCACTAAAGTGGCTTCATACTGCCAAGGGGAACAACAAGAAACTTCTTCGTTGGAGTTTAGCTCTCCAAGATTTTGATTTTGAAATTCAACACATCACAGGAGCTTCTAACAAAGTAGCTGATGCACTCTCCCGTGAGAGTTTCCCAGAATTCAGTAGTTAAAAAGTGTTCTTAAAATGTAGAAGTCTGTTAGTTATATACTTAGGGGTATATGTAAAGGTGCATGTGTTGTATTAATCTGTTTATTTTCAAGTTCTAGAAGGAAATCGCCGCCAGTGAGCTTCCCCACTGTCTGCAATTTGGGGGGCGTGTCATAAACAGATAGCTAAGGGTTAATGTCTCTTTCACCTGAAGCACCTGACCGGAGGACCAATCAGGAAACCGGATTTTTTCAACTCTGGGTGGAGGGAAGTTTGTGTCTGAGTCTTTGTCTGTCTGCCTGCTTTCTCTGAGCTTTGGAGAAGTAGTTTCTACTTTCTAGTCTTCTGTTTCTAAATGTAAGGACAAAGAGATCAGATAGTAAGTTATATGGTTTCTTTTCTTTGGTATTTGCATGAATATAAGTGCTGGAGTGCTTTGATTTGTATTCTTTTTGAATAAGGCTGTTTATTCAATATTCTTTTAAGCAATTGACCCTGTATTGTATCATCTTAATACAGAGATACCATTTGTATGTATTTTTCTTTCTTTTTATATAAAGCTTTCTTTTAAGACCTGTTGGAGTTTTTCTTTACTTCAGGGAAATTGAGTCTGTACTCACCAGGGCATTGGTGGGAGGAGGAAATCAGGGGAGATCCGTGTGTTGGATTTGCTAGCCTGATTTTGCATTCCCTCTGGGGGAATAGGAAAGTACTTTTTGTTTCCAGGATTGGGAACAGAGAGGGGGAGTCCCTCTGTTTGGATTCACAGAGCTTGTGTCTGTGTATCTCTCCAGGAGCACCTGGAGGGGGGAAGGGAAAAAGGATTATTTCCCTCTGTTGTGAGACTCAAGGGATTTGGGTCTTGGGGTCCCCAGGGAAGGTTTTTCAGGGGGACCAGAGTGCCCCAAAACACTCTAATTTTTTGGGTGGTGGCAGCAAGTACCAGGTCCAAGCTAGTAGCTAAGCTTGGAGGTTTTCATGCTAACCCCCATATTTTGGACGCTAAGGTCCAAATCTGGGACTAAGGTTATGACAAATACCCAACTTAAAACTGTAATAAATACTCTTAGGCTGAGATTCTTGAAGATACTGAGGGGATTGGATGCCCAATTTGCATTTATTTTTAAATCCCATCTTCAGTCAATACCAAAATGTTAATGCTTTTAATAATTTTTTTAAGTTACTGACCTGACCTTAAATGGGTGCTCAATTGAGTGATTAAACCAATTGTTAAAAAAAAACAGCTGCTATTAATGGAAGCTAACAATGTTAGAAACCACTAGGAAAGGGATAGATCATAAGATAGAAAATATCATAATGCCATTATGTAAATCCATAGTATGCCCACACCTTGAATATTGCGTTCAATTCAAGTTGTCCCATATTAGAAGTGGAAAAGGTACAGAGAAGGACAACAAAAAAGATTGGTGGTATTGAACTGCTTCCATACAAGGAAAGAGTAAAAAGACTGGGATAGTTCATCTTAGAAAAGAGATGACTAAAGAGGGATATGACAGCCGTCTATAAAATCAGGAATTGTGTGGAGAAAGTGGATAAGGAAGTTTTATTTACTCCTTCACATAACACAAGAACCAGGGTCACACAATGAAAGTAACAGGCAGCAGGTTTAAAACAAACATAAAGAAGTACTTCTTCACAGAACACACAGTCAATCTATAGAACTTATTGCCATGGGATGTTGTGAATGCCAAAAGCATAACTGGACTCAAAAAAGAGCTAGTTAAATTCATGGAGGATAAGTCCATCAATGGCTATTAGCTAAGATGGTCAGGGACCATGCTCTGCATGTCCCTAAACCTCTGACTGCCGGAAACTAAGACTGGATGGCAGGGTGGATCACTCAATAATTACCTTGTTCCGTTCATTCCCTCTGAAGCATCTGGCAGCAGCCACTGTTGGAAGACAAGATACTCAGCTAGATGGACCTTTGGTCTGACCCAGTATGGCTTTTCTTATGTTCTTAAATGGTGTGACTAAAGCACAGGGCTAGCACAAAAGATACCAGGTTCTATTTTTGGCTTAGGAACCAATTTCCTGAGTGACCTTAGATAAATCACTTAATTTCTCTGTTCTTCAGTGTACTTACCTGTAAAATGGTAATAACACTTGGCTGCCTTGATGGGTCTTTGCAGGGATAAAATAAGGAAAAGATTCTTCGTAAGTGCAATAAGTTGTCTAACTTTTTTACATTAACTTCTTCCCTTTGCTCAGTGAGGTAGCAATCCTTATTATGGACCAATATCTGTAAATCTTTTTTATAGGAGCATGAACAAGTATGTCCAACCACAAATCTTCCATTTTGTTTTTATCCCTGTGACTTTCAAATGACCAAATACTAAACGGAAATATGATTAAGTACCTAAACTTATTCTCTTATTCTGAGACTTTGTTTGTCAATGTTCTGCCTGGATCTGCATGTCACAGTGAACATATAACCCTGTGGAAAGGTGCGTTTATAATGGAAACATAGACACAACAAATGCTAACTTCCATAGCCAGCAGGTGCCACTGTAATTCTGAATGGCATATGGTAAAATGTCATTAGTGGGATTTAATGTTTCTAAAGGGAAAAATAAAATTTTATGATTTATAATTGGCAATTCTTAACTTATATTGAATTGATTTACATTGGAAATGATTTATAATTATTTGGTGGTTATGTTGGGTTATTGGGAGTTTATGAATGTAACCCTTGTCTGAAACTTGCTAAACTGTGCTTCAAGTTGAAATAAAGACATCAGAAGTAAGTATTTGTCTCTTGATTGATTTAAAAACATTAATTTATGTTTAATTGTAAAAAGATGGCTATTTTCTGAAACATAAATTAAAGTATAGGTTCCAGTATTCATTTTAATTATGAAATTCAGGGCTCAGTGTTTGCAACAGTGAATTAAAAACATCCAGCAATATGAATGTACCAATAAAGCTTGAGAAAAAGAAGTAAGAAACTAATAATAAAGGAGGAAAACACCATGGATTTGATCTCTCAAAAACGAAAAGTTAGTAAAGAAGTAATACATCTGATCATAGTTCAAAGAAACAATAATATATTTTAAGTAGTATTTATTAAAATCACATTTTTGTAAAAATAAAAGTAAAATAAGAAGAGAGAATCAAATATTGGATTTGCTTAGATTAACAATTCCCCCCCACACACACACACACAAGAAAAACAATACCTAGGGCCTCATATTCTTGATTTTGTTTTTTTCATCAGCAGGGCCGTCTGTAGGGACTGGTGTGGTGCCTGGGGTGGAAGTGACAGATTAGTCTCTTCCAGGACCAATTGCGCCGGCCAATTGCATCGCCTACGGTGACCCCCAAAGTGCAGGGCCTGGAGCATGAGGGTCAGGGTAGAGGTGACAGATTCATCTCTTCGGGACCAACCACGCCGGCCAATGGCACGGGGCCCAGAGTGGTTGTCCTGATTCACCCTACCCAAGGGACAGCTCTGTTAATCAGAATTGATAAATCTACTCTTTCTGACAGATAACCTGTACAAATAACATTAGATATCTTGGGGAAGTGTGTTTGAAATATGTGTTAGAAATGGGATTTTTTTTTTTAAAAAAAAGAGGATAAAATTTTCCGAAGTGATTAAGACTTTCCAAAAGACATTTAGAGTCAAATTTTAAAAGGTATTTGGGCACCTAGTGGGATTCTCAGAAGTGCCTAGGCGCCTAACTCCCATTGAAATCAATGAGTTTTAAGGTCCTAGTGCTTTTGAAAATCCCACTAGGTGCCTAAATATCTTTAAAAATCTGTCCCTTAGGCATTTAGGATCCTAAGTATACTGTTCTGAGTCATAAAGAGATAACAGGCTGTCAGCAAAGTCAGTGTAAGAAAATATTATGGTACCATGACACAGTTCAGTAACAATTACAGAGCCACCGAGATAGCATTTGTCTAGGACAACTTCAATCATTTTTTATTTTCTTTGGCTGTTTGGTGTCCCATATGTAGCAGATGATGATTTCACTTGGAAGTGTGGTGGATTTTTTTATCCATCTTGAAAAGTGCCTTAGCAGGTGAACTTGTTGACCCATTTACTTTGTAAGAAGGGAGAAAAGATATAAAATTGATTAGTCATTTTGACTAACAAGAAACAAAATTGTACTACTTGTGCCTTCTTTTGTTTCTCCAAACTAATTGGATCACAATCTTAGCAGACCAAGTAACTCTGTAAATAAGCAGATCTAGTTACTAAGAATATAACAACTTTTTATTTTTCTGTAAAATCAAACATCTCTCATGTTTCCGTCGGTGACACACTGCTGCAATTTGTTGTTTCTCTCTTACACTAAACGGTGAGGAGAGGGAGTCATTTAATTGGTTCATTCAAATGTTTAGCCAGAGGGGTTTTGGAGGTTTCCTAATAAAATACCGAAGCTTATTCTCCCCTTTGCAAATATGAATGGAAGGGATGAAAATTGTGAGACAGATGGGATAAGAAGTAAGGTTATGGAAGTGAGTGAACTCCTCCCTGCTTCCATATCACACAGAACTCCTCCTGTTGTTCCAGGGAAATTTGTGAGAGGACATTCAACAGCAACTCTCTGAAGGATGCTTCCACACGCCCCTCTCAGTAGCTTGTGAGGACTCTCTGCGTCTCTTCAGGGTGCGTGTATGTTCAGGGGGAGAGATTCCAAGCTTTGTATGGCTGATGGCAGAACTCCCCTGTGTCCCATTGGACTCGTAGACTTTACTTTTGCCTTCTCTGTGGAACCCTGAAGCCCTTCCTGCGAAGGGAGCAGGTGAAGACCTGCTGGAGTTTCCTAGGCTTTCTGCTCCCTACTGTGGAATTTTCTGTGGGAAGGTACAGTGTAGCCCACCAGCAGGTACAGAAAATGAATACAGGTTCAAACCAAAGAAAAACTTTATTGGAAACCAAAACAGTTTTCAGAAAAGACACATCAGTGAAAATTGACTCTAATTTCTTGATTAAAAATGGGTTACATACAATAACATGCTTTTCAAAAGTGCAAAAAATATTTGCACACACATTTTAGAAAGGAATGACTGAGAATACTTGATTTAAGTGATTTTGAATTCTGGGTTTCCTGATATCAAAAAAGGCGGGAGGAAGGAAGAAAGAACTGAGGCCTTTGTTCCTTCTAAAGCGGCACTCAAATGGGTTTGGTTTGGTGCAGATTTCATTAATATAAAAAGGGTTTATTTTCAGTAACTGAAGCTTTTTCTATATTACCAGGGGTGCTGGAGATTTTCTTTTCATGGCTAAAACCAAGAAATCTGTCAATAGTATTTCGTATTTGTGTTTCCAGGATATTTTCCAGGTCCCTAATGGAGTCCTGAGGGTAACCACAGTTCTTGGCTATCATCATCTGTCATGTTAAGGCTGACATGAACAGAGCTTACTTTAGTGCCACTTGTAAGATGTCCAGTGACCAGGATTTCTGTGGAAACATCAGGCACTCTTCTTGCCTCTTTTTTAGGGGTCTGAGCATTTCCGCACAGTCACTACATCCTAGTCATTGCCAACTAAGGGAGCACAATTCTTGCTAGGTCTAGAATGAAGCCATTACTTTTTCTTGCATTAATGTAACTTGAAAACAGCTAAACTGCTTTATTTTGGTAAGAAAAAAATGCTGCTTAAACAAATATCTTGTTTGCTAAATTTAAGCTGGAAATGAATTATGGCCACCATTATAAACATCTGAAAATGAGGGGCATAATGGGAGCACCACACTGCTCTTAACTATATTAGTGGTTAAACAAACAACATTGAAATAAAACAGGATCTAGGGAAACTGAGGCAGCTGTCTTTTATCCTTTTTTTCAATGTACTAGCTGCTGCATTACTCCAGTTATATTTCAAAGTAAAGGGATCAACTCTGGTTTCATATTATTAGCTCTCAGAAAAATTAAGAGGACATGAAAGACAAAAAGGACCTCAGTTGTATATGTAAGATCTAAACATGTGTTAGGAACATATTATTTTCTGATGTTTTTAAAATGTGGAACATTTATGATACAATGATTAATTTCCTGACAATTGATCTCCCAGCTTATCATTACTATAGGAATTTAATCATTTGCTTTATGGATAGTAATAATTGTCAAAAAAAATCTGTAGTGAAGCCAGGTCAGTAATATTATAAAAGAATATCAAGCTGATAACTCAGATCGGGCTGTAGAAAATGATTTGAACTGCTCTGCTGGTAAATTTTGAAACAGCACGAAATAAGTCCTTTGGGATATGGGATACCTCTTGTTTCCAGCATGAAAGCCAATAAGTGGCATTAATGCCTATTCCAGAGGGAAACAGTTACTTCGAAACAGCTAATGATAACAACCATCAGATGGAGGGAGAGGAGGAAAACAAAAACAAGGAGGAGGGAGAGAACACTAAAACTGAAATCCTTTTAAGTCGCCTGTGTCTTTGCACAAACTATTTGCTTTATTAGGCTTTGAATAAAACCAAACAGGAAAAATCTTAGACCTGTGAAGATGCCAAAAATTCAGTGGTCTCTGGGAGTTTGACAGTTGAACTACTAGACCTATCTGGTATGTGAAACTGCTGGAAAGAATTGTTCCACTAAGGAGCCAGTGACGGTACTGCTGGATCTGAACTGTGTGTGCAGATTCCAGAGAGTCTGTTTCTGAAAGCTTAAAAGGAGTACGTGCAGTGATCTGAAATCTAATAAATTGATCCAGTCAGGTCAGATAAAGCTTCTTAATTATAACAACCTCTGAGAGGCTAACACTAGAAAACAAAGTCACTGCATTGATGAAATCAGGGTAGCATTTCTTCCATTTAGGCATATACTGCCAGATCCTTAAAACCCACTCTCATGGTATAAATCCCCACTCTGAACCTTAGCGTCCAAAAGATGGGGTACCAGCATGAATTCCTCTAAGCTTAATTACCAGCTTAGAACCTGTAGCACTGCCACCAACCAGGAATTACAGTGCCTGGTACACTCTGGTCCCCCCAAAACCTTGCCTGGGGACCCCCAAGACCCAGACCTTCTGGATCTTAACACAAGGAAAGTAAACCCTTTCCCCCACGATTGCCTCTCCCAGGCTTCCCCTCACTGGGTTACTCTGGAAGATTACTGTGATTCAAACTCCTTGAATCTTAAAACAGAGAGGAAAATTCACCTTCCCTCCTCCTTCTCTCTCCCCCTCCCAGACTCTCCCTGAGAGAGAAAGTAATCCTAACACAGAGAGAAATTAACCTTTCTCTCCCCCTTCCCTCCTTTCTCCCCACCAATTCCCTGGTGGATCCAGACCCAGTCCCCTGGGGTCTCACCAGAATAAAAAAACAATTAGGTTCTTAAACAAGAAAAGCTTTTAATTAAAGAAAGAAAAACAGTCTTTGTAAATTTAAGATGGAATATGTTACAGGGTCTTTCAGCTACAGATACTGGGAATACCCTCCCAGCCTAAGTATACAAGTACAAATTAAAATCCTTTCAGCAAAATACAAATTTGAACTCCTTCCAGCCAAATACACATTTGCAAATAAAGAAAACAAACATAAGCCTAACTCGCCTTATCTACCTAGTACTCACTATTCTGGACATATAAGAGACTGTATCAGAGAGATTGGAGAGAAACCTGGTTGCACGTCTGGTCACTCTCAGAACCCAGAGAGAACAACAAGCAATAACTAACAGCACACACAAAAACTTCCTTCCCTCAAGATTTGAAAGTATCCTGTCTCCTGATTGGTCCTCTGGTCTGGTGACAGCCAGGCTCACTGATCTTGTTAATCCTTTACAGGCAAAAGAGATATGAAGTACTTCTGTTCTATTAACTTTTACTTATCTTTTTATGACACCCACTTTTCTTCCAAAGACCCACATTACCTGGTGTGAGTGGAATTAAACTAATCCTGGACTGCAGACCCTGCCATCATGTCTTTAGCTGTAAGGCAGGAAAGAACATCTCAAACTTTTTTCAATTACATTTATTGTAGGTAAATGAACAGGCGGTAGTTTCCATGTTCTGCATTTCCTCTCTGTGGAAGGCATTTGGGGAGAGGGTTGAGTAGACTGAAAGTGCTGAATTAAAGCACTCGTAAGAGAGTGAACCTCTAGTTTAGTAAGTCTTTGAAAGATGAGTCCACAAACTTAGGAGCTAATGTAAGACAATGTAAGTATTAAAGATTCAAAGAAAAGGGAAATCTTATTAGTTGGTTTCCCTTCTAGGTAATTCCCTCCAGACGTACTTGTTAGGATAATCTGTCCAATGAGTGCATGCTTGGGAATATGGTCCAGTTGATGGCTGAGAAAAAGAGAGTTAAATAAAAAAAACTACTATGTAGATACTGCTGAATAAGTCAGGAGGCTGAAGAGAAGCTAGACTGTAGAGAGAGACCAAAGGAGATGAATAGTTCCATTAGGGCGGTTGAGACATTGTCGTTACTCAGTGTGTAACAAGAACCTGGAAATTAAAGTTGTATTCCTGTGACCTGCATGTAGTGAAGAACAGCTTCTAAAGCTAATACAGATGTGGCTGATAAGGCCAAATGAAAGTGAAAAATGTCAGTCTGCCATAACATAGCATGACCCCAACAGTGGTCCTACAGACCACTTAAATCATGGAACAACAAATAGGAGGAATAGATATGTGTTCCCCTTCTAAGACTTTGTAGTAGCCAACAGCAATCTCATTGTTAGTTTAAGGGCTGCTCTAACTTGTGCACAAAAATCTGGGCAGTTTAGCAATACAGCCTATCCAGTTGTCCTGCATCGTGAAAGGAAAACAGATGCCATTTTAACCATTATGTGTATGGATGATTTTGGAGAAGGGGCTGGAAATAGTCAGACACATACTGGAATTTGGGCCTCTGCCGCCAACAGCAGATTCCTAATAAATAATAATAATATAGAGTGCAGTGTTTCCCAGAGGCCATGCAGTGTTTGCCTCTGTTCAAATTTATTTTATTTTATTTTTATTTATTTATTTATTTATTGGCCATCTTGTGCCAATAAATGTCTAGGCCATCTCCTGGACAAACCACTTAACTTACTACGGCATTTGGTGGTGTACTTATATGCCAGCCTTATTTTCTTCTGCATTACTTTGAGAAAGAAAATGATATGGTCTTTAGGCAGTAAGAATTCAGGCATAATACCTGAAGCTAGGTAATGGCCAATAGGGAATTCTGATTATGTTGTTAATGTTATAAATGTTTAATTGATTCAATCCATCTGGCTGTGCACCTGGATATATACTGTACCATATGTTGTCTTTCACTGTTAACCTTGTTCAATTCCCTCATTATTTCCATTTGTTTCTGACACTGATGTTTTGCTTCTCATCTCACATTTGCTAATAAACTCTTTGGGGCAGGGACTGTTGTTTTTCTATGAGTTCATGCAGATCCTAGTAGGGGCCTCTGTGTGCTACTATAATATCAATAACACTACTAGTCAATTGCTTCTACTGTATTTGGAACACCATTAAATCTCCTTCATTTCCAGTACTGTATATTATATATTGTACAGTACTTTTCATGGATGTGGGTGGCCTGCATTCAATTTTGATCAGACATTATGCACAGGCTAGAGCACAAAGTAGTGCAGATGGTGTGCAGTATAATTCTTCTATCCTGTCAGAAGTATTCATTGCTATAAACAGTGCAAAAGCATCTGTATGAATTTCCTCCAGATATTTGTTGGTTTTGATGCTGTTTTACTTTCTAGAACATTAGATAAAGAAAAGTATAATTCCAGTCTAACAAGACACAGATGGGTAAATGTTGCTTTTAAGATTTTGGGCGGAAGAACAGAGATCAACAGTTGGCAGAGAAGTTTTATTTTTAAACTATTTTTCTGTGACGTTACAAAGTGTAGTAGATCACTGACTCTGCAAGAGTATAAGTTCTGATACTTTTCAATGACTTAATATATTGCTCATGTGAGATTTTTAGCTGTCAAGCACAAGACATCTGTGTAACTATTTATTAGATTTATTGAACCCTCTTCTGGCCAACTCTTTTAAAATTTATAATGATAGGCTGGCAGTTAAACCTAAAGTTCTGGAGCTCAGGTCTGAGGACTGTAACAAATTTGAGGCCACCAAAGACTACATTTTTCACTATGTTGTACTCTGTGAACCACCCAGAATTTCATATGACTTACTTATCTAGGTAATATTATTTTAAAAAGAGAGAGAGAGAGAGAGAGCATTTCATGAAAAATATTTAATATAAATTATTTTTTTATTTCACCTAAAATTTCTATTTTTTCAACAAAACACTTGAAACATATTTTATTTTTTCCAGATTTCATTTTGGTGAGAAAAATCCTACTCTCTAACATTTTATTTTCATTTTTTCCCACTGGAGAGAAGAAAAGGGCAATGGAGTATGTAGAAATATAGGCCCACATTGGACCTGAGTGAACTGTGGCTTAAAATTTAGTCTGGATGTTAGCATAAACAATAAGCTATCTAAACATGGTTTAAAAAAATAACAGTTCACCTATATGGTTCACATTGGAGCACAGTAGGGGCTGTAAATAGGGGCATTGCCAGCAGATCGATCATTCCGCTCTATTTGACATTGGTGAGGCCTCATCTGGAGTACTTTGTCCAGTTTTGGGCCCCACACTACAAGTGGGATTTGGAAAAGTTGGAAAGAGACCTATCAGAGGGCAAGACAAATGATTAGGAGGCTGGAGCATATGACTTATGAGGAGAGGCTGAGGGAACTGGGATTGTTTAGTCTGGAGAAGAGAAGAATGAAGGGGGATTTGATAGCTGCTTTCAACTACCTTAAAGGGGGTTCCAAAGAGGATGGATCTAGACTGTTCTCAGTAGTACCAGATGACAGAAGAAGGAGTAATGGTCTCAAGTTGCAGTGGGGGAGGTTTATGTTGGATATTAGGAAAAACTTTTTCACTAGAAGGGTGGTGAAACACTGAAATGAGTTACCTAAGGAGGTGGTGGAATCTTCTTCTTTAGAGGTTTTTAAGGTCATGCTTCACAAAGCCCTGGCTGGGATGATTTAGTTGGGGATTGGTCCTGCTTTGAGCAGGAAGTTGGACTAGATGACCTCCTGAGGTCCCTTCCAACCCTGATATTCTATGATTCTATGACATCTTAATTTATTCTAGAGGTGAAGAGCATCTCATTTAAGCATTTCCTTATTCCTTTCAAAGTGTAGGAAATCATGCCATTGCACTTTCCTAAGTGATTTCAGATTTGGCTCACACAATTTGGGTCTGAGCTCTCATCTTGGATTAAAGAAAAAGACATTTTGTTAGCAAGTGTAGGGTCTTTTTTCAGTCAAAGCACACTCTCTGCTGTGGAACTTGCTCCCTCTGGTGGCTCTTCAAGCCAGAATTTGACAGACTTCAGGACTCAAAGCAAAGTACCCTTGTGGTAAAACTTTAATCCAAGGTTCATGGTAAAGCCTATGTACTGCTAGCTTTGCTTCGCCCTACACCAAGTTACTTCATACCTTTTAAGTGTGAAGCTTGGTTCTCCCCCCTCTCTATTCATGTGCTCTCAGTTGAGAGCACACGGTATGTAGCCCCCATTTCCCTCCTATATTCAGAGCAGCAATCCAGGCTGCTATCATATGGCCATGAAGGAAGAGCCCTCCTCGTCCCTACCACCCTGTATGCCCACGGTAGGGCTAGGGTCAGTCTAGCTCAAAATTACATGAATCAACATGTTTATATTCGTTGCCCCCTCCCTGATGTCACACTGTGAGTATGTGCAAGGATGTTACTAATTTTGTGGGATGGCTATAGCAAAGAGAAGGGTTCAACATTTCACAGTGAACGTGGGCAGGCCTGTTTGTGAGACCACCCAGACTCCCCTTAGGGAAATATCCTATAGAATTTAATACTGAATAATAAACAGCCTATGTAATTTTTAAAGGGTAACATTCACTATTATCAAAAAGAACAGGAGTCCTTGTGGCACCTTAGAGACTAACAAATTTATCTGAGCATAAGCTTGGTGCCACAAGGACTCCTGTTCTTTTTGCGGATATGAACTAACACGGCTGCTACTCTGAAACCATTCACTATTATGTTACATAGTTCTTGTTAGAGTAATGTCTATATAACTCTGTTAGTTTCAATATTATTACATTCTTTAGGACTTTTTCATAAGAACAACTGTGAGCTTCTCTTGAACACTCTCAGCCCCATAGACCCAGATTAATTCAGCTGTTGTGGAAGGCCACAGAGAGAGTGTCAGTCCTTGGAATAGCCAGGGCTCCTCATATCCGGGAGACTTTTGCTTTGTCAGTTTTCCTAGTGAAATGTATATACTGCTCACTAGGTGGCAGTAACAACATATTACAGATAAAAGATGAGATTCTGAAATTCACTTTCAAATAGCTTGTGCTTGGGAAATTGACATTCCTATTTCCAATAATACATCACAGGACTGGGTGAGCAGCAGACAAAACGTTGAATAGGTACAATCTTGCACGTTAAATGTTTTAGAATCACACATACACATGCTGTGCAATGATGTAAGAATACACACACCAGAAATAGTAGAAGAGGTTGAAGGGGACATGTCTATATCTCAAATGGACAGAGACTCAAGAATGTTCAACTTTGATATAAACATTTCTGCCTATATATTTTTGGTTGCACCAGTTTTATACCTGATGGACCTCTTAGCTGATTGCTTGCAACTGAAGAAAAATACACCAGATATAGGGAGATTTAAAGGTCTCATTAGGAAATTTCACTCTTAAAATCATAGATGATTAGGGTTGGAAGAGACCTCGGGAGGTCATCTAGTCCAATCCCCTGCTCAAAGCAGGACCAACACCAACTAAATCATCCCAGCCAGGAATTTCTCAAGTCAGGCCTTAAAATCCTCTAAGAATGGAGATTCTACCACCTCCCTAGGTAACTCATTCCAGTGCTTCACCGCCCTCCTAGTGAAATAGATTTTCCTAATATCAAACCTAGACCTCCCCCACTGCAACTTGAGACCATTGCTTCTTGGTCTGTCATCTGCCAGCACTTTGAACAGCCTAGCTCCATCCTCTTTGGAACCCCTCTTCAGGTAGTTGAAGGTTGCTCTCAAATCTGCCCTCACTCTTCTCTACTCCAGACTAAATAAGCCCAGTTCCCTCAGCCTCTCCTCATAAGTCACGTGCCCCAGCCCCCTAATCATTTTCGTTGTCCTCCGCTAGACTCTCTCCAATTTGTTCACATCCCTTCAGGAGGGGGTGGAGGCAAAACTGGATGCAATACTCCAGATGTGGACTCACCAGTGCTGAATAGAGGGGAATAATCACTTCTCTCGATCTGCTGGCAATGCTCCTACTAATGCAGCTCAATATGCTATTAGCTTTCTTCACATCAAGGGCACACTGTTGACTCATATCCAGCTTCTCATCCACTGTAATCCCAGGTCCTTTTCTGCAGAACTGGCACTTAGCCAGTCGGTCCCCAGCCTGTAGCAGTGCATGACATTCTTCCGTCCTAAGAGCAGGACTCTGTATTTGTCCTTGTTGACCTCATCTAATTTCTTTTGTCCCAATCCTCCAAACTGTCAGGACACTCTGGTCAATATCCCTACCCTCCAGCATATCTATTTCTCCCCCCAGTTTAGTGTCATTTGCAAACTTGCTGAGGGTGCAATCCATTCCATCATCCAGATCATTAAGGAAGATGTTGAACAAAACACCAGCTGCCAACTAGAAATCGAGCTGTTAATCACTACCCATTGAGCCTGCCGATCTAGCCAGCTTTCTATCCACCTTATAGTCCATTCATTCAATCCATACTTTTTTAATTTGCTGGAAAGAATACTCTGGGAGACTGTATCAAAAGCTTTGCTAAAGTCAAGATATAAAACGTCCACCCCTTTCCCTATATCCACAGAGCCAGTTATCTGATCATAGAAAGCAAGCAGGTTGATCAGGCATGACTTGCCCTTGGTGAATCCATGTTGACTGTTCCTGATCATCTTCCTCTCCTCCAAGTGCTTCAAAATAGATTCCTTGAGGACCTGCTCCATGATTTTCCATGATTTTTCTTAAGCTGCTGTGCTAGCATTTGAAAAGGCAAATAGTTTTTTCTTTTTGCAACAATTGAAAATTCATATCATTTCCCCTCTACCCTCTGTCTTCTCAACTCACCCACTTTCTTCCCCTTCCAAGTGGCAGGTACAAAACATCTTGCAGAACTTCTTAATTTGACACTAAGAATGATGGATTTTAGTGTATTTTAAAGTTGTATTTTAACAATTTTGTCTCCCCTGAATTACTGCTGCCAATAGAGCCAAATAGAAAAACCTAATTAAAACGTGTGGTATGTTTTACCCATGCTGAGTAATATCAAAGCTTGTGTAGTGGCTGCATTGGTAGAATTTTTCTCTGATGGGGAAGAATGGCAAGGCCCAGGGAAACTGCCAGCAAGTACCATCCCACCTTAAACTCTGATTAAACCAAGCATTTGGCAAATTATGAAAGGTTTTTGTATCAGGAAAAGTGTAGAAGCTGCTGCTCTAAATATTTTGAACATTCAGACTCATTGTAAAGTCAGGAGGTGAGCAATCTATTGCAAATTCCCCTTTATTGTTGAACTCTTCTGGATGTTTCATATGTTTAGTAGTGTTCCTTTTTAGTTTCACTTTTATGAAGAACTTAGAAATGCCTCTTTCTTTTATATTTTCACTTTGTGATAAATATTTTTCAAAACATTATTATGGCTGTCATGGATTGTAGTTTCCTTCTCCCACTCCTTTCATTATCCAAGTGTGGACATGGCATATAGTCAACAAATTTAGGTAACAGCTGCAAAACTTGAAGTTTCATAGAAAACATCTAGAACATCATGCATGTATCTTAAGAAAGTTTGTAATTGCAATATCCAAGGGCCGTGCTGAACAAACGTTGCCATTGTTAAAATGAAAGTCCTTGGGAATGAGACAAAAATGTTCACCTGTCATAAACAGATAGTTAAGGGTTAATGTCTCTTTTACCTGTAAAGGATTAACAAACAGGGAACCAAACACCTGACCAGAGGACCAATCTTGGTGGAGGGAAGCCTTTGTTTGTGTTTTTGGGTTTTGCTTTGTTCTCTCTGGGTCCTGGAAGGGACTAGACGTGCAACCAGGTTTCTTGCCAATCTCCCTGCTACAGTCTCATATATTCAGAATAGTGAGTATTAAGTAGAACAGGCGGTTATAGTCTTTTTAATTGGTTTTCTTTATTTGCAAATGTGTATCTGGCTGGTAGAGTTTTAATGTGTATTTGGCTGGAAGTATTTTAAATTGTATTTCTGCTGGAGGAGGCTTTTTCTCCAATTTCTATAAGCTGAAAGACCCTGTAACTTTTACCATCTAAATTACAGAGATAACTTTTACTTTTTTTCTTTCTTTTTATTAAAAGTTTTGCTTTTTAAGACCTGTTTGATTTTTTTCTCCCTGTTGAGGCTCAAGGGAATTGAGTCTGTACTTAACAGGGAAGAAGGAGAAGGGAGGGGAGGGGGGTGGAATCCCTTTGTTTTAGATTCACGGAGCTTGAATCTGTATTGCCTCTGGATGAGGGAGAAAGGGGAGGGGGGGAAGGCACATTCCTCCCTGTTTTAAGATTCAAGGGATTTGAATCACAGTGATCTTCCAGGGTAACCCAGGGAGGGAAAGCCTAGGAGAGGCACTGGTGAGGGAAAGAGTTTACTTTCCTGGTGTTAAGATCCAGGGAGTCTGGGTCTTGGGGGTCCCCAGGGAAGGTTTTGGGGGGACCAGAGTTTGTCAGGCACTCCAAGTCCTAATTGGTGGCAGCGCTACAGGTTCTAAGCTGGTAATTGAGCTTAGAGAAATGCATGCTGGTACCCCAACTTTTGGACTCTAAGGTTCAGATTGGGGAAAGATGCCATGACATCACCTCATTAGGAAAATTATATGTTTTCTGTATATACTCTGAGGAATTTGTCACTTTTTTCTTCCAATAAAAATATTTAGAAAAAGTATAACTACATTCTTATCATAGTGAGTGCTTTGAAGCATTGGCTGGAGTTAGAGCTGCAGAAACGGGATTTCAGATCAGCTTTTTGGTTTGTACGCACCTCTGTTTAGAAAGGGAATAACGTAGAGTAAACAGACATATTTCTTCATGGTGAGGGAAAGATGAGTTTTTTAGTGTTTATTTAGATTTGTCGGCAAACCAACGCCCATGTTATGCTCTGGACATCCTTATATATTTTTCACAATTAATATTTAATAGAATGCTGATCTTTATCCAACAATCAATTAACACATTTGCCCCAGAAGATCTGGTAATAAAATAAATACAAACCCATCCACAACGGGTATCGTAATAATAAAACAACTTGTCCCACTCTGAGAATCAAGAAAGTCAACAAATATGGACTGTGATGTGCCAAGATTTGGCAAATTCTAGAGCTTGAGGACTCCTCATGGAGCATGACCAACCGACAGTTCTCTCTCTTCTGCCAAGGATGCTCCAGCTCCGTTGGTTCTACCCATTGTAACAATAGCAGTATGGCCTGCGGGGAGATACACCCCATATGCAACCTAGTTTTAAACTATTTAGGGCTTGAATTCTACCCTGAAACCTACTGAGCTAACAATAAATGGAATGAGAGTTTTGCAACAATTTTGTCCTATTTTTTGGTCACCAAATTTGATTTTTTTCTGACAAGATCTCCTAGGGGTAATCAGTGAAGATCCCAGAGTACTGATGTCATCTGAACCTGCAGTGAACTGCTATTTAATTCTAGAGCTGTTTGTAGCCTCAGGAGCATTTTGGCCTAAAGGGCTAATGCAATCATTGGATACATAAGCAGAAATATCAAGTAGGAATACAGAGATTATATTACTTCTGTATTTGGTGCTATTGCTCACTTTGTCCATTTCTGATGGCCACAATTCAAGAAGGATATTAATACATTGGAGAAAATCAAAAAGAGCCACGAGAATGATTAAAGAAATGGAGAGCGTACTTTATAGTGATAGACTTAAGGAGCTCAATCACTTAATCTTCTTTTTGTTAAGCTTAATAGGTGATTTGATCTGTCTACATTGGGAACAGAAAATTGATAACAGAGGGTTCTTTAGTCTAGCAGACAAAGGTGTAATATGGTCCAGTGGCTGGAAGTTGAAGCTAGTCAAATTCCAACTCAAAATAAAGTGCATATTCTTTAACAGTGAGGATAATTAACCATTGGAACAATTTACCAAGGGTATGGTGGATTATCCAAACCTAGATATTTTTTAAATCAAGATTGGATGGTGCTGCTTGTTTTTATGATATGCTCTATTTCAAACAGGAATTAATTTAGGGAAGCTTTATGACCTGTTTTCTATACAGGAGGTCAGACTAGATGATCACAGTGGTCCCTTCTGGCCTAATAATCCGTGAATCCTGTATTCTGAGGACATGACTTCTACCTGTTCCTCACTTCCCATCTTTCTACTTTCACAAACTTTTCTCCCAGTCTGCCATCATTATCAATCCCCTTCTCCCTCATTAGTGATATCTGTCCTAACCCAGGCTTCCAACATATAACCACACTTTCCTCAGCCTTCCCATCCCTGCTTCCCCTTTCTCCCTCATCTGTCATTATGCTGACATTTCCATCCTTCCCAATTGCCTTCTTTTGTTCGTTCTGCAACACCCATTCTAGCTTAAAATAAGAAAATGAGAAATACCAATAAGACTTGCACATAATAAACTGATCTTATTATGATGATCCTTGCCTCTTCTCTTTCCTATCTCCTTTTTCCCTCGCTTCCTTTCATTTCTGGTGTCCTATCTCAAAATAGATTGTAAACTCTTTGGGGCAGAAATATGTCATCTGTTTCTGCTGCAAGTTCATTCTAGCTGTTCATACAAGAGAGACTGATCTGCCACAGAAGGATGAGGTGACCTTTAGATGATTAGCAAAAAGGCCTCTTTCTTTTTCAATCCGAATACAAAAGTTCTTTGAGATTTACAGATGAGTATTGTTATTATTCATTATTACATGAAGACTTTTGTTTAAAATCTGTCTTTTTTTCTCAAATACACAAATAGCATCTGCAAATCTCTTTGTATGTAAAAATTACATAAATTGCATAAAATCTTAGTTGCTTTACAGTTTAAAAATGATATTGATAGCTAAATTATATGTTTTATGAATTGAAAGGGGGTTTAAATCACATTCCTAAATACTACTTTTAATTGCAAGAAGTGATTACCATCTCAAAAGCCACCTGAAACAAGCTATAAATTGGCAGCTCATAGCTTGTGGTATTTGGTTGAGTTCTAGAATGCATTTCTTCTCAGTCAAACCATACAAATGGTTGGTACGGTCCTTATAATTCAGTCAAGTAGCTAACCTTTAAGAACCATTAACGGCATTGAAACATATTGATTCTGAACTCCGGACTGACAGACATCCTGCCAAAAATAAATCTCCTTAAAAAACATGTGCACGTGCATTGAAGAACCGGATATAGCTGGGAGACAAGTATTATGGTTCTACAGGCCTGATCTAAAGCCAACTGAAATTAATAGGAGGGGTTTTTTTCCATTAATTTCTGTGGGCTTTTGATTAGGTCCTGAGAGGGAAATAGCATAACCGAGAACTCCAAGGGAAATGACAGTTTTTCCTCCCTCCTTCCCAACAGAAGTACTGTACAGTATTAGCACATTGAACTGGGTATCTGCACTTGCAGAATAAACTGAGCATTTGATGTCATGCTTGTAGGAGATCGAGAGTAGACTTAGGACTATGTTTGCATTACAGTGTTTGAGGAAAATTGACAAAGCTACAGTCATGGTGCATGCACATTTCCCTTTGACTTTAATGGGAGGTTTGCATATGTAAAGGTTTCAGGAACACTTATTATTGATTTTATACACCTCTACCCCGATATAACACTGTCCTTGGGAGCCAAAAAATCTTACCGTGTTATAGGTGAAACCACGTTATATTGAACTTGCTTTGATCGGCTGGAGTGTGCCGCCCTGCCCCCCGGAGCACTGCTTTACTGCGTTATATTCAAATTCGTGTTATATCAGGTTGTCGTTATATCGGGGTAGAGGTGTAATAATATAGGAGTGCATGGTGCTTCATAAAAATATATACACCCTTTAGAAAGATCTCTGCCTTAAGGAGTCTATTATCTGAGCTGCAACACAAACAAGTAAAAGATGAGGCATGAAGATATGAACAGAATCTTAACTGATCATCAATAAAGCTAAGATTGTGTCACGGATATTTTTAGTAAAAGTCATGGACTAGTCACGGGCAATAATGAAAAAATCACAGATGCCTGTGACCTGTTCTTGACTTTCACTAAAAATATCTATGATAAAATGAGGAGCCTGGGCAGCTGCGGGTGGGCTGGGAGCTCCATGGTCCCCATCTGCTGGCAGCTCCAAACTCTGGAGGTTCCCTTTGCTGCCATGGAGGCCGGGAGCTCTGGGGGTCCCTCCTGCCACCCATGGAAGGGGAGAGCTGCAGGGGTTCCCATGCCACCTGCAGAGGAAGAGCGCTATGAGGGTTCCTGCTGCCACCTGCCCAGAGTGTCTGGGAGCTGTGGGAGGTCCGCCTGCCGGCAGGGGACCCTGCAGCTCCCAGCCGGGGCTGGCTGAAGTCACAGAAGTCTTTGGAAGTCACAGAATCCGTGACTAAATTGCAGCCTTAATTGTCAGTGAAAGTTTAGACAAAAAAACCCAGAAGAACCTAGACCTGATAGAGAGATTTGAATGTGTAGAAGGAGTGCTTTATATAACTTTGGAAACACAATGTGAATCAATACAGATAAGAAATGTCTAAGTACTTGCAAATATCCTGACAATGTATTAATATTCTACTGTGCTAAACAACAGCCCTTTTATTTAGTTACATTACTATCTTTTTGTTCTTTTAAAAATGCTGTTGGAAAAAACTATTGAGAGACTGACTGTCTGGTTGTTAGCATAGCCTATATTTCAGGAAGTTAGATAAACTTGTTTAGAGACTGGAGTGGAAATTGAAAATCTGCCTTTGTTCCATGGAAACACACATTTAATAGAGGCTTTCACAAAACACTTATGTCTTTGTTTGTTGGGTTATGCTTTCTCCAACGATCACAAGATGAAGAGATGCAGACTTGATTGATTCTGATACTTCTTACTTGATTCCATTTTGTGTTATATAAAAAAAAAGGTTTTGACTTTTTTTGTGAAAGTTTTTGTTCTGTTAAAGAGCCAGGGATTGTCAGCGGGAGTTTTGGCATATTTACAGACATGTGAAAGCTATAAATAGACATCTAGGGTGAAAAGTTGGAACACATCTTTTGTTGTTGTTGTTGTCCCCACCTCCGTTCCCCTCTGACATTGACAGATGTTGGATGGGAAAAATTTTTAGGAGGGATATAATAAAATACAAAATAATCTATGTATTTTCTAGGAAACATATAGGTGATGAGCCATCATTTGCAGATCCGCTTGCACCCATTTTGAAGTAATATCTTTTTTTGGTTTTGAGCTTTGTTTCCTTAGAAGACACTAAAATTTATTTTTGACTGGGCACACATTTAGGGGTCAATCATGAGAGATTTTTGAAACTTTGACTTCTAAATGATTGTGTGCCTGATCCCAAGAGATGCACTGATGTCAATGGGGTTTATTGGATGGTCATCTCTCAGGAACAGTCCCTATGTGTCATATTTGTACTGTTTGCCAAAAGCATGGTATGACTCCCATATGCAGTGCCAATATGTTGTTTTATGTTCTCCTTTCCTTTGCTGGATATATCAAAACGTTGTTTTCTTCTCTATCCTTGTTACATATAAAATAAAATCATAACATGCTTTCTAGAGACTAAACCAACAGGTTAACCTCCTGCTTAAAGAAGTCATCCACCCAAAGTCCTTGTCAGAGTTTTCAACCAAGGTTGGCTCAAATTCCATTTTCATGAATGCATTTACTTCCTAGGTGCAAGGTGTTGTCTTTGCCTGCTAAAAATAGCCCCAAAGTTTACTGTCTTTGCTCATGGACAAGCTAATCTCCCAAGGCTTGTTTTTTTTTCCACTGTGTGCTCCCTTCCTGCTGATTTCACATCTCTTTATTAACATCTGACTTTCTATGCAAATAGGCATCTGTTGTGTTTGCTTACAATGCTTAATTTACATCCCAACAGAGGAAGAAGTGAATAAACATCTCCTGTCTAACAGAAAACCTGGTTTTCACCTCTGCAACTTGATACAGACTCTAAGACAATATTTTCAGTATATATGCATCACTCCTTACATAGTACCTGTATATACATTTCACAGTGTTGTTAATAACTACTGTGAGAGTGGTTTTCATTTCAGACCACACATAACGTTCTTTGATGAACCAGAATGTACCTATTGGAATCATAGAACTGGAAGGGACCTCGAGAGGTCATCTAGCCAGTGCTTCTCAAGCTATCTGATGTGGGGGACCAGCAATTTTTTTTTCCAATGTGCCAGGGACCGGTGCCATATTATTATCCTATTCGACGTTCTTATGAGGAAATTCGCTGTGGACCGGCAGACAATGGCTCGCAGACTGACACCGGTCCACAGACCACCACTTTGAGAAGCACTAGTCCAGTCCCCTGCACTCAGGGCAGGACTAGGTATTACCTAGATCATCCCTGACAGGTGTTTGTCTAACCTGCTCTTAAAAATCTCCAACGATGGAGATTCCACAACTTCCCTAGACAATTTATTCCAGTGCCTAACCATCCTGACAGTTAGGAAGTTTTTCCTAATGTCCAACTTAAACCTCCCTTGCAGTTTAAGCCCATTGCTTCCTGTCCTATCCTAAAAGGTTAAGAAAAACATTTTTTCTCCCTCCTCCTTGTAACAACCTTTTATGTACTTGAAAACTGTTATCATGTCCCCTCTCAATCTTCTCTTTTCCAAACTAAAAAAAAACATTTTTTTTCAATCTTCCCTCACAGGTCATGTTTTCTAGACCTTTAATCTTTTTTGTGGCTCTTCTCCATACTCTCTCCAATTTGTCCACATCTTTCCTGAAATGTGGTGCCTAGAGCTGGACAGAATACTCCAGTTGAGGCCTAATCAGTGCAGAGTAGAGCAGAAGAATTACTTCTCATGTCTTGCTTACAACGCTCTTGCTAATACATCCCAGAATGATGTTTGAGTTTTTTTGCAACAGTGTTACACGGTTGACTCATATTTAGCTTATGATCCACTAGGACCCCCAGATCCCTTTCTGCAGTTCTCCTTCCTGGGCACTCATTTCCCATTTTGTATGTGTGCAACTGATTATTCCTTCCTAAACAGAGTATATTGCATTTATGCTTATTGAATTTTATCCTATTTACTTCGGACGATTTCTCCAGTTTGTCCAGATCATTTTGAATTGTAATCCTATTCTCCAAAGCACTTGCAACCCCTCCCAGCTTGATATCATCTGCAAACTTTATAAGTGTACGCTCTATACCATTATCTAATCATTGATGAAGATATTCAACAGAACCGGACCCAGAACTGATCCCTGTGGGACCCCACTCTTTATGCCCTTCCAGCATGACTGTGAACCACTGATAACTACTCTATGGGAACGGTTTTCCAACCAGTTTTGCACCCACCTGATAGTAGCTCCATCTAAGTTGCATTTTCCTAGTTTGTTTATGAGAAGGTCATGCAAGACAGTATCAAAAGCTTTACTAAAGTCAAGATATACCACAGCTACTACTTCCCTCCTATCCACAAGGCTTGTTACCCTGTCAAAGAAAGCTATCAGGTTGGTTTGATACAATTTGTTCTTGACAAATCCATGCTGGCTGTTGTTTATCACCTTATTATCTTCTAGATGTTTTCAAATTGACTGCTTAATTATTTGCTCCATTACATTTCTGGGTACAGAAATTAAGCTGACTGGTCTGTAATTCTCTGGTTTGTCCTTATTTCCCTTTTTATAGATCGGAGCTATATTTGCCCTTTTTCAGTCTTCTTTGATCTCTCCCATCTTCCATGATTTTTCAAAGATAATCACTAAAGGCTTAGATATCTCCTCAGTGAGCTCCTTGAGTATTCTAGGATGCATTTCATCAGGCCCTGGTTACTTGAAGACATATAACTCATCTAAGTAATTTTTAACTTGTTCTTTTCCTATTTTAGCCTCTGATCCTACCTCATTTTCACTGACATTCACTATGTTAGACATCCAGTCTCCACCAATCTTCTTGACAAAGAAGTCATTAAGCACCTCTGCCATTTCCACATTTTCTGTTATTATTCCCCTCCAGTTGAGTAATGGGCCTACCCTGTCCATGGTCTTCCTCTTGCTTCTAATGTATTTGTAGAATGTTTTCATGTTATCCTATATGTCTCTAGCTAGTTTGATCTCATTTTGTGCCTTGGCCTTTCTAATTTTATCCCTTCATACTTGTGTTATTTGTTTATATTCATCGTTTGTAATTTGACCTAGTTTCCACATTTTGTAGAACTCTTTTTTTGATTTTTAGATAATTGAAGATCTCCTGGGTAAGCTAGGGTGGTCTCTTTCCAAGCTTCCTATCTTTCCTACGCAATGGGATAGTTTGCACTTGTGCCCTTAATAATGTCTCTTTGAAAAACTGCCAACTGTCTTCAATTGTTTTTCCCCTTCCATTTTCTTCCCATGGGATCTTACCTACTATCTCCTTGAGTTTGCTAAAGTCTACCTTCTTGAAATCCTTTATTTTGCTGTTCTCCCTCCTACCATTCCTTAGAATCAAGAACTCTACCATTTCATGATCACTGTCACCCAAGCTGTTTTCCACCTTCAAATTCTCAACCAGTTCCTACCTATTTGTCAAATCAAATCTAGAATACCCTCTCCCCTAGCAGCTTTCTCCACCGTCTGAAATAAAAAATTGTCTCCAATACATTCCAAGAACTTATTGGATAATCTGTGCTTTGCTGTGTTATTTTCTCAACAGATGTCTGAGTAGTTGAAGTCTTCTGTCACCACCAAGTCCTGTGCTTTGGATGATTTTGTCAGTTGTTTTTATAAAAGCCTCATCCACCTCTTCTTCCTGGTTAGGTGGTCTGTAGTAGACCCCTACCATGACATCCCCCTCATGTTTTTACCCCTTTTATCCTTACCCAGAAATTTTCAGCAAATCTGTCTCCTATTTCCATCTCAACCTCAGCCCAAGTGCATACATTTTTAATGAGGAGATACCCCTGTGTACCTCCTTGCCAGTTGGCATTAAGAAGTTCTTGGGTCACAGCTGAATCGAGTGTTGATTAAACTTTTAATTTCAGAGATAGCCATCAGACTACACAGCAGTCTAAAAAGGATTTATCGTGCAGTAACTACTTATTAGTGTACTGTGAAAAAGAGTGTCATGTTTAAACACCCTCACAGTCTTTCTTTTTTCATCAGCGTATATTTCTTACATAGAAGCAAGGAACTTCTTTTTCTTACTAGCAGCCTAATAGCAAATCCACAGATTAACTAAACATCACAGAATTGTCCTCAGAAATCAAAAAAGGATTTGGTAAGGGACAAAGAAAATATGTGCCAACAACATGTGATAAAACAGGCCTATTTACCTTAGAGAGAGAAGGTAATAAACTACTGTTCATATTGGACACCTGCCCTGCCTCTCCCTCAGTAGACTGAGCCAGTACGGGGCGGAATGTCATATAAGCATTTCTCTTGGGTCCCCATCAGTTCTTGCGTAATGATGCTTTCTAAATAAAAATGAAAGGGGTGGATGGCGGCTGAGCTGTCATATAGAGCACAGTACACATTACTAATGAAAGTCCAAAAAAATTACTTCATCTTCTGCAACAGAAACCTCAAGTTTCTTGTCCCCAACAGCATCCACACTAAAGAAAATAAACATTCTTTGGTAAATTTTTGTTTCATCGAAAAATAGTGGTCTTGGCTAGTTCTTAAATCAATACATAATACAGACTGCTGGAATGTACTTGTGTAACCCTTCTGCGCCTCTGAGTTGGCAGCAACAAGGGCCGGGTTCAGTATCCGGGGGTTCCGTTTCAGTAACACAATGCATAACCGGCTCGAGCCCCCACCCAGTGACCTGGGACACTCACATACCTCACCCCCCTGGGTGCCTCTAGGAGGCAATACTTCCCCTCTCGCAAGCACGGAGTCTGAGTGTAGCAAAATCTTTTTAATAAAGGAAGGAATCAATGCGGCATCCCATTGGAGAAACACCACAAACAGGGTTATAACACAAACCATAAACAAAAACCCACCTCCAAGTACGTTTGGCATTGTCCTTTTTCCCCCTTAGGGTTTTAAGTCCAATCACCCCAAAGTCCAACAACCCAAAAGTCTCTGGTCAATGCCACCCCAGAGTTCCAGAGTTTATCTGTAGAGGTCCCTCCCCCCAGCCTGGGTAGAAAGGGGCACCTTACGTGGTCCGGGGCCAACTGCCCTGCCTCTCCATGGGTTCTCCTTCCGCCTTCTCCACGAACTGCTCCACTTTACCAGCTGCTCCAAGCTGCTCCTCCAGCCGTCCTCAGAAACTGCTCCGCTCTACCAGCTGCTCTGCTCCATGAGCTGCTCCAGTTCTCTCTGCAAACTGCTCGGCTCCGCTCGCTCTGTGGGCCGCTCCACCCATCCCACAGCTACTCCGCTCTGCCAGCCGCTCTGCTGCCACCAGCTGTCCCATGATCCGCTCCAGCCGTCCCCACAACTGCTCCACTCCGACAGCTGCTCTGTTCCACAGTATAGCTTCAGGCTCCCCCACTAGTTAGCACAGTACTCAGTGCTCTCAGCTCAGTAAATTTCAGCTCTTTAGTGATTTCAACTCTTAGTGATCTCAGCTCTTAGTGGGGGAGCCCCAGTGCTAGTGCACCATTAGCCCAAAGTGAGTTCAGCTCAGTAACCTGTATTTAGATTCTTGAGGGAATAAAAAAAATCAACTCTGACATTCCACAGTGGAGAGAGGAGGGGGTGGAACTGGTGCTTCTGGCACCACAAGGAGACTGCACCACCAGGCACAGATACCTGTCCCCAGCCTCTCTCAATTCACTGGGTTTTGGAACCCATGTCCCTTGTCTAGCAAGTACCACCCAACTGAGGGTGAGTCATTTGTCACCAAGCCGTCCCACAGCTCGGCAGTCTGGGATAGGGTAGGCGTGCAAATACACTCTCTGAAATTCTTTCCACCAGATGTCAGGGTAGAGCTTATCCTGACTCTGCTTACACTTGTATACCCATGGCAAAGCCCACTGCGCTTTCTCACCCAGATTCCATAGAGAATCGGAGTGGTAACCTAGTTATGACTTGAAACTTTTCTCTAAGAGGTTTTCCTCAGTAGTAGTAATCCACATTTGGAAGAAAAAGCTCTCCATATCATGCTGCTGAATTAAGTAATTCTGTCTCTTCTCTTGTTGCTGTGCCAGCTAAACATAATCTGAATCTGTTGCTTTAAAAAGAAAAAAAGTCTGTAGAAGGTTTCAAGTATCAGAGGGGTAGCCGTATTAGTCTGGATCTGAAAAGCAGCAAAGAGTCCTGTGGCACCTTATAGACTAACAGACATATTGGAGCATGAGCTTTCGTGGATGAATATCCACTTCGTCAGATGCACGTAGAAGGTTTGAGTACATAACAATTATGAAACAGTATTATATTTAATATTTTATCTTTCTTTGAGACTACTGTTTTAAATATACATGTTTCCTCTCTCGTTAAAAGCTCAATTTCAAGTGGTTTAAATCTTTTTTTTCTTATTTTTTTTAAATGAAAAAATAGCATTACTCACATACCACAAGTCTAAATAGCGTCTGGCATTTATTATATCATTCGGCAAAGTTGACTACAGATAGTTCCATATAGAACAAAATGATGGACAACAACTATTCTTGTATTGATGATGATTCCAGGAGACATACAAACTGTGTGTTAAACTTTGTCTCATTCATGCCTCTTTTAGTAAACATTTCTATCTTAGAAAAACTAGCTTTGGCGTTTTTTGGTAATGACTTGTGTCTGCAGTGCATGAGCATATAGACAATATATTGTTTTAGGAAACTGTAGTAATGAATAAAATAGGTTAATGATAATGGTAAATTGACATAAAACAAGAGAAATCTTTGTCAGTCAGTCACATTAATGGATGGGCTAATTCTTAATAACTGATTAGTGTTATTTTCAGCGTCCAATATGCTTTTAGATGCATATGTTCAGAAGAATATGTTTGCCTGTAAAGGCCAAATTCTGTTTCTGTTACATCCATAAAATGGGTATTCATAACTCTACTAAGAGCAGAGGGTGGATTTGTTTGTTTATGCCTCCAGTCAGTGTGCAGTACATCAGCTGAGTAGCTCTCACTAGATTGGACTCAGGGGACCTGGGTTCTGTTCCTAATTTTGCCATTGGCCTGCTGGGTGACCTTGGGCATGTCACGTCATCTCCCAGTGCCTCAGTTTCCCCATTTGTAAAATGAGAATAATGATACTGGCCTCTCTTTGTAAAAATCTTTGAGATTTTCTGATCTGAAAAAGTGCTACATGAGAGCACAGTGGAATTATTATTATCATTAAATATTGTTAGGGCTGTCAATCATAGTTAACTCAAGCAATTAACTCAAAACAAATTGACACTATTAAAAAAATTAATCACTATTAATCACTGTTTTAATCACACTGGTAATAATAGAATACCAACTGAAATTTATTATAAATATTTTTGAATGTTAATCTACATTTTCAAATATATTGATTTTAGTCACAATACAGACTATAAAGTGCACAGTGCTCACTTTATATTATTTTTTATTACAAATATTTTGCAATGTAGAAAAGATAAAAGAAATAGTAAACAATTCTCCCCAAAGGAGTTCAGTCACAAATTTAATTAATGCATTATTATTTTAACAAGCATCATCAACATGGAAACGTGTCCTCTGAAATGGTGGTCGAAGCATGAAAGGGCATACAAATGTTTAGCATATCTGGCACGTAAATACCCTGCAACGCTGGCTACAAAAGTGCCATGGGAACACCTGTTCTCACTTTTAGGTGATGTAAACAAAAATTGGGCAGCAGTATCTCCCGTAAATGTAAATAAACTTGTTTGTGTTAGTGGTTCGCTGAACAGGAAGTAGGACTGAGTTGTCCTGTAGGCTTTAAAATTTTACATTGTTTTGTTTTTGAGTGAAGTTATGTAAAAAAAAAATTCTACATTTGTAAGATGCACTTCCACAATAAAGAGATTACACTACAGTGCTTGTATGTGGTGAATTGAAAAATGCTAGGTGGGGTTTGTTTCTTTTTTACATTGCAAATATTTGTAATAAAAAATAGTAATGTAAAGTGAGCACTGTATGCTTTGTATTCCATGTTGTAATTGAAATTAATATATTTGAATATGTAGAAAAACATCCAAAATATTTAAATAAATGGCATTCTATTATTTTTTTAACGGTGTGATTAAAACTTTGATTAATCACAATTAATTGTTTTAATCATTTGACAGCCCTAATTATTATTAATCAACTTTTATCAGATAAAATGATGACATGCATTAAAAAAACTAATCTGAGAAATAGTGTCATTGATACAGGAATGCTGTTACAGATCAGTTGGTGCTAACTGCAAGTTTTAAAAGTAACTGTAGATTTTGAGTGCTTCCATTTTTTGGTCTCCAAACTGAGATATCTTAAGATCTCTGATTGTCAGGAGACAGGTGCTCATCACTTTCTGGACACTAGGTCTATTTAAGTAACCTCAAATTGAATATCCAAAAATTGAAAATCAATACAGTGATATCTCATACACAAACCCTACAGTGCTTTTCAGGACAATAATTCATGATTTAAAATATGTGGGAAAACAAAAAATAAGAAAGGCAAAGCTGCGAAATGTATGTAATACCAGAGAGAGATAATTACATAATTTTTTTTGCTATTACGTCACATTGCTTTCTTTTCCTTTTTTTATGTAAATCAAGAATTAAAGCTCTGTACAACTTTTAAGATTTCTCTGCTTTTTTTATATCAGTCTTTTACATTTTATTTTATTATCTTTTATATTTTTGTTTATTTACTTTTGCCTATGGAGTGAAGGAAAAATTGTAAATATAGTTTGTAGATTGGCTGGTAGAAGATACTTATGTTTTTATTTTTCAGAAAACTGTGGGCCATATTTCCCAGAAGTGAAAAATGATCCAGTCAAATATTTACAAAGTTGCCCTGAGTCTGTAAAAAAGTGGCTGAGGCAACTGAAAAATGCTGGGAAGGTCCTGCTGTTAATTACCAGCTCTCATAGAGAACATTTCAGACTCCTGTGTGAACACATTCTTGGTTAAGTGTACTGTTGATCTCAGTTCATTTCCAGTTAGACCTCCCAGAGAGCAGTAGCCATGGTTAGAATTAGAGATGGCCCTGAGCAGTAAGGATAGAGGTTTGAACTTTCTCAGATGCAAGGAAGTATTTGGATCTGGGGTTTTGGTCTGGATCTGTTTCTAGTTAGTGTTTCACATTATCTCAGAACTAGGAGACCAGTAGTTTTGGGCTGTCCTTAAAACTATACATTTTTATAAGCAGTATTTCACATTGAATAACCAGTTTTTCTAAAAATAGGCCTTGTGGCTAAGGCACTGGCCCTTATTTCTTTATTAATTGTATTATGAATGGCCTCAGATGCCCAAATCTGGATAGGAGCCCTGTTATGGTAGGCACTGTACAAACATATGGTGAGAGGCAATTCCCGCCCTGAAACTCTTACATTAATGGCTATTAGCCAGGATGGGCAAGGATGGTGTCCCTAGCCTCTGTTTGTCAGAGGGTGGAGATGGACGGCAGAAAAGAGATCACTTGATCATTAATTGTTAGGTTCACTCCCTCTGGGGCACCTGGCATTGGCCACTGTTGGCAGACAGGATACTGGGCTGGATGAACCTTTGGTCTGAACCAGTATGGCCATTCTTATGTTCTTAGAAGGGAGGAGACACTGAGACACAGAGATGTGAAGCAACTTACCCAAAGTCACACAGCAGGTTATTGGCACATAAGAGTGGGGCCAGATGTGTGCACAGGCCTATAGGGCTATGCCAAGGGCCCCATCTGCTGATATCTTGCAATTGTAACAGAATCAAGACTTCCATTTTTTAAATAAAAAGTAAGTTTCTAGCCTTTGAGGTTGTGAAGAAAAGCTTGAAAGTGTGACCAGGGATTAACAGGTGCAGTGGTGTCTGCTTGAGTCTGAAACACAACCTAGAGATATAGTTCTGAGAAGTGTGAATGACCCCATGCATCTCAATAGGGTGTTAATTCTGAGGCCCACTGCTCTTGTAGGCCCTACTAACATCACTCCAGCAGAGGATTCTGTATATGACAAGAGAAATAGATTGCAGTGGCAAACCCTCACCATCCCACGCTCCCAAGGAAATATTTCCCAGTTGCTTGGGTATATAGTAAGGCCACTTCCTGCTGCCATCTCTATCTCTCTGGGAAGGGCCCCTGTTGCTCCTGAGGGGAGAAGTTCCCTTGTTGCCACTTTGGTAAGAAGGGGACCTTTTGCCACTTTCCTGCCTCTCTGGGAGTGTGTAGGACCCTTTATCATCATCATTCCATGTGGAGTGCAAGGCCATAGCATGGGGATGAGGCCACAGGGGACCTCATATCATGATATATCTAGAGGACCAGATTGCTTTACTCTTGTCCCAGGTCTCCCAACTCTCAATCCTTGAATGTATGTGAGCTACTCAGATACTATACAATAACCTTCAGAGAAGAGCCTATGAATAACTTATCATTTTTCTTAATGCATGGTTGCCAAAAAGATAATTGTGCACAGAAAACATCTATTTACAGTACTTAGGCAGAATAGATAATTTCACACACAGATGGTTCACTGCAATTAATTTGAGATATGCAGCTGCCAATGATGGCACCTATTTGTATCCACAGATTTTTCAAGCTAATAATATTGAGAATTTGGCTGGATAAGCCAAATGCCACCCAAAGTTAGTGGGCTTAACTCCCACTGAAATCTCTGGGACAAATCCATAAAGTTAATAATGGTGTAGGTTAAACACTGAGTGTAACTTCATTAATAAAACAGTTTTAGGTGGCAGCATATTGTAACTATTCTGCCTGTCAGTGGGTGTGCACCCAGTGAGTGTATTACATGTAGAAATTGGGTAGAAAAGAGATGATGCAGCAGGAAAAGCACAACTGATATAAAGACACAGCTGCATCCCAACAATAGCACAACTCATGCCATACCATTCACAGTGCTCCCAGGACTAAACAGAATCCTGGCAGCAACAGCTACAACTCTCTATCTCCTGCCACCCCTCAAAAATGAAAAAATCAGTAATACTCAAATGAGTAGTATAGCCAGGGACTGATTCTCTACTGCCATGCACTTTCTGTAGTCATTTATATCAGTGCAAGCACTCCCATCCATGCACTGATACCTGTGCCTCCCTTTAATTGGGTATGTAATGCTCTAATAGTTCTCTGCTGGTGTGCAAGAGATCTTAAAGACTACATGGCGCAGTGAAAAGCCTGCTACACCAACACTGCCGTACATAGCTATATGTGTCAGTGAAAGGCTGTGGCCGGGGGGAGACAGAAAGAAAAAGCTTTGGTAGCTCCCCACTGCTGGAATCTTTCCTTGCAGGGGAATACTACAGCAGTTGGGAGCTGCTGGAGTCTTTTCCTGGGGATGGGAAAGGCTGTAGCAGCAGGATGATGTGCTGCTAAAAGTAGCAGTGGAGAGGGACAGTCATGGCGTGGCTGAATAGAGAGCTGTGAAATGTATGTACTTGGGTGCATACCGTCACCCTTCAGATATGTCTTTATTCACCTGAATCATGCATCACAAGCTACAATTCTATTTATACCTATGCTAGCAGGGGCTATGCATGTATGTACTCTTCACACCACTGAAAGACCCGTGCAGTATAGACATACTTTACGTTGTCAATAGGGGTGATTTCCCTTGTTAAGCACAGCCCTCTTGAAAAGGTAGAGATTAGAAATGGAAGAACTCTACTAGGTCATCTTGTCCATTTCCATGCCAATGTAGGATTGTGGCCTTCAGTGTTTATCACAGTCCTATTTTAAATGAGTCAGGGAATGTGACTTCCACCACTTCCCTTGAGAGTCTGCCTGTTCCACAATCTACTCGATGCTACTGCTAAGAATTGTTTCCTCCTGTTCATCTGAAATGTTCCCTCGCTCTAGTTCATCGCGTAACTCCTGGCTGTACTCTTTGGCTTTTCAGTTCCCTCATCGTTGCTTGCACTGTAGAAACAAAGCATTTATAAATGGTTACCATGTCACTCCCTTAGTTATGATATAAAGCATATTTGTTCTTGGCTTCTGTTCTTGTAAATTGATCCTCCCCAACCCCTAGTATTCAGGTATCCAGAACTGTGTGTAGTATGAATCAGATGAGAGCCGTAGTACACAGTGAGCGTGATCTTGAGAGCAACCTCAGCTGAGTCTCACTCTTTAGTGGCACCTATCAAGTTGTGAGTACAAATGTCATTCAGACATCTACCAGTAAGTGCTATACCTGACTGCATGTGCAAATCAAGTATAGTGACTTCACTTGAAGTTTCTTTCATTTTAAGAGAGAGAGAGTTCTACCAGCATTCCCCATTTTAAGTATAGGAAACATATCTCCAGCCACTAGAATCTTTGAAAAAAGAAGAAAAAATTTAAATGTGTCCATTGTGTTATGTGATGTTGAATTGAACTCACAAAAAGAGAGCTAAAATGCTTTATAGAGACAGTCACAAGCTACAGATGAACAATTTTCAACATTGGTCATACTTCCTGCAGGAGGTTTTACATCTTGGACATGCAATGATAAAGTTTTTTGGCTTTTTTTTTTAAGGTAGGAAACAGAGAAGCAAACAAAAGCATAAAAACAACTAGAAGTCCGTTGGCACCTTAAAGACTAACAGATTTATTGGGGCATAAGCTTTCATGGGTAAAACACCCACTTCCTCAGATGCATGGAGTGAAAGTCACAGATGCAGGCATTGTTCTACTGACACCTGAAGAGAAGGGAGTTATCTCACAAGTGGAGAACCAGAGTTGACAGGGCCAATACAATAAGAGTGGATGTAGTCCACTCCCAATAACAGATGAGGAGGTGTCAATTCCAGGAGAGGCAAAGCTGCTTCTGTAATGAGACAGCCCCTCCCAGTCCCTATTCAAGCCCAGATTAATGGTGTAAAATTTGCAAATGAATTTTAGTTCTGCTTCTCTTTGAAGGCTGTTTCTGAAGTATTTTTTGTTCAAGAATAGTGACTTTTAAATCTGTTAGAATAGCCAGGGAGATTGAAGTGTTCACGTATTGGCTTTTGTATGTTACCATTCCTGATGTCCGATTTGTGTCCATTTATTCTTTTACATAGGGACTGTCCAGTTTGGCCAATGTACATGGCAGAGGGGCATTGTTGGCACATGATGTCATATATAACATTGGTAGACGTGCAAGTGAATGAGCCCTTGATGGTGTGGCTGATGTGGTTGGGTCTTCTGATGATGTCAACAGAGTAGATATGGGGGTAGAGTAGGCAACGAGGTTTGCTACAGGGATTGGTTCCTGGGTTGGTGTTTCTGTGGTGTGGTGTGTAGTTGCTGGTGAGTATTTGCTTCAGGTTGGGGGGTTGTCTGGAAGTGAGGACTGGCCTGCCTCCCAAGGTCTGTGAGAGTGAGGGATTGTTTTCCAGGGTAGGTTGTAGATCATTGATGATGCGCTGGAGAGGTTTTAGCTGGGGGCTTAACATGATGACCAGTCGTGTTCTGTTATTTTCCTTGTTGGGCCTGTCCTGTAGTAGGTGATTTCTGGGTACCCGTCTTGCTCCGTCAATCTGTTTCCTCACTTCCCCACATGGGTATTATAGTTTTAAGAATGCTTGATAAAGATCTTGTAGGTGTTTGTCTATTTCTGAGGGACTGGAGCAAATTCAGGTTAGAGTAAAAATCTCTCTTCTTTTTTTAAAAAAAAAACAACCTTTGAGTTATATTCAAAACAGTAGTTCTCCCTAAATCTGTTCCAGATGCCTTCCTTTGCCATCTACACTTGATCACATGTATCTGACACACTACACTGTCATGTTTGTTAATAAGATTAACATACATGAAAATCAGAGAGCGGAAAGAACTGTGTCAGATTTTAACTTCAGAAGAAACCTCTACATATTTCTATTGCATCTCTCTATAGTCATTTATCAAATCCAATCACTTATCTGATAAACTCCACTGATAGTTAATAATCTAAAGCATATGTCTCATAACTGTTGGAATGCAAATCTACTTTTGGAAAGCCTCTTATGATACATGTCAAAGGTCAAGTAATGCATTTTTTTATTCAGATCTGTACATCTGGTATACAATCTGTCTGATTCTCCTTTTATATTTGTTAGCATTTCAGCTCATTATACCCTGGCTGTACTTACTACTTCCTTCTTCCAGAATAAGGCTATCCAAGAATATTACTACATGGTCCCAGTTCGTGCAATATAATAAAAATCACCTCAAAGAAACATTCTAATAAAAATATATAGCATGTATATGCAATTTTTTAATTTGCTACTATATTCCAGCATTAAGATATAACTAGGTTTGGCAACATTTTTCCATTTATGTACTACTTCAAACTACTTTATATTTTTATAACCTCCTTCAGAGACTTTTAGAGAAGAATTTTTAACTCCATTTTACAGCTGAAGATAATTTAGGGACTGATGTGAAATGATTTGCTCAAGGTTGTAGAGGGAGCAGGGCCGACTCCAGGCACCAGTCAAGCAAGCTCATGCTTGGGGCAGCAGATTCTAAGGGGTGGCATTCCACCCAATCCTAGGGCTGCACAACTGCCCTATTTTTATTTTTATATTTGCTTTACCTCCGGGTCCAGCCACCCTGCGCCCTGGGTTTTTTTGGGTTTTTTTGCTTTGCCTCTGGGTCCAGCTGCCCTGCACCCAGGGTTTTGGGGTTTTTTTTTTTTTTTTTTTGCTTTGTCTCTGGGTCCGGCCACCCTGCGCCCTGGGGTTTTTTGGATTATTTTTTGCTTTGCCTCCGGGTCCAGCTGCACTGCGCCCAGGGGTTTTTGTTTTTTTTCTTGATTTTTTTTTTGCTTGGGGCGGCAAAAAAGTCAGAGCCGGCCCTGGAAGGGAGCCATGCTTGGAGTTAGGAGTATTACTCAGAAATATCTGGCTCCCAGTCTTGTACTAAGACCATTAGACTACATTTTACTGTCATCACTTTCACCTTGAAATAAATATCCATCCATAATGTATGCCAGAAGTATGGGACCAATAGCGCTAATAACAAATAGTGAGTTTTGCATGGAGGTGATATAAGTACAGATAAGTAGCTAGAAATAGCAAATGTTTCATTTAATATTATACCTGTCCTAACTGAGAGGGAAGCCACATCAGAGAGAGGAAAATGTGCCTACTAAGGGCCAGATTTTCAAATGTATTATGATGCTTAAAGATGCTGATAGGCACCTATTGGGATTTTCAAGAGCACCTAGTGACATCAATGCAATAGGCACCTGGGTGCTTTAAAAACCCCACTGTGTGCCTAGTGCAATGGAGCCTAGTCATGAACCAGAACTCCTACGTGCTATGGTAATGCAAATTAATAGTAATAATAATTAATATAATTAATAGAAGGATTCGGTCTGATAGGCTGTCTATCCAACATGCTTTCACTGTGATATATTAACTTAAAAATGGAAGAAAATGTGTGTGGGGAAATAGCATAAAAATCCCTATGCAAAGTGTCATGAAAAAATGTTTTACAGAAAACTGTTTTGATGGTCAGTCTTATCTACATGGCTTTATTTCCTTTTTTTTTTAATTGTTTCAAAGCTGTTTGACTTTTGTTTTGTTATTTCAGGAATGATTTTGCAGAGCTTTTCGATATTGTGATCACAAATGCATTGAAACCTGGTTTCTTCTCTCAGGCACCAAACCAAAGACCTTTCCTAACCCTTGGTAAGACTCAGTAACGTATACATCTCTTTCTTACACAGTTAGATCTAAGAAATGGGGGATCCAGTCTAGTAGATCTGCGGGTTAAAACTCTCTGACATAATCAAGCATTCAAATATCAAGTGGAAGGGAGAAGAGGTTCTAGATTGGTAGATTAGTTCAATTCCCAAGGCAGGCTACTTGGAAAGGTTACTGAGGAAGTAAAATTTGTAATGCTGGAAGCAACCTGCAAATATAATGAAAAATGAAGTAAAACAGAGGAAAAAATGTCAATATAATTTTGGGCTACATATATTGAGGTATTGCATGATTGGGCACAATGGTGAGTCATTTCTCTGCATTGCATAGGCAAGATCGTACACAGAATACTGCATACAGTTCTGGGACAATTCATTAAAAAAACATTTAAACAAATTAGAGGAAATTCAGAAAACAAACAAATACACCTACAAGGCTGGAGGAAATGATTTATGGGGAAAGTTTGAAAGTATCTAATATATGTAATTTGGCTCAGTATTGACTCACAATTAGCATACCATTCACTTAAAAAAATAAAAACAATCCCAAACTTTGTCGCAATGTAGTGAATTAGGTTATTAGACCAAGGCATTAAGGAATGGAGTGTACAAAAAAGGAAGGGCTTGTTAATCATCAAATGTGAATAGACATGTACAACAAGTCAAACAGTTTTGACTGCTTTTCATAAACATCCTCATGATTTGGTAACATTCTGAAAATTAAGCTTATGTGCAAAATAGCAGATTGGCCCAACTTCTAATGCAGTGCAAATCAGAAAAAAAAAAGGCATATAGAACTGTATTTTAGCATCTGATTTTGGAAAAGACTGTCACTCCAGATCCAAATTAATTTTACCTTTCAAACTCTTAAATTAAAACTGCAATGGCGGAGTGGCAACGCATAGGAAATACTTTCTAATGCCATATCTATTTATGAAGAAAAGTAATAAAAATTATCTTAAATATATATATTTTAAAAGAATGAGGTCAAATAGAAAGCTGTCAATTTGACAGTTTGATGTGAAATAGCACAGGAAGGAACTCAAATAAAATATGAATGAATAAGTAAAGACTTTATAAGTGGTAAGCTGTGAAGTTTAAAAGCATTTTTGCTAATTTATCTTGATGGAAATTGAAAATTAAGTATAACTCAGTTCAGATGCTTTTAAAATCATCAGTCTTCTCATGTCTAGAAATGGGAGTGTCATTCCCTGAGCCTTTGATGGTGGTGTTGTTTGTTTATGTTATACTAGTGCCAAAAGACTCCTGTCAGGATCTGGGCCTTATGGCAGTAGCCATTATATGAACACAGAATAAGAGTTGGTTCATGTTCTGCAGTGATTTCAATCTAAAAAAGACAGGAGAGACAAAAGAAAATAGACAATCAACAAATGAGTAATGTGCCCAAACTACAGAAGTTACTAGGTACACATTCTCCAACTTTTGTTTGCTTTGCTAGGGTTGTTTTTTTTTCCCCCCTCGTTTGACTTGATCTCAGATAAGAGCAAAATGGCCTCATCTTCAGAATGATGAATCAGAGTATTGATGATACTGTAATGGGGACAAATATTTCTAAAAATAACTTTGGAAATTTTAATAAAACATATTCTGGTGCTATAAATTGTTAATAATCTAAGATACTCTGTAGTGTTAATCACCTAAATAATGACTAGAAAAAAATATAATGTTTTTGGTTTTCTGATTAAAAAGTCAAAATTTTCTGCAGGATAAAAAACCTTTCTGAAAAGCTCTAGTGGAAGTCAGTTGGGCCTTACCAACCCCTTTCCTTCTGCCTGTGCTCCTTGGATGGGTTGCCTGAGCTCAGGTGGCTTCTGCCTAATGGCTTGTTCCTGCAATAAAACACCCCTCCTAAAATTTGGTAACCCAAGTAACTGCCTGTCTACCCTGTACCCAAAGTTGCTGGTTCAATGGGGCTGAGGAGAGGAAGATGATCAGGAACAGTCAAAATGGATTCACCAATGGCAAGTCATGCCTGACCAATCTGATTGCCTTCTATGATGAGATAACTGGTTCTGTGGATATGGGGAAAGCAGTGGACATGATATAGCGAAACTTTTGATTCGGTCTTCCACAGTATTCTTGCCAGCAAGTTAAAAAAGTATGGATTGGATGAATGGACTATAAGGTGGATAGAAAGCTGGCTAGATTGTTGGGCTCAACAGGTAGCGATCAATGGCTCAATGTCTAGTTGGCAGCCAGTATCAAGCAGAGTGCCCATGGGGTCGGTCCTGGGGTTGGTTTTGTTCAACATCTTCCTTAATGATCTGGATGATGGGATTAATTGCACCCTCAGCAAGTTCACAAATGACACTAAGCGGGGGTGAGAGGTAGATATTCTGGAGGGTAGGGATAGGGTCCAGAGTGACGTAGAAAATTGGAAGATTGGACCAAAAGAAATCTGATGAGGTTCAAAAAGGACAAGTGCAGAGTACTGCACTTAGGACGGAAGAATCCCAGGCATTGCTACAGGCTGCGACTGACTGTCCAAGGACCTGAGGATTACAGTGGATGAGAAGCTGGATATGAGTCAGCAGTGTTGCCAAGAAGGCCAATGGCATATTGGGCTTTGTAGCAGGGTGCTGCTTCAGACGCAGCTCATTAGCCCCTGCTCAGCCAGCCCCAATCAGGTGAAATGGATTGGGGCTGGGGAGAAGCCTGGTGCCTGGCCTCTGAATGAGCTGCACCTGTGGGCCTGCAGGCTCAAGGGCCATAAAGACTGACTGGCAGCCAGAGGAAGGGGGGAAAGGACAGCCAGAGGCACGGCAGTCTCCAGGCTGGGGTAGACTCCCTGTAAAGGAGGAGGAGGAGAGTAAGACCTGTAAATAGAATCACTGGTGGTGGGAACAGTGTTTAAATAAAAAGCCACGGGTGCTGCATCCAGGAGGCTCAGAGTGCTTTGTGGAGACAGCAGGGTGCTGCAGCAAGGGGGGCAGAGGAAGAGACCCGGTTACAGGCTGTATTAGTAGAAGCATTGCCAGCAGATCGAGGTATGTGATAATTTGGCACTGGTCAGGCCACATCTGGAGTATTGTTTGGGTCCCCCAACTACAGAATGTGGACAAATTGGAAAGAGTCCAGCAGAGGGCAATGAAAATGATCAGGGGGCTGGGGCACATGACTTAAGAGGAGAGGCTGAGGAAACTGGGCTTGTTTAGTTTACTGAAAAGAGTGAGGGGGGATTTGATAGCAGCCTTCAACTGCCCGAAGGGCGGGTCCAAAGAGGATGGAGCTAGGCTGTTCTGAGTGGTGACAGATGACAGAACAAGTAGAAATGGTCTCAAGTTGCAGTGGGGGAGGTCTAGATTGGATATTAGGAAACACTATTTCACTAGGAGGGTGGTGAAGCACTGGAATGGGTTACCTAGAAAGGTGGTGGAATCTCCATCCTTAGAGGTTTTTAAGGCCCAGTCTGACCAAGCCCTGGCTGGGATGATTTAGTTGGTGTTGGTCCTGCTTTGAGAGAGGGTTAGGCTAGATGACCTTCTGATGTCTCTTCCAACCCTAATCTTTTATGATTCTGTGATTCTATGATTCTACATTTCCCCATCCATCAGAAAATCTAAATTTGTCCCAGTTTTCTAATATTGCTGAGTCAATAGGTTTGTCCTGTTTCAGTGGGTTTCCGTTCAAGGTGGGCTCAAGTTACAAAATGAGAATCCTTTTCTTGATTTCAAACTCTGCTTTCCCCCGCGCCCCCTACCCCCGTGCAGGGGTGTTGAATCAGGTTCTTGATTGAGCCCCTACCTCATTTACATGTGGTGCTGTAGTAGTAGTTTTTGTTTCAAACTCTGGAGGAAAACCTTTAAAGAAAAGTTTTAAATCTGTCAGTCTTTCATTTTGAAGGAACCACTGTGTTCTATAAATATTTGAAGGAAGAGAACATAAAGAAGTTATTATCGGCAGTATGATACTGTATGAGCTGCAGGAATGATTTTTCAGTAGAAAATAATTTTAGAACTAATCCATTTGGAACCATGAAAGTTAATTTTGATTGTGCTAAACACGCACCATTACCTCATTTGTGTGAGTTTCAAAACATGCATCAATCAAAACGGTCAGAACATTGTATGCATCATTGCAAGATTTATGTAACTTTTTTTGTTAGAACCAAGGAACTAATTGTTGTTATAACAATACATTTTTGTTTATATAGTTCTTCAAAGAACTATGCTATAAATACAGTAATTTAAAAAAAATAAAAATCAAAATCATATTGACGGAATTTTCTTATGAAAATTAAAATCTTTAAAAAAACTCTTCTGTATTGATTTTAAAGCATTTATACTAAACTATACCTAACAAAATATGAACAAACAACAAACAAATAGGTTTATACTGCCATGCAGCTTCAACTCCAGAATACCTCTTCAAGGATCTTACATATGTCTGACTTGCACATCTATATTTCTTTGGATAGGAAAGAAATTGCTTGCATAGTACATGAAATTCACAAATTTTGACATTAATCTTATAAATGAAGTCTGATCCTCAATTGGTATAAACTGACATAGCTTCATTTAAATCATTACAAGTACCTTTATTTACAACATCTAAGGATTTGTCCCAAGATGTTCATGTAAAGCAACGTCTGCCATGTCAACACGCCCATCTTTTGAAAATGGGATATAAGAGCTTTCCATCTTTTTGAATGACTAAGGTCAGCTTAAATGAATTTTTTTTAAAGATTTTGTAGTTCTATGAATTGAAGAAAAACCATGGAGCAAATATGGTTCGGTCTCACCTGGTAATTTATGATGTCATACTACTTCAATAACATTGAACCACAAATTTATGATATCAGTACGTTGCTAATTAATATGTGCCTAGCACTAGTCCTTGAACAGATGTGCATGAGCCCAACAAATTCTTTATTTTTATTATTATTTTTCTCTTAAATTAAAAATGTCACAGATAACGCTGATCTCCCTGAGTAACTTCTATAAGTTTGTGCTAATGGGCATTTCCTTCATGGACCTAAATACTGCCATTATGCATTTACATTCAGTTTGTGGAACTCTTGCAGTTTTAGCTCTCAATTTTTCTGTTTTTCAGGTAATTGTGTGACTAAAAGTTGTACTGTGTGTGTGTGTGTAAATAAGATATAGATATGTATTGACTCTGGAAAAATGTTTCATTTTTAAAATTTTACTATACAAAAATGAGATGATATTTATGTGAAATATTATGGAATCATCCTGTGATAGATTTATTAATCATGCATCTTTGACTATCCCGCTCTCCTCCAACCAATCCATGTCAACCATGACTTTTTCTAGTTCTCCATACCTCTGAGCATCTTCAAACAGCTGCCATTTTCTAAAAGACCATCACCAAATAAACTTTTATTCTTCCCCAGATGTGGAATTGCTCTCTTAGATCCCAGCATTACCACCATCTTTCAAAAAATTTAAAGGTCCTAAAGGCCAGGACTGAAAAGACACTTTCTTGGGAAAGTCACAGTTTTTCTCTACATAAAAATGCACAAATTCAAAGGCCAATAACAAAAAATTGAGAAGGGGTATAAAACTGTGTTTCATTGTTTAAATCAGTCTCTAACTATTAGGAATTAGGATGAGACTTTCATGGGGAGCAGATTACCCCACATATACCTTGCCTTCCTCTGCAAGGTGACCATCTGCAGCTGGACACTGTCAGAGACAGGATAGTGGACTAGATGGACCCTGGTTCTGATCCAGTATGATAATTCTTAGGTTTTTGTGTTCATGTAGCTCAGGGGTCAGCAACCTTTTAGAAGTGGTGTGCCGAGTCTTCATTTATTCACTCTAATTTAAGGTTTTGCATGCCGGTAATACATTTTAACATTTTTTAGAAGGTCTCTTTCTATAAGTTATAATATATAACTAAACTATTGTTGTATGTAAAGTAAATAAGGTTTTAAAAATGTTTAAGAAGCTTCATTTAAAATTAAATTAAAATGCAGAGCCCCCCGGACTAGTGGCATATTGTGGGGCCATGCAGGTGCCCATAGCGGTGCCACTGGTCTGGAGGTATATATTGTCATCAAATTTGAAATATCCCATAATATACCAGTGCTAGAATCAATTTCTGATTCCAGTTGCAAAGCACTGTATCCAGTGCTGTAAAGGGATAATGTACTTGTTTCCATACCTAGTGGTTCATGGGGATTTGTTTCTGACATGCCTCTAATACAGCATGGCATTTTTCCCATCTTACCTTTTTGTAGCAAGTAGTTCGTTGGGTTCTTGGTGGGAAGCAGACTTTTAACGGTGGCTGTTTGATGTTGCACTGCACAGAGGCTTTGAAGCGGCTCCAGAGAAGATGGGGGATGAGAGTGCCAGTGAGGTGACATACAGATATGTATTGTCTGTCTGATCTATGCAGTATTCGTTATTGAAACCAAAAAGGAGCTTTACGGAGATGCTTCATAAAGACAAACTTTTGAAGTTCACAAGCTCTTTTGACAGTATGTATAATGTATGAGCACATGTTCTAAAATCCATTTGAGTTTTATATTTTCTGACATACACCAGGACAGGAAGGGCTGAATATGGGTCTTGTATACAATCTATATTGAACTCATTACATGAAAAAAAAATTTGTGCACAAACACATCATACACACTTAAAAATTCAGAAGAGGCTGCCAAAATCTAGCATGCCAGGCTCTCTGACAGTGTGTTTTTTTCCCCTCCCTTAGTTTATCTAAGATGAGCAATAAACTATTCCATTCACCATAGGGCAGCTGCATAGAGAGCTCAGTGTTATCCACAACAGCCTATCATGCTTTACATGGCAGTGTAAACAATTTACTCAAGGCCTTCTGGTTCCTGAAATAAGACAGGTTGTACATGCTGTAGACAAACAGTAAAAGACGAGGTGTGTATTGTCTAATGATTGAGGACATTTGCCCAACAAATATTTGTTTAAAATTGTTTGATGTTACGGGATAATAAAATTGTGGAAATCAACAGATGTTTGGGAAATGAGAACTGGGAATTGATAAACATCTTTCCAGTGTATGTTTGGTCAGTGATGATGGTCAGTGCATCCTTGCAAATAACCATGGGATAAGTGGGAGGGGAGGGTGCATTCAATGAATGAAAGTTAAATCCTTATGTTCTATTGTTTGTCAAATAAAAATTGTCTTAGTTACAATATTACTCTAATTTGAAGTCTGTTTATACATACACAGCGTAGACATTTAAAACATTTACAACTGGGTGAAATAGAGCTGGACTGGCATGTCCTCACATTCTTGTATAGAATTGTTGGCTAAAATACTTGATGGAAAAACAACCTAGTTTTTAAGAGAAGGTGTTAGGAGAAAGTGTTTCCTGTGTGCCCTGAAGCTTAAGTTGTTTGAACGAATGATCCAAAACGTGTGTGTCATACATAATCATGGAACGTGGTTGGTGGCCATGGTTCATAAAAATAAAAAAAAGTACATATTGAATACTTTGTTTACATTGTGGAGATAACAAATTAGTTACAGTAGAAGTCAGAGTTACAAACACCTCAGGAATAAAGGAAGTTCATAACTCTGAAATGTTGGTAACTTTGAACAAAACGTTTTGGTTGTTCTTTCAAAAGTTTACCACTGAACATTGACTTTATTCAGCTTTGAAATTTTACTATGCAGAAGAAAATGCTCCTTTTAACCATCTAACTTTAATTGAAACAAGCACAAACACAATATCCTTACCTTGTAAAATCTTTTTTCAAGCTTTCCCTTTATTTTTTAGTAGTTTATGTTTAACACAGTACTGTACTGTATTTGCTTTTGTTTGTTTATTGGCTCAGCTGCTGCCTGATTGAGAACTTCTGGTTCCAAATGAGATGTGTGGTTTACTGGTCAGTTTGTAACTCTGGTGTTCCTAACTCTGAAGTTCTACTCTAGATGTTTGTGGAAGTGGAGGAGAGGAGAGGGTGAAAGAAACAAAATACTACTATGAATATAAAGAATAACTCTAGATTACTAAATTCAGCTAAATCAATATAAGCCCAGTTGTAAAATAAGAGTTCCCATACAGGACTTTTGCATCAGTTTAAGTAACTCAATTTTAAAACTAGTTTTAGTTACATTGTTGCAAGTCTTGTATGTAGACAAGACCTAATAGTGTTACTGTGTGGTAGGGGAACCTTCTATCACAATATGTACTAACTGACACACTTTTGGCCATCTTAGAAGAGATACCAATGCACATTGAGAACACCGTGATATATTTCTTCTAGAATGGGATAGAGGAATGTTGATTCAGCAGTACTGGAAGGTCGGAGTCTCACTGCTTCTAATCTACCTATTCTCTGGATCAGTTAAGTTTCCAGTGCTGTTACTCTGACATTTTATACATACTAACTTCAATTTTTTAAAAAGTGACCAATTTTTTTTAATTAAAAAACTTCATGTTTTATTAGAGAGTGTCCAGTCTTTAAAAAAACAGATGTCGTGTTTTAGTGTTAGTTGTCAGTATCAAAATTGATATTATAAACTGACCCATAGATGGCATTCTCCAATGCTTATTCTTCTGTAGAAGGGAAAATTCAAGTAAATGTGCCAAGCCAAGTGTTTTATATTTGTTTGTATAGTGTTCAAAATAAAGATAAAAATTTCTTCATCCAAAAATCCAAACAGTGAAAAAAATAGTACAGTATTTTTTGCATAAAGACAGCAGGGGTTGCTTCAGCTGATTACCTTTGATATTCAATACTGTGTTTGGCACTAAACTGATAAGAAAATTACTCTAGGCTGATTTAAAAGATAACTAAAACTGCTGCTTTCAAAGGCTGGATATACACAATATTCCTTTTGTTAAGGCTGGAAAACATTTTTGGAATAAATTGCCAAGAGCTCTGAAAATAACATTAGTTCCCCCTGAAAAATGTATTTCTATACTGGAAGAATCTGCAGGATCAAATCATCACTATAGCAAAATCCTGTTTATTATTATGCATTATTTATATTACACTAGCTCCTAGAGGCCCCTGTCAAAATCAGAGCCCCATTTTGCTAGGTGCTATACAAATACATGACAAGAGCCAGTCTCCGTCCACAAAGAGTTCACAAATTCAAATAGACAAGAAAGAAAAAAAGTTGAGAATGCCGATTCACTGAAACTTGTTGTGGAAACTTTAATTGGGAAAGTTTCTCAGGTCCAGGATGGAATTTCTGGGAGGCATGAAGGGGAAAAAGAAGAGAGGCTAACAGACCCTCACAATAGTCAATAGACTGGTTTAAGTCAATACCCAGGATTAAGTCCCTGCTCCAACTCAGGCTGGTCTAACTCACATCCCAGATGAGTGCCCTAACCACGAGGACATAGAGTCAGTCTCTCTGGCCCAATAACTATTTAATTATTTATACGAAGTGGAACAACTCCCATGAGAGAGATTGAGATGAGGGGGAAGGGGTTATTCTATAGCCCAGCAGTTAGAGCTATTTGCTGTTTTGCGAGAGGATCTTGCTATTTCTGCACTGGAACCAAACCAGATTCTGACACCTCAAAATTTATTGCAAAATGAAATGATTGTTTTCTGGGCAGCTCTAATTATTACCCCTCTCACAGGTGGGAAACTGAGGCACCGAAATTAAGTGTCATACCCAAAGTCACATAGGAAATCCTGTGGCAGATCTGGAAATTGAGCTCAGTTCTCCTGTGACCTAGTCCAGAGCCTTAACCACAAGCCTAGCCTTTGACATGGAAATACTGCTGTGTTGAGGTGAAATATGTTTTCTCTTCTTTCCTCCCTCCAGATTTATATTTGAAATAGCTAAAAAAAGAATAGATTTGATGCTGGGATAAATAAAGAAAATATAACAGCAATTACGTCCCTAAGATCTTCTTTCTATAATGAAGTTATGGACCATTATTTTCTTTACACTTATGTACCATTTCAAAAATGTATCTACAAAAGATTGCCTGTTCTGTACTAAGAATTATTTAACCTGAATTTATTTGAAGGTGATGGCCTTCTTTGGCAGGCTTATTAGCCTAATGGAAGTGATGAAGCAGAAGACATGATGTATTTTTAAATTTAGTCACACTCTTGACCGTCCCACATGACACCTCATAAGGAAACTAGGGAAATATAGCCTACATAGATTTACTATAAGGTGGGTGCAGTATTAGTTGAAAGACCATCCTCAAAGAGTAGCTATCAAAGGTTCGCTGTCAATTTGCAGATGATCCCAAGCTGAGAGGGGATGCAATATCTTTGAAGGGCATGATTAAAATTCAAAATGACCTTGACAAATTGGAGATTTGGGCCTTGGCTACACTTGAGAGTTACAGCGCTGGTGGTGGCTTTACAGCGCTGTAACTTACTCCCCATCCACACTGACAAGGCACATACAGTGCTGTAGCTCCCTGGCTACAACGCTGCATGTACTCCACCTCAACGAGAGGAATAAAGATAACAGCGCTGGTGCTGCAGCCCTAGGGTGCCAGTGTCTTGGGAGTCCATCGATCCGATGATGACAAATCTGAGCAAATCGTCTCTTGTTGGTCTCATGGTATGCCCTCTTATGGCTATACAAGCCAATTCTAGAGGTGCACATTTGGCTGCAGATGGTGCATGGGAAGTTCGCAGTCAGTGGGTTGTGCGCTGCTGGTGCTCTGTGACGTTGTTCGCGTGCTCTTGTAGACGCTGGCAGCGGTCTTCCTCAAAGGCGATGCAGGTATTCCTGACTGTTGCACGCCACTGTGTTCTGTCACTGGCGACGTCCTCAAGGTCCCTGAGTTTGATACTGCTATACTGCAGATTGTCTTTGATGGTGTCCTTGTAACGTTTTCGTGGATGACCTATATGCCGGATGCCCTGGGAAAGCTCACCATAGAGAAGCTGGGGGGGGATTCTGTTGGCATCCATGTGACTGACATGACCGGTCCAACGTAGTTGTGATTTCATGATCATCATTTCGATGCTTGTCATCTGGGATCTCTCAAGGACTTCAAGCTTGGGCACTTTGTCTTGCCAGCGGATCTCCATGATGTTGAGGAGGCAACGCATGTGGAATGCTTTGAGCTGCTTGATGTGATGCCTATATAGTGTCCATGTTTCACACCTGTACAAAAGAGATGAAAGAACAGCAGCTCTGTACACAAGCAGTTTTGTTGACATCTGGATGTTGTGGTGGTTTAAAACTTTGACACGCAGATAGCCAAGTGCCTGGCTTGCTTTGGATATTCGTGCGTTGATCTCATTATCCAGAGATCCATCACTGCATATGACACTACCCAGGTATTTAAAGTTCTCCACTGCTTTAAGCTGAGTGCCATCAATGGAGATACTTGGGACAGAAGCATTTGATCCAGGTACAGGTTGATGGAGAACGTCTGTCTTTCCGAGGCTGATAGTTAGTCCGCAGAGTTGCGAGGCCTCGGCAAACTTGTTGACAATGTGCTGAAGATCATTTTCAGTGTGAGCCATGAGGGCACAGTCGTCAGCAAAGAGTGCCTCAAGAAGTAGTTTCTGGACTGTCTTAGTCTTTGCATTCAGGCGACGGAGGTCAAAAAGTGAACCATCGTGCCAGTATTTCAAATATATACCTCGATCCAGATCTTTCACTGCATGGTTGAGGACGCATGCAATGAACAGGTTAAATAAGACAGGAGCGAGAACACATCCTTGTTTCACGCCGTTGGTGATGTTGAAGGGGGCAGATGTGGCTCCATCAGACAATACTTCATCTGTCATGAAAAAAGCGTATAATCTGGACAAATTTGCCAGTGTAAACAGTGATTAATCTTACTACGCTGTAAATGACCTCCGGAACCTTTCCATAATGCTTTTAAGTAAAGATTACACTCTTTTTTTTGTTGGGATGCCTCTGTTTGTTTTGTTGTGAACTCGGGGCTCCTGGAGCTGCTTATCTAAAACACAAACACAGCTACTGTTTGCTCAAGCAGAGGCAGGCAGGGGGATCCTTTTGGAATGTTCACAACTAGTGTTTGCTTGAGGAGAGAAGCAGCACGGGGGGTGGGAGAGGGGGATCTGTTTCGGAGCAGCTGCTTATCTAGTCTGTGAGGAAAAAAACAAAGAGGGCTATTTGCATTTAGTGAATGAGAGCGGGGTGGGGGAAGAGGTCAGAACTTGCAAGGCAGGGAGCTGACACAGTGTCAGCTCCAAAAATCCACTCTCTCTGTCTCCCCCACACTCCCTGTCACACTCCATCCCATCCTCCTCTTTTGAAAAGCACGTTGCAGCCACTTGAATGCTGGGATAGCTGCCTATAATGCACCGCTCCCAGTGCCACTGCAGATGCTGCAAATGTGGCCACGACAGTGCGCTGATAGCTGTCAGTGTGGCTACACTGCAGCGCTTTTCCTACACAGCTGTACGAAGACAGCTTTAACTCCCAGCACTGTACAGCTGCAAGTGTAGCCATACCCTTGGTCTGGAGTCAACAACATGAAATTCAGTAAACACAAGTGGAAAGTACTGCACGTAGGAAGAAAAAAATCAAATGCACAACTACAAAATTGGGAATGGCTAGTCAGTAGTACTGCTGAAAAGAATCTAGGGGTTGTGGTGGCTCACAAATTGAATGAGCCAGCAATGTGCTATGCAGTGTAGCTGTAGCTGTGTCAGTCCCAGGCTATTAGAGAGACAAGGTGGGTGAGGTAATATATTTTGTTGGACCAACTTCTGTGGTGAGAGAGACAAGCTTTCAAGCTACACAGAGCTCTTCTTTACTCTAGGAAAGGTACTCCCAGCATCACAGCAAAATGCAAGGAAGAACAGATAGTTTAGCATAAGTAGTTAGCACATATTGTAAGTGTGTCTAAAATGACATATTGTAAGGGATCATTCAAGGTAGTGTGGCCTGTTAGCGCCTCTGCAGTCACAGGACAAAAAGATTAGGTTAGTGGCTTATAGATTGTTGTAATAAGCCATAAATCCAGTGTCTCCCTTCAGTCGATGATTTTTAGTGTCTTACAGAGTAATGAATTTAAGCTCCCAGGCTCATTTTAGACACATCTCGGATAAAATAATGTAGGTCACATTTAAAAGATGGAGGACTGGATGCCTCCTGAAAAGAAAAAAAAAATGCAGTATCACATCACTATTGTATAGCATGGTACCAGAAAGGTGAAGGATGAGTTTACAGATTTAGCCACCATACCAAGACACATAATACAGTGAAAATCTGTACAGATTGGACTTGATGGCTTTTTTTTTTCAACACGTCATATAATAATCCTTGAACAACTGCCAAATTCCACATGAAAAGATTCCTTGGAAGAAAAACAAGTTATTTACTTCATAAGGGAGAAAAATACCATGATTTGTGAAAGGAAAATACTGCTTTGACGTGGACAAAATCTCAGATAACAATTAATGGGAAAAGTTTGGTGTTATGATTTTACTTTATTGTGTAAGTGTTACTACAGGGACCAAAACCAACTGGGTTATTTGGCAAAGATACTGATAAACAGACAAATCACTATTTAATTATATTTAATTCATTTCAAAACTGAGACCATAGCCATTTATAATAAGGCAAGAGTAAAAGTTATATATGATACATTCCTGGAAGATTCAGGATTGGCAACAACTGCAAAGAGCTTGCTTTAGACAAAGTTTCCATGAATTTGCATGTGTTGGTTTTCATTAAAAAGCTTCAGAGTTTGCTTGTGTGTTCTTCCAAAAAGTCGGGCTTTTATTCAGTAAAATAAATTATTTTTCACCAAAAGCACTGTAGGCAACAAGTCTGTTACTTAAAGGAAGCTGTAATTACAGTTTCTTGTCATTTTTCTGGGAGTGAAAGTAACCTCTGAGGAAGAGAACTGTATTATAGTAGTGATCTAAGTACACAAGTAGGAATCATGAGGAAAGCCTGGATCTGCTCCTGGCTATGACATGTACCTGCCTTTATGTCCTTGGTCAAATCACTGAATCTCTGCCTCAGTTTCCCCATTTCTAAAATTGAGAATTAGCTAGTGTTTGTAAAGTGTTTAAGAAAAGGGGTCAGATCCTGGGCTATGATTCAGAAGCACACAAAGGCCATGAAGTTGGTGAAAATGGGAGGTGAGAATTTCTTGAGCATAAGAGAATCCCCAGTTGGTGTAGAACTGGCATAGTTGACTCTGTAACACTACTTCTAGCTTTCCCATCCCAATATAAGGGATATGTTTGCTACGTATATGTGCTTTTAAACTATTAATGATAGCTATTTAATGTTTGCTAATAGAAAATATATTTTACTAAATATTATGTGCCACTATGATTCCAGTTTTGAACTAAAATTGTGGATTTTCCTTTTTTGCTATTATAAACAAACAGTCTTGAGGATGAATGAGCCACTTAAATTTTTTTTGTACAATGTATAGGAACACAGGACTGGAAGGGACCTCCTGGGTCATCAAATTCAGTCTCCTGCTATCACAGTCAATCCCATCTCATAACCCTGTTCATAAATGTATCAAACTTCATCTTAGCACTAGTTAGAGGATTTCCCCCACTACTCTTGTTGGAAGGCTATTTGAGAAACTCACTCCACTGATAGTTAGAAATTTTCTTCAAATTTCCAGCCTAAATCTGTTCTTGGCCAGTTTATATCCATCTGTTCTTGTGCCAGCATTGTCCTTTAGCATAAATAACTCTTCACTCTCCCTGGTGTTTTAGCCATTGATGTATTTATAGAAAGCAATCAGATCTCCCCTCGGCCTTCTTTTGGTTAGGCTAATCAAGCCAAACTCTTTTGGTCTCCACTTGTATTTTAGGGTCTCTGTTCCCTGATCAAGCTACTACCCCTTCTCTGCACCTGCACCAGTTTGAATTAACCTTTCCTGAACAATTTCTTGAACAGAATTGTTCCAGGTCAAGTCTTGCCAGTGCCTTATACAATTGCATTAATATTTCCCTTTCTCTTCTGGAAGCATTTTAATTGATATACCTTTCTATATATACCTTTTTTTATTATTCCTTTTCTAAAGACAATTTAGATTTAAAAATCTTTAACATTAGTGACAATTTTAAATTTATAATTTAATGAGAGTTCCTGGGTGCTATGTGGTAAGAAAAAGCGTCAACAAGTAATTAACCGACAAGCATTAATGTTTTCCTGAGGAAGAGGGCAGAAACCTCTCTCAGTAGACCCAGATGTTAGTTTTCAGTTGTGCAAGTATCAACAATTATCAGGTTTCCTAGCTTGTTTGAAAGAACTTGAAACAAGAATACTGCACAACCTATAAATATCCAACCAAAGATTTAGGGATTTAGCCAAACTTTCCGGTTGTTACTCTTTTAGAACTTTCTGTTCTTATTTTTTTTTTAAGGGAACGAGGAAGAGTTCTTTAAAAATCAGTTCCAAGTCTGCATTTACTAACAGTTAAAACAGCAAAGTTGTCTAACTTTGTTTCCTTAGCTGCTTTGAAACCACATATTTTCCAGATAAAAGGTAAGAAACATTTCCCATATTCCCTCAGTAGCTTTGTTTCTAGACTTTGAGCATTCTTCAATGATACTTTAGCAGGCTGTTTCCCTATCTTGCTAGAATCAGCAGCAGTAGTACTTAGTGTACCATTATGTATTCGGGTGTGGATACTTCCTTTTTAATAAATGAGTCAGAGAACAGCATGAGCGGAAGTTAGCATGAACCAAAAGAAAACATAAACATCCCAACTATACATCTGAAATGGTGGGGTCTAAATTAGCTGTTACTACTCAAGAAAGAGATCTTGGAGTCATCATGGATAGTTCTCTGAAAACATCCACCCAATGGGCAGTGGCAATCAAAAAAGTGAACAGAATATTAGGGACCATTGGGAAAAGGATATAAAAATGCATGGTACACCCACACCTTGAATTCCATCTGCAGTTCTGGTCACCCCATGGCTATAAAGATATATTAGAATTGGAAAAAGTACAGCGAGAGGCAAAATAATGATTAGAGATATGTAACAGTTTCCATATGAGGAGAGATTGAAAGTAATGTGACTGTTCAGCTTAGAAAAGAGATGATTAAGGGGGAATATGACAGAGGTCTATAGAATCATGAATGGTGTAGAGAAAGTGAATGAGGAAGTCTTATTTACCCCCTGCACATAGCACAAGAACCAGGGGTCACCCAATGAAATTAACAGGCAGCAGGTTTAAAACAAACAAAAGGAAGTACTTCTCACACAACACACAGTCAACATGTGGAGCTTGTTGCCAGGGGTTGTTGTGAAAGTCAAAAGTATAAACACAGTCAAAAGAGAATTAGATAAGTTGATGGAAGATAGGTCCATCAATGGCTATTAGCCAAGATGATCAGGGATACAACCCCATGTCCTGGGTGTGCCTTAACTTCTCACTGCCAGAAGCTGGGACAGGAAGACAGGGGATGTATCACTTTGATAACTGCCCTGTTCTTTTCATTCCCTCGGAAGCATCTGGGACTGGTAGTGTGGGAAGACAGGATACAGGGCTTGATGGACCCTTAGTGTGACCCAATATGACTGTTCTTATGTTCTGACAAATTACGTTTTAGAATTATTGTTAAATTATTCTTGAGTGCACAGATTGTGGGGGGGAAAGCGCAATACATTTTTATTTTCATGAGTTTTGAATGGCCACAGAGCTATTTCCTGAGCAAGAGAGGCAGAGCAATAAGTTATATCAATAGCTCAAAATAAAGAGTGATCTTCCTCCTTCTGCTGAGAGAGATTTTACTTAAACCACTTTGTACTGCTGTTTCCTTTCTCTTCAATAAATTCTCTGCTGCCCCTTTTTAAGTTAATGGCTGTGCTGGCTGCCCAGTGTGCTTGGATGCATACCAAACCATCCCTGTTAGATACGACAGTGATAGGCAATCTGTCCCCAAGTGAACGGGGAGAGATTTTCACTCAGCTTTTGGCTCCTCAATAAACTCCCCTAAGTAACACTGCATGCTGTTTCTGACAGAGCAGTTGAAAGATATTTGGGGTTAGGGATGGGGGCGGGATGGCCTATGGGTTAAGGAACACGTCTGCACATTTCTGTGTATCGAGTGTATAACACCTTCCCTTTTCCCCCGTGTGCACTGATGAGTCATGCTTCTTGCAAAAAGAAACTACAAGGAACTTCTTAAATGATTAATTTCACAGTAAAAATTGCACAATTGGCCTTCCTCGTATTTCCGGACATCACTTTTTCCGATAACTAAAAGCATTTTGGAAACATATTTTTCACTAATCAAGCTATTTCTGAGATGTTAGCAAATTAATACATTGAAGTAACGTTTGAATTAAGGAACTTTCAAGAAAAGGAATAACATATACATTTGCATTCCTGTAATACAGAAGTTGGAGAAGATTCTAGGGAAATGACTTGCTGACTTAGGTAGAGAAAAGGCTTATTTTCTTATGAACAGACAAAACCGAGTCTTGTATTTATATTTCCTATTGTCTTGTGCATCTGATCCTTGGTAACAAGGCAGATTTGCATAGGAAACCTGAGTTCAAGTGCTTGATCATGTCCATTCCATATTAGGTGTGTGTGCTCACCACATGCTCCGGTAACAGAAGTTTTTCCCTCAGCAGTATCCATAGGGGACCGACTCCAGTGCCTTCTGGAGCGACGTGTACATACCATGGTATAAGGGGTGCCGCCGGCTCCCCTCACCCTCTGTTCCTTCTTGTCACTAGCGACACTGCTGGTACATCTGCTGCTTCGGCTATCGTTCTCGTTCTCTGTTCAAAAGAACTCTGTAGAACTTGTAGTATAGTTGTAGATAGTTGTTGTAACAGTTAGTTAACCTTTGTAGTAGCTCTTGAAGTTCTCATAGTCCCGAGCGGGACTCAGCCAGGAGATGGGGCATGATCAGGTCCCCTGGCTTTAAGCCCTGCGATGGCTGCAAACGGCCTGTGCCCATCCACGATCCGTATACCAGCTGCCTACGGCACATAGGTGAGGGGCACATAAGCAACAAGTGTCGTATCTGCCAGTCCTTCAAACCTACGAAGAAGAAGGAGTGCAGTATCCATGTAAAATTGCTCCTAATGGAGCTGACACTCACTACAGCACTGAAACAGCGGTCCGACTCCACACTGAGCACCACGGCCTTCATGCGCAGTGCTCAGCTGGTGCCATCCATGAGCCGAAACCACTCTCCCTCCATGGTGCCGGTCAAGAAGCCGAACAAGACTGAGGAGAAGATCTCCGACCTCCCGCAAGGGAAAGGAGTGGGCCAAGGGCGAGCCAACACTCCTACCGGGCAGCTCAGTGCCCCCTTGGGAAGTCGGGCCCCAGCTCAAGTCGAGCGGTGCAGCCCATCCCATACTTTGCCTGTGACTCCAGATAGCAGTGCAGGCCTCAGCCAGCTTCAGGTGCCATCGAGGCCCGAAGCCCTTCAAACAACACAGGAGATCCTGATGCTCCCAGTGCTGCCCACAATGGCTCCTGGGGTACCCCGGTCTTGGGGAAATCCTGCGCTGGGACCTATGTGTGTGTCCCCTCCTCAGCAGCACCATTCCCCATCAAAAAGGACGTCGCGCCATCACTTGCCCACGCAAAGCCATCACACCTCAGGAGTAGAGATGCAGGCTCAGCAGAGCCCTCTTTGGTCTCCGCACCAGCAGCACCGATTGAGGGATTTGAGGCATACCTCGCTGGTAGATTGGAACAGACCCTTTGATGTATATGCCACCCTGCCAGATCTCTGGGACCAGCCCTAACCATCTCCAGGGGTCCGGTACCAATCACAGGACCACAGATCGCAGGGCCGACATCACCCATCTGCAAGAAGGAGGTTACCCTACTCCAGAAGATCCTTCCAGCATATGGCCTGTAATAGCTCCTGGTTCCATTCAATATTCCGGTACCAGTGGAGTAACATGAGACGTGGATTGCAGATCCGCCAAATGCTGTCGGTCCCTGGGACTCCGACCAAGACATCTATCTCGCTCAGGACAAGTTGGCTTTAGGACGCAGCAACTGGCACCGGTCAGACAAGAGCCACCACTCCACCCAATTCTGGTTGGCCGCTACTGACCACTCCACATATAGCTCCGGCAAGGGAGCGAGGTTCCCTGACTGCAGGACAAGCCCTGGTAACTGCTGTGCCACCTACATCATCAGCACCAAAACCAGTCCTATGGCCCCAAGTGCAGTGGCCGGCGCCATGGTACCCGTGGAACCCTTGGGGGTTTACCCAACCTTCCCAGGCCACCTGGTCAGTGTTGGGAGCCTTGGAGAAGCCAGCAAACTCAGTATCCCATCCCCCTCCAGTGCTCGAGGCTTCAGGGGTAAGACCCCACAGGTCCAGGAGAACCCAGGAGAGCAAGCTGCTGGACCATCAATGGGTGTGGAGGTTCCTGCGGCACCAACATTGTCCTCATCATCACCAGATGAAGCTATAATAGGGACGCTCATTCAGTTCCTCAGGATGACGCCAAAGCGCAGCAGGAACTTTTGAAGAGGGTCGCTTCCAACCTGGGGCTTCAGGCAGGGGAACTAGAAGAGCCCTCAGACAGTCTGTTTGACATCCTATGCTCCTCAGCTCCTGCAAAGGTGGCTCTACCCTTTCAAGAAGGGGTTTCCAAAATCCTAATGCCCTGTGGCAGACTCCCTCTTCCCTGGCCCCTATTTCTAAGAGGGCTGAACACAAGTACTTTTTGCCAACCAAAGGGCATGAGTACTTATACTCTCACCCAACCCCAATTCCCTGTGGTCAAGGCAGTTAACTACAAGGATAGACAAGAAAAACCTGCGACCACCCCCAAAAATAAAGACTTGAGGAGACTCAGTGTCTTTGGACGTAATGTTTATTTGTCTTCCAGCCTTCAGCTGAGAGTGGCCAACCACCAAGCCCTCCTTGGCCGATATGACTTCAATCTATGCAAGCCATGGCTGAATTCGAAGGTTCACTCCCCAAGGCTTCCAAGAAGGAGTTTGAGCAATCCTCAATGAGGGCACGACCAGGGCCAGGGCGGCCCTCCAAGTGGCTCAGATGCCACTGATGTTGCTGCCCGCACCATAGCTTCCGTTATCTCCATGCAGCGAGTCTCCTGGCTGCTCTTCTCTGAGTTGTCCACCAAGTCCCAGCAGTCAACGCAGGACTTGCCCTTCGATGGCCAAGCCCTACTTGTGGAGCAAACAGACAGCAAGTTGCATGGCTTTAAGGACTCCCACAGCACCTGAAAACCCTGGGTCTCTACGTCCCAGTCCTGGCACATAAGCAGTTCAAACTGCAGCAGCCTCAGGGCCAGGAAGCCAGCCTCAGCAGGACCAGAACCACAAACGAGCCAAGGGTTACAAGCGCCACCTGAGCCACCTGCCTCCACCCTTTGCCCAGTCATGCACAACCCATACCAAGCAAGGGGCCAAACAGTCATTTTGAGGATGCGCCCGCGGGTAACCTACCAGCCTATTTCCCAAATCCATCTTTCTCAGTGTTCTCCAATCACCTTTCCCTTTTCTTCCCTGCTTGGACTGCTATAATTTCAGACCACTGAGTCCTCAGCACCGTGCAGCAGTGTTATACTCTCCAGTTCCTTTCTACCCACCTTTTCAAATGACCTTTCCTGTCCCTCTTCAGGGACTCTTCTCACAAGAGTCTCCTCATGCAGGAGGTAAAGGGTGTACTACAACTGGGTGCAGAGGAAGAAGTTCCTCTCGAGTATAGGTACAAGGGGTTCTATTCCCAGTACTTTTTAATCCCAAAGGCCAAGGGCAGTCTACAGCCCATCCTGGACCTGCGAGACCACCAGTACCTAAAGAAATTAAAGTTCCCCTCCCTGGATCCGGGAGACTGGTATGCCACCCTCGACATGAAGGATGCATACTTCCGCATAGCAATCTTTCAAGGACATAGATGCTTTCTCTGGTTTACAGTGGGGCCCCACCACTACCAGTTAGTGGTCCTCCTGTTTGGTCTGGTGATATCTCTGAGAGTGTTTATATGTTGGTGGTAGTGACTTACCTCAGGCACCGGGGTATCCAGATCTACCTGTACCTTGATGACTGGCTGGTCAAGGGCAGCTCCAGGTCTCAAGTCCAAAGGGATATTGTGGTGCTTCTGTCATAAACAGCTAGCTAAGGGTTAATGTCTCTTTCACCTGAAGCACCTGACCAGAGGACCAATCAGGAAACCGGATTTTTTCAACTTTGGGTGGAGGGAATTGTGTCTCTGTGTCTTTGTTTTTCCGTCTGCCTGCCTCTCTGAGCTTTGGAGAAGTAGCTCTACTTTCTAGTCTTCTGTTTCTAAGTGTAAGGACAAAGAGATCAGATAGTAAGTTCTATGGTTTTCTTTTCTTTGGTATTTGCATGAATATAAGTGCTGGAGTGCTTTGATTTGTATTCTTTTTGAATAAGGCTGTTTATTCAATATTCTTTTAAGCAATTGCCCTGTGTTGTATCATCTATACAGAGAGAACATTTGTACTTATTTTTCTTTCTTTTTATATAAAGCTTTCTTTTAAGACCTGTTGGAGTTTTTCTTTACTTCAGGGAAATTGAGTCTGTACTCACCAGGGAATTGGTGGGAGGAAGGAATCGGGGAGATTTGTGTGTTGGATTGCTAGCCTGACTTTGCATTCCCTCTGGGGGAATAGGAAAGTACTTTTTGTTTCCAGGATTGGGAACAGAGAGGGAGATTCACTCTGTTTGAATTCACAGAGCTTGTGTCTGTGTATCTCTCCAGGAGCACCTGGAGGGGGGAAGGGAAAAAGGATTATTTCCCTTTGTTGTGAGACTCAAGGGATTTGGGTCTTGGGGTCCCCAGGGAAGGTTTTTCAGAGGGACCAGAGTGCCCCAAAACACTCTAATTTTTTGGGTGGTGGCAGCAGGTACCAGGTCCAAGCTGGTAACTAAGCTTGGAGGTTTTCATGCTAACCCCCATATTTTGGACGCTAAGGTCCAAATCTGGGACTAAGGTTATTACATGAGTAGCAGCGGTGGGATATAGACAGAATCCAGAAGCCAGTAGGAATATTATATTTTTCTTTTCTCTGCTAAGGGCTTTTTAGCAGAGAGAAACAGTTTGGTTTTAAAAGGGAACCAGAGAGAATTTTTTTTTTTCTGCTCTCTCTGGCAGTTTGTGGCTTGCATGTTAAGCAGAAGTCGTTAAGGACTATTAACAGTCTTTTGTCACACAATAGCACTCCCATTGAGAGTCATACCAGCACTATATGAATGCAAATAAAGTGGTTTTTCAGGTTTACTTGACATTGAAGATTAGCTAAAGGCACTGTTGCTAGGCAGACTTCAGGAGGCAACAGAGAACCTGCAGTTCAGAAGATAAACACCGGAGGGCACCCCAACACAAGAAAACAGGAACCATGTCTACCAAGACAAAAATGGAGGCTGAGGAACAAATCAAAGAAGCTGAACACCGCCGAGAAATGGAAAAAACAACAAAAAGAGAATGAAGAGAAGGAAAAACAGAGAAAACATGAACTGGAGTTGGCAAAAGCTGGGCTGCCTGTGCCAGCCAACCCTAACAACCCGGCGCCAAATATTGCTCCACAGCACAGGAAATTTCCCACCTACAAGGCAGGTGATGACACCGAGGCCTTCTTGGAAAATTTTGAAAGAGCCTGTCTTGGGTACAGCATTCCCGAAGACCAGTACATGGTAGAATTGAGGTCACAGCTCAGTGGACCTTTAGCAGAGGTGGCAGCTGAAATGCCTAAGCACCAAATGAATGACTATAAACTTTTCCTAACCAAGGCCAGATACAGGATGGGGATAACCCCAGATCATGCCCGTCGGCGTTTCAGAAACCAAAAGTGGAAACCAGAGGAGTCATTTCCCAAACACGCCTACTGCATTGCAAAAAACTATGAGGCCTGGCTAACAGGAAACAACATTCAAACCTTGGAAGAACTGAACCTCCTCATACAAATGGAGCAGTTCTTGGATGGTGTTCCTGAAGACATCACACGGTACATACAAGATGGAAACCCCAAGAATATCGCTGAGGCGGGGGAGATTGGAGCCAAATGGATGGAACTGGCAGAAAGCAAGAAAGCTACTGTCAAGGGGAACGATTACCCCAGGGGGCACACAGACCATAAACCCTACAACCGAGGACAGCCAAAGACCCCACATACCACCCAAGTAAAGCCACAGATACCCTACCCTTCAACCTCACCAGTCTCCAGTAACTCACCTCGGCCCAGTGACCCATCAGATGGAAGATGCTTTAAGTGTAATGAACTGGGACATATCAAGGCCAAGTGTCCCAAGAACACCATGCGAGTGCAATTCATTACACCACCATCACACCAAAGATCCCCAGGCCCGGATGCCTCTCAAATACCCTTGGAGCGAAGGGAAAATTTGAGAGTGGGCGGAAAAAAAGGTTACTGCGTGGAGAGACACGGGGGCACAAGTGTCAGCTATCCACCAATCCTTCGTTGACCCCAAATTCATCAACCCAAAGGCCAAAGTTACAATTTACCCCTTCATGTCACAAGCTGTAGACTTGCCTACAGCTCAACTGCCTGTCCAGTACAAAGGCTGGTCAGGAATCTGGACTTTTGCAGTCTATGACAATTATCCTATCCCCATGCTACTGGGGGAAGACTTGGCCAACCAGGTGAGGCGGGCCAAGAGAGTGGGAATGGTTACACGTAGCCAAACCAGGCAAGCTTCCAGACCCATTCCTGTTCCTGAGCCGTCCACAGAGGCCCCGTCTGTGTTACCAGAAACCCAGACAGAGGTAGTGGACCCGGATTCCATGCCTACCACTGAAACAGCCACAGCATCTCCAGTCCCAGGCCCGGAACTGGAACAGCAACCAGCACCAGCAAGTGCAACTACATCTTCAAACTCAACGCCAGAGGGCGCCAGCGAGCCAAAACTGGCAGAAGCACAAGACAGCCATACCCAAAAGGCTCAGCCAGAGCCTGAAATACCCTCAGGTGCACCAGCGGAAAGCGGTACACCAGCAACGGAAACAACCCCATCACCTACATCGCTTCCAGAGGGACCAAGCCCAAGTCCACAGTCTGAGGAAGAACTGGTGACCCCAGCCTCAAGGGAACAGTTCCAGGCTGAGCAGGAAGCGGATGACAACCTTCAGAAAGCTTGGGCGGCGGCACGGAGCACCCCACCGCCTCTCAGCTCTTCAAATCGATCCCGGTTTGTTATAGACCAAGGACTTTTATACAAGGAAATTCTTTCTGGTGGACACCGGGAAGAATGGCAGCCGCAAAAACAGTTGGTGGTTCCAACTAAGTACCGGGGGAAGCTCTTAAGCTTAGCCCATGATCATCCCAGTGGCCATGCTGGGGTGAACAGAACCAAGGACCGGTTGGGGAAGTCCTTCCACTGGGAGGGGATGGGCAAGGACGTTGCCAAGTATGTCCGGTCTTGTGAGGTATGCCAAAGAGTGGGAAAGCCTCAAGACCAGGTCAAGGCCCCTCTCCAGCCACTCCCCATAATTGAGGTCCCATTTCAGCGAGTAGCTGTGGATATTCTGGGCCCTTTCCCAAAAAAGACGCCCAGAGGAAAGCAGTACGTACTGACTTTAGTGGACTTTGCTACCCGATGGCCAGAAGCAGTCGCTCTAGGCAACACCAGGGCTAACACTGTGTGCCTGGCCCTAACAGACATCTTTGCCAGAGTAGGTTGGCCCTGCGACATCCTTACAGATTCAGGGTCTAATTTCCTGGCAGGGACCATGGAAAAACTGTGGGAAACTCATGGGGTGAATCACTTGGTTGCCACCCCGTACCACCATCAAACCAATGGCCTGGTTGAAAGGTTCAATGGAACTTTGGGGGCCATGATACGAAAATTCATCAACGAATTCTCCAATAATTGGGACCTAGTGTTGCAGCAGTTGCTGTTTGCCTACAGGGCTGTACCACATCCCAGTTTAGGGTTTTCACCATTTGAACTTGTGTATGGTCACGAGGTTAAGGGGCCATTACAGTTGGTGAAGCAGCAATGGGAGGGGTTTACGCCTTCTCCAGGAACTAACATTCTGGACTTTGTAAGCAACCTACAAAGCACCCTCCGACACTCTTTAGCCCTTGCTAGAGAGAACCTAAAGGATGCTCAAGAAGAGCAAAAGGCCTGGTATGACAGACATGCCAGAGAACGTTCCTTCAAGGTAGGAGACCAGGTTATGGTCTTGAAGGCGCAACAGGCCCATAAGATGGAAGCATCATGGGAAGGGCCATTCACGGTCCAAGAGCGCCTGGGAGCTGTAAACTACCTCATAGCATTTCCCAATTCCTCACTAAAGCCTAAAGTGTACCATGTTAATTCTCTCAAGCCTTTCTATTCCAGAGACTTACAGGTTTGTCAGTTTACAGTCCAGGGAGAGGATGCTGAGTGGCCTGACGGTGTCTACTACGACGGGAAAAAAGACGGTGGCGTGGAAGAGGTCAACCTCTCAACCACCCTGGAACGTCTGCAGCGGCAACAAATCAAGGAGCTGTGCACTAGCTTCGCCCCATTGTTCTCAGCCACCCCAGGACGGACTGAACGGGCATACCACTCCATTGATACAGGTAATGCTCACCCAATCAGAACCCCACCCTACCGAGTGTCTCCTCATGCCCAAGCTGCTATAGAACGGGAGATCCAGAACATGCTACAGATGGGTATAATCCGCCCATCTTCCAGTGCATGGGCATCTCCAGTGGTTCTGGTACCCAAACCAGATGGGGAAATACGCTTTTGCGTGGACTACCGTAAGCTAAATGCTGTAACTCGTCCGGACAACTATCCAATGCCACGTACCGATGAGCTATTGGAAAAGTTGGGACGTGCCCAGTTCATCTCTACAATAGACTTAACCAAGGGGTACTGGCAAGTACCGCTAGATGAACCTGCCAAGGAGAGGTCAGCATTCGTCACCCATGCGGGGGTGTATGAATTCAATGTCCTTCCTTTCGGCCTTCGAAATGCACCCGCCACCTTCCAGAGGCTGGTAGATAGTCTACTAGCTGGACTGGCAGAATTTGCAGTTGCCTACCTCGATGATGTGGCCATTTTTTCAGACTCCTGGCCCGAACACCTACTACACCTGGAAAAGGTCTTTGAGCGCATCAGGCAGGCAGGACTAACTGTTAAGGCCAAAAAGTGTCAAATAGGCCAAAACAGAGTAACTTACCTGGGGCACCAGGTGGGTCGAGGAACCATAAACCCCCTACAGGCCAAGGTGGATGCTATCCAAAAGTGGCCTGTCCCAAAGTCAAAGAAGCAGGTCCAATCCTTCTTAGGCTTGGCCGGATACTACAGGCGATTTGTACCACACTACAGCCAAATCGCTGCCCCACTGACCGACCTGACCAAAAAGACCCAGCCAAATGCAGTTAAGTGGACTGATGAGTGTCAAAAGGCCTTTACCCAACTTAAGGCAACGCTCATGTCTGACCCTGTGCTCAGGGCCCCGGATTTTAACAAGCCATTCCTAGTAACCACGGATGCATCTGAGCGTGGTATAGGAGCAGTGCTCATGCAGGAAGCAACAGATCACAACTTCCATCCTGTCGTGTTTCTCAGCAAAAAACTGTCTGAGAGGGAAAGTCACTGGGCAGTCAGTGAAAAGGAATGCTATGCCATTGTGTACGCCCTGGAAAAGCTACGCCCATATGTTTGGGGACGGCGGTTCCAACTACAAACTGACCATGCTGCACTAAAGTGGCTTCATACTGCCAAGGGGAACAACAAGAAACTTCTTCGTTGGAGTTTAGCTCTCCAAGATTTTGATTTTGAAATTCAACACATCACAGGAGCTTCTAATAAAGTTGCTGATGCACTCTCCCGTGAGAGTTTCCCAGAATTCAGTAGTTAAAAAGTGTTCTTAAAATGTAGAAGTCTGTTAGTTATATACTTAGGAGTATATGTAAAGGTGTATGTGTTGTATTAATCTGTTTATTTTCAAGTTCTAGAAGGAAATCGCCGCCAGTGAGATTCCCCACTCTCTGCAATTTGGGGGGCGTGTCATAAACAGCTAGCTAAGGGTTAATGTCTCTTTCACCTGAAGCACCTGACCAGAGGACCAATCAGGAAACCGGATTTTTTCAACTTTGGGTGGAGGGAATTGTGTCTCTGTGTCTTTGTTTTTCCGTCTGCCTGCCTCTCTGAGCTTTGGAGAAGTAGCTCTACTTTCTAGTCTTCTGTTTCTAAGTGTAAGGACAAAGAGATCAGATAGTAAGTTCTATGGTTTTCTTTTCTTTGGTATTTGCATGAATATAAGTGCTGGAGTGCTTTGATTTGTATTCTTTTTGAATAAGGCTGTTTATTCAATATTCTTTTAAGCAATTGCCCTGTGTTGTATCATCTATACAGAGAGAACATTTGTACTTATTTTTCTTTCTTTTTATATAAAGCTTTCTTTTAAGACCTGTTGGAGTTTTTCTTTACTTCAGGGAAATTGAGTCTGTACTCACCAGGGAATTGGTGGGAGGAAGGAATCGGGGAGATTTGTGTGTTGGATTGCTAGCCTGACTTTGCATTCCCTCTGGGGGAATAGGAAAGTACTTTTTGTTTCCAGGATTGGGAACAGAGAGGGAGATTCACTCTGTTTGAATTCACAGAGCTTGTGTCTGTGTATCTCTCCAGGAGCACCTGGAGGGGGGAAGGGAAAAAGGATTATTTCCCTTTGTTGTGAGACTCAAGGGATTTGGGTCTTGGGGTCCCCAGGGAAGGTTTTTCAGAGGGACCAGAGTGCCCCAAAACACTCTAATTTTTTGGGTGGTGGCAGCAGGTACCAGGTCCAAGCTGGTAACTAAGCTTGGAGGTTTTCATGCTAACCCCCATATTTTGGACGCTAAGGTCCAAATCTGGGACTAAGGTTATTACAGCTTCAAGCCACTAAATGCTCCCTGGGCCTCCTGGTAAATGACTAAAAGTCGACGTTAGTTCCAGGGCAGAAGATAGAGTTAATCAGAGCGGTCCTCGACTCAACCTGTGCCAGAGCGTTCCTGGCACTAGAAAGGTTCCAGACATTGACAGACCTCATCGTGGAACTCTCCGCATTCCCCCAACTATGGCCAGAGTCTGTCTGCGTCTGCTGGGTTACATGGCAGCATGCATGTATGTTGTCCACCATGCCAGGCTCCAGATGTGGCCCATACAGCGATACCTGGGGACAGCCTATTCCAAGTCCCGGGACACCCTGGAAAAGATTGCTACTATTCTCCAGGCGATACTTACCTCGCTGCGATGGTGGACCAACCACAGGTCAATCCTGGAGGGAGTTCCATTTGACAACCCCCCTGACGCTATCGTATTGGTGTCGGACGCGTCGGACCTCAGCTTGGGGTTGCATCTCGATGACCTCCAGACACAGGGGATGTGTTCCCCAAAGGAGGCAAAGTTGCACATAAACATCAAAGAGCTCAGAGCAGTCCGGCTGGCATGCTGAATCTTCCTACCCCACCTGTCAGCCAGGTGGTGTGAGTCCTGATGGACAACACAGCCTCGATATTCTATATCAACAGGCAAGGGGGAGAGTGCTCGTTGGCTCTCTGCCAAGAGGCACTCCATCTACGGGACTTCTGCATCAGCCACGAAATCCACCTGGAAGATTATTACCTTCCCAGCATCAAGAATACACTGGCAGACCAGCTCAGCAGAGACTTCACCATGAGTGCTCGCTCCACCCAAAGGTAGCCTTTATGATCTGCCAGAGGTGGGGAACTCCTCAAGTGGACCTGTTCACCACCAGACAGAATAGGGAGTACCATCGGTTCTGTTCTCAGCGAGGTCTGAGCAGGGGATCCCTCTCTAACACCTTCCTTCTGTCATGGTTAGGGGCCTGATGTACACATTCCCACCGATCCCACTCATCAACAAGGTACTGATAAAGATCAAGAGAGACAAGGTGCAGGTTATCATGATTGTCCCAGCATGGCCTTGCCAACACTGGTTCGGCATGCCCATGAACCGGGCAGTGGCCCCTCCCTGACCCCTGCCCAACCATCCAGACCTGCTGTCACAGGACCACAGTCAGTTATTGCATCCCAAACTCGCAGCCCAGCACCTCACAGCATGGATGCTGCATGAATAATCCCTGAGAACGGACCTGTTCAGACGCAATCCAGCAGGTCCTCCTAGAGAGTAGGAAGCCCTCAACCAGACTGACTTACCTGGCCAAGTGGATGAGATTTTCCCACTGGGCTTCCGAGTGTGGCATCTTTCTCTTCCATTCTTCCATTCAGTTCATCCTGGACTACCTGCTTCACCTGAGGAACCAAGGTCTGTCACGCTTCTCCATTAGAGTACACCTCGCAGCCAACTCTGCTTTCCATCCTCTGATCCAGGGCCAGATGGTGTTTTCTCATGATATGATGGTCAGATTCTTGAGAGGCCTTGATAGACTCTTCCTGCAGTTGCAGACCTGTCTCACAGTGGGATCGTAACTTGGTCCTCTCCAGGCTCAGGGGCCCGCCCTTCGAGCCGCTGGGTTCTGCTCCCTTTCCCACCTGTCATGGAAAGTTGCTTTCCTGTTGGCAGTTGTGTCGGTGAGAGAAGTTTCTGAGATTAAGGCCCTGACCTTGGAACCACCATACGCGGTCATTTACAAGGACGAGCCTCAGTTGCGGCCACACCCAGCCTTCCTGTCAAAGGTGGTATCTATTTTCCATAAGGGGAGGGATAGCTCAGTGGTTTGAGCATTGGCCTGTTAAACCCAGGGTTGTGAGTTCAGTCCTTGAGGGGGGCCACTTAGGGATGTGGGACAAAATCAGTACTTGGTCCTGCTGCTGAAGGCAGGGGGCTGGACCCAGTGATCTTTCAGGGTCCCTTCCAGTTCTGTGAGATAGGCATATATTATATGAACCAGGACATCTTCCTTCCAGTACTCTGTCCCAAACCATGTAAGACCAGCAAAGAGAGACATCTCCATTCGCTGGACGTCCAAAGGGCATTGGCCTTCTACCTAGAGTGTACCAAGCCCTTCCAGAAATCAACTCAGCTTTTCATCGCCACAACAGAAAGGATGAAGGGCCTTCCAGGGTCCTCGCAGAGGATTTCCGAGTGGACAACCTCTTGCATACGCACCTGTCCCGCCACCGCCAATACTCAGAGCCTACTCAACTAGAGCTCAGGCGTCCTTGGCTACCTTCCTGGCACATGTACCCATCCACGACATTTGCAAGGCTGTGACATGGTCCTCTGTTCACAGGTTCAGAGCACATTATACCATTACGCAGCAAGCCAGGGATGATGCTGGGTTTGGCAGAGCTGTGTTGCAATCTGCACATCTGTGAACTCCTACCCACCTCCATTGGTACATCAGTGTGTGAAAAATATTTTGTGAAATTTGGGGTGACAGGTGTTATATCACTGTATGTTTTTACATCAGTGTATGTTGCTGTTATGTATGTTTTCTTACTAATGAGCATTCATGAGTGCCTTGTTCAGCTTTTAGGAGAGTATGCTAACGGTGCATGACAGCAAATCTAAAATTAAAAATTTTCAGAAGTGACTAGTGATTTTGGTTACAATCAGTTTTTGGGTTAGTGAAGTCCTATGGTTTCGGTAAGGGGCATGAAGAGGGGCCAGAGTGGTGTCCTCTTAGTGATAGGAATATTATCCATGCACTTTTCCAATGCATGGGATTGGCTGAATGATACTACTTGTGGGTCTTTCTTCCTCCAAATGGGATTTTTAGCTCCATCTTCATTCCTGGGGTTGAGATGTTTTGTCCCTGTCAGCCAGGTATACATTGAATGGCTCATGGTCGTCAATCTCAATGATGTCACTCAGCTGGAAAGAAAAAACATTCATACCCTTTTGGGTGGCATCATTTTCCTTGATACGTCCCGGTGTTCTGACTGTCATCTGTAGTAGCTATATAGATGGAGTTATGTGGTCTCAACCCAGGCTTGGGCAGGAGGTTGGCTACATGGCCACGTCTTGGGGTAGGGATGCCCTGAGGGATTCTTGGAAGTGCTCATAGCTTCAGAGCCGTGCTTTGTTGTGGAGCTGTGTTAGGCTCTGTAGAGACTAGATTTGACATCTTGTTTATATTATTCACCAGTAATTGCAAAATATCTTTTTCAAATATAAATAAATGCTTCTTTATAGGGGGATTGTGTAGAACCTCAATCCAAAGATCAGTTTATCAGGAACCAATTCCCAATCGACTAAAAATAAAGTCACAATTTGCTCAGTTTAGCTGAAAATTAGAGCGCAAAGATCATAAATCCAATTGAGAGAGCAGCTAGTTTGAAGAAATGTCTCCTCTGAAAACACTTTTTTTCCCCTGTGTGATGCCTTTTAACTCCTCTCACTTTGAATGTTAACATTATATGCTATTATTAATTCGGTAAAATATTTTTGGGATACAACTTTGAATTAAAACAGCCGTACTAACTACAGCTGTATTAATACTCATGACCTCACTAAGAATTCCTTTGGGCAAGAGGCTTCAAATGTTTTTCAGGTGGGAGATCTGTGACTTGGCTGAAAGTTAAAGTGTAGCAGGTACATTTTGAAGCACATGATGGGGTCAGGGACCCAAATGGCCCCTCCACAGAAGGATGTTCACCTGCTTATTCAAAAAGGGGTGACTTCTCCACCTGCACTCACACCCCTCAGAAGCCCCTTCATTGCAGCCGTGTGGAAGAGGCTCCATGGCATTTTGGTGCGGGACATTCTGAGACTCTATTATGCACTAACTCTCAGATTTCTGAGGTGTGTTCATTTCATCTCTGTGTCCTCCACCACTGCTGCTGGACCCAGCCAATGTCAACATAGCTCTGGAGAAATCGTGCTGCTGGTTGAGAAAAGGCCAGAAAAGTGGTTTCTATATGTATGGATAATGTCTGCCTAGCTGATCCCCTAGGCTGTGATGTCTTACACTCTGCAGACTTATAAGAGGGCCACAGCCCTTCCTCACGTGCAGATGTTTTTTCGGAAATTCCACCAAAGAAACCTCACAAAAATTGCCTGCCTTTCAGGTTCCCTCCCATGGCTTTATCAATGGGAAGAAGTAATTGACCCCAACGTTTTTGCTTATTCTGTACTTTCCATTCAGCACTTTAAAAATGTATGTTGTGTTCCTGTGATTTCTTCCTCCTTTGCCCTCCACCCCAAAATGAATGTGCATGCTATTTTTAAGGGAACTGAAAATTAGATCTAGATTCTGCCTGGAGAGAAGGAACACTGCGAAATTCAGTCCGTAGCATAGCAAATGTGTATTATTACTACTGTTATAGAATCATAGAAATGTAGGGCTGGTGGGGACCATGGGAGATCAGCTTGTCCAGCTCCCTGCACCAAGGCAGGAACAAGTAAACCTAGACCGTCCCTGACTGGTATTTGTCTAACCTGTTGTTAAAAACCTCCTTGATAGGGATTCCACAGTCTCTCTTGGAAACCTATTCCAGAGCTTAGAACTACCCTTCTAGTTAGAAAGATTTCCTAATATCTAATCTAAATCCCTCTTGTTGCAGATTAATCCCATTATTTCTTGTCCTCCCTTCAGTGGACATGGAGAACAACCTATCACTGTCCTTGTCAAAACAGCAGTTAACATATTTGAAGAGTATCTGGTCCCCCTTCAGTCTTCTTTTTACAAGACTAAAACATGCCCAGGTTTTTTTACCTTTCCTTGTAGGTCATGTTTTCTAAACCTTTTCTCGTTTTTGTAATTCTCCTCTGGCCTCTTCTTAAAATGTGGCATCCAGGACTGGACACAGTACTACAGCTGAGGCTTCACCAGTTCCAAGTAGAGCAGGATGTTTATCTCCCATCTCTTACATTGGACATTCCTGTTAATACACCCCAGAATCACAACCTTTTTCACAACTGCATCACATTGTTGGCTCATATTCAATTTGTGATCCCTTATAACCCACAGATCCTTTTCAGCAGTACTATCAGCTAGTCAGTTATTCTCCATTTTGTAGTTGTGCATTTGATTTTTCCTTCCTAAGTTCCTTCCTTGTCTTTATTGAATTTCATCTTGTTGATTTCAGAATAGTTTTCCAATTTATCAAGGTCCTTTTAAATTGTAATCCTCTCCTCCAAAGGGCTTGCAGCCCTTCTTAGCTTGGTGTCATTCGCAAATTTTATGAGCATACTATGAACTCCATTGTCCAAGTCATTAATTAAATTATTGAATAGTATTAGATCCAAGACAGACCCCTCTAGGGCCCACTAAATATGTCTTCCCAGTTTGACAGAGAACTTTTAATAACTACTCTTTAAGTACATTTTTTAACCAGTTTTGCTCTTCCCCCTTTATAGTCATTCCATGTAGACCATGTTTCCCTTCTTTGTTTATGAGAATGTTATGTGGGACTGTGTCAAAAACCTTACTAAAATCAAGATATAGCACATCTACATCTCCCCCCCGTCCACTAGGCCAGTAACCCTGTGAAGGTTGGAAATTAGGTTGGTTTGACAAATCCATGTTGGCTACTACTCATTACCCTATTATGTAAGCACCTGAGGTGCTTACAGATTGATTGCTTAATAATTTTTCCAGTATATTTCCAGGTGTTCAAGTGAGGCTGACTTCATAAATTCTCCAGGGGCTCTTTGTTCCCCTCTTTAAATATAGATACTAAATGTGCCTTTTCCAGTCCTGTGGGACCTCACCCATCCTCTGTGAGTTCTCAGAGATGATTGCTAATTGTTCCGAGATTGCTTCAGCTAGTACTCTAGGGTGAAATTCATTAGACCCTGCCCACTTAACTGCATCTAACTTATCTAAATATTCTTTAACCTGTTCTTTTCCAATTCTGGCTTGCGTTCCTTTCCCCTTATTATTATGAGTCATAATATTTATTATTTGTTTAACAACAGCATCCAGAGTCATCAGTCAGAGCCTCATTGTTGTCAGGACTTTACAAATGTGTAGTAAGAGATTTTTCCTTTGCTGAATAGCTCAAAGACATTGAGGGGGAAGGAGGAAAGATAGCTGTAGCAGTGATAGGAACATTTTCCTACATAGACTAACTACAGGCACAGTTAGGTCACCCTTATCCCTAGCCATTTTTATGTGGCATTTTCCTGTAAGCTGCACAACGGTAGAGCATTTTCACGAGCAATTTGAAGGAAGAAGGAGTTGCTTTACAGTCTGATTTAAGACTCCAGTGCAGCTCTGTGCAAGCCCAAGAGTTTGCCTCTGCACTTATCCTGCAGGCCTGAAGCATAAAGAAGCAAAATGGGACCTGTTTGTGCTCTGCACCCTGAAAAATAAAACCACTGACTTATGAGCCTAAATATGGTTAACTGTAGGTGCCTAAGACCCCATTTTTTGAAAAATTTGACTGAAGGCATTTGCGGGAGTTAGGTTAACCCACATTAGTTAAATCGGATTTGAATTGCTGTGAAGGCAGGGCAGCTTGGCTTTTAACTCAGGTTGGCTGCTCAAATCCAACTTCAGTATCCCCTGTAGGCTTAAACTTGAGCTGCTAACCTGAGTTAAAAGCAGAGTTGTCCTGTCTTCATCACTATTTTATTCCATGTTAGGTGACGTGGATTAGCTAATCTGAGTTAAGAACACACCTTTTATTTGCAACATAGACATACTCCCTGAGTCCTTATTCATGACCAATAAGCAGATGACCAGCATGCTACCTACACCTAAAAAGGAAGGTGTAATACTTTCCTAGAGAGCATAAGATAGTATTTTACCAAAGTAAATCAACAATAGCAGTCACTTAAGTCAGACAAAGAAAAAGCTTTGCTGATTCTTCTCTGTCTGTTCTCAGCTGGAGAAATAATGCCAGATGTTCCTCATGCAATGTCATAAACTTGCGACTCAAATTTCAAGGCAAAGTAGAGAGGGCATAGAAGTCTCCTGTGAGAAAGATGTTAAAAAATAAACTAAGAATACTGATTTTGTGAGTGAATTTGTTTATTTGAAATACACAAGTACCTGCTTACAGTGAATTTAGTAAAATTGTATTTTAAGTGAATCAGAATGAACTTCCCCAATTGTTACAATGCACTGCAATCGGCATTGCTATTCCAGTTAGTCAAGTTTTTCTGTAGATAAAAAGTGACTTTCATATAGGAAATTTCCACTGAAGTGATATTCCTCTAATGATCTTGGTGGGGATGTGGTAGTTACAATTTACAAACATGGTTTCCTCTTCTCTATTTATTTTGCTAGACTGGATACCTTTACACTACTTGTCAAGGCATGTATTATAATATGGAGCTAGGAATGTATGTAGCAGTGATGTATTAGAGACTTCAAACAGAAGTGAGCTGTTCTATCTAAATCACCTGAGAAATTCTTTCTGAGTTATCTGGACTGTTTGAAACTGTCAGCGCTTCACTCCTCCAGGTTGTAAGAATGCTTTAGCAGCATTAGCATCGCCATCTTTATATGACTTGCTTCCTGCTGAGGTAATATTTATAGCATTTCTGACCTTTGGATGAACTCCCAGGTGTTAGTAGCAACCAAATGAGGAATTTTCCTCTCTTCTCGTCTTGGGATGAGTTAGCTGCTGCACGTTCACAATAAGATACAAAGGAGACAGTTACAGTAACAAAAATCTAGAATACTTCATTTTTTTAAGCCTCCAGAAAATGAGCAACATTCTTGAGCATGGTCAAGTTGAAGCTACTCTCTAAAGGAGCACAGTTCCACTGTAATTTGTGTAATTAATCTGTTTAAGCATTTCAGGTTCAGATCTCTTATTCCTGAAACACCATCAGAGAGAAATTTTCATAATACTTTGGATTTCTGCAGTCCCTTCCAAATTCAAGGATTTCACAGTGATACGTAACTATGAATGAATTAAGCAGGGATAGCTTGCGGGGAGGGATAGCTCAGTGGTTTGAGCATTAGCCAGCTAAATCTAGGGTTGTGAATTCAATTCTTGAGGGGGTCATTTAGGAATCTAGGGCAAAAATGTGTCTCAGAATTGGTCCTACTTTGAGCAGGGGGTTGGACTGGATGACCTCCTGAGGTTCCTTCCAACCTTGATATTTTATGATTCTCCTTTAAAATAGATACATGTTGTTATTCCCATTTTACAGATGGGGAAACTGAGACTTAGAATTGAAGTTACTTTCCAGAGGTCTCAGAATGAGTCAGCAGCAGAGCAAGGAAAAGAACCCTGGTCTCTTACCTTCCAGGCTTGTCTTTTAACCAACATAAACTCTTCAGGGCAAGGACTGTCTCTCACTGTGCTTGTATAGTGCTTAACACAGTGGGGCCCTGATCTTGGTAGGAGCCTCTAGGTGCTCTGTAATACATATAATTAATAACAATAATACTTTCTCCAAACAGTAATATATTATCAATTATTGCTATGATACCAACACTGCTGTATTTGATAAGCATATTCACCTCTCTTTTTTTTTTTCATCAGTGTTTTAATGATTCAGCTGACAGAGAAACACTTGACTGATCCGCCTCTTATTGTTTCATACATACATCAATCCTTCTGGAGTTTCTAAGAATTCTCCACAATGGTAACGATAACTAAAAACAATGGAATAATTGCTATTAACCACTCTACTGTCCACCTCATTTTCCAGATCATTATACACTGAGCCACACCAATCTTAATACCAGTCACTTAGCCACCTTTCTGTTAAGCTTTCCATTTTGAAAAATGGTTACCTAGTTCCTCTTTGCTTCCGATCACTGAGATACAATTATGTAGTTCACTTTATTTTTACATGGGAAGGTGTGAGAGAGCCTACTTTGCCTACTGCTGTAGGTACTTGATTGAACTTGCCAGAACATTAACATGCAGCATGGATTATTTTGAAAGCTTTCTGGATAAAGAGAAGAATATTTGCAGAAATGTGCCCATGACTTAAAGCAATTCATAGAAAGCACTATCTCTTAAAGTAGTGGTGGGCAACCCATGGGCCACACATGGCCCATCAGGGAATCTGCTGGCGAGACAGTTTGTTTACACTGACCGTCCGCAGGCACGGCCACCTGCAGCTCCCAGTGGCCGGGAATGGCAAACCGCGGCGACTGGGAACTGTGGGGGGCCGTGCCTGTGAACAGTTGATTTAAACAAACTATCTCATGGCCCGCCAGCAGATTACCCCGATTGGGCCGCAGGTTGCCCATCACTGTTTTAGAGAGGACGTAATCAAATTCAGTTTGGATATTTAGAGTATATAAAAGAAGAGTATCCATATTATCTTGTTAAAAATGAGATTGTTTATTATTTTGCCATTTCAGAAAATGTCCATTTAACAAAATATTAATCGATTTGATGGCTCTCTACTTGCAGACTGTCTTATGAGTAGTTTTCGTAAATATGCATTTTGTTCTTGTCAATCTGAGAAACTCTTCTGGGGAAAAATCTAAAACCCTTGCTATCTTTAGACAATTACGTGTCTGAAATTTGTGGCCTCCCATTCAGCCATCCCTGCAAATATGTCTAAAAATATGCAGAAAAAAAAACAAATTTCCATAAGCATGACAACAAGATAGTGTGTCTAATTTAAAAAGTGTTTAAAATCTTCCAGGAAACTGTGAGGGCAGGTCAGGGTGAAAGGAGGATATATGGATAGTTTTAAAACAGCAAAAGCAAATGAGGAAATTCAGACAAATTGTTTCAACAACATTAAGGTTGAGTCACAAACCAACAATCAAAAGCCAGGAAATGCAAAGTGAAGGATAACATTCCACCTTTAATACATATCATTATATTTCTTTGGTTTTGTAGGGAGGATGAGAGGGAAACTGTTTCCACATGAATTTGAAGCAGAATGATGTTCTTAATTTTGGATTTCCTTGCTCAACCCAGTTTCTAGAACATCCCTTCTATAAAATTGTTTTGTCTGGGAATAATCATGTTTTTACTTAGATTTCTGGACCCACAACATTTGAAAAACATTTGCAGCCTCTCCTCATGTTTCTCTTTTCCCCATTACTACCTCTTTTTGTCCTCTCATCAGTGTACATATTATCCTGTTGTATGCACATTTAATGTTTTTTTAAACAGCTTTCCTTCCCCTTGCTCTACTCTGTCCCAAAAGTTTCACTTCACTCTGTCTCTGCGGGAACTGCTACACCCTGTAACTCTATAATGTTTGCTCTGTCTGTTCTAGACTGCTCTCTTTCTCCTGCTCTAAGGTATTTTGCAATTCTCAAACAATACTGTAGCAATAGACTGTATAGAATTACTGCTGTTCTAGATAAACCAGATCAAAACACTATATTGGCCTCTTTTCTTCTCTCTCTCTTTATTGTATAAAAAATATGGTATTGGGGCTGAGAAACAAAATAACCCCTTTGCTTAATCACTTCAGTAACCAATGCACATGCACTGTATTAGACAAGTTCACTTTCTGATGAGATTTCTATTTACAGTTTTGCAAAGGTCAGCAAGTTTGCTCCAACGAGAAGCAAAAAGATATAGTTGGTAATGACATGCTACTTAACAGAGATTTACACAAGTTTAGCTGTACAGACACCAGGGCAGGTGTCCAGAGTGGCTGGAGTTTGGGCTTACAGTCAGATCAGCTAGGGGATGGTGACTTTCATACTCTGCTAAGACTCTTGCTTTGCATCTTACTGTGAATGCACGGTGTGTAGATAGTTGCCTGGTTAGGAAGCACATATCACCTGTAGCATTTGCATCAATTTGTTTCTACACACTCTGTCCCTTGAGCAGGATGTCCCTTGACTGGAACATCAGGCATTAGTGCAAATTTTAGATATGAGATTGATGATGTTCACCTGTATGCACAATAGTTTATCACTTTATTTGCGCTCAGGAAGGATTTTTTTTTTCCTACACAGCATACTAACCTTGGTGTATAGAGTCAGCATTTAGGGTTGGCATTTAGTTCTGTCTCCATAGGTAGGTGTTGCTGTTATCTTTCCCTGGAATGCTGTAGCAACTGCCATAGAGTAGCTGATGACCTCCTCAATATTGTTTGTGTAGTTTTCTACCTCCTTCACTGCAACTTTTGGTTGAAGCATCTTGTGGTATGTTTGGATGGGCCTAATCTCTATCCCAAAATGTGGGTACCATTTTGGGAGCTGGTAAAGCTAAGGCATGAAAGGGGAAGGAGGAGAATAATTGTCATGGGAACACACCTCTGTCAGATATGGTTTGATCTCCCTGATCGAGAGTTTGGCTACATATTTGCAACTCCTCCTTTGATGGTAAAATAGGTTGAGGACTGTTCTGTAGGCTTCAGGGCATTGGTGGATAATTGAGCATAACATCAGGCATTATGGATAACATTAAGTCTGAATGAAAATCAATGCAGTTGCAGCCTGAGGCCTTTAAATCTCAAATATCTCTTTTGTTGGAACCACCATGCACAGCAGTGACAGTGAGCCATGCTCCCCAAACTTTCATCAGGTCCTCTACTACAACCTGACCTAACCTGAAACTTCTGATTAGTACCTTAACTTGAACCTCCTGCCACCTTCCTCTCTCCTGGATATGTCCTTCTTAGGCCTTGTCTCCACTAAGGGAGAAATTCGATCTAAGCTACACAGTTTGAGTTACGTAAATAGTGTAACTCAAATCGACGTAGGTTAGATCTACTTACTGTGGGGTCCACACTATACAATGTCGATGGAAGACACTGTCCCGTCGTCACCCCCTACTCTTCAATCCAGTGGAGTATAAGAGTTAACGGGAGAGCGATTTGCGGTCAATTTAGCAGGTCTTCACTAGACCCGCTAAATCGACCGCTGATGCATCTATCGCTGCTTATCGATCCCGTGGTAAGTGTAGACAAGTCTTTAGTGTCAAACTAGAATTATCATGGGTAAATAGGTACATCTTGTCATGCATCTCTTAAACAGTACCAGAAGAGTAGGGAGTTTTCTTATTGCTTTCACTAACAGTGGGAAATCTTGTTTTATGATTTCAGAGAATGATGAGGAGCAGGAGGCTCTGCCATCTTTGGACAAGCCTGGCTCGTATTCCCAAGGTAACGCCACCCATCTTTATGAACTGCTGAAGAAGATGACAGGCAAGCCAGAACCCAAGGTATTAAGCAAGAGAGGGGCAAGTTTATTTTAATAGAGCCACTTACTACCATTGATCTATTTATCACCAAATGAGCGTGAATTAGAACCTTATTACTGAATGTAGTGCTGAGTAATCCCATTGAATTTCCATGGAGATTACTTGCCGTACTTTGTGCTTCACCTAATAGTAAACATTTGAAGAAAATGCCCAGTAGATATTAAATCTGGGTCCTATTAGTTAATTTGCACCATAACTCTCCTAGTGCTGTTGTTGTCTGCATGATTATTTGTTTAGCAGTACCAATGGGCTTGTGTACAATACACAAGAATACAGTTCCTTCCTGCAGAGCAGGCAGTCTAAAAGATAGATATGTGCTGGGAAATCCAGTATTGAGGATAAAATAGTGGTTCTTGTATTTATTAATACAGAACAGCAAGGGAGAAGTTGACTAGTTACATTCAATTTCTAGGAATTATAGATATTTACTGCCTTTCTCAAAAAGAAAAAATAAATGTGGTACAGAATATATATCTGATTATGCATGCGTGTGTATATATCTATTCTGTGTGCACGTGTCTGTAATAAAACCTGTGTAATCTTTTCCTGTAGAGAAAACAGATGAACAAGGTTCCGTAAATAAAAACTTGGACCATTGTGTCACCCCATTCAATGGGTGAAATCCTGACCCCTTTGAAGTCCATGAGAGTTTTGCCATTGACTTCAATAGGGCCACTTTCACCCAATATATAGGGCTATACATGTGAGTACAACACAGAAGGTTCCATTCAGAAATAAAGAGAAATGATCAGAGTTTTCCTTTGTTTTAAATATTTCCCAAATGTGTTACATTTTTTTTAAAATTCTGTTTTATCTGCTTCTCAGTTTTACTTCACTGCTGTCTAATATGCTAGTTTAGTCAACCAAAATGCCCTAGCAGTGTTGTCCTATGTGCCACGCATATTGCAGTGTTCAATTGTAATGTCAGTGGAAGGCCAGGGCATGGAAGGTATTCAGAGGCAAACCAAGATGGAGTGAAAGGCCTGCAGTGAGGAGGCTTTTTTATAAAAAGAAACTAGATTTTAATAAAACATCCATTTCTTGTGTCCAGATAAACCTAGAGAAATTTTTATTAGGTTGTTTTTGAAGCTTTCTTTCTCTAGCTCTGAAACACAGTTGCTTGTGTTTTCCTCACACACATAGCACTTTTAATTTGCTGCCTCACTTTTAGGTTGTTTATTTTGGTGACAGCATGCATTCAGATATTTTCCCAGCCCATCACTATAGGAACTGGGAGACTGTCTTCATCTTAGAGGAGCTTAGAGGGGATGAAGTTATGATTCCTGTGGAGACTGAGTCTGAGCCCTTGGAGAAGAAAGAAAAATCTGAGATAAGGGTTTCTTGCAGCTGTTTCCTCGAACTAAAAAAAAAAATGAAAAAGAAAAGGTTAGAAATAATTATAGGACCACCTGAACTAAGTAGAATAAGAAGAAACCTACTAGTAGTGATGCAAGTCTTTTGGCAGTGCCTACATTTTTCATGCCCATTCATGGCTGTATCAAAATTGTGCTATCATATGACAACTAGACATCATAAGGCCTCTGTTTACAGCAAGGCAGCACTAGTGCCCTATGGGCTGCCATTTCCTGACACTAAGCTAGCTGAACTGTGGTTCAAGAAATGTGGGCTTTAGATTTTCATTCACATGAACCTTCCCTGCTCCCATGAGCCAAATCTCTAAACCTGCTTACCTTCAGCTCTTGCAGTGGAAGCCAGTCTTCTGAAATGAATTCAGGTGTATTCCACTGTGTATTACCACAGTCTGCTGATGTTTCCTATTCACAAAGAGAAGCTTCTCCGAGGTTAGTCAACTACAGCCCCTTTGACAATGATCTTAAATAAATAATTAAAAAAACACTTTCTAAGTTAAAGGTAGCTGGGAAGAAACTCCATTGATCCATGCCAGCACCATTATCTGCCCGAAACTCATCCAAAGAGATGCAGGGAGGATTGGGCTGTGGCCCCTTTCTTCTATCCACTGATCAGCAGAACTGCCAGGGAAGAAAGAAAAGAGCGTGCCGAACCTATGTAAAGGGTGGCAGAGCTGCACCTGCAGCATACATCCCCATGGAACTGCAGGAGGTCTGCTGCAGCAAGGCTCCTCTGGGTACCTACCCCTCCTGAACACAGGCACAAACTAGCCCTATACTTTAAGTGGGAGTGTGCCTCCCAGTCTGGGTAGAGAGACAGATGCTAGCTCTGCTTGAGCTGGCAAACTAAAAACAGCAGAGTGGATGTTGCAGTAGCACAGATGTCAGCACAGATTAGCCACTTGAATACAAGCCCCCCCAGCCCCCTGAGTCTTTATTTATTTATTGTGCCACTGCCTGTACCACAATGTCCACATGCTATTTTTAGTGCTCTAGCTCCAACAGAGCTAGCTTGTGTCTATGCCAGAATGGGAGGCACCCTCCCAGTTGCAGTGTAGACATGTCGTACTGTTCTAATATTCTCTTACGTCTTCCTTAGAAATTGGTGAGGTTAGAACTGTTTAGCTTCTCATGTTATAATCTCTAGCAAATGGGAAGACAGCGCTTCTCCATCTTGAGCTCAGATATCTGGAATTAGAGCTGTCAGAAAGTGGGGAAATAATTTCACAAAAAATGGTGAAATTTTAAAATTGTTTCCATTTCAGAGTTCAAAAATGAAGCACTCTCATTTGTGGGGGGGATATTTTAATCTAAATAGTTTTTTAAATGATTTGTTTACCTGCCTGAAACCGAGTTTTTACTAAACAAAACATTTCAGTGACAATTCCAATTTTGCAATAAATTTCATAGAAAATTTTGCAAAAAAACAAAAAAAATTGATAATACACTTCTACCCCAATATAACGCAGCCCGATATAACATGAATTCGGATGTAAAGCAGCACTCCGGGGGTGGAAGGGATGGCTGCACAGTCCAGCTGATCAAAGCAAGTTTGATATAACGTGGTTTCACCTATAATGCTGTAAGGTTTTTTGGCTTCCGAGGACAGCGTTATATCGGGGTAGAGGTGTATTTTTGAAAAGGCCATTTTTAATGAAAAATCTGTAAAAAAAAATTTCAACCTGTTCAGTTTTGAATGTTTCTTCCTTTGATATGTTCCTAAATACATCAGTGATACCCTTCTGACTGAGGATAAATAATGTTTTGTTACTTTTTGAAACTATTTTGTAGGGAGAAGTATTTCTTGCTATTCAAAATATAATTTGAGATGGAGACTAATACCAGTTCAGATATCTTTTTGTTTTTAATCTGGCCATGTTGCATATTCAAACACCCATCCACCCCCATTTTTGTTACATTTTGGAGGGAGAACGCGGGGAAAGGGTGTAATGTGAAAAGTAGATACTGAAATATGAGTTTGAGTGAAATGGAGTAAAAATAAGGATTGTTTCTCCACATGCAGTCCTTTTATTATAAATATCAAATATATTCCTCTGAACTACACTGTTTTCTAAACTGAGTTCAAAGAAGGGCATCAAAGTCAGTGAATAAGTAAAAAAAGTCATTAAAGTTCAGGTTCTTTCCTGTTTCACAGAGAGGCAAGAAGGAAGGCAAACACAATCTTAAGTCTTCTAGCAAGAGGAATGCATTACTTAGTAAAAAGGAAAAAAGAAAAAAGTCATAGCTCTTTGTATAGGTTGTTAGCAAAATATGGATTGCATTTATATTAATAACGTTTTTAAAACTACAAGCTTTACTGCACAAATTCCAGCTGTCTCTTAGGTGGAAACTCTGATTGCACTAGTTTTTCAAACTAATCCTTGCAGCTTTTTTTTTTTTTTTTAAATTCACCACAACTAAGACAGTAACTGCTTAGTAAATGGAAATTACTAGTGATTCAACCAAGTCTTCTCAAATATGTTAAATACATAGTTGGGATGAATCAGAGATTGTACATTTACTTCATCAAAACAAAGAGCCAACACTTATTCACAGTTCCTCTTCCTGTAAGTTTCTCGGAACCATAGCATAGGAAAAATTCTTAGTATGCAAATAAATTTCCTAGCATTGTATGATTTTTGGCTTTTATTTATTTGCACTGGATAAAAAGCATCTGACCTAACATCTGGTTTGTTCGTCAGAAGAAGCGCTTTCTCTGTATTTGCAATTATCAAGTAGGAAATTGAGACTTTTAGATAAGAATTTGATGTTTTGCTAAGGTGTAGTATCTGTGATAATAACATGCAGTGTCTCAGTCAAATGCCATCTCTCCGACACCGAATCTATGCTCAACTTATATCCACTGCTGGTGACAGCAAGTAAGCAAAGGCAAAATGAATTGTGTTGATTAAAGGAATCTGAACTGTGGGGGCCCATTGAAGGTCACTGGTATTATTGAATTGCCGTGCTGTTCACAGGGGTCTGAACAACAGATCACTTCCATATCTCTGCAATTGACTGCACAGGACTAACTTAACAGGACTTGTTCAAAACAATTCCCCTCAGACTCCTAAAAAGGTGGTGGGATTTTTTGGATTTTTTTTTAACTGTCCTAATCAACCTCTCCTATTAACCTTTGGGTGAAATGGGGAGAAAAGCTGATTCAAAGCTTTCACACAAATTCAGTTTGTGTGAAAACTGTGTTAAAATAAATTGTTGCTTGTAATTAATAAAATAATAATAATAATAATAATAATAGTTTTGGAGTAGTACCCACAGTGTGCAACATGCTGTATACACATATAACAGAAGGTGCATACCCTGTGGCTAAGAGCTAATAATCTTTACAAAATAAAAATGTTCTTACTTCCAATTTAAATAAACGTGGCGACTTTCCCCAATTTTTAGGTGTTTACATGAAGTTTGTAATAGTTGAGGGAAAACCGTTTTTCTAAATCCGAGGTTTTGATCTAAGACTGTCATGGCTTCTTTAAGGGATGAGGAAATTAATGCAAGGAATTTACAAAGCCACTTTTTCAGGGAACAAGAACAAAAACTTATTCTGTGGCCTCTTTTTTTTTTTTTTTTCCTGCTCTCAAATGACTAACGTATTTTTGGACCAAAGTAGTTTATGCCTGTTGTCTCCAGTATCTTTTTTTGCAGGTGCTCAGCATCTAGCAGGATCAGAATTCATGTGATTAAGGAAATTATTGTAATGTTACATCTTCTTTTCATCTTGGTTCACTCCCCTTATATTCTTTATAGAGACTTTGTAAATGACGTTTTGTTTATTTCCCATTCCTTCCTCTTTCTGTCTTCTCCTCTGCTGATCCATCATACTCTGGTGGAAAAGGCTGGTTCCTACTGAAATCCTAGGAAAAACACTAGCTGCAAGTATATTCACAAAGAAGATACAAATTTAATGAGTGCTCTTTTGTTTCCAGTTATATATAATGTTTCATCATTAAAAGAGTTAGAAAATTAAACAAAAAATACCCATCACTCACAACCTCAGCAGCCAACAACTTCCATTTTCATTAGTTATTTTGTCTTTATGCTCGTAACTAAATTTGTCATGCAAATCAGATGTAAAGTTGTGGTAATAGTTGTAGGTTTTTCAAGTGTGTGTTATAACAAAATTAGCAGTTCAGCTGCAAACAATAGACATTCTTCATGCAGCTCCTCAGTCAGTTCCAGCGTATCACAAATAATTAGTGTGTGAAATTAGGATGTCCCTAGGTTTGGGAGGTTGGCTGGTCGGTATGAGACTTTCTTTTTTCTCTTTCTGTATTTTAAAAGTGTGGCAGACTCCCATCAGTGAAAACTCTAAAGACAATTGGAATCTGTCCCAGAATTTTGAAAGAAATGAACTCTCAGCAGTTCCTCTGTGTGTAAAAATCAGACTATCTGACTATAGGAACGCATGTAGTGACAGGAAATTACTGACAGATATTGTGGACACCAGCAGTGAGCAGGACCCTGGAAACACTCATTTTACAGAGAGGTTGTCTAATAGTTAGTTGGGATTGCAAGCCGGGTCCCATGAGTTTTATTCCCAACACTCCCTCTGAGTGACCTTGGAAAAAATCACTTAATGTCTCCGTGCCTGTTTACCTATCTTTATAACGAGTATAATAATATTTACAGTAGCCACCTGGGTGGGATGTTGTAAGGCTTAATGAATTTATGTCTGTGAAGCAATATGATGTCCTTGGGTGAAAGGAATTATTATATTAGTGCATAACTAATTATTTATTGGACCGAATGGGAATTTTGTTTTAGAAATATCTAGTTATAGTTGTCACTAATCAAACACCTGATATTTACACAGTATTAGGGGCTTTTTCCTGTGTTTTCTAGGCCCACATCCCACTGCTGATCTCAATGGTCTGGCCTGCAGGATCAGCCTGAGAAAGCCCAAGAGCAGGCCTCCCTGCTTCAGGCAAGGCCTTGGGCCTGCCTCCTGTATCTCATCCACATGCCTTTAGTGAGCCCTAAACTTGGTACTAAGTGTTTGGAGAATCAAGCCTTTAATGGTACTGTAAGGCTTAATCAAGGACTGTAATGTTAAACTGATGTCTTTAGACTTACATACTATGGACCTGATCCTGCACTTAGCCCTCTCAGCTGGTGTAAATTGTCAGAACTCCATTGAAGTCAGTGGAGCTCTCACACTTTACACCAGCTGAGAATTTGGCTCTTTGCACTGTACTTTGAGGGCAATGGGACTATTCACAGTAGTAAACACTATGCTCAGTATCAAGTGTTGGTGGGACTAAGCCCTATGATGGGTAAAAGACAATGGTGTGGCATAAACATGGATTCCATATTTGTTAACCAAAAAATTGACACAGCTGGGAAATAATATTACTAAAAGATGTAATCATGGTACGTAAACAAGATACCTATAGATTTTGCTTTTCTAAATGTTTGATTTTCAGTTTCATTTTTTCCATCATTCCCATTCTCCTTTTTGAGTGTTTATATCTGTTTTCTTTAACTCTTCACTATTCTGACTAGAAAAAACCCCTACAACTCCGCTCTCTTACTGTTTTTATTTGCTAATCTACCATTTACAGATTGAGAAGTTAATGTTTCACCCGTGTTTTAGGACTGGTTCCCATTCAGGTCTTTCATATCACTCAGACTTTTGGCCATGTTCATCATGGACTAAAGACATCTTACTAAATATAGGGCCAGAATCTCTTCTGCTATCTTCTCCTTTTGACTAATCAGTTGATGCAAAGCAGCTGTAACTAGTCAGATGAGAATCCCCCCAGCAGTGAGGTGCTCTCAGCTGGAGTACAGCAGGTAGAGTTTGCTCCTGCATCAACTGCTCTCAGCCCCCAGTATAGAGGGCATGTTTGGAGAGGAGGAGGACAGGGCAGAGAACAGCAGCATTCCACCAGTTTTGGCTGACATATTATTCCTTAGGGAACCGTACAGAACTGATATAATTTCGAGCAGACCCTGGGCTGCTTCAGCTCAAGACTGGGGCTGGAGTAGCTGTGTTTTCAGAATCAGGGATCTGTAAACAACTTTCAGATTCCAAGCAGATCTTAGCACAATGAGAATCTAGTCCAAAGGCCTCTCCATTTACTCTTTTCATTTTAATATATAGATTGTAGAAAGAGCGCTACTTTGTAACTGCAGTTAATAAAGGCAAATATGATAGTAAGCATTCAGGAAGCTTTTCAGACGTTTGGGAAAAATAAATGTCTTGAATAAGCAGTCAAGAGGTCCTGTCAGAATTATTGTAATCAATGGTGGAATAGTATGGCGCAGTATTTTGAGGAAGCCTGTGAAAGACATGACCAGCAATCTGTATTTGGGACTTTGAAGGTCCTAGCTGGATATTCATTCTCATGGCTTCTGCCAGTTAAGGACAAAAATGGAAAATATTAATATATTGATGCACAACTTGAGCACTGGCATGAGCATTCTTGTGAATTAATAACTAAATCCCCACCAAGATGTAAACTACAAGTTAGTCCAAAAATGAACCCAAATGAAAATAGGCTGGTAACATTAGAGGACTTGATATTTGTAGCTGAAAAGTTACAGAATGATAAAGCGCCTGGTCTTGACAAAATTATATCGAACAGCTGCAGAGTGGAGGCCCAGATTTAGTTCACTGGTTTTACTGAGTTGCCTTAACAGCTTGGGAAACTGGTCACTTTCCAGAAGGTTTGGAAAGAGGCTGCATCATCATTTTTTCAAACAGTGATCAGCTTGCTCACACAATAGAGGAATAACATCGCTGTCAGTCCCAGGGAAGGGGTTTACAATCATACTACTGAACTGACTGAAATACTGTCCCAACCCAAAAATGAGAGACGACCACTGTGGTTTCCATACAAACCACGCTATATACGTTCTGTGGGATGTTATTGGCAAGCCAGACTGACAAAAGGAAGTTAACATTGCATTTATAGACTCAGTGCATCAACCACTGCTGTGGATATTGCTGCGCCAGTCCAAGGTGCCTCAGGACTGAGTGTACCCAGTGGAGGAAATGTACCATGGTTGCATTACAGACTTGTTTTCAGTAAATCAGTGGTACGTCAGGGATGCATTCACTCAGCAGCCTTATTTCCTATTCAAAGAGACTATCTGACCACAAAGTTGATTTAAGCCAAAGTAGGAGATGGAAAGTTAAAGATTCTTTAGAGGATCTCAAGTATGCAGATGATATTGCCTTACTTGGAGAGATTACTGACCAACTACAGCTAATGCTGGAAGAGCTGAGAAAAAATTAGGTCCTTGCAGCTGTGCCTGCTGAGTCTCCTGATAACCTAATGAGTCGGCCAGGCTGCCTGCCGGATGCCCTGCCTGATTGGCTGAGGAAGTCAGCAGGGTGGTTTTTAAGCCCGGCAACAGAAGTAGGTCATTGGCTGCTCAACACACACGTCCATGGACTCTCTGCCTCTCTGTGCTCTCCTCACTCCAAGCCTGCTCCTGCTTTGCTCCTTCAGTGCTCCAGCTCAGATCCTACCCTGCACCCAGCCTTTTTCCCATTCTTTCTCAGCCCTGCTCCTGCCTTCCCTGAGTCGAGGTAATCCGGCCATGTCCCGCGGCTCTGATTCCTGGCTCAGACTCTGTCTCGACCCTTAGCTCTGGCATTCGGAGTCTGACTTATGTTCTGATCTTCAGCTCTGATCCCCAGCTCTGATTCTGCTATGAGTTTGGACTCTGGCCTTTGGACTCTGAGCACTAGGCCAGACTCCTGTTCCAACCAGTAAGCCTGATCACCTGTGACCTGATTCCCTGACAGACTCTGTGGGACTTAATATCCTTATCTGTGGTGATAAAATAAAAGCTGTGGATGCCTCTTATAAAACAGAAAAGAGTGATCTGCTGACGTGCACCCAGATGCAATAACATTGAATGGATGAATAGTTTTACATTAGGAGGCTCTATAACTGAAGAAATCACATGTCAGATCAGTCTTGCATCAATGACAGTTCAGTATCTTCAGAGGCTCTGTGTGGTTGGCAGGATGTCTGCGTGATAACTAAGATATGAGTGTTCAGTGCAGTACTGATGACAACCCTGCTATAGAGCAGAAACATGGCCATAAAAAACAGCTGAGGAGAGGAAACTAAACAGTTTTCAGTTCAAAAGTTATGGTGTATGTTAACATCCATTGGTTTGATTTTGTTTACAAATGAGGAGATACTTAGACAATCCCAGAAAGTTGCAGTCTTGCACCAGTTGAGAACAAGTAGACAGCAACGGTAGGGTGTCAAGGTTTTTTCCCCCACTTTGAACTTTAGGGAACAAAAAGTGGGGACCTGCATGAACACTTTTAAGCTTAATTACTAGTTTAAATCTGGTATTCTGCCACCAGCCAGAATTTAGTGTCTGGCACACTTTCTGTTCCCCCAAAACCTCCCTAGAGAACCCAGACCCAAACCCCTTGGGTCTTAAAACAAGGAGAAATTAACCATCCCCCTCCTTTCCCCCCCAGACTTTCCCCTCCCTGGGTTGCCCTGAGAGGCTTCACACCGATCCAAACTCCTTGGATCTTAAAACAAGGAGGAATTAACCATCCCCTCTCCTTTCCCCCCACCAATCCCTGGTGAGTTCAGACTCAATCCCTTGGATTTTAAAATAAGGAAAAATCAATCGGTTCTTTAAAAGAAAGCTCTTAATTAAAGAAAGAAAAAAAGTAAAAGTTATCTCTGTAAAATCAGGATGGAAAATGCTTTACAGGGTACTCAGATTCATATAGACTAGAGGGACCCGCCCCCCCAGCCTTAGATTCAAAGTTATAGCCAACAGAGGTAAAAATCCTTCCAGCTAAAAGACACCTTTACAAGTTGAGAAAACAAACATAGGACTAATCCACCTTGCCTGGTTACTACTTACAATTTTGAAACATGAAAGACTGATTCAGAAAGATTTGGAGAACCTGGAATGATGTCCCGTCCCTCTCAGTCCCGAGAGTGAACAACGAACCAAACCAAAAAGCACAAACAAAGACTTCCCTCCACCAAGATTTGAAAGTATCTTGTCCCCCTACTGGTCTTCTGGTCAGGTATCAGCCAGGTTTACTGAGCTTCTTAACCCTTTACAGGTAAAAGAGACATTAACCCTTAACTATCTGTTTATGACATAGGGTCATGTCCAATGTACAGAAGAAGGTACACTTTTACAGTATGTTTATAGAGGTGAGGTGAAAGGAAGGAGAGCACAAGGCTCTGAATGTAGACCATGAATGTAGTTGGAAATGCAATTTTTGAGAGTTTTAAGATGCCTAAAACCTCCCATATTGACTGTTGCTGAAGGAAGAAGACTTGCAAGGGATGAGTCAAGATGGAAATCCTTTCCCCACCATAACCAAGTGGATCTGCTGCTGCTTCTTAGGATTAGAGGCAAACTGTTGCTGTCCATATGGCTTTGGAGGTCAGACACTGGTTCTTAGAGGCTGTGGGATTTTTGCTGCCCAAATTGACATAAACAACATCTAAGTTCCTGTCAGTGGTTTACTAATATATTTAACTGCAAAAGTGAATGAGCAAATCTTTTTACTGCAGAAAAAAAATCTTATAATGTTGATTTATCTGGGATAAATGAGGGGTGAGTATAAATTGCTAATGTGGCACCTCTTCACTGTCAATCTTTCCTAAACACTCTTTTTTGGGGGGGTGGGGGGAAGAGAGATAAATGGGTGAGTGTTTTCCTGAAGAATCTTCTGTTTTACTGCATGAAGAATATAGGATGGTAATGAGTGACAGGACTGCAAACTATTAGCCAGGTTCTGAATAGTACAGCCCATGGATATCAACCAGAAATCTTTCACTCTGCAGGGGGAGTGTGTGGAGCAAAAACATTTCTACCCCATTCCCACTTCTACCCCCCCCACCCCACCCCACCCCACCCCCCAAAAAAAGACTGCTGAGAAGAACTATTCCTGGGCAGGGGGCCTAAGAACAAGGCATGCAGGCAAAAATTTTTACGCATAATCCATTGGCTGGGCGATGATCCTGTCCTTAGTAACCACACACAATACTCATGATCGTGCTAAGACTGCCTGTACATTGAGGCTGTGTGTGGGGCTGCAGCAGGTCAGAGTATGGGTGCATTCTAATGCTGGTTTTTGCCTCCAATTTTTTGAACCATATGTGGGGGTATTAGTTACTAAAGGGTGTCCCAGATTCACTTAGCAATTAAAAGTTCAATTGTGACTTAATCACAGCCCTGTCTTCTGCACTGGAAGGCATTGTACTTTAGGAAGGTACAATGCCTTCCAGAGTTTGCTGCCATATAAGGGGAGCAAACCCAGTGTTTACATTCTGTAAGGGTGTGCAGTGTACACTACTTAGAATGGATAGGTAGCTCCATTGCCAGATGCTGGTGCTAGTGAGTGCTAGCAAGAACAGCCCTTGTGTACAGGAGAGTGCAGGGATTGGGATTGTGTCCCATCTGTGTGCAACAGACACAACCATGTTGGAGGCTCTTGGGCCTTCCTCCCTTTTGCATTCATGTGGAAGCCTGACAAAATCTGCTAGAGCTGGTTGACTTTTTATTTTTATTTTTCAATTCTTTTGCAACAAAAATCCCTTTTTACCAGCTTTAATTAATTCTGTTTTTACTTAATGATTTTTTTATTCATTCAAGATTTAGCTTTCAGATGTTCTTGTTGTTCTTACTATAGGGTTTACAGGGAATATCTGTAACTTTGCAAGAAAGAAAGAAAGTCTGGGATTGTCTCTGGAGCGAAAGCTGACGTTTTTATCTTATTCATACTGGTCCCGAGAGATATTAAATGTGAAGAATGATTCAAATATTTAACCCACAACCTGTTGCTGAAGAGGATTTTAATTAGGCATTGCAGACACCTGTCTCTTCTCTTATCCCATTGCTGCTCTGTGATCTGGTTTGTTTGAAATGCATTGCTGTCATCACTCTTGTAATGGGTGTGCAGGTGTGTTTATAACATAAATTACTTCCAGGTCTAGTATTAATGAAAATGAAAATGTTTGTTGGCAGTCCCAACTAAAAGACTGAAGTATGAAGACTTAACTACTCTTACCCCCTACTGCTGGTCACTCTAGGTCAGATTTGCGGGCACACTGGTGATGTGGTGAAGTGAAATCCTGTCTCACTATTGCTTTCTGCTTTCCTGTTCTATAGTTAAGAGGATTTCTCTCTCCAGGATTGCCAATCTGGCATTCTTCACAAGCACAAATAATTTTTAAAGTCTTCATGGTTATTGGCTAATAGAAACTTTGGGAAATGTAGATAGCTGGGTTTGTGATGACTGGGAGAACCGTATGGTGACTTGTCTGCCTGGTGCGAAGGTTGCGGATCTCTCGAGGCATCTACACAGACTTATGTGTAATGCTGGGGAGGAGCCGGTGGTCTTGGTACATGTAGGTACTAATGACATAGGGAGGGGTAGGAAAGATGTCCTGGAAGTCAAATTTAGGCTGCCAGGGAAGAGACTGAAATCCAGGACCTCTATGGTGGCACGCTCAGGGCCAGGTAGTCAGGCAAAGCTTCTAAGTCTCAATGCGTGGATGAGATGATGGTGTAGAGAGGAGGGGTTTACATTCATTAGGAACTGGGGAAACTTCTGGGATTGGGGGAGCCTATACTGGAGAGATGGGCTCCACCTAAACCAAAGTGGAACCAGACTGCTGGCACTAAACATTAAAAAGGTTGTAGAGCAGTTTTTAAACTAGGAGATGAGGGAAAGCCGACTGCTGCAGAGGAGCATGCGGATCAGACACAGACTTCTCTTAGGGGAGAGTCTGATGATAGAGAATCTCCAGGTTATAGTCAGGAGCAGAGGACAGAAGAGGATAATGTAAGGGCCGGATCAGATGATAAACAGTCACATAAAGAATCTCGCACATCAGAAAAGGGCAGACAAATAAACGGGGACAAGTTATTAAAGTGCTTGTACACAAATGCCAGAAGTCTAAATAATAAGATGGGTGAACTAGAGTGCCTCGTGATAAAGGAGGATATTGATATAATAGGCATCACAGAAACCTGGTGGACTGAGAGCAATCAATGGGACACAATCATTCTGGGGTACAAAATATATCAGAAGGACAGAACAGGTTGTGCAGGGGAAGGAATGGCACTATATGTGAAAGAAAATGTAGATTCAAATGGAGTAAAAATCTTAAGTGAATCCACATGTTCCATAGAATCTCTATGGATAGAAATTTCTTGCTCTAATAAAAATATAACGTTAGGGATCTATTATCGATCACCTGACCAGGACAGTAATAGTGATGATGAAATGCTAAGGGAAATTAGAGAGCCTATCAAAATTAAGAACCCAATAATAGTGGGGGATTTCAATTATCCCCATATTGACTGGGAACATTTCACTTCAGGACGAAATGCAGAGATAAAATTTCTTGATACTTTAAATGACTGCTTCATGGAGCAGCTGGTACGGGAACCCACAAGGGGAGCGGCAACTCTAAATTTAATCCTGAGTGGAATGCAGGAGCTGGTCCAAGAGGAAACTATAGCAGGACCGCTTGGAAATAGTGACCATAATACAATAGCATTCAACATCCCTGTGGGGGGAAGAACACCCCAACAGCCCAACACTGTGGCATTTAATTTCAAAAGGGGGAACTATACAAAAATGAGGGGGTTAGTTAAACAGAAGTTAAAAGGTACAGTGACTAAAGTGAAATCCCTGCAAGCTGCATGGGCACTTTTTAAAGACACCATAATAGAGGCCCAACTTCAATCTATACCCCAAATTAAGAAACACAGTAAAAGAGCTAAAAAAAGCCACCGTGGCTTAACAACCATGTAAAAGAAGCAGTGAGAGATAAAAAGACTTCCCTTAAAAAGTGGAAGTCAAATCCTAGTGAGGCAAATAGAAAGGAGCACAAACACTGCCAACTTAAGTGCAAGAGTGTAATAAGAAAAGCCAAAGAGGAGTTTGAAGAACGGCTAGCCGAAAACTCCAAAGGTAATAACAAAATGTTTTTTAAGTACATCAGAAGCAGGAAGCCTGCTAAACAACCAGTGGGGACCCTTGACAATCGAGATACAAAAGGAGCGCTTAAAGACGATAAAGTCATTGCGGAGAAACTAAATGGATTCTTTGCTTCAGTTTTCATGGCTGAGGATGTTAGGGAGATTCCCAAACCTGAACTGGCTTTTGTAGGTGACAAATCTGAGGAACTGTCACAGATTGAAGTGTCACTAGAGGAGGTTTTGGAATTAATTGATAAACTCAACATTAACAAGTCACCGGGACCGGATGGCATTCACCCAAGAGTTCTGAAAGAACTCAAATGTGAAGTTGCGGAACTATTAACTAAGGTTTATAACCTGTCCTTTAAATCGGCTTCGGTACCCAATGACTGGAAGTTAGCTAATGTAACGCCAATATTTAAAAAGGGCTCTAGAGGTGATCCCGGCAGTTACAGACCAGTAAGTCTAACGTTGGTACCGGGCAAATTAGTCAAAACAATAGTTAAAAATAAAATTGTCAGACACATAGAAAAACAAACTGTTGAGCAATAGTAAACACGGTTTCTGTAAAGGGAAATCATGTCTTACTAATCTATTAGAGTTCTTTGAAGGGGTCAACAAACATGTGGATAAGGGGGATCCAGTGGACATAGTGTACTTAGATTTCCAGAAAGCCTTTGACAAGGTCCCTCACCAAAGGCTCTTACGTAAATTAAGCTGTCATGGGATAAAAGGGAAGGTCCTTTCATGGACTGAGAACTGGTTAAAAGACAGGGAACAAAGAGTAGGAATTAATGGTAAATTCTCAGAATGGAGAGGGGTAACTAGTGGTGTTCCCCAAGGGTCAGTCCTAGGACCAATCCTATTCAATCTATTCATAAATGATCTGGAGAAAGGGGTAAACAGTGAGGTGGCAAAGTTTGCAGATGATACTAAACTACTCAAGATAGTTAAGACCAAAGCAGATTGTGAAGAACTTCAGAAAGATCTCACAAAACTAAGTGATTGGGCAACAAAATGGCAAATGAAATTTAATGTAGATAAATGTAAAGTAATGCACATTGGAAAAAATAACCCCAACTATACATACAATAGGATGGGGGCTAATTTAGCTACAACGAGACAGGAAAAAGATCTTGGAGTCATCGTGGATAGTTCTCTGAAGATGTCCACGCAGTGTGCAGAGGCGGTCAAAAAAGCAAACAGGATGTTAGGAATCATTAAAAAGGGGACAGAGAATAAGACTGAGAATATATTATTGCCCTTATATAAATCCATGGTACGCCCACATCTTGAATACAGCGTACAGATGTGGTCTCCTCACCTCAAAAAAGATATTTTAGCACTAGAAAAGGTTCAGAAAAGGGCAACTAAAATGATTAGGGGTTTGGAGAAGGTCCCGTACGAGGAAAGATTAAAGAGGCTAGGACTCTTCAGCTTGGAAAAGAGGAGACTAAGGGGGGATATGATAGATGTATATAAAATCATGAGTGATGTTGAGAAAGTGGATAAGGAAAAGTTATTTACTTATTCCCATAATACAAGAACTAGGGGTCACCAAATGAAATTAATAGGCAGCAGATTTAAAACAAATAAAAGGAAGTTGTTCTTCTCGCAGCGCACAGTCAACTTGTGGAACTCCTTACCTGAGGAGACTGTGAAGGCTAGGACTATAACAATGTTTAAAAGAGACCTGGATAAATTCATAGTGGCTAAGTCCATAAATGGCTATTAGCCAGGAAGGGTAAAGAACGGTGTCCCTAGCCTCTGTTCATCAGAGGATGAAGATGGATGGCAGGAGAGAGGTCACTTGATCATTGCCTGTTAGGTTCACTCCCTCTGGGGCACCTGGCATTGGCCACTGTCGGTAGACAGATGCTGGGCTAGATGGATCTTTGGGCTGACCTGGAACGACCGTTCTTATGTGAGGGTGTAATTTGAATCCATAGCCAGGGAATCTTTATGTGGTTTCAGTAACATGTAAGATCAATAACATTGACCTTTCCAAGTATCAGAGGGTAGCCGTGTTAGTCTGGATCTGTAAATGCAGCAAAGAATCCTGTGGCACCTTATAGACTAACAGACGTTTTGGAGCATGAGCTTTCGTGGGTGAATACCCTTGCATCTGAGGAAGTGGGTATTCACCCACGAAAGCTCATGCTCCAAAACGTCTGTTAGTCTATAAGGTGCCACAGGATTCTTTGCTGCATTGACCTTTCCTTAACTGCAGGCTGAGTCTCTTCCTAGTCAGATCTGGAACTCTGGTAATCAGGCATTTGGGGATGAGACTGGGAGCTTCTTAAGCATATTCACAGAGTAACCATGGTATCTTTTTATAAGGGTACAACTGAAGGACAAAGCTTGGGAGTTCTCAAATTTGAGATCAAGGTTTGGTTTTACAATCAAGGCATCCTTTTCATTTGGAGATTACCACAATGGGAAAATAATAAAATATGAGAACAAAAAATCCCCTAATATGTGGCATGAAGGCAGCTATTATATTTAACAACTTTTGTTTTGTTTGTTTTTGTTCTGTTAAGAAGTTTGGGCTCTAACCCTAAGCCTTGTTTTCTCCCTATAGAGCTGTACAAGGGAGAAATTCCAACTTCAAGATGGAACAGTTCTCTCGCTTGAAGAATGTCAGTGCATTTCCTCAGATTACAATTTAAATTGCTTAGTGAATCCGGCATAAAGATCCACAGAGACAGGAGTATGATCTTTTCCCCCTGCCAATAAGCAGGGCCCTGACCTGTATACAAAGGCTTGTATGTGCTTTTTTGAATAATCAGCTGGATAATTGGTATGGCCCTCGTGTGCTTTTTGCACCTTTCCTCCAGCTGGAAAGTGAATTTTCATTTGATAGATAATCTAAACTGAACTCTAAATTTCCCTTAAAGATTTTCTTGGAAAGATATTATTTGTGTACAAAGCAAACCAAAAAAGCTGTCTTAATGAGTGAACAAAAGAAGAGCTCAGCTTCTGAGTGACCTGCTATATTTGAAAACTAAAAGTGTTAGCTATCTCTGCTCATTCTCGGCAACAGAGAGAAACAAATATCTAGATCTGAATATGCCAATCAAACTCATTTTTTTCCTGCAAAATAGATGAACTTAGAGAAAGTAGCACCAAGGAGTGCTAAAAAATTATCCTGGTTTGCTGAGTCAGTTTAAGCTGTTGAATCAATAGATTTATCTTGGTCAAAGATTGTTGATGTCTATCGGTATGTCTACACTGCAGTTAGACAACCGTAGCTGGCCTGTGCCAGCTGCCTCGGGCTCACAAGGCTCAGGCTGTGGGGCTGTTTAATTGTAGTGTTGATATTCAGGCTGGAGCCCAGGCTCTAGGACCCTGTGAACTGGGAGGTCCCAGAGCTCAAGCAGCCAGAGCCCAAATGTCTGCACTGCAGTTAACAGCCCCTCAGCTTGAGCCCTATAGACCTGTGTCAGCTGGCACAGGCCAGCTATGAGTGTCTAACCGCAGTGTAGAATATCCTGAGTCTGTCTTCTGTTGTGGTCTCAGTGTGTATTGTCAAATTTCTTATCTCCCATGGTTAATTGCAATGAGAGATCATCAGGGGTCATGACATAAATGTATCTGACATGACCCCTGTTGTGATCAACAGTTATTCCAACATGTTCCAAAAATTGTAAGAAAGCACTTGAGTGTAAAACGAGGTGCAAAAGTTCACAAATCTGGAGGCATATGTTGAGTTGTCTGCTGTTCTCTGCTATGATGGTCTGAAATTATACTTTGCACACAAATGGCTTTTGCAGATTTATTGTAGTGTGGTTTGCAATTTTGCTTAACTTTTTGCAGAGGCCTGCTGGAGTCTTTTCTGACTGCTGTGGTAGAATATGGCATCTCTGAAGGTGAATTGCAGAGCAACAATAACAATAAAATCAGAAAAAATGCTTAATACACCTCTACTCGGCTATAACACGACCCGATATAACACGGGTTCGTGTATAGCACGGTAGCAGCGGGGCTCAGGCAGCACTTTAAAGGGTCTGGGGCTTTGGCTGCTGTGGGGAGTCCTGAGACCTTTAAATCACCGCTGGAGCCCTGTCGCTGCTACCCTAGGGGTGCGGCCGTGGGGCTTGCCGGCAATTTAAAGGGCCCGGGCTCCCCGCAGCAGCTGGAGCCCGGAGCTCTTTAAATCACCGCCGGAGCCCTGCCACCCTTACCCCGGGGCTGAGGCAGCGGGGCTCGCCGGTGATTTAAAGGGCCTGGGGTTCCCCACAGCGGCTGGAGCCCAGAGCTCTTTAAATCACCGCTGGAGTCCTGCCGCCCCAACCCTGATATAATGGGGTTTCAGCTATAAAGCAGTAGGGATTTTTGGCTACCCACGACTGCATTATAGCAGAGTAGAGGTGCACATGTTAAGTCTTTAAGACTTATATATAGAGAGAGAGTATCAGATCTTCACTTTCTGTGAGAGGACCTGAGTAGTAATTCCCAAGAGCAGGGAAGGATGAAGGAAGGATGCTGAATCTTAGATAATCAAAGTAATATTTTCCCCGTGGTTACTCCAACATTCAGCATACACTCTCTCCTAAAGTGAGAGAAGGCAGAATGGTAGCTGAGGTTACAGCCTCATGCATCATGATGTCTCAGGTCCTCCAGCAAAGAGCGAGAAGTAAGGTATTCATATTACCTTAGATGGAAAAACAAATTGAAGAAAACAATGTTTAAAGCAGACTTTATATGTCATAGAGAACCAGTTAAGAGCAAAACTGAAAGGTTTGGGGCGGTTTTGGTGTTTTTTCCCAGTTTGCTTTTTCAGTCATGTTGCTTGTAAGAAATAATAGTTTTATTAAGAAAATAGTGGATAGCTTCAGAACTTCTTAAAATAATATTTGTGGGATAAATAGAGAAGGAAGATACAATATTGACTAATTAGAACGATTGAGTTTATGTTGGGGTTTCTAATTTTATTTATTTATTTATTTAATTTCAGGGACATCACCCAAAAGCTCCTTATTCAGTATCTAAACAGTGGGGCTCTTTGTGGACAGCATCTCAGGATTGGAAAGTGCCGAGGAAACCTTAACTAACACATGGTCTTGCAAATGTATCAGCGCTTATAGCACTACTGCAATTCCAAGACCTGAAACAATGTCAGATAAGGAAGACTGTTCTTATTAGTGAATATTTAAAGTGTCCAGAAGTAATGCTTTTACACTGTAGATACTACCTTGAGAGAAAATCTATTTTCAAAACTCATCAAAACTAATTTTCTTGATAACACTCAACAGTAAACGGCCAGTCACTATTAATTATTTTGATGGTTATTTTCATAATAATTGTAGGCTGAACTAGTTTGGTTTTCATAGGTGCCTTTAAATATTCAGACTTCTATCTGATTCTCTTTGGTTTGACAATGGGGCTGGATCTTTACTGAAGGATTTCTTCTATTTCTTGTTTTTTGCCTGGTCTTTCTCACAGAATTTTGCTACATCTGCTCTTAGTGCAGAAGAAAACTAGGAGATATAGACACAAGCTAAGTTAGCCTTTAAAAAAAAGCCAAAACTATTTGTTTGAGTTGATTTATCTTTTCTGGATCAGTTCACTTTCTCTTTATCTGCAAAACAGGCCTGTCACCAGCAGTGGCAGTATGTTTTAACCCTCACCTAAAAGGCTCCCTCTCTAGAGATGAGAGGCAAGTTCAGAGTCGAGGTTCATTCAACCATCTGTCTGTCTATTGAGACTGCCAACAACGGTGCCAGTTGTGGTGGATTTTTGATATTATCACATGCCTAACAGAACCTGGACTGAGACAACTAACTCATTTCATTTTGTTAACCAAACAGCATCTTATATGAATAACTTTGCATTCACAGTAGACTTGAGCTGGATTCAAAAGATTGATGACTACTAGTAGTGGTGAAGAGTTCTGCTTCCATTATCAGTCCTAGTCTAACCCATTCAATTTCCATGCTGAATACCCTTAACACTTCGTATCTTAAAGGGATACATAGGTCATTGTATAAGTGTTATGATTAATTCAAAAAAGTGCACCATTTAAAATCCTCTTGGCTCAGTGCTGTCTATTTCATGCATAAAACGAAAGAATAACTAGTCTGAGAGAGAATTCCAGAGTTACCAAACAAAGTTAATTCTACAGCCATTGCCAGCACAATAAGCTGAATTACTACTCACACTTACAAAGGTTGATAATGTTTAGGAATCAGCTAAAGATACCACTGAATAGTTCTGTGCCACTATATTCTGAGAACGCAGCTACATTATAAGGATATTACAAAACAATTAGCCTACTACAACATAACTTAATTATATTCTATCCTTTGATGCATGGCAAAGTTTCTGTCATTCCAAAGGTAAGTGGCCCAATTACCTCTAGCCATGAAAAGAACTAGGGGAAAGGAAACCTCCGTGAAGTTCCCCTCACAGCGTTTTCCCTGATTCATTCTAGTGGGTAGGGTTTGCATACCCTTTGACAGCATTTTTGTCTTTGGATGCAATGGGTCCTGGGGAAATCTGCAGGGTCAGCCCTGTTTTGAGGCTACTTTCCCCACTCCAGTTCCCTGAAGACACAGCTCTTTTTCCTGGGCTGGCAAAGTCTCGAAGGGAGATTTCCCACTTCAGAAGGTGGGGGATAGCACAAAGGTTAAGGCTGCTTTGCAGGCCTTAGAGGGCAGTGCATTGCACTGCACACTGACTCTCCCTCTCCTAGTCCTTCTGCACCTGTGGATTCTCAACACTGCAGAGGGCTGCATCCTGGCCACATAGGGCGAAAGGATTGTGTGTCATGGAGCAGTCCCTCAATGTGATACATTTTAGGGAAATGACGACTCTGGAGACTAAAACGTAACTCAGGCACATGAACTAAGGGAAAGATCAAAATCAACATTTTTAAACTTTTAAACTGCACATTATAGTAGAGGATAAGTAAAACTGTATGAGAACTTTATACACTTCTTCAAAGAGAGTTTTTAAAAGGTCCATTCATTATTTGATGTTGGGGAGGTTATGACCCCACTGCAGTGACTTGTCTGACTGACTTTAGGAGAAGCTGTGTAAGTCTTGTTTGTCTTGGCTGGCCTAACCTTGATTTTTTTGGCAGAGATTGTAAGTTCTGGCTTTGCTGCATTTGTTTTGGAATAACTAGCTAGACGACCAGCTAGATGTGGTTGATGTGCTCGATGTGCTCTGGAGTGCTTTCTTTTTCCCCTCAGGTATTCTAAGTGCCAACAGTATGCTTGGTCCTGTCATGTCACAAACACATTGGCCATGCCTGAAGGACATTATCATTTAAAAGCAAAGATCTGACAGAAATGTTCATGGAAATCCAAAGAATGACTTTATCACAGGATGGCTGGCCTTTAAGGGTTCAGCCTGTGACAGATCAGCTAGCCTTCCTCACCGCCAGCTGATCCTAATTGCCTGGAGATCATGTGGCTCAACTTAGATATCAGACCCAGCTGCTGGGGGAGAGCTGGAGATTTCCATAAAGAGCAAGGTGAGCTTAGCTGGAGTCAGGATACCCAGAAAAGAGGAGATGGGACGTGTCTTCTCTCTGAGAAGCAGCCTGAGGGAAGGCTGAGAAGTGGAAAGGAGAGAGGAGCAGACAGGGTGAGCTGGAAGCCTGACTGGAGACAGGTACCCGGATGAGCTGCAGCCTGTCTGAACTCCTGTGGGAGGGGAGGAGTGGGCCAGCTCCTGGCTATTGGGGTTGTTTGAGGCATAAGAGCAAATGCTGAGTCATGGGAAAGACTATGAAGGCTGAACTGTGCTTGTGAGGAAGACAAGGCCTGTTGGGGCTAAAGATTCAGTTCTCATATTTTCAGTTGGATTTCAATAAAGAATTTTGCCTCCCTGGAAGGAGCAGGACTTTGCAGAGTGGTCTGGCTGGAGGGATAGAACACTTGCAGCTGGAGTAGGCCAAAAGACATGGGGAAATTGAGGTAAGGGTTCTGCAATACCACATCTGGCCAGTAGAGGACAAACTGAAGTGGCAACTCTACCAGAAACTTGTGGACTGTTTTTTCATAGGTTCATAGATTCTAGGACTGGAAGGGACCTCGAGAGATCATCGAGTTCAGTCCCCTGCCCTCATGGCAGGACCAAATACTGTCTAGACCATCCCTGATAAACATTTATCTAGCCTACTCTTAAATATTTCCAGAGATGAAGATTCTACAACCTCCCTAGGCAATTTATTCCAGTGTTTAACCACCTTGACAGTTAGGAACTTTTTCCTAATGTCCAACCTAAACCTCCCTTGCTGCAGTTTAAGCCTATTGCTTCTTGTTCTATCCTTAGAGGCTAAGATGAACACGTTTTCTCCCTTCTCCTTGTAACAACCTTTTATGTACTTGAAAACTGTTATGTCCCCTCTCAGTCTTCTCTCATCCAAACTAAACAAACCCAATTCTGCCTGCCTGCCTTCATAGGTCATGTTCTCTAGACTTTTAATCATTCTTGTTGCTCTTCTCTGGACCCTCTCCAATTTTTCCACATCTTTCTTGAAATGCAGTACCCAGAACTGGACCCAATACTCCAGGTGAGGCCTAACCAGTGCAGAGTAGAGTGGAAGAATGACTTCTTGTGTCTTGTTTACAACACACCTGTCAATGCATCCTAGAATCACGTTTGCTTTTTTTGCAACAGTATCACACTGACGACTCATATTTAGCTTGTGATCCACTATAACCCCTAGGTCCCTTTCTGCCATACTCCTTCCTAGACAGTCTCTTCCCCTGTATGTGTGAAACTGATTATTCCTTCCTAAGTGGGGCACTTTGCATTTGTCTTTTTAAAATAGTGAGTATTAATCCAGAACAGGGACAATGTTTTAGTAGAATTGGTTGATACGTCTTAAACAATTTCTTTTCCTTAAAAAATTGCTTTTTTTACCAAAACAAAATTTTCCATCAAAAATTTTCAGCATTGTTGAAATTTAACATTTTATCACAAAAGCTGTTGAGGTTCTAAATTTTCATCAAAAACCCTATTGAAAATGTTATCAATAACTGGATTTTGTAAATGAAAATTTTCCATAATGTTTTTTATCATTTTTAATTTTTAAAATAATTGGGGAAAACATGAAAAAATGGGGGAAAATATGGGTGTGTTTTGAAAACTTTGAAACAACAGCAACTTTGAAATTTAATTTTTCTCATTAAAATAGGTTTTCAGTTTTTGACTGGCTCTACTATGCCTTTTAGGAGTTATACCTAAAGATTTTACATATATAAAAGTAATAGTTCAGTACTCAGTTAGCAAAATAGCTACATTACTAGAGCCATTTATTGAAAAGTATTTATAGGAAAGGTCTTTTAAAGTAGGTGATGCTGTGAGAGCTTTTGCTTTATCCCATACAATCAAAATATAAAGCTAGTTGCATGTTTTAATAGGTAAAATGAGTACTTTGCTGAAGAAAATAGTTTGGTGGCATCTTTCAGTGATGGTGTCATATCTCCTTCAAAAAGAGTTTTGCTTCATCTCTATCCCCATTTTATTATAATAATACTCTATATATAGCTATCTTTCTATTTCAATAAAAATCATTGTTCTTTTTACTTCACTATCCTCACTTTCAGAGATATTGAGGTTTTAAATGACAGCGACATGGTGTGAGTTCAACAGTGGGGACAGAATTCTAAATTCTAAGCTTGGCTGTGGTACTGAGTATGTCTACACGGCGATAAAAGACCCATGGCATGGACATGGCTGGCCCAGGTCAGCTACTCAGGTTCTCAGGGCTTGGGCTGCGGGGCAATAAAATTGCAGGGTAAACTTTTGGGCTCATGCTACAGCCTAGGGTCTAAACGCATGACTACACTGAAATTAAAAAACAGCAGTTGGCCCATACCAGCTGACTTGGCATTGCAGGACTCGGGCTAAGAGGGTGTTTAATTGTGGTGTAGACATTCGGGCTCAGGCTGGACTCAAGCTCTGGGACCTGCTCCCCTCACAGGGTCCCAGAGCTCATACTCAAGCCCAAGCCTGAACATCTACACCTCAGTTAAACAGCCTCTTAGCCCGAGCTTGAGTCAGCTGGCACATGCCAGCTGCAGATGTTTAATTGCAATAGACATATATAAGACTCAGCAAGGGGAGAAGGTCTCCGAGTCCAGGCCCCAACCTGAGCCTGAACATCTGTGCTGCAATTTTATAGTCTCACTGCCAGAGCCCCGCAAGCCAAAGTCAGCTTGCCTGGGCTCTGAGACTTGGTTCTGTATGGTTTTTATCATGGTGTAGACACTCCCACTGACTCAGTAGCTCGTACCCTCAGTTTCCCCATCTGTAAAGTAGGAATTGCTACATATTTTTATTATGTATAAATAAAATGTTACTTAAAACATTTCCTTCCAATTCAGATACCTCTCATCCTCGTTTCCTCTCCCTTCAACTCTCCCCTTTTTTTCAGACTAGCTTTTTAAGATGTTAACTTTAATTAATTAAAGTTAACTTTTGTTTTTTCCATTCTGTTTCCCACCACTTGTACCAGCTTCAATGTGGAGCATTTTTGGTTGCTCCTCCAATCATCTGGGTGAAAATGACAGCAGATAATAGTATGACCATCCCATTCTCTTCAGCAATAATCTGGGTTGCTCATTGGTTAAAAAAGAAAATATTCTCTTACTTTGGATTTTAGCTGATTCGATCATTGCCTCTTAAAATAGGACACCTGTCTTATTATTCCTTAATCATAAAACAAAGAATCATAGAATATCAGGGTTGGAAAGGACCTCAGGAGGTCATCTAGTCCAACCCCCTGCTCAAAGCAGGACCAATCCCCAACTAAATCATCCCAGCCAGGGCTTTGTCAAGCCTGACCTTAAAAACCTCTAAGGAAGGAGATTCCACCACCTCCCTAAGTAACCCATTCCAGTGCTTCACCACCCTCCTAGTGAAAAAGTTTTTTCTAATATCCAACCTAAACTTTATTTATTGTTAGAATTGCCCAGAGGACCAAAAAAAAGTATTATGTGGTGAGCCCCAGGTATCTTCTTTAATTTGCAATGAAACTGAAATAAAACTGTGAAAGTGTTATTTTAAGATATTATCATCTTGACTTTTAAGCATTTTTAAGGAAGTCTTAACTAAACAGGTGAGTAGCATTCTGAATTGTACCTTTGATAAAATAAAGGGGAACTGAGATAAAAAATAATTATATTTATATAGCAGCTCAGCTCAAAGGGGCAGAAATCACTTCTATGAGCTAATTCTCACTTGCTTCCCCTAGTAGGTAGGGAACTATTTTGAAGATTTGGAATCTGAATCATACAAAGGTTAAGTGGCTTGCCTGTGATCTCACAGAAAGTGAGAGGCTGGGAAAAGAATAGGAACTGGATGCCTTGATTTGCAGTCAAGTCCCTTAACCAGGAGGTGAACCCTCCAGTCTGTGCTCTGTCTTTATATCTTTCCCCAATTTCAATTTCAGTCAGTTTCCATTCACATTCTCCAAAGAGAAGAACAGTGGAGGCCATATTTTCAAAAGCAGCCTCCAAAATTATATGTACAGATTTGCATGCCAGTTTGTACGTACAGATTAGTGGCTTTGCATGTCTGAGGTTTTGCATAAATCTGGGTGTGTAAAATATCACCTCCTTTTTCAGAGGCTGGGTTTCAGTCACTTAGAAAACATGGCTTTGACATCTTGTGTGGTGTGAGGAGTCTCTCATTCTCACTTTTTGCTGTTGACTTTTGATCATGTTACCTATTATCCATTTAAATATATGCGTGTCCTGTTCAGTGTAGCTATTCCATCAACAATAGCTGGTATTATATATGGAGGATGTCAGGTCTAAACAATATATTACTTTCAAGCAAAGTATTTTCTTATTTCAAAAAGCCACTAAATGCCAAACCATTAGTAGTGCCAATGCCACTGTTTTAAATTTTGACCAGAAGACTAATATTTTTCTTGGTCCCAAGGTCTACAGCAATGGTATAAACTATCATGATTTTATTGTGAATCTCCCTGCATTTGATGTTTATCTTATAGCCCCAGCTTCCAGAATCCTGTGATTATATAAGAGTCTGAGACTGAGTTCTCTCACTCACTCACGCTTTTTAAAAAATTTCTAGCTCTCATGGTTGCAGAGAGAAGCTTGAAAATGTGAAACCTAAAGGCCCCAAGCCCAGAAGCCAAATAAAAAGAACTCAACATTTATTAGTTTTTACAAAATCTCAGAATTTAGGCCAATCTCAAGATTTTGGGGCCTGTCTCATAACTGTTGAATGCTTGAGGTTGGGAGTACTGCTATAGACAAGGAACAAGAGAATGAGCCACCTGGAAGCTTTAAAATAGTTGTGGTTTAAAGAAGAATTAGTGGAAAATCTAGATATTTTCTGGGTGTAACCTTAATTTTACATTTTATAGCTGTTCTTTTAAAATGTGACCATTATTTTATATTAGACACACGTTTCAAATCCATTCTCATTTGGGTTTAGGAGGATAATGCGTATGTTTGAAAATCTAACAAACCATCTAAAATCCAGTCATGTTGTGCCCATGTAAGTGCATAAGTATTCCTTCATGCCTTATCATTATTGCAATAAACTGATGGAAGAGCAAGATCCCAGTTGGTGGTATAATTTGTCAAAGCCATCTCTTTAAAGGTGCCGAAGAGTGTATATTCTGTCTCCCAAAATATACAAAAGGTCTAGGGGGGGTCACTCTGCTTGTTGTGTAAATGTGATGATAAAATTGCCACTGAACCATGTCAAAGAAGCTCATGTTTCTGCTTGGAGCTGCAAATTATGGGTGTGATAGAAAACAGAAGACAGATGTACCTGGTATAGTAGAACTATTCTAGATTGCACCTCAGACATCTGCACAATTCCATATTTTGCACCAAAAAATAACTGTCCCACATCTCTCCTTCAGTAAATATTTAATAGCTGAGTAGTCTCGAGAGATCTCATATTGCTAAGAAGTCATTAATTTTACTATTTATTTACTGGTATACTAGTGCTGAAAACCACAATAAACTGCTTTTTGATAAAAGCAAATGTACATTAAAACTGGCTTGTAAAGAGTCCATGGGTCACCTTATTAAAGAAAATTTTTGAACTATTTGGTATGATTCTTTGAGAATTACTTTGAACATAAACAATAGGTTTCCTTTTGTTTGTATTATGATTTATTAAATCCTTTTGGCCCCATACAGATGTATTGACTTGTGCCCCTGGAGGTCTTGTTAAATCATGCATAACCCTAAAGATTACTTCCTCGCCACTGACTGACAGAAATGTTCCTGTAATCTTTCTTCTGCACTGTGACATGTCAAAGCATAGCCACCTCTAAACGATTAAAGGGGTAAACATATGGGCCACTCATTAAGGAGGGAGAACCACTGAGTTATTTCCACTTTAATGTTATCCTTTAACTCAGGCAGTATAATTTCATTTTCAGGCTGTAATTGGGTCCTGACTGGATCCCAGAGCTGTAGGATGGTGCATATCCTTTAACCAGACTTGAAGAATTGTTTTTCTCAGTATCCTAAAATGTTACTGGGAATGGTTACAGCCTTTATCTCGTCCTATCACAGAATGTACATACTGTGGGTTGGTGTACAGCTCACCTCTCCTTGATTAACAAGATAACTCAAAACAACTCCAGGACAAAGCTTCTCCCAGTCATGACTCTTGTTTAGGATTTCTCCCTTTATGGCTTCTCAATCACAATCTAGCAGTCTCCTCCTACTTCCCTTATATCCAGGGTAGCATTAATGAACCACACCTGCCCCAATCAGCATTCCTCTGCAGGGTCCCAACTCCTGCTGAGAGGGTCTGCCACTCTCTTACAATTACTTTCTACAATTAAGTCTTCACTGCAGACTTAACTCAGCTCATGCTCAGCTACTGTTTTTTCTCTTAACATGCTCTGTGTTCACACATCCACAGCCTATCAATGCCACAAGGCAAGGCAGCCATCACTCCCTGAGCTGAAGGGAAGAACCCAAGGTACCTATTAACATGTATTGCTACTTTGAGGTAACTACAATAAAAATACACAGGCCCAGGCAGTCACAGCTATCCTGACCTTATGGTCCTCCAGTTCTTTCCCGTAAGCCCCCTGGAAATTCATGCCTGTATACCACTTTGCCATCTACCTGTGCTCTGGCCCCTGACCAGAAGTTGACTATCAATCTGCATCTGCACAGCATCCTACCTGAAGTTTACAGATTGTCTGCTTGCAGTTTCTCCAGCTTCATCCATCTCCAGCAAGACAAAGTCCACTAACAATCCTGTGGAACAGTGAAACTCTTACTTAGGCCAGGTTTGGGTTATAGTCTTTTGTAGCATTGATATGTCAGTCAGCAGTGAGATGCGGTGTGCTGGCAAAAGGTCCTAGCATAGATTCAGTTCTACTGACAAACAGTGCATTTGTTAGTATAGATTATTTTGCTTAGGGGTGGGCTGAAATAATCTATATCACTCTTTTGCTGGTATGAGTTGGAACCAGTGTAGTGTGCCAGTGTAGTGTACCTGCAAAGCCTTCCACGTGTAGACCTGGCCTTAGGTTTCAAACATTCAACTTCATTTTCCCCCCATCGCTCGATGCTCAGACACTGCCTTAGTGCCTGCAGTTGAGTTTTTAGTGTCCACCATTAAAACCTTGTTAAGCAGTTCTACAGGCTGACTCATTCAAGCTTTAAAGCCAGATAAAGATAGAAAAATACAAGGTTTTAAAAGAACTTTCCCCTCTCTGTATCTTTTTTTTACCATACAGATCATTAAGAGAATGTTGTTGTTTTCTAATTTTCATTTAACTCATTTTATTCTATATTTAGTTATATTAGTTATTTTAATTCCTCTTTTCATTTATATATATCCCAAACAAGAAATATACTGAAGAAATTTATCTCTTAATTAAACCTCATCATTTGCACAGAATTTGAATTATGTAGGAGATGGAAAGTGTGAGGGAGAATGTTCCTTTTGGACCAGTCTGCTCCTTGGCCATTCCACTTTTTCCCCACAGTACATCTTTGGAGAGAAAAACAGAATCTACATTCTGCTTGGCTGTCTGTCTTATTTCCATATCCTGTCATACCCCAGGCCATTTCCATGTTTGGTTGTTTTGCATTACATGTCAAAAGCAGCAGAGTCCTTGACACCTTATAGACTAACAGACATACTGGAGCATGAGCTTTCGTGGGTGAATACCCAATTCATCGGATGCATTGGTATTCACCCATGAAAGCTCATACTCCAATACGTCTGTTAGCCTATAAGGTGCCACAGGACTCTGTTGCTTTTACAGATTCAGACTAACATGGATCACCTCTGATACATGTCAAAAGGAGACATCCAAACCAAAACATGATATCATGTTCAGGCTGGACTCACCCAGGATGCTTCAAATGCTGAAGGCATCCTGTCCTGACTTATAATTAGTCTGCATTTTTCCCCTGGCTTATATACTTATATTATATTTTATATTATAAAATATATTATATTTTAATAATCTCCTGCCACTTGACTGCACTCCCATGCAATTCTACCTTTCTGCTGCTGGCTGGTCATTGTCTTCTCCTTGAAGTGTTAGAACCTAGCATACTACTATACTATGGATTGTGGAGCATCCAATATCCAAAACATGTCTGGCATCAGCATTTCAAAGAGGAGCAGCAGCAGCAGACAGCTAGGCAGGGAAGGAGGGCATATATGGGTCTAGCATTGGGATACTTGCCCTAAATAGGGAACACACCAGCAAATGTAACTGCATGAGGAACATAGACTCATAGACTCATAGACTCTAGGACTGGAAGGGACCTCGAGAGGTCATCGATTCCAGTCCCCTGCCCTCATGACAGGACCAAATACTGTCTAGACCATCCCTAATAGACATTTATCTAACCTACTCTTAAATATCTCCAGAGATGGAGATTCCACAACTTCCCTAGGCAATCTATTCCAGTATTTAGCTACCCTGACAGTTAGGAACTTTTTCCTAATGTCCAACCTAAATCTCCCTTGCTGCAGTTTAAGCCCATTGCTTCTTGTTCTATCATTGGAGGCTAAGGTGAACAAGTTTTCTCCCTCCTCCTGATGACACCCTTTTAGATACCTGAAAACTGCTATCATGTCCCCTCTCAGTCTTCTCTTTTCCAAACTAAACAAACCCAATTCCTTCAGCCTTCCTTCATAGGTCATGTTCTCAAGACCTTTAATCATTCATGTTGCTCTTCTCTGGACCCTCTCCAATTTCTCCACATCTTTCTTGAAATGCGGTGCCCAGAACTGGACACAATACTCCAGTTGAGGCCTAACCAGCGCAGAGTAAAGTGGAAGAATGACTTCTTGTGTCTTGTTTACAACACACCTGTTAATGCATCCCAGAATCACGTTCGCTTTTTTTGCAACATTATCACACTGTTTACTCATATTAAGCTTGTGGTCTACTATGACCCCTAGATCTCTTTCTGCCATACTCCTTCCTAGACAGTCTCTTCCCATTCTGTATGTGTGAAACTGATTGTTCCTTCCTAAGTGGAGCACTTTGCATTTATCTTTATTGAACTTCATCCTGTTTACCTCAGACCATTTCTCCAATTTGTCCAGATCATTTTGAATTTTGACCCTGTCCTCCAAAGCAGTTGCAATCCCTCCCAGTTTGGTATCGTCCGCAAACTTAATAAGCGTACTTTCTATACCAACATCTAAATCGTTGATAAAGGTATTGAACAGAGCCGGTCCCAAAACAGACCCCTGCGGAACCCCACTTGTTATACCTTTCCAGTAGGATTGGGAGCCATTAATAACTACTCTCTGAGTACGGTTATCCAGCCAGTTATGCACCCACCTTATAGTAGCCCCATCTAAATTGTACTTTCCTAGTTTATCTATAAGAATATCATGCGAGACCATAACAAATGCCTTACTAAAGTCTAGGTATATCACATCCACCACTTCTCTCTTATCCACAAGGCTCGTTATCCTATCAAAGAATGCTATCAGATTAGTTTGACAAGATTTGTGATTTACAAATCCATGCTGGCTATTCCCTATCACCTTACCACCTTCCAAGTGTTTGCAGATGATTTCTTTAATTATCTCCTTCATTATCTTCCCTGGCACAGAAGTTAAACTAACTGGTCTGTAGTTTCCTGGGTTGTTTTTATTTCCCTTTTTATAGATGGGCACTATATTTGCCCCCTTCCAGTCTTCTGGAATCTCCCTTGTCTCCCATGATTTCCCAAAGATAATAGCTAGAGGCTCAGATACCTCCTCTATTAACTCCTTGAGTATTCTAGGATGCAATTCATCAGTCCCTGGTGACTTGCAGGCATCTAACTTTTCTAAGTGATTTTTTACTTGCTCTTTTTTTATTTTATCTTCTAAACCTACCTTCTTCCCGTAAGCATTCACTTTATTAGACATTACTTCAGACTTCTCAGTGAAGACCGAACCAAAGAAGTCATTAAGCATCTCTGCCATTTCCAAGTCTCCAGTTACTGTTTCCCCCTCCTCACTGAGCAGTGGGCCTACTCTGTCCTTGGTCTTCCTCTTGCTTCTAATGTATTGATAAAAAGTCTTCTTGTTTCCCTTTATTCCCATAGCTAGTTTCAGCTCATTTTGTGCCTTTGCCTTTCTAATCTTGCCTCTGCATTCCTGTGTTATTTGCCTATATTCATCCTTTGTAATCTGACCTAGTTTCCATTTTTTATATGATGCCTTTTTATTTTGTAGGTCACGCAAGATCTCGTGGTTAAGCCAAGGTGGTCTTTTGCCACATTTTCTATCTTTCCTAACCATCGGAATAGCTTGCTTTTGGGCCCTTAATAGCGTCCCTTTGAAAAACTGCTAACTCTGCTCAGTTGTTTTTCCCCTCAGTCTTGATTCTCATGGGACCTTACCTATCAGCTCTCTGAGCTTACCAAAATCCGCCTTCCTAAAATCCATTGTCTCTATTTTGCTGTACTCCCTTCTACCCTTCCTTAGAATTGCAAACTCTATGATTTCATGATCACTTTCACTCAACATACTTGCACCCAGGACCAGCACTTAAGTGGGGAAAATAAGGCTGAAAGCTTGCCTGCTCACATTGGAGGAGACAAAATGGGGGTGTCTGCCTGGGATGGAAAGATGGGTAAATGAGTGTCTAAATTGTGGGGTCTGCATTGGGGAAGTGCATAGTTGGGGTCTGGAGAAGAGTGTCTCTGCTGTGAGGACGGTGGTTGCAGATAATTGCAATGGGAAGCAGGCATTTCTGCTATCACCTGTGCTTTAAGCATACCGTCCTGCTCTCTGTCCAAGCCTGGTGACTCCCGGCAATGTTTCAAATATTTCCATTGTATACAGCAAATTTGGGAGCAATGGTCAATTAGGTAATGGGACTCATGTGACCTATTTGATTTCCACCTCAGCCATAGACTTTCTAGTGTGACCCCAGGCAAGTCACTTAGGGCAGGTCTACACTAGAAGCTCTGCATCGGCACAGCTACATAGATGCAGCTGCGCTGCTATAGCGTGTCTGGTGGAGACACTGTATGCCGACAGGAGAGCGCACTCCCATCGGCATAATTTCCCCACCTCCGCGAGAGGCGAATGCTATGTTGGTGGGAGAGTGTCTCCTGCCAATGTAGCACTGGTGCGGACAGTGCTTAGGTTACTGTAACTTGTGTTGCTCCAGAGAAAGTGTCTTTTCCACACCCCTGAGCGATGTAAGTTAGATTGACTTAAGCAGTGGTGTGGACCTGCCTTTGGACTCAGATTTTTAAAGGTGTTTAGGCATTGCTGCTCTCAGTGTTGGAATGCCTAACTGATTTAGGAAGCTACATCTAATTTTCAAAAGGGATTCAGGCACTTAAGGTCTGGGCCTTAACCTACTTTGGGCCTCATTTCCCTGTCTGTAAAATTAGGACAATAGCACTTCTGTACATAACAGGGATGTTGACGATAAAATCCATTACTTATTGTGAGACTTTCAGATACTGAATTGATGAGAGCCATATAAGTAGCACAGAAAGAGATCTTTCAAAGTATACTGTGACAAAGTTCCTCCTCTACCTTGGTGGGTCCTGCGCTTATTTGGCAGATTTGCTCACCTCAATGATCTTCCCCACAGTCTGGGTCAACTTTTCCTGTGTCTGATCAGGAATTGGGAGGTTTGGGGGGAACCCAGGCCCACCCTCTACTCCAGGTTCCAGCCCAGGGCCCTGTGGATTGCAGCTGTCTGTAGTACTTCTTGTAACAGCTGCATGACAGCTACAACTCCCTGGGCTACTTCCTCATGGCCTCCTCCAAACACCTTCTTTATCCTCACCACAGGACCTTCCTCCTGGTGTATGATAACGCTTGTACTCCTTAGTCCTCCAGCAGCACACCCTCTCACTCTCAGCTCCTTGTGCCTCTTGCTCCCAGCTCCTCACACACACTTCCCCTCCTCTAGCTCCCCCCTCCCTGACTGGAGTGAGCTCCTTTTTAAACCCAGGTGCCCTGATTAGCCTGCCTTGATTGGCTGCAGGTGATCTAATCAGCCTGTCTGCCTTAATTGCTTCTAGCAGGTTCCTGATTACTCTAATGTAGCCCCTGCTCTGGTCACTCAGGGAACATAAAACTACTCACCCAGTGACCAGTATATTTGCCCTCTACCAGACTCCTGTACCCCACTGGTTTGGGTCTGTCACAATACTTACACATTGATTATGAAAATCCACAGTGATATTTTCTAGCCTGCATATCGCTTCAGAGAGGGGGCCAAAACATTTTTCTTCAATTTCTTTGTGTTTCGATTCATTAAAAAATTAGGAAGAACTTTGTTTGCATGTGGCATGTTTTTCCTTAACTGCTAGGAAATCTGATTTGCTCCCCCTTTGTCCCCTCTCCCCCTACTTTTTTACTTTTCAATATAAGGGTGTGCATGCAGCACTGGTGACTGTCAGAGCTGATAGAAAGAATGTTTCACTCTTGCTGATTTCAGTGTTTCAGAAGCTTTGTTTTAACAGGGCAGACACCTGATCTCCTGTTTAGGAAAGCACTGGAACCTGCTGGTGAGAAATAATTGACATCAGATAAAATCCATTTCTGATTTTGCTTTTTGCCACTGGAATGCCACAGCTCTTTGAGTGTAATGAAACAGAAGTAGCTCCTCTTAATTCGTGGTCGTGAAGAAGTTTGGTGTTTGAAAAGACCCATCCATGCTATATTTTACATGTAGAAAGACTACTCCCAGTAGAGAGAAGGTGGGTGAAGTAATATCTTTTACTGGACCAATTTTTGTTGGTCCAATAAAAGGTATTACTTCACTCACCTTGTCTCTCACATCCTGGAACCAACACAGTTACAACAACACTGCATACAGCTCCCAATAGATCATCTGACAGTTCCCTCATTCTGCAATGATAGTTCATCTAAGCATGTTATTCCAGTAACACCATTTACTACTTTTGTCTTCAAACTCATTTTTATTTAAAAATGGAATATTTTCCACCTTTTTCTTCAACAACTTTTAAATCTAAGCAAAGGTGGCACTATATGGGGCAGATTGTCAGCTAGTGTAAACCTTCATCATAGCTCCATTAGAACTATAACTATTTACATCATCTGAGGATTTGTCCCTATCTGTATAATAATGTTACCTGGAGATAAAACTCTACGTTATGGATAAATGGTTTCAGGACTTGCCACTCTTCAGCCTTTTGATCAACTTTTCTAAGGCCTTCCTGAATGATTTCCTCATTTAATAATTTCCTGTTAGAGTGACAGGATTTTTACTTTTTTCAAAATAAAGTCCACAGTTACAGGGTGCATTGAAGTGTCTATATAGTTGATGAGGATTTCTGTATAATAATATGGCGGATATTTTTGGATGGAGTTACAAATTGTCCCTGCTGTTGACTGTTTAAAGTTGTGACAGTTTTGTTTGCCCTATGGACTGGAATGGCATTGACCTCAGAAACGGAAAGAAGGAAGTTCTGTTTTTTGCATAGCTTCCTATTCCCCATGAGGAACGCTGCTGTAGTATCAGAGTTAAAAGATGTTGGCTTTGCCTGTACAGGTCAATAGTGCAAAATGATTCATAACTTTCCTCTATATACTTCAGAAGAAGACTGTTTTTGTCTCAGACTGTGTTTTTTATTGGAAAAATACCTTCCCATCTGCAGAGCTTATTTAAGATTATTTTGGTTTAATATACCAGGTTGTTCCTAGGAAATCTCAGAAAGGATTGAGACTTAATACTTAAGTTTACCCAAGCAGGCCTTGTGTCTAGATTAGGTTATAACAGTCTTGTATGCATTTACTTGAATCTTTTACTAATCACTCAGAATAGTACTTTTTCTTTCTCTGTGGATATGGGGCTGCAATGCCAACAACTTTAAAATAAATAAATAAACAGCCTGTGACTCTGATCTGACTGGTTTGTGAGATGTACCAGCACACAGTGACTGATAAGGATTCAGAGATCCCTATCAACCTCTTAATAAATGTGGTATCCATTGGCATCACCTAAAACAGTGGTTTTAAAGCTTTTTTTCTTGTGACATAGTTGAAGAAAATTGTTGATGCCCGCGACCCAACGGAGCTGTGGATGAGGGGTTTCGGGTGTGGGAGGGGCTAAGGGCTGGGACAGAGGGTTGGGGTGCAGGAGGGAGTCAGGGCTTTGGGCTGGGGCCAGGAATGAAGAGTTTGGGGTTCAGGAGGTGGCTCCAGGTGTGGGGAGGCTCAGGGCTGGGGCAGGGGATTGAGGTGTGGGGTTGGGGCACAGGCTTACCTTGGGCAGCTCCCGGGCAGCAGTGCAAGGGGGGTGCAGAGGCAGGCTTCCAGAAGAGAGCAGCAGCAAGTCCAGCTCCTAGGCAGAGGTGCTCAGACAGCTCCACATGAGTCACACCCGCAGGCACTGCTCCCTCCTGCCCCCAGTTCCCATTGGCTGGTTCACCAGTGCGGAGCCAGTGCTTAGGGCGGGGGCAGCGTGTGGAGTCCTGGGGCCCCCCTGCCTAGAATCTGGACCCGCTGCTGCCTGCTTCAGGGGTGCAGCACGGTGTTGGAAAAGGTAGGCACTTGCCTGCCTTAGGTAGGCAGCACTGCTGACTGGACTTTTAACATGCCAGTCAGTGGTGTTGACCAAAGCAAGGCAACCCAGTGCCTGACATGCCACGACCCAGTACTGTGTGACGACCCACGGTTTGAAAAACACTGATCTAAAATATGTTAGCAGTGGAGCCTAGACACTGTAATGAACATTTCCATCTTAATAAGTGGAATTACACTTACAGTGATCACTGTTCAAAACTTAATCATTACCATGGCATTTGCAGCACTATTACTATGATAATCCATGTTCTCTAAGTAAACTAAGTATGGGAATGCAGAAATGACTGGTTGAGGTTCTGTGGCCTGCATTATTCAGGAGGTCAGACTAGGTTATCACAATTTGACCTTAAAATGTGTGAATGCTTTCATTAGTTAGTTAGTTGGTTCATAGTAATGATCAAGTTGCTAAGGTTACTTACAGAGTAAGCAGTGTTATTCACAGTTCACTTGAACTTTGCACTTACCACAGCTGATTTGGGAGTAAAGAAGAGAGATATATAGAGTCATGATAAAATATCTTCTGTTGGTTTTCCCAGAAATGTATCCCTCTTTATCAATTAAGTGAAATGAAAGAGGATTTCATTACCTCAACCCTCGTCTGGATAAATAATAAAATGAAAGTAAATTGCAGTCCAGTTCCTAGTTCACATTGCAAAAACCACCATCACCATTGGCACTAACTGGCATCCTTTGGGCAATCTGAGCTGAAAGGACAAAAATTAGTGTCTGCACGATCTACTTCGTACTGACCATTAACTTCAAGAGGAAGATGGGGGACAGAGATTTTAAACAATAAATAAATACAGGAATTAAGTCACCTGGCTGTTACCATCCCTTAAATCTGACTTTTACTCCTTGTAAAATAATAGAACAAATAATATGAGAAAAATTAGTAGCTATCTAGAGGGTAGTGCAAACATGAACAATGAGCATCTCATCAGACAAACCTGGTGAACCCCTCCGAGCCTGGTATCATCCGCAAACTTTATAAGTGTACTCTGTATGCCATTACCTAAATATGTAGAAAGATTCACTCTCACTGTCCAATCTATGGAGAAATCTGTTCCTTAGAGAAAAAGTACCTGTAGATTTCACTTTGTAAAATGCTCAATCCAGACCTTTTTCACAAATGCATAATTTACCCAAACAAGGAAATACTAAAATATTGCATAACTAGGGGGATGGAGAGGAAGAGGTGGAAGGAATAAAACTGCAAGTTTCCTCCTGTTTTTGCTATACATAAAGTGATGTTTTTATACTAGTGGTAATGGATGAGACTATCCCATTTATGCATAGTATAACTTTCATTAACACAAAGGGCTACATTTTCAAATGTGGGTACCTTTTTTTCACCTCCAAAAATTTATTTTCCATCTGTTGCCCATGAAAACCTATATTTGCATGAACAAATGAGTTTTTGAATGTGCAGAATTGATTACCCTGTGGGTTAGTACTTGTTCATGCTTAGTGCAAACAAATGTTCATTTTCATACACAAAAATAAGTTTTACACATGCAAGGGGTGCATGAACAAATGTTATTGGTGCCATGTAGGTGACCTTATTTGAAAAGTTGGTCCAGTGTTTGTGTGAGCAGTAGATAGACAACCCTACCCTTAACGCCTAGGCTTTTCACAAAATACCTTGCTTTGTGTTTGGCAGGCATGATGTCACATTGTTACAAGCCATTATATGTCTTGTTACCTTTTGAAGAAGTTTTTGTGTTCAGTGTTTGTTTCTAAAAACTAATCTATCAATAAATATCAGCAAAGTTATAAGGTTGAGCTTGCTGATAAGTGGTAAGTGCAAAAAATTTCCTGCCATAAAAAAATCTCCCCTCCCCCCAACTCCTCACCACAGCCCCCCAACACACACACACACAGGTCACATTCACTTTGCTCCTTGTCAATTTTACTCTTGGGAGAGACTCAAAGTTGACGCCAAAGTGAAGGAGTTAAGGAGCAAAGGGCAAATGTGTCAACAAATTCTCTATAATCCTTCATTTCTGGTACATTATAAAGATGCTGAGAAATTCCTGCTTTGGGGTTTTGTTTTTTTTTAACTTTTTTGTTATTTTGGAAGCTGTCAAAAGTAGAGCCAAGAGGCAGTAATTTAATCTGGGCCATCAGCAGACTAGAAATTCAACCCATCTGTCCTTCAGCTGTTCTCAGGGCTGGCTCTAGAGATTTGTTGCCTGAAACATAAGGTGAGGAAGAAAAAGGACACGTGGCAGGAGTGGCAGGAAAACAAAATTTCACATCCCAGGGGATGTTTGAGATTTAGCCAAAGCCAGTGGAGGTGGCAGTGTCATCTGAGTCCCTCTCTATGGTCCAGCCTGGTCAGTACATCTCTCAGGATTATAACAGTGATGGTCTAAGGTCCCAGGAGAAGTTGGGGGTGGCAACTATGATGATGAGACTTGCTCCTTCCCCTTCTCTTGTCTTTCACTCAGCCAGAGTACCCCTCTGCTTTGCCTCCACCTGTCCTTATTTCCCTCCCCGCCAGTGTCTTTTTAAGGACTCCAAAAGGGAGTGATGAGTAGAATAGCCCTCTTCCTCACTATTTTGTCCACCAGTTAGGAGTATTTTCCAACACGCTGATTTTGAGTCACTGATTTCTGGTTCCACACTTCTCTTGTTTACTAAGCATGATTTTAAAACAGTCCTTGAATTATATCAATAGGCCCTTTTGTTTGGATAAACCTAGTCTCTTTGTCTCCTTTTGCACCTTTTCTCCACATTCATTGTTATAGGTTATTGTGACATTTTATGAACTTTAACTCACTTTTCACAGTTAAGCTCAAAATTAGGGTAAATTGGCAGGCCCAGTTATTACACCAGGCTCCGTGATTCTGGAATTTACTCCCTCCTCTGGTCTGGAATAGCCCAGTATAGTCTACAAAAAATACCCAACCTTTTCACTTGAGTTCTTTGGGAAGAGAGGGAGTTGAAGTTGGGGGGCAGTGTCAGGACTTTATTTCATTATTTATTTATTCATGTGTGTCTCTGATTATAGTCTCTGTCATTTATATGGGCATTCATTTGTAATTGTTTATTTACTATAAATTAGATTTTGGACAAAATGTTCAACCCTGACTGCCAGAAGTAAGGCTCCTAAAATGTCATAGTTAGGCACCTAAATATACATTTGGCCTTATTTTCAGAATTGCTAATTTACAAATCCCATTGAAGCCAGTGGGAGCTACAGAAACTCAATGTCATTGAAATTCACAATATTTATATTTAGAAAACTAAATATGGATTTAGGAGGCTAACTTTAGGCACCCCAATTTGAAATTGTTGACCACATATATTTGTAAATGTCTAGAATTTAAGCTAGGCACACAAATAAAATAAATCTTATTTAGTCAGGAGAGAGAAGACTGAGAGGGGACATGATAACAGTCTTTAAGTAAGTATAAATGGTTGTTATAAAGAGGAGGGTGATAAATTGTTCTCCTTATCCAGTGAGGACAGGCCAAGAAGCAATGGACTTAAATTGCAGTAGGGAGATTTAGATTAGACATTAGGAAAAACTTGCTTACTGTCAGGGTAGTTAAACACTAGAACAAATTACCTAGGGAGGTTGTGGAATCTCAATAATTGGAGGTTTTTAGGAGCAGGTTAAGCAAACACCTGTCAGTGACTATCTAGATAATACTTAACCTTGCCTCAGTGCAGGGGACTGGACTAGATGACCTATTGAGGACCCTTCTAGTCCTACATTTCCGTGAGTCTATGAAACTGGGAAAACTAGATAGCAGTTGTCGCACTGCCCCTGTAATATGGCTTGAAAGCAAATAATTAAGCAATCAATTTGCAAACACCTAGAAGATAATAAGGTGATAAATAACAGTCTGCATGGATTTGTCAAGAACAAATCGTGTCAAACCAACCTGATAGCTTTCTTTGACAGAGAAACAAGCCTTGTGGATAGGGGGGAAGCTGTAGATGTGGTATATCTTGACTTTAGTAAGGCTTCTGATACTGTCTCGCATGACCTTCTCATAAATAAACTAGGGAAATGCAACCTAGATGGAGCTACTATACGGTGGGTTCATAACTGGTTGGAAAATCATTCCCAGAGAGCAGTTATCAGTGGTTCACAGTCATGCTGGAAGGGCATAATGAGTGGGGTCTCACAGGGATCGGTTCTCAGTCCAGTTCTGTTCAATATGTTCATCAGTGATTTAGATAATGGCATGCAGAGTGCACTTATAAAGTTTGCAGATGATACCAAGCTGGGAGGGCTTGCAACTGCTTTACAAGATAAGATTAAAATTCAAAGTTATCTGGACAAACTGGAGAAATGGGCTGAAGTAAATAGAATGAAATTCAGTAAGGACAAATGCAAAGTACTCCACTTAGGAAGGAACAATCAGTTGCACACATACAAAATGGGAAATGACTGCCTAGGAAGGAGTACTGCAGAGAGGGATCTGGGGTCATAGTGGATCACAACCTAAATATGCGTCAACAGTGTAACACTCTTGCAAAAAAAAGCAAATATCATTCTGGGATGTATTAACAGGAGTATTGTAAGCAAGACACGAGAAGTAATTCTTCCGCTCTACTCCACACTGATTAGTCCTCAACTGGTGTATTGTGTCCAGTTCTGGGCACCACATTTCAGGAAAGTTGTGGATAAATTGGAGAAAGTCCATAGAAGAGCAACAAAAAAGATTAAAGGTCTTGAAAACATGACCTATGAGGAAAGATTGAAAAAATTGGGTTTGTTTAGTTTGGAAAAGAGAAGACTGAGAGGGGACATATTAACAGTTTTCAAGTATGTAAAAGGTTGTTACAATGGGGAGGGAGACACATTGTTTTTCTTAACCTCTGAGGATAGGACAAGAAGCAGTGGGCTTAAATTGCAAGGGAGGTTTAGGCTGGACATTAGGAAAAACTTCCTAACTATGTGGGTGGTTAAGCAATGGAATAAATTGCCTATGGAGGCTGTGGAATCTCCATCTCTGGACATTTTTTAAAAGCAGGTTAGCCAAACTCCTGTCAGGGATGGTCTAGATAATACTTAGTCCTGCCTTGAGTGCAGGGGACTGGACTAGATAACCTCTCAAGGTCCCTTCCAGTTCTATGATTCTATGCGAGACACATCTTGGGTTATCAAGCTATGTTACAAGGGTAGTTTCACAACCAGAAGGAAAACAAGTGAATGGAAATTTAGGCAAACTTAAAAAAAACCTAAACACTATAGTAAACAAGGAGTGCAGAGGAAAAGGAGACAGAAGAGAAGGACACACAGTGAATGAGTATCTCCATGATTGATTGATTGATTGGTTGGTTGGATGATTGATTGTGTATGTTAAAGACATCCGGGATGACAGAAGGAACAATTTTTGATGCAATTCATTATAAAAACAAAAAGTAAATATATGGCACAACAAACAGTTTAGGGACAGGAAGTGAGGTCCGTTATATCCATCTGTAGGGTGAACACAGAAAGACAGAATTAAATACCTGAGTTGGAATTGGGCCAGGATACCAGAGCCTGAAAAAATAAATTCAACTCTATCATCCTATCTAAAATAAAGACTGGAACATAAAGAAAATCCCATCCACCCTTTGGAACTCCCTCCCCAACCAAAACAAGAGGGCACCAGGTTTGTTTGCATCTGCACATTTGGATGACGCATATCCTCCACTCTGACTGCTCTGATCCTAGGAGCAACAGGGTGTTGAATTGTGTAAGAATTCTGCTTTCCAAAAGCAGGATTGTTGTCAGTGTCAGCAGCCCCAGTCAGGAAGTGTGCAGGGATGGTATGGCATGTACTGCAAATTAAGGCAACAGTTGGGCCTAATTATTTAATCCTTGACAAAGCATTCCTTTATAATTAAAGGCACAAAATGCATTTAATACTGACTATTACTGTAAATACTTTCCCCTCTCTGGAGGAAATCTTGACTGAGGTATCTTGTGCCATCATGACTGTTCCATCAAAACAACAAAGCTGTTCTTAGTAATATAGTTTAATTACAATTCAATCTCATCTTAAAACCTATATTTCTTTTCTGTTTTACCTATGCTCCTTTTTTCTCCCTCTGCTACTGCTTTTATAGTTTTCTGATTATTATTTTCTATAATTGTTTTCTCTAATTTATATGGTTTAACTGTAACTCTGATATATAATTCTGAACCTGGATTATGTGGTATGTGTGCAATAAAGGTCTCTGTAAAGTTAATTACTCTTCAGTAAAATATTTATACAAAATTTATTTTTCTAGACATCAGTTGTTATAACAGCTCTGGTACACATACTAGATCAATATCTGCCTTCAATGACTCTTTTGTATTCTCTGCTAGGTACTTATTAAGATTACATGGGTTGTCAGTGAAGGCAGAATTTGGTCTTACACTCTCAAAATGTGGGGTACTACTACATTTCTACTATGTAACCTAATACATATGATTTTATTAATGTTTCTAGAATGGATCAAAATACTAATGTGTTAATTTTACCCCTGGTTGAGTATAACCTTAAAGCTATAGATCTGAATGCTGCCCCTCTATCTGCTCATAGATTGATTGTGAGTCAGAGCTGAGCTTTCTTTTGTTGGCTAAGAATTTGTGTTTCACAGAAGCAGATCAGCTAAAACTTAGATAACAAAACAAAAAAATTCCACCTCACTCCTACCACACTCCAAAATGAGACTTGTCAGTCTTGTAACTCAACTGTTCAGAGATAAGCTTAACTGGTAACTCTTTTCCTTACCAGCCAATACACTGAAGAGCTAAAATTTAGCTCTGGTTTCTTTAATTTTGAATAGCAGGAAAGCACCATTTTCTTGTTAATAGAAGACGACTTTGTACCCTTTCCTATTTATTTTTCTGTTTCTAATGAAATATGAACACCGCTGAGAAGGGCTTAGCTAACAGTAGGATTGAATAGCAAGGATGCAGAAAAGAGAGCTTTTACACAGTAGAGAGATATTTTCATTTATTCAACATTCTTCATACAATAAGAATGATGATTAACCTCTGCCCAGTCAGAAATTCATTTCCTAGGAAGCCCTGATAGAAAATGAAAGTCAGACTGAAAGAATGTCTAAGGTCAAGGCTGATGTGGGGGAGGAGGAGGAGAATAATGGGGGGCAAAAGGGACCATTTGACCTGAGTTCTCCCCCTTGAGAGGGCCCCCAAAATGATGAAAGGTAGGAGCTGGATCAGGGATACACTTCCCGCTAGCAGTGGACCAGAGCTCCAAGAGAGGCAGGACCAGGCATGGACTCCCAGCTGTCCGCAGGGCAACGTTCCGCCATCCCCTCAGGGAAGCTAGTAACCCCACAGGTCTGAGCCCTCCCGTCTCTTTTTAACTCTTTTGTCTCAATGGTAATGTTTTTTGGAAGGGTGAGGGCCTCAATTTAAGATTTTGCCCAGGGCCTCCAAAACCTCTGCGCAACCCTGTTTAAATTTGGGTGCATTTTGAGAATGTCACAACAATAGCTGCGAAACAAGAACGGATGATATTCATGATTTCTTCTTGCTTGTTTTGGAATGGTAACTTTCTGAGGATCAGACTGTTGAAATAAGAAGAGGAGTGGTGATTCTGAGCATGAATTTATAATTGTTCCTAGATGGTAGATGCTGCAAATGTTTGGTTTTGTATTAAAATAATTTTTAGAATTCTTGTGACTGTGTATTACCACAGTGATCGAGGAACAAAGCTACCAGTATCAAACTGAAGTTAAGTAAACTCCTTAATGCCAATGTGTAAGGTGGCTGAAGATGTCAAACAAGTACGTAGTCATGCTGTCCTATTCAGTTCTAATACCAATGAGCACACAAGCTCAAAGATTTAAGAAAAAAAATATGTACTTCTATTCATCATAGGCTTTTTTTGGATGTGATAGGGGCCATGTAACTAATCAGAACTTGATATGTTTCTTTCTTTCAGATTTACCACTGGATTATAGATTTACCCGATTTTCCTCAAATAGCTTGGAAATTGCTGTTTACTACCCGAAACCTCCAAGGGCATTATTATCAAATGGTGAGCCAGTGACTACAAAATAGATCATATTCCACTTTTTCTTACATACCCTTGCCGTCCTTAACTAACTGCTGTCACTTGCTAATTGGTGAAAATACTATGCAATGGTCCATAAAATCAAGTGATGAATTTAAAAGTGGACCCACATGCAGACTTGCGTGTTATTATAGTACAACTGGAACAGAGGAGCACTGAGTACTTATATATACATCTTCCTACCAAGCTACCTGTCAGAAGTGCATTGAAACTAATTTATCCCAGATTACATGCTAAATTCACACCATTTTGAAGGACACTGTCTACATTCCCTATTTAAGGCCACAGCAACTTCCACTGCTACAGCAATTCGTGAGAGAGCTGATTGAGGAGGGCATAAAAATAGGACAAGAACACACAGTACCAAATGCTGTTTATGATTAAAATGTAACTTATACATAATATAAATTTATCTTTACCTAACTCCCCTCATTATCACAGTATCTGAGTGATATAATACATCCAATCTATCATACATTTATTGTCTCAACACTTCTGGGAATGAGGGCAGTACTATTGTCCCCATTTTAGAGATGAGGAACTGAGGCACAGCAAGACTAAAGTCAGGATTTTTAAAGGTATTTAGGTATTGCTCTGCTCAGTGTTGCAAGTCTACATGACTTAAGAGCCTAAGTTTTATTTTCAAAAGTGACTAAGGCACTTAGCCTAAATTCCATTGATTTTTCAATGAGAATTAGTCTCCGAAGTCACTTAGGGCCTATCTAAACTGCAGTTAGACACCTGCAGCTGTCCTGTGCCAGCTGATTGGGCTCTTGGGGATCAGGCTAAAGGCCTGTTTAATTGCCGTGTCGACATTCAGGCTCAGGCTGCAATCCAAGCTCTGAACCCTCCCAGCTCACAGGGTCCCAGATCCTGGCCTCCAGCCCAAGCCTGAACATGTATACTGCAATTAAACAGCCCCTTAGTCTGAGCCCAAGTCAGCTGCCATGGGCCAGCCATGGGTTTTTAATTGCAGTGTAGACATACCCTTTTGACCAGATTTTTAAAGGTATTTAGGCATCTAAAGCTGCAGATAGGTGCCTAGTGGGATTTTCAAATGCATATTGGCACCTAACTCCCATTTATCTCAAGCAACCAGTATAGATTATACCAGTTGCCCTAATGAAATAAGCTGCCCCATCAATAGGAATTTTTTGCTGGCATAAATGAATTTAAACTTGAAGTTTTGCCAGTATAACTGTGTTGGTCATGGGTGTAATTTTTTTCAAACTCCTAATGGACATAACCATGCTGGCAAATCTTTTAAATGCAGACTGGGTGCTAGGCTAGCTGCTGGACCATCCTTCTTCTCAGTCCAGAGTAACTAATTGATATGAGTGGAGTTACTTCAAATTTACCCTGGTTTAATAGCCCGGAATTTGGCCATTTATTTCAAAAGCAACATGCCTATCTATAACTCCCAGGCAAAGGCAGTAGCAGAATATCGGATAAACTTCCTTAGAGGGTAGGATGGCTATTTCAATTAGCAATAATCTTTCACTTCTAGACTTCCGATTTGAAACAAACAACTGTTACATTGTTATCTTATGTCTGCCTGATGTTCTACATGGAATAAATTAGTAGCCTGACTCCAGTTCCCTGCATGTTTGCATTCCCACAGTATAGGACAGTTCAAATGCAGAAATTAGAACACAAAAAGAAGCATTACGTCTTTGTTACACAGAAATCAGCCTGAACTATCTTGTTTCTATAACCTTTGTTTTAAATTTATCTACTCTAGTGTACCCACAAGATACCTGCGCCTTTTCAGTTGGCTGTGTGCTTAGCACTGATGGGTTACCTCAAGTTATACCTATAAAGAAAAAAAATGAAAAGAGTTTTAAAAAATAAAGAAAACTAGAAATGTATCCCTTATAGGAAATATGAGTTATAACTAAAAGTGAGATAAGAGAGTTCTGGTCTCTAAAAGTGCACTGCTGCTCCCTGTAACCTATAGGCTAAAAAGCTAGCAAGGCTGGGATGTTACTTGTTTCTCTTTAGCACCTAATAATCCCAGTAAAGAGAAGAACAATGATGCTCAGTCTTCTTTTCCCACTCCCCTTTCTCTCCCGCTCCAAAGGGTGAGATTTTCAGATGCTGTAAACTGGCATAGTTCCTTTGGGCTGAGAATCTGGCCCCAAGTCTACATATTTTCTGTATTAAGTAGAGATGGACTTAAGTTAAAATCTCAGATCCAGAACTATGTGATTGTTTGAAATCCAAATCTGGATCGAGATACTGATTTTTCAAATGATTTCCAATTTTATGGGCCAAACCAGTATCTGGCACCTTCAGGCTTTCATGTTCTGATTTGAATTTTGTTGCATGGTTCCCTCTCCTGGGTTTTAAGCATATAGAGTTATAATCCTTAAAACAATCATTGAGTCTCAATGTCTCAATGGGTAAATAGTATTTCCTCATCTAGAAAACAGTATGTGCCAGTTTCCAAACAACCCAAGTGTGGACTTCACTCTAAGAAACACAAACTTCTGTGCAAATGTGGACTTGCTTAGAAAGAGAGGCAGTGGTGGCTAATGATGGAGACTGTCAACACCCATTCACTCGTGCCTCCTGCTGAAGATGAGCAGATGTACACAATAGCAGAAGCAGTGGTGAAACAACAGGGAGTTACTGCTGAGCATGGCTTCAGCTATGATTACATGGTGGAAAGAGAGAGGACCATACTGCCTTCAAGGCTAATGGTCTGGAGGTGGGAAGGAAAGAGTTTGAGCAGATGAACTTTGGGAAGGACAGTGGAAGCTCTGGAGAACAGAGAACTCTTGAGGGAGTGATATGTGAGATGAGGAGAAGAGAGTCATGGGACCCAGCGACACACTTTGGAGAATTTCTATTCTATTTCAGGTTTTGTTTTTTAACCTGTAACTTGTCACATTTCTGTGGAATCCAGATGAAAGAATACTGAAGAATGTTCATAAATGCAGTGTCCACAATACTGTCTTCAGTATCTGCAGGTGGACCCCAGGGTGATATGGTTTAATAGCTAATGAAAATTAAAGTATCTGGTTGTATGAACTTGAAAGTCGCAGCTTTGCTAAATAAAACCTCTGTCAACATTTGTTTTGGTATAAACAATGTCTGTTTGAATTTGAAAATAAAGAAAATTTATTTCTGAACAATTTTCTCTGAATTCATGGTACTTGGTAACCTAGCAACAGCAAAAGAAAGATGAAATCGTTAATAAAAAGTGCAAGTAGATTTAAATGCTACAACCCTAACATGGCACAAATTGTCATGCTCAACATGAATATCTGGATGAGCCAGTGACCAAGGCCCAGTGGCCACCAGTGCAAAATAATACCTAAGAGAAGTCAGTTTTAACTTCATAAATGGAACCCACTCATTGTTGCTTATTGAATTAAGACATGTTTCTGGTAACTAAAGTTTTATTGGAGAAAACCTTTCAAATTCTTCTTCGTTTGTTTTTCCGCCACATCCATTCCTGGGCACAACAGGTTCTTTGGTTGTTGAGAGCTCCTGAGTTCTCCAGCTATAGAGTTTGCCCTGCAACTTGAGCAGGAAGCATGCCCTAAGGCAGCAGCATCCAGACCAACTCCTAGGGGAATTTCCAGGGGCAGAGCCCGTGGCCCAAATGCTCAATTGCAACTGTATAAATCTAGAATATAGCAATGCAAGTCAAAGCTGAAATTGACCCACCACCTCTGCCCAGCCCATCCATCATACTTGGGAATTGGGCTATGGGCTATGATGTGATGGGACTACAGCATATGATCATGGTCTGTCCATGTCCCAGTGGTGTTGGGTTTCTATCCATTGATGAACATGTTGTATAGTCCAAAGATGTATTCCTGGCTGACAGCTCAAAAACTGGGGAGCCAGGAGGTGAGTCTTAATCAGGCTGATGGTTACTACCTCTCCATTACATTCAGGGAAAAATGGAAGAGGGAAACGTTAACCTTTTCACCTTGACCAAATAATGTTGCTCCTTACTTGTAATAAAATTTAAAGGAACTCTGTTCTGACGTCTAGTCTCTGGGCCTGACACAGGCTGGATCAGCCCAGCCTACAGCCACTTTACACACCATGTAATCGTTGGCTAAGACTAGGTCACCAGTTAATGAGACGGCAGTAAATCAAAGTGATTAGCCTGCCTTTTCCATAGGGAAACAGCACTTCTTCTATAAGCAATGTCATAAAGAAACCCCGGCTCTTATTTCTGGGAGCTCTAATCTCAGGGATCCTGAAACTAGCACAGGGTATGATAACTTCCCACCTATTAAAAAAAAAAAAAGAAAAGGAGCATCCATGTCTGGCCTTTTCGTGAAGTTTCTCTCGACCCTGGGAATGCAGTTACATGTCCTGAGTTTCATAGAACTGTTAGCCAGTTTGTACCCTTATACCGCCAATAGGGAGAGAGGACTTTACCTTCATCACCACACCCTTATTCAAAAAACAGTTAACTATAATGTGCAATATCTTTACAAACAATAATGTGTAGCCTAAATAGTGTTGCTCTATCTTTAAATTTCACAGATTTCAGATTAAATAATGTGTCAAAACACATGAAATTAAAAAAACAAAGTTAGTAAAGAGATGCCAGCAACCAGAGCCGAACTATTTCCCACCCTGAACATCAATATTGAACCGTCACAGCATAGAAGAGGAATGCAGCAAGTGTAAATATACTTCTTCTGTGCATAGTGTGTATGTTCATCAGTATCTTGTGTTTAATGAGTTTCATTCATATCACTTTTTAGAAAGAAGGCGTTAACCTCTGATACAAAATAAGAAATAGCCTACAAAATACAACATAGCAGCTATTGATTTGCTATGAAGATGCTGTTTCCCTAGGCAGGGAATCTTTATTTGCAGAAGTACTCTTAAGTACAGTGCTTTGAAAACTGCATATGTTGGCAAAATTTGCATAAAAGCAGTGCCTCAAGGCAGCCAGCTAGTACTCAGTCCTACAGAAGGAACAGTATGGTGTTAATATAAAAATTGCTTTGCTCACTTGGCAGATTAAATGCCTGATTTTTTCAACCAGGATAAATTACTTGTTATGCACATATATGGAGGAAGATTGTAATTTCGTTTTAACTCAGTTAGCATTAAGAACTGAAAGGAGACTAGATCAGGATGTCTACAGCTAGCTGGCCCCAACCTTTCTCCACTCCCTTTTCAGAGCGTAGAAAAGTGATTGGAGATAAAAATTGAGGTAGAAGTTGGAATTAATCTGCAAAATTGTTATCTTGAACTATTACCCACATGTAAGCAACCCTGGCAAATTGTGAAATACTTTTAGTGATGCCGGAAGGATGTGAGATTGATAGGAACATTGAGGCCCTCTCTTTCCTACAGAGCAGCTACAGACATGCTGCAGCTGTACAGGCTTCTCTGTGCACTATGCCAATGTGCCTCACCTCTAACCTAGAGAAATAACTTCCAGGAAGGGAAGTACACTATGTGTTGTTAATGCCCATCCAGTCCTTACCCTCTGTGTAGGCTGCCAATTATTTTGGTGTGTTTGCATACCTGCCCATCAGAACTGCATGAGGACCACTCTCTGCCAACCTGAGCTGGATTTGACCTGCACACGTAAGGGTCAGAGGCTCTACATATTCTGTTACCAATCCCTGGAGCCACCCAGATGCCTGTAATAAACTGCTTTTCTGAGTAAGTGGAACATCTGACGGCAGATCTGAGACGTCAGTGAACCACAGGAAATATCCATGTAAACCCAGAGGTTTGTATTTCATGTCCCTCTTATGCAGGAAGCAAATATTGCTTTTATTTTCATTTAGCATAAACAGTCTAAATAAATAGGAATAGTGATTAGAAACAGGATAATGAAAAATAAGTTGAAATCCAGGCAGTTAGACAAACTCTGGTATTGCCATTATAAAAAAAAAGTTTGCCATTGTATAATTTAATTGCTTCTTTATAGCACAGGCTGAGGAATCTTCCATGCATAGCTCCAGGTATTAAAGCAAGCAATACTGCCAGCATGCCTGATCATTTGCTTGAGTTTATGGCAAAGGTCTGAGGTAAATCTGTTCAGGATATAGTAGGTACCCATGGTATCTCTTTGGCAAGCACTGCAAGGCCACAAAGATTTCAGAGTTGACCAGATGTTATTGTTACTATAAAGACTAACATCTGAAGCCGTATCAGCACTATAACAAAGCTATTTTAATCAGAACTACCCCGGAGATCCCACCTGCTTCCTGCTCACCCTCGCAGAGTTCATACATGGTTTTCTCTAATGCTTTTGTGACACAGTTTAAAATGCTTGTTGTGAGGATAAAAGCCACTTTAAAACCATGCTATGGTTTTGATCCACTTGTCCAAATTAGAGGGTGGAACACACAAAATGGCAGTGGCACAACTGGAGATACAAATTATAAACGTTATATAGAATTCTCAGCTGATCTGTTCAGACCAGATTCTATCAAGCAGTCAGAAAGTTACCTATTTTGGGGGTTAGCACTAATACTTATCTCTATACAGAACAGCGACATTGATTTTTTTCTCCTAATAAGTTAAAGTACAAAGTAACCAATCATGAAATAGTTTATCCTTGCCAGAGAGGAAAAAGAGTGGGTGCCTATGCCCAAAGCTTCTGTGGATGAGATTTTCAAAAGCATCTATGTGATGTAGGAATGGACTTTCAACAGGACATGTTCTCCTAAATCACTAGTGCAATTCGAAAAATTCCACCCTCCATGCCTAACAAAATGATAGTAAAATTTTCAGAGGTTTTTTTAAAAGTCTAAGAAAAGCCTCCTTTCATCAGCTGTCATGAATACAATGAGTGGGTCATGCACCAGTCTCTGCACTGGCCCTGACGATATATTCTAACTCTGCTCTTGCTGTGCCTCAGAATTATAATTGAGAGCTGTAGTTTCCACCCACTATTGCTTTACTATAGCATAACCTGAGCCAGTATGCAGAACCATGCACATCATTCAAAATAAGCCATCATATGTGATAGCAAAAATGCCAATGCAGTTTTGAACTATGTGGGCAGAGGCATTTTATCACAGAATACAGAGAAGATAAACCTTCTTTATATGCTATTGGGCAGATCACACCGAGAATATGGCAACCAGATTCCAGGGCAGCAGCCAGAGCAGCTGCAGCAGTGATGGAGAGAGCTAACCAGGCTGAACATCTATTTCCTGCCACTTCCTAATATGGCTCAGCTCACTCATACATAGGGCAAGGGCCCCCATCACCTGAGAACCTAGAGACTGCAGCAGCACTGGGCAAGATCACCCCTTCACCACCTACAGAGCAGCCTCCTGTGTCATCATGTGTGTGCCCTGCTCATTGCTGTTCACTGGGTGGCCTGATTGCTGTCAGGGAGGTACTTGTGGGATGCAAGTGGGTGAGTGATGTCAAAATGGAATGGAAGCATGGCTTGGCGAGTGGGCAACCATTTAAAAATGGCTGAGGATTGAGGGTCAACAACAAATAACATTGGTGGGCAAGGGGATGGCTTGTATATATTTTGGTTAAAATAATGAAAACAATGTATGCCTATCATAAGCCTGCTCACTTTGAAGGGTGTGTTTTGCCTGTTTTCCCTAAGCTTTTGTTCTGCCTTTTACAGACCACATGGAAAGTGCCTAGCACACTGTGGACCCTACTGTCACCATGCCTCTGTGGGGCCAGTCAAAGTGACAAATTCAGGACAAACTGCCAAGAAATAGGTTTATTCTATCATTAGATTATACCAAGCCAGGAAGCAGGGCTGGCTCCAGGCACCAGCGCAACAAGCAGGTGCTTAGGGAGGCCAACGGAAAGGGGCAGCACATCCCGGTTCTTCGGTGGCAATTCAGCGGTGGATCCCTCAGTCCCTCTCAGAGGGAAGGACTGGTGCCAAATTGCCACCGAAGGATGAAGCGGTGGCGGTAGAGCTCCCGCGGAAGTGCCGCCGATCGCGGGTTTGGGTTTTTTTGTTTCCTTTGTTTCGCCGCTTGGAGCCGGCCCTGCCAGGAACAAAAGTGAACTTCTGTCTCACCACACTAGTTAAAAAGAGGTCAAAAATGCAGTCTCCTTAGGCATTCCAGCCCTTGGCTCACACCCAGAAACTGGACTATATGATAAATAGTTGCTGAAAACCAATTTAATCAGATATAGAGTCCTTCCAATCCCAAGAGATCAGCCACTTAGGTCAATATATAACTCACATCTTACCCAATAATCATGCTGATTATGCCAATCCTTTAGTAACTAAAAACTAAAGGTTTAGTGATAAAAGAAAAGAAGCAACATTATAAATTATTAAGAGATCATATATATACAAGTTATTTTTCAGTGTTCGTAGATCAGAATCATAGAAATGATGGAATAAACTGCTAGCTTGCAAAAGTGTCTGTGTAACTTACCCAAGCATACTGGGGAACATCAGTCCTTGTTCAAAGCTTCCTTTTTAGAAATCTAGTACAGAGAAATAAAGATAAAATGGAACTATCTCAGCGTTTCTTTTATATCGTTTGCCATGTTCATAGAATTTTACTGTCTCAGACAAAGTTCACAACCTCTGTTTGTGGAACGTTACCGGCCACAGATGGACTCCAGGGTCACATGAACATATCACATGTCCTTACATGGTTTGATGACTCACAGGGGAAACCATTGCCCATATTCTTGCTAAGGCGTCCACCGGAAGGCTTACTGGACTAGTATGAGTTTCTTCTATGGCCCATAGTTAGAGTGGTGCCCTTAACTGGCCATCAACACATAGTTGTCTGGCCTTGATGTAAATCTATCTGGTGGACATCACCCAGGAATACAGCACATGCAATGTTCCCTCTAATTTTTTCCATTTATGTGCTGGATAAATTTTGTAAAGTGCGTCAAAGTATATGCGGCTGTGTGCCACCAGTAGAAATCAAAGACCTAGACAGAATATATTAAAAAGTTAAAATTAAAAAATTACCATAGGGATAATTACTCCAGCCAGGACAGATTAGGCATTTTAGAATTCACTACTCAAAGAATTAAATTTAAGTGTAAGAGAAATAAAATTATTCAGGCTGTTGATTAATTGCAGTTAACTCACATGATTAACTCAAAAAAATTAATCTCAATTAATCATGCTTACAACAATAGAATACCAGTTTAAATGTATTCAATATTTTTGGCTATTTTTCCACATTTTAAATATTTATTTCAGTTACAACACAGAATACAAAGTGCACAGTGCTCACTTTATATTATTTTTTTATTACAAATATATCCACTGTAAAAATGATAAACAAAAGAAATAGTATTTTTCAATTCACCTCATACAAGTACTGAAGTGTAATCTCTTTATCATGAAAGTGTAACTTACAAATGCAGATATTTTTTTTTTGGTTACATAACTGCACGCAAAAACAAAACTGTGTGAAAATTTAGAGCCTACAAGTCCACTAAGTCCTACTTCTTATCCTGCCAATTGCTAAGAAAAACACGTTTGTTTACATTGACGGGAAATACTGCTGCCTGCTTCTTATTTACAATGTCACCTGAAAGTGAGAACAGGCATTTGCATGGGACTTTTGTAGTCAGCATTGCAAGGTATTTTCATGCCAATATGCTAAACATTCATATGTCCCTTCATGCTTCAGCCACCATTCCAGAAGACATGCTTCCATGCTGATGATGCTCATTAAAAAAAATAATGTGTCAATTACATTTGTGACTGTATTCCTTGGGGGGAGAATTGTACGTCTCCTGCTCTGTTTTACCCACATTCTGCATATATTTCATGTTGTAGCAGTCTCGGATGATGACACAGCACATGTTCATTTTAAGAACACTTTCACCACAGATTTGACAAAATGCAAAAAAGGTATCGATATAAGATTTCTAGAAATAGCTACAGCACTCAACCTAAGGTTTGAGAATCTGAAGTGCTGTCCAAAATCTGAGAGGGATGAGGTGTGGCGCATGCTTTTAGAAGTCTTAAAAGAGCAACACTTTGATATGGAAAATACAAAACACAAACCACCAAAAAATAAAATCAATCTTCTGCTGGTGGCATCTGACTCAGATGATTAAAATGAACGTGCGTCGGTCTGCTCTACTGTGTATCGTTATTGAGCAGAACCCGTCATCATCATGGACACATCCTGTGACATGGTGGTTGAAGCATCAAGGGATGTATGAATCTTTAGCACATCTGGCACGTAAACATCATGCAATGCCAGCTACAACAGTGGCATGTGAACACCTGTTCTCACTTTCTGTGAAAAGGGGGGTATGTGAACATCTGAATTTTCAAGACGTTGCAGTGAGACTTCACTTTGTACGCATCCTGGAAATTGGGGCCAGAGAAAGTGATGGCTAAATGGGAGCACTGATTAATGTTAGTTTGTAAAGTTTACCGGAGTGTGAGTGCAGTTTGCACTTCCCAGTGGACGACAGTGTAGCCAGTTAAAGACATCACAGTTTGGGCGGTTGGAGAAAAAGTTGAGGGCATAGTTTAAAAAATAAGGTATGATCAAGTTGTGCTAGTGTGAGAAGCCATACACTGATCAGTTCTGTGCTGTAGCAGAAAATGTTCTCCCTGTGGAGCTAGGGGACAGCCCTAGAGTGATGCTTGCAAGCAGAAAAGGTGCATTTTAGGGTTTCAAGTAAAGGCCAATCCGAAGAGAAGGAGGGAGCAAGAAACAGGAGAGCAGGCACAAGAGAGCTAAGTGCTGCAACAGCTGTCATACAAGGAAACAAGGGGCAGATTAAGTCTAAATGTAGGCCTGGTTCATGGTAATATAAAAATAACAGAAATTACTTTGACGACCAATATTGTCTTGAGAAGGCCACACATTGTAGATCAGAGCAGCACCAGCACCTGACCGCCTACAGCGACTGTTGAGCACAGGAGGAAAAAGTCACTAGCAAATGTTCAGATGACCAGGGGCAGTGAGGTGTATGAGCCCATTGTGCCCAGGCTCCAGCAAATTCAGGGCCAGGGGAGACCTGCTCCACCAAAGCTTGGAGCCGGATCTCTCTCCTGCGTGCCTCCCGCGAGTGTCCCTGCCTGCTCTGGGCAGCAGTCAGCTGTCCCCTGCAGTTCCGCACTGCGCTCCCTCACCGGCCACAGCTGGCTACAAGAGAGCAGTGCCGGGGGCAAGCTGTGGCGGCTGCTGCACCTGCGAAGGGAGGAGGTGCATGGCAGCCTCCCCCCTGCAGGCATCTCTGAGTTGACTTAGGGGGGGCTTATCCTGGCTGGACCTCCTGAGCAGCAGTCTGGGAGGCTTGGGTGAGTTTCATGCCTGAGAGGGGCCTTCCTCCCCCAGAGGTCACTGCTGCTGGTGGGGAGAAGGCTGGAGAGAGTTCTTCTCTCTGACCCCTCACCCCAGCTCTGGGGCAGCCTGCTTGCAGAATCGCAAACTCCTCATCCCTGGCCCAGCCCCCAGCCCGCACCCCAACCCTCTGTCCCAGCCCTAAGCCCACAACCAGCACCCAAACTCCATCTCAGAGCCCGCATCCCTCCCGCATCCAAACTTCCTCCCAGAGCCCACACCACAAACCTCCTCCTGCACCCAAACTCCCTTCCAGAGCCTTAGGCAGGTGTGTGTGTGTGTGTGGGGGGGGGCTTGGAACCATTCTGGGCACCACCAAAAATTATACAAACCTGCTGCCTTGACCATGCCTTGACAGAACTTTGAAAAACTGTGACAGGATGCAGACTAGCTGATTCACCCACACTCTTTCTGTATCTCAAAGCCTTTTCAGGGGTTTATGTCAAACAACTGTGCCAAGGGCATGATGCGCTACTGTGCCCTCTTTACCATTGCTGTCCTCCTGCCCACAGTTTGGAGAATGTCCATGTATGGACAAGAGGGCCTCCATGGCACCCCGCCCTCACTCAGCAGCTTTTTTACCTTCCTGTGACTGAGCTTGCTGGTGTTGCTGTTTCACTCCTTCACTGAAATCTGCTGTAGTTTATCTCTACATCTGACTTACTACCTATCTGCAGGCCTTAGCTTCAACCATCGGAGAGAACAAGCAGGAAGAAAAAGAGGGAAACATAAAGCTGAGAAGTGGCTCAATTTACACAAAAAGAAGAACCATTGGGGAAGGTTTCTAATGTTCCCCCTTCCAGCTAACAGTACTACTGCCTTGGCCACCATGGAATAGGGCAACAAGAGGCTAAGCTAGAAGAGTTTGAAGAGTGTGTGAGACAGACAAGATGGAGAAAGGTAAGTGATTACTTATTTATTTTCATGTATGTGTTTTTACAGCTCCATCAGTGTTCCTGGCAATTTACAGAGAAATAAAAATCCAAGGTCTAGATTCTCCTGTATGGGGTGGCTGCTTTGTCACACTGATAGTGACATCTGGTCTTAACCAGCCCTGGGAAGATCATCTCAAGAGGTGCACAGCTCCTGCAGAGACTCAAACATTACTCGCCCTCCTTGTACTGACATAGCACAGGAAAGGGGATCTGGCCAAGATGCCCCTAGTAAGGCTGAGGATTAGAATAACTTGTTGTAAAGAGCAGCCTTCAGGTTGTGCTAACACAATGCAGAGGGAATAGCCTATGCAGAGCAGCAGCTGGATCAGGGGAGTGCAAAGGTGACCTTTAAGCTGTCTTTACCTCCCTCCCTCTGATTTGCACTCTACAATTTGGTTGCAAAAAAAGCTGTGGCCCAGTGTCTCTTCCTGACAGGATTTAGCAATATGAGTTAAGATATTATAAGGCAGGGATTGGCAACCTTTGGCACGCGGCTCGCCAGGGTAAGCACCCTGGCGGGCCGGGCTGGTTTGTTTACCTGCTGCGTCTGCAGGTTCAGCCAATCGCAGCTCCCACAGGCCGCGGTTCACTGTCCCAGGCCAATGGGGGCTGCAGGAAGCAGCGTGGGCCAAGGGATGTGCTGGTCGCTGCTTCCTGCAGCCAGTGGGAGCTGCAATCAGCCAAACCTGCAGACGCAGTAGGTAAACAAACCGGCTTGGCCCGCCAGGGTGCCTACCCTGGTGAGCTGCATGCCAAAGGTTGCTGATCCCTGTTATAAGGAATGATCACATCTATGAAAGGGAAGGAGGAGGAAGTACAAGGATTCTAGCACAAAGATATACAGTTGGTTTGGTTATTTAATGTGAGGGGTTTGTACCTTTCTATTTTATTTTTCAATATTTCTCATAGGCATCATGGTAGATGTGCTTTAAGCTGAAAGTGGAGCCAAGGCAACTCACATCAGGAAGGAGGTACTTGGAAGAAGACACAAGGACACAAATAGGAGAGAGAAGCGAAAGGCCTGGGTAGTTGTGTGGCTTGGGCAGCAGGAATGACAAAAAGGTTGGGGGTGTAACAGGGTGACTTGCCCATGGGCTGGAGGGCCTGGGGCTAAGCCAACCCTGATTACAGAACTAGCCCCACCTCTCAGGAATCAGGGCCTTCCAGTAAAAAAAAAGAACCATGTTTAAGTGCTGACAGGGTCCAGGTCAGGTGGGGGAAAGAGCTGGAGGGAAGAGACTGTAAGGATCAACAAGGATCCGCCAGGGCCCTGGCTCAGCATGGGAGAGTCAGAGCAGGAAAGGCAGCTGACAGCATGGAGGAAAGCTCTCCAGGCAGGGAGGCTTTGGAGGGACCTTGGGTAACCAGAGAAGAGACTTGGAGACCCAGAGACAAGGTAGGAAATGGCTGAGGGAAAACTTGGGTAAAGGGCAGTACAGGACTCTGGGCTGGAACCCAGTGTGCAATACAGTTTTGTTTTCCACAGTATCATTTAGGGAAACAGTATCTCAAAATGTATTTAATTTTAATAGGACCTTTCCAAATGTAAATAGAACAACGTAACCAGAGGGGAAGAGAAATTATGACATTTTCCGATGAAATTTGAAAGTAGAGAGGGAGACGGGTGATGCAGAGAGACAGAAAATCTGTCAGAGATGACAGGAGCCACACCAAGGAGGACACCAGCACTGAGCATGGCAAGATTGTGTCAAATCTCAGAGAAGAGGCCTGTGCTGGCAAAGAGGAGTCAAAAAAGACATGGCTCAGATTCCGAGCTGTTCTTTGCAGTGCAGCCCCTGGCTGGGGGAAGTAGGAAAGTAGCTGTGAGCTGAATATTTTGTCTCTTTAAGTCTGGAGATAGCTGGAGACTAGACTGGCTCCCAGTGAAGAGTTGCCCTAGAAGCTTCTCTAATTTTTTCTTACTTCAGCAGCTCACTAGCCATCCAGCAGCCTAGAATAGTGCAATGGCTCTCTGGCTACTCATTCACCAAACTGCCCCTCTGTCACATACCAGGGTGCAATCCAAACCAGTGAGCGGTTATGTCACTGCCTGCCCTGCAGCCTTGAGTGCCTCAAAGTGCTTTACCAGTGTAGCTTCCAACCTGGGCTGCCCACAGACAGCCTGCTAGCAGGCAGGCCACACTCGGAATGTCTGTGTATAGCCACAGCCCTGGTCCAGCAACTCTGACCCCAGCAGCCTGTCAGTAATTCACCAGTCTGACTTCCACCAGCCTTGGTTACTACTTGCAGGGTGACCCCAATGCACTCCCTGTCCTGAATTTCCCCAAAAATGTGTGGTCTGCACTGTCCAGCCATCTCTTGGGGAGTTCAGAGATTAAAGGTCCATTGCCCTGTAAAGGGTCAATATTCAAAGTTTGCTACTTACCTGGAGTTACCCAAAGGGTTTAGTTTAAACACTGCACTGGATTGCTTTAGATTAAAAATAAAACAAGTTCATTAACAAAAGAAGATAGGATTTAAGTTGAATACAAATATAAGGTGTTAGGATATAGATATTCAGGCCTGTCTGCAAAGGCCTGTACTTTAAGACTTCAGGTGTATTCTTATCACTTAGCTAGTTATAGAGGTATAAAAGAAAGAATCAAAATCACTGTCTGTGTAGTGGCCTTCTCTTACTGTGACAGTCTGAGGCCTGGTTCTTTAGCAGCCATAAACTGGGAAATGTATGGTCACGTCCTCTCATTCCAAACTAATCATATTAAAATAAGGCAATCTGGGACTGTTAAGAAGGTGATTCGATCTATCACCTCCAGAGAAAGGGAAGAGCCTAGAAGATGTAAAAGGAAACTTAGTTTGATCGCATCCTATCTGGCAAGAACTCACTTATCAATAGACACAGCTGGAGAACCCTTATGTCTGTATAGGTGTAGCTGTGAAATCCTCACTTCTGTATTGTTTTATATGTTTATTTGCAAGGTCTCTGTCTGGTTCTGTGATTGTTTCTGTCTGCTGTATAATTAATTTTGCTAGGTGTAAACTAATTAAGGTGGTGGGATATAATTGGTTAGCTAATCATGTTACAATATGTTAGGATTGGTTAGGTAAATTTTAGTAGAATGATTGGTTACGGTATAGCTGAAAATATTACTATAAAAATTAGGGGCAAACAGGAAGTAAGTTGGGATTCGAAAATAAGGAAAAGGAACTTGAATTTAAGCTTGCTGGAAGTTCACCCCAATAAACATTGAATTGTTTGCACCTTTGGACTTCAGGTATTGTTGCTCTCTGTTCATGTGAGAAGGACCAGGAAAGGCTAAGAGTGAAGGAATAAGCTCTCTAACATAAGGCATTAAAATCAGAAATGGTTACAAGAGAAATTAAAATAAAATGCTTCATAGTAACTAAACTTAATGAGCTAGAATTGGTTCAAGGTAAAATCCTTACCATAGTTTCCCAGCAGCAAGGCTGACCACATTCTCAGGTCAGGATCCCCAGCCTCTCCTCTCCCAGCCCAAGACCAAAGGGCTGGTTCCTTTCTCTTGTTAAGTGTGTATGTGAAAGAGATCATTTGAAAACTAATAACTTGGTGGTCAATGATCTCATGGTGAAATGTATATAGTAAAATTATATGTAAAGTTCTGAAATCCCCCTGTATAATGTACTTAGGGCTTGGCTACACTGGTGCTTTACAGCGCTGCAACTTTCTCGCTCAGGGGTGTGAAAAAACACCCTCCCGAGCGCAGCAAGTTACAGCGCTGCAAAGCGCCAGTATAAACAGTGCCCCAGCGCTGGGAGCGCAGCTTCCAGCACTGTAAGCTAATCCCCACAGGGAGGTGGAGTACCTGCAGCGCTGGGAGCGCTCTCTCCCAGCGCTGGAGCTGTGACCACACTCACACTTCAAAGCGCTGCCGCGGCAGCGCTGTGCAGCTCTTAAGTGTAGCCATACCCTGGAAGTAGACATGGGTTCATTCCAGGCTGTGTCATTGCCCCATGAGCCTGCAGCCCTTGACTGTGGCTGGTCTCTTCATTGTGCTAATAGTGTTGTGAAATCCAGCAGAGCTGCAGGACCTACACAAATATTTGTCTCCAGAAGTTAGCTAATCTTTTCAATACAGCAGCGAATCAGACTTCCCACTATGAATAACCTGATTAAAATCAGAAACTACAGCTTTTACATTTCTATAACAAGAATCCTAAGAAATACTTTACAGACTGTGCAGTGATCAATGTCACTCACCCACTATTAAAATGCAACCACCTCTGGTGAAGTTCAGCAATCATTCTACCTTAAGCAACATCACAGAGTAGATTTCTGTCGAAGAATATCCTCTGGGAAAATGTAGGTAAACAGAATGTATTTATTCAGTTACTCTACCAGAATGTGGCCAGGAAAGAGTCTTTTCACATGTACAGTAAATTATGTGATCTTGATCCCACTAGAAGAGCCTGAGAGTGATAAAATTTTCAGCCCTCCATAGCTGAGAAATACCGAAGAATCTGCAACCAAACACAGCTTAAAGAAGCAAGACTACAATTCCAAAGTATTTATTTTATCCTCAGTTTTATTATGTATATAGTACACAATAAACACAATGCCAGGCAGGTCTGATTCAACTAAGATGGCACAGTTTCAGTCATACATTGGGGAACAGATGTATAACTTGTCATCCGAACACTGAATATGAGTTTTAAAAAATTCGTTGTTGGAGTGAACTTTTGGTTTGTTTCTTTGTTGGCTTAGGGAGGTTCTTGGTTTTGGATGAGAAATTCTACTTCATCCATACAGTATGGTGACTGCCAGAGATGGATATTGAATATGAATGGATTGAACTTTGCAGTTTAACATCTATGTTGTTAGGTGTCATTGATCAAATTAAAGTGATCAAAAATGCAATATGAGCAATGTAGCATTGACATCTCACATTTTGGCTGCAATAACCCAAATTGCTGTGATCCAGGAGCTGAATCTAGGTTTTTGTGGTGCTCCTGCTCCAGGACCCATCAGGGTCTGGAATGTTATGTTGAAAGTAGGAGTGGCAGCCACGCTTGTTTTCTGCTGGTGCCATAGAATTTGGGAGTGAAGGTCAAAAGTCGATTCGATCCAGTAGGAGCCATGTGTTGGATTTGGGATCTTGTTTCAGGGGGACAGGCCAGTCCTCGCTTACAGACAGCCCCAAAAACCTGAAGCAAATACTTACCAGCAACCACACAACAAAAACATTAACCCAGGAACCAAACCCTGCAACAAACCCCGATGCCAACTCTGTCCACATATCTATTCAAGGGACACCATCATAGGATCTAACCACATCAGCCGCACCATCAGGGGTTCATTCACCTGCACGTCTACCAATGTGATATATGTCATAATGCGCCAGCAATGTCACGCTGCCATGTATATTGGCCAAACCGGACAGTCTCTAAGCAAAAGAATAAATGGACACAAATCTGACATCAGGAGTCATAACATTCAAAAACCAGTAGGCGAACACTTCAATCTCCCTGGTCACTCAATAACAGACCTAAAAGTGGCAATTCTTCAGCAAAAAAAACCTTCTAAAACAGACTCCAGCATGAAACTGCAGAACTGCAATTAATTTGCAAACTGGACACCATCAGATTAGGCCTGAATAAAGTATTGGGTCATTACAAAACCTAAACCTAATTTCCTCAATACTAATTTACCTCTACTGTTACTCACACCTTCTTGTCAACTGTCTGAAATGGGCCACTCTCATTACCACTTCAAAAGTTATTTTTCCTTCCTTGGTATCCTGCTGTCAATTGAGTTGTCTCCTTAGACTGACCTCACACTTGGAAAGGCAACTCATATCTTTTCATGTATTTATACCTGCTCCTGTATGTTCCACTTGATGCATCTGATGAAGTAGGTTCTAGCCCACGAAAGCTTATGCCCAAATAAATTTGTTAGTCTCTAAGGTGCCATCAGGGCTCCTCCTTGTTTCTGGGATTTTGTGGCACCCATGTACCAGAATGCAACAGGGTCCAGAATTTTTAGGTGCAGTAAGAGTGTAGACTTGTGTTAGAAGTTAGACCTTGGAAGCCTAGGCCCAAAACCTGGTTGAATCAAGAAGGACTGGGGAGCTGCCTGTGGGATTTTGCCAGGCTTAGCCTCCCGGGATTCCTGGGGGTCTGGATGGGGTGGTGGTGGTGGGGCACTAGGAGCAGCTAGACTTGGTCTCTGTGCGGGGATCGGGTACAAGCAGCAGCAGGATCAGGGTAGACCCAAAGGAGCTGGAGTTGTGTCCCCTGCTGGCCCGCGGGCCGGCATGTGCCTTGTTTGCGCTGCACCTCGGGGGAGGAAGCGCCCTGCAGGCTCAGCAGGGGTGGGGTCACGCTCTGCTCGCCAGCCGGGAGGGAGGATGTCCGGGCCCAGGCGGGGGAGGGGGTGGGCGCGGGGGGCTCCCCAGGCGTTTCCCCTCCCCCAGCCGCACTCGGTGACGTTGCGGTTTCCTCCCTCTGCTCTGGCGGCGCTCGGGTGTCCCAGCGGCGCCTGCACATCCCGGCTCCGCGCGCCGCGTCCGGCCCCAGGCGCCTCCGTCCGCCCCGCGCGGGGATGGCCCGGCCGACTCGATGAGCTGGGCGCCTCCGGAGCGGCTCCCCCTGTGGCTGCCGGGCGCTGCGGCCGCGCCCGGGACGGGCTGAGCAGGAGACTCGGGGGCGAGGTAAGGGGTGAAGGGGGGGGGGCGGGAACTCGCCCCTGGGCTTGGAAGTGGAAACTTTCTGGGAGCCAAGCGTCCGGCTCCGCCGCGGGCGGGGGGCTCCGCTTGTCTCCCGGCTCTGCCCCTCGCAGCTGCTGGGGGGGGCTGGAGAAGATCGGATCCATTGTCCCGGGAAAAGCGCAGGGGCTCTCGAGCCGCGCTAACCCCACGGCAGCCGCTGCTGCTCCGGGGCGTCGGGCAGTGAGTCCGGGCGAGGGGCTTGTTGTGGGGCTCGGGAAGAGTTCACCAAAGTGCGTGAGCCGTGCTCCGTTGGGATGTGTTGTGTACCGCAGTGCCGGGACACGTGTGCGGCTGAGCCTGACCGAATGCTGGTTCTCGGCAAGCCTGGAGCTGAACCCCCTCCCCCCAGCGTAGGCAGCAATTGCATTTCCGAATAGTTCTGTGCAGCCAGGAGTCCTGTGGCATGTTTTCTTTTTGACAAAGTGCTTCCAGTCAGTGATCTCCCTCTACCTGGAAATGTGAGGGGGATTGACACATCCAGAGAGAGGGATGGGTTGGTTTGTTTTTCATTTGCAGAGGTGCTGTGGCCACCAAAGTGACCTACTGACTCCGATGTGGCTCATCACCTTTGGGAATCAAGCCAGTAGAATTTGAGTAGAAATGTCAGTTTTCCGTACCTGTCTAAATCAGTTTGCAACAAACCACTTGGGAAGTGATCCTGAGGGTCAGCGTCCTCTCAATGGTCTACTCCAGTGGTTTTCAACCTTTTTTCGTTTGCGGCCCCCTAAAAATTTTCGATTGGAGGTGTGAGGCCGTTTGGAAATCTTAGACCTACTCTGTGGACCCTCAGAGTTGAAAACCACTGGTCTAGTCAATGGCTGCTCATTACCACTTGAGACATTCAGCACCTTACAGAATTGGACTGTATTAGAGAAATGTTGGGTGGTTAGGTGGGAACAAAATGACTAAAAGTAGTACAAAAGCTTTAAACTTTGGAGCTTTGTGCTCTTCTGTAGCACCAAGAGCCCCCAAGCTCTTTACAGACACTAATGAGTTAAGACTTATAAAATGCCCATGTGAAAGGAGAGCATCCTTGTTTTGAAGCTAGGGAAACTGAGGCACAGAGCAAGAGCATGATTTGCCTGAGGTTGACCAGCTTGCCATTTTTGCTTGTTATCAAAAATGTTTAAGTGCTATAGGACCATTATTACTAGATCATCAATTTCATCCCCCCATTCCCATGATGATGGTGGGATATATTTCCTTAAAAGAAGAGAGATCGCATACTGTACTAAATTTATAATATCCTGGAACACAGGCATCAATATCTGGTGCTCCAAAATGATGTTGCAGCAAAGTGGTTATAATCCTTACCTTTCTAGCACTACAGATTCTTCCATGTCAAAACAATGTGAGTTCATAAAGACTCAATATAATTATTTCTCTGGATAGTGAAGCTGAGGTAGAAGCTGTTTGCTAAACTGTCCTTCAGACGTACACAATAACAGCATGTTTTTTGGTTGCCACAGAAAGGCCAGTGTCTTTTTCAGTAACATTAAAGTTTTTTGACACAATCCAGCAAAAACAAAGAAATTCCAGGCAAGAGGTGGCTCATTGGCTGTCTTTATCATACTATGTTGCCAATATATATTGCAGCACAACAAAATATTTTAAAGGAACATAATCTAATAGTTAAAGTTCAAGATGTGGAGTCAATATTTAGATTTCTGCTTCTAAAATAGTCTTGTCGGGTCACCCTGGGGCAAGTCACTTCACCTCTCCAGGCCTCTGTTTTCTCCACCATAAACAGGGATGTCTGTACTTTTCCCATCTCACAGGGTTGTTGTGAGGTTTAGTCAGTGTAATGTTTAATAATTGCTTGGAGATCTTTGGATGGACAGTGCTATTGATATGCAGAATCTCATTTCAACTTTGAATCCACTTACAAGTGATCATTGCTTACATGCCCTTTTTGTGAGCTAAGTAATATAAAGATTCTAGCACAAAACAGCAAAAGTAAGGAAATCTCAAGCTAAAGCTGACGCTCTATCTCTAAATTGCCCTGAACAGCAAAACAAAGGGGTTTTAAAGGAATACATTTTATTGGTCCAAAGTTGTTAGAGCTAAATAAAACAAAAACAATTTTAATTCCTAGCAATCTTTTCTATTGTTTTTGCCAAGTACAGAAGCTCTTATCTCACATTTATCTGGCTGTATAGCTTGATGATTTTGTTTGTTTGTTTGTTTTTGTTTTTGGTAGAATCACAATGTTTGATATCACTTTGTATTGTCACCAAAAGAATGACTTTGCAAATTGAGCATTGTGTTTTAATGCAAGATCAGTTAAAAGAGAGAAGAGTTTATGAATCAAAGAACCAGAGCTTAAAGCTTTAGCTGAACTTTCAAGGCACTTCACACCTCACAGACTGATCTAACTATAATTGGAATAGTAGTAAACAAATCTCTCCAATTCCGGAACAGGAAATAGATATGTATTAATTACTTGTGGGCAAACCACATTGGTTGGGTGCATCTAGCACAATTTGGATGGTATACGAATAAAAATAACAATAATGAAAACAGTAGACAATTAGAGTTTAGATATAAAGTACCAGGACTTTAGGATTAATAACATTTTATCCAGATCTCTAAACCTATTGAAGTCTTCTGTTCATTCGATTTCACTTGCTCAAGAGAATGATAATGGGATAGAAAGCCTTTCATCAGAACTCAAGCTATAAATCCAGTTCAGGTCATTCCCACTGTGGAATGGCTGTTGGGTGACTTGAGTATGATAGTTTCAGTTCCTAGTGAACAAATGTTCTTATTTATTACCAAGGCCTAGTCTACCCTTAAAAGTTTTGCCTGCATTGCTACACCAGCTAGGATTGTGGGGGTGGGGGGGAAGAGATCACAGCCTAACCGACATACCTGTGCCACCAAAAATCAAATATAGATGCAGTTATTCTGTTCAAAAAAGCCTTTTTACTAGTATATCTTGTATTGTTCAGGAAATTGGTATAAGCTGTATTGGTGAAATCACTCTTTTGCTGGTATAAACTGCATCTCCACTAGCCAGATTAGGTATGCCTACTTAGCTATACATGCAAATCCGTTCTAGTGTAGACAAGGCCTAATTAGTAGTCTCAGCAGAGAGAACAAGTATTGAATGGGATTATAAACAGAACTATCCTCCCCATACAGAAGCAGCAGAGTCCTGTGGCACCTTATAGACTAACAGACATATTGGAGCATGAGCTTTCGTGGGTGAATACCCACTTCGTCGAATGCACTCCATACAGAAATGATCCCTCTAGGTCAAGATTGAGACACATTTCGAGGATTGCATGTAGAAACTTGCACAGTTCGTATCCATGATATATCCATTCACTGAGTAGAAAGATTTTCGTTCCCGCTGCTGTCAGTCTGGTGCCTTTAACTAGCAATACAACTATTCTTGAAGGATATAAAACACTTTCTCCAAACCATTTTGGTTGATTGGTTTAACCTAGATAATACAAAAAAGTTGATTTGAGAAAAGACTGACCTATGTTGGAGACCTTTTCTTATCCCTTTAAGTAACATTCCAGCAACAAGTTTGTCCTAGCCTGTTTTAAAAAATTGCCTCGTCTACATTATACACAGAGCCATATCAAGAACCAGGTTACAGCAGCTTTGTGTTACAAACTTGGTACCAGTCTGTATTCTGGAACTTAACTGCATTTAGTAACCAGGCTGAATCTAAGTTATTTCTTTATAACTCCTCCATAAAAAGCAACTCAGACTAATATGAGGCATTTAAGTTTTGTTTCAGATGTTTTTATGAGCACTAGTCATAGCAGAGCTAGGACTATAATCCAGGGTGAAATCGTAACTCCACTAAAATCTCATAAACTCATAGACTTTAAGACCAGGAGGGATCATCATTGGAGCCCTGAAAATCTGCGGCTATCCGCATTCGGGAAGTGGCGCAGGCCAAAGGATGTGCTGGCCACTGCTTCCTGCAGCCCCCATTGGCTTGGAACGGCGAACCGTGGCCAGTGGGAGCTGTGATCAGCCGAGCCTGTGGACATTGCAGGTAAACAAACCATCCTGGCCTGTCAGCGGATTTCCCTGATGGGCTGCATGCCAAAGGTTGCCGATCCCTGATTTAGACCAACAGCTCTCAAACTATGGGACGAGCCTGCCAAGGGAAGCGTGGGAATGTGCTAAGGGAGGCACGAGCTATGTGCTTTATTTTATTTTTTGGGTTTTTTTGAAAAGTTGTGGCTGTCAGCCCAGGATAGTTGGCGCTCGTGCAGAAGGGCAGTGCACACTGGAAGGTGGGGATAAAGGAGATAACTGGAGCCCCGCCACTTAGGCTCTCTTTCCGCTTGCCCAGTGCCTCGTTGGCAGTGGCTCAAGTACCCCCTCCCAGTTCCTTCTCCCGGAGGCATCCCAGGCTTAAGCTCTCTTTCCTCCTCATCTCCAATCCTTACCTGGAGGAGGTAGGGCTCCGGCTGTCAGCCCTGGGGTGGCAGCAGCAAGGCAGAAGTAAGGGTGGCAGTGGGGCAATAAATCAGCTGTGAACAGTGATATTGGTGAATATCATTTTTCACATTGCCATTCTTACTTGTGCGCTGCTGCACACTTCTGCGTCTGCTGTGAACAGTGATATTTGCAAATACAACTTTTCACATTGCCATCCTTACTTCTGTGCTGCTGCTGGTGCAGCGCCTTCAGAGCTGGGCTTCTGGCCAGAATCTGCTGCTCTTCATTCTGCCTTCAGAGCTGAGTGGTGGTATATGTACTTGTGGGTGGGGAGGGAGTATAAATGACTACAGACACAAAGAAGGGGAGCCCAATCAAATAAGTTTGAGAACCACTGCTTTAGACTGTAGGCTCTTTGGTGCTAGGACTATATTTTTGTTATGTGTTTGTGCAGTGCCTACCATGACAGGGTCCTAATCCATAACTGTGGTTTATAGTTAATAAATAACATGTGAATGTGTTTCCAGGATTATAGCCTTGAATGTTATCAGGGCTTGAGAACACGGTTAAAACATACTTTGGGTCCATCCTAACTGAAAGACTAAACATGTTCTAGAGTTTTCTTCTATTAATCTTAATTTCTCTGGAAAGATTTTACAAATAAAAATAACTGTATTTTATATCCTGAACTACATACCTATCCCTTAATAAGTGACTTCAGTTGAGTCTGAAGTAAAAAGTATTAAGGCTGTGTGATTCAGGACATCTTTCTCTGTGTTTGTGTAGTTTTACATTTTTGATGGTGACACTGATTGATGTTTCATTCAACGAATGCAAATATTTAAACGAGTCTGCACTAGTTGGGAATGAGTGCCTTTAGGAGTATCCCAAAATGACTTATTCACTCCATGGAGCGTGGGATAAAAGGGCCTAAATGGAGTTAAGGATAATAATGTTAGCACAAGTAGGAGATTACTGAAGGAGCATTTCAATACTAAGTAAATATTATATTAGAAAAAAAATCAGTTGTTGGTGTACCAACAATTTAAATCTTGTTTTGAAACTGACAGAACTTTACAGTTAATTTTTTTAATATAGTGCGCTTCGCTTTTATTGCTCTATATAAACGGTTGTAAAATGACAAATTATAAGACGTGAAAAAATAACTGCAAGAAGTCTACATACAGAGAAAATGGGCAGATTAAAAATGCCTAAAATAAACGGACTAAAATACATTGCGGTAGCTATTTTACCAGTAGCATGTTGCAAACTTTTTGCAACCCTTAGTTCTTACCAGTGTTCCTTCTAATTTTTCCCACATGTGTGCGGAATGATGCATCACCACCATATTTGTGCATAGAACAAAATTCATGTGATGAGGGTGGGGCCGAGGGATTCGAAGTGTGGGAGGGGGCACAAGGCTGGGGCAGAGAGTTAGGATGCAGGGGTGTGAGGGCTCTGTTTGGGGGTGCGGGCTCTGGGGTGGGGCCGGGGATGAGGGGTTTTGGGTCGCAGCAAGTCTGGGGCTGGGTTGGGACCGGGAGAGGGGCGCCCCTCCCCCAGCAGGTCCCAGCCGGGCAGGTTCATCAAGCACCTGTCTGGCGTTTAATAGCCTGCTGTGTGGCCATGCAGTTTACAGGGAACTTAGGTTTTTATGAGGTGATATTTCTTGCAGGGCTGCATACTACTCTAAATACATGGAGAGCTCAGTGCATAATTTAAAACCATGTATAAACTTAATTTTAATTAGCCAGTGAAATTGTTCAGTATTACATATATCAAATATTATTTCCTTAGTATTGAAAAATATTGTCTCTGGTTGTCTTTTATTTCTCTGTATACCTCGTAGTGGGATATAAATAGTGAAAAACCAACTTTTTTCTTAGTAAGATGCCTTTGCAAACATATTAGTTGTAGTTGAGATTTATGGAGATGAATTAAAAGCAAAGTTCAAAATGCTTGTCCATATCCGAAAACTCTAGGATGACGATGATAGATTGCTAATTTTGGAATGTTAGTGCAGAGGAAACATGCTGTGCCTGTATTTGACTTCCTGGCTTTCATACTGTGGGTTTGCATATCGTGTGTACAGTGTTTCAATACAAATTATTTTCTCCAGCTAAAATGTATTTGCTTACAGAACAATAAATAAATCAATAACATTTGCCGTTTAACATTTTTTCTACCCAGTGGACTCTACAGCAGGGGTAGGCAACCTATGGCACGTGTGCTGAAGGCAGCATGCAAGCTGGTTTTCACTGGCACTCAGGTCCGAGGGCCTCTGCATTTTAATTTAATTTTAAATGAAGCTTCTTAAACATTTTAAAAACCTTATTTACTTTACATACAATAGTTTAGTTATATATTATAGACATAGATAGAGACCTTCTAAAAACGTTAAAATGTATTACTGGCACGCAAAACCTTAAATCAGAGTGAATAAATGAAGTCTTGGCACACCACTTCCAAAAGGCTGCCGACCCCTGCTCTACAGTAAAAGAAATGAAGTAATGGCCCATAGTAGGCCATGTAAGGTATATTGTGAATCAGGAAGTTGTGCTTTTGAACTCTTCTCAGTATTTTATTCTCCTATTTGGCACTGGACTGAAGTTTGGTCACTGGTTTTGCATGGTTTAAATGGGTGTGGGGAGGGAATGAAACAGAGGACTTCTTCTGACTGTACTGGAACATCTGAATTTCTTGCCCCATTGTCCCATGATGAAGTTCTGAAAAGAACAGAAAATACCTTGTTTCTAGTGCTGTTTGAACTGTGTAAGTATGGGAAGTCTGAATAGTTAGGTTATAATTTGTATAGAATCAGGTGGTACTTTTCCTGGGCCCTCTCTGTGTCCTGCTTAATTTGCCATGGGGTACATGCACACATGTGGGAACTGCACACATATCCAGGAGTTCCCTTTACCTGTATTACAGTGTTTAGCTCTTAAGCTCTGTTGATCTCAGACCAGATTGGTTGATTGCTCTTCCATGTTTAACTCTGTTTTGCTAAAATATTTAAACCAGTATTAAATCACTTTTTTAATGGGAAAATAGTGAGGGGGCTTGCTGTTCAGGCTAAACAATTCTCCAGTCAATATATGGAGGATTTACCAGTTATTTCCATTACCATCAATGAGACTAAATTGCAACATGTATTATACGGAAAGATTTGCTTAATTTTTTGAAGATTGTGGGCCAAGTGCCAAAAAGGAAATTTCCTAGCCTACCACGACTAGTGACCTAGCCTACAACCACTTGAGAGAAATAACTATATTATTGGCAGTTATCAGCAGTTGTGCAAAAGGATGTCTATGCATGCCTGTTTAGGGGAATATAATACACTCTGCTGTTCAGACCAACATAAGAAAGCAGCTGTTATTGGAATTAGATAATTTTCCACTCACATTTGCACAACTCTTTTATCTGATTGGCTGTGAGTGTATGTTTTCAAGATTTGTATTTTGACATTGTTGCTTTAATAGGCTGATATTATCATGCAATTTAAGTTATTACATGGGAAGTGTCGTCACTGTGTAATTCAAGACAGGATTGGGGATGGACTAACGCAATATATTAACTTGAGTAGTAGAAGCTATCACTATGAATAATGTATCAAGAAATTATGTATTTATTACAATTAAAGAACAGAATGACAAAAACAATATCTCTGAAACTCAAGAGCCCCTTTTTAGAAGACACGTTCTCTTGCAGAACTTGACATTTTTCATTATGATGGAAGAGAGTTTCATTTAAAACTATGGTACTGTTTCAATTGTATCACTCTTCTGAGTGCTTAGTCTCCATCATGTACATCTGCTCATATACGAGAGTTGAGGGTGCTAGCAAGGTCTTAGGTCACTTCTGCTTTTGGACTTGTAGAACATTATTCTGCAGTTGTCATGCCAGCCAAACTTCCACTAAAGTTTAGTAACGTTTTTTGAGCACAATGACTGTATAATCAGTCCCCAAAGTTAGTTCCAGGACACTCCAAATAATTCCTATTTTGTAAAGACACCATGAGGGATCTAGAAGATCAGATTATTTAAAGGGTTTTACCATAAATGAGGTGAAATTGTATAGGCAGGGAACCTTGTGGGTCTCCACCCCTCCCTCTTCCCCTCCCCATCTTGTGGAGCTCAATGCTGGAATTTTCTTTGCATGCACTTCTAACTAGAGTAAAGCCTACCTCTTGTTTTATCTTAAATGCTGTATCAAACTAACTTTATTTGGAGGACTCACAATTTGCACATAGCAATATTCAGCTCCATAAGGGCCATCAATGTTATGACACATTTTGGCTACAGTTGAACATCCGTCCACTGATTGTGAGTCACAGGAAACTGTCCTTTCAAACTATTGAGAAATTGGTACATTAACCTTTTTCTTGGCCAGTTAGGCATTTGCCCTCTTTTTATACGTGAGTGTATCCGTGAGTGATTTCCTACTAATTAGGCAAAGAAAATTCTTTCCCCAAAATGCTGAATGGCTTTCTAAAGCTTAGCTTCCAAGTTGTGTATGGCGGCTATGTGGTTTCACATTCTGAGACAAGATTAAGGGAAATCTCTTAATTTAAATAATAGTGTATGATAGGATCCCAATTATCTGACTGCCCGGTATCCTAACCTTTCTGTCTAACAAACTGGCAGCATGTCTGTGTATTGATTCTCCCCACTGATATCTGATTGAATGAGCTGCCAATTATCTGAACAGATTTGGAATTGCCTGTTGAAATAACAGCTGTGCAAGTAATAAGGTTTTTTATTCATTTGCAAAATAACTTGATATATTTCTGTAATGTTCATTATTTTAGAAAAAAAAGCACATTAGAGAACAATACACAAACAATATAAGTCAGTTGACTGTCCTGTTAAAGGGTATTCAGCTTGCAGAAGTTAATTTTCAAAATAAATGAATTCTACTACAATAATTAAATTTTGCTATATAAATCAATCCATTTGTAGTGAATCTAAAACATATGTGCTTTTATTATTATAATTGTTAGTATTTGGGGCCAAATTTTATCCTTTGTCCTTACATAGCACCTTACATCTGAAGATAGATATAAAAATAAATGAATTTACCCTTTAAACAACCATGTAAGGTGGGAGAAAATTATCCCTATTAGACTGATGGAGTACATTCTAAAATGTCAAGTATCAGAGAGGTAGATGTGTTAGTCTGGATCTGTAAAAGCAGCAAAAAGTCTTGTGGTACCTTATAGACTAACAGATGTATTGGAGCATGAGCTTTCATGGGTGAATACCCATGCATCCCATGCATCCGACGAAGTGGGCTTTCACCCACGTCCAATACATCTGTTAGTCTTTAAGGTGCCACAGGACTCTTTGCTGCTTATTCTAAAATGTGTTGACTCTTTCAGCTAGGATGGACCCAGAGTGCATTTTAATTGTGTTCCTAAGCCCAGAAGCCCCAACTGAGCAAAGCACTTAGGCAAGTGATTGTGTCCATCCCTATTCAGTGGGGTTGAACTAAATAGTGTTGCCAACTTTGTAATATTTAAAAACTGGACAATCCAGGAGGAGTGCCGGAACTTCCCCTTCCCTACCCCTTCCGCCAGGCCTCAACCCACCCTGCCTCTTTCCCCGAGGCCCCGCACCTGCCCTGCCCCTTCCCCCTGAGGCCCACCCCACCATTTGCTCCTCTTTCCCCCTCCCTCTGTCTCTCACTGCTTTTCCTCTCCCACTCCCTGCGTGGGTCGGAAGGGATTCACCTGCAGAGCTGGGGCTGGAAGCTGCAGCCACCCAATGCTGGTAGGAGGTGGCCTGGGCTGAGTAGGGGCTGGTGCAGGTGATGAATTATACCTCCCCTGCCCACAGTAACCAGATGTTGGGTGTCCGGTCAGTAGATTCAGTTGAAAATGGGCCACCTGGCCACCCTATCAGCAAAGCATGAATTGGCCACGTACTTAAGTCGCTTTCATTTCACTGAGACTTAACCATGCATTTTAGTGCTTTGCTGAACAAGGATAGATTTGGTTCATCATGGGCTTAAGTGCTTTGCTGAATCATAGACAAAATGATTCGTCTGATGGTAAAAGAAGGTCTGTGGCAGACACAGGAATAAAACTCAGATCTCCTGAGTCCCTGTCCTGTTCTTTGTTCACAGTACCACCTTTCATTATCATAGCTTCTTCTCAGATGAGTGCCTATATTGTATCTGGATGAGGAGAATTCATACTTCATGATATGGGAACATAACTCAGATAATGTGGGTGTCATGGTATAATTCCCCACTCTGAATCTTAGCATCCAAAGGATGGGGTACCAGCATGAATTCCTCTAAGCTCAATTACCAGCTTAGTACTTGTAGCGCTGCCACCAACCAGGAATTCCAGTGCCTGGTACACTCTGGTCCCCCCAAAACCTTGCCCGGGGACCCCCAAGACCCAGACCCTCTGGATCTTAACACAAGGAAAGTAAACCCTTTCCCTCACCGTTGCCTCTCCCAGGCTTCCCCTCCCTGGGTTACCCTGGAAGATTACTGTGATTCAAACTCCTTGAATCTCAAAACAGGAAAATTCACCTTCCCCCCTCCTTCTCTCTCCCCCTCCCAGACTCTCCCTGAGAGAGAAAGTAATTCTAACACAGAGAGAAAATAACCTTTCTCTCCCCCTTCCCTCCTTTCTCCCCACCAGTTCCCTGGTGGATCCAGACCCAGTCCCCTGGGATCTCACCAGAATAAAAAAAACAATCAGGTTCTTAAACAAGTAAAGCTTTTAATTAAAGAAAGAAAAAAACAGTAAAAATTATCTTTGTAAATTTAAGATGGAATATGTTACAGGGTCCTTCAGCTACAGACACTGGGAATACCCTCCCAGCCTAAGTATACAAGTACAAATTAAAATTCTTTCAGCAAAATACAAATTTGAACTCCTTCCAGCCAAATACACATTTGCAAATAAAGAAAACAAACATAAACCTAACTCGCTTTATCTACCTAGTACTCACTATTCTGGACATATAAGAGACTGTATCAAAGAGATTGGAGAGAAACCTGGTTGCACGTCTGGTCCTTCTGAGCCCCCAGAGTGAACAACAAGCAAAAACTAACAGCACACACAAAAACTTCCCTCCCTCAAGATTTGAAAGTATCCTGTCCCCTGATTGGTCCTCTGGTCAGGTGACGGCCAGGCTCACTGAACTTGTTAACCCTTTACAGTCAAAAGAGACATGAAGTACTCCTGTTCTATTAACCCTTAACTATCTGTTTATGACAGTGGGGTTATATGGAAAACTGCAACTACACAGCTCCTTCCGAAGTGGAAGGAGAAGAGGAGTGGGCCCCAATTTTGTCCTAACTTTGTGCTCCTGCTTGGGGAATCTCAACCCTGAACTGAAGATAAGAAATTGACAGTGTTCATGTCTTAAATGGTGAGCCACATCCAGTGTGCTAATCTTATCAAATAGTTAGAACAGCTCCTGGAGAGCCTCTTTTGGAGCTTAAATGAAAACTGATCCCCCTGGCAGAACCTCCAAGAGAGGGCAGTGGTTGTACTGCTATCTGACCTTCCTAGGGGGGAGACACAGTCTGTCATGGTGGTCCCAGTGTGTATAGGGCTGCATAACCTGTAATTTCTTACCATTATTTTTTATCATTATTTATTGTTTTATCTGATTTTATTCTTGCAGCTTTTAATGTTCCATGATCCTTAAAGCCGTGTGATTGTTTCCATTATTACTATCGTTATCAGTGCTGCTGCTTCCAAGGATTCCAATGAACCCTGCTAAGATCCAGGGTTTTTGTCTTGCCTTTTGACTGTTTATTCACTTACACCAACCTTTTCTCTGTCTTCACAAAACCCAAATAAGTGGGTTTTGGGCAGGGATCCTCTGTGTTGGTTGGTGAGGAATAGTCCAGACCCCTACCCAGGTTGTAGAGTCCAAGGGACTCTCCCTGTTGTATGCAGAACAGTTTGAACAGGGGTGGGGTGGAGTGAAAACATAGTTGGGGAGGCAACCTGGTGACAGATGATGTGGAAAAAGCTGAAGTACTCACTGCTTTTTTTGGCTCAGTTTTCACAGACAAGGTCAGCTCCCAGACTGCTGCACTGGGCAACACAGTATGGGGAGGAGGTGAGCAGCCTTCAGTGGTGAAACAGCTTAAGGACTATTTAGAAAAGCTGGACATTGGGGCTGGCTTTAGACCTATTCCACCAATTCCCCCAAATCGGGCCCTGCGCCTAAGAGGGCCCCGTGCCCAGTGAGAATCCCTTCCCTAGCTAGAGGCTACTTTCAAATTTTTACTCACCTGACGGTGCTTCAGGTCTTCAGCAGCAGTTCAGCGGCGGGTCCTTCGCTCGCTCCGGGTCTTCGGCACTTTGGCAGTGGGTCCTTCGGTGCCGCTGAAGACCTGGAGCGAGTGAAGGACCCACCACCAAAGTGCTGCCAAAGACTCAGAGCACCACCTGGTGAATACAAGCCCCACGTGTTTTTTCACATGGTTTTTTGTTTTTTAGTCATCCCTGCCAGGGCTCCATCGAAACTGTTTGAACTGAGCTCTGCACTTCCTAAAGCCGGCCCTGCTGGACATGCACAAATCCAGGGGTCCAGATCCAATGCATTCAAGGGTGCTGAGGGAGTTGGCAGATGTGATTGCAGAGCCATTGGCCATGATCTTTGAAAATTCATGGGAATCAGGGGAGGTCTCAGACGGTTGGAAAAAGGCAAATATCTTTAAAAAAGGGAAGAAAGAGAACCAGGAGAACTACAACCTCACTTCAGACTAGATGACCTCCTGAGGTCTCTTCCAACCCTAATATTGTATGAACAGTGAATCCACAGAGACAGTGATCCCGTGGGCTTGCCAGGATCTTACCCCATTGACCCTCTCCATATTGCTGTGGATGGTGCCTCCATAGAGAATAGAGTCTAAAGAAAGGAGTATGAACACCTTGTGACCTGCCTGCTCCCTTACATAGCTGCTGCTGATTTGGAGCCCCTAGATACTAATGAAAAAGGAGACATGATTTGGGTCTTTTTGAACTTTAGAGACAGTATGTTGTCTTCTCTGCAGCTTAAGAATATCCTTATGATCTTTTAACATTTTACTCCAGGATACATGAAATATAAACAGGAATGATTTTAAAGTACTGTTTTTACCAGTATCTGCTGACTTTCTTCAAGATCTTGATTTCTGAGTATAATGAAAGAAGATGAGGTTTATCCTACACCAGCCTGTCTTCAGGTCAAACAATCTTGTATGATGGTTACTGTAAATGTCTGAGGGGGAAAAAAGGTTCGTATGGCATTTATATTTCAGTTCCATTCTGAGAAATTTATGAAGGGGGGAAATGATGCATGGCTTGTATTGACTGATGTTAATGGAATGGTAGGGTACTAGGAAGATGTGATCTACCTTGCAGAGATCCTGGGAAATGCTCCAGTATTTTTTGTGGTGTTTGTTCAGAGAGGCTCTCATTTAGGAAGGCACTTAAGCACACATATGTAAGCAAATGCTTAAGTCCCATTGTTGTTGTAATGTACTTTCCTGAACTGGAACCAGAGAGAGGAATGAAGGATTTCCCTATTGAATGGCTGTGTCTTGCTTTTTTTGTGGGCAGCAGGGTGATTTCTTGTAATGTATGACTGTGAAGAAAACATTTCATTCTTCCTCTTATTCTAGAATCAGGAATTGTTGCTTGTTCTTCAGAAATTCTTTCTAGTTTATCTTTTGTTTAATCTTTTTTTTCCCAGATCTAAAGAATTAAAAACTTTTGGAAAACTATGGCTTTTATTATGGAAACAGTCCTTCAGTACTATTAGGAAACCAACATCATGTTTGAAGCATGATGTACTGGTTTGGTTGGTTCTTAACTCCTTCCTGTCAGAATATTCTATTGCAGGAATTCATTGTTTACAGCTGGTTGATAGGATTAGTCTTAAGCGTAGCTGGATAAACCTGTGTGTGCGAGAGAGAGATTCGATATAATAGAAATAGTCCCCAGCAATCTGCACACTTGCTCTATCATAATCCTTTTGTCTAAAAGACACAGAATTTATTCATACAATGTAACAAAACACAAGTGCTCTATTCATTTTTTTCCTCCTGTTACTTAGTGTTAAAAGAATTATTGTGCTGGAAACAAGTGTCTGAACTAGAATTCTTAGATTATTTTTATCCTGGTGGCACACATGAAAGAAGAAGCACAGCATGGCCAAAACTTAAAAGCTGGGTTCCTGAAGTTAGGCTCCTAAGTTCATATTTAGACACCTGAATCATGATCTGATTTTTCGAAAGTGCCCGGTACCAACAGCTCCCTCTTCTTTAGGGCTCCAGTCCAACAAAGCACTTAAACACATGTGTAACTTTAAGCACATAAGTAGTCCCATTGACTCTGAATGTGCTTAAATACCTTTTTGAATCAGGGCCTGGGTGCCTAAATATGGATATGACATAGCTTAACTTCAGCTTTGAAAATCTTGGCCTCTCTGTGTATGTGGGGTTGGCGGGGAAGCAGGGGGTAACTGTGTGCTTTAGCTTCTTAAGATTTTTCTTTCTGTATCTATGAACCACGTTTTCCTTAGAAAAATCATTTTATCTTTGATTTTGGCTGCTAGTTTCCCTCAGCCTACTTCTCTTTTTAATAATTGAAAATTAGTCTTCATTATTTACATAAAACTGTCTTTCTTGGGTCTGCTTTCTATAACCTTTCCCCGCTGAAGAATTTCAGGAATTCCCTGATTTTCCTCCGGGGGATCTTAGCCTTGATTTGTCTGAAACCTGGAGCTAGAGAGCTAGTAATTTTCAAAAAGTAACTACCTATATTTAAATCTGTACAGATTTGTCATTTAAACCACATTTTAAGGCAGCCATTTATTTAGGATTTGCTTCTTTAGTGTCTGGTAATAAATCTCCACATGCAAAATGGAAGGCCCTTTAAAATAATAATAAGAAAAAAACTCCACACACCCTACGGGCCATTTATTTCATGTGCTTTGCCAGGACTCTGCTGCTTGCTTGCTTTTTTCTTTTTTAAACGAAGACGTGTCAGAACCAGAGGCCTTATACACAGTATAAAATGACCCCAGCACAAACCTCTTGCATTCCAAAATCTTTACTCCACAGCTGGTAACATCAGCCAATCCAGCACTCAGTCTTGGCTGCTGTTAACATAATCTCTGCTTCTCTTTCCCTCCCCCACCTTAGCTAGCACAGTCAGTGATGTTTTACATTAGGCACAGTCATAATTATTCTGATTCTTAGGAAGTCAAGAGTTTAAGCTCTATATTGAATTGTATCTATCTGTGTATTATGTCATCCTCATCACTCTGGAATCTGAGTAAAGGTGTGTTTGTGGGAAAGGGCCTTTCCAAAAATGTACCTTCCCTGATTTTAAAGTTGGTTGCTCAGAATGGGTTTTATCTGAAGTATCAATGTAAAAATGATTTAAAAGCCACCTGTACAGCACATGTTTTCTTATAATTCCAGACTGAATCAGATTTCTTGTGAAATATGCTGTGATGACAACTGTTGTCCAATGAATTGTGTCTAATGGCCCCCTTTCACTCTTGTTTGTCATCCCTAGGATATTTTAAAGATGGTTTGGCTGCCATTGAGACTTGGAGATCTGATGCCACAATGAGGACTCACACACGGGGGGCTCCCAGTGTGTTTTTCATACATGTGGTTTGCTTTGCTTTGGCCTCCAGCACCGATGAGAATCCAAGCGCTGTGATTCCTTTTGTCAATGCCAACTACGACAGCTACCCCATGCTGTACTTTTCTAAAGGAGAGGTGGAGGATTTGCGGATCAAGGCTGCCACTACACATCAGCACATTGCAGCTCGTCTGACTGAGGCAGTTCAGACCATGCTGTCCAGTCCCCTGGAGTATCTTCCTCCCTGGGATCCCAAGGAGTTCAGTGCTCGGTGGAATGAAATTTATGGCAACAATCTGGGTGCCCTGGCAATGTTCTGTGTGCTCTACCCCAAGAATATTGAAGCCATAAACATGGCCAAGGATTACTTGGAAAGGATGGCGGCTCAGCCTAGTTGGTAGATTTTTGTCTTTTTGTTCTTACTGCGTAAACTTTACTTGGAATTGAATGAGTGAAGGAATGTGTGAGAGTATGTTAGTATAAGGTACTGACTTTTATATTTAACTTGATATGCTTGTCTTTTCTGAATATGCCAAATCATAATTCAGTTGTCTGTATACTTAGTTTGATAACAAATAATATTGAGAATTAATTTTCCCTCTATTAGAAATGGTGCACCAGCCACTCTTTAATCTCCATTGAGCATTATCTGTTATAAATAATTCTAATTGTGACAGAATCATCAGATTTACAATCCTGGAGTGACCTCCTGGCTCTGTTGAAGTCAATAGGGGGAATTCTAACTTACTGCAGTGGAGGCAGAATTTCACCCCAGGTTTGTGCATGAGATGTTGGGTGGCTTTTTATCTTTGCCAGGCATGAAGGGCTGGTCTCCACTACACTGTTAGGTTGAGGTAAGGCAGCTTAAATCAACCTGCTTATGTCAGTGTCTACACTACAGCCTTCCTCCCACCAATGTAAGTGACCTACTACTCTGACATCATAACTCCACCTCCATGAGAGGTGTAAGGCTCATATCAGTGTAGTTAGGGCAAAACAGTGGCTGTGTAGACACTGAAGTTACTGATGTTGTATGTCTTGTCAATTTCATGGCAGGAGCTGTGAAATTGACAAGAAAGCCTGGGAGCCCCCACCCACTCAATCCCCTGAAGAGCTGTGGGGCTGGACCCTGCTCCCCGCTGGGAGCCAGGACAAGAATGGACCCCACTCTCCCAACAGGGATCTGGCTGGACTCCCTCTTAGCTGAAATTGACATGGCTGCCTCGCTCCTGGTGGGTGGGGGGAGAGGAAGAGGGGGGAAGACCCTGCTCCCCAGGGGCAATAAGCCCTGGGCTACTTCCCCTCACCTTCTGACAGGGAAAGGGGAAGCGAGAAGTCCTAGGCAGCTTCCCCACACCCACTTATGGTGGGAAATAGGGAAGCAAGAAGCCCTGGGCAGCTTCCCTCCTGCTCCTTACTGCGGTGGCTGTAAGTCGACCTAATATAGGTTGACTTATGTTTCTAGTATAGACATAACCTAATAGAGAAAAAAGATTACTTTCAGTGTAAGTAAGGGTTTCAGATTCTGTCCTTTAAGACCAGTAGAGGAAGTGCAAGATAATATTCTTCATCTGTAAGAGTTAATACTGTATATAGATGTCTTTTCCAGTGTTTAATTTCAAATTTCATAACATTGTCTTAAATAAAAACAACGAGGAGTCCGGTGGCACCTTAAAGACTAACAGATTTATTTGGGCATAAGCTTTTGTGGGTAAAAAACCCACTTCTTCAGTCGACTTAAATCAAATCCGTCATTCAGAATGACACGTGGCATTTGCTTTCTTGATTAAATACTGTATGAAATGTCTAATTTGTCAAAGCTTTTCATTCCTGATTTGCAGCACCGATATAAAATACTGTTCTTGAACCTGTCTTGTACACATCAGATTTTCAATTAATGAGGCATTATGAAAAGATAATATGTCTCTTGAAGAAACTTTGGTTTTGTTTGTTTGCCTGGTCTTGTTTTCCCTTTTGAAATTCATTTATCTTTCTTACTCTGGGGTTTTTATGTTTTGACTGGTATTTATGTTTGAGCGACTGTGCTATGAATATAGAGTGAAAGGTAGTGCTTTCTTCTGTTGCTTGTTTTCTTTTCATTAATATCTGCAACATTCATTCATCCCAGACCTAGGGAAAGGACAAATAGGCAAATGCATACCGCTTTGTAACAGCTAGTGATGATGGTTGCTAGACTACTAATGGTTGGGACAGCCAGATTAGCCTAAACCTGTTGAGGGCAAAGATGCTGCAGGTTAGCAAATGAGAACCTGGGACAAAGGAAACAGGATTGAAAGAAACAAACCTGCAGAAACATCAGGAGAAAGAGAGCTAGCCAGGGAAGATCTTGATCTGAGTTGACTAATGAACCCCATGTTATTGTGAGCTACGTTGTTTATGCTGTAGTTTATAGTAGTTTTTGTGCCCGTGTTTTTGTTTGGTCTCTTTTCCCAAGGTGGGGGTGGGGGGACTAAATCATTCTATTTTCTTTTTAAGCTGTCTGGACTGGAAAATCTTTTTTCTTTATAAGCCAACTGTGCTGCTTGGTCTCTGACAGTCATCCTACACTCAATATGTAACCTCTGCTGTGTAGAGCAGTTGTTGATTTTCCTGTATTTTAATAGTAAGTGTCACTTTAGATCATGGTTTAACTTTTAGAGGGAAAACATAATGGATTTACATTGCCTCTTAAACCTTGTTGCGTTTTCATACACTGTGCAGAGTTAATATTTGTCTCCCTGTGCCTTCGATAGCAGTGTGTTCTGAGGTCAGTGCTTCCCCTTTCTTTAATCACTGTTCCTTATAGTTACAAGTGACAGACACAGAATAAAAGAAAATGACAAATAAGATTATTCAAGATTAACATAAAAACTATGCGCTAATGCCTCTGAGCCCACATGGAGCAGCATGCAGGATTGGGGCTGTAGCTCTACAAAACTAGGCTTGGCAGAATTCAAAAATATCCATCAAAATTCTAATGTTTATTTTTAAGCATTGTTTTCTATTTTTATCTATTTATATTTTCACTTTTGTGGAAAACTATGCAAGGGGGATGGTCAGACCATAATTTAATGACAGTAGATGTTGAAATTCAAAAGTGAAAGCTTTAACTGTTGAAACACAGATTGTCAGCATCACATCACAGGTCAAAATACACAACAAAATGTCTTCAAATCAAATTAAGTTTTCAAGGAGTGTTTTTCTTACTTTGCCTACATTTTGTACATATTGATTATTATTTTTTCATTGGTTTTCTGCATCTATGGTGGAATAGATGTTTGTCAACATTTACTGATTAAAAATATAATCCTTCCAAGCCCAGATAAAACCCTTAGGAGAGGTGAGATAGAGAAAGAGGTGAATTATATGCAGGAAAAATTCTTCACTAGTTGCTTTTTAATAAAAACCAGTGACGGTTCCTTATCAAAACCTGTCATTGGCCTGCCCTGACCTAAACCTATTCAGAGTACCAAGCAAGTTATTTTTATTTTTTATTATTTATAAGGAGTCTTATTAAGAGTCTGTCACCCTGGAGATGTCCTCTGGGTCTCTCTACAGACTCAAAGGAGTCTCAGGAGGAATTTAGTTTGACTGTGAGCCCAGTCCTACCGCATGGGTATCCCATGACTTGAAAAGCAGCAGAACTGCTGTGGTACTGCTGCATCATGAAGTGAGAGGGTTAAAAAACCCAACAAACCCTATCATGGTGGTCTAGGAACTAGAACAGAACAGAGTGTAAGTGGGGGAGTAGGATGCAGAGATTCTGCACTGGCTGGGCGTTGTGGGAGAATGCCACAGAACAGAAGCTTTAGCCACACACCACAAAGGGGATTTTTGGGAGAAAGATAGTGGCATGGCAATTAGGTCCCCAAATACATGGATCAACAAAATTAAAAATCACACATTTAGTCTTTTAAACTTGGGAAAGGATTCCGTTCCCTGATTTCTGTAGCAATTTACTGCACAAAACCCTTTTTCTCAGGCCTTGCACTCGGGGAGAGAATTTGGCTCTTGAGCTATTCAAGATGTCCCAGCTTTCACTCTCTCTGCTACTCGGCAAATCATGGAAAGCAAATGCGTTCTTGTTGTGACTTCCCTCTCCCAAGTGAATTTGGGAGCCTTGGATAGCCATGGATTGCTACAGAGATGCTATGCAAACAAGTCTTCAGATTCCAGTGTATCCACAAGATCCACTAAAGCACCACAATGAAGATGACAGTTGACAACTTCACTCCTCTGGCACAAAGGAACTTCATACAATAAGGGTAAAGCTCATCTGTATGGGAGACAAAGTTTCTCGAGATCGTTCTCGCCACCTTTCACTCCAAGGGCACATTTGTTTGACTTTGCTTTCTCAAACATAAATACATAGCAACACATGCTCCACTGCACACACTTTTCCCCCCTTGAGAGAGAATGAGAGAACAGACACATGACAGATTTTAGTTACATTGCTTAACATACTATTGGACTACTAGATGGGGCTCTGATACTACACTGAGGAGCATGGTAGATGAACCTATGCAGAATAGAACATTGCGTGCACTATCACAGGAATGGAGCTTCAGAAAACTTGGACCTGTCTTGCTATAGAGTTTATTTAAATATACCTAATTTGCTTGGAATTATGGAAGAAAATTATCTTTCTTGTTGATATTAGTACAACCTCACTGATTTAATAAGTGTGAGGTAAATAACATTGTTTCTTTTAAAATGTCATTCTGTCATTGACAGGATTCATCTCAATATATTGGAATGTTTCAAATCTGGCTTTCTCAAAGTTTTGTTGTTAGCAGCTTGATTTCTTCTGCTGTTACATCTGGGTTTTGCTTTGATTGCTACGAAGATGACACTGAATCTGAAAATTAACACCCTTAATTTTTAAAATTGTAAGTGAAGATCACTTCACATAAGTGTTTAAGATCTACCATAAAACGAAAACAGGAGTTTTGGTGACTTTGGCCATATTTAAATAAAATAAGTGTGATTCTAAGTGCCACAGGCTTTATTCCAGGGCATGATGGAGTGTACTGAGAGTAAAAATTGTCATTTTAAAATTTCATTCTTGTGTGAATGAGGCTCTTTCCATTGTTTGAATATAATTTATTTTTTCCATAGTATAATTATGATAAAATATGAAACTGTTATATAAATTACAGAAAACCTAAGTGTCTAAGTGATTTTATCTTTTTATTACAGTGATGAATTTATAATATGTAATAAAGAAAAATCTTAAGTCAGTTCCCATTCAAAAAATCTAAACAGAAAATTGAACTGTTGGTTACAGCAGGAAATATTGGTAGCATATTACTGACGGCTACCCTGATGAAGGTTATTTTTGAAGTAAACAAAAAGCAACTATTAATGGAGAAACATTGTCAATCATTAAAGAAATAATATGAATGCAGAGGATCCTTTGGAATCTAGTAAGGAAGAAAGAGCACAACAGAAAGTCAGTCTTCCAACAGTTAATCAAAAGATACATTTTAAAAACGCTTGTACTGGGACATTAAGAAGATAAAGAGACCCCATTTATCCAAATAATTAGTTTGGTTTTCGTGGGATTTGACTTGAAATTTGTCTGAAATCTCAGGAAAAGTTTGTCCTTTTATTTAATCCATAGTATATTGTTTGGGGAACCTCTTAAAGAAAAGAGGATAATTGTGGAGGTTATAGATTAGCTCTCTGGCATTTTATCTGTCATTAGCTTCTAGAATTTTTCCTAGCAAGAGCGCATTTTTGGCTGACGGGATATGTAATAGCAATTATTTCCATATGCTTGCTATGCCTATTTCAGAAATGAGTTATGTAATTAGAGACCCACATCATGTAGACATAAGAGTCTCATCAGGTTTTATATTTTAAAGCATTTCTTTTTAACCCAGCCAACCTTAAAACTGTGCAATCCTATGCCCTTTACTTTCACAAGTTCTCTGTCCTTATTACAGTGAGATTGGGCATTCTGAAAGGCAAAATCTGTGTAGCAGAGGTCAAAATATTTTTTTCATTGTCCGCAGGCCATTTTGTTAATGCAAACATTTCCCCATCACATTCCTTAGCAGAGAGTGCAATCTGAAGATACGTCTTACTTGATGGGCCTTATATGTGGAAGAACTGTAGTCACGCAAATGCAAACTTTCTAACGAAACAGTAGTGAATGAGGCAATGACTAACAAGAGATTATGGTATTGCAAATCTCATCCCTTGTTAACTCTTACCCCATTAGCCTTTTGGGATACCTTGTTCAAAGTTATGGAGCCCACCATACTCTTTCCATCAATTTTCAGGTTCTGTTCAGTACAGAATTCACATATGCTGAAAGGAGATTGCACCATGACCATAAAGTTTATGAAGGTCTCACACCCGCAGGACTATCTCCTGGACTCATAAGTAACCGCCACCAGATATATTCAAATAATGGTCAACTAGTTTTTTTTTTTTCATAAGATTGTGTCATGGAAACTTCTGTAAGAGAGGCATGGAGGATACAGCAATCATTTGGCCAGTCCATTTCTTAATTTAAAAAAAAATCCTAAAAGAATCTAGAATTTTTTTTAAAAGTAAATTTTATCATAAGGCCAAAGTGTTTCTTCATATATTTGCAACAGGCAGCTCAGCTTGGCTCACTAAGAAAGAATGGTTAAACTGATATTGAGAGTTTACAGTACAGCTCATTTTTGTGGCATGTCTGGTATAAACATTTGCTGCAAAGTACCAGAAAGTCTGTTGAAATAATAAAATATAATATCTGTTTCTGAAAGGAACTGTACCTTGTTATGGCATTCAACACTAGTAAAATAAGCTTTATAACATATGAACACAGAAGGTTTATGATTAATACTAATTATAACTACAATTTCCAAACAATCGTTCTTCTAATGAAAGTCAAAAATCTGGAATCTCCCTGCATGTGTAGATAAAAAAAGAGAAGAGGGTGTTTGAGTGGCATGAGAGTGGTTTTAATGGCAATGGAGGAAGATGAATGAGAGGGGAATAGAGGAGTCTCACAGATCCAAAAAATAATGGTTAGTGTGCTCTCCCCTCTCCCCCCAGACAGTCTAAGAGCTACATTATAACCAAATTCTTTTTGTTTTGAAATGTGCTCTAGAAAACTTAAATTAGTAAGGAAAGTTGCATTTTGCCCTTTACATACGGCCAATGCTGATTTCCCACCCCCCACGTTTTGAAGTGAGCTGAAGTGAACATGACTATTAGTACTTCCTTCGTCTTTTGTGTACTAGCACCATTGTGAGCTTGTGACTGCTGCAGCAGAACTAGGAAAAGGAGCATGAGCACATCTTTTTTTCCCAGGACCCCACAGAAATAGTAATGTGCAATTTTTGTAGATCTTTTTTATTTTCTCAGAAGCTACCCCAGCAAGCTACTGAGCATCCTCTGAGAGGTGCTGAAAATTCTCACACTCCATTGTCTACGTTAAGCATTAAAGGTATTCAGCACATTGCAGGATTTACTCCTTTAGGTATGGAATGTGATTTCTTTAAATTAAACACCAAAGGACACTTGCTACCAAGATATAGAAATATTTAAGATCAGCCAAATTTGGGGGATTTATTGATATGTCCCTTTTCAGTTTTACATTGGGTATATTAACATAAAAAGGGTAATTTTAAGGGGTAATCAGAGGTCTGATCTGAAGCCTATCAAAATAAATAGGTATCTTTTCATACACTTCATTGGATTTTGGAATGCCTGTGAAAATTAATAATTCAGGGACTAATGCAAACACTGGTAGGTTTTTTTTAGTTTGGTCTTCTCTTGCATAGATAACCCAGGTCCTACCCTTCTTTCTAACCCCTGTCTCTCTTTCCCTTCTTGTACTGTCAGAGAATTCCTCAGATACTTCCCTAGTCACACAAGTCCTTGGGAACTTCTGGAGACATCACAATGTCTAGATAATACCCATTATGTTTTGTCTTAGTTTTCAGAAGAATGATGTTGACAATAAGCTACTATGAGGCTATCTTGTGAAGCCCTAGTTTCAAAAACAGAAGTGCACTGCATGAAGATTATTCAGTAAATCGTTTCTAAAAGTTTCTTCTTGATAGTGCCTTAACTAGTTAAATCAATGAGAGAGCTGTATATGAATGTGAAAGAATGAATATTTCTAAATTAAAGCAAATGCATCAAAATGTTTGAAGGGTATAAAATAATTCCATAGCAATTCAGGTTAGAAGTTTTTAATCTACTTTTTCTCTGCTAATATTTCTTAGTGCTGCTAAATTTTGGCCTCACTACAGATTAGAGAAAATGATGGAGAGACTAAAGAAAACAGTTTCTGAAAAGAGAAATGGTGGCTTAAGGGAGCAGAAGCCAACTAAATATGAAAAAGAAGTTGGTAGCCTAATAAAGAGGAATTAATGTTTGGTAATACATTAGTTGGCACACTTTGTCCTTGAGTGAATTTAAGGCCCCTTAATGGTGTTTACTGGGCACTGGAAATGCTGTCAAGCAATGAAGCAGAGACCTTCTTGACTACTCATGGTCACTTAAAATCTCATGGGACATTTCACAAGAGTAAGAATATTAATGCCAGTGTCCTACGCATATTCTAACTAAGTTATGCCTATCTAAAACTTCCTCTAATGTTTTAAGTGGAGATGGAATCCATCTTCACTACTTCCCTTAAAGAGTCAACCTCTGATTACTCCTATGGAATCCAGTTAATTAAATTGCAGTGCATGGATACTGATGGTCCCATTTATGTCAGTAGTCACAAGGGGATTACAGGTCTGGGCTCTAACTTTTTACCTTACAGCTTATTGATTCTTAGAAGATGTCAAATCCAAAATAGATGCCATCTTGCACCAGGCCAGACTCTTGAAAAGCATCTAAGAAGCAAGTTGTTTCAAGCAACATTACTTATATAAGATTGTCAGTATTTCCCTTCCGTTTTACAGGCAGGAGCCAAATCAAAAAGTTGATTGTGTCAACTTCTCTTTGTTTAAAATAATGCAACAAAGATTTCTTATGAACTGAAAATAAAGAGCCTTATGTTAGATAGCTGAACAATATTATAAATTCTTTCTTCCTGTAAAGTTTGGCAAGCTTCCAATAGGTGCCTCTTCTAAATGATATGCATTTTTGTACTACAGTATCATTTACCATATATAAGCCATAAGTATATTTTTGTTCATTTGCCTCTATTTATAAGGATACATTTAAGGCCTATGAATGAAAGCTGTTCTGAGTCTGTTCAAAAAATTCAAGTAATCCTTCCTTCTTAATTGCATGGACTCTAGTATATTTTGGATACATGTCTTGCCTCATCCAAAGTTTACAAAGAGTTTACTATAATAGTGGTAACTCCTTAGAATAAGTTTTCATGTTTGTGTGATCTCCTTCATGTCTTCCTTCTGTTGCCATCTCTAAAAAATATCTATTCTCCTTTCTTTGGGAAGTGTAAAGTAAGTCCTAATTGCATGGCAGATTCTGGAGCAGTAAGAGTAGTTCTAAGAGATGTCTCTTCCTTCTGAGTTTTTCTGTTAAGACTTCTCCCAAGCAAAAACTGTGGATGACTCTGTTTAGCCAAATACTCAGTAAGATTATGGTCACTAAGTGGTTCATCCTGCTTGCTGTCACTTTTTATTCGTGGCAAGATGATAGAGTTGCTGTTATTCAGGGATATCCCCTCCCAGGGATATTTTTAACCTCTCTCTGAAGATATAAATACATCCAATATTTCTAATTTAATATTTTAGTGTTAGGTGGTAGATTGACAGCCCAAGAGACAAAATCTGTTTATCCACAGAACAGGTGCAGCACAGACAAATAATTACAACTTTCCCCATTCTTAACCAGCAGTGTGTTTTCCAAATCATAGAATCATAGGACTGGAAGGGACCTCTAGAGGTCACCTAGTCCAGTCCCCTGCACTCATGGCAGGACTAAGTATTATCTAGACCATCCCTGACTGGTATTTGTCTAACCTGCTCTTAAAAATGTCCATTCATGGAGATTCCACAAGTTCCCTAGGCAATTTATTCCAGTGCATAACCACTCTGACAGGAAGTTTTTCCTAATGTCCAACCTAAACCTCTCTTGCTGCAATTTAAGCCCGTTGCTTCTTGTCCTATCCTCATAGGTCAAGAAGAACAATTCTTCTCCCTCCTCCTTGTAACAAACTTGAAAACTGTTATCATGTCCCCTCTCAGTCTTCTCTTTTCCAGACTAAACAAATGCAATTTTTTTCATAGGTCATGTTTTCTAGACCTTTAATAATTTTTGTCACTCTTCTCTGGACTTTCTCCAGTTTGTCCTCATCTTTCCTGAAATGTGGCGCCCAGAACTGGACACAATACTCTAGTTGAGGCCTAGTCAGCATGGAGTAGAGTGGAAGAATTACTTCTTGTGTCTTGCTTACAACACGCCTGCTAATACACCCCAGAATGATGTTTTCTTTTTTTGTAACAGTGTTACACTGTTGAGTCATATTTATCTTATGATCCACTATGACCCCCAGATCCCTCTCCGCAGTACTCCTTCCTAGGCAGCCAGTTCCCATTTTGTAATGTGTGCAACTGATTGTTCCTTCCTAAGTGGAGTACTTTGCATTTGTCCTTATTGAATTTCATCCTATTTACTTCAGACCATTTCTCCAGTTTGTCCAGATAACTTAGCATGATGTACAAGCTTGTTACCCTGTCAAAGAAAGCTATCAGTTTAGTTTGACACAGTTTATTCTTGACAAATCTATGCTGACTGTTACTTATCATCTTATTATCTTCTAGATCAGGAGTGGGCAAACTACAGCTTTGGATCCGGCCCATGGGATTTCACCCCTCCGGGCACAGTCCCCCACAGCTCCCATTGGCAAGGGCAGCGCATGTGGAGCCCTCCATCCCCCTCCTCCCCACCTCCAGGGGCCACAGTGCTTCCTGGAGTGGCGCGGGTCTGGGGACAGGGCAAGCATGCAGGGAGCCTGTCCTGGACCCGGTGCGCGCCGCTGCTACCCCAGAGCCACTTGAAGTAAGCAGCGCCAGGCCGGAGCCTGAACCCCTCCTGCACCCCACCTCCTAACTCCCTGCCCTAAGCCTCCTACCTGCACCTTGCACCCCAACTCCCTGTTCTGACCCCCTCATACACTCCGCACCACTCCTGCGCCCCAACCCCCTGCCCCAGCCCTGCATACAATTTCCCCACACAAATGTGGCCCTCGGCCCAAAAAGTCTGCCCACCCCTGTTCTAGGTATTTGCAAATTGATTGCATAATTATTTGCTCCATTATCTTTCTGGGCACAGAAGTTAAACTGACTGGTCTATAATTCCCCAGGTTGTCCTTATTTCCTTTTTTATAGATTGGCACTATATTTGCCCTTTTCCAGTCTTCTGGAATCTCTCCTCTCTTCCTACTTTTCAGTGATAATCTCTGACGGCTCAGATATTTCCTCAGTCAGCTCCTTGAATATTCTGGTGACTTGAAGACATCTAGTTTTCTGAGTAATTTTTAATTTGTTCTTTTCCTATTTTAGCCTCTGATCCTACATCATTTTCACTGACATTCACTATGTTAGACGTCCAGTCATGACCAACCTTCTTGGTGAAAACTGAAACAAATAAATCATTAAGCCATTCCCACATTTTCTGTTATTATTTTCCCCCTCCTCATTGAGTAATGGTCCTACACAGTACTTGGTCTTCCTCTAGGAATCGCTCTAGGAATGAGAGGGGAGTTCAGTTTCCAGAACCATATAGTGGTTGACCATTTTCTCTTCTGTGACTTGCAGCAAGGGTTCCAGTTGTTGTGATGCAGATGTTTGTCCATCAAGAACTGTCTTCATTTATATAGGTCACTAAGGCCATGTCTACACTTGGAGCTGCCTATGTGCACCACATAGCTCATGATAATCGGCTTAACATGAGTCCCAGTAACACCGTTGGATTATTTTTTTCCTGCAGCCTGTGTGAGGCAGTAACATGATGATATTCTCTGACATGCTAGGGATCCACCGGAACCTTGTCACTTGAAAGATGATATATCTGCCAATGATGACATATCTGTGAATATTCATTGTAACTCATGCCATGCTAGATATGTGAAACAGCAGTGAAGTGATTAAAGTGTATGGGAGATGACAGGGAGCAGTTTGCTAACCTTTTAAAATAAAACCCTTCTACTGTGCCTACCACAGTTACCTGGAATTGACATCACCGTCCTCCATTATCCTGTTTTTATGGTTGACTGCTTAGAATGGGATGCCGACCTCTTTAAATGTCTCTAACTATGAGTAACCCTTCTCCCCTCCATGCCCCAAAAAGTCAGATGCAAATTCATTTTTAAATGAGTACATCATGAACCCTGACCTCCAGATATATCATCACAAAATATTTGTGCATTCATTTCTACAGTATGTCAGCAGCAACTCCCTTGGTGCATTTCTTTAGGAGCTAGGTGTTCCATCTGGGCAGTGGACCTGGGGGTTGCAGCTGTCATTTAAGAAATGTGTCACCTGGCTAACAGATTTTTTAGGTTTCAATTTGGCTTAATGTGAGTCACATATTTGTTGAAGTTTCATGAGTATCAGGGCAAGTTTAAATTTCCTGTGCTGCTTTTGTACTTTACTTTCTGTGTTAGAGTCTGCGGGTCAGATCCTCAGGTGGTGTGAATTAGAATAGCTCTATTGAAGTTAATTACATTAATGGAATGCTGATTTAGCAGCTAAAAATCTGGCCCATGAAATACAAGCTTCATCATAAGTATAGAGATTGGCTCTTTTCCATGACTGTTAAAGCAGTGTGTTAAGTTTGATCCTCTTTGATTTGATACTTTCTGTTGGAGACAAGTTAGTGTTTCATTCTTGTTGTCGGGCAAGTTACTATTTAGTGTTATTGCAGAATGATTTAGTTTAAGCTTGGGCAGGTACTCTACTGATGTAAAGTTTGTCTTGGGCATGTAACTACTTGTGTCAATGTTGTCTACTTCAGCTGTAGAATCTAGAGGAAGTTTCTGACAGACAGAAAGGCAAGAACTTTTATATATCAAAAAGCCAAGTTAAGTTCACTGAAAAGGGAGCAAATCTGACCCTCTCCTGGGTAGCTGAAATTCCTTATTTTGTTAAAAAACATGTTTGTAATGAACTCACATTCACTCAAAATGTTTTAATATTTGAATTAGTAGTATTCTACACTTCATGCAAAGTAATGCACATTGGAAAACAATCCTAACTATGCATATAAAATGATGGGGTCTAAATTAGCTGTTACCACTCAAGAAAGAGATGTTGGAGTCATTGTGGATAGTTCTCTGAAAACATCCACTCAATGTGCAGTGGTAGTCAAAAAAGCGAACAGAATGCTCAGCATCATTAAGAGAGGGATAGATAATAAGACAGAAAATATCGTATTGCCTCTATATAAATCCATGGTACACCCACGTTTTGAATACTACATGCAGATGTGGTCGCCCTGTCTCAAAAAAGATACATTAGACTTGGAAAAGGTTCTGAAAAGGGCAACAAAAATGATTAGGGGTATGGAATGGCTGCCATATGAGGAGACATTAATAAGAGGGACTTTTCAGCTTGGAAAAGAGACGACTGAGGAGGGATATGATAGAGGTATATAAAGTCATGACTGGTGTGGAGAAAGTAAATAGGGAAGTGTTATTTACTCCTCATAACACAAGAACTAGGGTCACCTAATGAAATTAATAGGCAGAAAGTTTAAAACAAACAAAAGGAAGTATTTTTTCACACAACGCAGAGTCAACCTGTGGAACTCCTTGTCAGAGGATTTTGTGAAGACCATGACAACAACAGGGTTCAGAAAAGAACTAGATAAATTCATGGAGGATAGGTCCATCAATGGCTATCAGCCAGGATGTCCAGGGATGGTGTCCATAGCCTCTGTTTGCCAGAAGCTGAGAATGGGCAACAGGAGGTGGATCACTCAATGATTACCTGTTTTGTTCATTCCCTTTGGGACACCTGGCTTTGGCCACTGTCGAAAGACAGGATACTGGGCTAGATGGACCTTTGGTCTGACCCAGTACGGGCCATTCTTACGTTTCTTATGTTGATTCTAACCTAAAATCACCATAGTAGAACCCAGATACTGTGAACTCTAGCAGTACTATTACATTTATGATGAAGTATGGCGAAAGATTGCCAAATTGTTTACATTGATTCCAATATACAAGCTGTGATTGTATTTAAAGATGCTTCCACTTACAGTGAAGTTGAGCTTTGAACTTAGCTCTAAAATGGTTCCCTTCTCATTAATTTACTGTAGTTCACCCATTGGCCCCTGCCATATTTAAGCTGTTCCAGGATAAGGCACTTACAATGGCACCTCTGCCTCCTGAACACAGACTGAGCTTTGAATGTGCAAAGATCTAGTAAGAACCAAAATAACATGATTTGAAAATGAGGGGGTCTCTGAATACTTGTTCAAGGGTCTGTACACTGATCAGTTGTTCACGACATAGAGGTGAAAACTCTGGGATTCAGTATGCAGTTTTCAGAGTGGTAGCTGTGTTAATCTGTATCAGCAAAAACAGACATTACAAAACCTAAACCTAATTTCCCCAATACTATTTTTCCCCTACTGTTGTTCACACCTTCTTGTCAACTGTCTGAAATGGGCCACTCTCATTACCACTTCAAAAGTTATTTTTTCTTCCTTGGTATCCTGCTGTCAATTGAATTGTCTTGTTAGTCTGACCTCACACATGGTAAGACAACTCACATCTTTTCATGTATTTATACCTGCTACTGTATTTTCCACTCCATGCATCTGATGAAGTGGGTTCTAGCCCACAAAAGCTTATACTCAAATAAATCTGTTAGTTTCTAAGGTGCCATAAGGACTCCTCGTTGTATGGAGTTGTACACCATAGCTGGAAAATGTGTATAGCATTTTCTAGTGTAGACAATGTTTAATAGTCACATGAGGCACCTTCTGTGTTTGATAGAGAAGAATTCACCTTCTGAGCTCCCATGCTCTGTTGGTGTAAATTAAATTTTTCGTAAAAGCAATCTGCACCCAAAATGAATTAATGGGTCTAAATTCTGTCCTGAATTGTACATCATGCAATTCCATCAAAGTCAATGGTATTTCATGAGATTGTTAGTCAGGCAGAATGTAACATTTAAAGTACAAAGAAATCTATCTCTTTATTAATAAGATCACATAGTTCAGAGTCATTTTAGTGCAAAAGAAAGATGCAAAAGCATATAATGGATTAACCAGACTTCCCAAGTTTTGTGGCTCTAAGGAGACAGTAAAAAAAAAAAAAAAAAAAAACACCCTAGATGTGTGCAGACTTGTTCACCTAAGTCAGTTAGCGTCTCAGTTAATTTATTTGGAAATGTTTGCAGTTGTCAAATGGAAATGATGAGTTTCTAGGGAAAATGTGTAAAACCTTTGACTGTAAGGGCTACAGTTCTTCTACACTGAACAACTGCAAACTCCAGTGAGAAACTTTGTTGCACCTGGCAACAAGCCCTGGTTACTAGATTTAGAGTTTGATTTGGCAGAAAATGACAGAAGTTGTTGAGGAACAGAATGTACATGTAAGGATTTGGGAAAGGATAATAGTTAAGGCATCGTCTTAAAGATAGTCAGCTCCACCACACCTTTAGTTGTCTATCTTTATATTTTAGAAAAGGGATAGAAAGTAAGACAGAATATAATTCCATTATAGAAATCTATGATGTGCTCACACCTTGAATACTGTGTCCGGTTCTGGTTGCCTCATCTCAAAACAGATATAGTGGAACTGGAGAAGGTTCAGAGGAGGTCAACAGAGATGATCAAGGGTGTGGAGTGGCTTCCATACAAAGAGAGATTTAAAAGCTTAGAGCTGTTCATCATAGAAAAAAGATGATTAAGGGGGCTATGATAGAGAGAGGTCTATAAAATTATGTGTGTGGAAAAAAATGAATAGAGAAGTGTTATTTACACTTTCACACAATACAAACAAAAACGGGGTTACCACCCAATGAAATTAATAGGTAGCAGATTTAATAAAAAACAAGAGGAAGTACTTTTTCTACACAATGCACAATCATCCTGTGGAACTCATTGTCATGAGATGTTCTGATGGCCAGAGGCATAATTTCATTCAAAAAAGGACTGGATAAGTTCATGGAGGACAGGTCCATCAGTGGCTGTTAGTCAAGATGATCAGGGATGCAACCCCATGCTCTGGGTCAACCCTAAACCTCTGACTGCCAGAAGCCAGGAGTGGAAGACTGGATCACTCCATAATTGCCCTGTTTTGTACAATCCCTCTGAAGCTCTGGTATAGGGTGCTGTCGGAGATAGGATACTGGGCAAGTTGGACCATGGTCTGACCCAGTGTGGTAGCTTTTATGTTCTTAGTGACTCCACAGTATTAATTAATGAATGAGTGTACAGTCTTCTTTAATCATATTCCATCAGAACCTCTAGCATACCTGTTTAGTCTGCTATTTATAAAAGTTTAAGTTGAAATCCTGGCGCCACTAAAGTCAATGATAAAACTCCCTTTAGCTGCAATGGGCCAGGTTTCACCCCTCCTCTCCCCTCCCTCCCTCCCCCCAGTAAATGTTCAAAATGTATTTTTATAAATAAAAAACATTGTAAGGTGAATGAGTAGAGGTTAAAGAGAACTGAAAGCTCTGCAAGCAGTTGCTTATTTCTCATAGCAAGTATTGATATTCAGGATATATTCCTTCAAACGCTGCTCTGCAAAACAAGTCTGAAACGTACATGATCCTATTGATTATGAGAATCCTTTGCTCTGCAAATTTTTCCCTGCTTAAATTTAATCCTTTGTTAGGCTTAGCATAATTATTATTCTTCACACAAGCAAATCAGATTTTTGAATAATAGCATTTTATTCCAGCTATTTCGTGTATTTGTTTGAATTTTGTATTTTTGATTATTCTAAATGTGTACATTTGCTTTCATATCGATAGGCCAAAGTCTCCCTTACTTACTCTGGCATAGCTCAATTCCATGACTGTTTGATGGCCTACGTGAAATACAATAGTGGCCTGAATCTACTTCCTGGTGGACAAGGTGTCCATGTTGCAAAAAACTCATTCACAGTTGGCACTCTTCTTGGCAGTCTTAACAGAGAGTCCAAGAACTGATTGAGCATGGAGACTTCTGGAAGTGGCCCCTCTAGGTCAGGGATGAGCAATATTGGCAGTTGTGAAGGGGAACACTCACTGCCAATACTGCTTAGTGGTAAGGCTGGTGTGGCAAGTTGACTTCCTCACAGGCATTCCCCTTTTCCACTACTGCTCCACCCTGCAGTAATCTGTCCTTTCAGTCACTCAGCCCTTTGTCCAGGTCACATTTTCAAGTCCACCCCTTTCAGGATAGATAAAAGAAGAGTTCAATAACAGGTAAGCCTTCAGGACCAAATGAAGGATTCAGGGTTTCCTCCTTGGCTCATGGTCTTGTGGTCTAGAACTTTATATCTTCCAGGTCTTCCCCCAACTAAGTTCCCCACTGAGGGGTAGATTCCTGTAATGATCCCTCTTTAGGGGGTAGTCAGGAAGCCCAGGCCCACAGCCTCCACCAGGCTCCAAATTAGAGCCCAATGGTAGGCACTTAAGTTGTGCACCACGGGGTGCTGTGCAGCTCTTTCTCTGGATCACTTCCTACTAGTCCCCTTTCTTCCCACAGGGTAAAGTAAAAGATTGAACATAAAGATGAAATTCCTGACCCTCAGAGAATCAGTGATCTCTTTGCACACTTGGTTAGGCCACCATAGCCAGGTCTCAGGCAGCAACAGCTCCTATGGAGTTCCTTCCCAGGAGCTGAGAGTGCAAGTCAGCTCACTTGCACTGTCTGCCTGCTAGTGAGCTACTTTGCTTCCCTTTTAAATTTCCTCCTCCAGCAGGGTTGCCAACTTTCTGATTGTAGAAAACCACATTAAACCACTGCCCCGTGCTTTCCCCAAGGCTATGCCCCTTCTCCAAGACCCCAACCCCACTCACTCCATCCCCCCCTCCCTCGCTCACTCTCCCCCCCCACCCTTGTTCACTTGCTCATTTTCACTGGGCTGGGGCAAGAGGTTGGGGTGCAGAAGGAAGTGAGGGCTCTGGCTGGGGGTGTGGGCTCTGGGGTGGGGCCGGGATGAGGGGTGTGGGACGCAGGAGAGGGCTCCAGGCTGGGGGATGGGGCTGAGGGGTCTGGAATGCAGAAGAGGATGAGAGGTGTGGGCTCCTGGAGGGAGTTAGGGTGCAGGAGGGGGCTCGGGGCTGAGGCAAGGGGTTGAGGTGCGGGCTCCCTGAAGCAGCCGATATGTCCCTGCAGCCCTTAGGCAGAGGTGCAGCCAGGCAGGTCTGCGTGCTGTCTGTGCCCACAGGCTCTGCCACTGCAATTCCCTTTGGCCACAGTTCCCAGTCAATGGCAGCTACGGAACCAGTGCCCAAGGTGAGGGTAGCACACGGCGCCTCCCTGGCTGCCCCTGCATCTAGGGGCCAAAGGGACATGCTGGTTGCTTCTGGGAGCCACACATAGCCAGGGAGCCTGCCTGCCTTAGCCCCACTGTGCCACTGACTGGACTTTTAGCGGCCCAATCAGCAGTGCTGACCAGAGCCGCCAGGGTCCATTTTTGACCAAGAGCACTTGGAGGAGTGGAAGGTGATCAGTCAACATCGATTCACCAAGGGCAAGTCATGCCTGACCAACCTGATTGCCTTCTATGATGAGATAACTGGCTCTGTGGATTTCGGGAAAGCAGTGGACATGATATATCTTGACTTTTAACAAAGCTTTTGATAAGGTCTCCCACAGTATTCTTGCCAGTAAGTTACAAAAGTATGGATTGGATGAATGGACTATAAGATGGATAGAAAGCTGGCTAGATTGTCAAGCTCAAAGAGTAGTGATCAACAGCTCAATATCTAGTTGGCAGCCAGTATCAAGTAGAGTGCCCCAGCGGTCAGTCCTGGGGTTAGTTTTGTTGAACTGGATGATGGGATGAATTGCACCCTCAGCATGTTCGCAGATGACACTAAACTGTGGGGAAAGGTAGATACGCTGGAGGGTAGGGATAGGGTCCAGAGTATCCTAGACAAATTGGAAGATTGAGCCAAAAGAAATCTGATAAGGTTCAAAAAGCTCAAGTGCAGAGTCCTGCACTTAGGACTGAAGAATCCCATGCACTGCTACGGGCTGGTGACCAACTGACAAAGCAGCAGTTCTGCAGAAAAGGACCTAGGGATTACAGTGGATGAGAAGCTGGATATGAGTCAGCAGTGTGCCCTTGTTGCCAAGAAGGCTAACCGCATATTGGGCTCCATTAGTAGGAGCATTGCCAGCAGATCGAGGGAAGTGAATATTCCCCTCTATTCGGCATTGGTGAGACCACATCTGGAGTATTGCGTCCAGTTTTGGGCCTCCCACTACAGAAAGGATGTGGACAAATTGGAGAGAGTCGAGCGGAGGGCAGCGAAATCAGGGGGCTGGGGCACGACTTACGAGAAGAAGCTGAGGGAATGGGGCTTGTTTAGTCTGCAAAAGAGAAAAGTAAGGGGAGATTTGATAGCAGCCTTCAACTATCTGAAGGGGAGGTTCCAAAGAGGATGGAGCTCGTCTGTTCTCAGTGGTGGCAGATGACAGAAGAAGGATCAGTGGTCTCAAGTTTCAGTGGGGGAGGTCTAGGTTGGATGTTAAGAAACACTATTTCAGTAGGAGGGTGGTAAAGCACCGAAATGGGTTACCTGGGAAGGTGGTGGAATCTCCATCCTTAGAGGTTTTTAAGGCCCGGCTGGGATCATTTAGCTGGTGTGGGTCCTGCTCCTGAGGTCTCTTCTAATCCTAATTTTCTATGATTCTATGCCTGGCAACCTTATCATCCAGCTTCTGCAGGCTTTGCATGTGCAGCAAGATGGGGCTACCTGGGCCCAGAGAAGCTCTTAATCCCTTCCTTTTCAGTGTGAGGTTTGTATTCCCCATCACAGCAGGTCAGTATAGAATAGTTTGCACTGTTTCTGCCCATGTAATACTTGCTCTGGAAAGATATACTGTGCTATCATAGAAGACCCCAGAAGACCACCACGCAGATACTTTTCACCAGCATTAAATTCACTTAAAAATAAAAGATTGTAACAAACATTGAGAAGAATATTAAGTTTATGTTATTACTTTCAGATTAGAGGTCATCCTTGAAATTTACCAGTTTTACCTCAGATAAATGGATATTACCTCAATACCTGTAATATTACCTAATTTTCCACATATCTACTCCTGCAGCAAAACCTAGAATACTTCAGATACTGAGGTAAAGATATCCATTTATCTATGGAAAAGGAATTCGTTTATTGAATGCAACTAATGAGCTTTTAAGGATGACTACTGTATCTATTTAGAAACAAGTGAAATGCTCCAGAGAGACTTAATAGATAGTCCTATGATGTATGTGTTAGGAACATACATCATAGGACTGGAAGTGACCATCTGTGTTATTAAGTCCAGTCCCCTAGTATTTCAGGCAACCCTGTCCTATAAAACCCCATTCATAAATTTATCAAGCTTCAGATGAAAACTAGTTAGGTTGTTTCCTGTTGGAAGGCTGTTGAACTCAGCATTAGGTACTTAATTTCAAAGATACTGAGATACTTACACATGAAAGCCTGGTGAAAAATCTTTGGACTTCAATTTATTAATTGACTTTTCTTCTTTGACAGGTTAGTGAAGGATGCTCCATGGGATGAGGTCCCTCTTGCTCACTCTTTGGTTGCGTTTGCCACTGCTTATGACTTCTTGTACAACTACCTTAGCAAGACTGAACAGGAAAGATTTCTTGAGGTGATTGCTAATGCCTCAGGATATATGTATGAAACATCATACAGGCGTGGATGGGGTTTTCAGTACCTACATAACCATCAGCCTACCAACTGCATGGCCCTGCTGGCAGGAAGCCTGGTTATGATGAATCAAGGTATGCACTAATCAGTGGAGACATTCTTTTTAAAGTGTGTTAGTCGCATTTGTAAGTTATGAATAAAATCTCAAGAACTGATACGAGTATGTATTCTAAGTTGTACATGTTAGTGCTCAACCTCTAATTCAGCCATGTGTAAACGTGCAAGTGTATGTATCAGCTAAAGTACAGCTATATTCAGCATCTTTTTTTTAATTGTTGATTACACATATAACTCTACTGGTTTTCATTCATATGTATATATATATATAAATCAGTTACACACGGTGTAAATTGTACAGATTGTTGTAAAGGTGAAGATCAATAATTGTCAAATCACTACTTGTAGGTATTAAAACAAATGTGACCATCCCAAGCATCCAAGTGTAGGCTCTTCAAGTCTTTCTAATTCAGGCTAAGTGAATAGATCAGAAATTCCTTGGGGTGGGGGCCATCTTTTTGTTAAGCATTTGTACTGTGCCTGCAGCTGATCACTGATTAGGATACCTTACCCTCCCTACAATAGTAATAGTAATATACCTAAGGGTTTTTTTTTCCCCCCTGACATATAGAGTGTGAAAGTTGGCTTTATCTAAGTAGGTTCCCTAAATGTTCACCCATTCCTCATAATCTACTCTTTCCCCTTTGTGGTAGCTGAGGGTTGTCCCCACTTTCTCTGAGAGTAAAGAGCAGTAACTATGGTTTGCATCCAACAAGGTTGGCATCATGAATCTATCAGAATTTGCAGTTTGGGCTGAACACTTGATGTGAGCATGTGGCTACTATCATCTACTTTTAGCAACTTCAAATTCTTTTAGGAATTGGTAACATGAAACAAATATTACTTTTGAGTTAAAATTAGCAGAATAAATCTGTCCTAGATAGTGACTAAAATTAAATTTAGGAAGAATTTTGATTTCTGTAGTTTATATCTGTAAGTTTCCAAAAAGTAAAAAGAAAAAAAAATTATTGTAGTATTGCAGTATAGTTTTAGATTGTCTTTCTAGCAATACAATGCTGTTTAAAAATGTATTCTCTTTTAGCTTATGATAGAGCAAACAAATAGGTGAGGTAAACACATAATTATATAAAACTAATTTATTTTAATATTATGACTTTCAGGGCCAGCTCCAGGGGTTTTGCCGCCCGAAGCAGCCAAAAAAATTGCGATCTGTGGCAATTCAGCGGGAGGTCCTTCACTCCGAGTGGGAGTGAGGGACCCTCCGCCGAATTCCTGTCGAATACCTGAAAGTGCCGCCCTGCTCCGGAATTGCTGCCCCAAGCACCTGCTTGATAAGCTGGTGTCTGGAGCCAGCCCTGATGACTTTATACAATGTGAATAACATACCATATGTAAGGAGTATTACAGTTGCGTCTAGAGGACCCAATTAAGATCAAGATCCCATTGTGCTTGGCATTGTGCAAACACCTTGTGTTGAGTCCTGCTCCAAACAGCTTACAGTCCTAATAGACAAAATAGACAAAGGAATCATTATTATCTCCATTGTATAGATGGGAGGGATTGTCACACAGAGAGATTAAGTGGCTTGCCCAAGGTCAGACGTGATAGTTGTGGCAAAGCTATAATTGAGCCCAGTTCCAGATGCAGTCTAAGTATTCAATAAATTATGATCTTCTGAGTTAAAATAACAACTCAGGTTGTTTTGAAAAATATTTGGATAACCAATAGGCTGATACATAATGTTCTCTAAAGGAAAACACTGATTCTCTTTTCACATTTGACTAGAGATGGTATTAAATAGCCTACTTGTTCCTTCTTATACACTGATGTGTAATAGATTGATGGGATGGAATAGTTGTAAACCAAGTAACAGCCACCTACTGTATGTTTCAGGATGATAAATGCACTGTTACTACTGAACCATGAGACGATAATTCTCCCTAGTGTGATATTTTAGATCAACAGTAAGGGTACATGTTAGAAATGCTAAAGAAATATTAACAACCAAAATATTTATTGTGGCTTTTATGTCACAGCACATAGTAAGGGTGATGTGCATCACTATAATGGAGGCATTATATGTGTTAGGATGGCACAATGTCTCTAAGATCATTGAAGGGAGTTCTTACAGAGCAGTCACTAATGCACCTTTTAGCATGGTATAGTATGTGCCAGCTGCCTGCATCAGCTGATCTCTGCTAGATGATGCAGAAATGAGTGGTGCTCCACATTCACATACCTTGCTCTCTTTGGAGACTCTACTGCTGCCACTACTAGTCTCTCAATATTTGTGTCTGGGTGCACATTTTGGCTGACTCATGGGCAGATGGCACAATGTGGGGTTTCCTTCACCTTCTCCCCACTTGTTGAACAAGCCAAAAGGGACCAGAATGATAAGACCTCTGATAATCTTTTCTGGAGAAGAAATCTTTACATGTTTAGATAGTACAGTATTCTAAAAATGTACATAGTATGGAGCATCTTCTACTATGTAATATCATTTAATTTCACTTTAAGTTTAAACTTCTTGATTAAGTATTCTTATTGTTAATGGTCATTCACATCTGTTAAGCACCCACCCATCGGTGTGTGCATTTTGTGAATGTTTCAGTTGTGGCAATCAGATTGCTAAAAAATAAATGACTCAGATAATTCCATTATTGGAGCCCTCTGGTGGAGATGATAGATTTATTTGCATTCTGTTTTAATTTCAGATGCATGATCCCATGTGGCAAGAAATGATTCTCACTATGTGTGTATTGAGCATAATAGGGACATCTTTCTTGGAAGTACAAGATGTGCTTCCCTTATTTGTGTCCTTGCTTAATAACAATTAGGTGTTGGCAGATTTTCTTCACTAAATTAAGCTTGAACTCCTTTGTTCATCAAAAATTAAAATCTGCATGCAATCAGTTTTATTCTCACCCTACAACTGCAAGGAGATGGCAGACTTAGGTCATATTTTAGGACTGCAGAGGTCATACTTTGGAGCACCCCTGTTTTAAAAAAATCATATGCTAGAGGCACAGTATGTTATAAAGTTGTGTCAGCTTTATCCACATCTTCCTCTTTCAGGCTATCTTCAGGAAGCGTACTTGTGGACTAAGCAAGTGCTGTCAATCATGGAAAAGTCTATAGTCCTGCTGCGAGAAGTTACAGATGGATCCCTCTATGAAGGAGTGGCTTATGGCAGCTACACCACCAGATCTCTCTTTCAGTACATGTTTCTTGTCCAAAGGCACTTTGACATCAACCACTTCAATCACCCGTGGCTTAAAGAGCACTTTGCATTTATGTATAGAACTGTCCTGCCAGGTAGGTAGCTTGGATTGATAAAGGAACATCTGCTAATTTCTAAATCAATTACAAGTTTCACAGTTAAAGTACAATTTTATATAGCTCAAATAGTGCAGCATTCTGTATGTTTTTATATACCTGCCTGAAAATGACAGTACTGTTGTCTATTAAGTGCTTGCCCTTAGAATTGGTCAAAAAATAAGAAAATGATTTTATGAAGAAGTTTAACATTTCAAAGTTGCTTCTATCTTTGGAATGGACCCATTTTCTGTTTTGGATTTTTTTTGTGTGTGAATTTTCTCTTGATATATTTTCTTGAAATTTTATCAGAATCATTTTCAAAATTGTCACTGAAAATTTTCTCTTACCAAAAATCATTGCATTGAAAACAAAGTTTTTTGGAATGGAAAAAATTGATAGGCATTTTTACAAAAATTGAAAAAGTTTTCATAACATCAGTTTTTCCCCAAGAAGTTTCATTTAAAGAAAAAGCAATTTTGACTAAAATATTTTTCATGTAAAAAAATATTAGCTAGCTCTATTGGTAGGGTTCTCAGTGCAGTTCAAGGAGACATGGGCCATATTGTTCCAGTGTGAGTGCCTAAGGTTATACAGATATATAACTATTTAGGCACCAGTGATGGGGCCTGCATTTTGGCTTATGTCATTGTGGCATAGAACTACTGTCAGAGTTAGTTAGTGGAAAGGAAAGCTACCTTTGCTGGCTGAAAGTTTGGGAAGGTTAAATGGGGAGAGATGTCCCTCAGATACATGAAAGAGAAGTTTGTTTTTCTGTGGAAAAGTACCAGGAAAAGAAAATTATTAGGACTGATGGGCAAAAGAGTAACTACCTTCGGGCTCTCTATTAAGTTATACATCATTTGTTTCCTATGCTCTGTCAAGTTCTTTGTTTTCTGTTCAGTGAATATATTTTCTGGTATACATAGTATGATCATGGGTTTCTGTTTTTGAGGTATTCCATGTGTTCTAGTGGTAAACTGTATTGCTATTTAACATCCAAAATACGGGACTTATAATATCCTTTGGGTAGGTCAAGTCTTCTGCTGTTTCATACAGCACAGTGGGCAATGACTATGTTCAGTAAATAATAAGAAATACACCTCTACCCCGATGTAACGCGACCCGATACAACACAAATTCGGATATAACGCGGTAAAGCAGCGCTCCAGGAGGGCGGGGCTGTGCACTCCGGCGGATCAAAGCAAGTTCAATGTAACACAGTTTCACCTATAACGCGGTAAGATTTTTTGTCTCCTCAGGACAGTGTTATATCAGGGTAGAGGTGTAGTTACTAGCTTTTAATTTAATAGATATCAAAGAACTTTGCAAAGGAAGTTCATCATTATTCTCATTTTAGTGAGGAACAGAGATGCAAAGTGACATGTCCAAGGTTACCCCACAAATTAGTGGCAGAGCTGGGAGTGGAACCTCGGTCTCCTGGGTCCCAATCCTCTCTGTGCACTAGACCATGTTATGTCTTAGTTACTTTAAAGTTCTGTGTTTACTCAGGAGCGGCGCCAGGGTTTTTGGTGCCCTAGGCGGGGGTCCTTCCGCGCTCCCGGTCGTTGGCGGCAATTCTGCAGCAGGGGGGTCCTTCTGCGCTCCGGGTCTTCGACAGCAATTCTGCGGTGGGTCCCAGAGCGAGTGAAGGACCCGCTGCAGAATTGCCGCCGAAGACCTGGAGCGCGGAAGGACCCCCCGCCTCCGAATTGCTGCCGAGAGTGGCAAAATGCCGCCCCCCCAAATCCTAGTGCCCTAGGCGACTGCCTAGGTTGCCTAAATGAAAGCACCGACCCTGCGTTTGCCACTGTATGAAATGGAGGAGACAGGGTCCCTGCCCTAAGGAGTTTCCAATCTAAAAGACATACACTTGATGACCCAGAGGAAAACTCTATCTTAGACCATAGCAATGAGTTGTTGTATTTTGATAGGTATGTGACAGCATCATTCACATAGGTGCAATAACATTGGGAGGTTTCATGAAAAGAGTTTTAAGGGATTTAAATGGGAAGACTTGGAGCCCTGTGGACTGCAAAAAGATGATGTTCCAGAAATAAGGTGCAGCATTGCGGGGCAGGGAGGGGTGGGGTTTGGCAGAAAGCATGAAGGCAAGAATGGGAGAAGGCTACAAAAGTAGTGGTGAAATTAGTATCTTGGGCAGAGCAAAATGAGAGAGGACAAAAAAACACTATGATTAAGCACAGACTTAGGTAGGCATAGAGTTGCACAGAGAATGAGATGCTCAAGTTTAACATGGAAGGCAAGTGGAAGCCAACAGAAGAATTAAATGAGAATGAAATTACAGTAATGAAATTGGGACAGAACCAAGGAATGGACATGCATTTTAGCTACATGGGTCATCTATTTTAGGTGTTGTGGGAATAGAAGAGTCATGACATTTAAACAACTTGGATGTGTGGAGACATTAGATAAAGTACTCATGAAGTATTTTGCAAAGCAGCTATAGGAGTGTGAACTGAGGAAAGATTTAAAAAGGGAGAATGGGAAATATAGTAATGTGGAGAGAACTTGAAAAGTTTGAGGTTTGCTTCAGACTGGATAAGTAGTCCAAAATTCTGTTCCTGCTCTGAACTTTTTCTGAGTTATTGTAACTTCTTGAGTTAGCAAAATTAGACTGGAAATCTTGTAAGAGGCAGCACAGTTGCAAACTTTCTGGTACTTTCTCCTCTGATCAGGCTGCAATCATACTTTTGTTTTGAAGTCCCAGCTGGAATTAAAGTGCGGAGATGTAAATATGAAAATTAATTGTAAAAAATGTAACCAAACTTTGTCAACTTTCAGAAGAGATTTTTGTTCTAGTTGGGCTCAAGTTTGTAATGAAGACTTATGTTGGTTCTTTCTGTGTCCAGATCAGTTCAGCCTGCTGTAAATACAAGTTTAACCTCAAACTATGGGTAAAAATACAAAATCCTAACTTGGATGGATTTGAGGGGCCAGTTCTCTGCAGTCGTAAATGGGCATAGTTCTGATACAGTCAGTGGAGCTATGCTGATTTACATCAGCTGAAGATTTGGCCCTGTATTCTGAATACCACCCAGAAGGCAAGAATACCTTTGACATGGCAGCACACACCCATATTAGAAGAATGGCTCACACAGACTCCACATGATACCTCAGGCATCTGCTTCAGAAAGATACTTAAACAACAAAGCACACTTGTTTTAGTTTTTTTCAAGGTATAGATTTCATTTTACCTTGAGGAGCTTCTGTGAGCTGTAGTTACTTTTAAAGGGCATGGATTGACATAAGAAAAACAAAATCTGTAAACTGATACTATCCTTTGTGAGAGGTTAAAGTGAAGAAAGGGAGGTGGATGGGGCCTTTCTCCTTGACATTTCTGTATCACTGTGCTTTCTTTAGTTTAAGAAGAAAGGCGAGTATTAAAGTATGCTACAGCAATGGGAAAAAGCTACTGTATAACCTGACTGTGGGTCATTCAAGAGTATGTCTATAAATACTTTAAAAGGGTAAACCCATTTGTAATGCTTGGCTTCATCATCCTTACTTTACAGTACAAGTCTTTGATCATTTATTTGCTTGTTCTTGTGTTCCTTTTAACTTTTTACCAAGGATTTCAGAGAACTGTGGCAATTGCAGACTCCAACTATAACTGGTTCTATGGGCCAGAGAGCCAGTTGGTGTTTCTAGACAAATTTGTCATGCGCAACGGCAGTGGAAATTGGTTGGCAGATCAGATCAGAAGGAATCGAGTGGCAGAAGGCCCCGGGACTCCATCCAAAGGGCAGCGGTGGTGCACTCTTCACACTGAATTTCTCTGGTATGAAACAGAATGAGTAGGCTTCAAAGAAACATGGCAGCTGCTTGGCATTAATCAAAAGCCATTAACTTCCGTTTTGTAATGAACTGTACAAATTGATGTTATGCTGGTCATATACCTGTGTCTAGTCTAAAAGAGACTCAGAACTTCTTCAAGCCATATAATATATAGACGCATACAACACAGGTCTTGTACAGAACTTGTTTTCCATCTGTTTGTTGGCAATGCTTTTAGTTGCATTGTTGTAGACAACCATTTTCAAAGAGAGTGAAATTCTTGTACCAAAGTTCCCACATGAGTTCTTTAACAAAAAAACAAAAAATTCTTCCACTCATGTTACGGCTTATTGTGTGCTTTGGTAGTTAGTTACAAACCCATTGAAAACCCAGTTCCTTCTTTTAAATGCAATTTAAATGTAAATTTCAATGCTTAAAGAAAGAGAGAAACATAGATTCTTTTAAAAATGGTACATACATTAGCATGTAAGCAATGTTAAAATGGAAAAAAAAATCTGGAACAGGACTTGAGCCACATTTTCCACATAACTTACAACTCAGCCCTAATTTGTAAAACTAGATCATTCCATTGCAGACAAGAAATGAAAATCTTTTAGGGCCTTTAATACATCCAGTTCTTGCTCGTCAATAGTGTGTGTACAGATCCAGCGTTTAAACTGGCATCATGTTTTTCCCTCACAGTGGCTCAACGTGTATTTCTTGCATATGTTTTTGTAATTAAGATATGTACATTGAGAAAATTCATGGCTTGTTGGCTCCCTCTGGGTGCTGTGCTAGTTATATATTTAGTGCAAGCTCCCTTTCTCCTCCTCATGCACTCAAGGACCCCTAGCAAGTCTGTAGTTAAAAGAGACTCCTTCCCCTGGGAAGATACCTTAACATTCAGGAGTGGGATGTTTCAGTGGATTTGAGTCACAGAAATAAGCCCTAAATGTCCTGTAACATGACTACTTGAAAGACTCCCACTCTTCTTGTGCCACAGTGCTTCTATTGCAGTCAGCAGAGGCACTTGCATTGAAGTCTCCTGGATTTAATAAAGAAAGGGGGTCGTTGTAGAGCATTCTCCACGAGGGGCCATTGGCTGTGGAACAAGCTTCCACCTTTGGTCAAAATCACTGAGAGTTGTTGTCCTACCAGATATATTCCAAGGCCTGTCTTTGTGCCAGGGCCTGAAGGGGGTAGCCATTAATTAGAGAGATGTATTCTGATGAGGAAAGACTTTTTCATCTGGTTGTGTTAGAGATGGAGTTCTTGCTAGGGGATTGATGCTGGTTTTGTTTGTTTTGTTCCTTTAAATAATACCTGAAACAGTATGTAGCTGCTCATATTAAATAGAAGGAAATAAAAAAATAATTAATCTTTTTTAGGTACGATTTCTTTTTAAACTGAAGTGTATTACTTTAGTTTATATACCTACTGTCTTACAAGTTTGTCTTTTGGCTAGGCAGAGGATAAGATCATTTAAAAAAAAACTGGGGGATTATAATTTATTTTCAGTTTATTTCTAATCCTTTTGAAGAGTTCAGACTCTCCATATGCTTCCTTTCCTGGGAAGTCTGGAAATTACACCTTGTGCATGATAGGAATTGAGTTTCTTGTAATTGAGTAGACAGTATATGAGGGGGCACACTCTTCTGAGAGCCTCCTGTCATTTGAGTGCAAACTTGAACTCTCTTTTTTCTGTCAGCTGTCGCCCTCATCAGGCAGGTCTTCACTGGCTCAGCCCTCTGGCTAAGTCACACACAGTTTAAAACAAATGAACCCTTTCCAAGGTGAAAAAGGGCCTGTCACTGTGCCCTTGTCAGTTTCTGCAGCCCTGCCTCTGGACTCAGTTCTCAGCCCCTTCTGGGCTAGCTTTAAGTCTGTGTCTGTTCTGGGTTAGAGCAGTAACCCCAGGGCTTTCTCTCTGGAAACACTTTGCCTTTGATGGTTCTTATTGCCCCACCTCTTCAGCTGGGTCACTCCTTCAAGTCCAATCCCTTCCCAGGATAACAAAAAGTTCAACAAAATGCTTGATTATTTTCAGTGTCTTCAGCCCCATGTGCGGGCGCCTGTTTAAATTCCAGCCCTTTGCTTCGGTTCCAGAACTAAACTGGCCCCTTCCTCGGGCTTTGCCAACTTTGCCTTTGGCCTGTGGGGGGTCCTGGGCCCACCCCCTACTCCGGGTCCCAACCCAGGGACCCTACAAATAGCAGCCACGTCCTGCTTCCTTTAATAGTTGCTGCTGCTGCATTCCCTGGGCTGCTTCCCGCTCTGTCCCATCACCTTTATTACCTGCGGGTTATGGTCCTTGCATTCTCTGTCTGTTCTCTGCCTGAGCAGGGTCTTTCCCAGGTCTCCTCACCTGGAGAGTTTCACAGCCCTCCAGTCCTTCCTCACTCAACCAGCAACTGGACTGCTCAGGCCCGGTGGCTCCTTTTAACTAAGACAGCTGTGCTCTGATGCAAGTGTAAACTGTTATCTGCAGACTAGCATTAAATTAGTTATTAAAATTAAGAGGACTGCAGTTTGACATGGTGGGGAAGATGAGTATGTTCCAGTGACCCTGAGAGCTATAACAGTAGGAATTTAACTCCTAGTAGGGCTACCCAAGCCAGACAGTTCAAAGGATAGGGACCAAATGAAAAGATATGCAGTCCACTTTTTCTCCAGGCTGGAGCCAACAACCTATCCTTGTAAAAATGTTACACTGTAGACAATTCTTTCTTTTAAATATTGCAAAATATCTTGAGTTTTGAATAGGTGCTGGAAAATCAAAATAAATAAAATAATTCTAATTTTAATGTTTAAGTGTAAAACCATGTTCTTTGTCTTTTGGCAGGTATGATGCAAGCTTGCACTCCGTACCTCCACCGGATTACGGTATTCCAAAGCTGCATTATTTTGAGGACTGGGGAGTTGTAACATATGGAAGTGCATTGCCAGCTGAAATCAACAAGCCCTTCCTCTCCTTCAAATCTGGAAAACTGGGAGGTCGTGCAATATATGATATTGTTCATAAGAATAAGTACAAAGAGTGGATCAAAGGGTGGAGGAACTTCAATGCTGGCCATGAGCACCCTGATCAGAACTCCTTTACCTTTGCTCCCAATGGTGTACCTTTCATAACAGAAGCCTTGTATGGGCCAAAGTATACCTTCTTAAACAATGTGTTGATGTTTTCTCCAGCTGTGTCAAAGAGCTGCTTCTCTCCATGGGAAGGGCAGGTTACAGAGGACTGTTCATCAAAGTGGTTGAAATACAAACATGACCTGGCTGCAGACTGCCAGGGGAGAGTAGTCGCCGCTATGGAGAGAAATGGAGTGGTTTTTATCAGGGGAGAAGGAGTGGGTGCTTACAACCCAAAACTGAAGTTGAAAAACTTCCAAAGAAACCTTCTACTTCTGCATCCCCAGCTTTTGTTGCTTGTGGACCTAATTCATCTTGAAAATGACAGCCCCCTGGAGGTAGCCACCAGCTTCTTCCACAATGTGGATGTGCCTTTTGAAGAGACTGTTATTGATGATGTCCATGGGGCTTTTATTAGGCATCAAGATGGGATATATAAGATGTACTGGATGGATGACACTGGCTACAGTGAGAAGGCTACTGTTGCCTCAAAAATGTATCCCCGAGGCTACCCATATAATGGAACAAACTATGTGAATGTTACAACCCACCTGCGGAACCCAATCACCAGAGCAGTTTACCTCTTCATAGGACCTTCCATAGATGTCCAAAGCTTCAATGTCCATGGAGATTCTCAGCAACTGGATGTCTTCATAGCCACCAGTGAGCATGCCTATGCCGTTTACCTGTGGACTGGTGAGGATGGAGGCCATTCTGTCTTTGCACACATTACTGCAGATCGCCAAAAAATTCTATTTGACCAAACCTCTACCATAAGGAACTCTGCTGTATCAGAGGTGAAAGATTATGTTCAGATTGTGGAGCAGAATCTTCAGCATTTCAAACCTGTCTTCCAGCAGCTTGAGAAACAGATTCTGTCCCGTGTGCGGAACACAGATAGCTTTAGAAAGACTGCTGAACGCCTGCTGAGATTTTCAGATAAGAGACAGACGGAAGAAGCCATTGATAGGTTATTTGCTATCTCCCAGCAGCAGCAACAACAGCAAGGCAGGGCAAAGAAAAGCAAAAAGGTAGCCAAAGGCTACAAGTTTGTCGATGCCGTTCCTGACATCTTTGCACAAATTGAAGTAAATGAAAGAAAAGTGCGACAGAAGGCACAGACTCTGGCACAAAAAGAGTTACCAGTAGATGAAGACGAGGAAATGAAAGACCTTTTAGATTTTGCAGATATTACTTATGTGAAGCACAAAAATGGTGCATCAATCAAAGGCCAGTCTGGCCTGGAACAAATGGTGAGCACTGCTCGAAGCAGTGCTCCATCGATATCGGCTTCTTATACCCGCCTCTTCCTAATTCTAAACATTGTTATATTCTTTGTCATGTTGGCAATGCAGCTGACCTATTTCCAAAAGGCCAAGAGCCTACATGGTCAAAGATGGCTTTATGCAATACTTTTAGCTGACAGCTGTGTATTATTGTGGCTGTATTCTTCTTGTTCCCAGTCACAATGTTAGCAAAAGATCATGTACTGCTTGACCTGTTTATGGTCATATCAGTCTATGCAAAAGAATTAACCCTAATAGGGCCATAGTTTGTTTTTTCCTTTTCTGAAACATTCCAGGAAACAGCTAAGGGAAGGTTGATTTCACCCCATGAGGGAAGAGGGGAAAATAATGCATTTTTGAGAGACCTAAGTGTTCTTCATCTGTGCTTTGGTTGCGTTTGACATCTGAAGAATATTATGCTTTGTTCATTAAAGCACAGTCTGTGAAACTGTAATTAATTTCTACCAAAAAAAAAAAAAAGAGCCTTCTTTAAGGGGTGATTTGTTTCCTAAGATCCTTGATTTTATACACAATTGTTTTTGCATAGTATTACTTTCAGGCTTCTAAAGATGCCTATGACAGGTAGGTAGGAAATGGTTTTCCTGCTCCATGAAACTGTTTGAGATATCAAAAAAAGTTCCTGTTCCAAATTGGGACATAAAATGACCAAACCTTGAAAATATCCACCCCCCCAAAATTTGGGGTTTGAAAATGTAGAAACAGGACATTTTGACCATTTCATAACATTTTTTCCCCAAAATTTTTCAAGTTGAGATTTGTTGAACTTTCAAGGGAGATTTGAAGAAACCAACTCTGTTTCACAAACAATTTAGGTTTTGATGAATCATCATTTTTCAGTGGAAAAAAAGGTATTAAAAATTCTCAACCAGCTCTAATGCCTATAGACATAACCTTACAACAGAGTTATTCAAATTTAAAGGGCATAGGAAAGATTAACAAGTTACAGTCGGAGGCAAATAAGAAGCAAACTTTATTATTTCTCATTATGAGAAATCCCCTTCCCATTCGCCAGACCAGATGAAAACTGGAAGATGAACCCTGATATGATCTGCTTTTGATTTTACAGGGTAACATTTCTCAAACATGTTCATATGTGGAGCACATCTCAATAGGGAAATTGACTCCTATAGGTCCTCTTCTTCTGTTTGCAATTGCAAAAAACCACTTCCATCACCACCACCACCACCCTGTGGCAATCCCAGCAATTGCTTATGTGGAAAAGCTGTGTTAAGAAAGTATTTGATGGGAGGGGTGGGGGGCGGGTTAGCTCTCAGGGTGATTATATAGTTGGAAACAAAGAAGAGCCAGAACCATGTGACCAGCCAGTTCTTCACTGACCACCAGCTAGCGCTCTGCAAATCATTGGAGGCACATGGATCATTAATTTGGCCATCATTGATATGGGGAATACTGTGGCTTCTGACAATGAGTTTGACACCTGCATTAATTAAACTGAATTTAAAAAATCATAGATGTCTGTGAGGTTTTCAGTATGGAGAGGCTATAGAACTGGTGTATTTTACTGTATGTCTTTAAAAAACAGAAAAGCATTTCTTCTCATACATTTTGTTAAATAAACAAATCATAATTGTTTCTTATGCATAGATTTTTTTTCTTTGTTGACTGGAATATTTTCCCTGATAATTTAAACAATTCAGTGGTGTTCATTAGCTCCTAATTCACAACATATAATATTGAGGGATGGCTCTCTCGAATTTCATCACTTGGGCCCTTGATATTGATGTTTTTTCTTCAAATGGTTCTGGCCAAGGGTGGGGACCTTTTCATGAAATAAAAATATACAGCTGAATATCTTAAATTAATGGCCTAGGATGCAAACTAACACTTTATAAGATCTAGAAAATGTATAACAACACTTACCATTTAATTTCAGTTTCCCATACTGAGGCAAATTCTGCTTATGTACAGAAACCAGAAGTCTCTTGAAGAGCAGCAAAATAAATTGTCACCCAACATTATTCTTCATAACTATGCATATTGCTTTCTTCTGAGTTGGATTATAAATTGGTCCAATAATAGGGTGTTGAAGCAGCTGGTAACATTCAATAGATCAATAAAAGTGCTTAAAAATGGCATGTGATTTTCTGCTCAATGAAAATTTGTTTATTTCTGCATTTTACATTGAACAAATTTAGAAGAGGGGCAGAAACAGTTGTTGGGTTGTTTTTATTTTCCTAGAGACTGTTCATTAATTTTTAACTCTCGTGTAATATTAATGGTCATTAAATGTTGAATCTTCAGGCAAATGTGTGTTTTCTGTTTCTTAGTTACTTGGGGTTCAGTTTTGCTCTCTAGATACATTACTTAGTGGAAGCAAGGGAAGGGTTCCTGATCTGCTTGGCCTTTGGGCACTGTGCCCCCTGCACACCCATGTAAGTACTAGACACAATCTGGCCATTGTTTTATTGAAATGAGATCGGATTTAGAGAGTAGTACAGAAATCCAATGGGCAGAGTTTGTATTTCCTGAGCCATTACAGAATGTGCTTCGTGACCCCTATCAAGAGGTCAGTAAAAGCTGGAGAGAGCATGTATGTGTTTATATGTAAGCATACAGTAGAACCTCAGAGTTACAAACATCTCGGGAATGGAGGCTGTTCACAACTCTGAAATGTTTGTTACTCTGAGCAAAACATTATGGTTGTTCTTTCAAAAATGTACAACTGAACATTGACTTAATACAGCTTTGAAACTTTACTATGCAGACAAAAAATGCTGCTTTTAACCATCGTAATTTAAATGAAACAAGCACAGAAACAGTTTCCTTACCTTGTCAAGTCTTTTTTTAAAACTTTCCCTTTATATTTTTAGTAGTTTATGTTTAACAGAATACTGTACTGTACTTGGTTTGGGCTTTTGTCTCTGCTGCTACCTGATTCCAAATGAGGTGTGTGGTTGACTGGTCAGTTCATCAACATGGCTGTTGTTTTCTGATAGACTGGACTCTACTTAAAACTGATGTGAATTGTTCACACAGAAGCCAGTTTCCCAAACCAAGCTGACTTTATATATGGCTTCAGTTATCTCTTCGACACATAGAAAATGTTTGTTCTGGCCATTTTTCAAACATTTACCTCCTCCAGTGTCCCAATCCCTTCACACAACTGTGCTGTAACTATCCTAAAATTTCCCAGGGGGATCTGTTGTAGTCATTTCAAGTGTTTGTGATAGTTGGAAAAGAGGGGTGGTATAAGGGCAATTTTCTTTTTTTAGCACACAGCTTGGGTCAGTGTTAGTCACTGAATTAGGGAGTGGGGCTCTTTCTAATCCTTGTCGCATTAGTATGAAATACCACAGAGATCCCACAGGAGGGTCCTGTAAGTCCACAGCAGCATCAGTGGCCATCTTCCTGGTTCCACCTAGACTTTTCGTGATGGACAATGTTTAGTGTTACTTTTTTCATTTCTTTTAATCATTATTTGGTCTTAAGTAAGCAAAGATTTGTCTTGTTTCCGACAACACTGAAAACCAAGCTGAAATATGTCTGCACATGCTATTCTGTTTAATTGCTTCTTGTAAATGTGTAAAACCTTATATTTTTCTCTGTTCTCTAAGGCCCCAGTGAATTCATGTATACATGAATCCATATTCTCTCTGATTTTATGTATGAGAGAAATGCAAGAAGCATGAAAGTAATTAACATGGCCTAAACTCCATATTCTATCTGATTTTACATATGAAAGGGATGCGAGTAGCAGGAAATTAATTAACATGGCCCAAATTCTGTGAGAGGAATGAAGGAAATGACTGTGGTATTGTTCTTCTCTCCTTCTGACCCCAACAAATTGCATGTTTGGAGTTTCATGGGGTTTGGGGTTATAACTGGCCAAAAGGAAAATTATTTGTTTTCCTTTTCCCAGCGAGCTCACATTACCAATTATTTCCACAGGTTTCTTCTGTGCACAGTTCCAGTTCCGTAAGGGAAAGAAACGAAGGCAAGGAGGCATGGTAGCATGACTCCAAGTATATGTGCCCTGAGAAAGCCCCAAAATCTGCTGGAAGGATTGAGTGAAATTCTGTGGCTTGTGTTATCTAGGAGGTCAGACTAGATGATCATAGTGGCCCCTTCTGGCATTAGACTCTATGAAATTGGTAAACTCTTTTTCAGTTCGGATGTAAGCTTTTAACTTGTGACAGTAGAATTTGAGCTCAGATCTCCACAATTGAAAAGCTAAGTGGATGAATTCACTGAGTTAACTAGTCTTTTCTTCTACCTGGTCAACATGTCGGTGCGCATACGCACCCTGACCCACTTTTATGCTGTGAAGACAGTAATGGCAGATTACTTCAAGTGACGAACTGTTAGGTGAGTACAAGGTGTATGTGTGAGGTTACATATGCCCCTGGTGTTGTTCTGTTGCTGCATTTCCATGGTGTGTAGTAGAACTAGATAAATTCATGGAGGATAGGTTCATCAATGGCTATTAGCCGGGATAGTGTCCCTAGCCTCTGTTTGTCAGAAGCTGGGAATGAGCGACGGGATGGGTGACTTGATGATTACCTGTTATGTTCATTTCCTTTGGGGCACCTGGCATTGGCCACTGTCGGAAGACAGGATATTGGACGAGATGGACCTTTGGTCTGACCCAGTATGACCATTCTTATGTGTACTTCATTTCTGCACCTAAGTGTATGGCAGCCTGCCCAGAGCCTCATGCTTACACAGGGAAACAGCACTCATTTTGCTTAATGCAGTTTTCTGAAAGTTTCTGTTGAAAATCACTGGGAAATTGTCCAGCATTTGAAATCAAAGCTTTTCAGTGTTAAATTATAAATGTGACTCTAGTGACCTGATTTTCCTGTCCTTATGCCGGTGGAACTTCAGTGATTTCAATGGCATTACTCCCGACTTACCCAGAGATAAGTGAGGGGGAAATCAGGCCCTGAGAGCATCGGGCTGTTGCAGCTGTCTCTCAATATTGTGTCCTGAGTTGCATGTGGAATCCAGAAAGTGACTTGTGAGGAACTAATTCTCCCTCTTTTCATGTAGAGGGCCCCTTGAGAGGATGTAATTTCACACTCTGTTTAAGAGAATAAAGGACTGAGGCCTATTTTATGTGACAGATTTAATGTTTATTAACTATAATTGATCCCCCTCACCCTCCAAGAAAGCCTCCATGAATACTGGTAGTTTGTTTCAACTGCTCACAGAGAAATACCATATTAAAAAGCAAAGAGAAAGAGAGAGAGTTCCTTTAATGCTGCAGAGCAGGACTGAGCCGAGAGGTTCCAGGGAACATACAACAACCATTTTTTAGCATAGTAAAATAGATATGACTGGCACCTTCCTGAAAGTCAGTCTTCCTCCTGTAGCTGTCTGCCCCATTGTTGAGTGCTTAATGGTAGACTGACAGTCATTCATGGTTTGTACACTGTAATTATCCTTTTTTCTCCATTTTTGCTGTCATTGTGGGGTATAAATCCTATAGAGCCTTGAGTACTCAGAGAAAGACCAAAACCAGCTTAAAAGCTGCAGAGCCACTGTGTGAGGAGACCAAATCAGTGGTGACCCCAGTATGCAACACTGAGATCTACAGTGAAACAGAAGGAGGTGAGTGAGATGTGTGTGTTGGAATATAGGATGGGCCAGGCAGTATGTATATGCCCATACTCAGCAGTGGCTGGATGCAGTCCAGCGGTGCAGATATTGCAAGCCCTACTTCCAAGTAGTTCATGTGGGCACAGCACTTTTATTCCTATGCCTGGAATGCCTTCCCTCATCCAATATAACATGCAGCTTACTCTCCTCCTTCGAACTCTTCCCTCAAAGCATACCTTTCATCACAGTTCCCTAAATAGCAATTTTCAACTTCCCGTCAATCTATTACTTAAAAATTACTAGGAAAAAAGCAGTAAATCTTGGAATTAGTTTATGGCACCGTCCAACTAACTCCAGAACGATATTCCATGTCCTCTTTCCACCATTCCCCTATGATTCTTATTTCCCTCAGGATCCTGTCTTGTGTGATCATCTTATTTTGTACGCTCTTCCAGGCAGGGATTGGTAAATCCTGAAATCCTTGTCCCATTGAAGTCGATGGGAGTTTAGACGTTGATTTTAATGGGGCCAGGATTTCACCCCGTCTCTGTACTTGCTATCTAAGGTGAACACCACTGTATACAAATACAGTATATATAAATGTTAAATAATATTAGGTAGGCTTTACTAGTGGGCTCAGAATTTGTTCCTAGGATATTAGAATGTTATTTCAGAACAAATTTCTCATGTCCACATTTTTCCTCAGGCTGGTCCTTTTTTTTTTTTCTTTCATAAATGATCGAAAATTCAGTGTAAAGTGGATCAACAGGTGAAATAGTTTGTTAGAACAAAACTGTTTGTTAATAATGTACAATCTACTCTTAGTTTGGATAGCCTCTTTGTTGGGACACTACTCAGAGAACTGATTTGGCTTAACCATATTGAATGGCAGTGCTTACTGCTTACTTTGTATAATATTCGCATCAATTCTGTTGAAAGAGGGCCAACAATTTAAATACACTTAGCCATGGATTAAATAGATGTGAAATTGAAATTTCCTGCCTTTTAATACAGAAATGGCTGGTAGCTGGGATGTCTCAAGCAAGAGGAATCTACAGGGTCAACAGGGTAGTTTTAATGTCCTTTTTCTTCAGTGTTTCTTTGAGACTTAGTATCATATTTATTTGTCATGAAGCCCTTGCATTCTTCAGCCTTCTAACTGGATTAATCTATTTGTGTCTCCATTCAAGCCAAGAAACTGTTAACCACAAAAGAAGTGTTGTGAGTTCACTGAGTAGAATTTTGGCCATTCCTTGGGAGCCTAGTAAAAACCAGAGCTATGGCCCTAAAGAAAGTAATTTGATGGTCAAAAAGTATACAAAACCACTTTGGGCAGTTTGAGATGAGGGAAGCAACAGGTTTCCTTTTCCAGAAGTGCATTAGCTCAGAAAGAACCCGTGAGATTTTGTACAGTTCTTGTGCCTATACCAGCCATCTGTGAATAGATACACCTATTTTACTGTCTGCCAGTGCCTTAGCAATAAATACCCTTCATTTTACAGCCCAGTCAATTGGATGATCACAGCTGCTCTGAAAGAGTACTATTTTCTTAAGATGTTTAAACAGAACTTTTGGTATTAAAAATCAGCAGGGAATGGATAGAAATTTTACAGGTGTTTGCTTGCTCCTAATCAAGAGAATGTCTGTCTTAAGAACCATGAAAATGTGAGCACTCATTTGCAAGCTAGTTTTTGTCTAGCCCAGTCCTATTTCCGCTGAAGTTAATAGGGGCTGACATCGGTAGGAGCAATACTGACATCAGGAGGAAAAGAATTGGGGCCAAAGTATAAAGATTTGGTTCCCTCGTGTCTAACTCATTATGGCTTACCATTGATTTTAGTGACATTCTTCATCTGTCATTGCAGACTATATCTCACTTACCTGGATTAACAGAGATAATGAATTTATATTGTATATTCTGTACTTCTGTAATAAGATTATTATGGGTTTAATTTTGTAATCCTTTTACCTGCACTCTATATGATGCCAACCCTCAATAACTCCATGGGTAAATATGTATGTGTTTAGTATTTTCTCCAAATTTAACCTTGACACAAGTTTTTAGCATGTAAGCGTGTTGTTTTTAAATCCAGTTACTGACCATTTTCACTCCATTTTCCTGTTATTTTACAGGGCCGCCCGGGTTCAGCATTGTTTTAGGGGGCAGAGAAATCTGGTGCTGAGACCATGAACAGAATCTGGGTTTCTTCCTTGCCCTGGCCCTGACTTGCATGATCTGGGTATGTCACATAAAGAGTTGTGCCTCTTTTTCCCTATCTGTAAAACGAGGATAATACCCAACCCAGAATATTGTGAAAACTAATGAATGCTTGTGAAACACTTTTTGAGATCCTCAGATGGAATTGCAAATGCTCCATGTTTTCATTTATTTATGTATTCTTTATGCAATAATATCTGGACATTATAGAACTGAGGTAGAAAAAGACTTGGAGCCTTAGAAAGACACCACCCAACTTAGTCTAGGCAATTTTTTAAAATAAATTAAGAATACTTTCCAGTGCAATACCTGTCCCTGAAGCCCTGCTAACTATTTTTGATTAATATATTTTCGTCTTTTTTACAAATGATTTTCTCTACCCCAATCACTGTGTCTAATGCCAGGCGAAACGGACCGACTGACTACCTATATGGGGGAAATAATGGAATTGCACACAAAGTGCTTTCAAATAAACAAAGTAAACAAAATTATCTGGTCTTTTTTTTAATCTCTTTCAGTTCTAGTAATCTTAGGTTTCTCCTAAAAATGTCTCCAATGTAAACCTTCCTTGCGAGATTCCCCGCACCTATACATCAGATTTTAAAAATCAGTGTAAACATGAAGCTATCACCTGGAGTTCATTTTAAAATACAATCAGCTTCAGAGCTCAAATGGAATTATTTTTCTTTTCTGTACATATGAAAAAAAATCCTTTACATTTTTCAATACTTTCATTTGACAAAATAAAGAGTATTTTTAGAAGGCATGCAAGCATTTCAGGGGCATGGGGACCCAGTGGGTTAGCCCATTACCTATTGATTTCTGAATCCCATTGTTCAAATCCTGGTTTAGATTAGAACTGAACCTCAGTTTGTTGCTCTCATGCTGGTCTCTGTTTACCTTAACACGAGTCAGACAAAGCCATCACAAATTTGACACAATTCACCATGAATGGTGTATGCCTGGAATAACAAGTGTATTGCAAGCAAGGAATGAGACACATTGGTAAAATGATGTGAGGAAGCATGGACAGGGGCCTGCCTTAAGCAAGGGACATTTCTCTGCAGTGAGTATTAAATTCACTTACATGAGTCTAAAAACAGCTGTAAACATCCTTAGCGCTCACCATAATTAAATTAAAAAAGGTGAATGCACACTATGCAAGTAGAAATATATATTAAAATGGAATTAAATTGTGCTTATGTAAGTAGGCTAATCCAGTGGGAAGGGGGCTGAAAGATTTGTGGTAATGTCCAGTCACCCGCATTTCCTTCGACAAACTAGAACTTCCCGGTTAAGTTATCTTTGTCCCTAGGTTTACTCTAGAAAGCTGCTGCTGCTAATTTCCTTTTACTGACAAAGGTGTATGTAATTTTTTCCAGGAGAATTTCAGTTAGGAGTTTCTTCCATGCGGTTAAATGTCAGATCTATAAGTTTTCTAAACTTGTCAAGTAGAAATGACTGACATCTGTACGCACCCCTTCAAGGGCAACTCTAAATGCTTCATTTATGGTCATTGGGGTAGATCCAAGGGTAGTGGTTTTCCTCTTTGTGTTTTAAAGACCAACGGAGAGGCTTTCAGATGTCTTCTTTGTGCTTTACAGTAGATATATATTAGTTTAATGAAACATAGGGAACCAGAGAGAAATATTACATGTATTTCAAATGAGTCAGAACCTTACCCTTTAGCCAAAAGAGTAGCTTTTACATCAAAGGAACAAGAATTCGCTCATAATTAACCCACAGCCACTACTGAATGCATCTGAAGAAGTGAGCTGTAGCCCACGAAAGCTTATGCTGAAATAAATTTGTTAGTCTCTAAGGTGCCACACGTATTCCTGTTCTTTTTGTGGATACAGACTAACACGGCTGCTACTCTGAAACCATTCATGAGACTGTGTTTCTTCCAAGTTTCCCCAGCACTGGTGGGCAGCTCTCACACTTGAGGATTTTAGAACGTCTTTAGGGGCTCCCTTACTGCTGAGGTAAGGAAGATGAAGCTTTATGAAGCTGAAGCTCCATACTCTCCTGCATCTTGGTCTGGACATTGGGATTATAATGGGGGCTATAAACCAGGCTGGATTGTTAGTACTAATTAACATTAATGTTTGAGTGAAAGATCTTTCTGCCAACACGTCCATGTAAAAAAATTGTCAGGGACTGAAAGCTTTTTCTGAGGCACAGAAGGTTTGACTGTCAGAAGCTGGGGCTGAACGACAGGTGATGGATCACTCGAAAATTGCCCTGTTCTGTTCATTCCCTCTGAAGCATCTGGCACTAGCCACTCTTGGATGACCTCATACTGGGTTAGATTGGTCTGCCCCGTATGGCCTTTCTTGTGTAAAGAAAGTTCAAATGTTTGCAATCTGATAAACTTCCTCAATTTGGATTTTCTTTGTGTCTTTTCAGGGAGAAAACCAACTACTTTTGCCAGGGGCCAAAGACCTTCAAATCAAAACAGCAGCTGCGTGTTGGTTGCAGATTTATTAACACCCAGACTCTCCACATTAATTCACCAAGGAAAGGCAGAGGGTGAACTGACAATCATTTTTGTCTATTCGAGCAGGTTTAGTATTTTCGAAGCCATTATTCGGGCTGAAGTTCACCCTTATGCAGAGAGCCATTACAAGGCATAAGTCTTAAGTCCCATGTAAATTTTCAAAATTGAGCTTAAGTGAGATTTAAGTGGCCCACTACACAAGGGTGAATTTGACGCCTTTTCTTTTTGTGAGCAATTTTACTTTTACTTTTTTGTTCTTCTTCTAGTGTATCTTCTCTTAGGCCCTGATTCTTCAAATCATCTCATACATGCATAACTTTATTCATACAAGCTGTCCCATTGAAGTCAACGCAGCTACTCACATGACTTAAGGTATGCAGGTGGGTAATTTTTTGAAGGATCAGAGTTAAAGCCGTTTCAATGGTTCTTACTTTAAGTAGTGAATTTCTGAACTAGAGGAAAGCACAGGACTGGAAACTGCAGGTGATTTTCAACTGCACTGAAGTTATGACATAATAACATAAACCAATCAAGAGAGGAGTGTAATATGAATATATTGAGCATGATGTTACAGTTGTAAGGATATCATGAGACAATCAAGATTTGATGTAACAAAGAGAAGAAAGTGATGTTATATGGCACATTCATAAAACCTTAGTATCCCTCCCCAATTCTAATCACATAGAAATAACTTGATTTTTTTCAAATACTTAGTGAATATTTTTCACCAGGACCCCAGAAGACATTCAGAATCTCACAGACTTACATATGTCACCTGTGGATTCTGTGTAGATCATACAGTAAATACCTTATAGTGTTGGTCCCTGTGGAATTACTGGACTCATTCCCCACCCTCCACCCCAGCTATTCTGCTGTTGTTGGAGCTGACTTGTGATGTTAGAAGAGCAACAGGAAAGGGAAGGGAAGGGGGAAATCTGGTGGAATACTTGCATAGTCAGATAGCTGGTTTAGCACCCTTTATTTCCCTGTGAAAAGACAAGCTCGATTTTTGCAGAGCTGAGCTCTTGCTCACTGCTGAAACCTTCCTCCAGGCGTACATTTGATTTTGTAAACACAATTCCTACCCAGTTCTGAAAATAAAAACTACTAATACACTTAATGCCCTAAAATGCCAACAAATGTAAGATAGAGATGCACAGTTATAGTGCTATTTCTCAGGCTGCTGCTCTGTTGAATATTAGTGTTCTTTAGCCATTGAGCTGCATGATACTTTCCAAACACGTAAGACAAGTGGTTCAATCATAAACTCAGAATAACTCCCTAGATTGCACTAGCTGGGGTTGTGGCCCCGTAGGAGAGGTAAATCCGCCTGGATGGAAGGTGCAGTGGTACAAGCCACCTGTAACTCTTGCTCTGCTGGGGGACAAGAACCTGGCTGACTCAGGCCCATTGAAGACAATAAAAGTTTCGCATTGCTGTGAATGGAGGCAGGATCTAGCCAGATCCCAGCCAGGAGATACAAAGATTCAGCAGGTCTTCTGAGCAGATTCCACCAACAGGGCTGTTATGGGCCACAAACAGATTTGAAAGCTACTTACCCCTGGAAGGAATCACTTCTCCACCAGGTAGTATAGATTGCAAGCTTTCTGCCTGAAGAAGCCAGTCTCTTTCTTTAGTCTGTGCCTATGCCTCCATTGCTTATCTGTAAAATGAGGGGAATACATCCTCACCTTGCACAGGTGGCGTGAACATAAAATCCGTCAGTGATTGTGAGGCTTTCAGATTCTATGTTGATGATGGCCGTATTAGTACTACCTAGAATGAATGGACGGATGGTTTGAACTTGAAGTGAGCTGAAATAGGAATTGGGGATGGAATGTGACTTGACCAGAGCAGTCAGCAAGAATAACAGATTTAATTATAGTCAAATATATCAATGTTTCCTCTGCTCTGACTGAAAATAACATTTTTTAAAGGTTTGCCGTGGTGTTGTAGCTGTGCAGGTCCCAGGACATTAGAGACACATTTTTTTTTTTTTTACCAAAACGAATTGCCAGAATTTACAGAAATTTGAATTTGTGATCCTACCTAAGATTTGATCCTTTAAGGTTTTCCAGTTTTACTTCCTGGAGTCGGATCTTAAACACCTTCTTGAATTGAAATTACTGGTATTTTTTTTTTATTTATAAAGGAAAAAAATTAAATGAAATTAGTTTTTGACTTTTCAATTTGCTCAAAGTAGTTGATCTGAAACAATTTTTGTTTTCTGGAACTTCCAGAGAACCGAAAAATCCATTATTAGCACAGGTCTAGTCCCTTTGGGGTCTTGGTGGAAGCTGTTTATACTGTTAAAGTTATACTGTTTACAACTGCTAATGCAAGGTCTAGCCTTAGTTCTTGCTGCACAGCAAGAACTGACTCAGAGCATGGCAGTTCCCCCTCTCTCCAGTAGAGTGACCAGATATCCCGATTTTATAGGGACAGTCCCAATTTTTGGGTCTTTTTCTTATATAGGCTCCTGTTACCTCCCACCCTGTGTCCTGATTTTTCACATTTGCTATCTGGTCACCCAACTCTCCAACGAGAGTGGTCTCTCCACTTCTACCGTTACCGTATTTAGTGAAAATGTGGGTTGTTGTTTTTTTTATCTTTTTCACTAGAGAGCTCCCTTCTGCTTTTCCAGAAAACTTGGTCTTGAGATCATGTTTCTTTGTAACTGTAAAAAAACTGCTGAAGTAATGCCCTGAAATGATGATGTTAATCCCATGACCATAAATACTCCCCTTGCATGAATATTACTTGCTGTAGAAATTCGCTTTTTTTTAGACACCAAAGGTGTTAAATCTGTGCAACTGTATCTGTCACAGTGATGAAATATCTTTCAGTCTTCAAACAGTGATGCTTCCTGATTGTTGTGGGCTGCTGTACAAGTCTGAACAAGTCTCACAGAGTTTCCAGAAGTTCTCTGGCCAAACAAACAAACAAAATAGCTCTAATCAACACCCTTCACAGATGCTTCATGTCTGTCTTTTTAATGTAAATTCAATTATGATCAAATGTGCTCACGGCATGAAAATTGGGCTGAAGGAATAGCAAATACCAAAGAGGACAAAATCAAACTGCAGTGTCACCTGGGGAGATTAGAGCAGGAGAGACTGCAGATAATAAGGAGAGAGCCGATAACAATACATGCAAAGCCCTGTGACCGGAAAGAGCAGCTTCACCCATCACTTTGAAAGGTAGTTAATTTCACCTTGTCTATTTTACACTGTTATCTAGCTGCTGCAGGGAAAGTGTAGAATTTGGATTGGTTTGCTAGTAGATTCTCTTGTGGATCATCTGTTTTAAGAAGTGGCTCATGAGATGAAAAATGTTGAGAGCTGCTTTAAACTAGCCCTATTCTTGAATTAAGGGGGAGGGCAGTTGATTCTCCCCATCACACTCCCCAGAAGCCTAGGGTGTTAAATGGAATTCGCTATGAAGAGATCCTGCTCCCCATAAAGCCAACTGCAAAACTAATTGTCTTCAATGGGAGTAGAAGCAAGTCCTGTGCTACTGTTATTCCCATCATTCCTGGCCCCCTCAAACACTCTTCCAGATATTCAGAGTTCTGGTTCCACCCTGCGCTGACAGTTACCTATACTTTAACATCGACTGTGGCATAATAGCCCTTGTAAATGACGAGGAATTGGCCAACCCTGAATAGGAAGGAAGAAACAGTATCTCTTATTAGGGGATTACTTTACGCACCAGTCACCCCCAGCTCCATAACACAGATGTTAGCATACTGGCCTCCTAAACCACTGATCACAAATCTAAATCCCAGTAGCAGAGCCATAGCCAGCATGAATAAAGTCTGTGACAAGATGTTGAGAAAGGCCTGTGATAGGCCCAAAAGAAGACGTGAAGGCTAATGACACCTCAAAGTAGGGCGACAAAACTATCATGTAAATACAGTGCATGGTCCAGAGCCAATTTACAGCAGCAGGTAAAGAATATGCTATTGGGTCAGGGGTTCCCTCTACAAATATGGGACCTCAATCCTCAGCTGTATTCTTCCCTGGGTGGGGATGAGAGATGCACTGTTTGCACCTCTCCATTTTTGAGGCCGGCCCAGGGCTGCTCTGAACTATAGTCAGCCAGGAATGACCCAGAGGACCTGCTTGCTAGCTGGGAATTGCTGGAGTACAGCAGCATGTCGGTCGTACTCCTTTCTTCTTAGGGTATAGCTACACTTGCAACTTCAAAGAGCTGCAGTGGGAACGCTCCCGCGGCAGCACTTTGAAGTGTGAGTGTGGTCGTGGTGCCAGCACTGGGAGAGAGCTCTCCTAGCGCTGCAGGTACTCCACCTCCCCGTGGGGATTAGCTTGCAGCTCTGGAAGCCGCAATCCCAGTGCTGCGGCACTGTTTACACGGGCGCTTTACAGCGCTGTAACTTGCTGCGCTCAGGGATGTGTTTTTTCACACTCCTGAGCGAGAAAGTTGCAGCGCTGCAAAGCGCCAGTGTAGCCAAGGCCTTAGGAACAAGCTGAGCACACACTCTGTGCCAGGTCCTCAGCAGAGATCCAGCTGCTTTCTAGTGCTGTCACTTCGTAGAGGGAGCAGAGCAAGGCCCAAGACGGAGCCTAGTGTCTGATTGCTGAATTAGAAAATGAACATATATTTCGGCATGTATATTCCCAGAGTGCAGAAAAATATTCAGAAGTTCTAATGAACTTACATTTTAACCATTAAAAATTTCTGTCCATACCAGGCTTTAGAATTCATTATATCTTATTCCCAAATAAAACACAGTCCTTTTACTGAGTGCAATTCCTACAAGAACATTTTCCCTAACTGTGCTTTTTTTGTTTAAAGGTGGTAATAGCTCCTGTTTTATTTAAACAATTTCTACAAACATAAGGAGAAATCCTAGTCCCACTAAAGTCACTGGAAATTTTGCCATTGTCTTCAATGGAGCCAGGATTTTCCCTACATCATTTAAAAATTAGACAAGGTCAAAATTTGTTTTTATTTTTGCTTCATGAAAAATAAATATAAAAACTGAGTTTTGTTTCGTTCAACATTTTTCACAATTTAATGGGGGGAGTGAAAGGGGGTTGTAACATTTCAAACCTGAGAAAACTAAAAAAAAAAAAAAAGTGACAGTTTAAATTTCTTTGCTCAAACCACATTTGGGGGAGAGATAGCTCAGTGGATTGAGCATTGACCTGCTAAACCAAGAGTTGGGGGTTCCTTCCTTCAGGGGGCCACTTAGGGATCTGGGGCAAAATGAGTACTTGGTCCTGCTAGTGAAGGCAAGAGGCTGGACTCAGTGACTTTTCAGGGTCCCTTCCAGTTCTATGCGATATGTATATCTCCATGTAGTTAAATATTTTATATTTAAATTTTTACAGAAAAAAAATCAACAAGCTCTATTAATGTGTGTAATTCTAAAGTGAAAGGAAAATGAATACACCACTGTTGGTAAAACTAAGGCTAGAGCTGCATAAAAGGATGCCTGTTACCAGTCAAGAGGAATGAACAAGTAAAAATGACATGTAAGTAACTATTTTTGTGACATTAACACTTAGCTTTGCTTTTTGTTAACATAAGAACGGCCATACAGAGTCAGATCAAAGGTCCATCTAGCCCAGTATCTTCCGACAGTGGCCAATGGCAGGTGCCCCAAAGGGAATGAACAGAACAGGTAATCATCAAAAGATCCATCCCCTATTGCCTGTTCCTAGTTTCTGGCAAACAAAGGCTATGGACACCATACCTGTCCATCCCGGCTAATAGAGATTGATTGATGGATCTATCCGTTTTTTCGTTTTTTGGAACGCATTTAAATTATTTAATACTGTTGTGCAGGAATGCCTACAATCTCTGGGATAGTCTCTGTTTTGATATTTGGAGAGATTTATCTTGGAAAGGCACTAAATAATAGGGGGAAAACTCTTGTCAAGGTCAATAAATCATCAATCAACTATCCAATTATGTTACTGGCTCATTGCCAATAATCCTTTAAAATAACTTCCAAACTCATAATAAATTCAGAAGTAAAAAGTCTTTTAATTAATGGTATACATAATATTTCTGGTGCTTTTTTAAAGCTCCCTGTCATTTTGTTTTGTTCTGTTTCAACACCCGAGCATGGCAGAGATTGCAAAGTGATGCACTAGCACCATCTAGCTTGTTTTCTAAGCATGCAACACTTATCCAAAAATAAAAATAACTGGAAGGTACTTTATGTGTTTTAGCTTTAGGCTCATATACAATCTTTATATATATACACACACACACATATATATATTGCACTGAATAAAGGATGTACATATAAGTAATATGAATCGATCACAGTCACATTCTAGCTAACTTTTTTTAAAAAATAATATTTTACTAAGCTTACTATACCATTCAGAGGTGTCAGGATATGTTTTAAAAGTGAGGGGTAGCACCTCTGTAAGAGAGTCCCAAGTTAAGATGTGTTTGTATGTGTAACATACATTTTCCTCACCAGTCTCTTTTGTATTTCTCTTTTAGCAGTGAGCAACATGAAATCTTAAGCCGGTTTTTAATTCTCCTAAGCTTTCTGTTCACCATTTTATTTCGCTTCACCTTTTTATGGCTTGTCTTTGTTTTAGTGTCTCTCATCCTACTGAAGTCAGTAGGCAAGACTGGACCAACAGGCTTTGCACCACATTAATGATCTGTGGATTACGGTCCTGGATTACTGGTAAATTAGCATTATCAGCAACTTCTACCAACATCCCTTTGTTTTTCATTAATCTGATTTCTTCCAGGCACACAGACATCTTGGGTTTTATGATGGAGAGGCTGTCAGTGAAGAAAGAGTTATATAGTTGGCTACCATTCATGCATATTGATGGCACCTAAATCTGTGCCATCTCTCTCTCATGATCTCACCCTCACAGACAACATGTTAAAGGTGATGAGGAAGAAAATGGAGCCTTCTGAAACTGCATGTGTTAAGGAGTCTGTATGATCTCAGTACCATCACCAAAGAGGTCTGTTTGCTGCTAAAGGGCAGAAGATTACTCATGTATTCAGTAGTGCCAAGAGCTTTGTTGGTTATTTTGGCTTGTTACGTGGAACATGGATTTGAAAAGCCTGACACTTGGAACAGGCTCATGGAAGTTACCTAGCATTATGACATGATGTTGGTGGTGAGTTTATATTTCAGCATAATACATTTTGATCCTTGTACAGAGGTTGATATCCTGTTGCCTTCCATGTTCCATTCATGCAAATACAGAGCTAGATTTTGGATACATGATTTTACCGATGAGGATGTTAAAGTGTCAATAAAAAGGGCACTTCTAAGGTAGGTCAATGTTGTCACATGGGCCTTGGCTACACTGGCGCTTAACAGCGCTGCAACTTTCTCGCTCAGGGGTGTGAAAAAACACATCCCTGAGCACAGCAAGTTACAGTGCTGCAAAGTGCCAGTGTAAACAGTGCCCCACCACTGGGAGCGCGGCTCCCAGCGCTGCAAGCTAATCCTTATGGGGAGGTGGAGTGTGTGCAGCACTGGGAAAGTGCTCTCCCAGTGCTGGTGCTGCAAGCACACTTGCACTTCAAAGTGCTGCCACGGAAGCGCTTTGGAGTTTTGAATGTACCCAAGCCCTCTGTGTAGCAGTGTACTATTAGTCCAGCTATTTGGTTCATCATACTATTTATTTAGCATTGATTGGTACACAACCTTTTGATATATAAATGTCTAGGGATGCAATTGCAAAACAACATGGTATCAGCAGGCCTTGCTCTGCATACGCTGTTAGTGTGTATTTGCCATCTTTCAGACAGCGCAATTCCCTAAGAACATTAATAGTCACGTGAACCAGAGCAGAAACACACAGATGTTTTGACTCATGTTTTAAAGAATTCCAAAGACCCAAACTCAACCAAAAATAATTGAACCAGAATCAATGTTCTAGCACCTTCGTTAAACAAAGGAATAAACTTTAAATAAGGTAATTAACCTGCAAAGCATGAATTAGACTGTAGGTGGCACCCCCAGTTGCTCCACAGTGAAAAGAAGGACTAACCTTCGGAGAACTAAATGAAGAGGGATGTTTTCTGTTGTGCTAGCTTTACTATTCTATAGTTTTTTATTTTATGCTCTTTTTTTCTTTTGAAACAGACTTGTAGAATGAACCCTACATTTATTAGTCACAGAAAAAGTGCAGCATGAGCAGTGATGATCCAAATTGCTGTATATCATCTCACCAATACCTCAGGCCCATTCGTAAGGTGTGAGACCACCTCACCCAGCAGCCAAGAGAACTAACAGGGTGGGAAGTTTTAAATGGCCTGTGAGAGTAATTACTTCAGCATAAATACCAGCATTTAGGATCTAAATGACATGGAGTCACACTGCTGATGTAAAGAGCTTCAAATTCATGTGAGATAGTGCTTCTTTTGATCTTAAAATTATGAGCAAATGGTTGTGATAGGCATGATCATAGCAACCACTAGGTCTTGGTTCTTCTGTATGTCATATAATGAGGGTCTTGGGAGGGTGAGTGGCATTGCCAGGAATTTTGATAGTAAGATGTTATGCTAAGTTTCAAAAGTGTATTTTCCTGGGAAGTCAGAGTTACATCCCTCTACACCCGGGGTAGGCAACCTATGGCATAGGTTCTGAAGGCAGCATGTGAGCTGATTTTCAGTGGCACTCACACTGCCCAGGTCCTGGCCACCAGTCCGGGTGGCTCTGCATTTAATTTAATTTTAAATGAAGCTTCTTAAACATTTTAAAAGCCTTATTTACTTGACATACAACAATAGTCTAGTTATATATTATAGACTTATAGAAAGAGAACTTCTAAAAATGTTAAAATGTATGACTGGCACCTTAAATTAGACTGAAACCTTAAATTAGAATGAATAAATGAAGATTCGGCACACCACTTCTGAAAGGTTGCCGATTCCTACACTACACAAACAACCCACAGAATGTTTCTCCTTTCTAAACACCAAATGTGTAACAATGACCTCCTAAGTGTGCAGCAAAGATCCAAAACAAGGACTATGCAGCCAGGGGGCTATTAAAGCTCCTGTCTTTAAAGCTCCTTTGATGCTTAGGATGTCAAGAGGCTGAGGCATGATCTAGGGAAATGGAAACACTGCTTCTTTGGGGGTGAGAGCCTAGGAACATGTCTTCAAGGGAACCATCCTCTCCTCAAAATCTAAGGATCCCCCCCACCCCGATTTCTCCCTTATTCCTCCACTCTGCAAATCTCTTCTTCCTTCATACCACCAGATTGACCTGCTTCCCCCTAGTCCTTTTGTGGTGCAGGAAGGTTGGAAAATGGGTCTCCCACTACACTGCACCACAGCAGCTGGAGCTTCAGAGGAAAGCACAGGCTTGAGCAATCCTAGGGTCAGGCTTTTTGCTGCATTGGTTGATTGCAGCCCTAGCACAGGCTGTGTCTGCTCTGCTCAGCTTCCTGAGCCACCTGGAGGCTAAAATGGTAACTCAGCAGTAAAAGTAGTTGAGGGCTTATTCCTAGGGTGACCAGATGTCCCAATTGTATAGGGCCAATCCTGATTTGGGGGACTTTTTCTTATATAGGTACCTATTAACCCCCACCCCTTGTCCTCATTTTTTACACTTGCTATCTAGTCACCCTAGTTATTCCATTTGTTGCTCCAACCAATACCTTCCCGCTTCACCCTCCCCAAAACAAGGGTTGCTCAGCTTCCTCCGTCAGAGGCCGCTGTCTGCTCTTTTAATAGGAGGAGATGAGGAGACAAGAACAGAGGGCAGAGAACAAAATACAGAAACTCTCTGACTCAGTCTGAGCAGAGAAGCAGAAATTTGCGACAAGCCCAGCAGGCTATGCAAAATTCAGAGCACTTGTGGTACAGTAACCACACTGTTAAACGTGATTATTACGAAACCAGATTATGACATGCTAAGACCAGCCCCGGGCCAAACTACAAGTCCAGTTCTGCAAAAATATTACTGCTGTACACACAGCTCACTCCTGTGAGTAGTAATAAGGCAATCACAACTAATCCTAGTGGAAGACATCAAGCTTGTTACTAAGTAGGGTGACCAGGAACATTCAGTCGAAAGGGATCCTGGCAGCTCCGGTCAGCATTCCTGACCGGGCTGTTGAATGTCTGGTTGGTGGTGCCACACGGAAGGGCTAAGGCAGGCTCCTTGCTAGCCTCCGCGCTGTGCAGCTCCCAGGAAGCAGCCAGCATGTCCCAACTCCGGCTCCTATGCATAGGGGCAGCCAAGAGGCTTCGCAAGTTGCTTGCACCTCAAGCACTACCCCCACAGCTCCCATTGGCCGGAAACTGTGGCTAATGGGAGCTACGGGGGTGGCGCCTGTGGATGGAGCAGCGCGCAGAGCCGCTTGGCCACGCATCCACGTAGGAGCCGGAGGGGGGATGTGCCGGCTGCTTCTAGGAGATGCTTGAGCTAAGCGCCACCTGGACCCTGCACCCTTGACCCCCTACCAGGGTTGGGGCTTCCCCAGCACTGATTCCACCTCCCACCTTCTGAACCCCTCAGTTCCAGCCTGGCGCACCGTCCTACATGCCAAACTCCTCATCCCCAGCCCCACTCCAGAGTCCACACCCCTACCCAGAGCCCTCACTCCCCCCACCACATCTCAACTGCCTGCCCCAGCCCTGATCCTCCTCCCACCCCCAAACCGCTCATTACCAGCCCCACTGGAGAGTCTGCACCCCCAGCCAGAGCCCTCCCCCCACGCACACATCCCAACCACATGCCCCAGTCTGAAGCTCCCTCCTGCACCCTGAACTCTTCATTTCTGGCCCCACCCTGGAACCCGCACCCCCAAATAGAGCCCTCACTCCCCTCCCGCACCCTAGCCCTCTGAACCAGCCTGTTGAAAATGAGTGACTGAGTGAGTGGGGGTGGGGAGAGCGAGCGACAGAGGGAGAGGGGATGATGTGAGTGGGGGGCATGGCCTCAGATAAGAGGCAGGGCCTCAGATGAGGGGTGGGGCAAGGGTGTTTGTTTTTGTGCGAGTAGAAAGTTGGCAGCCCTATTAATAAGTGATGGCTAAATGAGGATCTAAATTCTAACCATTGTTTTGTTGGTTTTTGTTTTTTTAATAAAAAATATATTTTAAGGCCATCTACAATACATAGAAGGATCTGTGGACTTATATGTCCAAACCAAGCTTGCTAAAGCTTTGGCACATTTCTGAGACATACTAGAGATCCAGCCTGCAGTTCAAGCCAACTGAACTTCAATCATATCAGACAACAACCATGTTGTAACTGGGTCCCCCAACCCAGTTATACATTTAGTGTAGGCCTCTGTTATGCTGAGAGTTACTGGTGACTGTATCGATCACAAACTGCTTTGAGTCTGAGTGTAAACACACCCTTCATTTATCATAATTGTCAGATGAGTTAACCAGGACCTAAGACAAAAGAGGGTTGTGGACGCACCAAAGAGTTTGGGCTGAGAGGGGGTTTTACTGAGTATTGTGTGTGGGATGGATGGGTGTGGGTGGGTAAAAAAGCAGAACACATACACACACACACAAAGAACAAAGAGTGATGCAGAGTAAAGCAAGAAAGCCAAGCAATGTCCTGTGAGCATAAGGTATAACCCTGGAAAAGCTGGAGAGAGACTTTTTGGGTCTGGTGTTTGCTAAAGAGGCTTGGAGCTGAAAGCTAAAAAAAATGCTCCTTTTGTTATTGATTCTTTCTGCATTCAGAGACACAGGACTGTGGACATCCTTTGCAAATAATACACAAAATTGCATCAAAGAAATAATTGCCTATCCCCAATTTCTCCTCTCAACTGGAATATTACCAGGGCTGTGAACTTTGACACCCAGGCCAAAAGAGGCAACACCTCAGTTTAGATCTCGGCATGATCTAAAGCATATAGTGAGCCTGTTTATGATATAGTTTGGCTCCATCTAGCCAGAGGCCAGATCAAAGTATTCTATAACTAGAGTTAGTCAAACAATACAAAAAATACTTCATGATGTTTTTGTTTCTATTTTATTTCCTTTTTCCTTGACATTTGAATTTTTGACAAAAACCTTCCTAAAAACATCCAATTTTGGGAGGGGAAATTTTAGCCTCCTCTACTTATCAGTCACAACCAAATTGATCAGCCATTGTGAGACTCAGGCATTCTGGGGAAAGTATATGTAAGATTTAAAGAAGCAATGATGGTGGCGTGGGAAAAATAACAATAGCAGTGTGGGTTTCGTGTGCTATCTGCCTGCTGTTTCCTGTAAGTTCAAAAATGCAGAGAAAATGCTCAGTGGGTATTTTCAGATGTTTTCTCCTACATTGCGCCACCTTCACTAGACCGGGAGAAAGTGAAACCTTTCTGTCTGTTTGTGAGAGTTGTGGGAACTAGAGACCTCACATCCTCTTCCTTTTGTACACATAATCAAGTGAGATTTCATCCCCCTCAAAGGCAAGGGCACCAGGCAGCAGCAGGGCAGGAGATGGAGAAGTTTCGCACTGTGTTGGATTTCTACCTCAGTCACCGGAAGGTGCTCAGTTACAGCGCCGTGTCTCTGCTGACCGCAGGCAGTGAGCGTCTCTTCTCAGTCGTGGTGTTCCAATGCCCCTGCAACTCCTGGAACACGCTCTACGGCTCTGTCTTCCTGCTGGTGCCTGCCCTGATCCTCTTCCTTCTTGGCTACCTGCTGAATGTCAGGACCTGGCGGCTGTTCACTGGCTGCTGCGCCCCAGGCAAGTGTTGCTGCTGCATCCATAGGAGGCGCTGCTGGCGCTACTTTAGGGTGCTGTGGCTGGTGACGGCGAGCGCTGCTGTGGCCCCGCTCACCTGGATTGCTATGGCCCTTCTTGGGGCCAACTTCTATGAGTGCGCAGCAAGTGGGAGCAGCCTGTTGCAGAGGCACTTGTGCCAAGGCAGAGGGACCCAGTGCCATGAGCAGGTGGCCAGAATACCCTGTGGTGGGACTCTCTCCCAAGAGGGACAGACATTTGTGAGCCTTCGGGCTCAGTCCCAGGTACGGTCTCTTTGATTGATCCTATTGGCTTTTGTCCCATGGAGGTGCAATGGACGCAGAGTGATTTCTGGAAAGATGGAGAGGCAACATAAGTAGGTCAGTTAAAGTAGGTGCTGTCCCTACAGGTGCCACCTCAGCTTACTTATGCTGATGTGATGGCCTAGGGATGCAGCCTCAAGACTATGATATGAAAAATAAATTTTTGCACTTATGTAGTTAGCAAAATATTCTAAACTGGCTAAAAGAAAGGTAATATGTTGTTAGTTGCATCTCCCACTGCAGTCTGTATTGCTTTCTACCATTTTGGCCTGCTGTAAATCTGAGGAGATTGTTCATAACGATGTCCATGCCTTTTCCTTTGAGGCAAGTTGAGAATAAGCCTGCATGAGCAGGGAACTTGACTGGATGTCACATAATTGGGCTTTCCCATCTGTAGATTTTTCTACCCATTTCAAAAGAGATGTATATTGAATTTCTCTTCTCTTTTTCCACTTACTTGCCTCTCTTTAAATCATGAACCCTTTTAAGTTCAGTTCCTATGCATAAGAGGCAGCTGGTGTTTATTTAAAATCTTTCATTACAGCAGAGAATTAGCATTTGAAAAAGGATGTATTGAGGGTCTGACTGTGGGGCCCCCAAGTTTGAAATCACAGTCAATTTCACACTCATATTCCAGAAATAGGATTTAATTTTTGTTTCCCTGAAAGCAAAGTAGCTATTGACTGTGGAGAGCTGAAAAGGAAGAATGTGTTTGTTTCCCCCTTCCCCTTTCTTTATGATGTAAAAAAGAGGCCTACAAAGTTTGGGGACTTTTTTGTTTGTTCTTGTTTTAATTTCTCCTGTTTTCTTCCATTAGAAATCCAGGTTTGATCATCTCCTCTTTTCATTAGAAGACTATAAGACTTTGACTTCAATAAGAAAACAGGGTGTATCCTTAACTGGAGTTTGCTAACTAGAGGCAAAATCCCAGTAAAGACATGGCAGTTTGTAGTTTTTGCATGAGTAAGCAGCTCAAGTTAATTACTCAGAGTATGGCAACACTTACAGCTGTACAGCGCTGGGAGTTACAGCTGTCTTCGTACAGCTGTGTAGGGAAAGCGCTACAGTGTGGCCACACTGACAGCTACCAGCGCTCCAGTGTGGCCACATTTGCAGCATTTGCAGCGCTGTTGGGAGTGGTGCATTATGGGCAGCTATCCTACAGAGCACCTCGTCCCATTTTGGTGCCGTGGGTTGTGGGAAGGGGACGGAAGGGTGCAGGTCACTCCGCTTCCTGTCCCAATGCCCTGTGATGTATCGCTTCACATCCCAACAGTCACTGTTTTTCCGTCCACGTTTGGCGCCATTGTGACTCTCCCAACAGTTTCTGTGCAGCGTGATTTCTGTGGGAAATGGAGCCCGAACTGCTGAAGACTTTGCTGACGAGTGTCGCCAGCGCATCTCGTTTGGCAGTTGAGCTATTCCTTCAGCTCCAAAGTGACAGTGAGGAGTCCGACGATATCGAGTCGCCTGATGCGTGTGACACTAACTTGCTTGTGGCGTTCACGGAAATGCTCAGCACCGTGGAACGCCATTTTTGGGCTCGGGAAACAAGCACTGAGTGGTGGGATCACATTGTCATGGAAGTCTGGGATGACAATCAGTGGCTGCAGAACTTTCGGATGAGAAAAGCCACTTTCATAGGACTGTGTGCTGAGCTCGCCCCCATCCTGCGGTGCAAGGACACAAGATTGAGAGCTGCCCTGCCAGTGGAGAAGCGGGTGGCTATTGCAGTCTGGAAGCTGGCAACTCCAGACAGCTACCGATCGGTCCCCAACCAGTTTGGAGTGGGAAAATTGACCATTGGAATCGTGTTGATGCAAGTTTGCAGGGCCATTAATTGCATTCTGCTAAGAAGAACCGTGACTCTGGGGAACGTGCAGGACATTCTGGATGGCTTTGCAAAATGGGTTTCCCTAACTGTGGAGGGGCGATAGATGGGACGCTGACATAACCTTAGTCCCAGATTTGGACCTTAGCGTCCAAAATATGGGGGTTAGCATGAAAACCTCCAAGCTTAGTTACCAGCTTGGACCTGGTACCTGCTGCCACCACCCAAAAAATTAGAGTGTTTTGGGGCACTCTGGTCCCCCTGAAAAACCTTCCCTGGGGACCCCAAGACCCAAATCCCTTGAGTCTCAAAACAGAGGGAAATAATCCTTTTTCCCTTCCCCCCTCCAGGTGCTCCTGGAGAGATACACAGACACAAGCTCTGTGAATCCAAACAGAGTGATTCCCCCTCTCTATTTCCAATCCTGGAAACAAAAAGTACTTTCCTATTCCCCCAGAGGGAATGCAAAATCAGGCTAGCAATCCAACACACAGATCTCCCCTTGATTTCTTCCTCCCACCAATTCCCTGGTGAGTACAGACTCAATTTCCCTGAAGTAAAGAAAAACTCCAACAGGTCTTAAAAGAAAGCTTTATATAAAAAGAAAGAAAAATACATACAAATGTTCTCTCTGTATTTAGATGATATAATACAGGGTCAATTGCTTAAAAGAATATTGAATAAACAGCCTTATTCAAAAAGAATACAAATCAAAGCACTCCAGCACTTATATTCATGCAAATACCAAAGAAAAGAAACCATATAACTTACTATCTGATCTCTTTGTCCTTACACTTAGAAACAGAAGACTAGAAAGTAGAAACTACTTCTCCAAAGCTCAGAGAAAGCAGGCAGACAGACAAAGACCTCAGACACACAATTCCCTCCACCCAGAGTTGAAAAAATCCGGTTTCCTGATTGGTCCTCTGGTCAGGTGCTTCAGGTGAAAGAGACATTAACCCTTAGCTATCTGTTTATGACAGACGCATATTCCTATTCTGGCACCAACCCAGCTAGCATCCGAGTACATTAATCGGAAGGGGTATTTCTCTATGGTTCTCCAGGCGCTTGTGGATCACCGTGGGCATTTCATTTACATTAACACAGGCTGGCCTGGAAAGGTGCATGATGCACACATCTTTCGGAACAGTGGTCTGTTCAGGAAGATGCAGGCCAGGACTTTTTTCCCAGACCAGAAGATCACAGTAGGGGACGTCGAAATGCCCATTGTGATCCTTGGAGACCCCGCTTACCCATTAATGCCTTGGCTCATGAAACCGTATACAGGGAAGCTTGACAGGAGCAAGGACCGGTTCAACTACAGGCGGAGCTGGTGCAGAATGACTGTGGAGTGTGCTTTTGGCCGTTTAAAAGGGCGCTGGCAATCTCTGTATGGGAAGCTAGACTTTGGGGAAAGCAGCATCCCTGCGGTTATATCCGCGTGCTGTACCCTCCATAATATTTGTGAAGGGAAGGGTGAAACATTCAGTCAGGAATGGATCTCCGAGGTTCAATGCCTGGAGGCTGAATTTGCACAGCCAGAGAGCAGGGCTACTAGAGAGGCCCAGCACAAGGATACAAGGATTAGGGATGCCTTGAGGGAGGAGTTTGAGGCTGAAAACCAACAGTAGTGTTTGGTGCCTTGCACGGGAGTGAAGTGCAGTGGTTACTATGTTAGTAGGAATGTTTTTCCTGAAATGATTTGCAGTGCATGTTTCTTTCCTGGGCTACGGTATCTTTCACTTTCTGCAATAATAAAGACTGTTTTCAAAGCCAAGAATTCATTTATTGAAAAGAAAACTTTCTTGACAGACACACAACTAAAAGGGCAGGGGTATGGGGTGGTGAACTGTACAGTCACAGGTGTGAATATGTCCTGTCTGGAGTGCTGTGCAATGATTGCTGCACTTCAGAATGCCTATAGTGCATGGTGATGGGGGTTGAGTGCAGAGGGTAAGGGTCATAGTTCTCAGGGCTGGTTGGTGAACGTACAGGTGTTGGGGGCAGCTGGTGATGGTAAGAACCTGGATGCTGGGGAAGGGGGTTTGGAGCTGACATTGGGGCACAAGGGAAAGAGCTTTGGGACGGGGGGGTGCTGGCACAGTAGTGCTCTGCCTGCCTGGCTGCGAGTGGCTGGATAGAGTCCGCTTGGCGCGCCAGGATGCTTATCAGCTGTTTTGTGCTTTTCTTCTTAGCCGCTGCATTTCTCTGGCGGATCCTGCTTTCCCTTTCCCTCCACTCCTGCAGTTTTTTACTCTCTCTGGCAGAGTGATCCATAACTGCTTTCAGCATGTCTTCTTTGCTTTTTCGCGGCTTCTCCCTGAGGTTTTGTAGCCTCTGAGCAGTGGATGATACGGGCAGTCAACTAGTCAAGGACACTTTTCGAAAGGCAAAAATTGCAACAGTTAAAACAGGACACAGGCTGCATTGTTTATAATCGCACTCAGACAGTTATTCCCACACAGTGAAGGAGTTTACAGTCTTCACTTTAGCATACTTTTCCCATACCAAACAGAGCGCACATAACCCACAGGAGCCACGAAATGGTGAGTAAGGGAGACTGATTGCTTCAGGGATGTGAAGGGGTTTCTGTGCATTGGGGAAAGCAAACTGCTCAGGGGGCATCTACACTGAACAGTCTCCCAACATTTTCCACAGGAGTTAATCCTGGAACATATCTCGCTGCTGCTGGTCACCTGGGAAGAGCAGGAGGGTCTTCTACAGCAATGTGGATTCCGCCTTGGCCCCTACTCAGCTTGCCTGTGTGCATCAATGGTCCCCCCACCCCTCGTGGCCCAGTGGCGCGGACGCGTTAGCCTGACTGGGACAAGGACCACAGTGGCTCTCCCTATAAACTTGCGCAAGCACATTGCCCACGCTCTGGCTGAAACTTTTGAAGAGAGTACCGAGGCCGATTACCGCGATGTGATAGACTACATCAATGGTCTATTCCACATCTAGGCATGCATGCATGCAGCCCTAACACCCCCCCCCTCCTCTCCTGAAACATTTCTATCCTGAAAATAGAAGCCACTTATTGGGAACCCGCTCCTCTGCTTGTCCTTCACCAAGTACCGGCTGCTGAGACTGGCTACCTTCCTCCTGGCTCGAGAAGAGCTCCTGGGCTGCATGCCTCCTGGGACTCTGGGGTGTCTCCCTCCACCCCAGTACCCTCACTCTTGGTTTCCTCCCCCTCCTCCTCCTTCTCCTCCTGTCCCCCCCTCTCCCCGCCCCCCGCTCTGAGGTGTCCATCATTGTTGTCAGATTGGCAGTGGGGTCACCCCCAAGTATCGCGTCCAGCTCTTTGTAGAAACGGCAGGTCGTGGGGGCAGCACTGGAGCGGCGGTTTCCCTCACGGGCTTTGCAATAGGCACTCTGCAGCTCCTTCACTTTAACCCTGCACTGCACCGCGTCCCGGTCATGGCCCCTTTCCAGCATGGCCCCTTTCCAGCATGAGATCTGCCCATAGGTATCGTAATTCCTATGGCTGGAGCGCAGCTGTGACTGCACAGCTTCCTCCCCCCAAACACTGATGAGGTCCAGCAACTTGCCATTGCTCCATGCTGAGGCTCGTTTGGCACGTGGAGGCATGGTCACCTGCAAAGATTCTGATTGCACTCCACACCTGGCTGAGCAAACAGGAAGGGGATTTTTAAAATTCCGGGGCTTTTAAAGGGCGGGTCACCTGAGGCCAGGGCAGTAGAGGGTGAAGTGATGAGCAGAGTGGCTGAACAGGCATTCTGGGATACCTCTGAATACTCTGGAGGCCAATTACAGTGCTTTTGGTGGCCACACTGGCGGAGCAGCGCTGCATCACCACCGCTGCAATCGTTATACCCCAGGCAGAGCAGGAGTACAGCCAGCGCTGCAGCCAGGGAGATGCAGCGCTGTATGTGCCTTGCAAGTGTGGATGGTGAGTAAGTTGCAGCGCTGTAAACCCACCACCAGCGCTGCAACTCTCCAGTGTAGCCATACCCTCAGTTCCCCCAGAGGCAACTTGTGTGAAAACTAAAGACTGCCTTGTCTTCACTAGGATTTAACCTTGAATGAACTGACTCAAGTTAAGAACACACCTTATTTTCCCTAGTGAAGATGTGGCCTGTGGTTGACTAGAGAACTAGATTTGTGAAATTAGGGAAACCATGTAACTGAAGTCTAATTAGTTGAGATGGGAAGAGATTTTTAATCAGTTAGTTTAACATCCTTTGTTTTTTATCAGCACCTGTTTAATTCAAACGTGTCAGAGAAAAGAGTTGACAAATTGGTCAAAGAGTTAGCACACTGTTCCTTCAAGTAAGGAACTGGGATGGGAAAGGTACCAATCCATATCTGTGAGTCATGCAAAAAACCTGGCAAAACCAGGGGAGATAAGATCAGCTATTCCTGATATTTCTACGGTAAAAAAAACAAATAATAAACCAAACAAAAAAGATTAGACTCTTATTATTTATTATTATTATTTTTAATCAGGTCTTTATAGCTAACTAAAAAGCAAAAAGGGATACAAACCCATTTTTTCTTTGATGGTCAACTTTAAATATTATAAAAATACATTGGCTTTTTTATTTGTAAGACTCAATCTGTAGGAGGTCTTATATGAGAGTGGACACTATTAACGTATCCCCAGTCAGCATTTATAGCCATTTCCAACAGAATGTTGGCTAGAAACCTGAACCCACCCACAGTCAGGATGAATTATTCTCTTCCAACCCCAAAATCTCATCCCAGGCCCTTGAAGTTTAGCAGACTTTGCTGGGATTGTTCACATACGTGGGGTACCCATTGTCCACAGACAGCACAGTGTGATGGGCTTTTCCAGCAGTGACCGCTTATTGATCCCCTGTCTAAAACAATGTTAAACTGCATATTCTTATCCAGGAACTTTTGATGCTCCTAATCATTTGCAACCTTCATTGATCCATCTGTATGTTCCCCCAGGTGCTAGGCTGGATACTGGTAGCAAGCATCATGGCTTTAGTACTGACTGTCACATGCATCAACCGCTGTCATTCTCCAGTCAGTTTTCTTCAGCTGAGGTTCTGGAAAATCTACTTGGAAAAGGAACGGGAGGTTTTTGAGAGGAAGGCCAAGGAGCATGCAAGCAAGCTGGCAGAAAGGAACCTGAAGTGCTTCTTTGAGTTCACTGAGCCAGAACCATTTCAGACACCCAGCAACAAAGACTGGCAGCAGATCTCATCTTTGTATGCCTTCAATACTAAAGGACAGTATTACAGCATGATACACAAATATATTAGTGCAAACAGAGGCACCAGCATCAGATCTACTGCAGAAGATGTGCTTTCTCCTGCTCTAGGATTTGTGGATGGCACTGATTTTAATGAAACGGGGACATTATAATGAAACAAAGAAATTCTAATTTTGTAGCATGGACAGTTATGTAATTCTGGCCACATAAAAAGGGTCTCATTCTATGCACTGATCTCTTGTTGACATCAATGGGACCTATGTGCAGAGTCTTCAGGAGAAGATGACCCATAAAGTTTGCAGCATTATTTTTAATGGATTTTCTTACTTTTACTTAAGTGCCTTTAGTAAACTACATATTTCTGGGTGGTGGTTTTACAATATTTTTATCCCTTTGACTCTTTCAAGTTATGATATTAAATAGCTTAAATCCCAACATCAAAGACAAGTGTTTGTGCTGTTTTGAAATATTATAAAGCACTTACTAGAAATATATATTAGCTAGTCTGTCAGTTCAGAACATTTGGTAATTAGAGTCGCAAGACCAAAGTTTTACCCTTGTCATTGCTTGCCCATCAAAAACAATAATACTATATTTTTTTTAAATTAAGAAGTAGTTTTCTAGGCTTTGAGCCATAAGCAAGTTCCCCACAAGTGTGCAGAGAAAGAGGGAATGTTGAGTGTGTCTTTGTATCAATGAGCGGGTGCATTCTGATGAATCACGTTTGAGAAGCTTGCTGTTAATGCTGAAACAGAGGGTCACACAAGCCGTTAATGTGCAGCAATAGTCAAAATAAGTTAACAGAATGTTAGGAGCCATTAGGAAAGCAATAGATAATAAGACAGAAAATATCATAATGCTACTGTGTAAATCCATGGTACGCCCATGCATGCAGTTCTCATGGCCTCATCTCAGAAAAGATATATTAGAATTGGAAGAGGTACAGAGAAGGACAACAAAACTTACTAAGGGTATGGAACAGCTTCCATATGAGGAGATATTAAAAAGACTAGGACTTTTCAGCTTAGAAAAGAGACTATTGAGGACAGATATGACAGAGGTCTATAAAATCATGTCTGGCATGGAGAGAGTGAATAAGGAAGTGTTATTTACCCCTTCAAATAGCACAAAAGCCATGGGTCACCCAATGAAATTAATCGGCAGCGGGTTTTAAACAAATATAAGGAAGTACTACTTCACACAACACACAGTCAACCTGTGGAACTTATTGCCATGGAATGTTGTGAAGGCCAAAACTATAAACTTGATGATTGTCTGTTCTGTTCATTCTCTCTGAAAGCCCTTGCATTGGCCACTATTGGAAGACTGGATTCTGGGATAGATGGACCATTAGTCTGATCTAGTATGGCCGTTCTTATGTTCTTATAGGAGACCAAAGAAAGTCAGGAAAATACTGAGCATGAATCTGAATATATAACCTAGTTTATAAATGAAGTGACATGAAAATACCTCTTGAAGGATAACTTCAAGCAAGCGGTGGACTAACCTGTGTCTGTGTCTGTCTTTAGTCTGCAAGCTATCTAGGAAAGGGTCATCCCTTCAAATAATATGTAGTTCCAATTATGTTGTGAACATTCAGTAAGTAATAACTCTAAATCAGTGGTTCTTAACCTGGACTGCACTCACCTCGGGGGTGGGGGGAAGATACGAGATTCCCTTTCTAAGAGTGTGAGACATGCCAGATTTTTTCAGAAGGTAAATCATAGAAAACACAAATTAAGCACAGGCATGTAAGTACAACTACTTTGTTTCATCAAACCTATGTATGTATTAACATTATACATTTTTTAACAATTACTGTAATATACAAACAAAAATATATCTAGGTTTAAGGGGTGCGAGAACATATTTTGATTTTTGATAAGGGGTGCAAGAACATATTTTGATTTTTGATAAGGGGTGCAAGAACATATTTTGAGAACCAGGCTGTAGTAAAGGTTAAGAACCACTGCTCTAAAGTTTGACCCAGAGTTTGGTTGGCTGGACTGAAATATGCGAGTGTTACTATTTGTGTACAAGCAGAACTGCACCATAGTAGTGAAACTAAAAACTTCCTTTGTGGTAACTTCAGTTCTACTTTACAACAGTCTGAGTTGATCAGAGATTTCAACATAGTCTACTAAGTTGCTCCACTGCTAGTATCATGCTGCCCAAAGATCAATCTCTAAGGTCTGAATGCACAAAATGAGTTAGGTGCCTGAGTCCATTTTAGGCACCTAAGCCCCAGTCTTGAAACCACCATGATGCACAAAACTCCCACTGAACCCTGTAGAGACCTAAACTCACTTGATGCCAAAATTTTTGCAATAAAAGTTCCCTGGGCACCTATGTTTCTGCCTCTGGGTATGCACACTGCTGCCTACCTCTCAACACCTGTATGTCTATCTCCCGCTGAAACCCTCTGACCTGCAGACCAATTCACAAACTGGGGAAGATAGGCATTAGTTCACCTACTTCATCCTGGGTGGGGCCCAATCCAGTAGGCAGCCTGAGCAAGCCAACTGGATCAGGGCCCTCAGGTGAGTTCACACAAAACAGCAGGGAGAAGAATGTTAGGAGCCAAACTCAGGCACCTATCTCTGAGACGATCCAGGCTTAGTGACAGCTCCCCTCCTAGCAGGCTGGCTTTTGTGGATTGCAGTCTGAGGGTATGGCTACACTTGAAACTTCCGAGTGTGGTCGCAGCGCCAGCACTGGGAGAGAGCTCTCCCAGCGCTGCACGTACTCCACATCCTCCACGGGTGTAGCTTGCAGCACTGGGAGCCGTGCTCCCAGCGCTGCGGCACTGTTTACACTGAGGCTTTACAGCGCTGTATCTTGCAGCGTTTAGGGGGGTGTTTTTTCACACCCCTGAGCGCGAAAGTTGCAGTGCTGTAAAGCGCCAGTGTAGCCATGGCCTAAGGCACCTCTCTCTCCCCATTCACTGTCAAGGAACTCAGGCACCTAACTTAGGCTTTGTAGTGATTTTCAAGATGGCTAACTCCTTTTGTGTATTGAGGCATAAGCCAGCAACACTTCTGAAATCAACACTCAGGAAAATATACTTTCAGTGGCGGCAATCCAATGCTTGATTAATTTTGTTTTTTATACAGTCTGGGTAAAGATTTTTAATGCTACGAAGATATGCATATACCTAGCCTAGCCACACACTAATAATAAAGTGATTAAAAATATGCAGTCACTATAATTAAACAATAGTAATGGCTGAGTAGGAGGGCATTTTCTAGCAATTAATAAGCAGCTTCGGAATTGAGGGTAGAAGGTGATGTTCAGCACCCTTGAAGTTCAGTTCTACTCTGAAAAGTTACATTGTAAAAATGGTCCCTAGATCATTTGAGAAACAACCCTAAGGCCATGGCTACACTAGAGAGTTGCAGCGCTGGTGAGGGGGTTACAGCGCTGCAACTTAGGATGTGGCCACACTTGCAAAGCACGGCCAGCGCTGCAACTCCCTGGTTGCAGCGCTGGCTGTACACCCGGTCGAGCCTCGGGTGTAGGGATTCCAGCGCTGGTGATCCAGCGCTGGTCAGCAAGTGTGGACGCCCACCAGCGCTTTTATTGACCTCCGGGGTATAAGGAGGTATCCCAACATACCTTAGAAGCCTCTCTGGTAATCATGCACACTCCACTGCCCTGGGCTCAGCTGACCCCCCTTTAAATGCCCCGGGAATTTAAAAAATCCCCTTCCTGTTTGCTCAGCCAGATGTGGAGTGCAATCAATCATTCAATCAATCAGCAACCATGCCTCCACGCCCCAAACGAGCCCCAGCATGGAACAATTCCGAGCTGCAGGACCTCATCAGTGTTTGGGGTGAGGAAGCTGTGCAAGCACAGCTGCGCTCCAGAAGGAGAAATTATGATACCTATGGGCAGATATCACAGTCCTTGCTGAGAAGGGGCCATGAACGGGACGCGTTGCAGTGCAGGCTCAAAATAAAAGAGCTGAGGAGTGCTTACTGCAAAGCCCGTGAGGGAAATCGCCGCTCAGGAGCTGCCCCCACAACCTGCCGTTTTTACAAGGAGCTGGATGCCATACTTGGGTGTGACCCCACTGCCAATCCTAGGAGCACGATGGAGAGTTCAGAGCAGGGAGAAGTGTGAGAGGGTGTAGAGGAAGCCGACACTGAGGCTACTGGCGTGGAGGGAGACACCCCGGAGTCCCAGGAGGCATGCAGCCAGGAGCTCTTCTCAAGCCAGGAGGAGGCTAGCCAGTCGCAGCAGCTGGAAGTTGCTGATGAGGAAGAAGCTGCGGAGCATGCTCGGGGTAAGCAGATTTTTATGTTTTGGGAGAGGAGGGTTTGGGTTATGGCTGCCTGCATGCATGCCTAAACGTGGAATAGCCCATTGATTTGCTCTATCACGTCTCTGTAATCGGCCTCGGTAATCTCTTGAAAAGTTGCAGCCAGAGTGTGCGCAATGTGCTTTCACAAGTTTATAGGGAGAGCCACCGTGGTCCTTGTCCCGGTCAGGCTAACTCGTCCGATCCACTGTGCAGCGAGGGGTGGGGGAACCATGGCTGCACACAGGCAAGCTGCATAGGGGCCAGGGCGGAATCCACATTGCTGTAGAAGACCCTCCCTCTCTTCCCAGGTAACACGCAGCAGTGATATATCTGGCAGTAGGAAACCCTGTTGAGAATTTAGGGATACTTGAGTGCAGGGCGCCAGGTTCGCGGTCCCCCCCCCCCCAGCCCCGCGGTGCGTTCCGGTCTCCCCACCTCCTTCCAGCACGTAGCCAGCCCCGCGGTGCGCTCCAGTCTTCCCCCTCCCCTCCTTCCCAGCAGGCAGCCAGCCCCGCGGTGCCCTCCGGTCTTCCCCCCCACTTCCCAGCAGGCAGCCAGCCCCGCGGAGCCCTCCGGTCTCTCCCCCCCCGCTTCCCAGCAGGCAGCCAGCCCCGTGGTGCCCTCCGGTCTTTCCCCCCCCTTCCCAGCAGGCAGCCAGCCCCGCGGTGCCCTCCGGTCTTCCCCCCACCCTTCCCAGCAGGCAGCCAGCCCCGCTGTGCGCTCCGGTCTTCCCCCCCTTCCCAGCAGGCAGCCAGCCCCGCGGTGCGCTCCGGTCTTCCCCCCCACTTCCCAGCAGGCAGCCAGCCCCGCGGTGTGCTCTGGTCTCCCCCTCCCCCTTCCCAGCAGGCAGCCAGCCCCGCTGTGCGCTCCGGTCTTCCCCCCCTTCCCAGCAGGCAGCCAGCCCCGCGGTGCGCTCCGGTCTTCCCCCCTACTTCCCAGCAGGCAGCCAGCCCCGCGGTGTGCTCTGGTCTCCCCCTCCCCCTTCCCAGCAGGCAGCCAGCCCCGCGGTGCCCTCCGGTCTTCCCCCCCTCTCCCAGCAGGCAGCCAGCCCCGCGGTGCCCTCCGGTCTTCCCCCCCACCCCCTTCCCAGCAGGCAGCCAGCACAGCTGTGCGTTTCCCACGCCCCTCACCAGCAGGCCGGCAGTTACGCGGACCGCCCCCCCCCCCGCCAGCAGCTCGCCACCTTCCTGTTCACTACTGTCCCCTGTGCAGGACACCAGCTACCTCCTGTACCCAGTGCAGATAAACCCCAGTGACCTATCAGTCAATTCCCCCTCCCAGGTGCAGTCGGGGCAGAAACACTCACCCCATTGCTCGCCATGCCTTCGCTTCCCTGGCCTGTCTGTGTTATGTTAGGTATGTGGGAAGGATGCTACAAAAAGTCTAAAAACTCCTTCACTGTGTGATAATAAACAATGTAGCCTCTGTGTATTACATGTTTCTATCTATGTTTTTTTTAGTGACCTTGACTAATGCAGCCGGATCACCGGCCTCACGTCGCTTGCAGAACTTGAGAAAAAATCCGCGAAAATCAAAAGAAGAATTGATCAAAGCAGTTATGATTCACTACAACAGAGAAAGTCGGAAGACGCAGGAATGGAGAGAGAAAATGTATGAGTGGAGGCAAACAGAAAGCAGGAGAAAGGAATTGGTTACCAAAAAAACCTCAAAGCAGATGATAAGCCTCCTGGCTCGCCAAACTGAGTCTTTCGAGTCTCTCGTAGCCATGCAGGCAGATCTGTACCGTGGTAACCCACACCCCTCCCAAAGCTCTCTTTCTTGTTCCCCAGTATTTGCACAAAACACCTTTCTCCAGCAGCCAGTTTCTTATTACCCCCAGCTTCCCCCAACACCTGTACGATCACCTACCAGCCCTGATAACTACAATTCTTACCCTGTGCACTCCACTCCCATTACCCTGCAGCATAGTAATCCTGAAGTGCAGCAGACATTGAACAGTAATCCAAACAGGACACATTCAAACCTCTGAATGTACAGTCCACCACCCTAACCCCCCTGGCCTTTTATGTACTGTACTTTGAATAAAGGATTTTATGGCTTTTACAATACGTTTTATTATTGCAGGAAGTGGTAAATATTGTACCCCAAGGTAGAAAGGAGCACAGCAAAGGCACCAAACATTACTGTTGGCTCTCAGCATCAAATTGCTCCCTTAAGGCATCCCTAATCCTTGAAGCCCTTTCCTGGGCCTCTCTAATAGCCCTGCTCTCTGGCTGTGCAAATTCATCCTCTAGGCGTCGAACCTCGGAGGTCCATTCCTCACTGAATCTTTCACCCTTCCCTTCACAAATATTATGGAGGGTACAGCACGTGGATATAATAGCGGAGATGCTGCTTTCCCCCAAATCTAGGTTCCCATAAAGACACCTCCAGCACCCTTTCAAACGGCCAAAAGCACACTCCACAGTCATTCTGCACCGGCTCAGCCTGTAGTTGAACCGGTCCTTGCTCCTGTCAAGCTTCCCTGTATACGGTTTCATGAGCCATGGCATTAAGGGGTAAGCGGGGTCTCCAAGGATCAAAGTGGGCATTTTGACGTCCCCTACTGTGATCTTGCGGTCTGGGAAAAAAGTCCCGGCCCTCAGCCTCCTGAACAGGGCACTGTTCCGAAAGATGCGTGCATCATGCACCTTTCCAGGCCATCCTGAGTAAATGTCAGTGAAACGCCCACGGTGGTCCACAAGCACTTGCAGAACCAAAGAGAAATACCCCTTGCAATTAACGTACTCTGATGCCAGGTCAGGTGGTGACAGAATAGGAATATGCGTCCCATCTATTGCTCCTCCACAGTTAGGGAAACCCATTTCTGCAAAGCCATCCACAATGTCCTGCACGTTCCCCAGAGTCACAGTTCTTCTTAGCAGGGTGCGATTAATTGCTGTGCAAACTTGCATCAGCACCATTCCAACGGTGGACTTTCCTACTCCAAACTGGTTCGCCACCGATCGGTAGCTGTCTGGAGTTGCCAGCTTCCAGATTGCAATAGCCACCCGCTTCTCCACTGGCAGGGCAGCTCTCAATCTCGTGTCCCTGCGCCGCAGGGTAGGGGCGAGCTCAGCACACAGTCCCATGAAAGTGGCTTTTCTCATCCGAAAGTTCTGCAGCCACTGCTCGTCATCCCTGGTTTGCAGGACGATGTGATCCCACCACTCAGTGCTGGTTTCCCGAGCCCAAAGGCGCCGTTCCACGGTGCTGAGCACGTCTGTTACTGCCACAAGCAATTGAATGTCTTGAGCGTCAGGCTTTTCAATATCATCGTCTGACTCCTCACTGTCACTTTGCAGCTGAAGGAATAGCTCCACTGCCATGCGTGATGTGCTGGCAACATTCATCAGCAAGGTCCTCAGCAGCTCAGGCTCCATTTGTAACAGAAATCTCAGAAATCGCGCTGCAGACTCACAATGCTGCCAAAATGCTCGGAATGTGTAGCAAAGCACCACGGGGCGTTGGAACAGGAAGCGGAAAGACCCGCACACTTCCTTCCCCTTCCCACAAGCCACAGCGCCAAAATGGGACGAGGTGCTCTGTGGGATAGCTGCCCACAATGCACCACTCCCAACAGCGCTGCAAGTGCTGCAGATGTGGCCACACTGCAGCACTGGTAGCTGTCAGTGTGGCCACACTGCAGCGCTGGCCCTACACAGCTGTACGAACACAGCTGTAACTACCAGCGCTGCAAAACTGTAAGTGTAGCCATGGCCTAAGTGCGTATTGAGGATCAGATCTGCTTACTTGTGTGACAGAAAAGATTTTGCTGCTCTTTACTCCTGTTAGCTTTGGGAATCTGGTTCTGCCTAATCATCAACAGAATTGGTACCCAAGTTCCTCCAGAACTGCATTTCTGGTGACTGTGCATGAGCCAGAAAAGCCCAGTTTGACTTTGAGATCCCAGGTTGAATTTACTAGGTTGCCTCTCCATCCTCTTCCCCCTGCTCCATTTTTTTTACTTGTAAACTGGGCACATTTAACATGGAAACCATTAAGACACAATAAATATTGAAATCCATAGAACTTCTTTTTTAGTCACTTTAAAAAGAAACCAGAAAAGAAGAGCCTAGTTTAACTGACTGGAGATGCCTGGCCTGGAAGACTATATTCTTATTGTAAACAGTGAAACTATAAAAATATAAATAAAAACTCAAATCAGTGATTTTTTGTGTTGAGAAGTCAAAAATGTTGAGAAGTCAAAAATGTTCCCCCCAGATTCAGTACTCTGCTTAGGGTTTTGGTCTTCCCAGCAGGTAAAGACCAGCACAGTAACAAGACAGTGTATTTTCATTGTGCCTTTAGTTTGTGATACCCAGTAAATGTCATTCAGTTAAAAATGCCCTACCTTTCTCTGTCACATATGAGTTAATTTGCTCATTAACTACTAACAAGAGTAATTCTATTATAGATGGTCCCACCGTGCAAGAGGGTGAAATCCTGGCCCCACCGAAGTCAGTGGGAAAACTTACATCGACTTAAATGGGGCCAGATTTTATTTATGGAGTATATAATAGAATCACTCATAGACCCATTGATTTTAAGGTCAGAAGAGACCAGCATGGTCATCTAGTCTGATCTCCTGCACATTGCAGACCACAAAACCTCACTCATCCACTCCTGTAATAGACTTCTAACCTCTGGCTGAGTAACTTAAGTCCTCAACTCATGGTTTAAAGACTTCAAATTACAGAGAACCTAGTTTAAACCTGAAATAACCTGTGCCCCATGCTGCAGAAGAAGGCAGAAAATCCCCAGGATCTCTGCCAATCTGATCTGAGGGAAAATTCCTTCCCAACCCCAAATATGGTGATCAGTTAGACCCAGAACATGTGGGCAAGACCCACCAGCTGGACACCTGGGAGAGAATTCTCTGTAGTAACTCAGAGCTCTCCTTGTCTAGTGTCCAATCACCATCTATTGGAGATATTTGCTGCTAGTACTCACTAATCAGTGACATGCCATTGTAGGCAGTCTCATCATACCATCCCCTCCATAAACTTATCAAGTTCTCTTGAAGCCAGTTAGATTGCTTACCCCCATTACTCTCCTTGGAAGGCTGTTCCAGAACTTCACTCCTCTAATGGTTAGAAACCTTCATCTAATTTCAAGCCTAAACTTGTTGATGGCCAGTTTATATCCATTGTTCTTGTGTCCACATTGGTGCTTAACTTAAATAACTCCTCTCCCTCCCTGGTATTTATCCCTCAGATGAATTTGCAGCGAGCAATCATATCCCCTCTCAGCCTTCTTTTAGCTAGGCTAAATAAGCCAAGCTCTTTGATGCTTCTTTCATAGGGTAGCTTTTCCATTCCTTGGCTCATACTAGTAGCCCTTCTCAACACCAGCTCCAGTTTGAATTAATCTTTCTTAAACATGGCAGACTAGAATTGCACACAATATGCCAGATGAGATCTCACCAGTGCCTTTGTATAATGGTACTAACATTTCTTTCTCTCTACTGGAAGTACCTTGCCTGACACATCCTAGGACTGCATTAGCCTTTTTCATAGCCACATCACATTGGCAGGTCATAGTCATCCTGTGATCAGCCAATACACCCAGGTCTTTCTCTTTCTTTGTCACTTCCAACTGAGATGTTCCCCAGCTTATAGTAAAAATTCTTGGTTTTTGTCCCTAAAATGCATGACCTTGCACTTTGCACTATTAAATTTCATCCCATTTCTATTACTCCAGTTTACCAAGTCGTCCAGATCTTCTTGTATGATATTCCAGTCCTCCTCGTTATTGGCAAGACTATCGAACTTTGTGTCATACGCAAATTTTCTTAGTATACTCCCACTTTTTGTGCCAAGGTCAGTAATAAAAATGTTAAATAAGATTGGTCCCAAGACCAATACCTGAGGAAAGCCACTAGAAACCTATCTCCAGATTGAGAGTTTACCTTTCAGTATGACCCATTATAATCGTTGTTTAAACCAATTCCTTATCCACCTTTCAATTCTCATATTAAATCTTCATCCTCTCCAATATAGCTAATAATTCCCATGTGTAAATGTATCAAATGCCTTACTAAAATCCAGATAGATTAGATCTTCTGCATTTCCTTTGTCTACAAAATCAGTTACCTTCTCAAAGAGGGAGATCAGGCTCATCTAGCACAATCTACCTTTTGTAAAACCATGTTGTATTTTAGCCCAGTTATCATTAACCTCTATGTCCTTTACTTTCTATTTCAAAAATGTTTTCTAAGACCTTCCATACAATCAGGGCTACCCCCGGGGGGGAGAAAGTAGGGCAATTTGCCCTGAGCCCCGCAGGGGCCCCCACGAGAATTTTGGAGGCTCCCCCTGCGTCCGCCTTCCCCCATTCCCCGGCGCCTCAGTGCTCCGTTCCCAGGACTGGCCCTGGACAGAGCTAAAGTGGCATGGCTCTGCTGGGGCCTGAGCTCCTCCTCCGGTGCACTGAGGCTCCAGGAGAAGGGGGAGGTGGGAGTAAGAAGCATGGTAAGCCCCTCTGAGCCGGACACTCCTGTGATCCCCCGCTCCAAGTCCAGCCCCTCTGAGCCAGACACCCTCCTGACCTCCCCCCCTACAGCCCTGACCCCCAACTCTGAGTCCAGCCCCTCTGAGCCAGACACCCCCCTGACCTCCCCCCCTACAGCTCTGACCCCCAACTCCGAGTCCAGCCCCTCTGAGCCAGACACCCCCCTGACCTCCCCCCCTACAGCCCTGACCCCCAACTCCGAGTCCAGCCCCTCTGAGCCAGACACCTCCTGACCTCCCCCCCCACACAGCCCTGACATCCTGCTCTGAGCCCAGCCCCTCTGAGCCAGACACCCCCCTCACTCCCAGCTCTGAGCCAGCCCTGTGAACTGGGCACCCCTTGATCTGGAGCCCAGCTCCCCACTGAGCACTGGACAACAGCAGCACCACCCCCAGGCAGCGACAGCCCATTGACACCAACCATCGTCATCACTGAGCGACAGCCCATTATGTAAATGCAAACGTATACATACCATTAAAGCATTTAATGTTTTTAAATAATGTATTTCATGTATTTTTAAAGTATTAAAATTTAATTTTTGAATGTATTTCAGTGGTTAGTATCATGTATTTGGAAATGTAAAAAATATAGTATTGCAACTTTTTTTTATGGAAGGGGCCTCCGGAAATTGCTTTGCCCCAGGCCTCCTGAATCCTCTGGGTGGCCCTGCATACAATTGAGGTCAAACTAACAGGCCTGTGGTTTCCTGGATCATGTTTTTTCCCTTTCTTAAAAATGGGAACTATATTAGCAATTCTCCAGTCATAGAATATGACCCCTGAGTTTACAGATTCATTAAAAAGTCTTGCTATTGGGCTTGCAGTTTCATACACCAATTCCTTTAATATTCTTGGATGAAGAATTCCCCCCTGATTTAGTCCCATTAAGCTGTTTGCATTTGACTTCCACTCAGATGTGGTAATTTCTACCTTCATATCCTATTGTCATTAGGCATCCTGCCACTCTCCCATAGTACTTCGTTAGCCTCATTAAAAATGGAGGCAAAGTTTTGTTTAGGTGTTGAGCCATGCCTAGATTTTCTTTAATCTCCACCCCATCCACATGCCCATCCTAGTGGGCCCATTAAACACACAACACCCACAGTCTTCTAGATTATTGAGTCTATTCTCAAACCAGTAAAAGGTATAGTTCCACCCCCACTGTTGGCATTTGGTTTATAAAATGCAGGAGAGGGGGCTATGGAATTACAGAGTAAAGGAAACAACTGTTATCTGTTAGCTTAGAATGAAAAACCACATAAAGTACTTAATGACAAACCAATTTATCAGTAGCATGGTGACAGGTTTCAGAGCAGTAGCCATGTTAGTCTGGATCTGCAAAAAGAACAAGGAGTACTTGTGGCACCTTAGAGACTAACAAATTTATTTGGGCATAAGCTTTTGTGGGCTAAAACCCACTTCACGGGATGCATGAAGTGGAAAATACAGTAGGAAGATATATACACAGAGAACATGAAAAAATGCATGTTGCCATACCAACTCTAACAAGACTAATCAATTAAGGTGGGCTATTATCAGCAAGGGGAAAAAAAACTTTTGTAATGATCATCAGGATGAGAGTGGATGGGTCATTACACAAAGTAATGTAAACACTATTTGCCCAGGCTAATTTTCCCCCTACTGTTACTCACGCCTTCTTGTCCACTGTTTGAAATGGGCCATTCTGATTATCACTACAAAAGAAGAGAGGGACTGACGGACCCGCCGCCAAATTGCCACCGAAGACATGCTGCGCCTTTTCATGGGCCGTCTCATGCACATGCTTCCTTCACTGGTGCCTGGGGGTAGGTCATTTAGCTCCTTTGTCCCCAATATTAAAGTAGGACAGTTTTCCCCATCATTATAACTGGAGGAATTAACTGTATTTATCTCACATAACTATATGGATTCCGTGCAGTTGGTAAAGATTATTAATGATTGCTTATAAAGTGCTTTGAAATCCTTGGATGAAAGGCAATATGTAAGCACAATGTATCATAATCTATGCATGCGGAAAGACTAAATGTTCAGACATTTCTGTGTGTTGGTGTGAGGAACTTCATTCCCTGGGGTATAAAATGAGACATACTGACAATGGAGAGAGCCAGCCTACAGAAGGAGAGTGCTCTGGACGTCAGCTCACTTAATTCTTCACTTCAAGAACAGCAATGTTGTTGTGATGCTGTCTAACAGGTTGCCAGCTCAGACCAAGGCAGTAGGCTAATTCACTTGCATGCTAAGAGAAATCAAAGGAGTGTCAAAAGGCATTGTAATGTGATCAGGCCAATTCACTTATGTATTAACATAATTCAAAGGAAATGTGATGGTATTGTCTTAATTTATCTATAACCTGTTGGATTTTCTTACATTACAGTTTATATTATATATATATATATATCCCTGTACTTCATTAGCCCTAGATCAAAGGATGTATTACTGTTTAGATGAGAATTTACTTAATGTGTAAAACTGCATGAAAGCTAATGAAGGATTGTTTCTGTCATAATGTCCTTCTGCCATATCATCAGGATGTGTCTTACGTGTGATAAAATGTCAGTACCACTTGTGTTTGGGCGATACACAGCACACAGTCACAGCATGCTAGTTAAATGAAAATTTTGTAATGGCCATACATTCAGGATCAATGCAAGACAGGGAGGGTGTGATGGGGCGTTCACCCCACACTAGCGCTGAAGGGGTTAAGAGAGGCCAGTTAGCCGTAGGCTGCGCCTGCTGGGGAGCTAAGGGGCAATGATAGTAATTGAGAATGAAGCTCACCTGGGCAGGAACAGGCAGGGGGTCTCCTATAAAACCTAGGAGCTGAGGATAGAGGAGGCAGCTGTGAGGTAAGCCTGCAGTCACACACTCTGGTACTAGGTGGAGACTAGAAGCCTGAAAAAAGGGCAGTCCAGGGAAGGAGCAGCAAAGTCTAAGATAGTATAGACCTGAACTGCTGGTTTGAGGGTCCCTGGACTGGAACCCAGAGTAGAAGTTGGGTCTAGGTTCCCCTACCAGCCACTGCAGGAGTGGCAGAGTTAGTGCACGGATATGGAGTCTGCCGGAGACTTTGTGGAAAGAGCTTCTGATGAGACCCTGGAAGGAGAGGATGCGTGTGACGTGGCCAGAGGGTTAAGCCAGGAAGCAGAGACACTGCAGCTCCTGACTAGTGAGAGAGACGCTGCAGAGCAAGTGACTGAGGCAACGGGCTGATTGGGGTGCGGACTCCCCAGATGAGCTACGAGGAGGGGCAGCGAGTGGTGAGTAGTAGAATCCATTGCAGAAGGGGTAATTTCAGCTACCAGGTTTTCTCTTAATCATTATTTATTATTTCATAGCTATTTTAAATAAGAAAAAAATTCTATGGCTAATATAACTGCTCAGTAGACACTAAGGCTCACATTGCTCAGAGTGATCCAAAGGAAATAGCCAGAACTAGTGAGCAACTATAAATTGCATAGGACAAAACTGAGCCTGGTGCAAGACTGGTCTACTTGCCCACTGACAAAGGAAGGGCCTGCTGTATGTGTGCCATTTGAAGCAAGATTTATTAATGATGATGAATGACTGTTCACTTCATCTGAGCTGCCCCAAACCAGAGAGACTTGTTTTTTTCCTTAATAAAAAGCTCCACCCAAACAAGTGCTAGAAATAGCACTTGTCCCACTGATAATGCCTCACTTTTCTCCTGTTTTGTGGGGTTCATCAGTTCAAACATGGGTATCTCCCAAACAGTTCTCAAATTCCTCAGTAGCCAAAAGAAAGCAATTGGTTACAGTTTGATGGGACTGCTAACAGTGGGAAGTGAACATTTATTTTCTCTTTCTGCATTTAAATGTCCTTGCAGCAACAAAAACTATACGTATGGGCTGGTGTATCTCTTTGTCCCAGCCTTGGTACTACTATTTGTTGGGTTTGCGTTGAATGGCAGTACCTGGCAGCTCTTCACAGGCTGTTGTGTGAACCCCAGGAAACGATTTCCCAACGGGAATAGCTGCCATTTTTTTCATGCCTTCGGCGAGATCACCTTTAAGGCTTTTGTAGCCCCTGTGATGTGGCTTTCTGTGGTTTTGCTCAATGGGACTTTTTATGAATGTGCCATGAGTGGCTCAAAAAATCTGAAGTACCTGGAGATGCTTTGCCACAATAAATCCAACAAGTGCTTGGAAGAGCTTCCCAAAGTAGCATGTGGCCAAACTTCTCTGTCCTCTTGGGAGACTGAGGAGATCCTACTAACACTTCAAGCGGAATCTCAGGTAAGATATCATTTTAATTCAATCATGCTTTGTGTTATCCTTTTTTTTTATCATGAGGCCCTAAAATCAAGTGTCCAGAGAGTTTAACTATAATTTTAAAAAATGTCAAATACATATTTCATTGCAATGCAAGCAGGATTCAGACTGCGTTTTATGGGAGTGTCAGAGAAGTGAAATATCCAGCGCCTCAGGCAGATTTCTGTAAGCAGCATAGCACACCAAGGTGTGGAAGGGTTTGGCAGCTCAGAAGGGCTTGATAGGATATTTGCCAACAGAGGGAGGTGGGAGAATTTTAGCAATGTGGCTAGAGAATTCAGGTTGCTTGACGTTTTTGGGAAGAGGGCTGAACAAAAGGTTTAATCAAAGTATAGGAATGGTAGGCAGGGTTTCGAGGATTGGGAAGGGAAAAGCCTAAGCCTAACCCTAACCCTTCTATTCATCTTGAAGGGTTTTGGGACAGTGGTTGGTCATTTTTAGGGTAGTTCATAATACAACAAGGCTCCTCCAAAGTGTACGGCCCCCAGGATTTTTGCAAGCCTTGGGCTGACCCTGAAGGCAACAGTAGAACAACAATGTTAAACATCTGGAGACAATTCTTTTGGAATAAAGCTTTATTGAGTTTAAAATTAGGAAGAAAAACATATGTGTACCTTGTTAGAGGGCTCATGCCTTTGAATAGGCCTCATTTAGACTTTCTCTTTTTTTAATAGCAAGATATGAAGTACCCCAGCAATTATTTTAAATTGTGCACTTCACTTTCAACCATTTAGTAATGTAGACAAACATTCCGTTAGTTTATCTGTACATACAATAATCATTCTAAATATATATAATAATGTGTCATAAGAATTCATTAATACTTCAGACAGTAAGATTTATTACATGTATTTTGGATTTATACTATTAGGGCCTGATCTAAAGCCCATTAAAGTCAATGGGAGTCTTTCTATTGACTTCAGTGGGCTGTGGATCAAGTCCATAATCCCTATGTTTAAAGTGCTGAGACTTAATTTTTGGTTAGAGCTGTTCAAAATGTAAAGGTATACAGAAAAATAATATTTACATAGCTGTGTAGATCATATGATCCTGAAAATGACATCCAATTTAATCTCTGACTCTACTGATGGTCCTTACAAATTCAGGGCCTCTGCTTGTGAATAGAATTGACACTTGGTGGATCACTTTATTTTCAAAATCTTGTATTTTATTATCACTTTTCAAGGTTTTTATACTGAGCATTTAAAGAACATAGTCTCAGTGCAACAGTAAGAACCAGAATAACACTAGTTCTTCTCAATCTAATTTGAGTTTGCGATCAGCTTTTTTATTATAGCCTTTTCTTTGTTCTTCGATACCAAATTATCCTTTCTTTAACAGGTCATAGGGTGGTGTGTGATAGTTTCTGCTGCTTTTCTGTCTTTGTTGATCACTTGTTATGGTCACTGCCAATCTAATACCAGCCATCTCCAAAAGATGTTTTGGAAGATCTACACTGAGAAGGAGAAGGAACAATTTGAAAAATATTTTGAGGACTATGCCACCAAATTGAGCGAACGAAATCTGAAAAGCTTTTTTGAGAACAAGAAACTGGAACCCTTTCCCATGCCAAATTTCCGGGCCTGGGAAGAAGCTTCTGCTTTGGACTCTTTCAACATTAACCAGAAGATCTTCAGCACACTTCATAAACTAGTGGAAGACAGCATGAAAGAAAATGATTCCAGTGAGGCACAAGATACAATGGTAAACTTAGGTGAAGGAGAAACAGTTTAGCTAATATCAGCTTTCATTAACATTATAATTTAATATAATTCACTACATTTTTCACTTTTCAGTCTTCATTTCTGTTTTTCTGGTAATGACCAGTTTTCTGCCATAATTTCTCTCTCCCACCAAACTTCTATAGCACCTCCTCAGGCAAGATGGCAAATGTCTTCTGAGCTCTAATAGCACAACCCAGGACTCAATACAGTTCCATGAGGTCCATTGTCCTACACAGACTAACAAAATAGCTTTCCAAGGGATGTTCCTCTTCTCTCATATGTGTCTACTGTGCTCATGTTATTTAAACAAAACAAATACACCCTTAATGTTACTGTTTTTCATAAATGAAATTCTGTCATTGTCCTTCTTTCCTAGAATTGGGTATGCAACCCAAAGACAACCAGTGAAACAGTAGAATTTGATACTGTTCAGCTTCATTATGCTTGGTACTGAGGCCAGCGGTTACTAATTTGAATGTGCTGTCCTTTGTTAACTACCTTGTCTGCTTCTGCATACATCTTGAAAGGAGTTAAAGTGTTGTAAATGTGGAGCAGTCAGTGTACATTAGGCTTGATCCTTCACCACTGATGTCAATGGTAAATATTCCATTGAGTTCACTGGGTTGAGGAACCGGCAGACTGAGGTTAGCTGAATTTTTATACTCTGGGATTTTTAAAGGAAATGGCCTTTTCCCTCTTTTGAACCTGTAAATATTTTTTTCATACTCTACATGAGACCTAAGCTCTGCACCACTTAAGTCTCACTAAATTAATCAATGTACAGGCTTTGTCCTGATCCTCAGCACAAAGAAGAATGTCATCCTTTATAAAATGTGAACTCTAATGGATACTTTTTTCTTTTTTTAATTATGCGTTAATATTTTTTGTGCTTTGCTTTGTCCTGCCTTAGCACATAATGGACATACTCTGTATAATGAGGGAAAAAATGAAAACTGAAATTAAAGCGTGTGTGTGTACTGGCTTTTTGAAATGTACTGTGAATAAGTTGATGGGGAAGAACTTCAGTGGGGATTCACTAGTAATTGAGTGTTTTGCTGAATCAAGGCATAAAGTGGAAGCTCCTTGCTTTCCTACATTGAGCCCTGCAGCAAACACGAAGTTCATTCATTTCTAACAATTTTAGAAGATTTGGTGACATGGCGTGAAATCTTGGCCCCATTTAAGTCAGTCGCAAAACTCTCATTGACTTTAATGTGGTCAGGATGTCACCAATAGTCCCTGCCACTTAAGTCCAGGGCCCTGCACAAACAACCTATTCACATCACATTGCAGGATTGGAACCTAACAGACAAAAGAAGATGGGAAAGGGAGATGAAGGACAAGTGTTTCAGTAACAGGGTCATATGTTTACTATGGGCAGCATTTTATTGATTGATTAAGACTGATTATTTTGCATTGTAATAAAAATAGGGAATTCTGGCTCCTAGAGAGAGGCTAAGAAAGGAAGGTCTAGTGGGTAGGCCAGTGGACCAGGACTCAAAACCTGGGCTAAATTCCAAGCTCTGCCACAGGTTTCCTGTGTTACTTTGGCAAAACACTTAATCTACCCTGTGCCTCAATTTTCACTACCTCCACACCTCACTAGGATTTTATAAGGATTAAATCAAGTAATGATTGCGAGGTGCTCAGAAACTGAGGTGATGGGGGCCATGTAAGTACCTCAACAGAAAAGAATTGGTGGCACAATAGTGTTTGCATTTTTTATTACAGTTTGCTTGGGTGAAGCTCATATTTAAGATGACTGTGCATTAGAATACATCATGCTTTTTCAGTTTGCTAACCATCTATGTAGTCTCAAGAAGAACACACAAGTTAAAGCTGCACAAGGTGCTTAGTCTCAAACAGCATCCATATTCCATTATTTAGAAAAATTCTCTATGTCTGCTATATGCACCTGAACAAAACTGCATATTGTCATGTTTACCTACAGAAAACCTGATCCCAGTGGAATCACATCTCTGTTTGATTTCAGTAGGAGCAGATTGGGCAAAATGAAGGAAAAACCATAGTCACAAGTGAAACAAAGGAAGATGCATTGGAATGAGAAAGTGCACAATTTATAGCAAAACAATTTCTTGTTCACAATCATAAGGGCTAGAATGAAAAGCATATCAGTACAAGCACAGTTCTTTATGTCTTTGAAGCATCACTAATGAGCAAACTGGAAAATACAATCACATTTCTAATGAAAAAGAACAGGAATTAGGATGGAGATTTGGGGCCCAGTCACACACTTGTTACTCAAGCAAAACTTCTGATGAAATCAATGGGATTTTCCCTGTGAAAGGAGTAAAGGACTGGTCCTTTTTAAGAATGTATGTTGAATTCTGCGAGGTGGTGACAGTACATTTTGAGTATATGCTCTGACTGTCTTTACCACTCTAAGATGTAACTATACCTGAATCAATGAAGCCATTGCCACTGTGTGGATTTTCTTCCGAAATAGGTAAAAATGGGCAAATTGTAAGTTAGAGAGGATTCCTTCTATCAGCTTCACTTCTTTCTTTTGTGCTTCTTGTCTTCGACCTTCTTTGAAAATATAATTCCTATTTCCGTCACATCGTCACCCTTCAGTCTGTCTTGAACGAAGGTAACTTCTGCTGCTAAGTGAACCTGGAGAGAAACAGGCCCGGTCACTTCATTTAAAGTAATTTTTCTTCCTTTTCTCCATTTAGTTCATCCAGCTGTTTATTCCCACCACAAGAGGGGCCTCTTTCTAAAGTTTCACTATAGAGGAATTCTATAAAGAACCTTAAGAATTGCACAACGCATTTGAGTTAAAAATATATCCTTCTTATGAATTGAAGCATGTATACAAATTTCATTCTGCTAACAATAAGCCAGTATTTTGGTTAGTAGTGCTTAATGTCAGAATGGTGTTTTGCTTTTTTCTGAGGACTGAAACATAAAACAAATGAGCTTCATATTGTGATCTCAAATTCCTGCCCCCCCACGTAGTGAAATGATAACACTTCTGTTAATACCCTTATAAAATGATATCAGAATCTTGAGATTGATTTACAGCCCTGTACATGAAACTGTATTCTTATAGTACCTAGGAAACATATATTATGTGGCAAATTAGATATTGTTTGTAGGAAAGAAGTTTGTGGACAAAATGCATCCTTGGTGCAGTTCTACTGTCTTCAGTAAAGTAATACCAGAGTTGAATTTGGCCCTGCAAGTTCAAAATGATGTGAGTTATGACTTGTTCTGTTGCAGCTTTTGTAAAAGCTTAGATTTGAAAATAAAATATATAATGTTCTTTGCTGTACCATAACTTATTTCTGTTACTATATTGAGCCAAATTCTTCTGTTACCCCAGTATAACAATGGAGCAACTCCATTTATCTGGAGAGAGTAATTCTGAATTTACTGTGGTGTAAACTGAGAGCAGCTTTTCACTTGGTATATTTGGTGGGGTGCAGGAGTTGCTATTGCTAAGTCTGATACTGAGATTAAATATTTATAAGTGATATTACATTTACTTATCCAGTGGTTCCATTTTCCTATATCTATAGGTAACAACAGAGATAAGAAAGTTCAGTGTCCAGTTCTTTACCATTTCCAGGGCTCCTCTAATAACACCACACAGGAGGTTACAGTAGCAAAGTGAACATCGTCCTGCTGGGAGCTCCTCCACAAAGTCCACTAAAGGGTTCTTGTCCAGTATTAAGAAGAATTCATTTTCTGTTGTTTTACTGCAGCTCACACTAGGGGTAACCCCAAGGTACATCTTGAAAGCAACCTGTAAAGGGACAAAAAAATGTGCCACTTGAAACTATTTGTGTGTAAGACAGGCTAGAAGCTTTTAGATGCTACATTCTATTGTTCAGCTTACCAATGAGAATAGAAGTAAGGGCTGAGGGCAGGCAGAGAATCAGGGAGCTATGGCTGGCGACCTGACAGCTTCCCACTCTGCTGTACCCCACATAAGCTTGACACAGCAGAGAATCTGGGCCTATATTGGATTCCAAATAGTGTAGTAGAGGGGTACTGATTCCCTCCACATACAGTGGTTTTAGTCTGAGGTTACTCCATTGGCTTCAGCAGAGTCACACTTCACTTACGCTAGTATATGTGAGATCCAAATCGGGCCCAAAACTTTTATGTATATTTCTGTAAACACTGATGATCATTGCTCAAGAATTCCCATGATCATCTAGTATGTATTTCTGTTGCATTCTCATGTGAAGCTACAGTCAAAGAACAGGAATGATAACTGAGATTGTGATTTTATTTGACAACAGAGCATTGTCTATATTGCAGGTTACAATACAGATTAATAATACTGTAGATATGCAAAATCTGCTTTGCCAGTAGCTAGTCCCATATGGGTATATTTGTGAGGAAGGATCTACAATGACATCATCACTTTATCTAGGCTGCACTAAACCAGCCTCTAGCTGGGTATTTTTCTTCTCAAGAGCTCCTCCCTAATATATTGCTATAAACTTCTGCACAATAAACAAAGCCTTATTTTTTGTCTCTTTTATGGACATCAAACATGGACGGTATCCAAACCTTTCTGAAATTCCTTATGAATAGGAAAACTGCCATTGGTTACAGTTTTATGGCTCTACTGACAGTGGGAAGCGAACGTTTATTTTCTCTCGTTGCTTTCAAGTGTCCCTGCAGCAATGAAAACTTCATCTATGGTTTGGTATTTCTCTTTGCCCCAGCCTGGGTGTTGCTAGTTATTGGGTATTTCATGAATAGCAGGATGTGGAAACTTTTCACAGGCTGCTGTCTGAATCCCAGGAAAATATTCCCCAAAGGCAACAGCTGCCGTTTCTTTTATGTCTTTGGACAAATCACCTTAAATGTTCTGATAGCTCCTGTGATGTGGCTTTCTGTGGCTTTGCTCAATGGAACTTTTTATGAATGTGCCATGAGTGGCTTGAAATATCCAGGGTACTTAAACACGCTCTGCAATAACAAATCTATCAGGTGCTGGGAAGAGCTGAACAAAGTAGCTTGTGGCAAAACCACCATGTCCTCTTCAGAGAGTGAGGAGTTAAAACTGACACTTCAAGCACAGTCTCAGGTAAGAAATTCAGAATAACTGCTTTGTTGTTTAGAATAAAGTTTTGTATTATTCCTTTGATTTATCAGCACGAGATCCTAACATCAGGGCTAACATAGTAATTTAAAATCAGAATGCCTGTACAGTGCAACAAAACAATATAGAATTGGCAAGGTGCAGATTCTATACACTTGCTCAAGTTGAGTAATGTCTTATTCCTCAAGTAGATCACCGAAATCAATGTGAGTAAGAAAATTCGAATCAGAAAGTTTGTTTCTTTAGTGAAAGAGAGTGACTCTTGGGAGAAGAGTGTATTGCATTGCTAGAGAAGGCTGAAGTAATTAAAAAGTCATTAAAAAAGTAAAAAAAAAAAGGGGGGATACTATCAGATTTTTTAAATCAATTATAGATTTTTAACTCTGTTACAAATAGCATCTTAGATTATTAAAACCAAAACTATTTTTAAACAGCTGATTTCCTGTGAACAGTTTATAAGGCTTATTTCATTTTGCATTTCTCTCATCTCGGATAATGAAAATGGACTAGTTAGTTTTACTTTTATATGAAGTGTTTTTATTATATGAAGGAAAATAGAACTATAGCAGTTACAGTGAAATAACAAAAACCATACAAAGGTAAACCATATTACTCACTCATATCCTACAATTCTATTTTATATTTGTTCATTGCTTTGTGATATAAGGAAACTCAGTGAAAAAGAACTAAAGAAATTAAAAAGAGAAAGGAAATGAGGGAAAGATGCATCCCAGGTTACTGCATCCCAAGCAGAAGAAATTTCCTGCAGAGTCAGAAAATGATCATCATACGACAGTCATATCAATCTATAACAGTTGCCAATGCTGGAGACAGTTTAATTTTCAGGTCCTCATGCACTGGAAGAATCCTGCAATGTATGGGTTACAAACAGTGCAGGGGGATATTTTATTGTTCACAAAAATCAGTGTCCAGAAAATTAGAATTAAAAGCTTGGATGTGTGTCTACTGGTCTTAAGTCGAGTATGGGGGAAACAGTGAAATTCATCTGGCTAGCTAATTGTGCATGAGCAGCTAGATCATAGAACCAGAGAGTTCCCCGTGTCAGGGGGAGCACTGAACTGCTAAAAGGATAGATTATATGGGGAAAAGTTCATGTCACAAATTCTGCCAGTTAGTACAACCATGATTTGAAAATAAGCATAATGAGGTTGTTCTTTAAAAACCTCTCTCAAAATTTTTAGTCAATAAAAGAACAAATGGTTCATCAGCATTCTGGTTCATCCAGGGATGTGATCATTCCCCTCTATTCGACATTGGTGAGGCCCCATCTAGAGTACTGTGTCCAGTTTTGGGCCCCACACTACAAGGAGGATGTGGAAAAATTGGAAAGAGTCCAGTGGAGGGCAACAGAAATGATTAGGGGGCTGGAGCACATGACTTATGAGAAGAGGCTGAGGGAACTGGGATTGTTTAGTCTGCAGAAGAGAAGAATGAGGGGGGATTTGAAAGCTGCTTTCAACTATCTGAAAGAGGGTTCCAAAGAGGATGGATCTAGATTGTTCTCAGTGGTACCTGATGACAGAACAAGGATTAATGGTCTCAAGTTGCAGTGCGGGACATTTAGGTTGGATAGTAAGAAAAAAAAATTCACTAGGAAGGTGGTGAAGCACTGGAATGGGTTACCTAGTGAGGTGGTGGAATCTCCTTCCTTAGAGGTTTTGAAGGTCAGGCTTGACAAAGCCCTGGCTGGTCCTGCTTTGAGCAGGAGGTTGGACTAGATGACCTCCTGAGGTCCCTTTCAACCCTGATATTCTATGATTGTATGATTCTCTGTTTCACACTTCTGTGAGCAAATTGTTTACATATTTCTCTCAGGTAAATACAGATTTTACCTGGTAATTATTTTTACATGACAGGTTGCAGATCTCCATATCATCACTATTAAAGCCCTCTGGAGAATGATAATTCCATTTTACAGCAACATTTGAGGTCTTCAAATTTATGAAAACACACATTTTTGCACAATGGAATTCTGTCAACTGAGCATTTCAGTTTGGAAAAGCTGGGGTATGTTTGTGTGGGGCTGGTGGTTAGAGCACTGGCCTATGAGTTGCCGGCTGAAATCCCGCAGGAAAGGATTGGTTTCTACAAATCTCCCAGTACAAAAAATGTTGACAACAAAAGTCATAAAATTGTCAAAACAGGATGTTTTGACATTTTTAGAAGGAAGTTTCAGGTTTTTTGTTTGAAATGGCTTTTGTTTTGAAATGTTAGTTAACTTATACTAAAAAAGCTCATTACAAATTGAAATAAAACATTTTGATTAACCTGATACGCACCTTTTTTTTCTCCGTATTATTGGTGTGTGAAAATTTTTATGCTTTTGACTTTCCATCCCATTTCAGGATGGGAACAGTTTTTGAAATCTCAAAAATTCTCATGGGACAGGAAAGTGGTTACCCACCCAGCTCTAGTGCTAATTTACCCTCTTCTACCTACATACATTTTCCTTGGTGTGAGGAAATATACTGAGCAATTTCAAACATATTATAAACCCATATATTTCTGTGATGAAATCTGCACAGCTGAGACCTTGATATCATCGTCTCTATCCTAATTGGTGAGATGGATTTATATAAGTAAGACACCATTCCTGCTGGAGGTAAGCTTCATTTTTAAAATAATGCTGTGCATTTTTTAAATGCTTTGGTTGATCATTTTGACTTTTCTTGGGTTTCTACCAGTCAATTAAGAAAACTATAAAAGACACAGGATGGTCTTGTGGTTAGGGCAGTGGACTTGGATGATCTAGATTCACTTCCTGTAATTGTTGACAGGTCACTTAATAGTTCTCTGTGTCAGTTTCCCACTGGTAAAATAGTTCCTTTCTCCCACCCTTTATTTGTCTTCTCTATTTAGATTGTAAGTTGTTTGAGGCAAGGACTGTCTCTTACTATGTCCATGTATTGCACTTTTCTCATTGAAACCCTTGTCTCAGTACGGATCTCTAGGCACAACAGTAATACAAATAAATAATAATAAATTTAAAAACCACACAGATCTGTGGCAAAATACAAAATGTAGCATATTCAATATTCTTGATCCTCACTTATCGCATATTTTATTGTTTTTTCTCCAAATACAGAACTCCTGTTGACATCAGTGGGAGTTTTGGGTACAAAAGGAATAAAAAGAAATACACATTATTGGTCTACACTGTGGCTAAGAGATGCACTCTGTGGCTGGGAAAAGAATACTGTATCCTAAACACAAAGAACTGTGACTCTGTCAGTTATTCCTGATCTAAGTGCAATTTAGTTTCAGGTTTTTTGAAGTGCATGGCCTGTTTATTTTCTTTTCCAGGTTCTAGGATGGTGCATCATAGTCACTACAGCTCTTTTGTCTCTGTTAACCACCTGTTGTGCCAGGTGTCAATCTAAAATCAGCCACCTCCAAATGAAGTTCTGGAGGATCTACATAGAGAAGGAGAGAGAACAATTGGAACAACTTTTCCAGATATATGCTACCAAACTCAGTGAACGAAACCTGACGAGCTTTTTTGAGAACAAAGAACCGGACGCCTTTCCCATGCCAACCTTCCGGGCCTGGGAAGATGCTTCTCAACTCTACTCTTTCAACAGCAGTGAGCAGCACTACAGCACCCTTCATAGACTGGTCGAAGATGGCAAGAAAGACATCAGTGAGGAAAGAGAGACAATGCTGGACTTTGTAGATGGGCAGGAAATAGTATAGCTAATGTTCAGCCTTTATAAATATTTTGCTAATGTGATTTAATTTTAACAGTTTTAATCTTTATATTTATAAATATAGTGGCCTCTCTTTCTCCATTCTTTCTTTCTCTCCCAATCAGTGGCATGCCATCTATGAGTGCAATGCACACATTGCATCCCCAACCGGCTGTGCGTCATTCAACTGGCAGCCCAAATCCAACCTGTGGGATGATTCCAGTCCAGCCCCAAAATGGCATCCTCTGCACAGCTTGACCTTGCACATACCATATATGTGCGGTCATGCTGCATGGAGTATGCCATTTTGGACTGCCTATGGCATGCAAATGAGTTGTTGCATCATGCCATACTAAAACTGTCATGGCACACCATCATTACCAACTATATGCTTGCTCAAGAAAGGTGGAAAGAAAGTTCTTCTGTGCTTCAGACTCCTAATCCAAACCTCACTGGAGTCAATGGGAATCTTTCAATTGACTTCAGTGGGCTTTGGATCAGGCCCCAACACTATAAAGAAATCAGCATAGATTTTGATTAGATGATTTGTTCAATGTCAACAAATACAATAGTTCTTTGTATACAACACATAGCATGCCATATCATTTCAATAAAGAAAATATCATAAGTTGGTTATTTAATTTAAATAATGCATTGTTGTTGTTTTTTCTCCCATTGGAAGTCTGGGAATCCTTCCTTTGTAAAGATAGAAAGCTCCCATTTCTGCTTCCGGAGGGTTCTGCGATGTTGGGACTTAAACATGTCACTGGTGCAGGAATATAAAATCTTGTCTGCCGTTGGCCTTGGTCCAGTGGAAAACTGAAGGGGTGAGAGGAAATTCCACATATAGAGAGAAAAGAAATATTTTTGTGGCAGGCTGATTTTATTGAGTGTCTGCAGCAGCTAAAATGTTGGAAAGTTAGAATAAGTCTGGAGTGAGATGAATTAGCAGTCAGAGTAATGGTGAGGTGACTGTGGTATGGAGGTTCAAAATAAGTGCATTAATCACATAGCCCTGTGATTTCTCATAAGGATTTTGAATTCATAACCACCACATTTGGTGACCCATGTGGTGGGTCACAACCACATTTTTCCTTCTTTAGAATTTTTAGAAATATTGTAAAAACTGAACACAAAGCAGCCATCAAGCTCTTTTCCCTTGGGTGACTGGCAGGCTTTTACGTAGCACCTTACCATCAATCTCCTCAATCAAGAAAGAGATCATATTTCTGCACAGATGAACTGTTTTTAAATCAGACTCTTAACAGGTAAATTTCCTCCAATCCTCTGTTCTGTTTTCAGTAAATATATTCACTGTGATCAAGGCAAGGAAATTTCTATTCTGCATTCACATTTTAGTTCCTTTTCCCCTACAATATCCAAGAGTATAATACACATGTAAGATCTAGTACTAATATCTATTTGGGGTTTTTTGTAGAGAAGTTAGTGATTTAAAGCAATTGCAGGATTAGTAAAAAACGGGTTAATACAGACTAACACGGCTACCACTGAAAACTGTAGGATTAGTGTTAGTTGTTGGTGTTAGTGAGACTGATTATCCTCATCTTGTGTGAAGATCCTGATATGGGCCATTAGTAACAATTAGCAGCAGAGACTATGGAGGCAGCAGCTTTTAGGAAAAAAAGCTATAGCAATTCTGTCATGCATGTTATCACATATCAGGCCATTCTCCTTATCTACTCAGTGCTAGAGAGCCCAATGAGCCAACCTCTCTGTGGTAGCAAATGAGTGCGGCTTAAGTAAAGTTTTAACAAACTATGTACACCACCAAAGAATTTGGTTCTATAAAGTACAATAGTGTAAAAAATAATTGCTGCACATCATAAGCCAAATCCTTCAGTCCTTATTCGGTCATAGAGTCAGCTCAATACTGCATAAAATTATTCATGAACAAATATTCAGGCAACAACTGCAAGTTCAGTTTGACACTTGCCTTTTATTTGCTTTCCACAAACATTCATACAATTTTTTATGTACCAGTCTGTTCCTGGTAAAAGAAAACATTGGAATACTTTATATTAGTACTGAAAGTGTCTGCCTGTAGACACAGATACAGATATGGCTTCCATCACTTTAGTATCTGAGCATCTCTTTACAAGGCTCTTCTGGGATTTGAGACTCCTCCAATCAGGATGCAGAATCAATATCATGTTTCTTAGGTGACAAATCTCACCTTTGAACAGCAAACCAAGAATAAGTGAAGGAATAGTCATGGTTAACAGTTTGTGAGAAATTTACAAGTTGAAATATATTTGTATAAACTATTAATGGAATAATTTCAGTTAACAAATTCATTCAAATTGAAGTCTCCTAGTGGATAATTCTTGAGCTGAAAAAGGGCTTAAATTCATTGAATAAATTATTTGCTGAAAATAGTTCATCTAGTTCTAGTCAGTCTTCACTCAAGCAAAATTCAGCTGTTACCAACATGAATTCTGCATAAGTAAGCACTACAGAGTACAGCCCTAAAGCTTGTGCTTATGTGATAAATCCATATTGAAACAGATCCTCAGTCAAACCCCCAACAAGTGTGGGCTTTTGTGCTTTGGATGTTCTGGGAGGAAAATAATGGATGGCTCACATGGTCTTTGGACCACCTAGATAGGGTGACCAGACAGCCAGTGGGAAAAATCGGGACGGGGGTAGGAGGTAATAGGCACCTATATAAGAAAAAGATCCCAAAATTGGGACTGTCCCTATAAAATCGGGACATCTGGTCACCCTACACCTAGAAGACTTGTGGAGGAGGCAAGGAATGCATGTGTACCTTAAAGCAATCAATTTGGGGGCTATTGCCCTGATTCAGGAAAGCATCCCCGTTCAAGAAAGCACTTAACTTTAAATATGTGCTTAAGTCTCATTGAAGTAAATGGGATTTAAGCACATGCACGTACTTAGGTGCTTTTTCAAATAAGTCTAAGCACTGATTTGTCATCCAAACACCATATCTGCGTTTTGACAGGAAATGTTGATGAGCTCCTTCACTTTCTAACAAGTAGGTGAAGCATAGAGACTTCCAGAAATTCAGGTACATCATAATGAATTTTGTCTTACTACACTAATTTTAGATTACAATTATTTAACCTGGAATGGTTGATATAGAATGTGTTAATCTTTGAAAAAGTGGCCATTCCTTGAAAGTCATAAAATCCATAGGGTTTAAGACCAGAATGGACCATTAAATCATCTAGTCTGACCTCCCATATATAACAAGACATTAAATTTCATCCAGCTATCCCTGTATTGAGCGTAATGACTTGTAGAAAGCACACAGTAAACATAAACCTTTACAACTATAGATCCAGTCCTTCAATGTTTACTCTGAGCTCCAGGGAATGGGAGAGAGGTTGCCTAAAGACTGATTAAGGATATCAAGAATAAACACTTAATAAGAAAAATGTATTAATTTTGTCTTCAAGGTTGTTTTTTTACATCAAACAGATTCTCTTTTAGCATTTAACATGTACAGAAATGGATACTCAGCAAAGTATAATTCACTAGGAGTAAAAATTTCAAAAGTGCTTCATCCCGGGCAAGAAGCAATGGGCTTAAATTGCAGCAAGGGACGTTTAGGTTTGACATCAAGAAAAACTTGCCAACTGTCAAGGTAGTTAAGCACTGGAATAAATTGCCTATGGAGGTAGTGAAATCTCTGTCATTGGAGGTTTTTAAGAGCAGAGTAGACAAACACCTGTCAGGAAAGGTCTAGTTATTACGTAGTCCTGCCTTGAGTGTAGGGGACTGGACTAGATGACTTCTTGACGTCCCTTCCAGTCCTACACTTCTATGTTTCTATGATCCCATTTTTCTAAGTGATGTAGACATTCAGGAGTCAAAATCTCCTCAATGCCTTAGTCCCTTAGTCATTTTTGAAACTGGGACTTTGTCTCCTAAGTCACTTAGGCACTTTTGAAAATTTTACTCCAACCTTTGGTTCTCTCTCTGCACTCCCCCACAAAATAAATAAATAAATAAAAAATCTTTAGTTTCATTACAAATCGCCATTTGGCTACTGGGAACCTTCTGCTGAAAATCAGTTGAGTGTCCCTCAGTTTGAAGCATACGTTTTCAATTAAAGGTTTCAGAGTTGTTTTCAATTAAAATTGACTATGGCACACAGCCTACGGAGTCCAGCAAGCAGATGCATCAAACTCTGCTTTTATGAAAATTGCCTCTAAAGAAAACTTTCAGTTGCAACATCTCCCTGCATTTGCTGGACCTTAGGGACAAAAAGGATGACTGAAGACTGAAAATTCATCCACAGAAAGTTAGTGGGACATATCCCTTTTACAGATAATTTTGAGATCAAAGTGTATTAGAAAAATGATCAAAGCCTCATTAATACCCCAGAGAGATAGGTATATGCCATTATCTCAATTTTAAAGGTTGGAAAACTAAACCAGAGATGTTAAGGGCTACAATGTAACTTTACAATATACCCAAGCTAAGGGGCAGCGCTTAGCTGAGTCTAGGTGGCCAACTTTTTAATCGCACAAAATCGAACACCCTTGCCCCACCCCTTATCTGAGGCCCCGCCCCCCACTAACTCCATCCCCCCTTCCCTCTCTCATTCGCTCTTCCCTACTCTCACTTGTTCACTTTTACTGGGCTGGGGCAATGGATTGGGTACAAGAGGGGGTGAGGGCTTCAGCTGCGGGTTCGGGCTCTGGGGTGGGGCCAGAAATGAGGGGTTCAAGGTGTGGAAGGGGGCTCTCGGCAGGATCTGGAGGTTGGGGTGCGAGCTCTGGGGTGGGGCTAGTGATGAAGGGTTTTGGGTGCAGGTGGGGGCTCTGTGCTGGGGAGTGGAGCAGAGGAGTTTGAAGTGTGGGAGGGGGCTCCAGGCTGAGGTGGGGGTGTGCGGAGTGGGAGGTGGTATGGGCTCTGGGCTGGAGGTGTGGGTTCCAGGGGTGAACCCAGAAATGAGGGGGTCAGGGTGTGGGAGGGGGCTCTAGGCTGGGGCAGGGGGTTAGGGTGTGGACTCCGGGCGGCGCTTACCTCGGGAAACTCTCTGGCAGTGTCAACATGTCCCTTCCCTCCTAGGCGTAGGGGTGGCCAGGCAGCTTTTCATGGTGGGTGCTGCCCCTGCAGTTCCCATTGGCTGTGTTTCCCAGCCAATTGGAACTGTGGAGCTGGCACATGGGGTGGGAGCAGCATGTGGAGTCCCCCCAACTGCCCCTGCATCTTGGAGCCAAAGAGACATGTCGACGCTTCCGGGAGCCATGTGGAGCCAGGTAGGGAGCCTGCTAGCCCTGCACCATCTAGACTTTTAATGGCCTGGTCAGCAGTGCTGACTGGAGCTGCCAGGATCCCTTTCTGACCAGACAGTTCCATCAAAAACCGGACCCCTAGCAAGCCTAGCTGAGCCACCTCAGCAGCAGTCCATTGACAAAACAGACTCAGAGTCAGAATTCCTCCCCGCTTTGCTCTGGGTAAGGAGTAAGTTACTTCATCCTTTTTCATGAAGTGCCCTACGTATCCCACACTGTGTGCCTGGCTGGCTACTTGGCTGGTGAAGAAGAAGAACAGGGCTAGCCTGCCAGGTCACTTCTAGTCTCTCTCAGTCCTCTCTCCTTCCAGTGTGGAATGGAGACCACTGGGTAAGTAGCTCCTGCTCTCTCCTCAACATCTAGAGCAGCAATCTGAGCCAAGCTGAGCATGGGAGTAAAGTCTGTGAAAATCTAGTCGTGAGTGATTTGTAAAGGGCATGTCCACATTGCAAGTGAAGGTGTGATTATAGCATGTGTAGGCATGGTAACATCAGTAGTAGTGAAAAAATGGTGCTGGAGCCTAGCAACACAAGTATATACCAGGGTCCCCAGAAGACTTGCACTTGGGAGGTTAGCCTGGCTGAAGCCCATGCCACCACATCTGCCTACCTATGCTACAATCACACCAGCACTTGCAGTGTAGACATACCCAAAGAGAGTCAATGGCAAAGTCAATTATAACTATGGAGGTCCTAGCTCTTAGATTATTAAACCACTCTCTCTAAAGTGGATTAGAATGAAGTTTCCATTTTCTGAAATCAAGATGGTAAAAAATAAACAATACCTAAGAATATAGGAATGATCTGATAACATTTACAGCTCCTATTTTCTAAAGCTGATCAAAACCAGAATTTCTGCCCCACAGGAACTTATATCAATATTTTTCTTCATTCCAAATCTGGACAAGAAGTCAACATAAAAATGTTCATGGAACCAAAAGTTCTGAAAAATTTTGATTTGTGAAAATGTCAAAATATTTTGGTTCACTTTGTTGACTGGAAACAAAATCTTTTGTTTCTGGTCCTTGGACAAAGGTAAATCTACATCTGCCTGTGTTGCCTCATGGGAGTTATAATTCAGATGTCTCAGCCTCATGCCCTCATTCTCTCCTATCAGCTGGGCTCCCCAGTCAAACTACATTTCCCATGATGCATTGTGGCCATGGGACTCCCATGATGCACTGCAGCAGCTCAGCCGGGGGAGGCAGAGAGCAGTTTATTCTGGGAGATGAAGTGTGGGTGGGGAGTCTGGTCCATATAGGAGACAGGGGAATGAGGCACCTGAACTACTATTCCTATTAAGTACTGTAGTGGTGCAAATGGATGCAGAGATGAATGTGGACCTACTCAATACAAAAGAAAAAAATAATTTCAGAAAAAAACCAATATTTTCCCATGGAAAATGTCAGTGTTGTATTAACCATATTTTTCATTAAAAAAAAAGTTCCCAAGCAATGCTATTGTTTGCCCTGTTACTAGACCCTTCCCTATAACAACACATTTTTCTCATTTAATTATCAGAGTTCTGCTAAACTCTTCCCCTGCTTTGTATCTCACTCTCCTCTGTCAATCTCCGAGCTTCTGTTATTGAGGAAAGTAACCAGTTAAATCTGCTAAGTGCCTCATATGCTTTGCATTTAGTCTGAGCTGTATTTCACATTAGAATATTTTGTGGCTTTCCAAATTCTTTTGCTGAAATTTCCTGTGCAAAGCAATTCGCAAAGCAGAACTCACATGGAAACTATATAGGACAGTGGCTATTAACTAGTAAAGGGGATTAAAATAAGAAGGTAAAACATTAAAACTATAAAAAAGTAACTGAGAAAAGCTTAGGACTTCACAATAAGTGGATGGAATGTGAGCTAGAATAAGAATATTTGAAGAAATCTAATTAATAGCTAAGAAATGAGCCTTATATTTTCACCCCAGTGTGTGTCTGGCCACAATGTTCTTGAAAGCTACCCTGTCTAGTTCCTTTGAGGGTGAAAAAAGGCAACCTGTGGTTGGGGCAGTGCTCACTTCCAGGCCATCCTCATGTGGAAGAGGTTTTCGACTCCCCAAAATTGAGGCAATTTTACAAAACTGAATTTCAACCTCCCTGTGCCTGTTTACACATATGCAAAATTGGAGAAATAATAGAACTTCTCTGACCACCTCCCATATATTTATGAATTTACCATGACATCACCCTTGTACAGGGCTGGCTCCAGGCACCAGCTTAGCATCCAGCTATTCAGCGGCAATTCGGCGGAGGGTCCCTCACTCCCAGTTGGAGCGAAGGACCTCCCGCTGAATTGCCGGAGATCACGATCGCAGCTTTTTTTTTTTTTTTTTTTGGCTGTTTGGGGCTGCAAAACCCCTGGAGCTGGCCCTGCCCTTGCCAAGGAATCGAACACACACACACACCCCTACCCAGCAGGGCATTCTTTAACTACAAGACCCTTCCTAACTGCTGAGAACTCACTTCATTAACATTTGTAAGATGCCTAAGTACAATGCTGAGTAGCTGAGGACAGGTCTACACTTAAAATGCTGCAGTACACTTTAGTGAAGACGCTACCAGAGGAGGGCTCCCGACATCATAGTTACTTTACCTCCATGAGAGGCAGTAGCTATGTTGACAGGAAAACTTCTCCTGTCAACACTGCGCTGTGTACACCAGAGGTTAGGCTGATATAACTGGGTTGCTTTCCACACACCTGAACGACATAGTTATACCAACAGAAGTCTGTCATGTAGCTTAAGTCTTAGAAATGCCTATAAATAAAAAATAGCTTGCTTTGGCATCCCAATATATGTTACTAGGGACTTTTCACTAACACTGCATACTGGACCATACATATAAACAATGGCCTAAAGTGAAGAATGGTTGCAATAAATAAGCTCAAACCATGACATTAGGATTCAGATCAGAAAGCAGAACTATAACTGACCAAAAATAAATAAATAAATAAACTGCTGAGAAGGCAAAAGGCTGCTGGCCAAAATCACATATTTTGCTGGTATACTTTTCATTCTTCTCAAGTACTTTTCCCTAAGCACTGTTTGGATGCAATATGACACTAGAAAGGCTTTGGCATGTCACTGCTGTATCCCCGGATTAATACAAGTCTCATTACTGCTTGCAGTACAGTACTTCACTTTGCAATTTACGACTTAGCAAATTACCTTTCATGTGCATTCTTCTTTTTCTCAGAGGCTGCAAAGCAATCATTTTTTAATTTTTTGTTTGTTTGTTTATTTATTATGTAGCATTTCAGAGCTCCAGTTCAGGTCTGAAGGTTAGCATTAAAAAAGATATTTTACACAGAGTGCCACCTAGTGGCAGAACAGTATAATACAGTTGGATATATATCTTCCTACTGTATTTTCCACTGCATGCATCTGATGAAGTGGGTTTTAGCCCACGAAAGCTTATGGCCAAATAAATTTGTTAGTCTTTAAGGTGCCAGAAGTACGCCTGTTCTTTTTGCTGATGCAGACTAATATGGCTACCACTCTGAAACCATTCCATTACAGTATATCTTCCTGTTTAAGTTCTACTTTCCTAACATTTACAATATTTACACTATCACTAGGGTGACCATACGTCTTGTCTTGGCCGTGACAGTCACCTTTTTAAGACCAGTCCCAGATAGCCCAACTTTTTTGGCAAAACTGGGCATTTGTCCCATTTGCTCTTGCCAACTGATCAGTCCCACATGGGGGGTGGGAGGAAGGAGGATCAGGCAAGCCTCATGCAAGGGAAGAGGGGGCTGCTCGGGCAAGCCCCGCATGGTGTCCCATTTTGTGTGTCTGTCAAGATTATTTTTGGTAGCTGTTGTTGTCTCTTCTCTGACACTGGTCTCTATGTGTCCACAGCACCCACGTATGCATTTATGTCGTTGTAATAAGCCATAAATCCAATGTCTCTGTTCAGAACATGATTTTTAGTGCCTAGCAAAGTTATGAATTTAAGCTCACAGGCTCATCTTTTGAAGGTGTTTTGCAGTTTCCTTTGAGGAAGAGGACTGTTCGGTCAGATCTAGGGTGATCACTTTGTGAAAAGTGTTCACCCACAGGTCATAGGGCATTTTCATCTTTTATCATTTTCCTGTGTGAGTTCATTTGAGAAAGTAGTGATTGTCTGGTTTCACCCACTTCATTGTTGTTGGGACATTTATCTTTGTAAGTTGTTTCTGTGATGAACTGACCCAGGCAGTTCAAGAGTACCTCCAGGGTTAGTTAGAGCTGTGTCCGGTAACTTCAGCTCTGGGAGGGGTTCAAGGTAATTGTAAGTTCCTTCTGAGATGACTGTAACATCATCTCTTGAGTCAATTTTAAAGTCAATAGTCTTGCCATGACCATTCAGTTTCACTGTCCAGGCAACCTCTATGTAATCACAAGTTATAGGTCCCAGAAAAATTGATTCCTGATTGTCTGTAATATGAGTCAACTCCTTGACTGCTCTGGTGTGGCAAACTGCTGCAAAGTGTCCGTATTTCATGCATTTATTACACTGTGTGCCTTGGCTGGATATGCATCACCTCTTGGGATATGGATTTTTCCATTTCTTCTACATGTAGGCTGGAATTTGTCCTTTTTAGCTTGGGATTTCTCTCTCCTTGCCTCAGCAGTTTTATAATAATGACTTTGAACATTCAGAAGTCTGTTTACAGTTTCTAAGCTAGTTTTAGGTTTTTCAAGTTTGTCCTGTTGCTTTAGGTTTTGCTGTCTCACCAGCTCACATTGCTTTGCTCTCTATGTAACTGTGGCTAGGGTTAAATCTCTCTTCCATTGTAGCTGCTGTAGAAAGTTTTTATCTGTTAACCCAATAGCCAGCCCCTCTCTGATATCTTCATGTTTTGCATTCCCAGAATCACAGTTTTCAGCCATTGTATGCAGATCTCTTATAAAACATTCAATATTCTCTGATGGAAACATGTTCTTTCATAAATCACATTTCTCTGAGGTATAAGGTATGGCTCAAACATAGCCAGAACCCTTTCAAATCATCTTTGTGACAGTCTTCAGTAAAGTCAAAGGATTTAAAGACATGCTCTGCCTGCGTCCCTATAGCATAAATTAAAGAAGATACCTGAATATCTCCAGTTTCTTTGCACAGCTTGGTAGTAATGCAAAATGTGGCAAAATATTGTTTGCAGATTGTCTATTCTGAAGATTTACCAAAACTGAAGTTCTCTGAGGCATTGAAGAGTGGCAGGTTGATGAGATCCTGCAACTTTTGTTGCTTTGTTCCTTCCATTTCTGTTCTTAGTTTACTTCTGACACCATGTTATGTTCCTGTTCCAGATATGGACTAGTCATAGAACTTGCTTATTTGGACTCGATGTGTTCATCATAAGATCTTTTAATACTCTTCCAGGTATGGCTAAGGCTAAGGCTAGCGTTAAAGAAGGTATTTCATACACCGTGCCACCTAGTGGCATAACAGTATAATATAGTTTAGCATTCCATTATACCCATCATGGATCACAATCCCACTGTGTTGTACAAACACAGAACAAAAAGATAGTAACTGTCACACAGAGCTTACAATCTAAATATAAGACAAGAGTCAACAGATGGGTGTAGGTAGATAGGGGAATACATGGAAACAATGCCTACCTTACAGAAGGCTACTGCAAGAAATATTCCATTAGAAGTGATTTTCAAACTGTCTTCCAATATGAGACTCTGTATGGAAGACTAGCCAACTAAATAGTGATGGTATAGGAGACCCCAGACCACCGTCTAGAACCCTTAGTTCAAGGGGCATGTCAAGAGCAGGAGGGAGTGTTGCCAGAGTGCCCAAGTTAGCAAAACTGCCAATAGGAGGCTATTGCAGTCAGAGAAGATTAGAGTCTTTCTAAGGCTGCTTTGACTTTGACCAGGGGTTAACTGGGCCCTTACATGTTCCCAAGATCTGAGAAGTGTTAAGGTGGATTTGCCCCTGCCTCATATCCTGTGGCAAGCATGGCTTGGCTAGACTTCCAGATTTCTCATAGCTGACTGCAACATATTTACAATCATCATCTTTGTTTTATTCATCAAAGGAAGAAAGAATAGAATTTTAGCAATGTTTTGAAATGCGATCTACCTTATTTCTCATTCTGTTCATGGCCGAGTTCATTTGAAAAAAAAATCTCTTCTACTTTGAATTGGATGGATCCACACCAAAACTTCAAGTACTAGCCTTCTGAAATTTTATGGAATGTGGTTAGAGTCAAATGTCAGCATCCAAATTGCCCTATAATTTTGATCTGGGTTGGATCTAAAACTAGGCACCTATTTTCTAGATCTGGTTTGGATGCAGCCCGTGGTGTTTGAAATCTTACAGGATCAGCTGAAGGATTTCTGATTTTATGGAGCAAAATCTCCCAAGACAAGATCACCAGATTTCAGAACTTGGCCTAATTCATCCTCAAACCCAAATTCTAAACCTTAGTCAGAACCTAATTTGGATCTGGATCCAGACTTGCACATCGTCTCCTTGGCTCATCTCTATTTTCAATATATTTCTTCAACTTTTCCCCCCTTTCTTATCTGGCCAGTCAATGACTGGAATATTCATTGGATTTTTAAGAAAGCGAGCTATTCTTTTACTTTTATGAGGGTCATTGCCTCTTTTTTTCCATTCCAGTGGTAGCCATGTAGCAAATATGTTCTGTCACAGGATCCCATGACATGGGGATTCACTTCACAGCATGGAAAATTGATGGAAGAAGGGTTTACTTTGGCTGATCATCACTCTCTTTTGGCCCCATACCAAGTTTAAATTAGTAGTAACATCTAGCTACTGGCGTCTGAATTGCTAGACTAATATTTTTAAATCCTCACTCATACTAAGTGGCTGTGTTAAATTCTGTCCTTCTCCCAGCGGTTATGATAGGGTTGGCAGAACAAGTTGTTTTGGTGCTCATCATTTGAAGCTGCTTGTTTTGTTTAATTTCTTCCCAATTTATAGTTGCATCTAACAGTTATGGCCTGATCCTACAGGCTCCAGTTTTATTTTCTTAAAGACTGCAGGATCAGAGCCATAATGCTACATAATGTTGTCCCCAATTGATTGCTGGCTCTAACAATCATAATAATTGATCCTGATTTAGTTTATTTAATCTACAGGGTCAATCAGTGCATTTAGATTGTGAAGCAGAGAAAGAACTGACAGGGATTTGTAGGGGATCTTAATACATGACAGTCTCTGTTAGCAAGATTTAGGCTAGATGTAACACTACTAACGTGAGATCTGTAGAAGTGAGAATTGTGTGAAGTGAGTGGGAAAGAACTGTGGGAGAAGTCATTGCGACCTTGTGTCGATAATAAGGAATGTAAACTGGCGTCTAAATAGAAGTGAGAAAAATAAGATATCAAGATGGCCTATGTATAAACAAAATGCAGCTGTTGCTTATTATTGTATGTAACAAAAAGTATAAATGCTTGCTGTAATTGTTTACTAGTGGAGAGACCTGCCTGGAACTGGGGCGACCCTGTGTCCTAGGGCACTCCCTCCCTTTATACAATTGTAAAGAGAAAATAAAAGTATCTGACTCTGCTGCACCCAACCAAAAAGTGAGAACTGAGTTTTTCTCCGACATTACCAGCTAAAAATGTAAGTACCTTGCCTGTTGTTTTTAGCCTGGTTAATGAACTAAGGAATTAACATATTATATAAACAGCTAATTCAAAAAGTTGTGTAAACCTAAACTAGCAAATTGATTGCATTTACCTGAGATTATCCCTTTTATTTCCATTTATATACTAGTTATTTTGGAGAAATTCCTGATTATATACACATCAAGAACACTGTAGAAAACCAGTGCTCAGATTGTTGTGCTGGTTATAATTGCCAGAATTTTCAGAACATTAAGTTTTCAGACATTTAAGAACATTAAACTGCTATTTTGTAAACAAAGATTCACAAGTGTCTGTCAGTTACTTAATCTTATTTTCTTACTCACTGCTAGAGAGCCCTTCTGTTAGTATGCTAAATAGTCTTGATAGCAGTTGATAGCAGAACCTGTCATGAGGAAAATAAAGTCCTTTCCCTTGTTCCAAAAGTTAGTCTCTCTCTACTTATATTTGTTTTGTTTGATCAACTGTACTATACAATAAAACAGGGAAGAAGAAATAGGCAGAACTTTGGGTAACTTCAAATACCCAGTAAAACCAGAAAAATCATCTCACATCTGGTACAAATATTTGAAACCACAGAGAAAACAAAGGAAAATGCATCACACAGAAAAAAGAAAAACAAGCATAGAAGAATGTGACCAGGCCCAGAGGCCAATTTGAGGGACTTTACAACACTCTTCGTTTCATGTGCTGACAACTTGGAGTTGCTTTATGCAATATAAAGGTGTCTATTTTGTCTTCTATATCACAGGGGAGATGTGATTGTTACTTCAGTAACATGGCTCACAGTCACACCAACGGATCATAGTGTGTGCAGTGAGTCACTTTGGCTCTATGATTTGTTACAGGGTATTTGGCAACATCAGCTGTAGTGAATGCAAAAGAGATCCTCTCTGTGTTTCCATACGAGCAGTTATGCAAAAATCCTCAGAGGTATTTAGGCACCTAACTCCCATTGAATTCAATGGGATTTAGGCACCTAAATACCTTTAAGGATCTGCGCCTTAGTCCCTCCATGGCCAGCATGAAAGATATAGTGATTCTTGACTTTCCATATCAGTCACATTATTCATTATATTGCTCAGCAACTGTCCTGGATGCCAAAATAACAGAGAGGATCACATGTCACATAACTTAGTTTCTATCATGTTGCACAATCAGTATCTTCAGCTAAACGTTTGGCCCGAGATTTTGCCACCTTTACTGAACTCGAGGAATACCTTACTCAACAAGTGGTCTCACTGAAGTCAATAGGGGAATTCATGGAGTAAAGTACCAGGCTAAATGTAAGGGCAGCAGAACTGGGTCCTTTGTGATTTGTTTACCTATTGTTTTTGTTTGGTTGTTTTCTTTTGCTCTATTAACATTTGACATGACTGTGATGGAGTAGGGGCTGTCTGTGTGGGGAATGGGAGAGCAGGGGAGGACTTTAGGGGATGGACGATACCGGAGCCTGTAACCTGAGCTAGGTAAGGGAGGGGAAAGGTCAACACCTTTGCCCGGGAAGGAGGACAAAGGAAGGGAGTGGCTGGAGGGAAGCAGTTCTGAGTGTGGGCTTGGGGCTGTGTGGGCGGGATTCAGGGTATCCTAGCTAGGATCCAAGCACCCTAAAAGCCCAGAAGGACTCGATGGAGGGGTCCTGACTGTGCCTGCAAGCTCTGCTGTAACCTGTGTTCCTGTTGTCCAATAAACCTTCTGTTTTACTGGCTGGCCAAGAGTCACTGTGGGTCCCAGGAAGAGGGGTGCAGGGCCGGACTCCCCCACACTCCATGACAATGACACATAGTAATATGACAATCCAGGTGTATTCTCCTGAAACTCTGTATAACTTGCAGGTCCACTGCTTTCACCCAGTCATGGAAACATACTAGTTTTTTTCCTGTTTCTTACACATGTAATGGAGTCTCATAATTTTGACTATGAAAGAATCTCAGAGTTTGTGTATTTTTTCTGAACTGAATGTTTATAGATTTTATAGCCTGTCAAATTAAAACTGCATGGGGAAACCACAGTATGATTGGGCTGGAAGCAAAATGGCAATATAGGTTGTGCTGCTTTGGTGTAGACACATTGTTACTGTCAAGAGGCATATCAGCTTTAGGCAAATACAGAAATAGCATCTGCTGTACCCTTCCCATTTGTCACCGGGTCTCCCTAACTGTTTTATTTTTATATATGAGAATTATTTTGTTTTCCAAATTGATCCAGTTAGTGCCAGTTATAGAAGAGATTTTTGTGTGGTGGTCATATAGTTTAATTGAACTGAGCCTCAAAAGCTATCAAATAGTTCTCAGGACTGTTAAAATGTAAAAGTGATTTAACACTTACATGCCATGGACATAGGATAGTCTGGGGAATATATATGTTTGAAATATTGTAATAAATTGCTTATATTAGGTCCAGCCGAAATTTTTTTTAATCTGATTTAGATTCACCTTTTCTTAATGCATATTTGGGTTTCCTTTTGCAAGTGCTTAGAAAACTACACACATTTAATGTACTAGGTTGTATGATTTGTGCATATTGCCCTCTACTGGATTGAAAAGGACAATGCCTGTCGGATGGGTAAATAGCAGGTGGAACAACATTAACCCACTAAGTAGAAAGAAGCTGGTGTTCTACAGATGAATGGGTTCTAGTCTATGCTGCTAAATCTATAGGATTTGTTTAGCTGCTGTTCACAGGCTGTATATTATGGATCATTAAAAACAGTCATAATTGTGCCGAGCCTCATATAAATTTACCTCACCAAATGATAAAATGGAAATAAAACCCTGATTTAACTTATTTTAGCAATAAGTGGTTCCCAGCTCAGAGATTCCAGTCCATGACCAGCTAGTAAACAATCTTTTCTTCTAAAATGCTGTTTAAGTGTTATTCTCTGACCAAAGATCATACAAACATCACAATATGCAACAGCTGAAAAATCTCCTTTAAGGCTATGAAAGGAACTTAAAGGAGACCATTCACAAAATAAGAATCTGATTTAAAAGTATAAGTCATAGGCATATTAACAACTAAGGGCTAGGTCATCTTCTAGGCTGAGGAAACCTATACAAGGGACAGGGAGCCCTACATGTTTCCTCTGCTAGAGTTTCCAATGGACAGTTTTCTTTGAGAGGTGAGATTTGCCCTTGGAGACATAAACCATGTGTGCAAAGGGCCATGTGTGCAAAGGGCCTGTGCCTCTGGACTGCCTCCCAGCTTTTCCCTAGCCCTCTCCAATCCCCATGGTAGTATCAGAGGGTCCTTCTCCAATGACCCTGAACTCCCTACCTCTTAAAATAGAATTCCATACCATGGAAGGAGAAAGCACCTGAACTGGATACATTATTCAATAAGGAGGGCTTGTGGGGAGTAGGGACAGCAAGCTGGTAAACACCATTCGTCAGACCCTGTTCTTTTCCAAAAATTATGAGATGCTATGACACTGACAGACCAGCTCAGGCCAGCACTATAGGCCAATTCACTTGTGTGTGAATATCATATATATGTGTGTATTAGCATATAGTCAGGCCAATTAACTTGTGTGTTAATAGAGATCAAAGGAGATATTGATCATATTGTTGTCACCTATCTATATCTTGTTGTTTACTATTACAACACATTTACATTATGCATGCCCGGTAATTAAATTACCCTAGATCAAAGTGTGTGTTAATGGGAGAGTATATTCAGGTGTTAGAACTTATGAAAACTAATGGAGTGTTACTTGTATTGTTTTCACTTACCTATTCCTATTATAATGTAATGGCAGGCATTTACATTATGTATATCCCTGTAACTAAATAACTCATTGAATGCAAATGAAGAAGAGTGCTAAATTCAAAGCAATTGGCCACTGTGTGAGTAAACCAGGTGTGAAAGTAAGGCGGTACGGGCTGGTATGGCATACCAGTAAAAGGTAGCTACCAGTACCGGCCCATACCACTGATTTTAAAGTGCTGCCGCAGCAGCACTTTAAGGACTCTACTTACAGTACTGTCCTTTTTGCGCCCCCCCATCGGTGGCCCTGCTGGGTCCCTACCAGCAGGGCCGTATATGGGGGGGGCACATAAGGGGCAGCAATGACCCAGCCAGGGTGGGGGAGGGGGTCAAAAGAATTAGCTGCCCTGGGGCTGTGATTTAAAAGGGCCCGGGATAGCAGCAGCGCTGGCCAGAGCCCTGGGCCCTTTAAATCGCTGCTGGAGCCCCGGGCGGCGCGGGTTAGGGAGCACAAATGGACTGGCTGGGGGACACTGACCCTCCCAGCCCCACCCCTTCTGCCCAAGGCCCCGCCCCTTCCGGGGGGGAAGGGCAAGCGGCCCCATACCGGTAAGAGCTCCATTTTACTTTCACCCCTGGAGTAAACATACGTATCAGACTGTTGTCTGTGAGAAGATGCTGTAAGTACTGATACAAGGAGAGATCCTCTATCACTGGACTGTTTGGTTTCTAACAAAGCAGAATAAGTGAATGAGAAGATGGAGATCCCCTGAGATATTCTGAGTAGCCCTGAAGGACTTTTGGCAAACGCAGTTATTGCATCAGTGCCACCATTTGGAACTACAAACTGTGACTTACTCATATTTTATCTGCTTTAACCTCTCAATAACGCTCATTCCTTTTTCTCTGCTAATAAACCTTTAGTTAGTTAACTATAGAACTGACTGCCAGTGTTGTTTTTGGTGTAAGATCTGGAGTACCAATTGATCTGGGGTAAGAGACTAGTCTCTTGGGACTGAAAGCAACCTGATATGGTGTGGGTTTTGGTTTTAATAATCTTTTACCGCAAAGTTCTGTTTGTGGCAAGATAGACTGAAGGAGCTAAGCCTTCCCTTTATATTGTTCTTTACAAAGTGTTCTCACTAAAATCGAGACCACTTAAAATGACTTGTCACATAATCTGACTGAGTCGCAGGTCTGCCCGGGCTGCTTTGCACCATTGGTGGCCAAAATCTTACAGATCCTGTTCGCTGCAGCATTACCCCTATATACAGGAGAACTAATCTGTCAACAAATAGAAAGGTAACTACTTTATTTTTTACTTTTCATTTTTATATTTTTGGGCTTCACTTCAGACTTTCAATTGCCCCAGCCTGATATTAGCAGGAAATGTCCTCCCTATCCATTGTGATTGCTTCCATTTAGAATAGCCAGCAAAAGAGCTACAGTCTTGACACCATTTGGATAAGTACCTGGGCCTCAACTCCTAGAGTTGACAGCAGTGAGATTCCACACGAGCACAAGGATATACTGTCATGGCTCTGACAGCAGGGTCAAGGCCTTAGTACCAAACTGTTCACCATTACTGCATGATCCAAGCATTTTTAATAATCACTATGTATAATCAGTATATGTGTAACAAGGATCCAATATATTTCTTACAGTAAATTTTCAAATTGATACTGGTCATTAGCTGCATTAAACTCCAGTCAACACCTAGAAAATGTGATTCTACTTCTCAGAAGTTCAAATATGTCTGACAATAATGTTCATAATATGCTGGATGGTTTTAGGCCAACAGTCAATGGGGAGGAAGGGTGGTCCAAGGGCTCGGGGCACCAGCCAGGGTGCAGGAGACTGGGGCTCCATCCCCTACTATGTCAAAGACCTTCTGTGTGACCTTGGGTAAGCCTCTCTGAGTCTCAGTTCCCCATCTGTAAAATGGGGATAATAGCTTTCCCCTGCCTCACAGGAGTGTTATGAGGATAAATATATTAAAGATTGCCAGGTGCTCCAACAATGTAGTGATTAGTACCTTAGATGCATGGAAAATAAGATGTCTCAATTTGTGTCTCTCTGTTGCTTTCAAGAGTAGAAAAACAGCTGAATACTTCAAACACATCCCTCAAAAAGGAACAGGAATCATAAAATATCTTTATCACCTGATTCTTTTGAAACACACATAGCACAAGGCACTATACGCAGGACATTTTGTACACACTGTTCATTCAGATACAAAGAAGAGATGTGATATCTGGCTAAAATATTTGGAAGGAGACAGGGACGTACTCTATATGCATGTTGACTGCATACCAATGCCTTAGTAACAAAAGTATAGTATATTTGTAATTACTAATGTACATTGAGTGTCTCCTGCATAAATAATTGTTTAACATACTCACCAATTAGTGCAAACCTGAGCGTTAGAGTATGACCTTTGACAGATGTCTCTGTGCTTCTTGTTGTTAAATATATTTTTAAAAGCTGTTAACTGTAACTTTATATTCTAATAAAACAACTGCATTCAGTGTGGGAGTATAAAAGACAATGTATTCATGGTGTCAAGTCCTGCTTGCCTTACTCACATAATCTCATATGGCTAACATCCCTCTGTGTAGATATTTGAATTCGTACCTATTTGAACCAGTACTTGGTTATGATAACTCCTTTGGGGAAACATAGTACCATGTGTTTTTAATTTTAGGATCCAACTAAAAGGTTAGTGATTGAATATGGACCTACTATATTGAATTTCCTGTTTTCAAGCATTTCTGAGTTGAAATAAATCAGTGATGCTATGTAAGCGGAAGCCAATGTCTCCTCAAGAGACTTAGCCCCACTGAGTCATTGAAATATAGGTAAAAGCCAGTGCTGCATAATGGAGCTATGGGAAGGTTGCTCATGAAAGTTAAAACATGCTTAAGTGTTTTGCTGTATCAAGCTCTTGGTTAGAATTCCATTGCCCTATCTGTGTGGGCCTACTGCTAGTATTTTGAATGTAGTGGGAGAGCTCAAAGGCTGACAGTTCACGCAGTATCACAGCACACTGAGAGCTCATCAGGCTAGGACCCAGAACTGCTGCTGCTGCTGCTGCTCTGAGCAGAATTAAGTTTGTGTGCTGTTAGCTGGATGTAAAAAAGTTCTAAATAAGGGAACTAATTTGATTAACACCAGGAGAGCTTGTGTTAATATGAAGAACATCACACTGTCCTGTTCTTCTACTTTGTAACACCTTCATTTCAGAGTTAAACATACTGCAGAGTTAAGCATACTGGTAGATGGACTAACTCTGCTTTGGAATGAACTGGGTAGGAGATGAGGCTAGTATAGTCTTCCCAGCAGCTGAGGACATCAAATGATACCAGAGTCTAGCTATTTTATTCTTATTTACCTGTGCAATCACGTCTACAGTTTCAGAATAGCTACGGCACTTCCTCACAGCAGAGCGAGCCAAAAAGTCTTCAACCAGCCTTATACCAATGTCATACCCCCTGAGGCAAAGAAAAGAAAATTGTTCAGCTTTGCATGTAACTTTTGTCTCCTCCCCTCATGCCTTTCTCTAGTCTCACTCTTTCTCTGTGCAAAGCAGCTGCATGAACTGGATCTGAAAAATGCTCTGGGTCCTGAATGAGGTTGTATTCTGAGACGTGGAGATTTTACTGGGCCTAATTCATATATACACTAAGGCCACTTTACATCATGCTGGCAGTGTAAAGTAGGCCTGCTCCTCATGTCATGTAAGGGGTCTTAAAATTTGCCCAGATATAATTTATGCCCATTTTAGGGCCTCTTTGTGTGACTAGAGTGGTATAAAGTGGCCTTAATGTAAATGAGAATCAGGTCCTACTATCTTGTCATTACTAAAACCTAACCACGGTTAGTGCCATCTTTCCCCATGTCATTCTCTGAAGTCGGATCTCTAAAGGGGTTCCTCTGAGAAGGCCATTACACACTGAGCATACAGATTGACCAGCTGGAAATGTGATGACACTAGTAGACCAGTGTTGTCTCTAATTTTTTCCATCCATGTGCAGAACTAATTTTGTTATGTGAACCATATCAAGGTAATGTGCGAATGTGCATCACCAATAGAAACAAAAAAACCTAGATATAATATATATTTTTAAAAAGTTACCACAGGATAATTACTCCAGCCAGGACAAGTTAGGCATTTTAGATTGCACTACTCAAAGAATTAAATTTTAGTGTAAGAGAGAAATAAAAATTATGAAATGCATAGACCAGTCAAAAAACAAAAACAACACACTTTGAAAGAAGTAACAACAACAATAATACAAGTATATGTTGGGAGATGAATGTGAAAGACTGTGTGTGGTGGGATGGGAGACAGAGACACACACAGTATGTGTGTGTGTATGAGATAGAGACACACACACACTGTGTGTGAGCCAGAGAGACAGACATACACACACACAGTGTGTGAATGAGCCAGAGACACATAGTGTGTGTGAATGAGCCAGAAACATACAATGTGTGTGCGTGTGTGTGCGCATGAGAGAAGAGAGAGAGAGAGAGAGAGAAAGATGTGTTGGCCCTTTAATTATGCTGCCTTTTTAAGTAGATCAGCACTCACCAGTCTGAAGCCTGCTTGTTCAGACACCACAGCAGACACCAGCAAGCTCCCTCCATCCCACTCCTGAACCCTGTCCTGTCCTCCACCCTGCTCTGTGGAGATGGGATACAGGGACAGGTGGGTGTGGGAAGGGGGCTCCCTCCCCACCCTGAACAGCTAGCAGGAGGCTCCCAGGAGCAGCTGGCCAGGGGCTCCAAGGCAGAGGACAGGAGCAGCATGGCAGTGAGGGGGCACCTGAAGTGCACAGCATTTGATAGACTGCTGGACAGTCATGCGGCCACGCAGCTTAGAGGTAACTTAGTAGTAGCCTCATTGCCCTAAGTGTGGTGGTTTGGCATACCCATGCGTAGTCTGAGGGACTGACTCATGCTTTTCATGACATTTGCTTGGAGTGAAATTTGCCAATTTTAGATTAATTGAAGCATGTGTGAAGCAATAGATTAGTTAACAACAAATAATTACAGAAACCAGTAAATAAAATGGTCCCAGTTAACTGACCTTCACAGTGAAAATGTTGCAGTGTTTTAAAGCAGTTCATTTCTGTGTTTTGGCCTGGGTAGTTGAACTTGATCACAAGTGGAGTCACATTCTGTTTTGCTCTATTTAGGTTTTTTTTTTTTTTTTTTTTTTTTTTACCACGTTCATTGCCATGGTACATTAACACTGCATGGCATGTCTCCTTGTTTCATGACTGGCTGAGCCCAGCCTACCTGGTTAGGCAACTTGGCAGAAGCCATTTTAACTGAGGTTTTCAGAAAGTTATGTTTTGTCTGAGCTCCTGCAATAAACTATAATTTATATATTACAAAAACAAAGGGAACATTTATCTGACCCTCTATGGTAGCCTTCCCCTTAGACTTGAAATTCCCTGACTCCTGACATGGCTGTGATATTAATGTATTTATTAAGAGTACTTCAGTAGTCTGTCATTGATAAAAAAGGTACTTCTCCATCAGGTCACATAATTTGGGTTACCCAACAGGTCGGGCCAGAGCCCAATTTGTCCTAGGCATCTTGGCTTATCTGCCTGGCACAGAAATTGCAGGTTGCAGAGGTCTTGTCCCCTGCAACTTCTCTGAAATGGCTCACACAAGAGAAGAGTTGGTCCTCCCATTCCTGCATATCTTCTTCTTCTGTTGCCCCTCTTCTATTATATACCTTCTCCCTATTCTCTGCTGCTCTCCTTCTCTTTCCTTTTCTTCTCCTCCTCCTCTGAAATTCCTTCTCTACTTTCTCTTCTCTCTTTTTTCCTAATAATATGCTCCTTCCTCTTGATCTCCCATCACCATAAAAAGAATAGCTACAGTGTCTGTTATGCAACTTCACAAAATTAGTTGTAGTTAGGCAAAATGCATTTTGCATTTAACCAAATTTAAATTCAATTAAACTGTTCACATAGAACTGAAATTCCAGACAAATTAGATGGACAATGTAAAAAGGATGTAAAATCCTTCTCCAAATAAAATAGTTTTTTTTTTAAATTCACTGCAAGCCTTCTGAAGATAACACTGGCTATTAAATACAGAGACGCTCTGAACTATTCCTAAATTATGGCAAATATTGTACAGGAGGCTTTGTAGAAGAAAAAGTTAATGAATGTAAATGCAAGCACCTGGACCAAGCTCAGAAATGCTTTTATTGATTTTTTTCCCATATCCATCTAATCTTAATTGTTTCTGAATCTCTTACACTGTTCATTATGGGCCTTATTCAAAGGCCACCGAAGTCAATGGAAAGTTTTCCATTGATTTCAGATCAGGTCCTATAACAAGAAGTCTAAAAGTTATACCGTACCCAATGCCATGTTATAACAAAAAGCTTTCTGGAAGACTAAGGTTCAAAATAACACTGTGTGATGTACCGGCAAGCCATGAAATATTTATTTATTGCTGGCCCATTTAGCTAAATATCACTATTAGCTGCACTAGTAAATATTGCATTAGCCTTTATTAAAATATGTACATCACCAATACAAGAGAGTGCTCAGTTTATTTTTAAGTTTAACCTTTGGTTCCATAAAACAAATGGTAAACTAAAGTGATAAGTTGTTGTCTGACAACCTGTATATAGCAGAAACACAACAGCCATATTATTATATCTATGTGTATAGGCCCTGCTAGGTTATAAACTTTGCTTCCAAAGCTTTGCTGCTTTCATCTTCACTAATGGTACTGCATAAGCAGAGAAGTAAACCAAAATAGCCCTATTGGCAAAAACTTCAGTAAAAACACTAGGGGCTAAATTTATAGAATTATGTTAATTGTGTTAAACCAATGGTGTTAAACCAGGGAGGAGTTTGTTCATCAAATGGAAAAGAACACAATTTGGTAGGAAAAAAGCTCATGTAGTAGGAGAGAAGTAAAGTACGACTCCACACCTCCCAGTATGAACCTTTTCCTATTTCTACCACAGAACTTGCAAAGAACCTACCTAGAGCGTGCTGAAATACATGATACTGATTGGGGCTGGGTGAAGAATTAATATCAAGTGATTGATTCAATGAGTTTTGTTTCTTTTTTCTGTTTGTGAGTAGATCACAGTTTTCTCAAATGGGTGCTGTTTTGAATAACTGTTGTGAATAACTATTGGCCTGTAACTTGTTTGCAAGCACTTTATTGTATGTCTGATATTCAAAATTCTAGTTGTTTTGATTGAATGTGTAGGTCACACGGTATGTTTCTGTTTTCCAAATGGATGAGCTTAACTCTTAGAATCAGGTTTTGTTGATAACTAATTCAAAAATTGCTTCTGGCAAATTTTCTACAATATTTTGTATTGTTTTCTATTATGGTAATCCCTAGGAGCCCTGGTCATCGACCAGAACCCCATTGTGCTAGGTGTTGTACAAACACAGAACAAAAAGACCATCCCTGCCCCAAAAGAGCTTATTTGTTTAAAATTCATTGCCATGGTGAACATTCCTGCCATTCAACTTATCTGCTAGTATGTCCATGGAAAACAATCAAAGGGGGTCTGATGGGTTCTAGGAGCCTGCACAGAACACGGGGCTCTTCTCCTGAACCATCTTCTGATAAAGTTTATTGTAAGTGCCTTAGTGTCAAGGACTCTGTCTTCATTTGTGCTTTGCATGGTCCCAAACACAGTTCTGTTATTCAGCAAATAATAGACAATAAGAGGGTGGAGGAAAATATACAGGTAGGTGGACATCACTAATGCTAAGCTGGATGTGTAATGCAGAATAAACTTGTTACTTACATTCTGTCTAGATACTTGTTCACATCTTCATCCTTTTCGTAGTCCTTACACACCTGGGCTACCAAAGCCCCATAGGTGAGCACAAAGAGTTCTCTGCTCTGTCAAACAAAGGGATAAACAAGCATGGATATGGTTTGAGAATAAAACAAACTAGGCTCAAACTCTTACTGCTCCTCCTAACTTCATATGGTATAATAAATAAATAATTGGAATAAATTGGAATAAAAAGCCCAACATTTATCTTTATAGGAACCTTCTGTCTATGGACACACAGCCACTGATATCCAGGGTGTGGGTTCAGTATACCTTATTTTATTATCATGCCTCGCTTAGGCCCCAGTAATGCCAAGGGATCTGTGCAGATACCCCTTATGCATGCCTGGAATACCATTTGCAAGACTGTGGTGTTTCTAATCTCATTCTTTTTTATGACTATAGCATCATGTTTGAATTTTGGAAGGAAGAAGGGTTATAATACAAAAAAGTAAATCCAAGTCTAATGGCATTCAGGATTATTGAAGCAATGCATTATTAGATCTTTTACATGAGTAAAAGCAACTTGGACGGTGAAATTCAATTGCAATAAAAAGGCACAATGGTTCTGAGTCTTATCATTTACAGCTGTGCACAGTGAATGCAAAATGGATGAAGAAAGCGGTCAAAGCTGAATAATAGTAGCATTTTACACCCACTTTGCACTTATTCTATACAGGTGTAAATGACAAGGAGAAGCAGATGAGAATCAGCCCCAGAGTCCTCCCCTTCTCTTACAGATATCTAATAAGAGGCCAATATTTTTAATTCTTTTGGTCAGTAGCTCTTATTCCATTCTTAGTGTTATTGCACCTCCAGATTCCTGAACTGAAGAGTTTTATCCTTACACTGTTTCTGTCACACAAATAAATATATCTAATACTTTCCACTTTTAAGCCAGAAGTCTGTCCTGCTGCTAATGCTACCTGCTTCTAAATCAACAATTTAGGTAATGCTACCTTAAATCAACAAGGTAGGAAGGCAAATGTCTGAACTGGCCAGGAAGAGATGGTATATTCAAAGGGATCTGATTATTCCCAGAGGATTTACGTATATTTGGAAAAATGGACCTTGACCTACTAAACTGAGGTAGAAGGAGTCAACCTGCATCTGCACTAGGGAAAAGGCTGAGGTTAGTTACAACATGCGAGCTAACCTTGACCAGTTTTCCAGAGTAGACAAATTCAGAGACACCAACACTCAGTTTCCATGGAAGTTCACTATAGAATGTTCAGAATTCTACAAAGCTTGGGTTCTGTGCTTGCTGGTTTACACCAAGGAACCAGGGGCCTTCCATGGCTGAGAGACTTCCCTATTCATACCATACCTGGGCTCTTAGGAAGAAAGCAGGATTGCTCAGACACATACCCAAACAATACGGCCATGTAAAGTCAAGTATAAGGGCTCCTACCACCTTGTACATCTAAGTGTACATATTACAAGAGAAAATTAAAGAGTTAGGCCCAGTCTACATTTGAAAGTTGTACCAGTATAACAAATTTGGTTAGGAGTGTGTTTTTTGTTTTTTTGTTTTTTTTACACCAAAATACTTATACTCTTAGGCTACGTCTTCACTACCCGCCATATCAGTGGGTAGCAATTAATTTCTCAGGGATCGATATATCACATCTCATCTAGACGCGATATATCGATCCCCGAACGAGCTCTTGTTGACTCTGGAACTCCACCAACGCGAACTGCAGTAGCGGAGTCGACAGGGGGAGCTGCGGACGTCGATCCCGCGCCGTGAGGACGGTAGGTAACTCGATCTAAGATACTTCGACTTCAGCTACGCTATTCACGTAGCTGAAGTTGCATATCTTAGATCGATTCCCCCCCCAGTGTAGACCAGCCCTTAGTGTGGATGCAGTTATATCAGTATAAAGCTGCCTTTACCCGTACAACTTATTCCCTTACCAGTATGGGAATAACTATTCTGATATAAGCACGTTAATTCTGATAAACTGTGTCCACTGTAAGGGGCTGCCCCCCTTTTTACTATACTAGTGCAGTTAAAGTGGTACAACTTGTGTGTGTAGGCAAGGACTTATATTGTGCTCTTAGGCACAGCCCTGAGTACAGGCTGGTGAGTAAATGGCACCAACCTGTGAGTAGCCCCAGAAGACCTAGTGTCTCAGAGATGCCCCTTTGGGATACATTTCCTCCTTTGCTCTGGGTTGGGGGAAGGGGGTGCAATTTATTTTTCCCCCTTCTGACTGGCTCTCTCCTCTAGCCAGTGAATAGGGGCAGTGTGGAGCTGAGCTCTTCCCAGTCACTTGCTCATAGAGGAGAATATCGAGAGAGCAGGGATGAGTGCATCAGACCTAATCCAGACCCCGAACTTGAGTAGGTCTTTCTTATTCAGTTGAGCTCTTACTTAACCCTGCTCAGCTGAGTAAAACAGGAGCACAATCGAGCACTTTCTGGCAAGAATGAAATTCCACCTGCTGGATTGTTCCTTCATTAGTAAAGGACTTTGTGAAATATATCAAATGTAGAATCATAGATTATTAGGGTTGGAAGGGACCTCAAGAGATCATCTAGTCCAACCCCCTGCTCAAAGCAGGACCAATCCCCAAATGACTCCGTCAAGGATTGAACTCACAACCCTGGGTTTAGCAGGCCAATGCTCAAACCACTGAGCTATCCCTCCCCCCGTGTAATGTTTTGTGAGGACTTTAGAAAAAGCAGAACAATTCTGTCCTGGAGGAAAAGTTCTGATGATTTTTTTTAATGAAAATGATATTTGTTTATATTTTAAACACCTTGCACACCACGTGAATTTCTGAAAAATCTAAAGGAATGGTAGGAAACACAGTAATCTAGATTTGCTGCATACCATGTGATGTGCTGAGGCAGAGGATGAGATGCTTGGTAAATGCCAGTCCTACAAGATAAAAAGAAGTAACGAAAAATGATAAGGGTTCGCACAATTCTTTATGTGGCTGCTGATGGAAAGTTAAAATAAAGAAGCAAAATGTGATTGACTGAAATGTAAATGCAGTTGAAACTTTAAACAGAAATTTAAATCACATTTGCAGGAATAAACCTCAGCACTTTGCACGATCTGGTCCTGGACTAGGGTTCTTAGTTGCTACCACAATGCAAAGTATCTGAACAATAGTAATTAAAAAAATCTCAGCTAGTACTTGGAGCCAAGGTGAAATAGTCTCTTTTTGTCCTACTCTGCTATTTAGGTTCCTCATGTCTGTGTCACATTTTTATTGCTGGTTAGTTCATTCTTTTAAAGAAAAAAGTTGACCCTGGCTGGAGCTCTTTTAAGACAGACTTTGTCAAGGGCTTGAAGACAGACAAATATTTGTGGTGCCCAACAACAATAGACTTGGATTCTAGCAGCCTTGGGCAGGGAGCATATCCCGAGAGTGTACCCCAGCATTTGGCGGTGTTTGGGACAGGACAGAGGGAAAGGCCAATGGATCTACATGGATTCTCCTGTCACAGGCACTAGACTGGCCTCCTTGGGTTGCACTCCATTCTGGAGGAAAGGTTTCTGCTTTCCTACTCCTGGAACGTCTATTGCTCGCCCCAACCTATACCCCTTTTACTACCCTTGGACTGGACACTGTGGACAGTATTTGACCCATAAAAATACAGAGCTCAATTTTGTTCCCACGTAAGTCAATCAAACAGGATCAAGCCCTTCCTGCCATATAACCTGATTATTCCTATTGGCTTCAATGGGAATTAGTATCATTTTATTTATATATGGCAGTGTCTGACAGCCCCACCTGAGTGCCGGCCCCATTGTGCTAGGCTCTATACAAACACATATTAAGAGACAGTCACTTCTTCAAAGAGCTTGTAAATAAGACAACAGCCAAAAGGGGAAACAGAAGCAACTTGAGCAAGGTTACACAGCAGATTAGTTGCAGAACCCAACTCTTCTGACTTCTAGGTCAGTACCCTAGTCACTGGACCACACTGTCTGTCAATGGGCTTACATGTAAGAGAAGAAGTAAATTGCGGTATTAACAAAAGCAGTGTTAATTTAATCATGTATACTTGGAGTCTAAATGCTGATTGCAAAGAGTTCAGTGTGAGTGGATGTCTGCAGCCTATGGGGAGCTCATTGCTGAATCAGGTCCTTCATCTATGCTCCCTTTAGCTTTAGTCAGAAGCTTCCATTTATTCATTAATTTATTTTACTTGTCTGCATGAAAGAGAAAGATCATATATGGACTGGTGCACTCAAGAGCTGTGCTTGGAGCAACATGAAACTCTGCCAGTGCATCTCCTTTCTGATCGGAAACACCCCATTTCTTCTGATCTTGAGCAGAGACTACTAGTTGGGCACATCCTGTTGTTATCCAGACCTTTTCACAAGAGACTAAACTAGTGCTGATAAATTCATTTTCATTGATGATCAAAGCTTTATTTTTCAAAATAGAAGGCTAGCGCCCTACGCCACTATGCCAAATAGCACCCATTAAAGGTAATTTTGAATAGCAGTTAAAAACTACATCATATCAAAAATGGGTTGGTAGAACTGAAGACAATTCACCTTAAGTTCCTAACATAAACAAGGAAACTTCCAATCTGTACTTCTGGGCAAACTTAATTAATGGGGAAACCCAAAAATGTACATCCTTGTACATGCATATTTGGCTGGCAGGCTCCTGAACAAAAAGTTAGAGCCAAGTGTTCTTAGGTTTTCAACAGTTGGCTATTTCACCCCTTAAAACCACAGTCAGAGAACTAGAGAATAATTGACAACTTTGGTTTTCCAGACCTTTAGTGCAACAGAATATTCTTTTTTTTTTTTTTTTATGCTCATGCACGTTAAGAAATGCTTCAGGGATAGTTTCCCATGACAAGTCTTTAAGTCGACTTTGGAATATTAGGAGAATATTCACAGATACTGCATTTGATCAAAATACTGAAGAAGCATAATAGTTAGAACAGCAAAAGGCATCATTTTGTCTGTGTATCCCCTACTAGATGTAATACGGTATTGTGCAATCAATAGTTCCTCATTATGGGACAAATTCAGGTCCCATAGATAGCAGTATGAGTTTTACATTGTTTTCAGTGGGAGCAGATTTTGGCCTTAAGGACCAGCTCCTACTCTGTGAAGTGCAGGTGCACTATTTCCTGTCCCTCTAATGCAAGCAAGAGTGTAGGATCTCTCCCAAGCACTAGAAAAGAAGACTGGCCTCGGTGCTGGCCAAGCACCACACAGCTCCAAGAGGGTGTGGTCCACCAGCAAGGAGGCATATTTAGTTCTCCAGCTGGGCAGCTCAGATGCTGCAGCTCTGCCTAAACCATCTGTCCCTGCAATTGCAGAATGGCTCATGCTAAGTGCATGACTGATACTGCTCTGCTCTCCCCAAAATGAGGGCAGAGTTCTGCCATCAGGATTAATCATGTTCCGGACTAGGGCTGGCTGAAAAAAACATTTCATAACACAGTCACAGGCAGGAGAAATTAGAATGTTTCTATAGCAAATGTTAATGTCAATTGTTTCACAAGTACTTTTAATACCAAGATCTGATTTTGTAAAAAATTAAAACAAAAAAACACTCTTTTAAGTCACAGCATTGGGTGCTCACAAGAGGGTTAATATTTTCATTGAAGCCATAAATGTCTTCAGTGCAGCCATTCTAAAATGGACAGATTCATCCCTCAGTACATAGACTAACTAAAATTTGGTTCACTGCTCCACTTTCTAGCTAGTCTACCATCATGATTGTACAAAACAATACACTTCAATAAAACAATAGTTAGCTATAACTCCATGTGCAGTAATATTTATATATTTAAATAAGCCTTACTATTTTGTGATTATCTTGTCTTCTGTTCATTGGCCGTGACATGTTGCTTGAATAATGATGAACTGTGTGATCATTGGTTTATATCTTTTTTTCTTTAAGAAGCATTTTCCCCGATAGTAACTGTATTTCTTTCTTCACCCTTCCAAAAGTTTTCTCATCTCTTCTGTTCTGTTCTGTCTTTGCATTAGATCTGTTTGCTGCACTCTGTGCTGTTGCTGACGCTCCTCCTATTTGCTACAAGCATTAAACCTTTCAGGAGAAATTTGATTGGCAACAGATCTGCTTCTGAGTATAACAACCTAAATAGCTGCTCCATGCCTAAGAATGAATTGTAATCCAAATACACAATAGCTGGATCTCACTGTGTGAAATCAGGCCAGACAACACCAAGTGATTCTAAATTCTTATGCTCTGAGAGATAACAAAGGTGGTCTATTGTTCATGCCAGCTTTTGCTTTGTAAAGCCAAACAAAAGCTTCCACAGTGGAAAATGAACACTCAAGTACAAGATACTGTTGAATAAAGCAATTGTTCTTTAGATTCTTTTCAAGGATAAAATCAAGGAGCTATATTCAGCTGCAGGTTCTATCAGCTTCTGCTGGGCTACTATTGAAAGGGCCTGGTAGTTAGAAAGACTGCCTAGAGAGTAGATGCAGGTGCTCCCTCCTATAGCACCCCTCCTCACAAGGCACCCCTCCTATAACATTACAGCAGTGGTGCCCAACCTGATTACACAGGAGGGCCACATAAACCTAGGCACAACCTTGTGTGGGTCAAACAGATTTTACATATTCTAATAAAATTTAAAGTAGGGTTGTCAATTAATAACAGTTAACTCATTCAATTAATGCAAATTAACCAGATTAAAAAAAATTAGTCATGATTCATCACAGTTTTAATTGCACTGTTAAACAATAATAGAATCCCAATTGAAATTTATTATAAATATTTGTGGATGTTTTTCTACGTGTTCAAATATATTGATGTCAATGACAACACAGAATACAAAGTGTACAGTGCTCACTTTACATTATTATTATTTATTACAAATATTTGCATGGTAAAAAAGATAAACAAAAGAAACAATATTTTTCAGTTTACCTCATACAAATACTATAGTGCAATCTCCTTATCGGGAAAGTGCAACTTACAAATGTAGAATTATATTTTTTTACATAACTGCACTCAAAAACAAAACAATGTAAAACTTCAAAGCCTACAAGTCCACTCAGTCCTATTTCTTGTTCAGCCAGTCACTAAGAAAAACAAGTATGTTTACATTGATGGGAGATAATGCTGCCCACTTCTTATTTACAATGTCACCTGAAGAAAGTGAGAATAGGCATTTACATGGCAATATTGTAGCAAAGTATTTATGTGCCAGATATGCTAAACATTCGTATGCCTCTTCATGCTTCAACCACCATTCCAGAGGAACCCTGGGGAAAGCTCTTCTGTAAACAACATCCCCCCTTGCAGAAGGGCATTTCCCTTTCACCTGGGCAGAAAGTGCCCTGTTGGCATAGAGGGGAATGAAATTTGCATCCTCCTGCACTAGAAGAGATTAATTTAGTCCATTTTACAAATTTAGTTTAGGGTCAAATTTAGGTCATGGTCAAACATACATTTAGAAATATACAGGGCGACTATAATCCTTAATGGGCCAGATTCTGCTACCTGCACTTATGGTGAATAGTATCTAGCTCCACAGATAGATAGTCCCATTGACTCCAGTGAGGTAAAGGGTAGTGGTATCTAAACTACTATGAATGAAAAATTTTTCACAAATTCATTTTCCAAAATATTCAATCCAGTGTTAAGAGGCAAGTAAATATTCCCCTTCAGGGTTGGAAATGTAAGGGAACGTTCATTATAAATAGTAGTAATAATAATTAAAAGTAAATTAGGGGTAAAATTTTCAAAATGCCTAAGTTCCATCTTCAAAAGAGTTCTAGGGCCAGATTTTAAAAAGAATTTGGGCACCTACAGATGCAGATAGGCACCTAATGGGTGCCTACTTGCCTACCTCCCACTGCAGAGAAACACACAGAGTTACATTTTAAAATATATTACAAATATATTATTCTAACAGTGCCCTTTTATTTGACTCAGATATCATTATCTTTAATTCCTGTTAACTACTGTCATAAAGTAAGCTTGTAAGCAGTGACAAACCAAAGAACTAATAGAATGTCTACTTTAAACCTGCACTGTTTGTGTCTCTCAACATTAGCTTTGTCCCCAATTCAGAACAGGGCCTATGAGGGGGGCGAGGGGAGCCGGTACAAATGACCTGGGCCCGGCTTCCCTGGCCCTGTTTAGCCGGTCTGCCCTTTCGGGGGGGGTCCGAAATTTTTTTTCAGTGGCCCTGGATCAGATTATACAGGGATAAATGACCTGAATGTACTTGGTTCACTGGCAGGCTTCAGTGCATAAAGCCTTGATACAGCAGAGTGTTTAAATACATGTTTAACTTTGAGCAGGTAAATAATCCTGCTGAAGACACTGGGACTGTTCGTGCACTTAAAGTTAAGCACATGCTTAGGTGCTTGACGGGATTGGGGTCTAAATAAGTGAAAATGTTCCATTTGATTAGAAATCAGTAAAGTTAACAATGAGTTAAAAGAGCCAAATTAATTTTATCATTACCCATTCCTTCTTAGTTGCCTCTTTCCCACTCATCTTTTATGCAAAGTTTTAGTTGAATATACTGGGTAGACAGCATTAAGCAACACCAATATCTACAATGTTTTGTCACAAAGCAGAATGTGAACAGCAGGTTATTTCATAAATTGGGAGAGACATTTCCCTTCTATTGTGCAGAACTATTTTTAGGAGAGTGTAGGAGGAGAATTCCTATTGGGGGAAAATATCTTTTCTTATATGATTGTGATACTTAATAAAATCTGTTGCACAAATACCTGATATGGAAATCTGCATTTAGTCTAGATGAGTTACAGAACTCATCATTTTATGATCTGTTAAGTCTCTGTTATAACACAATACATCTGAAAAGTTATTAATATTGAACTATATTGTAATGACAGAAGTATGTATGAATATATATGTGTGTGTCTATATGCAATCCTCTGTTGTTGGGAATAGAGGAGATACAGGCCCTTTACTCCTCTGCACAGTGGTTCTGGGTTGGCTTGACTGATCCAGGGGATACTTGGGCTGCTAAGCCACGGATTGTGAAGAGGAAAAGGGGGAATTACTTAGTTCCCACTTCTGCAAACACTTTGGCACTGGTTTCAGAGAGCTACCTCAGTATCAGATGTGCTATTTGATTTGTATTCATTATTGGATCCGGACCTAAAGTAACATTACAGCTAAAGATTTCTGACAGTGGACACTTTGTTTTAATGCACACAGTTTAAAACAAAAAAAAAAAAAGCCTGTGAATTACTGGAGGGAGGGGATGAAAATAATTTACTTACAAAAAGCACTTAAGATTATGTCACAAGCCAACAAAAATAGGAATGTGCAGACATAAGGGGGAAATGTAAAAGCAGACTTTTAAATCCTGCTATGCAAAATGAGAGTCATCTTACCAGCTTGCGTATTGCACAAAATCATGGCCTTGTGTTGGAAAGCATAGGCTTTAGTAAGTTTCTGTCATCTTTAACTGGACTTCCATAGTTTTGCGGGGCTTTGTCACAATGGCCCTAGAATTATGTAAATGAAAGTGTTAAAGGCGAATGTGATGGCTCAAATAATACCACTGGATAACCATTCATTCAGTAAGTTATAAGGGCAGGCACTAAAACTGTTCATAAAACTGCTTGTTTTTCAGTAGTAGAATCCCATCCCAATTACTGAAAGGAACTGTTTCCCAGTTGTGCCTGCTTAACTTTGGGCACAAGATCAAAACTTCTCTCCCACCACAAACTTCAGAAAGAAAATAAACTGTATTTCATTTTAAAAACTAGTCCTAAAAATTATCCTAAATATAATAGATCCTACAACTGAATCAGCACAAAATACTCAGGAGCATCATGTGAACAGATACTATTGTATATATCCAGTTATACATAAAAGGATGAATGACTTTCAATCTACATTGTTTATCTTGCAATTATGCCGAAGAAAAATGTACACCAGAGTGCATAACACATGTCAGAAATCTCTGCTTTGTTGGGAAAATACATTGTATGAAGTTGAAAAATTCAATATGCAGTAGTCCACTGTGTCTATGAAAGCTCTCCAAACATTAGACAAAATACAAAAGCTAAGATGTTATGCAAACAGGTTGGGAACTAAATGATTCAAGTGATTGGTAATAGGATAATGACACCTTTCACTTCTAGGCTGCTGGTTTGTAGTCGCCCTCCATTGTTAGAGGTCTGTCTGATCTGTGAGGTAGATTCAAGCCACTTCTTAGGGACCAGGTGTTTGCATTATGAAAACATATCTATTAATGACCCTTAATGGGCATCTTAAGTTCAGTCCTAGTAGAGAGGTGAAGGTTGGCGTGGAGAACATATGACTTCTTAGGTATGGTCTCTCCAGAACAGGGTTGAAGCAATTTGGCAAGCCAGTGTGAGAAAGCTGGCACTGCCCAGTGTCTATACTGTAATGGTCTGTGGAGGATTTCAGTCATCAGCCACCAGTGCTGCCAGTTCAACACACTTTATGAGCACTAAACTATGTCCAAGCCCCCGCTCCTAACCCCCCTCCCTCAAAAAAAGTCTGCCAAAGCTCAAAAAATGGCTGAGTCATGCATCAGACCATCCACCCACACCAATGATACTGTAATAGATTGTCCGATTAGAGAATGCTGCTCATTACAAAGCCGAGAAGAGCAAAATCGGGATGGGGACGGGGCAATAATAGGAGCCTATATAAAAAAAAGACCCAAAAATCGGGACTGTCCCTATAAAATCGGGACATATGGTCACCCTAGTACCACTGAGTTATTGTGGCTCTGGCCAAAACACTTGGACTGTGTGTTGATGAACAGTCATTATGTATAGAAGATCATTGTTTAGCCATATTCTGCTCTGTATACAGGAGCCAGGAGTAGGGATTGTGCTAATCTGATCTAAGTGAGCATGACTTTGTGTGTGTGTTTTTTTAAATCTGTAAACAAACAAAAGCAGGGATTTTGCAGACTCAAAGATTTGCATATAAGACATAATCAGTGTGGGAGATGCAGTATGTTACCAATTGATAAGTCACTTCTTCTGGCTTTTCCAAGAATTAATTAGCTGTAGTGTAAATGTATCTGTGACTTATATGCAGCATAGTAGCAAAATGATGCAATGTTTAGGGTTAAGAATAAGCTGTATTTGGGTGTGAACACTTTTTTATTAGCTTTTTTTTTTTAATTCATGGAGATATCTCTACTTGATTTTATGTTTTATAAACTCTTATGTTTACTAACCCTGAATTAACATGACTTCCACCTCCGAAAATAAAAGTCCAAATATTTGAAATTAGTGATTGCTTTTTAGAGACGGTTGATATTTTGGGATTTGAAATTTGTTTATAATATCAAAAATATTTGTTAATATAGTAGTCATTACAAATACTAGTTAGCCTCTGAATTCATCTGCCAAGGTTTACAGAGAACTGTATTACTGAGAGAGTGGTACTGTTGCTAACAAAAATGCAATTAGCTGGTTTGAGATGGCATGTTTTTTCTCTTCTTAAGTGTATTTAGACTGGTGCAGAGTAAGGCACAGCTTTCAAAAGAACTTGTGACTATCAGAAATCAATAAGATGGCATAATAACTATGTCTACTGGAGGCTGAGTCACCTCATCCAAAATCAATTCATACTTTATCTGTTTCACTTTAGAGCTCAAACTGTCTTTTTTCTCTCTCCTAAAAGCAGCTCCTGGAAAAATTAGAGCTTGTGAAACAGATGGAGAAGAGTATGCTAGCCATAATCACAGCAAACCGATTTATCTTAAAACCGTTCTATATACAGTATTGCAGGTGTGAACAGGGGTCATTTACCCACATACAATTGCTAAAATGCTATTCACAGTCTGAGCCAGGAAATTCAATATTAACTCTATGGGTAAACTCTGACCTTGTCTTGGTCCATTCTACATTTGTAACTGATATGGTAAATATGACCAAGTAATTCTAAGGTACTTGACAGGTTGCTGTGGAAGTTCCCTTGCATATTTGTCAATGCATCTTAATCCTGACATTTAGCACAACTGCTTTTTCACCCTGGAGTCAGCCTGCCTGCCAGCTTGCTGGATAGACTTATGATATGGACCTCAGTTTTTAGCATTATAGAAATGAAGGACTAGAAGGAACCTCAAGAGGTCATCAAGTCCAGCCCCCTGCGCTAGGGCAGGGCCAAGTAGACTTAGACCATCCCTGACAGGTGTTTGTTTATCCTATTCTTAAACACCTCCAATGATGGGGATTCAACAACTTCCCTTGGAAGCCTATTCCAGTGCTTAACTATTCTTATAGTTAGAAAGTTTTTTCTAATATCTAACTTAAACCTCCCTTGCTGCAGATTAGATCAATTACTTCTTGTCCTATTTTCAATGAACACAGCGAACAATTGATCCCTGTTCTCTTTTTAATAAGCCTTACCCTGCCAGAAGACTATCAGCTCCCTGTCAGGATTTTTTTCCCCTCAAGACTAAATATGCCTGTGGGTTTTTAAAATCTTTCCTAGGTTTTCTAAAACTTTGACCATCTCTAAGGAGGGTGCCATCCCTCCATGATCTGTATGTGGAGAATCCTCTCCCTCTTGGATCTCAGCTCCCCTGTACAGAGTGGTATTCAACTGACTTCATGGCACCATTTCTTCCCTGGCCCCCAACTCGCACCATTCCCTTGACCAGGATTGCATATAGAGGCTCCACACAGAGGAAGGCAGCTAGAGCAAGGGGATGAGGACAGGGCCAAGAAGGACACCCTTGATCCCCATGGCATCCAGTAAGAGGTTGGTCTGTGTCTATACCATCAGCCCAGCAAGGAGAAATAGAGAGGCCAAGAACTGTAGCAAGTGAACAATCAATTCTTTAATTAGCCCTGCTTTTGGGGTGCTACAAGGTGGTTCAAAGACACCAGGCACTTCTCCTACTCCATTGAACAGTTGTAGTTCAGACAATGGAAGCTGCTGCCATGCAATAAAATCCTCCCTCCTCCCAACAAACAAACTGTGCCCAACCAGAAAAAGCTTGTCTTATTCAACTTGATTATTCTATAAGTGAACCCCAACCTACAGAACTCAGTTTGGTGGAATTAGATCTCTATTAGAAACTAGGTTCTCTGTTAGATCATAATCCACTCTTTTGTGAGGAGGCCAGGGACAATGCAAGGATATTTTGCGCCCTAGGCGAAACTTGCACCTTGCGCCCCCCCTTTTCCTCCCCTTACCCCGGAGCATCGCTTATTATAAACTTTCAAATATGAATACAGTGGAGTCACATCTTATGTGGGGGTTAAGTTCTAAGGTCAGTGTGTAAGAGGAAACTCGCATATAGTGAAAATTACAGTACACACACTATACACTGTATGCAGTAGAAATGTGCTATCTGTAGCAATTATTTATACGTATAGATTGTAAGAAACAGCTTTTGTAAAAAGATGCTGCTTCCCCCATAGGTCATGTTTTCTAGACCTTTTTTTTTTTTTCCTCTTCTTTGGGCTCTCTCCAATTTCTCCACATCTTCCTGAAATGTGGTGCCCAGAACTGGACACAATACTCCAGTTGAAGCCTAATCAGCGCAGAGTACAGCAAATATCCCAGAGTGATGTTCTGTTCTTTTGCATAGATCCCTTTCCAGAGTACTCATATTCAGTTTGTGGTCCAGATCCCTTTCCGCAGTACTCCTTCCTAGGCAGTCATTTCCCATTTTGTGCGTACGCAGCTTGTTATCATTCACAAACTTTATAATCAGCAAAGAGTCCTGTGGCACCTTATAGACTAAGACGTATTGGAGCATGAGCTTTCGTGGGTGAATACCCACTTCGTCGGATGCATATTCACCCACGAAAGCTCATGCTCCTTATAAGTCTGTTAGTCTATAAGGTGCCACAGGACTCTTTGCTGCTTTTACAGATCCAAACTAACACGGCTACCCCTCTGAAACTTTATAATTGTACTCTGTATGCCATTATCTCAATCATTGATTAAGATTTGAGTAGAAACTTATCCAGAACTGATTCCTGGAGAACCCCACTCATTATGCCCTTTCAGCCTGGCTCAGCCCTTTCAGCCTATGAATCACTGATAACTACAGTTGGAACTGTTTTCCAACTAGTTTTGCACCCATCTTATTTTAGCTCCATCTAGGTTGCATTTCCATAGTTTGTTTATGAGAAGTCATGGGAGACAGTATCAAAAGCCTTACTAAAGGCAAGATAGACCGGTCCTACAGATAGCATTTTCACACACATATATGTGTAAGAAACTGCAATCTGTAGAGATGTGCTACCTGTAACACTGCAATCTGATGAAGCTAATTCCTACAGATAGCAATTTCTTACACCGTAGGCATGTGAGAAATTGTATGCAATTGAAAAGGCGTAAAGAGGCCATCCTAGTGCAGTGGGATAATTCCTTTTACTTGAAATAAAAGACAAGCTGAGTATTGATGTACTAAACATTTGAAGCAATTTGTAGCTTCTGTCATAGTGCATTCTCCCTTCTATTAATACTGTAATTTTCCCTGCCCTAAAATTACCTTTTGATGGATTTGTTTGTATTTTCAACTAGTCCATAGGTTTGTGGATGGTATGGGTTGGTGAAGCTACATTGTATTCCCAGATTTTTGCACATCTCTAGGTTAAGCTGAAAGGAAAAAACGTATGCCATAAACTTTCCTTTGGACAGGTTTGGTGTGTAACCCTAACCCTAACACCTTACATGGCATGCTTTATATCAAGGTCGGCTCTGATTTTTTTGCCACCCCAAGCAAAAAAAAAAGGGGGGGGCAGGCCCACCGGAGCAGCAAAGCAGGGCAGGGAGAACACAGCAAGGCTGGAGAGGCAAAGGGAGGGAGGGGAACAACACAAAAACCACGCAGCTGGAGCAGCAAAGGGGGGGAAGGGGAGGAGAGGAGGGAGGGAAACAATGGCGCAGCCGGCAAAGCAGGGGAAAAACAAATCAAAAAACCCTACATGGCGGCTGGAGAAGCGGGGGAAAAAAAAAAGCAGCTGTGCCGCCCTAGGTTTGGGCGCAATGCCACCCTGTAGAATCTGCCACCCCAAGCAGGAGCTTGCTCAGCTGGTGCCTGGAGCCGGCCCTGCTTTATATGTAAGATCACAATTTATGAAAATGAGGAATACAGGGTTGTCATGGTATGAACCCCCACTCTGAACCTTAGCGTCCAAAAGATGGGGTACCAGCATGAACCCCCCCTAAGCTTAATTACTTGCTTAGAAATGATAGAGCTGCCACCACCTAAAAATATAATGTTTTGGGGCACTTTCTGGCCCCTAAACCCTTCCCTGGGGACCCCAAGACCGAAAAACCCCTTGGGTCTCACAACAAAGGGAAATAAACCATTCCCCCCTCCTTTCTTCCTCCCAGATTCTCCCCTCCCTGGGTAACACTGGGAGATCCCTGTGATTCAACTCCGTGAATCTCAAAACAGAGAGGAAATTCACCTTCCCCCCCTTCTTTCCCCCTCCCAGACTCTCCCTGAGAGAGAGACAGTAATCTTAACACAGAGAGAAATCAGGCTTTTCCTCCCCCCTTCTCTCCTTCCTCCCACTAATTCCCTGGTGAGTGCAGACTCCCTCCCCTTGGGTCTTACACAAGATAACCAAAAAATCAATCAGGTTCTTAATAAGAAAAGCTTTTAATAAAAGAAAGAAAAAAGTAAAAGTTGTCTCTGTAAAATCAAGATGGAAAATGTTACAGGGTCTTTCAGCTTATAGACACTAGGGAGAATCCTCCCCCCAGCACAAATACAAGTTGCAGCAACAGAGATACAATCCTTCCAGCAAATACACATTTGCAAATAAAGAAAACAAACAAAAAGACTAAACCGCCTTTCTAACTGGTACTTACTAAATTGAACAGGAGAGGCTGTTTCAGAAACTTGGAGATATCTGCTTCCATGCCTGTCCCTCTCAGAACCCAGAGAGAACAAAGAAAAAACCCAGAAAGCACAAACAAAGGCTTCCCTCCACCGAGATTTGAAGGTATCTTGTCTCCTGATCGGTCCTCTGGTCAGGTGTTCCAGGTTTACTGCTAGTTAACCCTTTACAGGAAAAAGATATATTAACCCTTAACCATCTGTTTATGACAAGGGTACACTCCCCCAAGGAATAGAATGTCACACATTCATTTTCTGATATAGCTGTAAAACTTCTCTTAAAAGTTTTCTAAATAAATCACTGTTTAAAAATGTATACTGTGTACCTTCCAGAAATGAAACTTATATCTAACTCTGAGTTGTGAAGAATATGTATTAAGGCTAAAACAACCAACAAGAATGCACTTTTATCTAGAAAACCATGATTAAATCGAGTCTTCCTGACTAATGATTTAAATTATGATTTAAGCCTTATGTACATGTTTATTACTCAAGAAATCTTAAGTGACACTTTCACTGTATGACAAGATGCTTAGTCACCATCCTCAAAATACCCATTAGACAAACACTTGATATCACACACATTTTTGGAGAAAAGAGAACCAACCCCACATTCCTATATTTTCAGGACTGTTTAAAAGATATTTGGCAAGTGGAATTTCATGGCTATTGCATGAAAAACCCTTAATGAAAGTCTGAACATTTAAAAAGAAATCTTTATTAGTCCCTTTCCACTGCATAGTAGGTCTTACAGTCTATTAAAAAAAAAGTTGAATGCACACAAAATATTGAGAGTAGTGAAAAACATCATAAATAATATGTGAAATACTTAATTCCTTTGGAAAGCAAGCTTATAGGCAGAAAATCTACCACTGTGCTTTACACAGACTTCTACTTCTGTCACTGTTACACACGCATAAGGAGCAAAGAGATATCACCACAAAAATTACACTGAGAACTGAGGTACTCACATGTCACCTCATTGCGCTCTCATTTAATTTTTGAGATGTTTTCTTTAGCCTTTGTCTTCACTGTTAAAAATTAACTTGTGTTGTTTTCATTAGTTTTATTAGCAGTGAGAAAAAGGCCTATGTCTGCATAATGAGGACACAAGGTATATTATACACACTTGGATTATTTTTCAGTGGTTGATAATGTCAGATCCTTCTCATTCTCACTAGGCTGAGCTGAGCTGAAGTATCTGTCTTCCCATCATCCTGATTGCTGGGACAATCACTTCTCACTGTTCAGTCTTTGTACCTTGAGTGTTTCCAGTTGTTCTTGTAAGCTGTCATTGTTCACCTTTTTTTTCTTCCCCTCAGTCTCTGGAAGGCTCTTGTGCTGTCACCTGGGTCAAACAGCACCCACTGTGTAGAGGTATCTGATCTTGGTCAAATAGTCCCCATCATATAGCACTATCATTCAAAGGTTCCTATTACACATAGTTCCTGGGGTAATCTGTCTGGCCTCATCCAACAGAGCACATTTGAAATACAGAGACATGGTCAATATTTCTAGCCTCAGATACAAACGTTACATGCATACAGGTTGGATAAACACAGTCAATAGGTCTTAAGTTTTGCAATGATACCCCACATCAGCCATCTTGCATAAAGTATATATTATCTATGTCATATTCAGATCATAAGCATATTTTCATTAAGAATGTAGAGTATGTCACACTCCACATGTATGTTTGCTGATCTGCAAATAGTAAAGGAGCATGCATCTTTGGGTGCAAACGCTCATGACAATAGTGCAGAGCCATGCAAGTTCCATGATTCTGTGTGAGATGGCAGACAGTGAGGAGGGCCAGGCAGGTTTTTGGGTTTAGAAAAAAAGGTGTAAACATTATGTATACGTTTATGTACAGGATACATATAAAATTAGTGGATAGTTAACAATGCATTAAAAGAAGTTGGATCCCGTGGCCACAACCACCCATCTGACCTGTTTGGTACCCAGCATACACTCCCAAACCAAAGCTTCCCAAAATACAGTGGGATATCTATTCATGGTGCACCTCACTCTGAATCTGTACAAGTGCTACTGGTGAGTACCCTGACTGCTGAGACAAGGAGTCCAGGAGGCAGGCACACAAGTGACATAGTAACTGTAAAAACAACAAGGAGTCCGGTGGCACCTTAAAGACCAACAGATAAGGTGCCACCAGATTCCTTGTTGTTTTTGTGAATACAGACTAACATGGCTACCTCCTGATACTTGACATAGTAACCATAGTGACTCTATGCTGACATAACTTGAGTTAACCCACAGTTAAAGTGTAGATATGGCCTTAGGTACATTCAGGGGCAGCTCTAGTCATTTCGCCACCCTAAGCATGGCGGCATGCCGCGGGGGGTGCTTTGCAGGTTACCAGTCCCGCGGCTCCGGTGGACCTCCCGCAGGTGTGCCTGCAGATGGTCCGCTGGTCCCGCGGCTCCATCGAAGCCGTGGGACCAGCGGACCCTCCGCAGGCACACCTGCGGGAGGTCCACCGGAGCCGCGGGACCAGCGGACCCTCCGCAGGCATGCCGCCGAAAGCAGCCTGCCTACCGCCCTCCCAGTGACCGGCAGAGCGCCCCCCGCAGCATGCCGCCCCAAGTACGCGCTTGGCGTGCTGGGGCCTGGAGCTGCCCCTGGGTACATTAAATGTTTGGGAGAAGTAACAGGAAAGTATGAGGGTAGACTAAGATTCGTTTAGGCTCAAGGCATTGGAACTGGCCTTACTGCACCCTACAGGCTCAGAAACAAAGAGGCACATAAAAAAATATCATTTATTAAAATTTGTTGACTCGAGGGTGTATAACTCATGATTTTAGAATTCTTGTGGTTGTAAAGGTATCTTGGGGTTGTAGATGTGTGTTCATTATATTTTGAAAGGCAAAACTATGAATGGGTTGAACAAAGAATTAGATCAGGCCCTCAGGATAAGTACATTGGCTATTAGCCAAGATAATCAGGGATGCAGGCCCATGCTTTGCATATCCTTTGATTGCCAGATGCTGAGAGTGGACAATAGGATGGTTCACTGAGTCATTGCCTGGTCTGATCATTCCCTTAGAAGCACCTGGCATTGGCCGCTGTCACAAGACAGGGTACTAGATTAGGCGGACTATTGGTCTAACCCATGATGGCAGTTCTAATTTTCTGCAAAAATTACAATAGATTTTTTTCCAGGGAGAAAGACGTTATAGGAGACAGTATACTGCCTTTATTGAATATTTGAGAATCAAGTTGTACACAATGGCATGCGAAAAAACACTAAGGCTAGACTGAGAGGCTAAATAACAGTTGCAAAAATGCAATCTCCACTGGTGGATTGACTCAAAACAAAATTTTGACACTAGGCCAGAATTTCAGTCAGCTCAAAAATGAGAAGAAAAAATTAAATTTAAAAATTCAGGGAATTCAAGGAATCCCAGCAGCAGATGAAACAACTTGGAAAATTGCTGGGAGACTCTATGCAATCAGATATAGTGATAAGTGATTCTTTGTTTCTGAGGGGATATGTTTCACTGAATTAAATCTCAGGGATTATCTACACAGGCAAGTTAAAGCACTCTAAAATCACGCCCCGGGGGTGCAGCAAGTTTGATCACTTTAGAGTACTAGTGTGGACAGGCTCGAATCCCAGTACTCGGAGCTAATCCCCTCATTGATGTGGATTACCAGAAGCACTGGCACATGCGGCAGCACTTTGAATTTTGTAGTGTAGGCATAGCCTCAGTAGGTTAGATCAGACAAAGAGGAGTTGCATTGACTAGGCATTGGGATGCCTGTGCCTTTAAGAACCCAGCCCTGGGAAGCCGATGCTGAGAGGTGCTATCTGTGTGATGGGAAATAAAAAAAGCTGCTTTGCTCCCCATCATTTTTGCAAACACGGGTGTCTCAATCCCACTGGGGTAACTGTTACCCACTGTGCCCCTGCCTGTGCCAGGTTTTTCCCTCTGTCATCCTCCGCCAGCACCTCACCCCTCAGCCCTAATTTTGCCATTTAGCCCCTCTCCTACTGCTGCCTCCAGCTGCTTGACCCCCCTAACCAGTCAATTTCCACCCCCTGCTTAGACCCTGGCCAGCCCCCTGGTCTGATTAGCCCCCTTTGCCACTTTTTAACCCCTGTAAAAAGCAGTCAGCAGATTTTTTACGGCTAATAAGGGCAGGGTGAAGGGCAGTGGCTTCAGCAGATGTTACTGAGCATGCTCAGTTTGTGTGACCATACAAAAAAGCCACTCTGCTTAAATAAAAAAGCCTCTTGCCCCGCACAACCAGGGCCGTCTCCAGGCACCAGTGCAGCAAGCATGTGCATGGGGAGGCCAAGGGGAAGGGGCAGCACATTCGGCTCTTCAGCAGTGGGTCCCTCGATCCCTTTCAGAGGAAAGGACCTGCTGCCGAAGTGCTGCGGATGGCAACTTTTTTTTTTCCATTAAAAAAACAGGAGTGCTTGTGACACCTTAGAGACTAACAAATTTTTTGAGCATAAGCTTTTGTAGGCTACAGCCCACTTCACTGAATGCATAGAATGGAACATATAAGAAACATATATATATATATACACACATACAGAGAAGATGCCGTACCAGCTCTAAGAGGCTAATTAATTAAGATGACCTGTTATCAGCAGGAAAAAAACTTTTGTAGTGATAATCAAGATGGTCAATTACAGACAGTTGACAAGACGTGTAAGGATAGTTATCATAAGGAAATAGATTCAAGTAGTGTAATGGCTCAGCCATTCCCAGTCTCTATTCAAGCCAGAGATAATAGTATCTAATTTCAAATCAATTCAAAGGCAGCAGTTTCTCGCTGGAGTCTGTTTTTGAAGTCTTTCTGTTGCAAAATTAGCAAAGAATCCTGTGGCACCTTATAGACTAACAGACGTTTTGGAGCATGAGCTTTTGTGGGTGAACACCCACTTTGTCGGATGCCACCTTCAGGTCTGTTACTGAGTGGCCAGAGAGGTTGAAGTGTTCTCCTACTGGTTTTTCAGTGTTATGATTCCTGATGTCAGATTTGTGTCCATTTATTATTCTAGGGTGACCAGATATCCTGATTTTATATGGACATCCCGATATTTGGGGCTTTTTTAAATATGGGCTCCTATTACCCTCCCCCCCATCCTGATTTTTCACACTTGCTATCTGGTCACCCTTGTTTATTCTTTTTGCGCTTGGGGTGGCAAAAACCCTGGACCCAGCCCTGCCCCCAACAAACTATTTTGCAAAGCACTGGTGTCTCAGTGCCACTGGGGTAACTGCTACCCCCTCTGCCCCTGCTTGTGCCAGGGTTTTGCCCTCTGACAGCCTCTCACTCCTGGGCTTAACTTCACCTCCCCCCTGTTCCTGATTTTTCCCTTTAACCTCTTTCCTAATGCTGCCTCCAGCTGCTTGACCCCCTCCCAGACCAGTAAATTTTCACCCCCTGCTCAGACCCTGGCCACCCCCCTCCTCCAATTCGCCCCCTTTGCCACTTTTTAACCCGTCAAAAGCAATCAGCAGAATGTTATGGTTAATAAGGGCAGGGCTGAAGGGCAGTGGCTTCAGCAATGAACTGAACATGCTCAGTACAGTAAGTAGCACATTCCTAGGGAGAGCACTTTACTACACTGCACCTTGGCACCATCCCCAGGTTCGCCTCTGCAACAGGGCTGCCCAGGGGATGCAGGGGGCCTGGGGCAAAGCAATTTTTTGGGGGCACATAAATAAAAAAAAGTTACAATTCTATAGAATAGTCTCGTGGGGGCCTCTGTGGAGCCTGGGGAAAATTGCCCTGCTTGCACCCCCGGGAGCCCTGCTCTGCAGTAGTAGCACTTATGAGCCAGAATATCTGAATTTTGCAGGTCTGATGCCCCTGCAAAGCCCCGATCCGCCCCCTGCTGCAGATCTCGCCAAGCACCGGCTGGAGGCCCAGGCTCGTCCCCGCCCCTTGCCACCGAATCACTCCCGTTCCCCCACCCATCACGGCCAGGCTGCCCTGACGCCAGAGGCGGAAACGAGGAAGACACGCTCCTGCGTCACGTGACCCCCGGCGTAGTCTGCAGCCCCCGTCGCGCTTTAGCGCCCCCCCCCAACACGTGACAGCCAAGCCTCAGACCTAACACAGCCACTGACGAGTGGCGCTGGTTGCGTCCCAAGGGCGGGGCAGGGAAAGGCAGAGCAGCGAAGGGGGAGGGGCTGTCAGTGACAGAGAAACAACCAACAGTCAGTCTAGACTTGGACATTAATGTGGATTAAGGCAGGGTGTGAATTTTAGGCAGGTTACTACTCCCGATTGACTCCTTGCCAGATACTTTTATTCCAGAACAAAAATGCTCTATTCTGAATTAGTTAATGGTGGGGTGGCCACTGCGACATTCCCTGCATAAAGGATGAACTGATACTTCCAGAAACGGCGTGGGGCCACCCCTGCTGGCTGAGTTTGTACATACACCAGTGTGTGGGGGCCCTCTTTTAAGAGCACATCACTCCCCCCCCCGCGACCCCACAGACGTGATTTTGCCTGCATGGTGTTTTTGAAGTCACACTGTCCAATGCCAGACAAAACTATCTCCGATTTTGTCCAAGTTTTGTCTGGCATTGGACAAAGCGTGTCAGATTTTGTCCAGGTGGGGGGGGGGATAAGGCACCCCAAAAGAGGACTGACGCCTGACTCCAAATCGGATGACTAGTCTCGCTAGTTTACACTGGTTTAAAGTCCTTCAAACTGAAACACTCTTATTCGTGACTGTGTGCACGCATGGAGTGAATCAGCAATAGCTCTTCCCGAGTAATTTCCCGTTTAAAAGTGGATTAAGATGAACCGGAACAAGCGTCCACACGGAGCGCCTGTTACAGCTAATCCAGAGTCACTCCACGTGTAGACAAACCACACGGTGGAGGGGAACTGCCGGCTGCCTAGGTCAGCTCAGACCTGCCCGGTCGAGAACAGAGCTGGGAATGTGTCACGGCTTCAGCTCCTCCCCCTTGCCTGGGGAGCAGCCCCGGCAGCCGCCGCCGCGCGGAGCAGAGTGCGCCTGCGCGGCCGCCCGGGTGGCTGGGCCGTGGCGGAGCGTTCCATGGCCGGCGGCGCGGGACCATGACCGATTACAGCGAGGAGCAGCGCAACGAGCGGGAGGCGCTGGAGTCCATCTACCCGGACTCGTTCACAGGTCAGCTGCGGCGCCGCGCGGGGGGAGCCCGGCCCGGCCCGGCCCGGCCCAGGGAGGTGGCGGCTGGCGCAAGCTTCCCTGCAGCGGGGCAGGGGTGGACGCGGGGCCCGCTCTGTGCACGGCGCGCAGCTCCCCAAGCGCCTCCCGGCTGCTGCTGCTTCGTGGCCGGGCAGGGAGCCGCGGGCTGGGGGCGGCGGAGCCGCTCTTTGTGTCCCAGCGCTGGAGGCAGCAGCCACGCACCTAGCAGCGCCCCCTCCTCCCCACCTTGGCCCGTGCAAAGAGGGTCCAACAGGTGCGGGGTCCCTGGTCCTCTTTAAATACGCCGGTTACACGGCACAAGCCTCGTGGGAGTGCTGTGGAGTTACCTGGCTTCCCCGGCGCGCGGGGCAGCGCACCCGGGCTGACTCCCCTGCCACCTGCCTCGCTGAGCAGAGCGACTGGCCCGCGCTGGGTTAGTTCTCACTAGTCCCGGGCTGCTCCCGGCCCCTCCGTAGGTTCCTGACCTTGAGTTGCTTTTCGTGTCGTGTGTCAGTCCGGCTTTTGTGGCACCCCTCGTTGCTGGTAGGCCACAGCACTCCTAACTCACCCTGCTCCAGCAGGAGGCCGGGGAAGCTCTAGGGCGAGCACCTTTGGGCGAGCTTTTACAAGCAGGGCTCTTGTGGACACCTGGGTGGAAATTAAAGACAAAAATGAGTTAACTTGATGCCCTGTTTAGCTTTCCTTCTTCGTTTCTGATCCTCACCAGGCATGTGGCATTGCTGAGCAGGTAACAGATGCTCTCCTTGCCTCCCTACTTGTTGCATTACCAATACCTGCCTCTTTTTTCATAGTTTCACAGGCCAGAATGGAGCATTGTGATAATCTAGTCTACCCCCCTGTAAAACACAAGACAGAGCTTCCCCCAAATAATTCAGTTTTGCTTATTGCTTTGTAAAGACCTGTGAGGTAAAGGAAGTGGCAGTAAATCCAAACTCTTCTTATTCTAGACTTAATTAAATGTGCAAGTGCTGGGGTTCTTTCTTTTTCAGATTCTTATTTAATTGTCTTGCTGCTTATGTCAGCCTTTTAAAATCTGTGCTGAAGTTATTTTAGCTTGTTGTTAAGCCAAAGTTATTACCAGTGACTCAAGATGCAGAATCCTTGAACATAATGAAGTCATAGATCAAAGCTGTAAAATGCCATTTGACCTGAGCCAACTCTCACTGCCAGGATTTCCTCAAGCCCAGAAAAAAGTATATTGTAGCTTGCAACAGCAACAACAGGGCTTAGGTCGGATTTTAAGATTTTTGATGAAAATTTGTTCACTTGCTTATGCTCCTGAATAATCAGTTGAATTTCACTCTGTCTTCCCAGTGCAGATCCAGAACATGGGCTGTAATAGAGTCCCCCTGTGGCCATTACTCCAGGCAAAGTGCTACAGCCTCTCTGAAAAAATTGTACAATGAACTGGAACCACTAATATGCAAAATTGTGGGTCTCATGCCCATCCTTCTACCCAGATTATGTACAGTTGTCAGAGACACCCCCCCTTGTGGTGCTGCTCTTCTAGGGGCTCCCTACATAGTCCTCATAAAGCAGTGGTCTCAAACTTTTGTATTTGTGACTCCTTTCACACAGCAAGCCTCTGGGTGCGACCCCCCCTTATAAATTAAAAACACATTTTTATATTTAACACCATTATAAATGCTGGAGGTGAAGCGGGGTTTGGGTTGGAGGCTGACAGCACATGACCCCCCATGTAATAACCTCATAACTCACTGAGGGGGTCCCAACCCCCAGATTGAGAACCCCTGTCATAAGGTGTGTAACTGATGGTTAAGACTTGGGTTTGTGGTCTTAGGTTAATTTAACTTCCATCTCTAAATTGTTCATGTCAGCAATTAATTGCCTACACCTGTCATATCACTTCCAAAGTTAAATTGCTGATTCTTTGAGGCAGGATCCAAGCATTTCTGTTTTCTCTGAAAAGTACTTCCCACTTTTCCGGTAGTTTTTTAAAAATATCTATAGGAGCTTATTTCTATTTTGTAGAGTTGCTACATATTCTTCCTATAATAACAATAGAAATGCACCCTTTGCAGTTCTTCTGCTCATCAGTGAGGCTGGTAGTGAATAGGTAGTGAATGAGCAGCTGCATTTAGACCCAGCAAGCACCTGGTATTCAGTATGCATATAATTAATTCATAAACCGACATATTAACAGAGAAAAACTTAATCAAAATTAGATTTGCACTGTATCTATATCCTTTTGGTGAACAAACATTTTGTGTGAGATACATGTACACTCTGTAATAGCAGAAGAACAAAACAGACATTGCATCATCAAGAAGAGAAAATTCTTAATCTAGAGAAAAAAATTAACGTATTGGAGGCTTCTTAGAGACCTAAAGATGTTCCGGTTTAATGGAATACTAGGAACAAGGTAGCACCAATATGCTAGTGAAGAAAAGGTGTCAGACTTTAAAAATCTCTCATTTATTTACTATTTCTTTTTTTTTTTTTTTTTTACAGTGTTATCAGAAAACCCAACAAGTTTCACTATCACAGTGACATCTGAAGCAGGAGAAAATGATGAAAGTAAGTTGGTCATGGGGAAAACTTTTCTTTATAACTTTTAAAATTATAAGGCCTGATTGTTTTAAAATATTATCCCAAAAATCTGTGTCCTTCGTGTTATCTCTAATAGACATAATGTGAAATAACCTGCTGTGGGAAATCTGGTTGGCCTTATGTAAACGGCTCTGAATATCGAGTAAGCCTACAGCGGTAGTTGGTGTTTCAGAATAGTTTACAATTATGTTTTCCTAGATCTGTTATTTAAGAACTCTGAATCTACTGTTAATATGTTCTGATCATTAGACTTGCCCAATCAGAACAATTCCTTGTGATGTTTAAAGTATAGCTTACTGTTACCTCTAGAAATGTAAAAACAACGAGGAGTCCTTGTGGCACCTTAGCCCTCGTCCAGACTAACCCGCGGCATCGGCGGGTTAAAATCGATTGCTCGGGGATCGATATATCGCGTCTAGTCTGGACGCGGTGTATCGATCCCCGAGCGCGCTTACATCGATTCCGGAACTCCATCAATCCGAACGGAGTTCCGGAATCGACGCGGAGAGCCGCGGACATCGATGCCGCGCCGTCCAGACTGGTGAGTACCTCGATTTTAGAAATTCGACTTCAGCTACGTTATTCTCGTAGCTGAAGTTGCGTATCTAAAATCGATTTTAATTCCTAGTCTGGACGTGGCCTTAGAGACTAACGAATGTATTTGGGCATAAGCTTTCATGGGCTAAAACCCACTTCATCAGATGCATGGAGTGGAAAATAAAAAGGCTAAATTTGTTAGTCTCTAAGGTGCCACAGGAACTCCTTGTTGTTTTTGGTGATACAGACTAACAAGGCTGCCGCTCTGAAACCTGTCACTAGTAGTTGTTTGTTGGTTGGGTGTGATCCTGCTTCTGTTGAAGTCCGTAAGAGCATGTCCTTAATCATTAAAACATGACAGTCTATGTAAAGTGTAGATTTGAAGTGTATAACACAGGGGTAGGCAACCTATGGCACGAGTGCCGAAGGCAGCACACAAGCTGATTTTCAGTGGCACTCACACTGCCTAGGTCCTGGCCACCGGTCCAGGGGGCTCTGCATTTTAATTTAATTTTAAATAAAGCTTCTTAAACATTTTAAAAACCTTATTTACTTTACATACAACAATAGTTTAGTTATATATTATAGACTTATAGAAAGAGACTTCTACAAACATTAAAATATATGACTGACACGCAAAACCTTAAATTAGAGTGAATAAATGAAGACACGGCACAGCACTTCTGAAAGGTTGCCGGCCCCTGGTATAGCAGTTCAGAACTGCAGGAAGCTCTGTCAGTCAGTCACAATAATGGTTCAGTATGTCTTCATATCACAGACTAGCTGCTCAGTACTCAGTCTCTGGTCACTGTACAAATGCTGACTAGGGTATTTACAAACCAGATATTGTGGTACAAATAGGCTATATAATGGTTTGGTGCAAGACATTTTTTTGGTGGCATGATGGACTAGATTGGCACTGAACTGGGAGCAAGGAACTCCTGAATTCTAATCTTGGATTTGCTGCTGGCCCACTGTATAGCTCTGGACAAGTCACTTAATCTCTCTGCCTTACTTTGTTCTTTAAAAGGTGATATTGCTTGCTGATCTGTAGTACCTCAAAGGAGTATTACGTAGACTAATTACTGTTTCTAATATGAATTGAACATGTAAACAGCTAGTAAGTGCTAAGAATTATCTCCTGTGTAATGGGTAACTTTTATAGCACTTCTGAGGGTTAATGATGAGTTGAGATTCAGATATTATATTCAAACCAACTGTTGTAATTACAGCATGTATGTAAGGTGATAGTTCCATTTTTAAAATACTGTTTTTATTTAAAAACCTGTTGTGGATTGTTAGAATAACTATTGTTTTGTTTAATATAAACTTTAACATTAAGAGTTAATATATATGAAGTTTAAGGCTGTCACACTAAGATTGCCTTTTGTACCGTAGCTGTTCAGGCAACCCTTAAATTTACCTATGGAGAAAAATATCCAGATGAAACTCCACTTTATGAAATATTCTCCCAGGAGAACCTTGAAGATAATGATGTCACAGACATATTAAGCCTTCTAGCACAACAGGTAAGGCAAATTAAGAATATATTGACTCTCTTATTGATGTCATTTCACAAATCATTGGTTTGGGAGGTGAATTAGGGACAGTAAATTCAGATGCTAACCAAAACTTAGAAGCGCATATGTCTTATGAATTGGTTTGTGCATTCTGCTGTGGGGAGTCACCCTGACATCAACTTGAGTTTAATTTTCCAAACCCTAAGACTTTGCTTTTTGACCGTTATAAAAAGTTTCCTAGTGTATATTTAAAACAAAACATTATGCTCTTTTTTTTTTTAAATGCCATGTAAGAATAATAGTTCAGTCACATAAAAATGCATGATCAAGCTTCAGAAATGGTGATGTTTAAACAAGGTACAAAGAAGAGGTACTAGGCTAATTGGGTTTTGGAGGGCCTATCTTATGAGAGCAGACTAAACGAGCTTGGCTTGTTTAGCCTGTGGCCTGGTCTACACTACAATGTCAGTGGCTACTCTACAGCCTTGTTTTTGACAATGTAAGTGCCTACTACACCGACATAATAACTCCACGTCCACGAGAGGCCTAGGGCTTGTGTTGGTGTAGTTAGGGTGAGGCAGTGTCACCCCGTTACTTACTGTGGCTGTTCGCTGTCTTGTCAATTTCATAGCAGGAATCCTGAAATTGACAAGAAAGCAGGGCAGCTAGAGCAAGGGGCAAGAAGCTCCAAGTAGCTTCTTGCCCCTAGGAGGGAGTAAAGCAGTCTGCTGGGGGCAGCCAGGTGTCCAGTAGGGAGCTGCCAGCAGAGCTAAGAGACTGGGTTCTCAGCTCCCCACACTGTCTCTCTTAAATTGGGAAGAGCTCCTGGTGAGGACACTCGCCATCAACCAAGGAGGGTAGTGTGGACATATACCACCACAGTAATTTCTGTGGTGAAGTTGACCTAACATAGGTCGACTTATATTTCTAATGTGGAAGAAACGAACTCCACTCTCAGGTTGGAAGCAACAAAATCAGAGAGAGTTTTATTCTGGACATGCAGTTGCAAGGGAAGGACACAACTGACAGAAAGCATCTCTGCCTCAGTTTCTCCAAAGTACAAGCAAAATCATACAAGCATATATACCTCTTTGTGACGTCCATTAATTAAAAACATCTGCATTTTATTTAGGCTATTTGCTATCTATTCCAGTATTTTTTCTTTCTCTTCTCAAACATCATTATCTCAAGGCTAGGTTACACTGACTGGTCTACTGTTTTACACTCGCTTCTGATGTAAGCCCTGCTTCTACAGATCTCGCAATATTAGGCTAAGACTTGACAAAATACTTGCTCTGTCTCTTATACTTAAATGACTGCACTTAAACCCTCTCTTTCTTTCCCTGCTTCCGCACTAGTATAGATTTACCCTAAGAAAATGAAGTCTGCAATGGGATCTGATTGCTTCCTATAAATACATGAAAGGGATAAACACCAGCGAGGATGAAGGGCTATTTAGTCCTTTAGAACAAATTGGTATTAACTGGCCATCAACAAATTCAGGCTAGTAATTCGAAGGTTTCTAACTGTCAGAGAAATGAGGTTCTGGAACAGCCTCCCAATAGGAGATGTGGGGCAAACAAGTTAGTTTTAAGAGAGAGCTGGACAAATTTACAAGTGGGATTGTATGAGAGAGTTGTTTGTGATGGTGGGGAGGCAGGGCTTGGCAGCCGCAGCCCTGAGGATCATTTTTGGTTCTTGTCTGATATTCCTAAAATCTCATGCTCAAGGGCTTCAGCCAGTCACTTGTCCAGATCAGGAAGAGATTCCCCTATCTCCCCCTCCACACCCCATTTTTTTCCTTTTCGTTTTCTCTGAAGCATCAGAGATGGCCATGACTGGAGATGGGACGTTGGATCGTGTGGGCTAACTGATCACTATATGTGGGGGTGGGAAAGAATTTCCCCCCAAGTCAGATTGGCAGTGACATTGGAGTTTTTTGCCTTCCTTTGCATCGTAGGTGCAGGTAGCTTGCCAGGATCATCTGGGTATATTTCACTTAATGAATATCCTGTCATTGCAGAGGTCTCGAGCACTGGTCCCTCCTATTCTCTGCCAATGGCACATAATAGTTTAGTCTACTGTGGGCTGTAATTCTTTGGTCTAATTTTGGTTGTTGGGTTTAGTGTGTGGGTGTTGGTGGCCTGTGATATACAGGCGATCAAACAAGATGATCTGGTGGTTCTTTCTGGCCTTAAACTCTGAGAATGACAAAGTAGGGTTAAGTTGGCTCCTGTGTTTAAATTCACAAACACAACAACAAAACTCTAAATACATTGTTTAACACCTCTCTTGCGCCACAACTTTTGCTTGGCACAGATGCCTTTGATTGTATTTAACAGTTTTGTGTAAGTAAGTTGCCTGATTATTAAGACTTCCAAAATAAAAGAGAACTCACTAGGTCTTTGGACAACTAGAGTATAAGGAAGTATTAAGGCACTTAAGAAAGAAACTAAAAATCAAGACAAGATCTTGCTACTAACTGTGAGCTAGCTGAACGATTCTAGCATGCATGTTTCTGATAGGACTGGTAACAGCAGTGAGGACTGGGGACAGAGTGCTGAGATGCGGCCTTCGCTACCGTATTGGCTTGTGCAGGTAGTTAATAAGCACCTGTGAGTATGTCTACCCTGCAGCTGAGAGTGAGCCTGTAATGGCCGTACTGTAATTTTTAGCAGCTTGGGCTCTCAAGCCCACCGAACCCCTTGGGTCTGAGCTTGAGCTATAACCTGAGTCTCCTCCAGAGCCACAGTGTCCACGTCGCTATCTTTACTGTGATAACTAAGGCTCCGTTAGCACAAGTCAGTCTACTGGGCTGGAAGGCTTGCTTTGAACTGCAGTGTAGACAGATCCAGAATGACTCTAGGACAGTAGGGAGTTCTGTCCCCAACTGCTTTAAAATTATTTAATTTAACAAACATGTTCAGGTTTTTGTGGTTAATTAGCAGCACCCTGTATCACCTTCCTGCCAAAAGTGCAGGCTATAATCAGACGGTATTAATAACCTGTTGTGAAGATAGTAATTAGGGACATCAACGTTTTTAACCAATAAGTATCAATCTTAATGGTTTTGGTTAATGATTAAACTCCGCTGCCAGCTCTGCATCCGAGGTCCTGGCTGCTGGGCTGGGGTCCCGGCAGGGGGAATCTCACATAAAACGTGGGAATGCTGCAACCCCCCCCCCCCCCCCGCACCCATAGTTCCCCGCCTATGTGAACTCCTTAACGGTTGATCATTTAATCAATAGAATTTTAGTAAGTTTAATGGTTACTATTTTTAAACCCTAGTAGTGACCTGAGAGAACAGTGCTGATGTTCTGCTGCTCTTCCCTCCTCTCTCACCTGGGATCATTTTAAGTGGCTTAAACCCAGTGAAATAAATTTGACTAAATTTCCAAAACTGGTGCAAGGCAATTCAGCTGTGAAACTTGCATTCCTATAGGACTAAGCATAAACATTTTCCAAACAGATGTACGGTGTAACCTCTCTCTCCACAACGATTTTGCCTAGTGAATTGCCTGTCTGGGGCTGCTGCCTTTTATGTTGCAGGCAGAAGAGAACTTGGGGATGGTGATGATCTTCACTCTAGTGTCAGCTGTACAAGAGAAATTAAATGAAATAGTGGATCAAATAAAAACAAGGCAAGAGGAGGAAAAGAAACAGAAGGAAAGAGAAGCAGAGGAGGCAGAAAAGGTGGGTGAAGTATTCCATTTTCAACTAACAGTTTTCTGGTTTTCCTTCCTAAAGCTGCTGTGGTTGCTGTACGATTGGCTAGTAGTAGAATTGTCCCAGACACACACAACTAGCAGAACCAGAAGCAATATTTAAAACTTCAGATGTAGCTACACACTGAGCACAACTTCATTGTTTTAATAAATCATAAATATTGCACTTTCCGGGTTGAATCTTTCTGGTATTAACTGAATGCATAATAGCTTCTGGCACTGCTTTAAAAGCTTGGGGCATGTGCTCTGACCACTTTACTCCCTTTGGACCCCCAAACAGCACAGAGAGTGGACATTGACATAATCCCTTTAGCCAAATATTCTTCCTTGAAATGAGAGAGTGCCCACTTAGTGCAGAGCTGGCGTTAACAAGCTCTATGCCATCCTCCGTGTGGCTTCCATTTTAAGTGGAAGGAAGGGATAAGGAAAAGAAGGGACTAGAGTATATTGGATTACCCTCATACTGTTCTCACATGTTGAACAGTCCCTGGGGCACTGAGGCCGGCTGTTCAATTTTCTGATGCCTCCTCTCCCTCCTTTATAACATGAATGCCACCAAGAAGAGGGGTAATGCCACTCCTCTGTCAGTCGATTGACTTGATGGAAAGGAAGTTGAATGGCTCAACCTCTAGTGTCAGCCACACCCAATAGTCTCTTCACTGTAGCCCAGTATTTATTTGCCATCACTAAGTAGCTCTTCCCATTCTCAAGATGTGTTAGAAGAAATTCCGCCACTGAATTTTCACTTCTTTCGGTAGCAGCTAGATGGTTGTAGGACTCAATATCCCTTCAGTTTGGATCCCATCACTGGTCTGTTCACACACACATGCTCTTTGGTGTTTGGTATTTACACCTCAGAGTGCACAGCATTTCTGAAATCCCACATTATGAGGTTTGGCTGTGGGCTTTTACAAGCATAAAGCATTCTAGAGGCCCCATAGTATGGAGGAATGTGATTGCACAGCAGGATCACTATGTAGTTTCCACATGAGGGTGGTGGTGGAAGGAACAATTATTCTCCTCTCCCTCCATGATATAGGACCAGCAAGACTCCCCCTCTATTTCATCCCTCTGTGGTACAGATATTAAATATAAACTTGTTCTATGGTTTTAGGAATTTTAATAGCAAATATTCATATACAAAGCATATCTGTCCATCCTTGCCACTCATGTACCTGCCCCTTGTTCATTGTGACTTGACCTAAACCACTAATAAGGTACACTACCTTTGCATATGCTGCTTTATCTTATTGGTATTGCATTATAGATCTAAATCAAAACAGGGATTTTCTACAGTAGTTTTCTGTGAATAAATATGCAAGCTATACGTAAAAAGCAACAAGAATGTCACACTTTTCACTGTCTTACTGTAGTGTGGGTTAATTTGCTATAAGAAACCTAGTTAAAATTGGTGCCTAGTAGTTATTGCTTCTTGGCATACAATAATTTCAACCGTAAAGAGAGTATTAATATTCACTCTTGCTTTGCCACCGAACTCTTAACTGTTTTTCTTTTGCAGCTATGTTTCCATGGCACCCCTGTTACAATCGAGAATTTCCTAAGCTGGAAAGCAAAGTTTGATGCAGAGCTCCTAGAAATTAAAAGAAAAAAGATGAAAGAAGAGGAGCAATCAGGCAGAAATAAATTAAGTGGTATGACTTTGCAGTTTTTCTCCAAGTTGGCCAATTTATCAGACCAGAATGTCAAATAATGAAACCATGTCCAAGAGTTTTAATTTTTATACTAAAAGATTTGTCAGATGCCAATGAATGTCTGATTGTTAACAGGGAAGATTTATCTTGTAAATTGAGCGTTAGCTTCTTATTGTTGTGCCTTAGAAAAGAGGCTTGAGCATTTATGTTGGTGCAAGTGTGAATCCCGAATGTTTCCATTTTCCACATGAAACCCATTCACTACATCAAGGACTGGTGAGGAAAATTGGAAAGGGGAGGAAAATGGAGTGTGATACAATAGGATAGTCTGTATTGAATTGGAACATATAGATTGCCAGCTCCACATTAAATTATTCAGCTGAATGTAGCTGTTGGTATTGTTTCTGGTTTGTTACTACAAAGTAGTTGATATATTTGTTAATGCATGAGACAGATAACCAGTATAAAGAAGAGACTATCTCTTGTGCTCTAAGAAGTTTAGAAGCAGAGTTTGGTGGTGTTGCAATATTTCTACTGTTCGTATAATTTTGTTTAGTCTGCCCATATGCCATAAGGGAGGCAAAATTGATATCAAATGGGCAAAGTCTGAGTTACCTGTAGGAACTATCTATGGAGGAAGAAATCTTCTCCCCCAGACAACTGTACAGGTTGCATGTGGCTGCAGCAATTACCTCTGGAGAGGAGTAGTGATTGTGGCCTGTCATTGACCCCTTCCCTCCAATGGGATTACAGCCTCATAGATCCATATCTTCTCTTTTTAGGACCATGCTGGCCCACTGAAAGTATCCACTCTATGTTTAAAATCAGGGCAGTGCTGCAGAGCTTGGCTCCATGGCACAGAAAGGGTGAAGACCATATAGAGACTTTCTGCTGTCTGGCCTCCCACACAGCTGAAATGCATCATTTTCATTGCATTTAAGCCTATTTGCTTGTGCATGAAGAGAACCAGGGTTGTGCCAACAAAACAAATACTAATGGTGTAGCTTGTGTGGAATAGGTTGATATCAGAGATGTGGTTTCAGAGCCTGAGGTATTGACTTGGATGAGAGTTTGACTGAATAAGGACCTCTGGATTTGGCTCCTGAGTATCAGAGTTTTTTTGCAGTATAGTTGTAGCCATGGGAGTCCCAGGATATTCAGGAGACAGCGTGGGTCAGGTAATATCTTTTACTTGACCAACATCAGTTAGTGAGAGAGAGAAGCTTTCGAGCCACACAGAGCTTCTCATGTAACTTGTGAGGATATATATTAATTTATTAGGCTAAGTTCATGGAAATGTATGTTTGAAAGGATTTTGCTAAGTCTGACAGGTTTTCAGAAGCCATGTGTAGTAGCAATACAAATATAGATGTCTTTAGCAATTTAATATGAATATTAAGCATGTTAAATGGTTTTTGAGTAGATTGTAGAATCAGTAGAAAATGAATTCCATTAAATTCTCGGAAGATAGATAATGTGGGCATGGAAAGATTCATGTCCATTTTTATAAAAGGTTCCATTTTACTTTACATGGACACATGTAGGAAGGGGAATCAAATATATGCTGAATGCAACAAATATGGGCCTGATTGGCCCAAGTCAGTGCATGGAGACAACGATCTGACCTGTTGTGCATAGATGTGATGGATCCACAGCACCATATTCTTCCTTCTTGACACTTCAGGAGCATTGTGTTCGGCCTCCAGGCTGCAGGCAAAACCAGAGGAGACAGTAGGGGTGTATCCCTTATCTCAGCATCGGTTTCACCTGAGGCCAGGGCCGCCCGGGCCGGGGGGCGCGGGGGCGGGAAAGACAAGTGGGACAGTTTGCCCCAGGCCCCACAGGGGCTCCCAGGAGAATATAGTATTCTATAGTATTGCAACTTTTTTTTATGGAAGGGACCCCTGAAATTGCTTTGCCCCAGGCCCCCTGAATCCTCTGGGCAGCCCTGCCTGAGGCTGCATTAATTCTTGCATAGAGCCCTTTTGCAGGGCCTGTTTCACCTGTAAGGGAAGGAATCCCAGAGAGATGGACAACACCTGCCCAGAAAGCTTAAAATTTAATAGGCAAAGAAGTAATTGGTCCAAGTATAATTTGAGCAAAATGCCAAAGGTACATAAATTATCAAATATTACTTTGATGTTATTTAAATATCAAAATTCTAAAATACTCTTACAAAATTTCATGTTACATGATTTTAGTAACTACATTCCAAGCTATCACTAATTTTAATATTTATTATTCTTTTTAGGAAAACAGCTATTTGAAACCGATCATAATCTTGACACATCTGACATACAATTCTTAGAAGAAGGTAAACTTCTGTTTTTTTCCCGTATTATTTGCACTATTGAAAGATTTGATTTGAAATTTGACTAAAGTTCAAATTGTGTAGCTTAGTTATGGTTAAGGCTAAGATTTTGTTGCAGTTGTTTTTAGTAAAAGTCACAGAAAGGTCACGGGCGATAAACAAAAGTTCACGGAACCCATGACCTGTCTGTGACTTTACTAAGAATAACTGGGAGGGCAGAGCTAGGTAGAGGAGAGGAATGGAGTCCCAGCGGCTGCAGCGGGGTCGCAGCCATTGTAGGGGGACACAGCACCTGCTCTGGAGCTGGCCACAGCTGCAGAATAGGGTGTGTGGCCCCAAATGCAGCTGCTGCCAAGCCCTGGTCACAGTAGGGGGATGGGGGGAGGGATGGCTCCACAGCAGCCACTAGGCTGGGGCATGTGGCCCAGCTGCAGCCCCTGCCAAGCCTGGCATGCCACAGGGCTGGGGGGAGGGTGTCCACGGTGGAAGCCACGGTGCTTGGGGCAGCAGGGTTCTGATTCCAGCCAGCCCCAGTTGAAAGGCAGGGGCACACAGTCCTGCTTCTGACAGCATAGAAGTCACAGAGATCCGGTAAAGTCACTGAATCTGTGACTGTCGTCACCTCCATAACTAAATCCTAGCCTTAGTTGTAGTTAAAAGTTGTCTTAAATGTTTGTTTAATATGGGGAGAACTTCTTAATTAGAAATATTGTGAAGTAGTGTTTTTTAAAGAAACAAACCAAAAACACTGAGAGCATTAGCAAAATATATATTCTTCAAAACCAGTTTTTTAAGAGTTTTAAGTTAAACCAATATAATTTTCCCATGTGACTAGGGCCTTATTAACTCAGTCAGTTGATGCACAAGAAGCAATAGAATTCAGCTGTCTTAGCTTTCTTGACTCTTTAGGTCTATCAGAAGTAAAAAACAGTAAAAACTTCTTTTGCCACTGATATTGGCAAGTAAAACTCTGAATACAAATTGGGGAGTGTGTTTTTATGCTGGTTCTGCCATGTTGATGATGATGTCAGCAACTTTATAGCAGAAGAATAGACCCCTATGCACATTTTGTTTAAAGGTGTTCGGGTTGTCACCAAGTTTTGTTTTTCATGTAAATGACCTTTACTTTAAAGCATTAACTTCTAAACCATACAGTGGTCCTAGTTTAGTGTGCATCTGGTCCTGCTCCTGTCAGTGACAAAACGCCAACTGACTTCAGTAAGAACAGGATCTGGTCCTAAATAAGGATGTTGCTCTGGTGTCTTCTACCATGGGCACAACTGAGGTGTGCATGACAACATGAGAATGAGTAAGAAACTGCGGTTTAGTTTTAAATAACTCCACTTTAATAGAGTGCCATATTGTAACTCTGACATTAATACACAATGGGAAGGAGGTGGATAAATCTGAGACCTTTTCTATATTATTACCTTTTAACTGAAAACAGAGACCTCCTGTAAAATATGCACAGGTGAGAAATATAAGCTTGGAATTGTTTTAAGAGGCCAGTAGATGTCACCATTGTTCCATGCAGACCCAGCTTTGACATACTGGAGGTTTTATCAGTCATTTATGTAGCTGTCAGAAGGAAATATGAAAATGTACAAAGCTGTACGGTATCTCTATGGACTAGTCTACACTAGAAGTGCTAAAGTGGTGCAGCTGCATAGGCTGCATAGTAGTGGGTCTGGTGAAGACATTCTATGCCGAGAGAGCCCGCTCTGTGAGAGGTGGTAGCTGTGTCCACACTGGCACTTAGGTCAGTGTAACTTAACATTGCTCAGAGGTGTGGCTTAGTCAAACCCTGAGTGACATAAGTTATACCAACATAACCTGTAGTGTAGACAAGCCCTATGACTTGCTATGACCACCATTGAAACCTTGAAACAAGGTGGTGGTGGTGGTGGGGGGGTTTGTTGGCATTTTTTTTGTTTGGAAGTACAAGTGTTTGAATTTTATCTGCTCTGCCTTTTCCTGTTAGACATCATAACTGATTTAAATGTAGAACTCTTGAATATATTTTTCATGTTTTTTCCATAAGTCTAGCCTTAGCAGTTCCTTAAAATATGGTTCTTTTTTATGTGCTTAACCAGTAACAAGGAGTCAATGTATGAAAAAGGGTGGTTGACTTTAAAGAAAAAAGTTTGTCAGGTTTTGTTGCTTCCTTGTAAATCTCATATAGCTTTGCAATTTTTCCCTCTGTATAAAGTAACTGATACTGCTTCGTGAGCTAAATTCGTTTGGAAAAATTTAGACTGTTGCTTGATGTGCTGAGAAGAGGGAGGCTTGAGGCATTTGGAAAGATCTTATGCTGGTCTAACCAGCACTCCTCTAAACTGCTGTAGGTCAGATGTTCTCAAATAATATTCCAGTAGTTGCTGTCCTGAAAGCGACATGTGGCATTATGTTAGATGTAGATTTGAGGTGTTGTGTTTCTAATATTCCCATAGGCCCATATTTTGTACATAAGTGTAGAGTAACTTCATACATGTCATCCCTTTGATTTTATTTATTTATTTACTTACACTTGTGTTTGCGAGATTGGGGCCATAGTTCCAGCTTCCAGGAATTTATCTTAGAATAAATTGGATAGTTTAGAACAATTGCCATCTCTTGGAACTAGCAGTGGTAACATCAGTTCATCAATGGGCTGTGGATATTTTACCTGTGTCACAATCAGCTTTGTTAAGCACTGGGGTGGGGAAAGCATCATTATTCTAGTTAATAAAAAATTAGGAGGTGATTGTTCTTCCATCTATCCCCATTCTGTTCAAGTCAACATGTATGAATCAAACAGTAAAGTTAATTAAATTTGGACCGGCAACATGGAATAACTTTAAATAGTTGGTACCTGGGAATTGTTCTCTGTGGTGAAGCAGAGGACACAAAGGTTCTTAGACAATCTGATCTTTTCAGCTAGCTCAGAGGGTTTCAACCTTTTTTCGTATGCGGACCCCTAACAAATTTCAAATGGAAGTGCGAACCCCTTTGGAAATCTTAGACACAGTCTGTGGGCCCACAGGAGTCCACTGACCACAGGTTGAAAACCACTGAGCTAGCTGATAGAGAAGTAGCAGAGCAACGTGTCTTTCTTTTGTATTTGAAGAATGAAGGGAAAAACCCCTCATTTTCTTTTTGCCGTTTTCATAAAAATCCATAGTAAAACACCATTTTGTTTTTTTTTCACTCTTACAGCTGGAAACAGTGTGGAAGTAGATGAATCCTTGTTCCAGGAAATGGATGACTTGGAGTTGGATGATGAAGAGGATGACACTGATTACAACCCTGTTGGTTTAGATAGTGACTAGACTGAATTTGCTGAACTGGCTGTGTCATTAGTATGCATGGATACGTGGGGAGAAAGGCAGTCAGGAAAGCCACAGTATCTGTGGCTCTACCATGCATGTATTGGTTTTCATTTTTGAAGGAAAAAACTTTTAATTTCAGGAGAATACTCTTCTGATGACTTGCATCATAATTAATAAATTGACTTTAACATTTCAAATGTGAAATGTTAGGCATATCGTTAATCTGTATGAAGTCTAGAAACCTATACATCTGTTCTCTCTCCCTTCTTACCTCAGTAACTGCCCTTGAAGAGATCAGACATGCAAGATGACAAGGTGCTAGAGCAGATGCTGTACGTGCCACAATTCAAATGTGTGCTGAGCATCTATTCTGTTATCTTCAACCTGAAATATGTGTGGAAGTTCTGGTGAAGAAATGGGGAGTGCTTACTATAAAACTGCTCTATTTGTGGGACTCTACAGTGCATCAGATACAATTTATTAATAGTGCTTCTAACCACTCTTATTCATTAACGGCTATAGAGAGACGACTGGTGGTGACCTTCCAACTTCATACCACCTCCTCAGAGTTCCATGTTAGATGATATCCTTCCTCTTCCCCATACTACAGCAGCACCAATAACACTGCTGATGTTAAAGATAAAATAGTTTCTACGTTATAAAGGTGGTTTGATAACTTGGCCATTTCAGATTACATAAAATTGACATCTTGGATATGATTTTTTTAAAAAAGATAAAACCAGAGCAGTGAAAACCCTTTCATTCTTCTTGTTTTCAAATTTTAACTTTTTGGCCATAATCCAGACAAAGAATTTGGATAAAGTTCTAAAGGAGATGAAGGCCTTAAAATCATTTTCAAAAGTTAGATGGATCTGTTTGAAAGGCAACTTCTCTTTTGAACTTGTGCAGTAATTAGCCCTATTGAAAATCTTATGAAAATAATAATTTAATGAATTGGACTTGTTTTCTACAATCAGCAGAGTACAAGTCTACGCCATTGTAGTTAAACTTGAGTAACAGTTCAGAATATTGTGTCTCTCTTAGTAATTACAAGGTGTCATGTTGTCTAGATGTGAATCTAGTTGGCATTACCACTGTTGAAGCCAACCATTGTGAAAGTCCGTTAGTACAAGATAGAGCACAAAGATCCAGCCAAGCTTCAGGAACCAACATGCAGATATTAGCCCAGCTGTTTTCTTGGCATTACAGTGTCATCAGTGGCTCTGTGCTTTGCTGCACTGTTTTGTGTTCCACAATAGTATATCTAGGAGAAGAGCAGTAGGATGGCTGGAAGATCACAGGCTGTGGAGAGAGGTGAGAAATGGAAGACTGTTGCTAATGGGAGAAAGATGTAGCATGTCAATGTGGGTATAAGAGTAAGGAGGATGCTGTATTCGGCTTATAAAAAGGAACAGGAAAACATTTTAAATGAAGAAATAGAGGAAAGAGTGAATAAACCAAGGCAAGAGATATGAAGCAAAAATGAATAATTGAAATGTGGCAGGGAGGAGGGGAGGCTAGCAAGACATGGAGGGAGGGGAGAAGACACTATTCTGTTGCAACTCCTCTGTGGTTATAGATCAAGCTGCAATAGATGTTTTCTACTGGTCATCAGTTACAAATGAAAATCCAAGGATCTCTGTGTTGCTAAATATTTTAGCAGGTTTACTTCTTGTTTATGAAGCTATGGTCTCTCCCCCTCTGATGAAAAAAATATTCATAATGTAATATAACATTTTTCAAAGATAACTTGCTCTTTTGTATAAAGTAGTTTGGGATACTTTGTACAAAAGGAACTAAGTACAAGTATGACTTGTTAGTGTGTGAGTGATTGTTCAGACAATAACTAGGCATGAAGCTAATTTCAAGAGACAGGATAAATCAGGAACAGGGGTTGCCATGCTTCTAGATGATAAAGGGTTCTGTGCGCACTTCAATTTTAATGTATTTTTAGTATGACTATTTTAGCTATCAGGGTTTCAAATAAGGTTTTTTGGTTTTTTTTATGCAGATTGTTTACTGCTATTGCCACATTTGTTTTGAGAACTAGAAATATTTAACTTTGTTACATATTTAGAAGTGAGACACTTCAGCCCAGAAGATCTTATGTAGCATGATAGTGTCACATTCTGGGGTGCATTTCAGACCTGTGAGGGCTCGCATCACTGCTTGGCCTGCACCCTTGCGTGCCTCACAGTGCTTTACTGTTGTAGCTCCCAATTTGGGCCACCCACAACCAACCTGCCAGCATGCAGGTCACACTCTGAGTGTCCACGTATAGCTACAGACTTGGTCCAACAACTCTGACCCCAGCAGCCTGTCAGCAGCAGGCCAGCCACATTCTGACTTCCAGCAACCTTGGTTACTACTTTCAGGGTTACCCCAACACACTCCCAAATTTTCCCCCAAAACATGTGTTCTGAGCTGTCCAGCCCTCTTTTGGACTGTTCAGATATTGGAGGTCTTTTGCACTTGTAAGGGGTCAAAATTCAGCTGTTTGCTAGACTCCTGGAGTTACCAAACAGTTCAGTTTAAACACAGCACTGAATTAGTTTGTTAAAATGAAATTAGTAGTTAAAAAATGAAATAAGTTAAAACCTACCTTGTTAAGATAAATTGAGTACACGTATAAAGTATTAGTCAGAAATGGTTACAAGAGAAATAAAGACAAAATGCCTTCTAGTAGCTGAAATTTAACAAGCTACACTTGATTCAAGGTAAAACCCTTACCAGAGGTTCCCAGCAACACAGATGACCATATTCTCTGGTCATGGTTTCCCCTCAGAGTTAAAGGGGTGGTTACTTAGTCTTTCTTAGGTGAAAGAGTGACAGAGGTTGGGGCCTGGTCTACACTAGGCATTTATACCGATTTTAGCAGCGTTAAACCAATTTAACGCACCCGTCTGCACAACGAGGACCTTTATATCGCTATAAAGGGCTCTTTAAACCAGTTTCTGTACTCCTCCCTGACGAGAGGAGTAGCGCTGAAATCGGTATTACCATATCGGATTAGGTTTAGTGTGGCTGCAAAGCGATGGTATTGGCCTCTGGGCGGTATCCCACAGTGCACCACTGTGACAGCTCTGGAAAGCAATCTGAACTCGGATGCACTGGCCACGTAGACAGGAAAAGCCCCGTGAACTTTTGAATTGCATTTCCTGTTTGCCCAGCGTGGCGCTCTGATCAGCACGTGTAGTGATGCAGTCCCAAATCCAAAAGGAGCTCCAGCATGGACCGTATGGGAGATACTGGATCTGATCGCTGTATGGGGAGACAAGTCTGTTCTATCAGAGCTCCGTTACAGAAGACGAAATGACAAAGCATTTGAAAAAAATCTCCAGGCCGTGATACGGAGTCCATAGCACCGTGCTGTGTGACAAGCATAACGGAAAGCCAAAGAATCAAATGGACGCTCATGGAGGAAGGGATGGGGGGGGACTCAGGACTCCAGCTATCCCACAGTCCCCGCAGTCTCCGAAAAGCATCTGCATTCTTGGCTGAGCTCCCAATGCCTGTAGGGTCAAACACATTGTCAGAGGTGGTTCAGGGTATATCTCGTCAATTTACCTCCCTTTCCCCCCGTGAAAGAAAAGGGGGAAAAATCGTTTCTTGACTTTTTTCAATGTCACTGTATGTCTACTGCATGCTGCTGGTAGACGCGGTGCTGTGGCACTGAACAGCAGCATCTTTTCCCCTTCCCGGTGGCAGATGGTACAGTACAAAATGACTGATAGCTGTCCTCATCATCCTGTGAGTGCTCCTGGCTCGCTTCCGTGAGGTCAGCTGGGGGCACCTGGGTAAAAATAGGAATGACTCCCGGTTATTCCCAGCAGCTGGTACAGAACAGCTGGTAACCGTCCTCATCATAGCAACTGGGGGCTGAACTCCATCAGCCCCTCCCCCCTTTCACGTCTAAAGAAAAGATTCTGGACTGTCATAGCAGTGGGATGCTGGGCTCCTCTCCCCCCACCATTTAATGTCTTGCCTGGACTATTCTAGCAGCTGGAGGCTGCCTCCTTCTCATTTTATCTCACTAAAAAGTCAATGTTTCTTATTCCTGCATTCTTTATTACTTCATCACACAAGTGGGAGACAGTGGAACGGTAGCCCAGAAGGTTTGAGGGAGGAGGGAAGCAACGGGTGGGGTTGTTGCAGGGGCACCCCCTAGAATGGCATGCAGCTCATCATTTCTGTGGGATCTGACACAGAGCAGCTGTGCTGTCTGATACACTGGTTCTCTAGTACACTTGCCCCATATTCTAGGCAGGACTGACTCCATTTTTAGCTATAACATGAAGGGAATGACCCAGGGGGGTCATTCCCATTTTTGTCTTTGCACCCCCAGCAGACCTCAGTGAAGGTCAGCCAGGAGCACCCATGACAGCAGCAGACAGTACAGAATGACTGATAACCATCATCACATTGCCAGTTTACAATGGCACAGCAGACAGTACAGAACAACTGGTAACTGTCTCTGCTACCTTGCAAAGGCAAATGAATGCTGCTGTATAGCGCTACAGTACCACCTCTGTCAGCGGCATCCAGTACATATACAGTGACAAAAGGTAAAATGGGATCCATGGTTGCCATGCTGTGGCGTCTGCCAGGGCGATCCAGGGAAAAAGGACGCAAAATAATTGTCTGCTGTTGCTTTCACGGAGGAAGGAATGAGTGACGACATTTACCTAGAATCACCCGCAACACTGTTTTTGCACCATCAGGCATTGGGATCTCAACCCAGAATTCCAATGGGCGGGGGCGACTGCGGGAACTATGGGATAGCTACAGGATAGCTACCCACAGTGCAACTCTCCAGAAATCAACGCTAGCCTCCGTGCATGGACTCACACCACCGAATTATTGTGCTTTGTGTGGCCATGTGTACTCGACTTTATACAATCTGTTTTACAAAACTGGTTTATGTAAAATCAGAATAATCCTGTAGTGTAGACGTACCCAGGATGTGATCCGTTGGGGGTGTTTTTTGGCCCTCACTTTTATAGTCCAGTCACTCTTTGCAGTGGATTCTTCTAAGAATTCAAACAGTAAAGAAGGTGACATGGGGTCTGATGGTGTATGCTGAAATGCAGATTCTCCCCTGTGTATGCTGAAATGCAGATTTGCCTCCTCTGCCATTTCCCCCTCTTGCTCTCTCAAGGACCCTATTTACTACTTATATGTACATTGAGGTAAACACACATTTCATTGTGTAGGATAAACCCATTGAACAACTTTTGCCGGTGCTGGGCTGGGAGGGTTTGAACATGTGCAGACAGTATCATACAAGGGGGGTTTATAAAACTTTACATATAAAGTTGTTACATGTAGTAAGAAGACAGCCTGAAACATAAGGCCTTGTATCAGAGGCCTGGGATAAAGTAATGCTGATATAAAGCAAAGTTAAGTTGTGAGCAAGAGGCAGGCCCTGCTCACAGAATCTGGCAAGAACAGGCCTGATATTGCAGAAATGCATATTCCTAAGTAGTGCTAGGCCTAAGACAATATACGCAAACGCATTCCAGAAAGATGGTCCCAGAACACCTTAAGATAACACCCCATCCTAAAGATAAGGTCAGGATGACAGTATGATGGATAGAGATGTTTAAATCAAACAAATACAAGGTAATGGGTGGTACCCTAATACATTAGGGGCAATATGTAGTTTGTTTGCATTGGTGTATAAAGATGTATCTTAGAAGGAATGTCTTTGGCCAGACTAGGGATCAGTGGAAAGTTCCACCACTGACTGAGATGCATCCATTGTCATGAGCATACCTGTCCTAGTATCCTTGTAGAGTCTGCCAGGTGCTATTACTGTGCTTTGTCAACAATAAACCTGGCTGGGTGCCTTTGCTATAAACAAGTCTTGTGGTCTGATTGGACAGTTAGCCAGTACAGCAGGCTCCAATCTATCTGGCCAGAGCCAGTGCAGCACACAGAAAGAACACACACGAACATCTGCTGACACTACATACATTTTAAGATATTTTTGGCCAGAAAATTACTAGTTTCCATATGATACCTTACAAAGGATGTTTTGTACAAAAATAAATTACAGTAGTGTAAGGTGTGAATACAGGGGTGCTTTTGGTCACAGTGACAGAACAAGATTATCTGTTCATATGACTCAACTACTTGTTTAGAAAGGTTTTAGTAGTCATTAGGGCTGTCAAGCGATTAAAAAAATTAATTATGATTAATCATGATGTTAAACAATAATACCATTTATTTAAATAATTTTCGATGTTTTCTACATTTTCAAATATATTGATTTCATTTACAACACAATACAAAGTGTATGGTGCTCACTATATTTTTGATTACAAATATTTGCACTGTAAAAAACAAAAGAATAGTATTTTTCAATTCACCTAATACAAGTACTATAGTGCAATCTCTTTATCATGAACGTTGAATTTACAAATGTAGAATTATGTACAAAAAATACCCTGCATTCAAAAATAAAACAATGTGAAACTTTAGAGACTACAAGTCCACTCAGTCCTACTTGTTCAGCCAATCGCTCAAACAAGTTTGTTTACGTTTGTAGAAGATAATGCTGCCTGGTTCTTGTTTACAGTGTCACCTGAAAGTGAGAACTGGCACTGTTGTAGCCAGCATTGCAAGCTATTTACATGCCAGATGTGCTAAAGATTCGTATGTCCCTTGATGCTTTGCCCACCATTCCAGAGGATGGGTCCATCTGATGATGGGTTCTGCTCGATAACAATCCAAAGCAGTGTGGACTGATGCATGTTCATTTTCATCATCATGAGCCAGATGCCACCAGGAGAAGGTTGATTTTCAGTGGTTTAGATTCTGTAGTTTCCACATCAGAGTACTGCTCTTTTAAGACTTCTGAAAGCATGCTCCACACCTCGTCCCTCTCAGACTTTGGAAGGCACTTCAGATTTTTAAACCCTGGATTGAGTGCTATAGCTATCTTTCGTAATCTCATTGGTATCTTCTTTGCATTTTGTCAAATTTTCAGTGAAAGTGTTCTTGAACAATCTGTGCAGAGTCATCATCCGAGACTGCTATAACATGAAATATATGGCAGAATATGGATAAAACAGAGCAGAAGATGTAAAATTCTCCCAAAGGAGTTCAGTCGCAAATTTAATTAACACATTTTTTTTTGAAGAGCATGATCAGGATGGAAGTATGTCCTCTGGAACGATGGCCAAAGCAAGAAGAGGCACGTGAATCTTTAGTGCATCTGTTATGTACATATCTTGTGACCCCAGCTACAATAGTGCCATGCAAATGCCTGTTCTCACTTTTGAGTGACATAATTAAAAAGTGGGTAGCATTAGCTCCCCTAAATGTAAACAAATGTGTTTCTCAGCAATTGTCTGAACAAGAAGTAGGACTGAGTGGACTTGTAGACTCTAAAGTTTTGCATTGTTTTGTTTTTGAGTGCAGTTATGAGTAAAATGAATAAAGCAAAAAAATCTTATTTTTGGGAACTTTAAAGAAATTCCATATTTCAAGAAAATGAAAGAAAAAGTTCAGAAAAACTAGAATAGACTGGAAAACCTAATTATGACCACACACTCCAATGTCAGTTCTGTAAAATCATGTGAAATACAGTCTCCAGTCTTACAGATGATTTAAGTAAAGGGCTTCTTTTTAGTGTCATTCCAGACTAAAAGAAAGTGGGAGTTGTGGGTTCTGAGACTATGGAGTTAAAATTGTCATTTGGGGTCTGAAATCACAGTTGCCAGCTTTAATGCAGTAAATAAGCACCCCAACTTTCACTATAAGCCAAAAATCAAGCTAATCCCATTTTAAAACAAGCCAATCCCTAAGAACCCTAACATTCTATGTGACTAGACTTCCCCCTGGCTGAATCTGGGACTGTGATGGGCCTGCTGTGCACCCCTAACTCTCTCTCCCGGCTTAGCCCCTGCTTGCTGGAAGCCAATAAAATAAAAAAAAAAGAAGCAACAAGCTGCAAGCTACAAGCCAAACACTTAGTCAACAAGCAAGTCACAAGCCAATTAAGCCAAAAACAAGCTGAATTTCTGCGTTTTTTTTTTCTTCATGGGTTTGGCATGTCTGCCTTAAATGTCTCTCTTTGAAATCAACTGCAAAACTCCAATAGTTTTCAGTGGGCACAGGGTTGAGCCTCAGAGGTGTGCTTAGTGCCAGTTTATACACATCAGCAGATGACACAGGCATCTTACTCAAAATCAGGGGTAGGCAATGCCTTCGCTATTGGGATCTTCCCAATCTCTAGGCCACCCTAGCAGAAATGTTCCTTTGTACGGTTTAATCCCATGCTCCCCCCATAGGGTTTTAACTGCCATCTTTATGCTGATGACACTCAGATCTACTTCGCTACCTCTTTTTTTTCCTCCTTCCATTTATCCTGTCTTCCTTAATCATGCTGCTGGTATAAAAAAGTTGGAGTGAAAGTGAAAACTACTATACTATCATTTGAATAGTTTTACTGTTGAGTTATTTAATTCAGACATACTCAGGGAATGTGAGTCATATTGCCATATTTTTATTCAGACATTTTGAACTCTTTTCACATTTCTAAGAACAACCCTGTTTTGTAATCTTTCACTAGTGGTCAGACTTCAGGTCAAAGGTAAAAGTCTAATCAGGTTGCACACCAGCTGTAAAGAAAATATTCTGTTTCTAGGAGTGAATACCAGTCTTGTCTATTTAAGTGGAAGGCAGCAGTGTGGGCTTGTGTCTGGGAGCAGCAGAAATAGAGCAGAGAAGGTAACTATTTTATTATATAACATATTAATAAAACATATCCATCAGTAAATCTGTGAATGAATTAAATATTTTATGAGCTTCAGCAGTGAACTGTATATAATGGAAATATTTTCCAGCACGGCTCTTTGGCAATAAGCTGAGTGGCATGTGAATCTGATCCTGAAATGCTTTTTTTGGTGTGTGTGGTTATCAAACAAAGAAGTCACAACAATGTGTGTTCAAGAGTTGACTGATGAAAGTAAATGTAATTTAAGCCATCATTTGTTTTACAATATCAGCATGAGGATGGAGCTTTTAACTGGTACTTGATACTTCCTGCTATGGCAGCAGAGGTGGATGGAAAAGTTAAGAAAGAAACAGGTTTGTGTACGAGTATAACTGTTGCACCTGGCTGGCCTGATGCCATTCTACACATCAGTGCTGGAGTTTGAGATTTGTAAAGAAAGTTTATAACTCCCGTACTCCTGCATGAGTGACCACCCTAGGCCAGCTCTTTTGCAGTGTCCATCAAGCTGAAAACTTCTGTAGAGCTTGTAGTGAAGCCTGAAGGGTAAAAGGAAAAGGGAAAAAAAATAGCAGGTACTCAGCATGCACCAGCAGCCCCTAATCAGCTCCTCCCCTCACAGCCCTCCAGCCTGCTGTTGAATAGCTGTTCAGTAGCATGCAGGAGACACTGGGGGAGAGGAGAAGGAGCTGGGGCGGGAAGAGATGGGGTGGAGTGGGGGTAGGAATAGGTGGAGCGGAGTAGAGGAAGAGGCAGGGCCAGGGTGTGGGAAAAGGGGTGGAATCATAGAATATCAGGGTCGGAAGGGATCTCAGGGGGTCATCTAGTCCAACCCCCTGCTCAAAGCAGGACCAATCCCCAACTAAATCATCCCAGCCAGGGCTTTGTGAAGCCTGACCTTAAATACCTCTAAGGAAGGAGATTCCACCACCTCCCTAGGTAACCCATTCCGGTATTTCACCACCTTCCTAGTGAAAAAGTTTTTCCTAATATCTAACCTAAACCTCCCTCACTTCAACTTGAGACCATTACTTCTTGTTCTGTCATCTGCTACCACTGAGAACAGTCTAGAACCATCCTCTTTGGAACCCCCTTTTCCACATCCATCATGTAGTGTGGGGCCCAAAACTGGACACAGTACTTCAGATGAGGCCTCACCAATGTCGAATAGAGGGGAAAGCTCACGTCCCTCAGTCTGCTGTCAATGCCCCTACTTATACAGCTCAAAATGCCATTAGCCTTCTTGGCAACAAGGGCACACTGTTGGTTGACTTATATCCAGCTTCTTGTCCACTGTAACCCCTTTCTCCTTTTCTGCAGAACTGCTGCCTAGCCATTCGGTTCCTAGTCTATAGCAGTGCATGAGATTCTTCTGCCCTAAGTGCAGGACTCTGCACTTGTCCTTGTTGAACCTCAGATTTCTTTTGGCCCAATCCTCTAAATTTGTCTAGGTCACTCTGTAACCTATCCCTACCCTCCAGCATATCCACCACTCCTCCCAGTTTAGTGTCATCTGCAAACTTACTGAGGGTGCAGTCCACACCATCCTCCAGATCATTAATGAAGATATTGAACAAAACTGGCCCCAGGATCGACCCTTGGGGCAGTCCACTTGATACCGGCTGCCAACTAGACATGGAGCCTTTGATCACTACCCATTGAGCCCGACAATCTAGCCAGCTTTCTATCCACCTTATAGTCCATTCATCCAGCCCATATTACTTTAACTTGCCAGCAAAAATACTGTGGGAGACCACATCAAAAGCTTTGCTAAAGTCAAGGAATAACACATCCACTGCTTTCCCCTCATTCACAGAGACAGTTATCTCCTCATAGAAGGCAATTAGGTTAGTCAGGCATGACTTGCCTTTGGTGAATCCGTGCTGACTGTTCCTGATCACTTTCCTCTCCTCTAAGTGCTTCAGAATTGATTCCTTGAGGACCTGCTCCATGATTTTGCTAGGGACTGAGGTGAGGCTGACTGGCCTGTAGTTCCCCGGATCCACCTTCTTCTCTTTTTTAAAGATAGGCACTACATTAGCCTCTTTCCAGTCATACGGGACCTCCGCCATTCATTATGAATTTTCAAAGATAATGGCCAATGGCTCTGCAATCACATCCACCAACTCCTTTAGCACCCTTGGATGCAGCACATCCGGCCCCATTGACTTGTGCTAGTCCAGTTTTTCTAAATAGTCCCAAACCACTTCTTTCTCCGCCAAGGGCTGGTCACCTTCTCCCCATAGCATGCTGCCCAATGCAGCAGTCTGGGAGCTGACCTTGTTTGTGAAGACGGAGGCAAAAAAATCATTGAGTGCATTAGCTTTTTCCACTTCCTCTGTCACTAGGTTGCCTAACTCATTCAGTAAGGGGCCAACACTTTCCTTGATTTTCTTCTTATTACTAACATACCTGAAGAAGCCATTTTTCTTACTCTTAACATCTCTTGCTAGCTGCAACTCCAAGAGTTATTTGGCCTTCTTGATTTCACTCCTGCATGCCTGAGCAATATTTTTATACTCCTCCCTGGTCATTTGTCCAATCTTCCACTTTTATAAGCTTCTTTTTTGTGTTTAGGATCAGCAAGGGTTTCACTGTTAAGCCAAGCTGGTTGCCTGCCGTATTTACTATTCTTTCTACACACTGGGACGGTTTGTTCCTGCAACCTCAATAAAGATTCTTTAAAATACAGCCAGCTCTCCTGGACTTCTTTGCCCCATGGGTTCCTGCCCATCAGCTCCCTGAGAGAGTCAAAGTCTGCTTTTCTGAAGTCCAGGGTCCGTATTTTGCTACTCTCCTTTCTTCCTTGTGTTAGGATCCTGAACTCGACCATCTCATGGTCACTGCCTCCACTTTTGCTTCCCCTACTAGTTCTTCCCTGTTTGTGAGCAGCAGGTCAAGAAGAGCTCTGCCCCTAGTTGGTTCATCCAGCACTTGCACCAGGAAATTGTCCCCTACACTTTCCAAAAACTTCCTGGATTGTCTGTGCACCGCTGGATTGCTCTCCCAGCAGATATCAGGGTGAGTGAAGTCTCCCATGAGAACCAGGGCCTGTGATCTAGTAACTGCTGTTAGTTGCCAGAAGAAAGACTCGTAACTGCTGTTAGTTGCCAGAAGAAAGACTCGTCCACCTCATCCCCCTGGTCTGGTACTCTATAGCAGACTCCCACCACAACATCACCCTTGTTGCTCACACTTCTAAACTTAATCCAGAGACTCTCCAGTTTTTCTGCAGTTTCATACCAGAGCTCTGAGCACTCATACTGCTCTCTTACATACAGTGCAACTCCCCCACCTTTTCTGCCCTGCCTGTCCTTCCTGAACAGTTTATATCCATCCATGACAGTACTCCAGTCATGTGAGTTATCCCACCAAGTCTCCGTTATTCCAATCACATCATAGTTCCTTGACTGTGCCAGGACTTCCAGTTCTCCCTCCTTGTTTCCCAGGATTATTGCATTTGTGTATAGGCACTTAAGATAACTCACTGATCGTTCTACTTTCTCAGTATGAGGCAGGAGTTCTCCTGTCTTGTGCTCTCCTGCTCATACTTCCTCCCGGTATCCCACTTACCTTAGGGCTTTGGTCTCCTTCCCCTGGTGAACAGAGTGGAGTGGGGGTCGAGCACCCCCCAGGAACTCAGGATGTCAATGCCTCTGCATAAGCTACTTTACATGGACCTAACTCTGTAGTGTAGGTCAGACCTAAGTCATATCACTGAACTTGCATGTGCAATTATTTGTATTGAGCCTTGTATGTTGTCTAATGACACTAACAAGGGCTTTTTTTCCCCCCCACATACCTACTCTTCTTTGTTAGTTGTATACCACAAAAAAAAAAAAAAAAGACATTTTATGGAAAGCCTTAAAGAGAGAGGCCTGGATATCAGTTTGCTTAATCTGGTAAACTACATGGAGATTTCTTAAAATCTGTTCCAACTCAAATACTGTACCAGACATATGAGGTGAAATCCTCTAGAAGGTTATTTTACTTCCATTTCATTGTCTTTCTAGTCTCTGTTGGAAGGGATGTAACCATGCTCCACTGGCACATATGTGGCATGATGTCACTGATTTACAGGTGAAGAACCTTATAAAATATTGTGGCCAAAAATAAAATCAAAGAAAACTCTTGAGAGAAAACTCCCTCTCTCCTATTTTGCTGAACTTATGTTACTAGACAAGAGGGACTAGGGGAAACATATTAAACAGGGAAATAGAAGAGAGAGAATCAGAAATAAGATGGTGTGAACAAAATACCAGACACAAAATTAATTGGAATGCACCTCATTACTCTGGTTGTGCACAAGGACTAAGTCATAGCTCATGGAATGCACTGGACTTAGTGGTGAGCTCCTCGAGTAGCTCTGAGTTTAAGTGCCTATTTACATGGATTCTGTGAAGTTAGAAAATTCATTAAAGCAATATTGGTGCCTGACAATACCAGACACTTGTACAAGTAAATAACTCAAAGATAATGTATTACACAGCACTTTTAACTGCAAAAGATATTCTGTTTTCATGCCAGTCCCTAAAAGTGCCATTTCTACACTGTCATTCAGTTTGCTGTTTTAGTTAAAATATATTTTCCTATCAAGAGGAGATCTGTTTTATTTATATTGTACTGAAATTTTTGTCCTGAAGGATAGATAACACCAAAATAAAAATGATATAAAATAATGTTTTTTAATCTGCAGATTCTTGACATAGGAGTGAAACTGAGTTAACAATGGAGCCATCAGAAGAATTTTTGTTCAAACATAAAGAGTTTTATTTCCACCCAGGCCATGTTATACCTGTTGTGTATTTGGTTGTCATGGTTTTTGTTCTTATGGCAACTGAGTTAAATTATTAGGGGATAGCCCAGCCAGCTTCGGCTGGTTAGGCGAGCTCTGTGTCTGTAAACAAATGGTAGTTTTATTAGCTGTCTGCTCTCAAGTGATTTCTTCCTAAACCGGCTGCCCCCCAGGATATAACAAGTGGCGACGGAGGATGGGATTCCAGTGCTGCTCCAGTAACAGAAGGAAGTAGAAGTCAAGGTAAAGAACAAACAAACAAAAAAACTGCTTGTTTGCACTGACTGTGAAAGTGAAACTAAAAATCATGGCTACTCTGACCGGGCCACTGGAACCTTTTGATGAGAATATAGAGCAGTGGCATGTGTATACTGAGCCTTTTGAGCTTTTTGTTATTGCAAATGACATTACAGAAGCGAAGAAAGTGCCAATATTCTTAAGTGTTGTAGGGGCTAAAACCTACTCCCTGCTACGCAGCTTACTACACCCTGTTAAGCCTGAGACTAAATCTTACAGTGACATCGTGGAACTCCTGGGGTCCCATTTTTCCCCAAAACCACTGGTAATTGCTGAAAGATATCGGTTCCACAAAAGAGACAAAAAAAAAAAAGATGAAACAGTTGTACAATTTGTAGCAATTTTTAAAAAGCTAGCAGAACACTGTGAATTTAAAAGAGATGTTAAATGATGCCCTGCGTGACAGGTTAGTGTGTGGCCTGTACAGTGAAGCTATACGGAAGTGCCTACTGACAGAGGCTCAGCTTACATTACAAAAGGCTGTTGATATTGTTGTCTCCATGGAACTGGCTACAAGGAAGGCGCAATACATCGGTGCATCCCCTAGGGTGCAAAAGGTGTCACAAGAACCTACCCACAAAACTGTGCAGAGTCAAGAATGTTACCGCTGTGGTAAGCCGGGTCACGAGGCATCAGAATGCTGGTGTAAGGACCTGGTGTGTCGACACCGTGGCAAAAAGGGACACAATGAGTGTGCCTGTAAACAAAAGAAAAAGAGGCCTGTGGTCTGGCCGACAAAAAGAGGAATCCTGCATACCCTAGAACAGACCCAGGATGATCAAGGTGACACCTCATCGCAAGAGGAAGAGCCACTGCATGTTTTGTCTTTGGCGGTGGGCTCACATGAATACTGGGTAACCCCGTTGTTGGATGGCAAACCTATACGGATGGAACTGGACACCGGTGCAGCCATCTTACTGGTCTCCGAGACTGTGTATAAAGAAAAGCTACATCATCTTCTGCTTAAGGCAACAAAAACTGTTCTGAAGACGTATACAGGAGAAGCTGTGCCCATGTTGGGCACTATTGATGTTAAGGTGGAGCTCAATGGACAGGCTGCTAAATTGCCACTTATCAGAGGGGTGGCCGTGTTAGTCTGGATCTGTAAAAGCAGCAAAGAATCCTGTGGCACCTTATAGACTAACAGACGTTTTGGAGCATGAGCTTTCGTGGGTGAATACCCACTTCGTCAGATGCATGCATGGGTATTCACCCACAAAAGCTCATGCTCCAAAACGTTTGTTAGTCTATAAGGTGCCACAGGATTCTTTGCTGCTAAATTGCCACTGTTTGTGGTGAGAGGTAACTACCCAGCCTTAATGAGTAGATCTTGGCTTGGGAAGATTCAGCTGAACTGGGCAGAAGTGCACTGGATAACTAAAGAAGAAACCAGTCTAACCCCTATGCTAAGGAAACATGCTGCTGTTTTTCGGGGTGATTTGGGAAGTATGAAGGGATTCACTGTGACATTGAACATTAAACCTGACAGTCCACCAAAATATCTGAAAGCCCAAACTGTGCCATATGCCATCAGGCCAAAAGTTGAAGCAGACCTGGAGCGCCTGGTCACCAATGGAGTCCTAATACCAGTTACACATAGCTCATGGGCCACTCCTATCGTTCCAATAGTGAAGAAAGATGGCTCTCTCCGGATTTGCAGTGATTTTAAAGTCACTATCAACCCAGTGTTGTGTGCAGAGCAATACCCGCTTCCCCGCATCGATGACCTCTTCGCAAGCCTGGCTGGGGGACAAAAGTTCAGTAAGATTGATCTGAGTCAAGCATATTTACAGATGCACGTCGATGAAAAGTCCCAAGAGCTGTTGACTATTGTGACTCATAAGGGGCTTTATCGATACTGTTGCCTATCCTTCAGAATAACATCTGCTCCTGCCCTGTTCCAGAGGGCTATGGACCAGATCTTGTGCGGCTTGTCAGGAGTTCAGTGCTATCTGGATGATATCCTGGTCACTGGAAGGAATGAAGAGGATCACTTAAAGAATTTAGAGGCTACCCTACAAAGACTGGAAGAGTATGGCCTACGAGTTCACAAAGACAAGTGTGAATTCTTCAAGCCCTCTGTTGAATATTTGGGACACATCATTGATTCTGCAAGTCTTCATAAGGTCCCTGCAAAAGTTAAAGCTATTGTGGAGGCTCCCCCCACCTTTAAATGTAAGCCAGCTGTGCTCATTTCTAGGACTACTGAACTATTATGGAAAGTTCATCTCACAGTTGGCCACACTGCTAAAACCACTTCATGAGCTCCTGGGGCAGAGCAAGGCCTGGAAGTGGACGGAAGCCTGTGATGTTGCATTTAACAAAAGCTAAGGATGCATTGCTAAATTCTGATGTTCTAATGCACTTTGATCCATCCTTACCCCTACAATTGGCCTGCGATGCCTCCCCTTATGGAGTGGGAGCAGTCGTGTCACACATTATGCCTTCGGGAGAAGAGAGACCTATTGCTTTTGCTTCACGCACTCTAAGCAAAGCAGAAACTAACTACACCCAAATCGAACGTGAGGCATTAGGAATTGTTTTTGGAATTCGGAAGTTTCGTCAGTACCTGTTTGGGTGAAAGTTTACTCTTCTCACAGACCACCGACCTCTGATGTCAGTTTTTGGACCCTAAACAGGCATACCCCCATTAGCTGCTAGTCGTATACGATGTTCGGCATTGTCACTTTCAGCACACACATATGAAATCAAATATCGGAAATCCACTCTGCACGGCAATGCAGATGGGCTCTCAAGGTTGCCTTTCCCCGTCAAACATCAAGATAGTGCCCAAAAGGAAGTCTTCTACTTTGAACAGGTAGAGAATACACCCATCACTGCTACTCAGATAAAGAAGGCAACTCGCATTGACCCAGTATTGTCCCAAGTTATGGACCTGGTGATGCATGGAAAATCTCGACAAACCTCTCCGGTCTCACCCAACCTTGTTACCTACATATCCAGGAGGACGGAGTTATCGGTCCAATCTGGTTGTTTGTTGTAGGAGAGACGTGTCATTATTCCATCACCACCACTGAGATCACAGATGTTAGAACAGCTACATTCCAGTCACTGTGGAATAGTGAGCATGAAGGAAATTGCACGAAGCTATTTTTGGTGGCCTTGTTTGGACAGTGCTATTGAAGAGAAGGCAAAAGCTTGTATGTCATGTCAGGGTGTGAGGAATGCACCCCAGTGGGCACCCCTACACTCATGGGACTGGCCTGAAAACCCATGGCAACATATTCACATTGACTTCGCTGGCCCCCTTGAAGGAAGCATGTTCTTGGTGGCAGTAGATGCCCATTCTAAATGGCCAGAAGTCTCTATAATGCAGTCCACTACTGCAGAGAGTACTATCCAAAAACTACAGGGACTCTTTAGTCGTTTCAGTCTGCCAGAACAACTTGTGAGCAACAACGGACCGCAGTTCATCTCTCAGGAGTTTCAAAATTTAATGAAGGCAAATGGGATACACCACATCCTGTCAGCATCATATCATTCATCCACCAATGGATTAGCTGAAAGATTTGTGCAGACAATGAAACACGCTTTGAAATCAGCAAGGGGACAACACTCCATTCAAAAGCATCTGGATACCTTCTTACTTTCCTACAGAAACACACCTCATGCTACGACCCAGGCATCCCCGGCCTTTCTAATGATGGGACAACAGCTGCACACTTGCTTTGATCTGCTGAAACCTTCTGAACCTCGACAAATTGTGCAACATCAGCAGCAATATCAAGTCATCAGATGGGCACCCAGAGCAAAAGACCGAACCTTTAGCCTGGGACAGCCAGTTTTGGCTTGGAATTATACTTCCAGAGCTAAATGGGTTCCTGCCACGATCATCACTCAAACAGGACCTGTTTCCTACACAGTCCGGACTGCAGAGAATCTTACCTGGCGGCGACATGTAGATCAGCTGTTGCCAGGTCATGCCAGTCCTCAGGACACATCTGCAGTTGAGTGGTCTGACTTAACCTCTTCTGGTGAGACACCGAATCACCTGTTCCTGACTGTTCTCCTCCATTACTGCTGGCGGCTGAGATACCCCTTTGCCCAGCATGAGCTGATACCACCTCCTCACCTGTTCGTGCTGCGGACCCTGAGCCCATGGTACTTTCGGGTGCAACACCACCAGAAGTTCGCTGTAATCCACCTAGAGACAGAAGGCCTCCTCATCGGCTGGATCTTTAGCTAGGGCGAACCCATGGTTATGGGGCAAAATAATCCCCAGGGTTTAGCCGGGAACGGAGGCAGTCTACCCTCTTTCTCTAGTCTAGTGTGTGTTTTATTTAGAGGATGTTCTTATTGGGGGAGGAGGAATATGTTTTGTATTTGGTTGTCATGGTTTTTGTTCCTATGGCAACTGAGTTAGATTATTAGGGGATAGCCCAGCCACCTTCGGCCGGTTAGGAGAGCTCTGTGTCTGTAAATAAATGGTAGTTTTGTTAGCTGTCTGCTCTCAAGTGATTTCTTCCTAAACGAGCTGCCCCCAAGGATAACAGCACCTGAATACATAGATTCACTGGAGGATTTTGAAATCAGAGACAGTGATGTATTTGTTGTTACTTATCCAAAATCAGGTAAGACTGATTGCTTGATTCCCTCCGCAGATTGATCCCAGTCCTGTCACAGACTATTCAAGCCGAACTACCAACTACATGTACTCAAGTGATCAACATTTTTGTTCAGACTTTGCAGTGATATATTTTCTTGAAATAAGAATAGCACCACTTCTAGCCAAAGAGTTTTGAGAATTACTTGCAGCTGAAGAGTTAAAATGTAGCAGAACCAGTTCCTCTGTGAGAAGCTCAGAGAGAAGGACTCTTTACCCCATTGTATACTAAATATTGTAACACAGCTTTTGACACTGACCAATTCTGGCCACTAAAGAACCCTTGACACTTCTTAATAGAGAATTCCTTGTATCGCTGAGATGTCATGTAACATGCACAGAAAGGACAGATCAATGTGAGCCTTCTCCATGAAGCCTGAAGTAGCACTGGTGCTCTTCCACTGCAGGGGTGGAATGGGGTACTTAAAAACTCTCAGAACAACAATATACAGGATGCTTTGGATAGGGCCAGTGAATTCACTGGCTATTACTGTTATGTACAGCCATGCTGCAGCACTGAGGCTACATAAGAGGGAGAAAAACTGTCTGTATTAATCACCGTTTCCGTGGGGAACCTGAATACCCTAGGTACAAATATTTGAAGATTTAGTTATTGACCAGCACATAGACAGATATGGGTTTTTTAAAACTAAAATGTACAAAAGTATAATGCTGTTTGGATTCCCATCCCTGCTGGATTATGGACTCCCTTTAACACAAATTTTTGTACTTCATGTATAATGTAAAATGAGACACAGTTTTGAAGAGATTGTGATTATGGCAAATTATTACATAAAATTAGCATCAAAGCTGTTTCAAATAAGGCTATTTTCTTTCCCAGGGACTGTGTGGACACAGAATATTTTGAGCTTGATTTATCACAAAGGCCACCGAGATGGAACAGAAAATATAAAAATAATTGACAGAGTGTCATGGCTGGAGTATAACATACATAATATGGATTATGTCCATCGTCCATCACCTTGTCTCTTTCCTACTCACCTGCCGTACTATTTAGTTCCAAGAGATCTGAAGAACAGGAGAGCAAAAGTAGGTGATACTATTTTTACAATTTAATTAACATTACCCAGGAAAACTGGTAGCTTTCACCAATAAATCAGTCTAAATCCTCAGGGCCAGACTGTCTGTCTTCCCCACAACAACCCTTCCAAAAGCAAATCTCCTCTGCGTGGGGATGGGGCTCACTTCCTCCATTCCATGTCCCTAGACCCAGCCAAAGAGGGGAAAACAAGTTCAATCAAGACCTCAGGACTTCAGTGTCCAGTTTCAGGGGAGAACCCATTTTTCATGGAACTGCTGTGCTTGGTCTCTGAAATGGAGCCAAGAAATGGAGCTGCTTCTGCCTCATCATGACAGCTCCCTCTAAAAGAGGCGTTAGTGATGGGTTATGATCATTACAGTCTGCATGTCATATTGTAAATTACAGTGTTTTTGTTGTGGTGGTGTATGTAACTATGTAACTGCAAGCTCTTACGTTATTTATGTTTTATGTCTCCTGCATCTTTAAACATCAGGAAACTTCTTGCTAAGGATAGGGGTGGTGGACTGTGCCAGACACAGCTCAAGAGGAAGGATCTTCCAGGGTCAGAGATTCACACTGAGCTGTCTCTCATGGAGATGGTTGCCCTGCCCTGCTGTGTTGCTTTCCTTAATCTAAATGGAAAGTCATTCACACCGAAGGTGTGCAGTGCTGGCCTGTGAGAATTGCCTTGTGGGAGCGATGCCAATATCTTACATTGCTACCTGGATCTCCCATGAAAGGTGGCATGTGCTGTGCACCCACTTCCCAGGAGACTCCCTTCACAGTCACCCTTGCAGCTTCCTTATCTCTGTTGCAGTAAAACTTATAAGATGAGCAGATGCATGGTACAGAGCTTGCACCACATGAGCTCCATCAGTGCAACCTCTCAATCCATAGGAACCTTCCTCCTGATTTGCTTTATAGCTCACCTCCATTTCCCATGCAGAAAGAGTCCTTAAAGTTACAGGGACAGTAAAAGTAAATGGAACAAGAACATCTCCTCACCTGCACATAGCACAATTTTATCTACAGAGATTGGAAAATCTTGTAGTGCTTCTGTATATTTTACAGCATGTCGTGCGTGGGGAGCGCCCTGGAGCCGCTGCAGTTCACACCACTAGCCTGTCGTAACATTTTTTCCCAGATCTGGACCTTAGCGTCCAAAATATGGGTATTAGCATGAAAACTTCCAAGCTTAGTTACCAGCTTGGACCTGGTATCGCTGCCACCAGCTAAGAATTATACAGTGCCTAGTTCACTGTGGTCTCCCCAAAACCTTCCCTGGGGGACCCCCAGACTCAGATGCCTGAGTCTTACAACAAAGGGAAATAACCCCCTCCCCTTGTTTCCTTGGTACTTCCTCCCAGGCTCCCCTTCCTGGACAACCCTAGGAGATTCCCTGCTTCCAGTCCTGGAAACACAAGTACCGAGAGATCTAATCTCTCCCCCTCACCCAGAGGGTATGCAAAGTCAGGCTTAGTAAATCTAACACAAAGATTTTCCCCTTGACTTCTTCCTCCCACCAGTTCCCTGGTGAGCTGCAGACTCAATTCCCTAGAGTCCCCACTAAAGAAAAACTCCAACAGGTCTTAAAAAGAAAGCTTTATATAAAAAGAATTAAAAAGGACATAATATATAGTCTCTGTATCAAGGTGGCAATGTACAGGGTCAATTGCTTAAAGGGAAAAAATGAATAAACAGCCTTATCCAAAAAGAATACAATTCAAAACCCTCCAGCAACTACACACATGTAAATACAAAAGAAAACAATATAAACCTATTGTCTTACTATCCTTGTACTTACAACTTGGAAACAGAAGATTAGAAAGCCAGGAGATAGAAAAATCACTCTCAGAGCCGAGAGGGTCAGACCCAAGACAAAGAACAAAGAACTCACACCCAAAACTTCCCTCCACCCAGATTTGAAAAAGTCTTGTTTCTTGATTGGTCCTCTGGTCAGGTGTTTCAGGTTACTGGTGTTAACCCTTTTATAGGTGAAAGAGACATTAACCCTTAGCTATCTGTTTACGACACCCCCCCCCCCCAAATCAGACAGTGGGAAACATCACTGGCGGTGATTTCTTCCTAGAACTTTTGAAGCAACAGATGAATACAACACATATACCTTTACATATACTACTAAGTATGTAAAAGTCTTGTAGTTTACATATGATGGACAATCTTTTAACCGGTGTATTTTGGGAAACTCTCACGAGAGAGTGCATCAGCTACTTTGTTAGAAGCTCCTGAGATGTGCTGAATTTCAAAATCAAAATCTTGGAGAGCTAAACTCCAACAAAGAAGTTTCTTGTTGTTCCCCTTGGCAGTATGAAGCCACTTTAGTGCAGCATGGTCAGTTTGTAGCTGGAACCGCCGTCCCCAAACATATGGGCGTAGCTTTTCCAGGGCGTACACAATGGCATAGCATTCCTTTTCACTGACTGACCAGTGACTTTCCCTCTTAGACAGTTTCTTGCTGAGAAACACGACAGGATGGAAGTTGTGATCCGTTGCTTCCTGCATGAGAACTGCTCCTATACCACGCTCAGATGCATCTGTGGTTACTAGGAATGGCTTGTCAAAGTCCGGGGCCCTGAGCACAGGGTCAGACATGAGCGTTGCCTTAAGTTGGGTAAAGGCCTTTTGACACTCATCATTCCACTTAACTGCATTTCGCTGGGTCTTTTTGGTCAGGTCGGTCAGTGGGGCAGCGATTTGGCTGTAGTGTGGTACAAATCGCCTGTAGTACCCGGCCAAGCCTAAGAAGGATTGGACCTGTTTCTTTGACTTTGGGACAGGACACTTTTGGATAGCATTCACCTTGGCCTGTAGGGAGTTTATGGTTCCTCGACCCACCTGGTGTCCCAGGTAAGTTACTCTGTTTTGGCCTATTTGACACTTTTTGGCCTTAACAGTTAGTCCGGCCTGCCTGATGCGCTCAAAGACCTTTTCCAGGTGTAGTAGGTGTTTGGGCCAGGAGTCTGAAAAAATGGCCACATCATCGAGGTAGGCAACTGCATATTCTCCCAGTTCTGCTAGTAGACCATCTACCAGCCTCTGGAAGGTGGCGGGTGCATTTTGAAGCCCGAAAGGAAGGACATGAAATTCATAAACCTCTGCATGGGTGACGAATGCTGACCTTTCCTTGGCAGGTTCATCTAGCAGTACTTGCCAGTACCCCTTGGTTAAGTCTATTGTAGAGATGAACTGGGCATGTCCCAATTTCTCCAATAGCTCATCGGTGCGTGGGATTGGATAGTTGTCCGGACGAGTTACCGCATTTAGCTTACAGTAGTTCATGCAAAAGCGTATGTCCCCATCTGGTTTGGGTACCAGAACCACTGGAGATGCCCATGCACTGGTAGATGAACGGATTATACCCATCTGTAGCATGTTCTGGATCTCCCGTTCTATAGCAGCTTGGGCATGAGGAGACACCCGGTAGGGTGGGGTTTAATTGGGTGAGCATTACCTGTGTCAATGGAGTGGTATGCCCGTTCAGTCCGTCCTGGGGTGGCTGAGAACAATGGGGCGAAGCTAGTGCACAGCTCCTTGATTTGTTGCCGCTGCAGACGTTCCAGGGTTGTGGAGAGGTTCACCTCTTCCACTCCACTGTCTTTTTTCCCGTCGTAGTAGACACCTTCAGGCCACTCAGCATCATCTCCCGGGACTGTAAACTGACAAACCTGTAAGTCTCTGGAATAGAAAGGCTTGAGAGAATTAACATGGTACACTCTGGGCTTTCGTGAAGAATTGGGAAATGCTATGAGGTAGTTCCCAGTTCCCAGGCGCTCCTGGACTGTGAACGGCCCTTCCCATGATGCTTCCATCTTATGGGCCTGTTGTGCCTTCAAGACCATAACCTGGTCTCCTACCTTGAAGGAACGCTCTCTGGTATGTTTGTCATACCAGGCCTTTTGCTCTTCCTGAGCATCCTTTAGGTTTTCTTTAGCAAGGGCTAAAGAGCATCGGAGAGTGTTTTGTAGGTTGCTTACAAAGTCCAGAATGTTAGTTCCTGGAGAAGGGGTAAACCCCTCCCATTGCTGCTTCACCAACTGTAATGGCCCCTTAACCTCGTGGCCATACACAAGTTCAAATGGTGAAAACCCTAAACTGGGATGTGGTACAGCCCTGTAGACAAACAGCAACTGCTGCAACACTAGGTCCCAATTATTGGAGTGTTCGTTGACGAATTTACGTATCATGGCCCCCAAAGTTCCATTAAACCTTTCGACCAGGCCATTGGTTTGATGGTGGTACGGGGTGGCAACCAAGTGGTTCACCCCATGAGTTTCCCACAGTTTTTGCATGGTTCCTGCCAGGAAATTAGATCCTGAATCTGTAAGGATGTCGGAGGGCCAACCTACCCTGGCAAAAATGTCTGTTAGGGCCTGACACACAGCGTTAGCCCTGGTGTTGCCTAGAGCTACTGCTTCCGGCCATTGGGTAGCGAAGTCCATGAAAGTCAGTACGTACTGCTTTCCTCTGGGCGCCTTTTTTGGGAAAGGACCCAGAATATTCACAGCTACTCGCTGAAATGGGACCTCAATTATGGGGAGTGGCTGGAGAGGGGCCTTGTCCTGGTCTTGGGGTTTTCCCACTCTTTGGCATACGTCACAAGACCGGACATACTTGGCAATGTCCTTGCCCATCCCCTCCCAGTGGAAGGACTTCCCCAATCTGTCTTTGGTTCTGTTTACCCCAGCATGGCCACTGGGATGATCATGGGCTAAGCTTAAGAGCTTCCCCCGGTACTTAGTTGGAACCACCAACTGTTTTTGCGGCTGCCATTCTTCCCGATGTCCACCAGAAAGAATTTCCTTGTATAAAAGTCCTTGGTCTATAACAAACCGGGATCAGTGAGAAGACCTGAGAGGCGGTGGGGTGCTCCGTGCCGCCACCCAAGCTTTTTGAAGGCTGTTATCTGCTTCCTGCTCAGTCTGGAACTGTTCCCTTGAGGCTGGGGTCACCAGTTCTTCCTCAGACCGTGGACTTGGGCTTGGTCCCTCTGGAAGCGATGTAGGTGATGGGGCTGTTTCCGTTGCTGGTGAACCGCTCTCCGCTGGTGCATCTGAGGGTATTTCAGGCTCTGGCTGAGCCTTTTGGGTATGGCTGTCTGCTGCTTCTGCCAGTTCAGGCTCGCTGGCACCCTCTGGTGTTGGGGTTGAAGATGGATTTGCAAGCACTGTCGTCAGTGCTGGCAACGGTTCTGGTGCTGGCTGCTTTTCCACTTCCTGGTCTGGGACTGGAAGCACTGTGGCTGTTTTCATTGTTGGCATGGGATCCGGGTCCACTACCTCTGTCTGGGTCTCTGGTAACACAGATGAGGCCCCTGTGGACGGCTCAGGAACAGGAATGGGTCTGGAAGCTTGCCTGGTTTGGCTACGTGTAACCATTCCCACTCTCTTGGCCTGCTTCACCTGGTTGGCCAAGTCTTCCCCCAGTAGCATGGGGTGGAATAATTGTCATAGACTGCAAAAGTCCACATTCCTGACCAGCCTTTGTACTGGACAGGCAGTTCAGCTGTAGGCAAGTCTACAGCTTGTGACATGAAGGGGTAAATTGTCACTTGGGCCTTTGGGTTGATGAATTTGGGGTCGACGAAGGATTGGTGGATAGCCGACACTTGTGCCCCCATGTCTCTCCATGCAGTAACCTTCTTTCCGCCCACTCTCAAAGTTTTCCTTCGCTCCAAGGGTATTTGAGAGGCATCTGGGCCTGGGGATCTTTGGTGTGATGGTGGTGTAATGAACTGCACTCGGTTGGCGGTCTTTGGGCAGTTGGCCTTGATATGTCCCAGTTCATTACACTTAAAGCATCTTCCAGCTGACTGGTCACTGGGTCGAGGTGGGTTACTGGAGACTGGTGAGGTGGAAGAATAGGGTGTCTGTGGCTTTCCTTGGGTTATAGGTGGGGTCTTTGGCTGCCCTCGGTTGTAGCGTTTATTGTCGGTGTGCCCTCTGGGGTATTCGTTCCCCTTGACAGTAGCTTTCTTGCTTTCTGCCACTTCCATCCATTTGGCTTCAATCTCCCCCGCCTCGGTGAGATTTTTGGGTTTTCTATCTTGTATGTACAGTGTTATGTCCTCAGGAACACCATCCAAGAACTGTTCCATTTGTATGAGGAGGTGCAGTTCGTCTATGGATTTAACATTGGTTCCTGATATTCAGGCCTTATAATTCTTTCCAACGTAGTAGGCGTGTTTGGGAAATGACACATCTGGTTTCCACTTTTGGGTTCTGAAACGTTGACGGGCATGATCCGGGGTTATCCCCATTCTGTATCTGGCCTTGGTTTGAAAAAGTTTATATAGTCGTTCATTTTCTCCTTAGGCATTTCAGCTGCCACCTCTGCTAAAGGTCCACTGAGCTCTGGCCTCAATTCTACCATGTACTGGTCTTCAGGGATGCTGTACCCAAGACAGGCCCCTTCAAAATTTTCTAAGAAGGCCTCAGTGTCATCACCTGCCTTGTAGGTGGGAAATTTCTTAGGATGTGGAACCATAATTGGTGAAGGGTTGTTAGGATTGGCTGGAGCATGCTGCCCAACCTGCGCTAACTCCAGTTCATGTTTTCTCTGTTTTTCCCTCTCTTCCCTTTCTTGTTGTTGTTTTTCCATTTCTCGGCGGTAGGCTGCCTCTTCTTCTGCTTGTTTCATTTTGTGGGCCACCTCTTCTTCTTGTAGTTTTCTGTGGTGGGCTGCATTTTTGGCGTCGTCTTGTTTTTGTAGCCTTTCCATCTCTTGTTGGTGAGTTGCCTCATTTCTGGCCATTTGTGTTCTTAGTAGTTCTATCTGTTTTTCCACTGCTTCCAGCTGTACTGCTTCTGGTTTTTGTGACATTCTGGTTCCTGTTTTCTTGTGTTGGGGTGCCCTCCGGTGTTTATTGTCTGAACTGCAGGTTCTCTGTTGCCTCCTGGGGTCTGCCTAGCAACAGTGCCTTTTTCCCTTTCTTCCTCTAGCTAATCTTTTAAATGTAAAGTAAACCAGAAAAAACACTTTATTTGCATGTGTATTGTGCTGGGTACTTGACTCACAATCGGAGTGCTATTATCTCACAAAAGACCCTTAATAGTTCCTTAATGGTTCCTTGCTTAATATGCAAGCTACTGCCAGGAGAGAACAGAAAAAAATTTTCTCTCTGGCTCCTTTTAAAACCAAACCCTCTCTGCTTAAAAGCCCCTAGCAGAGAAGGAAAATATAACATTCCTACTGGCTTCTATCTTTCCACACCACTGCACACCATATCATAACATTTTTTCCCAGATCTGGACCTTAGCGTCCAAAATATGGGTGTTAGCATGAAAACCTCCAAGCTTAGTTACCAGCTTGGACCTGGTAATTGCTGCCACCAACTAAGAATTATACAGTGCCTAGCTCACTGTGGTCTCCCCAAAACCTTCCCTGGGGGACCCCCAGACTCAGATGCCTTGAGTCTTACAACAAAGGGAAATAACCCCCTCCCCTTGTTTCCTTGGTACTTCCTCCCAGGCTCCCCTCCCTGGACGACCCTAGGAGATTCTCTGCTTCCAGTCCTGGAAACACAAGTACCGAGAGATCTAATCTCTCCCCCTCACCCAGAGAGTATGCAAAGTCAGGCTTAGTAAATCTAACACAAAGAGATTTTCCCCTTGACTTCTTCCTCCCACCAATTCCCTAGTGAGCTGCAGACTCAATTCCCTAGAGTCCCCACTAAAGAAAAACTCCAACAGGTCTTTAAAAGAAAGCTTTATATAAAAAGAGTTAAAAAGGACATAATATATAGTCTCTGTATCAAGGTGGCAATATACAGGGTCAATTGCTTAAAGGGAAAAAATGAATAAACAGCCTTATCCAAAAAGAATACAATTCAAAACCCTCCAGCAACTACACACATGTAAATACAAAAGAAAACAATATAAACCTATTGTCTTACTATCCTTGTACTTACAACTTGGAAACAGAAGATTAGAAAGCCAGGAGATAGAAAAATCACTCTCAGAGCCGAGAGGGTCAGACCCAAGACAAAGAACTCACACCCAAAACTTCCCTCCACCCAGATTTGAAAAAGTCTTGTTTCCTGTTTGGTCCTCTGGTCAGGTGTTTCAGGTTACTGGTGTTAACCCTTTTATAGGTGAAAGAGACATTAACCCTTAACTATCTGTTTATGACATAGCCACAGGAGACCAGCACCCTCACCTTGTGGCTGGGCCAGGCGGGCTTCAAGTGGGAGACATTCTTGCTGTGGCGAAGCAGCCTGAGCCATCCAGAGACTGCGGCAGAGCGGCCAGAAGCAGCAGGGAGTCTGTAGAGGGCAGGGCCCGCATCCTGCTCTCTGGGGCTCCGCTCCCTCTGGGGCTGCCCTGCCCTGGCTCCTCACCCCTCTCCTCTGCCCTTCCGGGTCCCAACTGGTCCTGGAGGTGGGAGCCCCAGCTGGAGGGACCCTGGGCTGAGGCACAGCCTGGGAGCTCCACTGCTTACCCCAACCCTGCCAGCGCCAGACTGGCTGGAGGTGAGGGGGGAGCGGATGGAGTCAGCACTGGTGGGGGGAGACCAAGGCTGGGGCAGTAGGGGGTGTGGGTGGGGGGGAAAAGAGAGCCCAGCACTGGAGCGGCAGGGGGTGTGGGTGGGGTGGGGTGGGGTGGAGAGCCCAGCGCTGGGGCGGCAGGGGGTATGGGTTGGATGGGGTGGGAGGGAGAGCCCAGCGCTGTGGTGGGTGCGGGGGAAGAGAGAGAGAGAGCGCCCAGGGCTGGGGATGCAGGTGGGGGAGGGCACAGGTGCGGGGAGGGGTGAGAGCCCGAGGCTGAGGTAGGATGGGTCAGCCAAAAATTTTTTTTGCTTGGGACGGCAAAAGACCTAGAGCTGGCCCTTGTCCAGGGGAGCAGCATAGGTACATGCATTGCACCAATAAAGTGCAAGTTGTCTTGTGTATCTCAATTGGTTCTTCACTCTGAAACCTAACCATGAAGATTTCAATACATTTCAACTCCACTTAGGTGCTCAGATAACACAGGTGAGGAGATAAGGTTGAGCGCTATGCAGAGAACACACAGAAGTAGTTTTCTATTAAATTTTCTGGTTTAGTAGTGTTCCACAACTGTTATGCCTATCCTGCAATCCCAAACCACTACTTATACCTTCCAAAGAGCCAAGAGACTCAGCTGTAACCTCTCCAGCTCCTGAGTTCTCTCTTAATATCTCTGACAATGCAACATTCTCACTAAGGCAGTTTATGGAACACTGAAAATTTAAGTGCATAGTAAAATAAACTCTACACATTCTTCTGTTATGGTAATTAGGGTGACTCTCTCATCTGCATAGGATCTTTTGGCCCTGAATCCAGCCTCTTCTCCCCTAAGCTTTGAATCCACTGCCTCTTATGTCCTGTGTAGAATCACACTACAGATGATTTTCCTTACAGAGAGTAGTGTGACTCCTCTCCAGTTATTGCCGTCAGTGAGATCACCCTTTTTAGGTACTCTGCCAACGATTCCATGTTTTCACTTGTCAGGAGGGGTCTCTTCTCCATAGAACTTGGAATAGTTCTGTCAGTTTTATTAGGGATTGTAGGGTCAAGCTCTTTTAGCTTTTCTGCTGTGATTTGATCATGTCCTGCCATTTGGTTGTTTTTCAGCTTCTTAACTGCAGCCTGTATTGTTGACATCTCTGTTGCATCAGTGTTAATGCCAAGTAGATTATGTTCACGTTTCATCAATATCTGGTGTTAAGCTGGGGCTGACTCTGTTGAGGACTTGTCTGAAATGCTCTGCCCATCTGTCATTCTGTTACGCCTCAGTTGTAAGCCTTTTTTCATCTTGACTTTTTATTGGCCCATTTCTTATTTGAAAAGTCCACACCTTTTCACTGCTTTGTCTGCTTTCTTCTCCTTTTTCCTTTGCTTTTTCCAATATTTCGTTTGTCTTAGCATTCAGGAGTTTTCCTTTCAGTGCTTTTCTTTCCTTGTTGAGATGCAAGGTCTCTTGGCTTATCCAATACTTGCTCTGTGTGTGCTGATACCAGGTTGTGACTGCTGCAGTTTGAATCATGTTGTCTCAGAGGACAGTGCATTTTTCTTCAAGTCCAATCTCTATCTCACCTGCCTCTGTCTGCACCCTAGATCTGTTCCATAGTTCATGCTGGAATTTCTCAGAGCACACTTTTGTTTTCAGTTTTATATTATTGATTACTTTGCTGTGTTCTGTTTAAAGTTGGTCTTTCTCCGTTTTAATTTCCGTTTGGCAATGCAAAGATTTTGGTTGCTCCTGTCATCCTGGGCTTGATGTGCCCTTGCACCTTGGACAAATGACCTGACTCTCAAACTGATGCTGATGCAATTGATTTCTTCTTTTGTTTTGCCATGTGTCAAATTCCATGGTTCTTTGTGTATGTCTCTAGAAGGGACCAGGGTGCTTACTAAGTCAGACAACTAGCACAATTCACTGAATTCCAGGTTTCCTTCATAACTGATATCATTGACAGCCTGCATAGACATGTATTGTGGAATATTCTTCAGTCCTGTGAAATTCCAACTAAACCTTCAACACCATCCTGGCCATGTACAGAGATGCAAGGTACGCTCTATAAGAGTGGACAACCTGACAAGAGAGTGGTTCATTGTCGACACTTATGTGAAACAGGGCTGCATTTTATTTTTGCTGTTCTTTGGCATTTCCATAGACAAGATAATGAAGAAGTATTAGTAACACAAAAACTGGTACAGAGATGCCAAAGCCTGGAAGGCTTAGACTGAGAAGCTACTGAGCAATACCCTAGAAAAGCTACAAACAAAGACAGACAACCTGGCAAAATCTGCAGGTCAAACAGGGCTCAGAATCAGTTACCTTGAAACTCACATGTCAAACAGTAACTTCATATTAGAAGGCAAAAACATCAAGAAACTGAAATAATCCATTTACTTGGGCAGTACTATTCTAGCCATCAGGAACATCAAGAATAAGGTGACATCAAGGTTAAGAAGAGTGTCCACCTCATTCACTAAATTCAACAACATATGGACATCAAAGATATACAGTACCAAAGCAAAACTGAGAATTTTCAACTCAAACGTCTCAGTGCTAACGTATGGCTTTGATAGCTAAAGATCTACTAAAATGTTAAACAGAAAATTAGATGCCTTCAAAAATAAGTGCCTACAAAGATTCTGGACCTTGAATGGAGAGACGTCATCACCAATAAATATATCGTAGAAATCACCAGGCAGCAGTTTATTTCCACTAGAATTAGAAGGAAGTATTGGGCATACATGGAGCATGCACTTCAGATGCCAACACACAGAGTCCCACATAAAGCTGTCAAATTGAAACCAACTGGGTTAGGAAATGATGGTGCCCAAAAGGCCTTAAAAAGAACCCTTTTCAGGGAGGTCAGAATAGTTGATCATAACACCATCGAGCAGTTGGAAGTAGTATCAAATGACAGAGAGGAATGGAAGAGATTAGTTTCACCCTGAGGATCAACATTGACATGATTATTTTGCCCCTGTATTTGGCCCTGGTGTCCAGTTCTGGTGCCCACAACTGAAGAAGGATGCAGATAAATTGGAGAGGGCTCAGAGAAGAGCCGTGACAATGATTAAAGGAATAGAAAATGCGCCCTTTAGCAATAACTCAAAGAGCTTAATCTGTTTATTTTAACAAAGAGAAGTTTAAGGGATGACTTGATTACAGTCTGTAAGTACTGTGATCGACCCAGGCCGGTTGGGAATAGCAGAGTAGTAGAAGGGAGATATACTGGCCACTGGATAAGCAGTTTTCTATTCCCTGAGTGACCAGAGCAGAGGCTTCTCCAGGCTAATGAGAACACCTGACTCCAATTAACCTGCTAAGAGTCAAGTGAGACTGTTAAGCACCTGACTCTAATTAAGACCCCTCTGATGCTATAAAAGGGCTCACTCCAGTCAGGCCAAAGGGAAGCCAGGGAGCCAGAGGAGAGGAAGTGCGTGTGAGGAACTGGGAGCAAGAGGTGTGCAAGAAGCCGAGAGTGAGTAGGCATAGTGCTGGAGGACTGAGAAGTACAAGCATTATCAGATATCAGAAGGAAGGTCCGGTGGTGAGGACAAAGAAGATGTTGTGAGGAGGCCATGGGGAAGTAGCCCAGGGAGTTGTAGCTGTCATGCAGCTGTACCAGGAGGCACTCTAGACAGCTGCAGTCCACAGGGCCCTGGACTGGAACCCGGAGTAGAGGGTAGGCTTGGGTTCCCACCAAACCTCCCAACTCCTGATCAAACACAGGAGGAATTGACCTGAACTGTGACTTCTATCTGTTTCCTGACTCACAGGGTGAATCTGAGAGGTGAGCAAATCTGCCAATAAGCGCAGGACCCACCAAGGTAGAGGAGGAACTTTGTCACAGTACCTACATGTGGAACAATCCATCAAGAAAGGTATAATACAATTCAATGGCTGGCAGTTGAAGCTAGACAAATTTAGACTGGAAATAAGGCATAAATGTTTAACTGTGAGAGTAATTAACCACTGTAACAATTTATGAAGGGTCATGGTAGATTCTCGATCAATGACAATTTTTAAATCAAGATTGGATGTTATTCTAAAAATATATGCTTAGGAGTTATTTGGGGGAAGTTTTATGGCCTGCCTTATACAGGAAGTCAGACTAGATGACCACAATGGTCCCTTCTGGCCAGAGAATCTATTAATCTATGAATCTATCAATTTAATTCTACGTTTGTGATCACTAATCCATCAAAAGTAATGGAAAATATTATCCATAAGTAAATAATCCAGGACAAAAGTGCAAATATGTTGTGCTGGGTGCAAGTACCATTCTATGGTGCCAGTGGATTCTAGAGGTAACAGTACAATGTGTATTAGTTATCATGTAACGGTCTGTCTGTCTGTGGAAAAAACAAAACTTGTCCTCAGATCCCTAGATTAGAAGATGGACTTGGCTTGGCCTTTATCTCATGTTTAAAGTGAAAGATAATCCAGGATAAGTCTGTGAATAAAAACAGGAACTGAAAAAGTCTCTGTAAGCCCAAATATCATCCCAACAGCAGAGCAAAGAGAAGCTGAAAAAAGGAAGTCTGCTCCATTGATTCTGCAGCCATGCTTGTGAGAGTATTAGGATGCAAAAATGTCAATAACTGAATGGTTTGTTGGTTTGAGATCCTTAACATTTATTTCTAACATATTTCTCCTTAATAAGTACTGGCTGGATCACATCAGAGGCTGGTCCACCCACAGGGAGGACTTCAATATTCTCTTCCTTACTATGAGGAGAAGAAGAAGGTGAGACCAGTCAATCAGTTTATATCTGAAAGAAACATAAATAAAATGCCTCAATTTTTCAGTCAGATTTTGCCACCTTTACTCACATTGAGCTATACTTTACTCTGTGAAGAGTCGCGTTGAATTCACAGAGTAAGGTACATTGCTCTCATTGATTTCAATGCAAGTACTTGAAAAAGTACTTCTCAGTGTGAGTAAGGATGGAAGAATCAGAACTGTGGGGTGAGATGTTCAGAAGCACCAAAGTAAGTTAGCTGCTTAACTCCCACGGACATTCAATAGCACATAGGAGCCTAATTCACTTAGTCACAAGAGGTATCATTTGCTTCCTGGTGAAGAATATCTGCTGGATGTGAGTACAGTTAGAAAAGAGAATAATCTTACTTTACTTCATTTCCTTTTCTGCATAGCAGGATGGCTGCTACACAACCCATCGCACGAGGCATCCTAAAGGGAAAGAAGAAGTTTTGTTACATTTTAGAACTTCTCAAACTGCTTTCAGAACTAAAGATGTTTTGTCAAAATGTCATTTTTTTGCAAAATTGAAGATCATGTAATTTTTTTAATGAAAAATAATATTTTATTGCACTATTTAGAACTAGATTTTTAGTAAATAAAATATTTTAATAAATATTTTGATGTTTTCATTAAAGATACCTATGTGAAATCTGAAAAGTACAGAACACTTCAAAATTTCAATTGTTTTATAGAAATTAGTTTTTCACTTTTCTACCAGCTCAGCTAGCTTTTAACTCCTTAACAACTTCACCTAGCTTAGCAGAAGTCAGGTTTAGACTACTTTCAGTGTCCATACATGGATTTGTTCTGGTTCAACTAAATCCATTTTAAACTGATTTTAATCTGACTTCATAAATAAGGTCAGGAGTATCTGCGTGCACCTCTTAGCTAAATAGGTAGCAATGCAGCAGCATCCTCTCAGTTGACTTCAGCAGGAAGCATGCTGATAGTAGCAGCAAGACTGATTAACAAAGCGAGGAAAGACCCTTCCCATTAAGAGGTCCAACTCCTGATATCTATATTCATAGATTCCAGCACCAGAAGGGACCACTGTGATCATCTTGTATAACACTGACCACAGAACTTCCCCAAAATAATTTCTAGAGCAGATCTTTTAGCAAAATATCCAATCTTGATTTAAAAATTGACTCTGATGGAGAATCCACCATGACCCCCTGGCATATTGTTCCAATGGTTAATTACCCTCACTGGTCAAAATGTAACCCTTATTTCCAGTCTGAATTTGTCTAGCTTCAACTTCCAGCCCCAGGATTGTGTTATATTTTTCTTTGTTAGACTGAGGAGTCCATTAATAAATATTTATTCCCCATGTAGGTAATTATAGACTGTAATCAAGTCACCTCTTAACCTTCTCTTTGTTAAATTAAATAAGAACATAAGAATGACCATACTGGGTCAGACCAAAGATCCATCTAGCCCAGTGTCCTGTCTTCCGACAGTGGCCAATGCCAGCTGTCCCAGAGGGAATGAAGAGAACAGGTAATCATCAAGTGATCCATTCCCAGCTTCTGGCAAACAGAGGCTAGAGACACCATCCCTGACCATCCTGACTAATAGCCATTGATACATTGAGCTCTTTGAGTCTGTCACTGTAAGGTATGCTTTCTAATACTTTAATCATTCTTGTGATTATTCACTGAACCCTCTTCAGTTTATCAACATCCTTCTTGAATTGTGGACTCCAGAAAAGGACATAACAGGGGTCCTTCTGCTTCCAAAATAGGTTGCCACAGACAGACCAAAATACAGTTAGCCAGAAAATTATGACAACCTTTGTCTTAAATGGTGCTAGCAGTTGTAATCAGTCACAGAAATGAGCCTCTCTCTCTTGATTAGGCCATGAGAATGGGTTGGTTAATGAAGGAATTTGCAGTGGCTTAACTTGCTAGTCACCTGTCCGTTTTTAATGCTGCTATAGCCTCTTGCAGTGAATTAAAATCTTGCTTATGAAGTAGTGTAGTAAGACTTAAGGTGTTGGAATAGATATTAATTTTATATATATATATATATATATATATATATATATATATATATATATATATATATGTGAATAGAAAGGAGTAGTTAAATGATTGGATGTGTGCCTGTCTTTTTAGCCTTGCTGTAAATTGTTACAGAAATTGCTATAACTAACCCAAGGACAAAAACACTAATTATCTAAGGCCTACAGAAACAAAACAGAGAGTCTGTACCAGGGGGTGATAAGGACTTTGGGAAACAGTGCGGTTTTACCACTAACCCTTTCATCCCTTGGAATTTTGATTGTGCCTATATAAATCTTGTAGTCGTGTTTTTTGGCAATGTAAAGGGGGAAGAGAAAACAGAATAACCTGTAAATCAAACATGTTTAACTGGAATGTGAAAACATTGAATTGTAAGCATGCTGGGTGAGTGGAAGTGAGTGTCTGTGACAGGTAAATGATCGATCAGGAAATAGTACCAGCCAAACTCAAAGAAGATTCACACCTATCTGTTGGCTAAAAATAATGCAGGAAACCGGATGATCCCGAGAGGGCAAGCTGGAATCTGCCCAAGGTGCATCAAGGAAAAATAAAAGATGACATACGCGTAACACTTGCCGTCATGAATGTACCATCCGCCGGTCAAGCTGATTGATGGCTCTCTCAATCATGACAGAGCAATTCCCATAGACTTACATTAAACCAAAAAACCTATAAAAATAGAGCCTGGGGACTGTGATCTTTGAATCTGGTTCTGCAACCACCCTCCAGGAGCTTCAGATGCGCATCTGACAATGGCTCAGCTCCAACCTTGTGTCCAGGGCACCTGGCCAGTGACTTGGCATGAGCAACTGAAGGCTGGTAACTATAAGTGATCATTGCAGAACTTGTGCGAATGGTTGTGTGAGTGAATGCTTTTAACAGCTGTCAGTACTATCCTGTTGTATTTGCAATAAACTCGGCGATTTGCCTTATCCCTCTTATAAGATCCTGCTGGTATAGTTTTATTAGTGTAACAAAGGTCTCAAATAAGAAGTTATCTTTATCCTTTAATGCTATATCCATGTGCTCACTTTCCCTTTATTTAAGTATCCCATTATCCTTTACGCTATCATTTTATTTATTTAGTTTTTATTTTTGGAATTCAGGAAACTTACTTTGAAATAATGTTCATTTCAGGATGTCAGAGGCGCTGTGCTGAGAATCTGCAAATTCTTAGGAAAGCAGCTAAATGAAAAAGAGCTGGACATTGTTGTGGAAAAGGCTACATTTGATCAAATGAAAACTGATCCCAGGGCAAACTATGATTTGTGGCAAATTGCCAGTACTGTTATGCTGGGTCTCGTGCTTTCTCTTCTTTGGGGAAGGTACAGGGTGCCATTGCTTGCCTCTGAATCAGTATTTTAATTACCCCACTAGTGTCCTTGAGGAGGGGAGTGGAGAGGGAGGGACCTGAGCCTGCCCTCTTATCCAGGTCCCAACCCAGGGGCCCTGAGGTTTGTGGTGAACCACTTGAACTAGCGGTTCCTTCCCCTGGGCTACTTCCCTCTCCTGCCCTTCAGCTTGTGAAGGGGTGTCATGGTATAGTTCCCCCACTCTGAACCTTAGCATCCAAAAGATGGATGAATTCCTCTAAGCTCAATTACCAGCTTAGTAGTTGTAGTGCTAACACCAACCAGGCATTCCAGTGCCTGGCACACTCTGGTCCCCCCAAAACCTCACCCAGAGACCCCCAAGACCCAGTCCCTCTGGATCTTAACACAAGGAAAGTAATCCCTTTCCCTCACCATTGCCTCTCCCAGGCTTCTCCTCCTGGGTTACCCTGGAAGATCACTGTGTGATTCAAACTCCTTGAATCTTAAACCAGGGAGGAAAATTCACATTCCTCCCTCCTTCTCTCTTCCCCTCCCAGACTCTCCCTGAGAGAGAAAGTAATCCTAACAGAGAGAAATTAACCTAACCTTTCTCCCCACCAATTCCCTGGTGAATCCAGACCCAGTCCCCCGTGGTCTCACCAGAATAAAAAAAACAAACAATCAGGTTCTTAAACAAGAAAAGCTTTTAATTAAAGAAAGAAAAAACAGTAAAAATTATCTTTGTAAATTTAAGATGGAATATGTTACAGGGTCCTTCAGCTATAGACACTGGGAATACCCTCCCAGCCTAAGTATTCAAGTACAAATTAAAATCCTTTCAGCAAAATACAAATTTGAACTCCTTCCAGCCAAATACACATTTGCAAATAAAGAAAACAAACATAAGCCTAACTCACCTTATCACCTAGTACTTACTATTTTGAATCTGTAAGAACCTGTATCAGGAAGATTGGAGAGAAACCTGGTTGCACATCTGGTCACTCTCAGAACCCAGAGAGAACCACCAAAAACTAACAGCACACACAAAAACTTCCCTCCCTCAAGATTGGAAAGTATCCTGTCCCCTGATTGGTCCTCTGGTCAGGTGACAGCCAGGCTTACTGATCTTGTTAACCCTTTACAGGCAAAAGAGATATGAAGTACTTCTGTTCCATTAACTCTTACTTACCTGTTTATGACAAGGGGCTTCTTGCCCTCCTTCTACATAAGCCAGGCGCCCCTTACCTAGAGTTTCTTTTGGATTTCTCAGCCCACCACAGCACCCCTCCAAACTTTCCTTTTGTCTCTCTTCAAAACTGCTCCCTTCAAGCTGCTCCAACTCCCACACTGTCTGACTGAAGCAGGGTTTTTTATCACATGATTGACTGCTGGTGCTCTAATTGGCTTCAGGTGCTCTAGTTAATCTATAGCAAACCTTCCTCCCCTTGCAGGGAATAAGGCTCCCTGCAAACACTCTCCTGCTGCCCTCTGGCTATGCTATATCACAGATGCCATGCTAGGCAATCTCCTGGAACCAGGCAAAGGACATTTTCTTCCCAAAGGTAAGGCAGAAGCAGCCAAAGCTAATAAATATTTAATCCTGCAGATCCTGGCATAGGATGTGTTGAAGCTAGCTGTCTAGGACTTCCAATCACAACTTTACATCCCCAGAAAACAGGTGGCTTTCAGGCACTAAGACTGCTGAGTGAGGTTGTATTGCTGTGTAACAATGCATCAGACACCACGTCTCACAGATTAAAAGAGAGCTGCACTACTTTGCTCAATGCAATATCTTAAATGTATTGCACTGAGCAAAGTAGTGCAGCTTTCTTTTGATCTATGAGAAAAAAGTGTCAGGGGTTTGTGGTCTTCTTATACTACTGAATGGGGGGGGACCTAGCCAGATGGTGGTGGGCACTGTGGTATGGAAAAGTTAGAGAACCACTGCCTACCATTTAGTACAGCATTGCCTGAAAAGAACGTTCAGAGAAGCTCATTTCTCTTAATAGTAACTACTTCTTCTAAAATTTGCAGTGAAATAAATTAGTACAGGAAGATGATAACTGAGATGTATAAAACCACTGGTTCCTAAAACAGAATTAGTGACATTGTTTAAAAATACTGCATCAAATTAGTTACACTGCAGACGAAGTTACACTGAGAATAAAATTGGGCCATTATGATTTTCCCAGGGACACAGCTGTATTCTACAAAACACAGTCACAGTTTTTGCCAGTGGCATGTGTTTTATCACATGGGCAGCACTCTTTAATAAGGCTGCTGACATAGATAAGATGTAGAACTCCAATTTACAAAACAGGAGGGTGTTTTTTCTGTAGTTTACCCACACCTTCAGGACTCGAAATGTACCACCAAAGCCCTAGAGAACTACATTCTGGGGAGATGAGAGAGGAAGGAAAGGAGGAGAAAAGGAACTGCACCGAACTAGCAGCATTCACAGCCTCTTACCTGCACAAGCAATATTCAAATGATAATAAAATGTCCAAGTGGCAGCAGAGCATCTAACAACCAATTTCTCTTCTGTGTCTCCTGCCCAAGGGACCGTTGGAGACTGGATGAACACAATGACTGTGGCACAGAACGAAAGGTTTGACCATGTTTTTAAGGAGAAAATGAAAGACCTGTCTTCCACGTTCAACTGGGATACTAATGACAACATATAGGCTGGTTTCCAGTTGGAAAGAGGTGAAAGTGCACTAAAGAGAATGAAAATAAGTTTTTGTCTCCAATGTTCATAAAAATCCATCATTCTATGCAAATTAAAGATTTTAAACGTGCAAAAATGTTTACTTCTTACATGTATTTGCACATCACCATAGTACCCCAGTTCTCAGCTATGAAAAGGTGTTACATACTGTCATGTTCTGGGGTGCAATCCAGGCCAGTCAGTGGTTGTATCCCTACATGTCCTATAAACCAGGATGTCCTATAAACCAGGATGCCTTAACTGCCCTGAGGCTGTGGCTGACAGCCTGGATACCAACAGCCAGCAGACAAACATGCAGTATCCTGAGTATCTGCTGTGCAGCCCTGGTTCAGCACTCTGACCCCAGATGCCCATAAGCGGCACCAGGGATTTTGCCACCCTAGGCGGCAGCACTCCTCCTCTGAGCATTCAGCGGCAGGGGGTCCTTCCACTCTGCATCTTCGTGGCACTTAGGTGGCGGGTCCCGGAGCGAGTGGAGCACGTGCCGCCGAATTTCTGCCAAAGACCTGGAGTGGAAGGACCCCCTGCTGCCAAATTTCTGTTGATGGCAGCAAAATGCCACCCCACAAATCCTGCTGCCCTAGGCGACTGCCTAGGATCGCCTAGTGGAAGCGCCGGCCCTGCAGCCGCCTGCCTATGACACAACCACCCTGCTCTAGTCTGAGTCACCTAATTACCACATGCAGCAGTGACCCAAACACACTCCCAGTCCTGAATTTTCCCAAAACTGCTTTCCAATATCTAGCCCTTTCCTGGACCATTCAGAGAGATATTAAGGTTCATTTGTTCCTTTAACAATATTACCCAACAGCTTACTACATTAATCAGAGCTGACATTCACTTCAGCCCTGCCCTGCCTAGCAGACATTTTGGTAACATAATTTCCAATATGTTTGTTATTTTGAATTTGTCCCCTGTATTCACATCAGACAATAATATCATTGATCAGTATATGTGATGGGGTGTACCAACCCCGCACTGACCCAGCAAGGGTTAACCACTCACTTTGGGCCCAGGAGGCCACACCCTCTCATCCTTGCTGGGTATACTCCAGGTAGAAGCAGTATATAAAAGGGAGCAGCTCAGTTCAGTCAGGGCTGGCTGTTGGAGGAGAGTGGATGCATGTTAAAGGCTCCAGTCAGGAATCCAATCGAGCCCCAGACTATGGAGGTTGGGTACCCACAGAGGATCAGAGAGATGGAAAGACACTTGCTGTGGAGGAATCAATGGTAAATAGGAAGCCTGAAGCCAGAACCAGGGCTACTGTTTCCCTGGGACCCTGAATCAGGACCTGTTAGAGCAGGGCAGGCCCAGGTCTCCCTACCACTCCCTGTGCCTACCACTAGGACTCCCTGCCCTGAATACAAGGGCTGCTGCATAGACTGGCCAGTAGGCCTCACTGCCCTGAACACAGGAGCAGGTCCATAGACTGTGGCTGCTAGGCCTCACTGCCCCAAAGGAGAGGAGCCACATTGACTGAAAGGGGGTGTTCCCCCTTCTTTCTCTCCGGATGGTCTGATATTCTGTGAGAGTATGTTATTAGCTTTTCATTGCTATCTTCCATGACACCTTCTAGAGTTAATTCATAAGTAAAAAAGTGATTTTATTAAATACAGAAAGTAGGATTTATGTGGCTCCAAGTAGTAACGGACAGAACAAAGTAAGTCACCAAGCAAAATAAAATAAAATGCGTAAATCTATGTCTAATCAAACTGAATACATATAAGATCCTCACCAGTTCCAGAATGCTCAATTTTACAGACTCATCTCTTTGTAGCCTGGGTCCAGCAATCACTCACACCCCTTGCACACTGTCCTTTGTTCCAGTTTTCTTCAAGTATCCTGTGGAGGGGCTCTTGCTTTAGCCAGCTGAAGACAAAATGGAGGGGTCTCCCATGGACTTAAATAGACTTTTTTGGGGGTGGAGACCCCCTTCCCTCTCCTATGCAAAATCCAGCTCCAAAATGGAGTTTTGGAGTCACCTGGGCAAGTCACATGTCCATGCATGACTGAGTTCCTTACCAGCCAAGCCACGCTCCTGGAAAAGCCCAGATGTGGATTGGTGTCTCCAAGTTCATTGTTGGCTTAAGTGTTTCTGGACTGGCCACTTACTGAGAATAGTCTTTTCTCAGGAAAATGACCAACTGCTTCACTACAGCCTACTTAGAATCAAACAAGTATGCAGCCAATATTCATAACTTCAAATACAAAAATGATACATGCATACAAATAGAATTAATAGATTCAATAGATCATGACCTTTACAGAGATATGTTACATGGCATATGTAGTATAAAACACATTATAGTTATGTTATATATACATCCACATTCATATGCATATTTCCATAAAGCCTTAAGGGAGGTACCATCACACCTGCTTTCTGTGAATCCCCACCACTTGTAGCATTTCAGGACCTGCATCCCTCCTGGACCCCAGTGCCTATTATCATGGGATGCTGCCCCAAAGCAGTGCCCCCACACTCTGGGTCTCCTCTCCCAGGGGAACCCCAACCACCTATACCCATTTTGCCTCAGTGGCTACTGCCATTCATCATCTAGCCCAGGGATCATCAACCTTTGACACGTGGCCCATCAGGGAAAGTCACTGGTCGGCTGGGATGGTTCGTTTACCTGCAACGTCCACAAGTTCGGCCGATCGCAGCTTTTATGGTCCGCGGTTGGCTGCTCCAGGCCAATGGGGGCTGCAGGAAGTGGCAGCAGCACATCCCTCGGCCTGCACCACTTCCCGCAGCCCCTGTTGGCCTGGAATGGTGAACTGAGGACAGTGGGAGCTGCAACCAGATGAACCTTTGGATGCTGCATGTAAACAAACTGTCCTGCCCCGCCAGCAGCTTTCCCTGATGGGCCGCGTGCCAGAGGTTGCCAATCCTTGATCTAACCGCTTCTCTCAGGGGCAAACTGCAGTCTGTAATGGCCACTCATCACTGGCAAGGGAGTTAGACCTGCTCCCTTTCTAGCTCCAGCTGCCTCCCTGCAACCGTAGTACCTCCCCTGGCCTTTAGAAAGGCCTCAGTCTGGGGACTCACCAGGCCAGAGCTCCCCAGCTCTGCCTGCCCTTCCCCAGCCTGGCTCTGCCTCAAGTACCTTGCTTGCTCTGCCAGGCAACCTGGTCCTCTCTGATCTCCAGCTGAAGCAAGAATCTCTTCTTTCTCGCTCTCTCAGCCTGCCCTTTTATCAGGGCCAGCTGTACCATAATTGGGTGCAACCACACTTGTGGCTGACTACCCAACCAGCCTCTCTGGGCTGCTATTAAGCCCTTATTGGAGCTGGGTGACCTCCCCACAACAGGTATATTCAGCTAGTTAGGCCAGCTGAAACTCACTACCAGATACCAATGTGCCCTTTACCATCTTGCACTGGGATGCTGTTAGGATCACACATATAATACACTTAACTACACACAATGCCCTCCCCTGCACCCACACCACCTCTACCCTTGACATGTAGAATAAGTGTTTATAAAACCCTACGGTAATTGTAGTCTCTCAGTGAAGTAGTATGTATTTTGATAGGATTTATTTTAAGAGCTAAACAAACTTATGAGACTTCTATAGACACTTGCCTCTTTTTATTTTAATTGGCGTTGTATGTCTAATCCACCATGCATGGAACTAGAAACTTACCCATTATTGTCCATCTGAGTCACTGGTGAAAGCCTTTGTTGGTTTGACTTGCATATTACAGATTTCAGCAGCCTTCGTGGAGAATGCTGCGCTTGTTTTTAAACACATGCCATTTCTAAACTGTGGATTCTAGAAGTACTGTCATGGAAAATCAGAATGGCCTAAATTCATCCTTGATCTAACTTTGATTGCAATGAGTATTTCTAAATAATTCCACCAATTCTGTTTTAGGCACCAATAGCCCAGCTCAGTTCCTATCATCATGTAGTGATTTTTCCCCTCACAAATGTTAGAGGGGAAACTGAGAGTAGGAAGTAGTTATTGTTAAAAGTAGCATGAACTTCTCTGAACATCCTTTTCAGCCAGTGCTGTATTTGATACAAAATGGTGGTTCTCCACCTTTCCCATTTCCATTCCAGTCCCCCACTTCCATCTGTTGGGAACCTCCTCTCTTGTTCAGCAATATTGGAAGAGCAGGGTGGATGCTAACACCTGATATCTACTCATGACTGAGAACCTAAGCTGTAAGGGATTTGACATGGCTAAAAGCCCATCTCCTGCTCTCCGACACAAGAATAATTTCTTAGATTTTATTTATTTGGCTAGATTCATGCTCTAAATAACTCCTGGAAGTATAGGGCACCTGAGCTGATCTGCCTCACCTTTTGTGAAATTGCACAGAAGCACTAGATAGGATTGCTTCCAGTTTTCTCCTACTGGTCACAGATTAACTTTTATAAATGGTACAAAGTGATTGTTACCATCCAAGGGAGCTTGTAAAACAATATTTTGTCAAAACATGTTACTGTATATTTCCCAGCTCTGTTCTGTGGACACTGACAATGTTGCACTCAGCAAAACAGTGGAACTTTCTTTTCACCTTTGAGAAATGGTGCCTGGTGCTTTGCTATCCAATGATAAAACCCCAATCACAAATCATACTGCCACAAAACCAATTCTTACCTAAAGACAGAATATTCTGCTTGTGACTGGAAGTCCTAGGCAGCTAGCTTCACATATCATGTGCCAGGATCCTCAGGATTAAATATTTATTACACTTGGCTTCTGCCTTACCTTTGTGAAGAAAATGGCCTTTGCCTTCCCCATGAAGATCATCTACCAAGGACTCATTTTGCCCTGGGATCAATTTTCATGTTATCAAATGTAGCCTTCTCCACAACAGTGTCTAGCTCCTTTTCATTCATCTATTTTCCTAGGACACTCAGATTTGCAGCTCAGTGCTTCTGAGATTCTAAAATAAGCATTATTGTGAAATAACAGTTTCCCAAATTAGAAAAGTAAAAGAGCCAAATAAATAAAATGATAGAATAATGGATACTAAATAAGGGAGGGAAACTGAACCCTTCCTCTTGGCCTACTAAAAGAACATAGGTTCATTTCTGTGAACGAGAATATTATTTCCATCAGCATTTTAAACAAAGGCTGTCATAATTTTCTGACTTCCTGCATACTGTAGCCACTTTGATTAAGGGATCTATCTATTTTAGAGCTACATGAAACAGGAAACATCTCAGGAACTGGACCTCTTAATGGGAAGGAACTTTCCTTGCTTTTTTTATCAGCCTTGATGGTATTCTTCTCAACGCGCTCCCTGCTGGTATCACCGGAGATACTGTTTCTGCTTTTTTCCCTGTTTAGGTAGGAGGTGCTCTCAGATACTCTGTTTGTTCATATGTTCAGTGTAATTAAAAACCATTTGAAATTGATCTAGCTAATCAGCACAAACTCCTGTGTTGATACTCTTACGTGAGTTGGTAAGGAGTCAAAAGGTAGAAGAGCTGGCCTTACCTTCATCTCCTCAGAGGTAAGGAAGAGAATAATAAAGTCATCCCTATGGGTGTACTAGCCTCTGACATGATCCAACCACGAGCTAGCAAATACTTATGAGAGGGGAAATTAATAAAAATAAATGTTAATGATCTCAAACAGAAAAATAATTCAACTCTTGACATTTTTGCATCTTACTACTCTCTTGATCACAGCTCCAGAATCAATGGAGCACACTTCCTATTTTCATCCTTTTTTCCATATGATGTTGCGAGAATATTTGGCCTCTTGGAGGTTTAACTCCAGTTCCTGTTTTTATTCACAGCCTTATTCTAGTTTATCTTTCACCTGAAGCATGAGATCAAGGCCAAGCCATGTCCATTTTCTAATCAAATTATTTGAAGATAAGCTTTGTTTTTTCACAAACAGTTACATAACTAATACAAGTTGTACTTTTACCTCTAAAATGCACTGTTATCAGAACGATACTTTAACCTTGTACAACATTTTTATACTTGTATATCCTGGATCATTTATTTGTAACTAATATTTTTCATTCCTTTAGTGGGTTTAGTGATCACAAGACTAGAACTAAATTCCTCCATATTAACATCCAAAGTCCAATGTACTTTGTGGCAACTTGGACTAAATACTACAGCAAGTATCTTCATGGTTTCTTCAGAAGACCAGTGTGGAAATCAAAGTTCTTCAGCAGCTTCAGAAATGGAAGAATTTTACTGAATTAAGTAAGAAAATGAACACAATAACAGCACAATATTCCTGATCTTATAGATTTAGTTAATAAATTCAATTTATATTTTATTTTATTTATTATTTCCATCCTTCCCATGTTAATTCTGGTGTGCAGGGTAGAAACTCTTCTATTCCTCTCTATCATTTGCTGCTGCTTTCGTCTGCTATATGGTGTTAAAATGAACTATTTAGTTCTCCCTGCCAAAAGTCTTTCTTAAGATCTCTCTTGGGCACCCACCTTTCCTCAACCAGTTGGTTTCCTGTTGAGAGCTTCATATGTGTATTGTCATCTGAAGTATATGCCCCCAATACATGCAATACTTCTTTCTAATTCTAGTGAAAACAAGCTGCTGGCTGGTGATTTCTCATATATATTCCTCGCTGATGAAGCCTCTTCATCCAGTGTTCAGAAACTTTGTAGACACTCATTTTCAAAGGCACCAATTTTCTGTGTAACGTTTTAGTAGATTACCAGCTCTTGTGGCCATATTTAGCACTAAGATTACATTTGGGTTGAAAATTCTCAGTTTTGCTTTGGTTCTATATTAGTTTGATTTCCATGTGTTGTTGAGTTTTGTGAATGCTGTGGATTCCTATTTTCCTATCCTTGATGTCACTTTCTTCTTGAGGTCTCTGTTGGCTAATATGGTGCTGCCCAGGTAGATGAACTGTTCTACTTTGTTGTTGTTTTTGCCTTCTACTCTGATGTTACTGCTTGATGTCTGAGTTTCCAGGATGTTTGTTTTAGCATAACTGATTTTGAGCCCAGCTTGGCCTGCTGTTTTTGCCAGGTTGTCTGTCTTTGTTTGTAACTTTTCAGAGATGTCACTCAGTAGTGCAATATCATCAGCAAAGATGAGGTCTTCTAGCCATTTGCCATCAGCAATGACCACAGTGTTTGCATTCCCAAACTGAAATTAAAATGGCGGTCTACACTATACACTTATTGCGGTATGACAATGTTGCTCAGGGGTGTGAAAAATCCACACCCGTGAGCAATGTAGTCATATAGATCAATCACCCCTGTGTAGACAGTGCTATGTTGACAAGAGGGCTTCTCTTGTTGACATAGCTACCACCTCTCATGGAGGTGGAGTTCTTAGGCCAATGAGAGAGCTCGCTCATGTTGGCTTAGGGCGTCTTCACCAGAAGTGCTACAGCGGTGCAGCTGCGCCAATGCAAGTTTGTAGTATAGACCTGCCCTGAGAGAGCCCAACCTTAAACAGAAAGTGGCAAAGAAAATTAATAATATACAAACTGAGTAATATAAAACTGAAAACAAAAGTGTGCTGTGAGAAATTTCAATGTGAACAGATTCGTGATACTGGCAGAGGAAGGTGAGGTAGGGATTGGAACTGAAGAAAAATGCACAGTCCTCTGAGACAACGTGATTCAAGCTGCAGCAGTCACAGCTTGATATCAGCACACACAGAGCAAGAACTAGATAAGCCAAGAGATGTCACATCTCAACAAGGAAAGAAAAGCACTGAAGGAAAACTCCTGAATGCTAAGACAAACAAAAGATTGGAAAAAGCAAAGGAAGAGTAGAAGAAAGCAGACAAAGCAGTGAAAAGTGTGGACATTTCAAATCACGAAATGGGCCAATAAGAAGCCAAGATGAAAAAAGGCTTACAACTGAGGTGTAAGGGAAAGAGAGATGGGCAGAGCATTTCAGACAAGTCCTCAACAGACTCAGTCCCAGATATTGATGAAACATGTGAACATAATCTACTTGGCATAAATATTCGTGCAACAGAGATGTCAGCAGCACAGGCTACAATTAAGAAGCTGAAAAAGAACAAATGGCAGGAGATGATCTAATAACAGTAGAAAAGATAAAAGAACTTGAACACGCTACCCTAATAAAACTGACAGAACTGTTCCAAGTTCTGCGGAGAAGAGACCTCTCCTGACAAATGAAAACATGGAATCATTGGCAGAGTACCTGAAAAGGGTGATGTCACTGACGGCAATAATTGGAGAGGAGTCACACTACTCTCTGTTGTAGGGGAAATCACCTGTAGTGTGAACATAAGAAGCAATGGATTCAAAGCTTAGGGAAGAACAGGATGGACTCAGGCCCAAAAGATCATGTGCTGATCAGATAGTCTCACTTAGGACTATCATTGAAGAATGTGTAGAATTTATTTTACTGTGTACTTAATTTTTCAGTGTGCCATAAGTTGCCTCAGTGAGAATGTTGCATTGTCAGAGATATTAAGAGAGAAGTCAGGAGCTAGATAGGTTACAGAAAAAAAAAAAGCACAAATCAGTAGCAGAGACAGGATTAAACCACTGCAGTTCTTGGATCCCAGAAACCTTAGATTTCTGGCTATATAAATAACCTGCAAGGTGAAAATGTGGCAGCCTCAGATAAATTTAAGGTACACAATTAACCTACAAATCTGTGGTTTTATAAAAATTGTTCTTGCTGCAAGTAACTCTAAAAATTACTATATCTGAAAAACTTTAGAATAAGTATTTATAAAATATTTTTATCCTGTTTTTAAAAATATCATGTTTTTCTGTCTTTGCCAGCACTTTCTGTACAGTCAGTGGCATTATTGTGCTTCCTTAGTTGTACAGATCCTCATGTACATGTGTACATGTGTACTGTATACAGGTGATAGTACCATTGATATCAATGGTATTATTCACCGTTGTAAAGTTAAGCACGTGAGTAAGTGTACTTAAAATCAGGTCCTCAAGTTTTTTCCAATTTTTTACATGAGTCTTTCACACAGCAAGAGAGGAGCAAAAACATTTTAAAATCTTGGGAAATGTGATAGTAAAAAGCACAAAAATTAATAGGGAGTGCACTTTCAGGAGTATTACCTGAAAAGAATTTAAACTTTAATAAATAGATTAAATTTTATGTTCCTTTTAAATACAAACACTGTTAAGTCAGCAGTAGTTATTTATTTATGTGTAGTTTGGTATTGTGAGGGAAAATATGGTGGGCTTACAACTTTGGCCAGGCTTTTAGGCCTAAACTTTGGATAAGCTCGTTTCTAGGCTGTGTTGAATTTTGGTTCAGCTTGTCTCTGTGTATAAGGGGCAGAGAGGAGGGGGAGAGAGTGATGAAAGAGTGATGGAAAGTGTGTCAAGGGGTAAAAGGAGTCACAGTGGAAAGTTCCCAAAATGGAACAATGGCTTCGTGTGTATAAAGGGCATGAGGAGGCAGAGTGATAAAGTCCCCAACTAGCATAATTTGCAATAGCCAGGCTTATGAAATATATAACCACAACAGTTACGTTAGAAAGGTCGCTGACCACAAAAAAACAGACAGTAAGTAACGGGGAGCCTAGTGGGCGAGATGCTTGTTTTTGCTTTTGTCCTATATTAATTTTGCAATATATTCCAAATAAGCTAATTAATATGGAAGTATATGTAATTTGTCTGTGGTTTTAACCTTTATAAGCTAGCTAGAAATTTACGGAAGACAGAGCATGGGCCCATGCTGACTCTCCTTGCATATATGCTCATATAAAATAAAGGAGCCTCAGGCTGTCTGATCCAAAATCAACCATGTGGTCATTTTTCCACAACCATATACTGGTAAAGTAGATGAGTCAAAACATATAGTCAGAGTAGATTCCCTAGGCCTGGTCTACACTACGCGTTTAAACCGAATTTAGCAGCGTTAATCTGATTTAACCCTGCACCCGTCCACACAACGAGGCCCTTTATATTGATATAAAGGGCTCTTTAAATCAGTTTCTGTACTCCTCCCCGACGAGAGGAGTAGCGCTGAAATTGGTATTGTCATGTTGGATTAGGTTTAGTGTGGTTGCAAATTGATGGTATTGGCCTCCGGGCAGTATCCCACAATGCACCATTGTGGCTGCTCTGGAAAGCAATCTGAACTTGGATGCACTGACCAGGTAGACAGGAAAAGCCCCGCGAACTTTTGAATTTCCTGTTTGCCCAGCGTGGAGCTCTGATCAGCACGGGTGGCCATGCAGTCCCAAATCCAAAAAGAGCTCCTGCTTGGACCGTATAGGAGATACTGGATCTGATCGCTGTATGGGGAGACAAATCTGTTCTATCACAGCTCCGTTATAGAAGACGAAATGACAAAGCATTTGAAAAAATCTTCAGGCTATGATAGACAGAGGCCACAGAAGGGACTCAACACAGTGCTGCTTGACAAGTGTAATGGAAAGCCAAAGAATCAAATGGACGCTCATGGAGGGAGGGAGGGGGTACTGAGGACTTCAGCTATCCCACAGTCCCCGCAGTCTCCGAAAAGCATCTGCATTCTTGGCTGAGCTCCCAATGCCTGTAGGGTCAAACACATTGTCCGAGGTGGTTCAGGGTATATCTTGTAAATTTACCTCCCCTTCCCCCCGTGAAAGAAAAGGGAAAAAAATCGTTTCTTGACTTTTTTCAATGTCACCGTATGTCTACTGCATACTGCTGGTAGATGCAGTGCTGCGGCACTGAACAGCAGCATCTTCTCCCCTCCCCTCCCCTCCCCTCCCCGGTGGCAGACAGTACAGTACAAAATGACTGATAGCCGTCCTCATCATCCTATGAGTGCTCTTGGCTGGCTTCGGTGAGGTTGGCTGGGGGAGCCTGGGTAAAAATAGGAATGACTTCTGGTCATTCCTGGCAGATGGTACGGAACGGCTGGTAACCATCTTCATCATAGCAACTTGGGGCTGAGTTCCATCAGCCCCCTCCTTCATGTCTAAAGAAAAGATTCTGTACTGCTTGGACTATCATAGCAGCGGGAGGCTGGGCTCCTCTCCCCCGCCACCGTTTAATGTCCTGCCTGGACTATCATAGCAGCTGGAGGCTGCTTCCCCCTCATTTAATCTTACTAAAAAATCAGTGTTTCTGATTCCTGCATTCTTTATTACTTCATCACACAAATTGGGGGACACTGCAACGGTAGCCCAGGAGGGTTGAGGGAGCAGGGAAGCAACGGGTGGGGTTGTTGCAGGGACACCCCCTAGAATGGCATGCAGCTCCTCATTTCTGCGGGATCTGACACAAAGCGGCTGTGCTCTCTGGTTCTCTAGCACACTTGCCCCCATATTCTAGGCAGGACTGACTCTATTTTTAGATACAACATAAAGGGGGTCATTCCCATTTTTGTCTTTGTGCCCCCAGCCAACCTCAGCGAAGACCAGCCTGGAGTACCCATGACAGCAACAGACGGTACAGAACAACTGATAACCATCATCTCATGGCTAATTTATAATGGCATGGTAGACAGTACAATAGGGATCGTAACTGTCTCTGCTACCTTGCAAAGGCAAATGAATGCCACTGTTTAGCACTGCAGTACCGCCTCTGTCAGCAGCATCCAGTACACATAAGGTGACAGTGACAAAAGGCAAAACGGGCTCCATGGTTGCCATGCTATGGCGTCTGCCAAGACAATCCAGGGGAAAAGGGCGCGAAATGATTGTCTGCCGTTGTTTTCACGGAGGAAGGAATGAGTGACAACATTTACCCAGAATCACCCGCAACACTGTTTTTGCACCATCATGCATTGGGATCTCAACCCAGAATTCCAATGGGCGGGGGAGACTGCGGGAACTATGGGATAGTTACGGGATAGCTACCCACAGTGCAATGCTCCAGAAAACAACGCTAGCCTCGGTACATGGACGCACACTGCCGAATTATTGTGCTTTGTGTGGCCGCATGCACTTCACTTTATACAGTCTGTTTTACAAAACCGGTTTATGTAAAATCAGAATAATCTTGTAGTGCAGACGTACCCCTAGTAAGAAAGAATAATTTATTTCAGATAATTTGCAAACAGAAATATTTTCAGACAATTTTAATAGTTATAGTGTTTACTGAGTAAATCTAACATGCATTGCTGCACACCTTGAGCAATTTCTCCAACAATTTGACGCTGAGACTCTCTGGAAAACCACACAGACAGTTAAGCCTTGCAGTGGTGCACGCTCAGAACAGCCAGCCACAAGGCATGAAAAGAAAAAATTGCCTGCACTAATGTTTCTCAAGAACCAGTCTATGGCAGTTTCCTTGCCAGTCCCTTAGATTTCCCTGAGACAGTATATTAAAAATATACCTGTAAAATGGGGGGGTTTTTTACTTGCATTTTACATCACTGTATTAATTAACTTATTTCAGAATTTTTGAAGTGTTTTGTATTTTTCAAAGATGTGAAATAGATATCTATTGAAAACATCAAAAGTTATTAAAATATTTTATTTGCTGAAAACCTAGTTTTCAATTAATGAAAAACATCAATAGAAATTGCAATCAAATGTCATTTTTCACAAAACGTTATAAAATGACCTTCAGTTTTAATCAAAATGTCATTTTGATTAAAAAATCTTTAGTTCTAAGAGCAGTTTGAGAAGTTCTAAAATGTAGCAAAAATTCTCCTTTCCCTTTAGGATGCCTCCTGGGATGGGTTGTGTAGTGGCCATTCTGCTATGCAGGAAAGGAAAGGAAGTAAAGTAAGACTATTATCTTTTCTAACTGTACTCACATCCAGCAGATATTCTTCACCCAGAAGCAAATGATACCTCTTGTGACTACGTGAATTAGGCTCTTATGTGCTATTGAATGTCAATGGGAGTTAAGCAGCTAACTTACTTTGGTGCTTTTGAACATCTCACCCAATGGTTCTGATTCTTCCACACTTACACTGAGAAGTACTTTTTCAAGTACTCGCATTGAAATCAATGAGAACAATGTACCTTACTCTGTGAAATGAACGAGTCTCTTCACAGAGTAAAGTACAGCTCAATGTGAGTAAAGGTGGCAAAATCAGACTGAAAACTTGAGAGATTTTAGATATAAAGTGATTGACTGACTAGCCTCACCTTCTTCATCTCCTCAGAGGTAAGGAAGAGAATATTGAAGTCATTCCTGTGGGTGGACCAGCCTCTAAGGTGATCCACCCATGAGTTAGCAAAAACTTATGAGGAAGAAAAATTATAGAAATAAATGTTAAGGATCTCAAATAGAAAAACCATTCAATCATTGACATTTTCGCATTCTAATACTCTCACAAGCACAGCTGCAGAATCGATGGAGCAGACTTCCTTTTTTCAGCTTCTCTTCCCTCTGCTGTTGGGGGGATATTTGGGCTCACTGAGATTTTGTTCCAGTTCCTGTTTTTATTCACAGCCTTATCCTGGATTATCTTTCACCTTTAACATGAGATGAAGGCCAAGCCAAGTCCATCTTCTAATCTAGGGGTCGGAGTCACGTTTTGTTTTTTTCACAAACAGACAGATAACTAATACACAAACATGATAACTAATACACATTTACTGGCAGCACAGAATGGTACTTTCACGTAGCACAACATGTTTACAGCTTTATGTCCTGGATTGTTCACTTATAGATAATATTTTTCATCACTTTTGATCGATTAGTGATCACAAACCTAGAATTAAATTGATAGATTGATAGATTCTATGGCCAGAAGGGAGCTGTGGTTATCTAGTCCAGTGTTTATTAATGACCTGTCTGTGGACCGGTGCCAGTCCATGGCAGCCTCCTTGCCAGTCCCTGAGATTTCCCTGACACAGAATCTTAATATTTAAAATGTGAAGGTTTTTTTTGTACTTGCATTTTACATCACTCTATTCTTTCAAATATTTCTCAACATTAAAAAATAATAAATAAATAAATAAACGATCTGGGTTGCCATTCGTTGCCATGGTGCTGATATGCAAAGCATGTTCACATGTATTTGTTGGAAGGAAGTCAACAGAAAACTGTGAGCAAAACGTAAGCTCTACTACAACTTTTACTTAGCTAAATCACACAATATCATTGTCAAAGCAATTACCTCTGGATCGATTTTTCAGAACTGTGGTTTCTGGAGCAAGAGTGGTCAGCATGGGGGAGAAAGGATGACCCTGCCAGATGACTGGTGCCTCCCCATACTGGAGGGGCATCCGCTAAAGGGGTGGACACATGACCTCTCCACGTCTCCTCCCTATCCTGCCCACAGATTGGGACCTCTACGCTTGCTCTGTCCTCCTACTGTACTACCTCCCCTGGCACGTTTAGCTGCTCTCCCTGGCTGCCAGGCCTGGGTGGGGAGCAAGACAGAGCCATTCACAGTCGTTGCTCCATGCAGCGTGGCCAGCTGCTTGGGAGAGAGTCTGGCTGGGGAGTAGTGGCAGCGGCAGAGGTGTAGCGAGCGCCCTCCACACCCTCCGACCGGAGGGGGGCCCCGCAAGGAAGGGGGCCCCTAAAAGTGGCAAAAAAAATGTAAGATATAACTAGGTAAGTGACATTTATTGACGCTATTGCACAATCCATGTCGGTTTTACTGACAAAACCGTGAAGTCATTATGATACATCATAATGCTATTGGCTACATCAGTTGTCTGTCGGTCAGTTTCAAATTTTAGTTAGACCCATTCAAAGAATGTGTATTTGCGTTCATAATGTGGTCGGCGGATAAATGTTATTAATTTAGTTGTTTAGTTTTTTATCGTTTCCAATGCAGAAATGTGCTTTGTGATGTCTAAGAGAATGTATAAGAGAGGAGCTAGTAAACGAAAGGCAGCAAAAGATGCCGAGAAGGAACTTGAGAAAATTCCAAAGTTGTCAACGTATTTTGAGCTGCAATCCAACGTAGAGGTACAGGCACATGAAACGGACAGCGCTAGCAGCGACGAATCGTATCCAGAAGTGCTTCAAATGAGGTCGAAGGTGAAGCCAGTTGTTCTACCAAACAAACCGTGAAAGATATTCCAGCTGCCGCCGGGAAAGAAGTATATGAAACTGAACCACTGACTGATGATCCAGGAGATTGGCCGTCTATAATATCGGACAGGCAAGTGTGTGACATTGTTGCACATGGCCCACCGCAGCAGAATGAAAGTTACGAATTTCCATTTAATGAGGAAAGACGGAGGTTCACAAGTACTCATTTCTATCGAACCATGGCAATTGGAGAGAAAATAAGACGTTCATGGTTAATGTACTCAGTTCAGAAAGATGTCATTTTTTGTTTTTGTTGTAAATTATTTGGCACTGGCGACATAGCGCTACGTCGTGGAACATCTGCTTGGAAAGCACTGTCAAAAAGACTTCAGCAGCATGAAACAGGCAAAGGTCATCAAAACTGTATGGTGAAATGGTTTGACCTTCGGTCAGGCATAGTAAACGGTACATCTATTGACCAACTCGAATTGCAGGCTTTTCTGAAAGAAAGAGATTTCTGGAGAAATGTTGTCAAAAGCATGGTTGGTGTCGTTATTTTCTTGTCCGAAAGAAACTTGGCATTTCGAGGAAGTAATGAAAACCTCGGCGATCCTTCGAATGGCAACTTTTTGGGACTGTTTGAATTGCTTGCAAAGTATGATACTGTCCTCAGCAAACTTTTACAGAGGATTAAGAAGGCAGAGACACATGTTCAGTACCTCAGTCCACAGATCCAAAACGAGCTGATTCAACTTGTTGCCAGTAACATTCAAGAGGCCAACATAGTGTAGCTTAAAAAAGCAAAATATTATTCAGTTATTTTGGACTGTACTCCCTATGTGTCACATGAAGAACAGATGTCTGTGGTGTTACGCTTTGTTGAATGCAACGGTGAAGATGGTGTCAATATTCGTGAAGCGTTTGTTGGTTTTCTTAATGTTCATGATACAACTGGGGAGGGCTTATTGGAAGTGTTTCTTGAAAAGGCACACAATTTAGGAATAGACATTGCTGACATGAGATGCCAAGCTTATGATAACGGTGCAAATATGAGAGGAAAGAATAAAGGAGTTCAAGCCTGCATGCTAGAAATAAATGACCGTGCCTTGTATGTACCATGTGGAGTTCACACTTGGAATCTTGTGATCTCAGACGTGGCAAAGTCATCGAAATATGCCGTTGACTTTTTCAGTCTGATTAACAGAATATACGTTATCTTTTCTTCTTCACCTTCACGTTGGGATATACTTCAAGAACATATGCCAATATCTGTTAAAGGGTTATCGGACACTCGTTGAGAGTCAAGAATTGACGCTGTGAAGCCATTGCGTTATCACCTTGAAGAATTGTGCAATGCTTTGTCATCTTTGCGAGAATATGCGCTCGAAAAGAAAGATGGCAATACAGCAACAGAAGCTAGTGCCCTTTTAGACCATGTTACTACGTAGCCTTTTGTTCTGACTGTGTACATGTGGTACGATATACTATTTCACGTCAATAAATCCAGCAAATTAATTCAGTCACCAGATGTGTCAACTGACATACTGCAGGCAGAAGTCGGTGCTACAATGAAGTTTTTGGAAGACTATCGAAATACAGGATATAACTCTGTGGTCACAAATGCACGTGAAATAGCAGAGCATATGGGTATTGAGCAGGTGTTTCCAGAAACCAGGGTGTGACGTAAGAAGAGAATGTTTGATTACGAATGTGCTGATGATTCGAGTCGTCTTTCTGCCGAAGAAAAATTCAAATCGCAGTTCTTTCTTGTTCTCACTGATCAGGCCATATCTTCTGTTTCGTCACAATTTGACCAACTCGTGGAGTGGTATAAGTTGTTTGGATTTCTGTACAACACTAACAGCCTGAAGCAGTGTCACAGAGAAAATGAACTGGAGAATCACAGCAAAAATTTTGAAAGAAAAATGAGAGATATTGATGCCAACGAACTCATAATGGAATTGAATCGTTTTATTTATGTCATCGAGAAAGAGAGAGGACTTGTCACGGCAAACAATTTTTTGACATATATATACAAGAACAGCTTTCAGGAGATATATCCGAATCTTTGCATTTGCATCAGAATTCTTCTGACTACACCAGTTACTGTCGCTGGTGCTGAAAGGAGCTTCAGCAGAATGAAACTGATCAAGAATATCCTGCGCTCAACCATGACAGATGACAGGCTTTCTGTGCTTGCAGTTATCTCAATCGAAAACAAGATTGCCAGATCTCTGGACTATGATGCATTGATTAACCAATTTGCGGAGAACAAGGCTCGAAAGAAGCGCTTTGCGTAAATACGGAATACATGTACACTGTAGGCCTATGTATACATAATATGAACCCTGTATATTGTATAAAATAAATACCGCATTCCAGTTTCTGCATTGTAAGAGGCCCCGGACATATGTTCAGAGGGGGCCACGTTCTTTGTTGCTACGGCCCTGGGCAGCTGCGGCCTGTTCCCTGTCCGGGCTCAGCTTCCAGGAACAGGGGCTGACTCTGAGCATGCTGTCAGGAAGAGGGGGCTTCAGTTTATTTGGCCACTGTCCCTGAAAGCTGAGCCTGGGTGGGGGCAGCCTGATGCCATGGCCAGGGGTTCTCCCAGACAGGCTGTGCTGCACTGGGGGTGTAGAGCAGCTGGAAGAGGTTCTGACTCTGCCCTTTCCACTCCCCACCCAGGTGGCTGCTTGGGAGGCACTTGACCCTGCATGCCCCCCTGCCTTATTGGCCAGGGCTAATCCCCAGAGTGATCAGGAGGAGGTGCCACTAGTGGTGAATGACAAAAGGAAAAAAGGAGAGCAGCAGAATACAGGCCCTGGACTTCAGAAAAGCAGACTTTGACTCCCTCAGAGAACTGATGGGCAGAATCCCCTGGGAGGTTAATATGAGGGGAAAAGGAGCCCAGAAGAGCTAGCTGTATTTTAAAGAAGCTTTATTGTGGGCACGGGAACAAACCATCCCAATGTGCAGAAAGAATAGCAAATTTGGCAGGCAACCAGCTTGGCTTAACAGTGAAATCTTCGGTGAGCTTAAACACAAAAAGGAAGCTTATAAGAAGTGGAAACTTGGACAGATGACTAGGGAGGAATATAAAAATGTTGCTTGAGCATGCAGGGGGGTAATCAGGTAGGCCAAAGCACAAATGGAGTTGCAGCTAGCCAGGCATGTGAAGGGTAACAAGAAGGATTTCTACGGGTATGTTAGCAACAAGAAGGTCAGGGAAAGTGTGGGTCCCTTAATGAATGAGAGAGGCAACCTAGTGATAGATTATGTGGAAAAAGCTGACGTACTCAAAGCTTCTTTTAGCCTTGGTCTTCACAGACAGGTCAGTTCCCAGATTGCTGCACTGGGTAGCACAGTATGGGAGGAGGTGAACAGCCCTCAGAAGTGAAAGAACAGGTTAAGGACTATTTAGAAAAGCTGGACATGCACATGTCCATGGGGCTGGCTGCATCTGAGGGTGCAAAGGGAGTTGGCTGATGTGATTGCAGAGCCATTGGCCATTATCTTTGAAAACTCATGGCAATTGGGGGAGGTCCTGGACAATTGGAAAAAGGCAAATATAGTGTCCATCTTTAACAAAGGGAAGAAGGAGAATCTGGGGAACTACATACCAGTCAGCCTCACCTCAGTCCCTGGAAAAATCATGGAGCAGGTCCTCAAAGAATCCATTTTGAAGCACTTGGAGGAAAGTGATCAGGAACAGTCAACATGGATTCACTAAGGGCAAGTCATGCCTGACAAACCTGACTACCTTCTGTGATGAGATAATTGGCTCTGCAGATATGGGAAAAGCGGTGGACGTTATGTACCTTGACTTTAGCAAAGCTTTTGTTATGGTCTTTCACAGTATTCTTGCCATGAAGTTAAAGATGTATGGATTGACTGAATGGACTATAAGATGGATAGAAAACTGGCTAGATTGTCAGACTCAACAGCTCAATGTCTAGTTGGCAGCCGGTATCAAGCGGAGTGTCCCAGGGGTCGGTCCTGGGACCGGTTTTGTTCAACATCTTCATTAATGATCTAGATAACAGCATGGATTGCACCCTCAGCAAGTTGTGAATGACACTAAGCTAGACAAATTGGAGGACTGGACCAAAAGAAATCTGATGAGGTTCAACAAAGACAAGTACAGAGTCCTGCACTTAGGATGGAAGATGCCATGAACTGCTACAGGCTGGGGACTGACTGGCTAAGTGGCATTTCTGCAGAAAAGGACCTGGAGATTACAGTGGATGAGAAGCTGGATATGAGTCAACAGTTTGCCCTTGTTGCCAAGAAGGCTAACGGCATATTGGGCTGCATTAGTAGGAGCATTGCCAGCAGATAGAGGGAAGTGATTATTCCCCTCTATTCGGCACTGGTGAGACCACATCTGGAGTATTGTGTCCAGTTTTGTGCCCGTCACTGCAGAAAGGATGTGGACAAATTGGAGAAAGTCCAGTGGAGTGCAACAAAAATGATCAGGGGGCTGGGACACATGACTTATGAGGAGAGGCTGAGGGATTATTTAGTCTGCAGAAGAGAAAGGTGAGGGGGAATTTGATAGCTGCTTTCAACTCCCTGAAGGGGTTGGGGGGGTCCAAAGAGGATGGAGCTAGGCTGTTCTCAGCAGTGGCAGATGACAGAACAAGAAGCAATGGTCTCAAGTTGCAGTGGGAGAGGTCTAGGTTGGATATTAGGAAAAACCATTTTACTAGCAGGGTGGTGAAGGAGTGGAATGGGTTACCTAGGAAGATGGTGGAATCTCCATCCTTAGGGGGTTTTAAGGCCCAGCTTGACAAAGCCTTGGCTGGGATGATTTAGTTGGGGTTGGTCCTGCTTTGACCAGGGGTTGGACTGGATGACCTCCTGAGGGCTCTTCTAACCCTAATGTTCTGTGATTCTATGAATGGACACCATGACACTGGTGGAGAACTCAGGCATCCCCTCTGTAGGTGTCTCTGCTAGCCACAGGATGGACTGTTTTGGGCTTTCTGATTTTTCTGCCTTCTAAGTAAGGCTTCCCTCTCCCCTCCTAGTGGGGGGCCACTCCCTTTTCAGGTGTCCTTGTCTCCCACAGGCATAACACTGCTTTGGCCAGGTTTCTGGCCCTGGTACCTCCCTTCCTATCCTGCTGCCTCGGACCTCTGCTAGCTTCTTCCCACAAGAACTTAACTAGAGCCAGTTGCTGTTCGGCCAGCTGGGCCAGATAATTCCGAATGTACCAATGTGCCTCCCACTGTTTCTGTTGGTTCACCAGCACCTGCTGCAGCAGACCCTAGATCCATCCCTGCTGTTTGTCACCCCTCTTTCCACTAGGGAGGTGACTCTGGAGTCTAGCATGGGAGGTTATAAGTGCTCACTGCAAAAAAGCCTTCCGCTTACTGTGGCTTTATTGTCTTTCCTTTTTTCCACTATGACTCTACATGTTCCCCTTGTATCAGGGTGATCATGTGTCCATGTTCTCCACCAATGCCACAGAGTCCACTCACCAGAAGAGGCACACTCCGTAGATTATAAGCTTTGTAATGATACCTTACAAGAGATTGTTTGCGTGAAGCATATTTCAGTTACATTATATTTAAACTCACTAGCATATTTTCATAAAATCATATAGAGTGCAACATCACAGGCACCTCCTCCTGTCCACTCTGGAGAATCTGTTCTTTCCAGGTATGAGGTTCTCTTGTGCTACTTGTTGCATTCTCTGTTGCTTCTCTCTCACACTCACTGTTTAGAACTCAGGATGCTCCTTCTTCATGACTTGGCCCTTTGGCCAGGTCACTATATGTGTGGTACTCCAGAAGGGAGTCTAAAGGTCTCTCCTGACAAATGGGCTCAGGCAGTCTTCCCAGTTTCTCTACCAGCTGCTGAGGAAGTGACACTATCTGGTCAGTGAACAGGAAGACTGCTTGAGTCCATTTGTCAGGATAGTTCCCCTTCTGAGGTACCAGAGTGTAACACATACAGTGACCTGGCTGGAGGGCCAAGGCACAAAGGAGCACCCTGAGCACCACACAGCAAGAGAGAGGCAACAGAGCACATGGTAAGCAGCAGAAGAGGGCCTTTGATGTGGAAAGAACCAATTCCCCAGAATGTCCAGGAGGAGGCGCCACTAGTGGTAAGTGGACCCCATGACAGGCCCCCAACTCCCTTGGGGAGTTAGAACCTAAATACATTTGAAGATCTCTGCCCTTGTTTAGTCTTTAAACTTTTTTAAAACTATCTATTTATCTGAAAAGGATCAAGCTATTGGTAATAAAAGCTAGTAACAGCTACAGGACTGTATATTCATATTGATTCCTGCATCTTTGCTGGATTCTTCTGTTGTATCTTCTGCTAGCAAATTCATGTCTTTTCACTGGGACTGTGTTGAAGGTCTTAGGTTCAAATGATGGTAATAAACAGACAGGTGGGTTATTACACTCAGATTCTGTGTGGCTCCATATAAATTGTGCAATTAATAATTAAAATGTAATAAAAATGAACTTCACTCAATTTTTTAGCAAAAGCTATATATGTTAATACAAACTCAGTATGGTATATCCACAGATTTTTTCTCATTACTAAACTACCTGAAAGTAGGTGAACACACTTTACAAAACTGGTTAGATCATTTTTAACTAATGTTCATCAAGGATTAAAACAGCTTTTTCTTACTCCTGTCCATTTCTGCTGTTGCCCTTTTGAGGTGTTGCTGGTGAGAAAAGTTAGAATGAAAGTGAGAACTACTATGCTGTCATTTAAATAATGTTTGCTATTGAGATGTTTAATTCAGACATATAAGTGGAATTTGAGGCACATTCATTACTGTTTTTTCACACAGACAATTTGAAGTCTTCACATTTGTAACAATTACTTTATTTTTAATCTTTTACTAGGAGTCACCCCTCAGTTCAAAGGTCAGAACTGATTAAAAGAAGAAAGGCTAATGAGATCATGAAACTCCAATCTGATTGTGCACCAGCTGATCTGGAAGTAGTATAAATATTTGCCAGTTTTTAGGACTGAATATCAACCTTGTTTATTCAGGTGGCAGCAAGGAGTGTGGATGTGTGTCAGGAGAAACAGAGAAGAGAAGGTAAACATTATACTGTAAGATAATGCTACTGAAGTTTTTGGTGGTAAATTTGTGACTGACGGCAGTATTTTATATGATTGAGTGAAGGTGGATTGGATGCAGTGGAACTATTTTTCCATTACTGCCCTCTGGCAATTAGTTGAGGGGCATGGAGTCTGTTCCTGAATTTACTGTATTTTATTTTTGTGACCATTCAGCAAAGTGTTGTTAAGGAGCTGATTAATGAAAATAAACGTAATTTAAGCTATCACGGCATTTACAGTATCAGCAGCATGATGGGGCTTTTAATTTGTAATTGAGTCAGCACTCAGCTTTGGTCAGTCTGAGCCACACTGGTATTTCTCATCTCTGCTGTCTGATTGTCTGTATCAGCACTTTTTGTATAGATCCTGCTGCAGCAGCAGGGTTCATGGAGAAATAGATGTTTCTACAAGTGCAGTTACTGCACCTAGTTGGCCTGCATGCCTATCTGTATAACTATGCTGGAATTTGAGATTTCCAGGAAGGTTTTATAACTCTTCTCCTCCTACATATGGGTGACCATTTTCGAGCAGTCCTTTTGCAGCGTCCATCAAACTGAAATCTTCTATAGATCTTGCAGTGCAACCTGAAGGGTAAAAGGAAGTTGTGTAAATCTTTTAAAAGTTGAAAAAATAATAAAATTGGCAAGGTGGCTGATTGCTATAACAAAGTAGGAAGTGGGTATTCACCTACGAAAGCTCATGCTCGAAAACGTCTGTTAGTCTATAAGGTGCCACAGGATTCTTTGCTGCTTTTTAAGTAGGAAGGAGAGACTCTTCAAGATGAGTGCACCCCTGCTGGGTGAGAGCATATCATTGTTTCGTTTTCCAGGTTCGATTTGTCATGTGACTCAAGTATTTTATCATACAGTGCTATCCTATGGACACATCTATTTCTAAAAACAAACTATAAAAACAAAACAGTCATTTCTCAGCGTGATTTAAGAGCTCCATTACTTAGCAGGGAGATCAGCAGATTCATTTGACAAAACCAAAAATATAAACTCAAGGGGAACATTTTCTGAGGCCCCAAGAAGGAAGGGTTCTCTGGAGATTGCATATTGGTATGTTTTTGTTCCTAAAGTGCACTGGGTCACAATGGAAAGCAAAATGATAAACTCCCCAAGTCTGGCTCTTGTACCAGGAGACAAAGTCGGTCAAACTTCTCCCCCTTCCACCACTCCCACTCCCCACTCCCTCTTCTTGCTGCTCAATCTTTCATTTCCCAGCTTGGCAACTTTGATCTGAATTTCAAGAGAAAAATGAGAGTTCTCAGAATTTTTTCTCCAGATGCACCTCTAGTCTGTTAGAAGTAGTGTAGATCATGGATTGCTATGGACCTTGTCAGATGAAATATTACTAAATTACTTATGATATTCAAAGGGGTAGGGGGAATGTGAGTATAGAAGAATTGCAACAATTCCTGCTCAGAAAGTCCTTCTTTTGCAATATATTCTAATCTGATACTTTTCCTGAAATATTCAATAGTGAAACTGAATTTTGTCTTGCTGATACAAAAAATATGATTCTTGTCAATAACAATGATCTGCATTTTTTAATTTACATTTTATTGAATTTTTTTTTTACAACATTAAGGGGAGAACAAACCAACCACCAACAACAAAAGTAAAGGAATGGAAAGGAAGGGGGCAGGGAGAAGAATATTTTGCATCTCTGCAGACAGCTATAAGTGCTGATAGAAAGAGCTTGGAGTCCTGCAAAGTTGGTCGAAGGCCCAAACTGCAATGGGGCCCATGGGAAGCAATTTGCAGTTGTCATTTGCTGAGCAGAGCTCAGCCAGCAGGCAGTCAATGTCAGGCCAAACACATTGTACACAACCTAGGAGGGCACAAATTATTTTTCACATAAATACTGGAATTTTACAAAGTTTCATGAAGCCATACAGGAGATGCCTTTTTTTTCCTCATTGGATGATAAGGTACATGATTTGTAACCTGGTTGGACATTTCAACTCTTTGCCAGAAGCATGGGTCACTTTCTGATTGGCACATAGCGGTGTTGCCAGTAAAAGGAACCAGGTCACACTGCTCAGCAGAAAAGAGATAAAATGCTCTGTGTTGTTCAACTTATTGCTCCCTGAAGCTGAAACATCTGGATGAGAGAGTATGAGCGGACAGTGAGAGCACCACCTGCCTGGTAACAAGGGAAATCTTGTCATGTATCCTAATAAACTTGAAACCAATGAGGACTTCTTGTGGCACCTTAGAGACTAACAAATTGATTTGGGCATCAGCTTTCATGGGCTATAACCCACTTCATCAGCTGTGTGATTTTGTGGGTTATAGCCCATGAAAGCTTATGCCCAAATAAATATGTTAGTTTCTAAGGTGCCACAAGGACTTCTCATTGTTTTTACTGATACAGACTAACATAGCTACTACTCTGAAACCTAATAAACTTGCTTTTTAAAGTCCTTTCTAAGGAAACAGCAGCAAAATCTGTAACAAGAATAGGACAGCAGCTGTTACAATACCTTGAGTGAATCACCTGAATTTCCTATCTCAGGAAAACAATCACTGCAAGTGTGAATCTGAGCTGGAGAAATCACTATGTAGTTCCAATTGATAAGTGCCTGAATTTTATACATGTATTGCTTACTCCTGTGACAGCTTGATTATGTTAAGCTAAATGCTTGTCAGAAAGAACTTATCTGAGTTAAAACCCTCTGAAGAACTCAAATGTATGATGTGAACCTTTTTTACTAACAAGTTTCCTCTCAGTTGTCTAGAAATTACACTAAATCAATAAGTAATTGAGAGCTAGCATTGAGGCTAATGACAACTAAGTCTAATAACGTTTGTAAGAGGAAACTGTTCTTCCTGACACCAAACATTACTGTGAGATGCTTACCCCTGAGTATTTCAAAGGGTTCAGCCTAAAAAAAATCAAATTTTGTTGTCAAGAGACTTGATCGCTCCTCAGACAAAAAGAGGAAGTGTTGTATTGGCTGGGTCAATTTTTGTTTAAAGTAGCATGAAAGTTGAGCTTAAATTTCAGAAAAATTAGAATCGCTTCAGAATTATTACATTATAGACTCATAGACTTAAAGGTCAGAAGGGACCTTTATGATCATCTAGTCTGACCTCCTGCACAACACAGGCCACAGAATCTCACCCACCCACTCCTGTAACAAACCCCTAACCCAGGGGTAGGCAACCTATGGCACAGGTGCTGAAGGCAGCACACAAGCTGATTTTCAATGGCACTCACACTGCCCAGGTCCTGGCCACTGGTCTGGCAGGCTCTGCATTTTAATTTAATTTTAAATGAAGCTTCTTAAACATTTTAAAAACCTTATTTACTTTACATACAACAGTTCAGTTATATATATTATAGACTTAGAGAAAGGGATCTTCTAAAAGCATTAAAATGTATTACTGGCATGCAAAACCTTAAATTAGAGTGAATAAGCACACCACTTCTGAAAGATTGCCAACCCCTGCCCTAACCTATGTCTGAGTTACTGAAGTCCTCAAATCATGGTTTAAAGACCTCAAGGTGCAGAGAATCCTCCAGCAAGTGACCCATGCCCCACACTGCAGAGGAAGGTGAAAAAACCCCAGGGCCTCTGCCAATCTGCTCTGGAGGAAAATTCCTTCCCAACCCCAAATATAGTGATCAGATAAACCCTGAGCATGTGGGCAAGACTCACCAGCCAGCACCCAGGAAAGAATTCTCAGTAGTAACTCAAATCCCACTCCATCTAACATCCCATCACAGTCCATTGGGCATATTTATCTGCTAATAATCAAAGATCAATTAATTGCCAAAATAAGGCTATCCCATTATACCATCCCCTCCATAAACTTATCAAGCTTAGTCTTGAAGCCAGATATGTCTTTTGTCCCCACTACTCCCCTTGGAAGGCTGTTCTAGAACTTCACTCCTCCAATGGTTAGAAACCTTTCTCTAATTTCAAGCCTAAACTTCCTAATGTCCAGTTTATATCCATTTGTTCTTGCGTCCACATTGGCACTGAGCTTAAATAATTCCTCTCCCTCCCTGATATTCATCCCTCTGATACATTTATAAAGGGCAGAAAGTTTTGGATTTAATTTGTGCTACTCTTGTGTGTGTAAGTGACAAACGTTGGCAATGAGTATTACCTGAGCAAGGCACTTCTGAACAACACTGACATTCTTTAAGAATGAAATTGCTTTGTTTAAATCTCCAAATTCTACCATAGAATTGTTTAGTTGAACTCATGTGAGCAATTCCATCATTTCATTGGCATATGAACTTGATTGAACTAAATAAGGAAAAGGATCTATAGCTCCATGCTGGTAGCAAAACCACTGAATCATAATATTATAGAACTAGGATAAAAATTGCCTTTGTAATAAGATTTTGATAAGACCTTGAATAAACTGTAACCGATTAGTTATTGCTTGAAAATTTTAACTATCCCATGCTGAGATCAATTTCTGAAGTTGTGAACATCTTTATTTTGCTTGTTCACTTTAAAAGCAATTTTAGCTGATCAAAACTCATAAGTTTATAATAATTCTCCAGTCTTTGTTTTAACTAAGGAACACAGATCCAAAAAGACAGTAAAACTTAGGAACAGTAACTAGTTAATTACATTATTGAACCAATGTATGTCTTGCCTTTCTCACACTTTGGACATGCAATTGCCTCTTCTGAGGCTATTCTGTTGTCTATTGGCTCTGTTTCACATACCCGCTGTTCTTTGTTAGCCGTGCCCTACAAGAAATACATCTATTATTGGGAAGCCTGAGGGGGAGAGATCTGGGTATTAGATGCACTTCATTTGATAAAATAACTACTTGGAGATTTCTTAAAACTTGTTCCATTTCAGACACATATGCTGAAATCCTCTACAGGGTTTCATTTACTCCTTCCAATCTCCATCCATGTCCTGAACTCCTCTCTCTTTCCCCCTCTTCCATCTCTGTTGGAACGGCTGTAGAAAACATGCTTCACTGGTACATATGTGGTAACAATGCTACTGACTTATGTCACAAATCTTATGAAATATAGTAGATGAGGACAAAGAAAACTTGAGAAAAAAACAAAATTCCTCTCCTTCCATTCCATTTTGCTGACTTTGTTATTGGACAAGAAGAAGAAATCTATTAAATAGGGAAATATGAACAATAGAGAGAATCAGTAACAGAAATAATATGTGAACAAAATTCCAGACACAAAATTAATTTGAATGCAGCTTGGTTTCTCTGGATGTTCACATAGCCCTTAGAAAGCATAAGGCTCTGGTGAGCTCCTTGAATAGATCTGATGTTTAGTGGCCATTTACATGGATTCTGTACAATTAGATAATTCTTTTTTTAAAAAGTTTGTGTATAACAACACTAGATACCTTGTACTAGTAAATAACCTGGAGAAACATCACACACCACTTTTTCCTGGGAACAATATTCTGGTCTCATACCAGTCCCTAAATATGCCATTTTTATGCTATCATTCAATTTGCTGTTTTTGTTGTTCATTTTGCAATCAGATAGGGAACTGTTTTATGTTGTAGTGAATTTTTTTTCACAAAAGATGACAGCAAAACAAAGGTTATTAAAATTATGTTCTCTTATCTGCAGATTCTTGATATATAAGAGAAACCTTACCAATGGAGCCATCAGAAGAATTTATGTTCAAACATAAAGGATTTTATTTCCAACCAGACTTGACTAACTCTGAATATATAGATTCATTGGAGCATTTTGTAGTCAGAGACAGTGATGTGTTTGTAGTTACTTTTCCCAAATCAGGTAAGACTGTTATGATTTTCGTAAAGGGAAATAAGCAATCTGACTTTTGTCTGAAACCTTTACTGACCCCCTTCCTACTGAGCACCATTGTGACCTATGTTTGGTGGTAACATTTGTCAGAGCTTTTTTAACTAACTAACTGTTTCATCCAGCAAAGAAGAGTTTTATATAAAGAAAAATTGATCACAGAACTAAAATGTATTGGTAACATCGATACAAGGGATCATGACTTGATCACATTTGTTAGGTGCAAAAGGAATAAGGTCCAGACCAATAATATATATACTTGGTGCTTCAAAAAAGCCAGTTTCACAAAGCTGAAAATAATTATGAGCCAAATCTGATGGGAGAAAGAATGTAACTAGAAAAAATGAGAATGGGAATTGAGAATTATTTAAGAACATTTTACTATATGTCCAAAAAATCCACAATCGAGAAGATTAAAAAACATGGTCAAAAACCAACCTGGCGCTCAGGGGAAGTAAAGGCCACTATTAAAAAATATATATAAAATAAATGGAAGAAAAGGGAAACTGATAGTAATGAATATCAATCAGAAGTTAGGATTTGAAAATTAATTAGGGAAGCAAAAGGGTACCAGGAGAAGTTTGTAGCCAGCAGAGTTAAGGACAATAAAGTATATTATGAACTAAAAGAATGCTGGCAATGGTATTGGTCTATTACTATACGGAAAGGGTAGGATTGTCAAAAACAATGCAGCAAAGGCAGAAGTGTTCAGTACATAAGAACAGAAATACTGGGTCAAACCAATCATCCATCTAGTCAAGTATCATGTCTGACAGTGGCCAGTGTCAGATGCTTCAGAAGGAATGAACAGAATAGGACAATTTTGAGTGATCCATCCATCCATCCCCTGTCACCCAGTTTCAGCTTCCGGCAGTTAGAGATTTAGGGACACAAAGAGTATGGGATTATGCCCCCAATAGCCATTGACAAACCTATCTTCATGAATTTATCTAATTATTTTCTGAACTCAGTTATACGCTTGGCCTTCACAACATTCCCTGGCATTGAATTGCACAGGTTGACTGTGTGTTGTATGAAGTACTTCCTTTTGTTTGTTTTAAACCTGCTGACAATTAATTTCATCAGGTGAATCCTAGTTCTTTCATTATGTGAAGGGGTAAATCACACTTACCTATTCACTTTTTCCATATCATTCATGACTTTATAGATCTGTATCAGACCCTCCCTTTCTAAGATGAACACGTGCTATTTACCTCTCTTCATTGTGAAAACTGACCATTTAGTCCTACCCTTTGTTTCCTATCTTTAACCAGTTACTGATCCATGAGAGGACCTTCCCTCTTATAGCATGACTGATTACTTTGCTTCAGAGTCTTTACTGTGGGACCTGTCAAAAGCTTTCTGAAAGTCCAAGAATACTATATCGACTAGATCACCTTTGTCCACATTTGGTGATCCCCCCTCAAATAATTCTACTAGATTGGTGAAGCATGATTTCCCCTTTACAACAGCCATGTTGACTCTTCCACAACATATTTTGTTTATCTAGATGTCTGATAATTTTGTTCTTTACTATAATTTCAACCAGTTTGCCTGGTACCGAAGTCAGGCTTACTAGCCTGTAATTCCCAGTATCACCTCTGGAGCCATTTTTTAAAAAATTGATGTTGCATTAGGTATCCTTCAGTCATCTGGTACAGAGGCTGATTTAAGCTTTAGTGTATATATACCATACATACAGATATATAGTAGTTCTGCAATTTCATATTTGAATTGCTTCAGTGCTCTTGAGTGAATATCTTCTAGTCCTGGTGACTTATTACTGTTTAATTAATCAACTTGTTCCAAAACCTCCTCTCCTAACACTTCAAACTGAGACAGTTCCTCAAATTGGTCACCTAAAAAGAATGACTCAGGTGTGGGGATCTCCCTCACAGCTTCTGCAGTGAAGACTGATGCAACAAATTCATTTCACTTCTCTGCAACCACCTTGTCTTCCTTGAGGGCTCCTTTTAAACCTCAATCATCCAATGACCCCTTTGACTGTTTGACAGGCTTCCTGATTATTTTGTACTTAAAAAAAAAGGTTAGTTTTTGTGCCCTTAGTTGCTCTTCAAATTCTTTCTTAGCCCACTTTATTATAATTTTACACTTGACTTGCCAGAATTTATGCTTGTTTCTATTTTCCTCACTAGGATTTGACTTCCAATTTTTAAAGGATGACTTTTTGCCTCTAACCACCTTTTTTACTCTGTCTATCCATGGTGTTTTTGTTTTGGGCATTTTCTTGGATTTGTGTGGTGTGGTTGTTTTTTTTTTTTAATTTAGGGTATACTATTAGTTTGAGCCACTATTGTGGTGTTTTAAAATAGTCTCCAGGAAGTTTGTAGGCACTGCATTCCTGTGACTGTTCTTTTAATTTCCATTTAACTAGCTTCCTCATTTTTGTGTAGTTCTCATTTTTGAAGTTAAATGCTACTGTGATGGGTTTCTTTGGACTTTTCCCTCCTACAAGAATGTTAAATTTAATAACACTTCTTTTCTGTATGTGGGGGAAATGCCAGATGATAAAGTTATATCATATAAAGATGGTGAAATAGTTTCCATTCCAACAGTAAATCAGAAGAGTGTTACACAGCAGCTACTAAACTTAAAGATTTTTAAGTCATCAGGTCTAGCTAACATGCATCAATGAGTTTTAATAGAGCTGGCTGAATAGCTTGCTAGACCATTAATATTGCTTTTCAATAACTTCTAGAGGATTGGAAGAAAGCAAATGTTGTGCCAATATTTTAAAAGAGTGAACAGGACAAGCCAAGTAATTACATGGATACCAGGCAAAATAATGGAACAGCTGATACAGGTCTTGATCAATAAAGAATTAAAGGAAGGTGATATGATTAATGCCAGTCAATATGGATTTGCAGAAAATAGATCCTGTCAAACTAACTTGATATCTTTTTTTGACGCGATTACAAGTTTGGTTGACAAAGGTAATAGTATTGATGTAATTTCTGTAAGGCATTTGACATGGTACCGCGGGATATTTTGATTTTTTTAAAAACTACAATGTTACAAAATTGACAGAGCACATGTTAAATGGACTAAAAACTAACTATTTGGCAAGTCTCAGAATGTAACTGTAAATGAGAAATAATCGTTGAATGGATATGTTTCTAATGAAGTCCCACAGACATTGGTTTTTGGCCCTATGCTATTTAACATTTTGATCAATGTCCTGGAAGAAATCATAAAATCATCACTGATAAAGGTTGCAGATGACACAAAGACTTGGGGCGTGATTAAAAAATTAAAGGGACAGATCACTGTTAAAGAACGATTTGGTAAGCTGGACTCGAACATAAAATGTCTTTTAATACAGCCAACACTAAAGTTATGCATCTAGGAACAAAGAATGTAGGCCATACTTATGGCCTGAGATACTCTATCCCAATGGTTCTCAAACTTTTGTACTAGTGACCCCTTTCACACAGCAAGCCTCTGAATGCAACCTCCAATTGTAAATTAAAAACACTTTTTAATATATTTAACACTATTATAAATGCTGGAAGCAAAGCGGGGTTTGGCTTGGAGGCTAACAGCTCATGACCCCCACCCCATGTAATAGCTTCATGACCCGCTGAGAGGTCCTGACCCCCAGTTTGAGAACTTCTGCTCTATCCTGTGAAGCATGACTCTGAGAAAGATTTGGTGCTCATGATGGAGAACAAGGTGAACATAAATTCCCATGGGTCCTGCAGTAGGAATGGGGCTCTTCCACTTCACAGATGGAGTAGGGGCCCTTGGAGACTCTTGCAGCAAAAGTATACAGGGTGGTTTGGGTGACGCCAGTGGATCTACCACCACCCCTGATCATTCCCCTTCAGGCACGACATTGTCTATTCTATTGTATTCTATTCTACACAGGTTCTCATACCATGCTTATCACTGTAGTGTCTGAGAGTCTTCTAGTACTGCATAAGTGATGTGATTAACTTCTGTCATATGTTGTTTGTTCTCTTCTCAACAACAGGATTTGTTAGTAGCTTTGCTCTGCAGCCCAGGATTAGGTTATTTCCCTGTTCCCCCAGGAACCATACACATCTCTCTCGTGCCCCACTCATCTACTTCAGCTGTGTGCTAGGGACCAGATTTGACTCCTAATGTGTAGTTGTATAAATTGCTCCATTATGGTTCACAACACTCTGTAGGAGCCATAGAAACAAAAGAGCCATTTCTAACACACTTTTAACAGGAGATTTCCAGGGCCCATTTCATGATCAACACAGAAACACAACAATGAATTTACACTGAGTGGATATCTGAATATATTAGATAAAGATATTTGAAAATTTAGTTACTGACCATCACATATATACAGTAGTAAAATGTACAAAAATTAACAATTCCCTGCTACACTTATGAACTCTCTAGAGTAAAACAGAGTATATCTTTAATTTTCAATTGTTGCAAGTATTCATACTTTCTTTAATAATGTAAAACCAGTGTGGCTTTAAAGATATTGTGTTTGTCAGATTATTGCTCTAATTTAAAAAAAATCATCAAATCAGTTTCAAATAAGGTTATTTCCTTTCCCAGGAACTGTATGGATGCAGAATATTTTGAGCTTGATTTATTATGAAGGCCACCGGGATGGAACAGCAAAAACTGAAACAATTGACAGAGTTCCATGGCTAGAGTACAATTTCAATAAAATGGATTATGACAGTCGTCCATCACCGCGTCTCTTTTCCAGTCACCTGCCATACTATTTAGCTCCAAGAGATCTGAGAAACAAAGAAGCAAAAGTAGGTGATGCTATTTTTATAAAGTAATTAAAATTAACCAAGAAAATTCATTGCTTTCTCTAATAAATCAGTCCAAATTGTCAGGGCTGGGTTGTCTGCCTCTCTCCAAGAACCCTTCCAAAAGCAACCTTCCTTGAGGGATAGGGGCTCATGTTCCTCCAAGGCTCCATTCCATCTCACTAGACCCCAGCAAAGTGGCGGGTGGGGGGTGGGGGTGGGGAAGGCTGGCAGAAGAAACAAATTGCAGTGCAACCTCAGGACTTCAGTGTCCAGATTCAGTGGAGATCCCATTTTTCATGGAACTGCTGTGCTTGGCCTCTGGGCCAAACTGCTTCCTCCATCCCATGACTGTTCACCCAAAAGTGGGGGTTATGATCATTGCAGTCTGCACTTTTTCAATTTATATTAGAAACAATGTGAGTGAAGTAATATCTTTTATTGGACCAACTTCTGTTGGTGTGACAGAGACAAGCTTCTAAGTTTTATTACTTCACCCTGCTGTCTCTCTCATATCCTGGGACTAACACAGCTCCAACAATACTGCATATTCCATGCATAATGTAAGTTAATGGTTTTGTGGTGTATGTAAATATAAGCTGTTACATTCTCCATGCAGGGGATGTTTCATGTCTCCTGCACGTTTATACATAAGGAGACTTCTTGCCAAAGATGGAGCAGTGGAAAGAGGGAGAGGGAGAGGGAGACGAAGAGAGAGGTGTGTGTGTGTCCCTGAGCTAACTCTCATGGAGATATCTGACCTCTCCTGCTTGTCCTTAGTCTCAGTGAAGGTTAATGGTATCCCTTTAACGTATCTGAGATTGCCAGTCTTTTTTTTAATCTTGCAGGTTATTTATGTAGCCAGAAACCCTAAGGATGTTGCAGTTTCCTATTTTCATTTTAGCAAACACGCATTCATATTTGAGAAAGTACCAGATTTTAATATTTTAATGGAGAGGTTTTTATCTGGGAAAGGTAAGGTTTCATTTACTGCTAAAAGGCCAAACCCTGCTCACTGAACACAGCCTGAATAAAGTATCCATGTCTGTAAATTATACAGAATGTGGTGCTGGTCATAAATCTCCCCCTTAGATGGGCGTGGGGCTGTGGGGAGGGGCAGTTCTGAGGCTGCAGTGACTGCAGTAGGATCCACAGCTCGTTATACAAATTTGGTGTGTAAAATTAGTCCAGAGGATCTATGTAGTCACATACAATGCACCAATAAAGTGCACGTTGCCTGATTTAATTTATCTCAATTAGGTATTCACTCTGAAACCTAAAAATGAATATTTAAATACATTTTGACAATTAAGTGCTGAAATAACTGAGCTGAGCAGATGCTAATAAACACTGTCCAGAGAAAACAGAAGTAGTAAGATGCTGATCATTTTAGTAGAAATATCCAACTATTGTGCTTAGTCCACAATCCCAAACTACCACTCATACCCTCCCAAAATCCAAAAAGACTCAGCTGTCACCTGTCCAGCTCCTGAATTCTCCTTTAATTATTTCTAACAATACAGTGTTCTCTCCATGACAATTTAAGTTCATAGTAAAATAACTTGTTTGTTAATAAAACCAGGAATAGTTTATATTTAATTCAATAAAAAAACCTTCCATTTTTTGCTGAAGTTGCTGCAGACTCTCCAGTTTGCCACACTGGAGAGCTGAAGAAACGATGAAGATCCTCGCTTTGGACTTTAAGTCAGGTTGCCACAAAGGACACAGGTTATTGGATAATACAGTGGCGTTTAATTCTAGGCAGCTCATAAAAATATAATAGAAATTATCCAAAAGTAAACTATCCAGAGCAGGGATTGGCAACTTCCGGCATGTGGCCCACCAGGGTAAGCCCCCTAGTGGGCCGGGCTGGTTTTTTTACCTGCTACATCCACAGGTTCAGCCGTTCGCAGCTCCCACTGGGCCAAGGGACATGCTGGCCACCGCTTCTAGCAGCCCCCAATGGCCTGGAGCAGCGAACTATGGCCAGTGGGAGCTGCGATCGGTCGAACCTGCAGATGTAGCAGGTAAACAAACCAGCCTGGCCTGCCACGGGACTTACCCTGGTGGGCCACGTGCCAAAGGTTGCCGATCCCTGAACCAAAGCATCAAAGTAAAAATACTGGGTAAAGTACCATTGTATGAGGCCAGTGAAGTCTAAAGGTAAAAGCACAACTTGTTAGCTATGTAACTGACTGTCTGTAAAACCCAAGTCAGGTGTAAGCCACAAAGGGATCTTTGGTGTCCAACTGCCACTTTAGGGGCCTAAACACAAAATTTAGATTCTCACAAGCCCCATTCAGCTGCCATCTAACTCTGTAGGTGCCTAAATACCCTTGATGCCTAATTTTCCCCTGGCAAAGTCCCCTAGGAGCCTCCATTTCTACCACTGGCATGTGCATAGGTATCTCAGTCCTGAGCAGCTTGGTTCATTGCACACGTGGTAGGCTTCACAAAGTAGGTGGTCCCCTGTCTATCTTGCCCATGGAATCCTATCCACTAGGTAAGCTCAGAGGCCACCTTAAAGACCATCTGCCATGTCTGGACCCACATGACAGCACACCGAGGAGAGGTTTTACGCTATCACACAGGGGTTAGAGCTCTTAGAGGATGTGGGATACCCTGGTTGAAATTCCTGATTTCACACATGTCCTCACTACTGGGTTATGGGGTCTTCTGGGGTGAGACAATTTCTTCAATCTTTCCTGTTGAAGTTTTCTACTAGTCTTTAAAGGAGGGACTTGAACTGTTATTCTCAGCCCTGCTTGTGACAGTATTAGGGTGCTAAAGTGTTGATAATTGAACTATTTTGCTCTTAAAGATCATTAACGTTTGATTATTTTTTCCCCCCTGTAAGTACTTGCTAGTTCGTGGTTTGATCATGTCAGAGGCTGGTACACCCACAGAGCTGATTACAATATTCTCTTCCTTACTTATGAGGAGATGAAGAAGGTGAGGCCTGTTGATATCATTATATCTAAACACTAAAGCCGCACAAACTTTGCATCTGTGGGCCAAGGCTGCCTTGCATCCTTTCCTTCTCCCCGGCTCCCAGTGTCCCATTCTTCTATCCCCTTTGTCAGGGACTCTCTGCAACCCGCCACTCCCACTCACCCAGTTATGCCAGAGGCTCGGTGTGCCTCACTTCCATTCCCACTCATCCAAGCCAGTGCGCTTTGCATCCCTCACTCCCACCTCTCTGGTATATCCCTCTCTGTCCCCATACTATGGTTCTCTGAGCATCTTAGTGATGTTGACCTAACTTTTAAGTGTAGGCCAGGCCTAATGCCTCATTTCACTCATCCAATAAATCAGTCAGATTCTGCCACCTTGCTCACACTGTGACTCCTCATGGATTTCACTGACACTCCTTGAAAAAATACTTCTCCATGTCAGGGAAGCAGAATCAGGACCATAGGATGAGATTTTTCCAAAGCATCCAACTGAAAAATGGGAGGTTTCTGAGTTGGCCGCAGAACTCCCATTAACTTTCAATAGGAGTTAAGTGTCTAAGTCATGTAGTCACTTTTGAAAATTCCACCCATAATCTCTTGGGCTGCATATTGTCTGCATTTAACATACAGTGAAATATATGCTATATTATATAATAGTAAAATAAGGAACATCTGCTGAAATAATGAGTAGAGTTGTTTGGGAAAAGAGTCCCCCACCCCTGCCTCCACCCAAATGTGGAAAGCAAAAAATAAAATATTTTGTCAAAATTTCTCCTCAAAACTATTATACTCCCCTGCACACACATGCTGCTGAAACCCTAAAACTGAAACATTTTCTATTTTTCATTAATTATAAAATAACAAAAACTACACACAACAGCAATTAAAGGCAACTCTAATAATTCCTTTTTAAAGACAAAAACAATTCAATAGAAATTTTTTTGAAAAGCTCGAATAATGAACAAGTTTATTCACACCACCACAGAAGAGTAATGTGATGTGAAAGCTGAAAATGGAGAAAAGAAAGGGAATTAGAGAATTTTTTCTCAGTAAATGACTGGCCTGGGGAGTGGTGTTTGCCCCTACACATGCTTGCAGGGCTTAATGAGCAATACAAGGCAATCAGTGAGTATGGAATACTGCAAGAGCACAGGGAAGAAGAAAGGGCAAATTGAGTCTGACTTTCCCAGTGGAGTCAATGTGACAACCTGATATCTATGATAAGGCAAAGTGGGTGTGCGAGATAATACCTTTTATAGGCTCAATTTCTGATGGTGAGAGAAACAGCTGTGTAGCTCAAGAGCATGTCTCTCTCTCTCTCCCCACCAGAAGATGGTCCAATAAAAGATAGTACCTCACCCTCTTGTCTCTCTAATATCCTGCTGGAACTGACCCTTCTACAACAACAATGCATACGTAATATCTCTGGAGGCAGCCCAGGCAGTCTAATCTACTTCTTAGTGAAGAAAATATGATGAATGTGACAACCGTTGGAGTAGTTAACTTGCTTTATTTCCATTCCTTGTCTGCACAGCAAAAAAGCAGCTACACAACCTATCTCAGGTGGCATCTTTAAAGGAAAGGAGAGTATTTGCTACATTTTACAGCTTCTCAAACTGTTTTGATCAGAATGCATTTTCATCAAAATGAAGTATATTGTAAAAAAAATTTTAGATCCTCTCAATTTTTTTGAGAAACATGTTGTTATGTAACTTTTAATTGAAGCTTTCCATGTACTGAAAACCCAGTTTTCAAAAACTAAAATATTTCAATAACTCTTTTAAAGCTATCTATTAAAAAAACTTTTAAAAACACAAAATGATCCACTTCAAAGATTCCAAAATGGGAACAATTTCAGCAGTTTGAATTTTTTAGAAATTAGTGTTTCATTTTTCTACCAGCTCAGCTATATTTGATTCCTTATCAACTTCAGCTAGATCAGCGGAAGTCAGGTTTACACTGCTCTAAGAGGGGCCACTCAGAGGATATGTTGGTTGAACTGAATCAATTTAAAACCAATTTTGCTTTATATTTAAAGAGAAACAAAGCTTAGATGAGTGCACCTCTTAGCTAAATAGGGAGAGAAGTGCTGACACTGGCAGGGAGCACATTGAGAATAGCATCAAGACTGATTAATAAAGCAAGGAAAGGCCCTTCCCTTTAAGAGGTCCAACTCCTGAGATGTATCCTTCTACTTCCAAACCACAGCTATGAGACAGACTCTTTGCTCAGAAAATTGTCAGGCTTTATCACATATGTTAGCAATAGTATTCTCACACCCAGAAATGAGCTTGTTCTCTCTTGGTAGCCCATGAGGAAGGGTTACCTAAAGAAGAGACTAAGAACTCTTCTTGCTACTCACCTGTCAGGATTTGATGTTGCTGTAGCCAGTGACAGTGAATAAAAATCTTTCCTATGAACAGTGTGATAAGAGGAGCACCTTTCATTCCACGTTCAGTTTCCCACCCTTATTGAAATATCCTATTATCCTTTATTCTCTCTCTCTCTTTTTTTTTTTATTTAGCTCTTTTGCTTTTCTAATTTTGGGAATTGTTAAATTGAAATAATGCTCATTTCAGGATCTCAGAAGTGCTGTGCTGAAAATTTGTGACTTCTTAGGAAAACAGCTGACTGAAAAGGAGTTGGATGTTGTTGTGGAGAAGGCTATATTCGATAACATGAAATCTGATCCCAGGTCAAACTACGAGGACAAAACATGTATCTTGGAGAAAGGAAGAGACCATTTTCTTCGCAGAGGTAAGGCAGAAGCAGCCACTTGGATTAAATGCTTGTAACTGCAGATCCCAGCACAAGATGTGTTGAAGTTAGCTGTCTAAGACTTGCAATGACAAACAAAACTTTCTGTCCTTAGGTAACGATTGGCTTTGTGGCATTAAAGTTTGGGAAACAAAGCCCCACTCACAAAGGCAGGGAAAAAAGATCCACTATTTTGCTGGGTGCAACACATAAGTATTTAGAATTCTGTGACACCTTAGAGACTAACAGACGTTTTGGAGCATGAGCTTTCGTGGGTGAATACCCACTTCATCACATGCATCCGATGAAGTGGGTATTCACCCATGAAAACTCATGCTCCAAAACATCTCTTAGTCTATAAGGTGCCACAGGATTCTTTGCTGCTTTTACAGGTCAGACTAACACGGCTACCCCTCTGATACATAAGTGTTTGTTTGCAGAGCAGATCAGGGCCAACAAATAGTAAAGTTTGAATGAAGAAAAAAGTCAACATTTCAAAAAACTGAAAAATTCACTTCATACCATCTATAAAAGTTGAGCTCAATCCCCCCCCCCCCCCAAAAAAAACCCACAAACCTTAAAATCTGTCAAGTATCAGGGGGTAGCTGTGTTAATCTGCATCCACAAAAACAAGAAGAAGTCTAACAGATTTATTTGGGCATAAGCTTTCATGGGTAAAAAACCCACTTCTTCAGATGCATGGAGTGGAAATTACAGATGCAGGAATTGTTATACTGACACATGAAGAGAAGGGAGTTACCTCCCAAGTGGAGAACCAGTGTTGACAGGGCCAATACAGTCAGGGAGGGTGTAGTTCACTCCCAGTAATTGATGAGGAGGTGTCAATTCTATGAGAGGAAAAGTTGCCTTTGTAGTGAGCCAGCCACTCCCAGTCCCTATTCAAGCCCAAATTAATGGTGTTAAATTTGCAAATAAATTTTAGTTCCACTGTTTCTCTTTGAAGTCTGTTTCTGAAGTTTTTTTCGTTCAAGAATAGTGACTTTTAAATCTATTATAGAATGGCCAGGGAGATTGAAGTGTTCACCTACTGGCTTTTGTATGTTACCATTCCTGATGTCCAATATGTGTCCATTTATTTTTTTATGTAGTGACTGTCTGGTTTGGCCAATGTACATGGCAGAGGGACGTTGCTGGCACATGATGGCATATATCACATTAATAGATGTGCAGGTGAATGAGCCCTTGATGGTGGGCTGATGTGGTTGGGTCCTGTGATGGTGTTGCTAGAGTAGATATGAGGACAGATTAGGCAACGAGGTTTGTTATAGGATTTGGTTCCTGGGTTAGAGTTTCTGTAGAGTGGTGTGTAGTTGCTGATGAGTATTTGCTTCAGGTTGAGAGGTTGTCAATTATTGGGAGTGAACTACATCCACCCTGATTGTAATGGCCCTGTCAACACTGGTAACTCCCTTCTCTTCATATGTCAGTATAACAATGCCTGTATCTGTAACTTCCACTCCATGCATCTGAAGATGTAATTTTTTTACCCGTGAAAGCTTATGCCCAAATAAAACTGTTAGTCTTTAAGATGCTACTGGACTCCTTGTTGTTTTGCTTAAAATCTGTGAACACCAGGAGAAAATGAAAGTCTAGTGCTTCTGTGCAGCTTCATAAATGGTGAGTTCAGATGCACTACAGCTTTCAGGGATAATGCAGAGCATGAAATAATCCAATTAAAATCTAAAACGATTCTTGTGCTTGAAAGGAGGAGTTGAGTTTTTAATCATGTTGTATCCTTTATCTTGGAGGTTCTCAATTTGGGATTGTGAATAGATGTTACAGGCTTGTGATGAGACTGTTCTTCTGATATTGCTAAATAGGAGGTGATCTTACCTAGAAGGGAGTAGGGCCCTGGAATGGAAACAGGTGTCACAGTATGGAAAAGCAGAAAACCACTGCCAAGTGTTAAGTACAGCATTATCTGAAAAGGATGTTCAGAGAAATTCATATTTCTTCTAACAATAACACCTTCCTGTTCCCAATTTCCCCTCTACCATTTGTGCCAGAAAAAATCAGTACAAGATAGTAACTGACTTGTATAAAGCTACTGGTGCCTAAAACAGAATTGGTGACACTGTCTAGAAATATTGGGTCAAATTACTGCCATTGCTGTCAAGTCATTGGCCCATTAACATTTCTCTACAGGGACACCACTAGATTCTACAAAAAACAAAATCAATTTTCACCAATAGCATGGTTTATCAGCGGGACAGCGTTTTCAGTTAAGGCTGCGGACATCTGTAACATGCAAGTCACATGATCAAAAGCTTCCACCAGCTAATCAGAGAAACAATAATGGTATGGTGGACAGCACACATAATTCTAAATTTAAAAATTGGAGTCTGTGCTATATTTCAGCCACACTCCAGATCTGGAAATGTACCTTCAAATCCCCAAAGACCTAGAGAGCTACACTTTGGGGAGATGAGGTAGGAATGAAGTGAAAAGGAACTGTTCCCAACTAGCAGCATTCACTGCTTCTTACCTGCTGCACAAGCTTTATTCAGTTTATAATACAAAGTCCAGGTAGCAGCAGAGCATCTAAGCACAACTTCTCCTTCTCCTCCTTCCATCTCAGGAACTGTTGGAGACTGGAAGAACATAATGACTGTGGCACAAAATGAAAAGTTCAACAAGGTTTTTAATGAGAAGATGAAAGACCTGCCCTTCAAGTTCATCTGGGATCTTAATGAAGAAATATAGGCCGATTTCCAGTTTGAAAGATGTGCAAGTGGACTGAAAGTCTTGTACAAAATGTTCAAATTAAAATCCATAGCTCTGTGCAAGTTCAAGACTTGAAACTAGCATTTTTCCCTACTAATTACATAGATCTACACGCTCATCATCACCGTGGTGTATGTATATATAGGAAAGACTTATTTTAAGAGCTTATTTTTAGGCACTGTGGCAGATGAGAAGAGATTTGGAGGCTGGGTAGTAGCCTTATGGAACAAACCAGTGATGGGTAATTTGAGTATAAGGGGCAACATAGAAGAAGGCACAGATCGTTGTGTGAGAAACTGACATACAAGCAGATAAGACCTAGTATCACAGCAGCAGTGAAGGAGGAGAAAGAGGAAGGATGCAGGAAAGAGAGCAGCTAACTAGAGAGAGGCACAGTTCTAAAGGGCCATAAAGGGGAGGACAAGCAGAAAGAATGAAGCCATGAAATGAAAGGAGCTAATGGAATGATTTAAACACAGGATTTATGGGCTAAGAATCATCTGCAAAGAAGATATCAAACTTAGGCCTTGGCTACACTGGCACTTTACAGCGCTGCAACTTTCTCGCTCAGGGTTGTGAAATAACACCCCCCTGAGCGCAGCAAGTTACAGCGCTATAAAGCGCCAGTGTAAACAGTGCCGCAGCACGGCTCCCAGTGCTGTAAACTAATCCCCACGGGGAGGTGGAGTACGTGCAGCGCTGGGAGAGCTCTCTCCCAGTGCTGGTGCCGCGACCACACTCGCACTTCAAAGCGCTGACACGAGAGCGCTCCTGCAGCAGTGCTTTGAAGTTGCAAGTGTAGCCATACCCTAAAACATAATTTTATATGGGGCTGAGTGGAACAGTGTGCAATTGGGCAGGGCTGAGGGGAGGCATTTACAGTAATCAAGACAGGAGATAAGAGGAGCCTGAGTGAGATTTCTTGCTATGTACACAGCACAAAGAGGCTAAGGCCATGGCTACACTTACAGTTCTGCAGCGCTGGTAGTTACAGCTGTGTTCGTACAGCTGTGTAGGGCCAGCGCTGCAGTGTGGCCACACTGACAGCTACCAGCGCTGCAGTGTGGCCACATTTGCAGCATTTGCAGCGCTGTTGGGAGTGGTGCATTGTGGGCAGCTATCCCAGCATTCAAGTGGCTGCAACGTGCTTTTCAAAAGAGGGGGGTGGGGTGGAATGTGACAGGGAGCGTGGAGGAGACAGAGAGAATGGATTTTTGGAGTTGACACTGTTCTCAGCTCCCTGCCTTGCAAGTTCTAAGGACTGGAAGACACACAGTGCCTACCTTCAATCATTTTAAAAGTTCTGACCCCCTTCCCCCACCCCTCTCTCATTCACTAAATGCAAATTATGTACTCCTAAATAGCCGGTAGACCAGATAAGCATCTGCTCAACACAGACTTCCCCCTCCCCCTCTGCCGTGTGAGAGTGCTGTTTCTCTCTTCAAGCAAACAGCTGTGAACATTCCAAAGTAATTCCCCTGCCTGCCTCCGCTCGCTCAGCAAACAGGAGCTGTGTTTGTTTTTTAAATAAGCAGTTTGGCTGAACTCCGAGCTCTCCCTTTCTTCCGGTTTGTTGTGGACAGGAATTCTGGGATACCTCCTTATACCCTGGAGGTCAATGAAAGCACTGGTAGGGTCAACACTTGCTGACCAGCGCTGGATCACCAGCACTGGAATCGCAACACCCGAGGCTCAACCGGGTGTACAGCCAGCGCTGCAACCAGGGAGTTGCAGCGCTGGCTGTGCTTTGCAAGTGTGGCCACATCCTAAGTTGCAGCGCTATAACCCCCTCACCAGCACTGCAACTCTCTAATGTAGCCATGGCCTAAATCTTAGATGGTGCAGAGCAGTATTTCTCAGCTAGTCACAACCTTTGCGGGGAGGTTGTCACAAAAGGCAATCAGAGGTCTAGATATGTTGAAAATTTTATTATAATTTAAAGCAAAGAAAAATCTCACTGCATGCACAAGCTTACCCTTGAAGGTCAAGTATTCTCTGTCAACCTCTGGAAAAAACAAACACACATCTTGTTATCACAACCAGTACATTTACTATAAGAATAAAAATGTATGGACAAGCTGCATTTCTTTAAACTTCAAATCAGAAGTCTCCAACCTGAAAAGTTTTAGAGACACTGCCACAGAGGAAGAAGAAGAAAGAGTTAAATATTGTCTGGGTGTGGGGAGCAATAGAAAACGAGGCCAAGACAGTTCCTGGGTTTTAGGCCTAAATCACACGGAAGATTGGGAGTTTATGTTGACTATGAGACACCCAAGAGGAGATGCTGCAGATACTGGAAAATATGTAGGATAGGATGGAAGGAAACAGACCACCTTCCCCCCAGCCCCCAAAGTTGTGACCTACCAGTCTACACTGCCACATTACAACAGTGGAACTTGCAGCACTCCGGGTATGTTTTTTTCACACCCCTGAGCACAAAAGCTGAAGTGCTGTAAAGTGGCACTGGAGATAAGGCCAAGGTCTTATCTGCCCATATGTCAGTTTCTCACACAATGATCTGTGCCCTCTTCTATGTTGCCCCTTACACTCAAATTGCCCTTCACTAGATTGCTCCGTAAGACTACTACCCTGGCCTCCAAATTTCTCCTCATCTGCTACAGTGCCTAAAAATAAGCTCTTAAAGTAAGTCTTGCCTAGAGAGAGAGAGAGAGAGAGAGAGGCTGCACTGTTTTGCTCAGTTCAACATTGTAAGTCTCCACAGAATAGAGCTGGGAAATACAGTGACATGTTTTGGCAAATATATCTATACACACAAGCTCTCTTGAATGGTAACAATCACTTTGTGCCATTTATGAAAGTTAAGATTTCCTCCCTCAAAATTAAAATCTGTGATCAGTAGGAGAAAACTGAAAGCAATCCTAGGCAATTTCACAAATGGTGAGACAGATCAACTCAGGTGCCCTATAGCTTCCAGAGGTTATTTAGAGCATGAATCCAGCCAAATAAATAAAATTTAAGAAATTATTCTTGTGTCAGATTTCTTATATCTTAGGTTCCCAGTCATGAGTAGATATCAGGGGTTAGCATCCACCCTGCTTTTCCAGTACTGCTGAACATGAGAGGGGGTTCCCAATGGATGGGAGTGGGTCCCTGGAATGGAAATGGGAAAGATGGAAAACGACTGTCTTGTATCAAATACAGCACCGGCTGAAAAGGATGTTCAGAGAAGTTTATACTACTTTTAACAATAACTACTTCCTACTCCCAATTTTTTCTCTAACATTTGTGATGGGAAAAAAAACACTACATGATGATAGAAAGTGAGCTGGGCTACTGGTGCCTAAAACAGAATTGGTGAAATTATTTAGAAATACTCATTGCAGTCAAAGTTAGATCAAGAATGAATTTGGGCCATTATGATTTTCCATGATGGTACTGCTAGAATCCAGTTTAGACCAAAGGCACGTGTTTAAAAACAAGTGCAGCATTCTCCGATAAGTCTGCTGAAATCTATAATAAGCAAATCAAACCAATAAAGGCTTTCACCAGCGACTCAAATGGACAATAATGGATAAGTTTCTAGTTCCATGCATAGTGGATTAGACATACAACTCCAAAAAAAAAAAAGAAAAAGGAAAAAAAGAGATGTGTCTATAGAAGTCTCATAAGTTTATTTAGCTCCTAAAATAAATCCTACCAAAATACGTACTACTTCACTGTGGGTATGTCTACACTACAGGATTATTTCGATTTTACAGGAACCAGTTTTTGGAAACAGATTGTATAAAGTCGAGTGCACGCGGCCACACTAAGTACATTAATTTGGCGGTGTGCGTCCATGTACCGAGGTTAGCGTTGATTTCCGGAGCATTGCTCTGTGGGTTGCTATCCCATAGTTCCCGCAGTCTCCCCCCACCCATTGGAATTCTGGGTTGAGATACCAATACATGATGGGGCAAAAACAGTATCACGGGTGATTCTGGGTAAATGTCATCAGACAATCCTCCCTCCATGAAAGCAATGGCAGACAATCATTTCGCGCCCTTTTCCCTGGATTACCCGGGCAGACGACATAGCACAGCAGCCATGGAGCCCATTCAGCCTTTTTTCACTGTCACCATATGTCTGCTGAATGTTGCTAACAGACGCAGTACTGCAGCGCTACACAGCAGCATTCACTTGCCTTTGCAAGTTAGCAAAGATGGTTACCAGCTCTACTGTACTGTCTGCTGCCTTGCAAGTTAACAATGATGGTTACCAGTCATACTGTACCATCTGCTGCTGTAATGGGTGCTCCTGGTCAGCCTCGGTGAGGTCAGCTAGGGGTGCATGGACCAAAATGGAAATGACTTCCCAGGTCATTCTCTTCTTTAAGTTTTGTCTAAAGAGAGAGTCAGTCCTGCCTAGAATATCAGGCAAGCCTACTAAAGAACCAGAGAGGCAAACGACCGCTCCAGGTCAGAGCCCCATACATCCTGCAGAAATGATGAGATGCATGCCATTCTAGAGGGTGCCCACCTGTTGCTTCCATCCTCCCACACCCCTCCTGGGCTACCGTGGCAGTTATCTCCCCATTTGTGTGATGAAGTAATAAAGAATGCATGAATAAGAAACAACACTGACTTTATTGCCTCTTCAAGCAGAGATCAAAGGGGGGAGGGGCGGGCAGCCTTCAGCTGCTATGATATTCCAGGCAGGAGTGAATCTCCAGGAGACAAAACTTAAAGAAGGGAATGACCGGGAGTCATTCCCATTTTTGCCCAGGCACCCCCAGCCGACCTCACCAAGGCCAGCCAGGAGCACTCACAGGACGACGATGAAGGATATCAATCATACTGCACCGTCTGCCGTCCGCAACAGAAGGGAAGGGGATGCTGCTGTGTAGAGCTGCAGCACCACGTCTGCCAACAGCATCCAGTAGACATACGATGACATTGAAAAAAGGCGAGAAATGATTTTTTTCCTTTGGTTTCATGGGGGGGGGCCGGGGTCTGACGACATATACCCTGAACCACCTGCAACAATGTTTTTGACCCGTCAGGCTTTGAGAGCTCAGCCAAGAATTCAAATGGTTTTCAGAGAGAGTGGGAACTGTGGGATAGCTATAGTTGTCAGTCGCCCCTCCCTTTGTGAGTGTCCATTTCATTCTTTGGCTTTCTGGTATGCTTGTCTTAGCTCCTTAAGTTTCACGCAGCACTGTGTCGAGTCCCTGTTGTGGCCTCTGTCCATCATAGACTTGGAGACTTTTTTCAAATGTTTTTACATTTCGTCTATTGGAATGGAGTTCTGATAGAACAGATTCATCTCGCCATAGAGATATCAGATTCAGTATCTCCTGTACAGCCCATGCTGGAGCTCTTTTTTGATTCTGGGCAGGAGCAGCGCCAGGCTGGTGCCCTAGGCAGAATTCAGGGGGCATCATTTTGTGCGCTTCCCACGGGGCTCGCGGGAACTTCTGGTTCCACTTCCATCATGCCATCGAAGAAGGACCCTCCTCCGAAATGCCGCAGGTGACAGCGGCAGTCATTGAGCTGCTCAATTGCCTGCCGCTGTTTTCTGCGGCATGTCGGCAGAAGGTCCTTCTTCAATAGCGCGACGGGAGTGGAACCGGAAGCTCCCGCATGCCCCGTGGGGAGCACACAAAATGCCACCCCCTGAATCCTGGAGCCCTAGGCGATCGCCTAGGGTCGCCTAATGGAAGCGCCGGCCCTGATTCTGGGACTGCATGGTCACCTGTGCTGATCAGCTCTCCATGCTGGGCAAACAGGAAATGAAATTCAAAAGTTTGCGGGGCTTCGCCCGTCTACCTGGCCAGTGCATCTGAGTTCAGATTGCTGTCCAGAGTGGTCACAATGGTGCACTGTAGGATAGCTCTCAGAGGCCAATACCATCGAATTGTGGCCACACTAACCCTAATCTGAAATGGCAATATCGATTTCAGCGTTACTCCCTTCATCGGGGAAGAGTGCAGAGATAGATATTAAGAGCCCTTTATATCAAAATAAAGGGCTTCATTGTGTGGATGGGTACAGCATTAATTCAGTTTAACTCTGCTAAATTAGAAATAAACTTGTAGTGTAGACCAGGCCTGAGATACTATGATTTCAGTAGAGTTTTGTCAACACTTATTCTACAGGAGTAGAGGTGGTGTGGGTGCAGGGTAAGGTATTGTGTGTAGTTAACTGTTTTGCATGTATGACCCTAACAGCATCCCTGTGGAAGATGGCAAAGGGCACATTGGTATCTTGTAGTGAGTTTCAACTTGCCTGACCAGCTGAATGTACCCTAACCAACTAATGTCATAACCTATGGCTAGGAGGTATCATGTAAGATAGCAATGAAAAGCTAATAACATACTCTTACAGCATATCAGGTCATGAGGGGAGAAAGAAGGGGGAAAACACCCCTTTTCAGTCAATGTGGCTCCTCGCCTTCAGGGTAGCGAGGCCTAGCAGCCAGAGTCTATGGAGCTGCTCTTGTGTTCAAGGCAGTGAGGTCTACTGACCAGAATCTATGCAGCTGCCCTTGTATTCAGGGCAGAGAGGCCTAGTGTTAGACACAGGGAGGGGTAGGGGGACCTCAGCCTGCCCTACTCCACCAGGTCCTGATCCAGGGCCCCAGGGAAACAATAGTCCTAGTTTTGGCTTCAGGCTTCCTATTTACCATTGATTCCTCCCCAGCAAGTGTCTTTCCATCTCTCTCATGCTCTGCAGGTGCCCAACCTCCATAGTCTGGGGCTCAGTTGGATTCCTGACTGGAGCCTGTGACATGCATCCACTCTCCTCCAACAGCCAGCCCTGACTGAACTGAGCTGCTCCCTTTTATATACTGCTTCCACCTGGAGTATACCCAGCAAGGATGAGAGGGTGTGGCCTCCTGGGCCCAAAGTGAGTGGTTAACCCTTGCTGGGTCAGTGCGGGGTTGGTACACCCCATCACATATGCTGATCAATGATATTATTGTTTGATGTAGATACAGGGGACAAATTCAAAATAACAAACATATTGGAAATTATGTTATAAAAATATGTCTGCCAGGCTGGGCAGGACTGAAGTTACCCCACCCTAGACAAAGGAATGCGGTTCTGCCACCCAGAAGGTACATTAACAGACAATGGGAAAGCAATTTTCATAGAAGGTAAACAGGATCATCAAGCCAACAAGGGGAGAAGATAACCACACAGCATTACAGACGCAGGAGATTGTAGGAAATAGATCAATTTGCATTTTGTATACACCAGCAGGGGAAGAAATCAGCATGAAATTTCCTTCGCAGGAGACTCCATGTTACCTTCTTCATAGTTTATGTTGAGGGGTTACCTTCAAAAGAATTCATAATAAAGGTACACTGGACTATAAAAGAAAGGAGCAAAGAACCCCAAGTTATGTTTCATGTAATAAGACAAAGAAGCCAAGCCCATTGGACATTGTGGGAGGTCCTGATCCTGACCTGAAGGGTGGGCAGCCATCTGGCAGGAAGGTAGTGTTGTAAGACTTTTAGCCTGAAGAGAGGCTATAGCTTTTGTTAAGTCTTAGTCTCTAGAAAGCATTTTGTTTATAACCATTTCTAACTCGATCCTTTGTACCTGAACTCACTTAAAATCCAAACTCCTTTGGTTATTAAACTTGCTTTACTTTTAATCAAAACCAGCCCACGACTGTGTTTGATTTAAAGTGAATATTAACTCAGGTTAATGTGGTAAGCTGCCGGGTAGTGTATCTTTAAAGGAACAAATGAATGGTCTCTCTGAATGGTCCAGGAAAGGGAAAGATATTGGAAAGCAATTTTGGGAAAATTCAGGACCGGGAGTGTGTTTGGGTCATCGCTGCATAAGGTAACTGGGTGACCAAGACTAGAGTGGGGCTGTTGTGTCATAGGCAGGCAGTTGGGTCAGATCACTGAACCAGGTCTGCATAGCAGACACTCAGGATACTGCATGTTTGTCTGCTGGATGTTGGTGTCCAGGCTGTCAGCCACAGCCTCAGGGCAGTTAAGACACCCAGGTTTATAGGACATGTGGGGACACAACCCCTGACTGGGCTGGATTGCACCCCAGAACATGACAGTATGTAACACCTTTTCATAGCTTAGAACTGGGGTACTGTGGTAATGTGCAAATACATGTAAGAAGTAAACATTTTTGCATGTTTAAAATCTTTAATTTGCACAGAATGATGAATTTTTATGAACACTGGAGACAAACACATACTTTCATTCTCTTTAGCGCACTTTCACCTCTTTCCAACTGGAAACCAGCCTATATGTCATCATTAGTATCCCAGTTGAACGTGGAAGACAAGTCTTTCATTTTCTCCTTAAAAACATTGTCAAACCTTTCGCTCTGTGCCACAGTAATTGTGTTCTTCCAGTCTCCAACGATCCCTGGGGCAGAAGACACAGAAGAGGAATTGGTCGTTAGATGCTCTGCTGCCACTTGGACATTTTATTATCATTTGAATATTGCTAGTGCAGGTAAGAGGCTGTGAATGCTGCTAGTTGGGTGCAGTTCCTTTTCTCCTCCATTCTTCCTCTCTCATCTCCCCAGAACGTAGTTCTCTATGGCTTTGGCGGTACATTTCCAGTCCTGAAGGTGTGGGCAAACTACAGTAAAAAACACCCTCCTGTTTTGTAAATTGGAGTTGTACATCTCATCTATCCTTTGCGGCACTAGAAATGTACCCATTGGCGTCCATTTGATTAGCTGGGCAAATGTTTTAGTGATGTGACTTGCATGTTACAGATGTCAGCAGCCTTATCAGAGCGTGCTACCCCTGTGAAAAAACACATGCCACTGGCAAAAACTGTGACTGTGGCCTCATCCTCCCTGATTGAACTAACCTCATTATCTCTAGCTTGCTTGCATATATATACCTGCCCCTGGAAATTTCCACTACATGCATCTGACAAAGTGGGTATTCACCCATGAAAGCTCATGCTCCAAAACGTCTGTTAGTCTATAAGGTGCCACAGGATTATTTGCTGCTTTTATAGATCCAGACTAACATGGCTATCCCTCTGCAGTGTAACTAATTTGACCCAGTATTTCTAGACAATGTCACTAATTCTGCTTTAGGAACCAGTGGTTTTATACATCTCAGTTATCGTCTTCCTGTACTGATTTATTTTGTTGCAAATTTTAGAAGAAAAATTGGCAACAGGAAATAGTTACTGTTGAGAGAAATATGAGCTTCTCTGAATATTCTTTTCAGGCAATGCTGTACTAAATGGTACGCAGTGGTTTTCTACCTTTTCCATACTACAGTGCCCACCACCATCTAGCTGGGTCACCTTTCTATTCAGCAGCAGTACTGGGTTTACCATGGTGCCAATGGCTCCCTGGCACCAGGCCCATGCTCCGAAGGGGCCCATAACATCTGCTTCCTCCCCTTCCACAGTGCTGTGAGGGGCTCCGAGAGCAGGGAGCAGCATCCTGTTTACCACATCGCCCAGCATCCAGCCCCGGAGAACACCTACCCCCACCCTCTTCAGGCCCAGCCAGCCCCTGGGGCAGGCAGGCAGGCAGACAGCCTCTCTCCCTGTGAATATGATACACCATACTAGGACCCTGATACCTGCGCCACACCCAGAGACAGGCAACAACACTCCAGCTCTCACCCTCTGCCTGCAGGCACAGGGATCTAGCCAGGTAGCTGAGAGCCCAGTAGTTCCTTGGCCAGTTCCCTACCTGGAGAGCCAGCCCTGAAGCAGGGAAGGAACTAAATTTCCCAGCATTCAGTTGGCAGCTATCAACAGGAAAGGGAGCAGGGAAGCTGCTAGGGCTGGTGAGACCCGATGCACATTGGGGTTGCTGTGAATGGGGAGCTGACTGCTAGAAGGGGGTAGTACTGTGAATGTGTAGAACTGATAAATGAAATAGTTTTTAATTGTTCACTTTATTAATGTAACTTCTGTTCACCATTCACTACACTTGCCTACACTGTAACTTCTATTCCATATTGTAATTCAAACCCCATTTTAAAACACTCACTCCATTTTGTAAAAGCTTCCTCCAACCTTCATTTTTGCAAACCCTGCTGTAATCTTATTAGTTTAATTTAGATGTGTGAATGAGGTATGTATGAATGACGGAATCAACCTCCAGCCCCAGCCTGTCCTGATAAGATAAAGTTCAAATACCAATGGCTGAAGACCTAGACAACAGCCCTAAACAAAGTAAGAAGCATCCACCCTAAAAAGAAAAGGACAACAGAACAACAGAAGGAAGATCAAAGCCAGGTCCAAGGCTGAAAGTCACACCTGCAATTGATGGGTAATCAATCTAAACCCAGAGGCAGCGTGACACAGCAAGACCTATAGACTTTGAATCCAAACTAAAAGCCTATAAAAAAGAAGGGTGAGATGAGAGACTCTGGGTAACATTCTGCTGCCAACATGGAAGGACATCAGTACCTGCCCAACAGAGATCCAACTTGTCCTTGTGCCTGGCTTTCCTGGCCAGTTAGCCGCCACAAGCTACGAACCCAAGCTACAAAATCAAGCTATGAACTTAAGCTATCTTCAGGACTGGTAACTATGCAGCAGCTGCAGAACATCTGATGGATGTGTGTGTGTGTGTGTGTGTGAATGTGTGTGTGTGTGTGTGTATAGGTATTAGGTATAATGTGTGTGTATAAGAATTAAGATATTAGTTATTAGTCATAAATCAAATTATCATCATAATAAATGTGGCATCTTTGTCTTGTCCCCTTTAATAAGATCCTGCTGGTTTTTACTGGTCTAATATAATTGGTATAACAAATGGGGAACATATATGCACAAAGAGTAGAAGGCTTTGGCCCAGCTGTCACCCTCAGAAGACTTCCCCAGACTGGATTAGGGATGACTCTGCTGGCAGCCCTCAAAGAAGGAACTGAGTGGAATGAATGGACAGTGCACCTCTATCTGAAGCCTTGCAAGGGAGGTATATGGAACCTCCCCACCTCCTGCCCCCTGCCAGGAGATGTTAAAATGATAGGTAAGGGAGAGAAGGATGTACTAGAGGACCTGGGCAGCTTTAAGTACAGTACCAGGCACACAGGAGGATCTGAGTCACGGAAGCAGAAATTGGCTTTTCCTTTCTAGATTTATGTGATATTCAGAAAGGGAATTTAGAACACGCCTTCCAGATGTGAATACTCTCTAAGTTCAGGCATGCTCAAGTTCAATTTGTGCTGCTCTCTATTATTTCATTTCTCCCAAACCAAATGCTGATCCACTGTAATTTGCTGTAGAAAACGTAGGATAAAATTGAGCAACTTTTTGAGCAACCAGATAAACTCTTTCCAATTCTAACTCAGACTGGCATTGCTATTTTCAACAACCATTACGGGTTGTTGTAATTTTTCTTTTAGTTTTGTTTGTTTAGAAAGAAAATGATAGTAAATTTTGCACTGGCAAGTTCCCCACAGAAACTAAGGCCTTGTCTACATTGCCACTTGCAGCGCTGAAATTTTCTTCATTCCAGGGTGTGAAAAAACACACCCCAGAGTGATGCAAGTTTAAGCACTGTAAAGTAGCAGTGTAGATAGTGCTGGGAGCACTTTAACGTTTTTCTACTCTTAGGGTGTAGACATACCCTAAGAGTAGAACAAAATAACTTTTCCTCATGATGTGGGCAGGGCCGGTGCAAGGATGTTTCGCACCCTAGGCGAAACTTCTACCTTGCGCCCCCCCCGTGCCCCCGCCCTGAGGTGCCCCTTTCCCCACAGCAGCCCCCCCCTCCGCCCTGAGGCACCCCCCTTGCGGTAGCTCCCCACCCCCATCCTTTGCCCTGAGGCACTCTGCCACCCCAGTTCACCCCTGCTCCATGCATGAGCACGAGCACCCCATGGCTGCTTCACTTCTCCCTCGTCTCCTAAGCTGATTGGCGCCGCAAGCCTGGGAGGTGGGAGAAGTGAAGCAGCTCACCCCTGCCCCACCTCCTCCCTGAGCACACTGTGGCCACTTCACTTCTTCCGCCTCCCAGGCTTGCGGTGCCTAGTGCTCGGGGAGGATGCGGGACAGGGGTGAGCTGGGGCGGGGAGTTCCCCTGCGTGCCGCTCCCCCTCCCTTACTTGCTGCAGGCAGCCCTCCCCGTGCTCCCTTGCCCCAGCTCCTTCCGCCTAAATGCTGGCAGTGACCGGGGCGGCCGAAGATCCAGCCGCCACGGTTGCTGCTGAAGAAAATGGCGCCCCCCAAATGCTAGCGCCCTAGGCAACTGCCTAGGTCGCCTAAATGGTTGCACTGGCCCTGGATGTGGGACAGTCTTATAGTATAGATCCAGATATCTTCCAATCATACAAACAGAACTTTACTGCAGTTCTGTAATTGTGCGGGAACTAGTCCTGCATTCTGTGCACATCGAAAATTCCTGCTGAATTCAGAAGTACCTTGCTTTTTTAACCATACCACCTGATAGTTTCAGCCCTTGCAAGCTAAGCAGGTTTACATTTAGTAATTGGGTGGGAAGTCTCTCAGAAATAGTTAAGTGCTGAAAAAGGTGTTGATTATTCACTAGGTAATGTGAGACCCGCCTATTTACAATAGTAAACCTGTGCAGCATAGTTTTAGGATGCACTGTGCTCCTAGAGTCTAGAATGGAGTTCTTTGCTTCTATACACAGCCCATTAAAGACAGGGCCGGCTTTAGGCCGATTCAGCCGATTCCCGGGAATCGGGCCTCGCGCCCAAGAGGGCCCTGTGCCTTAGGCGCCTTTTTAATTTTTTTACTTACCCTGGCTGAGGTCTGCTCCAGGGTCTTCCATGGCCCCGCTCCCCTGACCAAAGCACCGTTGAGAGCCCGGCAGCCCCACAGCCCCGCTCTCCCAGCTGGAGCTCCGACTGGAGCGTGGCAAGCTGCCCCCCAGCCCCAGCTGGAGCTCCGGCTGGAGCGCGGCAAGCCCTACCCTGCAGCCCTGCTCTCCCGGCTAGAGCTCTGGGCCCTTTAAATAGCTCCCAGAGCCCTGGGATAGCGGGGGGCTCCGGGGGCTATTTAAAGGGCCGGGGCTCCAGCTGCCTCTGCCACCCTGTCCTTTAAATAGCCGCCAGAGTCCCGCCGCCCTCATGCATTCCCCAGGGCTCCCACGGCTATTTAAAAGGTCCGAGGCGGGGTAGAAGCAGGGGAAACCTGGTCCCTTTAAATAGCCCCCAGAGCCCTGGGATAGCAGGGGACTTGGGGGCTATTTAAAGGACCGGGGCTCCAGCTGCCTCTGCTGTACCCCCTGCCCTGCCTGCACCAGCCCCGCCCCCCCCCGCCTGCAGCCAGCTCTGCACCCCGTGCCCACAGCCAGCCCCTGACAAACCCGCTGCTCTGTCTCTAGCCAACCCCTGCCACACACCCTGTGGTCCTGCCCAAAGCCAGCCAGTCCCCCACACACCCTGCCCTGTCTCCAGCCAACCCTTGCTGCACCCCCCTGCTTGAAGCCAGCCAGTCCCGCATTCCTCTGTCTCCAGCCCTCCCAACCCCTGCTGCATTCCCCTGCGGCCCTGCCTGAAGCCAGCCCGCCCCACACCCCCCTGTCTCCAGTGAGCCCTGCACCCCTTGCCCTGCCTGCAGCCAGACCCTACCTCTAGTCATCCCCTGCCCTGCCTCCAACCAGCCCCATGTCCACTGCGGCCTGCAGTTCCCAGGGCAGTAACCCTGCACACCTGATTCAATGAAGGGGGCAGGGAGCAGCTGGGACCCACACATGTGTACACCTGCAGGGAGTGGCGGGGACCCACACATGTGAAACAGCAGTCATTCATAACCAATCAACAGCATATATGATGCAATGTACATAATATACAATTGTATTATTTATATAGTTATGGAAAGTAAATAATACAGGGAAGAAATGGAAGGCTTTTTTTTTTATACTTTTTTTTTTTTTTAGTCATCCCTGCCAGGGCCCCGCCGAAAGTGTTCAAATTGGGCCCCACACTTCCTAAAGCCGGCCCTGATTAAAGACAATGTAAAGACTCCCACTGACTTCAACAGGCTTTGGGTGGAACTAGTTATACACAGGGTAACTCCACTGCCTTCATAGGGTCCTGGTCCCAGAGCAGGTGGGGGCAGTGTGAGCTTGTTGCAGAGCTGCTGCACAGGGATGGGGAACCTCCTGGCACCCCAGCCTCTAAAATCATCCAGGTTGTACCTTCTGCATGACTATGTATTGGCTGAGGGGTGCATGGGAATTCGGGGGCCCCTGCTGCAGGTGAAGGGCATCTCAGGTACTTAAAGCCATGGCCTGAAGTAGGGAAGCGCTTTACTGCAGAGTCTGTAGCTGCCTAGGGCCAGCATTGAGGATTGAGACAGAGTCCCTAGTGCTGCTGTTGCAAGGTTCAAGCATGCTCAGCCTTGGAATTGCCACCCCTCCTGCAGCTAGTTGGTGCAGCTGTCTCAGGCTGGCATCTGGCAATTAGTCCCATGGCTGTAGCCAGAGAAGCAACAGGTGCCTCTCTGACTACGGGGGGCCGTTAGAGCTAGGAGGAGATAAACTGGAGTTAACCTCAAGGAACAGAGATCAGCAGTAGGAAAGGAATGTCAAGAGAAACAGGGAAAGAAGAAGCAGGTCAGACTTGTAGGGGGAGAATAGGACCTGCTGGCTGGAGAGCATATCCAAGATGGAAGGGAAACAAGCATGGGGAGAGGTGGTGGTGACCACATAGTGGAATAGAATGTAGATGGGAGCAGAGGGAGAAAAAAGGCTGGTGACTTTCAGGTTCCCAGGGGCTAAGTGCTCACTGAGCCAGGGTTGGGGAAATGGTGTTTGCAAGTGGCCTGCTCAAATGGCAGGAAGGGTGCTGGGGAAGGGATTTATCAGAACTGATCAGGCATCTGCTGGCTGTGGAACTTTACTGAGCTGAGGCCAAGGCCACGTACAGTGACTGGTGAAATAAAGAGGTACTGGAGACATGGCTTCCTCTGAATTAGGAAGGAGATAAATCTGTAGGGGGTTTCCCTATTCATTATGAAAGTGCTGTTCACTGTGGACACTAATAAACACACATGGGTACAGCTCAGTGAGAAGAACTGGGGGCTGAAAAAGCTGTGTATGGCAACACACAGTTTTGCAGAGGTGCGTGACCAAAATGAAGAACATCTCTGAGATCCAGTACCAGGTATACCGTGGCACCAATGGCACCGCCAGATCAGGCCCTCACTCGGCAGAGACTCATAAGACCGATTACATGGGGGCCTACAAATATGTCTGGCTCCGGGCCCACAAAAGGTTAATTCGGTCTTGTTCAGCAGTATCAGAAGACCACAAACCCCTGACATCTATTCACAACTCTCCCATATAAGGACTATAACATGAAAAATACCTCTCTCCTCTCAGCCACCAGAATAGCCCCTTAGATTTTATTTCTTTGGCTAATTTCATGCTCTAAATAACCCCTGGAAGCTGTAGAGACAAAATCATTTCCAATGCCCACCATGTGTGAAGTTTCTCAGAAGCACTAAACAGAAATACTTTTAGTTTTCTCTAATGTTCACATTTTAATTTCTTGAAGACGACCCTTCCCTTTTACATGTGATACAAAATGAATGTTACTCAGGGCCAGCTCTAGGCACCAGCTAAGGAAGCAGGTGCCTGGGGCAGCAAATATGAAGGGGCAGCAGGTCTTTCTTTTTTTTCTTCCTTGGCGGCAGTTCAGTGGCAGCTTTTTCATTTTTCCTTCTTCGGCAGCACTGCTGTGGCCATTTTTTTTTTTTTGCTTCGTTGCTTGGGGCAGCAAAAAAGTAGAGCCAGTCCTGATGTTACCCTCCAAGAGAGCTTATTAAACATTTTCATTTTTAAAAAAATATTGACTTTTTTTCTCACAGATCAAAAGAAAGCTGCACTACTTTGCTCAGCAAACATTTAAGATATTGCATTGAACAAAGTAGTGCAGCTCTCTTTTGTTGTGGAAAATTGACCACATAGTTGATTTTGAATCAGACAGCCTGAGGCTCCTTTATTTCATACAAGCATATATGCAGGGAGAGACAGCATGACCCCACGCAAGAGGCAAGCTGCTCTGCTTTCTACAAATCTTACCAAGCTTATAAAGGTTAAAACCGCAAAACGTAGCACACTCGTTACACATGTTAATTGCCTTATTTGGGATATAATATTAAAAACAAGCAAGCTGACCCATTACCTTTCCATCTATGTTTTTTCCTGTTATTTGTCATCCCTAGCCAAGTCTGCGGTTTGACTATTCTAACACCTTTTTTGTAGTCCCGAAAGCAAGCTCAGCTGTTATAACTTAACAGATCTTCTGGTTCCCCTTTATCCAATTCCAGTTCCTCTTTTTGGGGCCCTGACCACATCTTTCTAACCCCGCATGCCCTTTGTACACACAAAGTCATTGTTCCATTTTGGGAACTTTCCACTGTGACTCCTTTTACCACTAGACACACAGAAGCAACTTTTCTTCATTCTTTCATTACTCTGTCCCACTCCTCTCTTCCCCTTATACACAGAGACAAGCTGAACCAAAGTTCAACACAGCCTAGAAACGAGCTTATCCAAAGTGTAGGCCTAAAAACCTGGCCAAAGTTGTAAGCCCACCGTATTTTCCCTCACAATTCTCCCTTTGATGGTTTTTCACCATCACCTTAGCCTACATTCTATATTCATAAATATATTAATCTTTTCCTTTTCTTCTTCCCCCTTTCCTGCATATCCTCATACACATTCATCACTGCTTCTAGCTTCCTTTTTTTCCAACTATTGTCATAAAGTTCATTAACAATCATTAGCTTCACTCATTGTTGTGCATTGAACCTAGCAGGTTTAGGACTGGGCAGGCAATGATAAATGCATTCATTACAACAGCAACAATAACATAATCCCATACCAAACAATAATAAAAGCAATAACATGCCTATGGCAATAAAACAATGAGGTTGATATTACTAAATGGTTTTAGTTACGAAACACAAAGCATCATATTTGGTACATAAATAGACACACTATAGGCTGTGTGAAAAGCATTCTTTTCAATTTGATATATATTTTGGAGTATATGAATTTGCCATTGAAGTTCAGAAATTTTCTGTACTTCTGGTCAGACTGCAAGCAAATTCTGGAACCAGTCAGGCAGTAGGGTAGTCCAATTAAAGGGTATTTGAGGCTGAAGGGCTGATTGCTGATTAAAATGCATGTCTTGTAATATGGTGGCCTCTACGAGCACACAACTGTCATTAGCTTAGAGAAGCAGGTGTCCTGTCAGGGTAGTTTCTTGTTCTATACCCTTCCAACAAAAGCCATCATTAACTTTGACAACTTCTCCTGGCTTCAGTTTACGTACACACTGAAGCTGTGGGGTTCTAATGGCGAGAGCATCCATTGGTTTCCTATTTCAATCCAAATATTGTTATTTTAGGAGCACTGACTATGAATTGGCTAGGCATATCAAGTGGCTTGATTTTCCAATTTCACATGCAGCTTCTTCACGGATCTGGGAGGATTCGATATGTGGGAGCCCACACTCCATTAACCGGTCCATATGCTTGGAAGGAGCACTGTGAGCACCAGCACTTCCACCCAGAGAATTTCCAAGTGTGCCTCCAGGGCCATAAATCAGATGGTATGCCTGAAGCATCTGTAAGGGCAGTAGGCCAAGCTTGGTGCTTAAGATCACTCTGAATGGCCATTAGCTGGTTGTTCAGAAAATCCTGCACCTCAGAACAAGCCAGATCCCACTGCAATGCCTTCCCTGCCTCAGCAGTGCTTAAGATCATTTTTCTCAGTAAATCTTGGGTCAGAGAACTAAGGGTGGAGACAACATGCAATTCGCCCACTCCAGCCCATACCTGGCTCATCTGCGCCCCAGTAATAAGATTGGCGGCCTTTTTCAATTGGCTTAATTTTTCATCATGCTGTTGATTTTTTTGTAGATATTCCAAATTGCAGCTGCGTCATTAACCCCATTCCACAAGTGTTTAGCCAAGTTTCTTTCTTTTTTTTCTGTCTTTCTAGAGGAAGCCCAGTTCTTTTGCTGTGCCAGCCGAATGGCACACGTTAAATTATTATTTACAGGAATAATTTTCAGTACAGGTAAAATCTCCGCTGGCAGAACAGACTCTTTGGGTATACGTTTGATTATTTACTAGTGAGGCTACTGATTGGCTAAGATTTAGAAAAATATTACTTTCCCATTCCACCCTAAGTTCGTTAGAGAGGAGAGGTTAAGGAATGTTAAAGTTTCATTTTCAGGTAGTTTTGGCTAGCTTCCGCAAGCTATTCTTGTAGTCTTAATTCACTTAGCTGTCCAGCAGTGAGGCAGCAAGGGAGAGGTTACTAGCATAATCACCTTGCTTGCTTGGAGGCTTTATTAGGTCCTCAGGTGGAGAGGGTGTTTTCTTAGCAAGATTAAAAGGCTCAGTGGGTCTGTCAGCAGACAAAGGAGAGGTTACCAGCTCTTTTACCTTGTCCTTCACTCGTGCTGTCTAGAAGGAGCAACAACGCCAGAAGGAAAGATAGACCAATCATCAGTCGGAGAGCCAATACAGTGAGAAACATGGGCAGGTAGTCAATTCTTGGCACTTCACAGCAGTGTTGGTAATCAACAGGATTTGATAAGGGTCTTTCAGCATGGGGCCAGGACAGTTCCTCTCTGGTGGACCTTCATGTAGACCCAGTCTTCTGGTTTCAGCGAGCGGCAGAGCTACGGTATATTAAAAGACCTAACACATTTCATTAGCGCCTGGCAATAATTAAGCATTGTGTTATTTATTAAATGAATGTCCATCTGAGCCAAAGCCAGCAGGGCACTGTCGGTATCTGCATTGGGTGCCCTGGTAGAAATTTTATGAGGGCTGAGTACGGTTTTTCAATTGGGAGTGGCCCTCAAAGGGCATTTGGCCACACTGGATCTGTGAAGCTGCACACAACTTGGTTATAATTTCTCCAGCAAAATTAGGTTCACAATCACTGTTGCTACTCACAGGAATGCCAAAGTTTTACAACAGTTTTGGCCTTTGCCTTTTTACAAGGAAATACATTACTAAAACTAACACATACTTACAATTACAACATTTAAACATTTGAATAAAATTAATCTGCTTAAAATATTTCTTTCTTTACAAATATCCTTGCTGATTGCAGGCAAAACTGAGGAATTACTCAAATTACTCCCCATATTTTCCTGTATTTGTTTTATAGCCAGGTTAAGTTTTAATGGCTTCTATCTTTTTAACTTCTGCTTTTGAATACATGTTGATTTGAAATGGAAAACACAATCCATTTTGGCTTCCCTTTGGCAACGTGACTGTTGATTACACAGAGCCACCTTAAGGCTTAGTGTGGGGTACTCACTACAGCTTCTATCAACTATTTGTTACCAAAACAGATTTAAAATCTTTTACCATTGTCCTGACCTTGACAGCCCTGTTGCAGCCACAAATTTGGGTTGTTTTCTTGTTTTGTTTTGTGTTCTGGCAAAAGTATTTTTTGGTTTTACAACCCAAAACAACACCAATTCATTATAAAACAAAGATTGTACACACCAGGAGTGTTCTTTAGCAAATTTGACTAACCTTTTTCATAGTCAAAAGATTTTACTTAAATAACCTTTTGCTATTATTTACAGACATTTCCAAAGAAACCAAGATTTTTCTTTTCATAACACCTTCTTTTAACATTTGTACATAGTTTTACTGCTTAATTTTCTCCAATAACTACAGAGTTAACTTTTAACTTTTTTTTTTCTTTTAACTTCCTCAAACTGCGGTTGCCTGCTTGTTTGGGCCCGATCCTTTTTTCTTGCTGCATTATTTCTTTCCATGGGCACAGGCATTGTTTCACTACCAATTTAGCAAGGAGGGTGGGCTTTATGACTTGCTCCCCTTTTTCTATTTATACACAACTATTTACATACACACATTACATCTAGATGCATCTTATTTAATAACAATATTTTCTCTATATCCGGACTTAATACAATCTTTCCTTGAGGGATAACAACCCCTTAGCACCAGTGCATTGTAAGAAAGGATAGTAGCAGGGTTCCAGACAACAGGAAAGAGAGGGAGAACAACAGCATGAACAGCACAGTAAAATTCCTTCCTCGATCTAGTTTGAGAGAGGGTTTCACTGCACTTTGGGAACTGGACTTGCTGGGTTTAGGCAAATTTCAGCCAGTTGGGTAGACCCAATGTGCCCAATCTGGTTGGCATGACAGCTCACAATGCCCACAGGGAGGGAGTGACCTTAACGAGCAGTTCCTGTTGCAATGAGGAACGGCTGGGCTCGATCTTCTCCTTTAGACTGTCCTTCTGCAAAACTGCCAGGACCTTATTGTGAGCAGGATCAGGCACATCCAGATACACACCATTTGGGGTACAACAGATTGTACAATTTAATTTACACAGCAAATCTTTTCCCAGAAGATCATCAAGTAAACAAGAACTGAGGAGGAAAGCATAACAGTTAGACAGAGGACCAACAGAAATGGTCAGAGGTGAAGAAGTGCAGTGGGGCACAAGATCATTGCCCACCCCTACCGTTTGTGGAGCGGCAGGGCGGTAGGGACATTCACTTCAAGAGTTGGTTTAAGTTTGCCCAGGTGGGGTTATAACAGTGCATGACACTGTTTGAGGGTTAAATGTACAGGCTTTTAATTCTTAGGGCACTTGATATTCCTTATCCTTGGGGCCGGTGGGGGCTGGGCAGCAGCTCTCTGCCTAGTTCCTAGGACCATAATTTGAGTATATGTACATGGCAGGAATGCCCTTCTCTGGAATGGGAATCTGCTTAGATTACCCCTTGCCCCATTATGGACATCTGGCAGACAATAACAACCCAGCTGACAGGCATCCTCAAAGGGCTAAATATAAAACACTTAACAGACAGGCTAGCACAGTGGACAAAACGTACAAAACACGCCACATTTACCGTGTGCCCTTTTGCCTCCTGTCACCATGAGTCAGGGTGTAACTCTCAATCATTCCAGCATTCACACCAAAAAGGTTGGACATAAAGGTGCGGTCCCTGCACACCCTCCTTCAGCACAGAGAACCAGCCCATCTTCAAGATAACGGTGTCGGTTACTCTGCTGCCTCTGAGTTGGCGGGCAGTTTCCCGGGGCTCCCCCTCTCTCTGAGTGGGGGAGGGAGCTTAAGGCTCCAGGGGGGAAAACAAGAGAAAGGGACCCTGCAGCCCTCACTCATTCACTGCAAGCACTGGCACACCTACAGGCTTTTAGCTCCAATTACTGGCAGCTAGTTTTACGGCCCCTCCACTGTCTGCCTATTGCTGATGGGAGCCTTGGCCAACCTTATCTTTAGGGTTACTCCAGGGTCACTCACTTCCCCGGGGTCCATAGTGGCTCCTACCTCGGGGGGTTCCAGCCATGAAACTATGACAGACACAAACAATCTTCACAACACAAGAATTGGAAAGGACTTATCTCTTTTAATTGTGCGGTACCATTTTTTCTGTTTCTTTATACCGATTAAAATACACATCAAATTGCCCCTTAGGCACTGCATTGACAAGAAGTGTGCCCCGCAGGTGCACAATCTTGTCAAGGTCGAAACTCCCTTCCAGGGGAAACTGCAGTTTTGAATCATCCCTGGTATACCAATTCCATTTCTTTAAATAGTTACATGTCGACTGGCCATAGTTTAAGTACATATAAGCAGCAGGCGTGCCTCTCAGTGGGACCAGAATGCCCTTTGACCCTCTGGTCCCCATTTTCAATCAACACACTTTCACTCAAGCCTTTCGCACAAAGGATGTTTGCTTCAGGTTGCCACGACTATCTACACCTGAATTGGGGTGCTTGGACCCGCCAGTAGCTCCACAAAACATAATTCCTATTGTGCCAGTAAATGCATGATATGTTGAATGCTGTTCAGCTGGCATCAGTTTTCTCTGATTTTCTGAAAGACAAAAAAAAACCAGAGATCTACCCCTTCTGGGCAGTCAATCATCGCTTAAAATATACAAATACTCTTGTTGATATCAGGCAAAACAGAGGAATTACCCCATATTTTCTTGTATTTGTTTCATAAGCAGTCCAGGTTTCAGTGGCTTCTACCTTATCAGTTAGATAATTTGCATTAATACAGATGCCTTCTGGCTTGCTTCTGGATCCAAAGCTATTCACAGCTTAAAGATTCTTACCTTAAAAGGGACATAATTAACATTACCAGAATCTGATGGCTTTTTACTACTAACTCCTGCTTTCAAATACTGGAAGGAAAGCACTTCTTATAGTGCCCCTTAGAGCCTAACAGGATTTCAATTACATAGCACTGTATACATTCTTTAGCTAATTCGACTAAATTGTTCATAGCCAAATAATTGCAATCTAATCATTTCTTTGCCTGAATTTATTTACAAACATTTTAAAGACACCAAGAACTTTCCTCTTTAGCATTTTTACAAAGTTCGACTGCTGTTCCCTCCAGCAACTACAGAGTTTAACTTCTCACTTCTTCCTTAAATCACTTGCTTGTCTCCCAACAGCCACTTTTATCAACTCAAATCACCATTCCAAGTATTGTCCTGGGTATTTGAAATCCCCATGCTTATACTTACTTACTCCTTCCTTCCACTATGCCCTCAAAATTTTCCAACCTGTTTTCCAATCTCTCTGTCTGTGGCCTGCCCACTTGGGCCCAATCCTGCTTTTCTTGCTGAACCGTCCCTTCCATGGGCACCGGCTTGTTCCACTACCAGTTTAGCTAGGAGAGTGGGCTTCTCAACTAGCCCCCACCCTTCCTGGTCTCTTCCCTTAAACATTCTTACTCACAAGACTACTCGAGTCCTCCCTCGTGAGGCTTGCCACCTGGGCAGAAACACATGGCCGATTGGTGTTAACTATTCAATTTCCTCTTGTAGCAAACACACTGCTGTTATGGCATATGCTGAGCCCAAATGGTTAAATTTTGACAAGTCCCTGAAGGACCGGTACTTGCTTAGCCAGGGCTTCCTTTTCTATTCGGAAGTCCTGTCTCAAGGCTTGCAACTTGCCCCGGGCGTAGGTTTGAGTTGCTTCCTGGTTCATGATCTATGCTCTTAATTGCTCAATTCTAGTTATCAAGAACACATCTCTTCCCTTTTCTCCAACTTCTCTATTGTCCAGTCCTGCTACAACTGGGGTAGATCCACTTGCCACCCTTCCCAGTCAACCAGGGTGGAGAGAGGAATGCTAAACCCCTCTCCAGTTCTCAGACTTACTGCAACTGAGAGTGGGCACTCCTTTAATCATGCAATCCTCAACATATAACATCAACAATACCAAGCAACGCAAACATAAAAATAACAAGGGTAAAACAAATCGATGGTGTAAATTCTGCAGGGCTCCCCGCTTCTCAATTGCTCACCAAACTGTGACAAATTTCTGTTACCAATCTATCCCTCGTGTCAGGTGATCAGACTGAGACTGCAGGACATTGGGGAAGATAAAGAAAACACACCATATGACTGAATTTTAAAGCTTTTAAAATAATAAAACAACAATGGAGAGTGTTGGGAATGCTCCCACATCACTCAGGAAAAACATTAATGCCCCAAGCCATTTTCATACTCAGACATGTCCAGACTGGCCACGTCTGTGTATAACATTCAGAGAAGGGGGAGAGGTGGATGAGAGATTATCCTGTATACAGCTTGTCCAGAATTTCCAACATGCTTCCGCTCTTGGGAGGGCTGTTCTTTTACACCCTGGAATCTCCTGCAGCATCTCTTTCAGAGATTCCAGTCCAGGTCGGCTGCCTGTGGCTTCTTCAGTGTCACCAAGCCACGCCAGCTCCGGGGTCACAAAGGCACTCTGTTGGATCTCACTGGACAGTTAAGCTTTGCAAATGTAATCTCAGTACTGTAACTTGTATTGCCTTTGGTTTGCCTCTGTCTATATTTTTTTTTCACAGCCTACTGGGGCCAAACGCAGTTTTTCTTTGTACTTAGCATAGTCTGCGTTGATTCTTGACCTTGAACGCAGAGCAACTTTCTCTTTATCTCTGGGCCAAGCTGAATTTCAAAATAACCTATTCCTTTCCTCAATAGACAAATTGCTCACACTGTCAGAGGCTTTTTTGTGATTAAAAGCTCCTCTTAGATGTATGATCTTATCTAGATTGAAGGTACCTTCTAGTGGGCATTGTTTAGATGGATTTTCATGCGTGTAAAGATTCTAATTGTCTAAATACCTGCAGGTTGTTGGACCATAATGTACGTACATGAAGTAAGATGGGGTACCCTTAGGGGGTGAGCTGGAATGCTTAGATTGTCCCCTACCCATTTTCTAATCACACACACACAGGGTGGATGCCCTGTCCACGCTAGTGGCACATAAACTAAGGGTCTCTCCCTACAGGGTACTCACACAGGAGAGGCTAACAAGAATGGCCACGACCTTCCTACCTCTCCCTTCAGCAAAGAGGGTCGGCTAGTCTCTGGGAGACGGCACCGCTTACTCTGATTGCATTCAGTGAAATGATCAGACTGTCAGTAGCCCACACGGAAAGGAAAGGGGGAGGGAAGATGAGTTCACATGCTCCTAGACCCAGGTAGCTTCCTCGCTGGATGATGCCAGACCAAGTCAGCCCACTGTGGGTCGGATCTTCTAAAGATCCTCTAGTTACTGGGCTTGCGTTAGAGTAGTCCTGGTCACAAGCTTTCACTTCACAAGGTACTCTGGGCGTCTTCCGGTAACAGTCACTCACACTGGTGTGTACACACACACACACACACCCCAAGGCCTTTATTTCCAAATACCACGATGCATCTGTACCTTATGTCCAGACCCAATACCATGAGGTGGTATGACAACCCCTCTTGAGGCGGTAAAAACCCCTCAGCACTGGTGAATACCTAATACATTTCCCTATGCATTACCTTGTTGGCCAGCCCAGCAGTTTCCCAGTACTGCTATAAACTAACCTTATTGGGGCCTTTCCCCAATACCACTTTGCATCTGATCTTGCTGCACAGTAAATAAGTTCAGATGGCATGAGCCTAACAGAGACAGAAGACCCCACGGACAGTCCTCCTCTGATACCCCAACAGAGATTTCAAAAGGTCTCATACCTCTCTTGTGGCGCCATGGGGTTCGAAGGGGAACGATCCGTAGCAGCTGCCTGTGTCTCAGTAGGCGTTGCCATCCCGGACGAGCCCCCAAATTGTCGGAGAAAAACTCAGTTCTTGCTTTTTGTTTGGGTGCAGCAAAATCAAATACTTTATTATTTCTCCAGCAATTGCAATAGAGGGAGGGAGTGCCCTAGGACACAGGGTCACCCCAGTCCCGGACAGGTATCTCAACAGGTAAACAATTACAGCAAGCATTTATACCTTTGTTACAGACAATAACAAGCAATAATACAGACAATAATAAGCAACAACTGCATTTTGTTTATAGGCCATCCTGCTATCTTATTTTTCTCATTTCTGAAAGGCGCCAGTCTACATATTTGGTTATTAGTGCAAGGTCGTGACAACTTCTCACACAGTTCTTTTCCACTCACCTCACATTATTCTTGCTTCTACAAGTCTCATGTCATTAGGGTTACAGCTGGCCTAACTCTTGCTAACAAACTGACATGCATTAAGATCCCCTACAAATCCTTGTCAATTCTTTCCCTTCTTCCACACTATCTACACCTGTGGGAGGGTGCTTGGACCCGTAAATGGTTCTATGGCTATCTACACCCCACCCACATTCAGATGCTTGGACCCGTCGGTGGAAGGGAAGAGGTTTGGGTGAAGGATAAGAGGATAGGGTCACACACATCTAGACCCAGACCTAGACAGGCTCCTCACCGGGCATGCCATGCAGAGGAGACCTAGTCTCAGTCAAGGTCCTCACAAACATTCCAAGGTGTGGTTGTGGGGCTTGCTTTTGAGGCACTCCTGGTCACGAGCTTGTTAACTTCGCAGGAGGCTCTTCCCACAACCATCACTTACACCGGTCTTGCGACCTTTATCTTCACTCACACACACACAGGCATGCAAGTCAAAATCCCGACATAGCCGTCAGGGCAGAAAACAGGATCCGGCCAACCATGGCCAGATCAAACCTACGGACCGACAGGAACTAGTCTGAGGCCTACCGAGCCACACTCAATGACTCTCCCCGGGGAACAACCAGGTCCAGGTGAACAGAACTGGACCAACCCAGGTCCCGGTGAACAGAACGGGAACAACCAAGATCCGGATGAACAGAACCGTATCGAAGGGCATCCGGCCTGTCTGATGAATTAAAAGTTCAGATCCAGCTCATGACTCACCCAAACCCGGGGCCTACGTGTGATTGGAAGTCCTAGGCAGCTAGCTTCAACACGTCCTATGCCAGGATCTGCAGGATTAAATATTCATTAGCTTTGGCTGCTTCTGCCTTATCTTTGCGAAGAAAATGTCTTTTGCCTCGTTCCAGGAGATTGCCTAGTGTGGACTCGTGTTTGTCCTGGGATCAGTTTTCATTTGATCAAATGTAGACTTTTCCACAACAACGTCCAACTCTTTTTCATTTAGCTGCTTTCCTAAGAATTTGCAGATTTCCAGCACAGCACCTCCGAGATCCTGAAATGAACATTATTTCAATGTAACAGCTTCCTGAATTAGAAAAATAAAAGAACTAAATAAATAAATGATAGAGTGAAAGATAATGGGATACTTAAATAAAGGGAAACTGAGCACAGGGATATAGCTTTAAAGAATAAAGGTGACTTCTTATTTGGGACCTTAAGTCTTACTACACTACTTTATAAGCTAGGTTTTAATTCACTGTAAGAGACTATAGCTGCATTAAAAACTGACGAGTGACTAGCAAGTTAAGCCACTGCAAATTCCTTCATCATTAGCCAACTCATCCTCATGGCCTAATCAGGAGAGAAAGGCTCTTTTCTGTGACTGTGATTACAACTGCTAGCACCATTTAAGACAAAAGGTGTCATAATTTTCTGGCTAACTGTATTTTGGTCTGTCTGTGCCAACCTATTTTGGAAGCAGAAGGACCCCTGTTGTGTCCTTTTCTGGAGTCCACAATTCAAGAAGGATGTTGATAAACTGAAGAGGGTTCAGTGAATACTCACAAGAATAATTAAAGCATTAGAAAACATGCCTTACAGTGACAGAGTCAAAGAGCTCAGTGTATTAATGGCTATTTGTCAGGATGGGCAGGGATGGTGTCCCTATCCTTTGTTTGCCAGAAGTTGGGAATGGAACACTTGATGATTACCTGTTCTGTTCATTCCCTCTGGGACAGCTGGCATTCACCACTGTCGGAAGACTGGACACTGGGCTAGATGGACATTTGGTCTGACCCAGTATGGCTGTTCTTATGTTCTTATTTAATTTAACAAAGAGAACGTTAAGAGGTTACTTGATTACAGTTTATAATTACCTACATGGGGAACAAATATTTATTAATGGGCTCCTCAGTCTAGCAAAGAAAAATGTAACACAGTCGAAGGGCTGGAAGTTGAAGCTAAACAAATTCAGACTGGAAATAAGGTTTACATTTTGAACATTGAGGGTAATTAACCATTGGAACAATATGCCAGGGGGTCATGGTGGATTCTCCATCACTGTCAATTTTTAAATCAAAATTCAGAGGGGTAGCCGTGTTAGTCTGGATCTGTAAAAGCAGCAAAGAATCCTGTGGCATCTTATAGACTAACAGATGTTTTGGAGCATGAGCTTCTGTGGGTGAATACCCACTTCGTTGGATGCATGCTCATGCTCCAAAACGTCTGTTAGTCTATAAGGTGCCACAGGATTCTTTGCTGCTTTTATAAATCAAGACTGGATATTTTGCTAAAAGATCTGCTGTAGAAATTATTTTGGGGAAGTTCTGTGGTCAGTGTTATACAGGCGGTCAGCTAAGATGATCACAATGGTCCCTTCTGGCGTTGGAATCTATTAATATATATATCAGGAGTTGGACCTCTTAATGGGAAAGGTCTTTCCTCGCTTTGTTAATCAGCCTTGCTGCTACTATCAACATGCTTCCTGCTGAAGTCAGCTAAGAGGATGCTGCTGCATCGCTACCTATTTAGCTAAGAGGTGCACTCAGATACTCCAGACCTCATTTAAAAAGTGTGACTAAAATCAGTTTAAAATGGATTTAGCTGAACCAGAACAAACCCATGTATGGACACTGAAAGTAGTCTAAACCTGACTTCTGCTAAGCTAGGTGAAGTTGTTAAGGAGTCAAAAGCTAGCTGAGCTGGTAGAAAAGTGAAAAACTAGTTTCTAAAAACAATTGGAATTTTGAAGAGTTCTGTACTTTTCAAAGATTTCACATAGGTATCTTTATTGAAAACATCAAAATAGTTATTAAAATATTTTATTTACTAAAAACCTAGTTTTGAATAAAAAGAGAATTGTGGGCAGCAGAAAACACTATGTTGGGTACATAAAATCTGGGGAATACGTGGGTAACCAAACAATTAGTAAGCCAAAATGTAAAATTTCAACAACAAATAAATAAATTAATGGTACAGCAACTATCATCAGTTGCCAAAGGATGAAGAACAGCAGTAAAGGTAAACTTCCAGTTAACACATTGAGCAGGGGACCTGGTAACATGGGTGGGGGATGGTTTCAAAAAACTAACATGGGAAAAAATGTGTGTAGGTATTCAAAACGCTCAGTTAGTAATGTTAATAAATATTATAAAAAAGCTTGGTTAAAACAATGGCCTTCAGTATTAAATCAAAAGATTAGCCCATATTTATCCACAGTTGCAAAAACATACCCATCTACCTAAAAAATAACATCCCGCACTGTAAAAAAAAGTTCTTGAGTAATTGTTCCTATAGTACTTAGGAAAGAAAATGCAAATAAGGTGGTCCCCTTAACCCCTATGGAAGTAACTAGGAAAGGAGGAGCGCATTGGGAGCCACTAGGAAACAGGCCAGGGGGAGGGTGGAATGGGGTAATTTAAACTGTCATCACATTAAGCAGTTGTATATAAAATATTATGTATGCCCCCCTCCTTTAACTATGAAGAAGCAAAATAAATGGCCTATTGCAAAGAGGGGGCATTTAGGGGTAATGTATATGGGGTACGGTGTATTCTGTTGGGAATGTATGCCATCCTGCAATATAACAGTAGAAGGCAAAATCCTTTCAGTATATAACCAAATTACAAATTTCTATACGCTGCCACCTAAACTATGGTGCACCAATGAATCAGTAAACTTAAATCGTTGCAAACAATCAAATCAGCACCTACTACCCCATGCCGTACCAAGTAGTTAAATTGGTTTAAACAATAGGAAATTTCACTGTAAATATTCAACAAACACACAATATAAACATAAGTACAGAAAAATTATAAAAGCAATACGCTGTAAGTGCCAACAGTTGGACACACTTACAATACACACTACAAAATGGCACTGACAAAATTTTAACTCTATCAAAACACAAAAAGCAGTGTTTTTGGTGGTGGCCAAAATGTTAGACCATACTGCAGTGGTCAGAACTCTCAGTGTTGCTGTAAATTATCATAGCAGCTGGTGTATTGTTAATTGTATTTGTGTGTGTTGCATATAAAAACAATCAAGGGAGGCACAACCCCCTAGCAAACAGCCACTTATTATAACCTATAAGTAATGTAGTAAATCCTCCCCCTCAGTGTACTAAACAGCCCGAACCCAGCCTTCTTGGGCCCACTATAATAAAAAGCCTAAAACGCTAATTAAAATAGGTGTGGTATACCTGTACAAAAAATGGTGCAAAACATGGTACTGCACAAGGGGCAGTAAAACAAATAAAGCATCAACACCTTCCACATTAATGCCTGGCCCTATCAAAAAGTGTGTCGCCATATGTTCTGTGCTTTTCCAGAAAAACCTGGGCAGAAAAATCCCAAAAGAAAAAAAGGAGTGGAGTGTTAGGATATAGATATTCAAGCCTGTCTGTAAAGGCCTATACTTTAAGAATTTAGGTATATGTTTATCATTAGCTAGTTATAGAAGTATAAAAGAAAGAATCTGTGTAAGGGCCTTCTCTCACTGTAACGGTCTGAGGCCCTGTTCTTAGGCCAATGCCTTTAGCTAAGAGGCAGCCATAAGCTGGGAAGCGTGCGGTCACATCCTCACATTCCAAATTAGTCGTATTGAAATAAGGCAATTTGGGGCTGTTAGGAAGGTGATCCAATCTATCACCCCCAAAGAAAGGAAAGAGCCTAGAAAATGTAAAAGAAAATTTAGTATGATAGATTTCTGTCTGGAAACTACTCACTTATCAATAAACACAGCTGGAAAACCCTTATGTCTGTACAGATGTGGTTGTAAAATCCTCACTTCTGTATTGTTTTGTCATTATAGTTCCCATTTTGCTATGTTTATTTGCATGGTCTCTGTCTGGTTCTGTGATTGTTTCTGTCTGCTGTATAATTAATTTTGCTGGGTGTAAACTAATTAAAGTGGTGGGATGTAATTGGTTAGCTAATCATGTTACAGTATGTTAGGATTGGTTAGGTAAATTTTAATAGATGATTGGTTAAGGTATAACTAAGAATATTATTATATAAATTAGGGGCAAACAGGAAGTAAATTAGGATTTCAAAATAAGGAAAAAGGAACTTGGATTTAAGTTTGCTGGAAGTTCACCCCAATAAACATCAAATTGTTTGCACCTTCGAACTTCGGATATTGTTGCTCTCTGTTCATGCAAGAAGGACCAGGAAAGTGGGAGAGTAAAGGAATAAACTCTCTAACAGTTATTAATATATTTTATTTACTAAAAACCTAGTTTTGAATAGACAGTGCAATAAAATATCATTTTTCACAAAAAATTACAAGGAGATCTTCAGTTCTAAAAGCAGTTTGAGAAGTTCTAAAATGTAACAAAACTTCTCCTTTCCCTTTAGGATGCCTCGTGGGATGAGTTGTGTAGCTGCCATCCTGCTATTCAGGAAAAGAAATGAAGTAAAGCAAGATTATTCTCTTTTCTAACTGTACTCACATCCAGCAGATATTCTTCACAAGGAAGCAAATGGCACCTTTTGTGACTAAGTGAATTAGGCTCCTATGTGCTATTGAATGTCAATGGGAGTTAAGCGGCTAACTTACTTTGGTGCTTCTGAACATCTCGCCCTACGGTTCTGATTCTTCCACCCTTACTCACACTGAGAAGTACTTTTTCAAGAACTCACACTGAAATCAATGAGAACAATGTATCTTACTCTGTGAAATGAATGAGACTCTTCACAGAGTAAAGCACAGCTCAATGTGAGTAAGGGTGGAAAAATTAGACTGAAAAATTGAGGCATTTTATTTACTGTTTCTTTCAGATATAAACTGATTGATTGGTCTCACCTTCTTCATCTCCTCATAGGTAAGGAGGAGAATATTGAAGTCATCCCTGTGGGTGGACCAGCCTTTGATGTGATCCAGCCAGGAGCCAGCCAGTACTTAGTAAGGAGAAAAATTATAGAAATAAATGTTAAGGATCTCAAACAGAAAAACCATTCAGTTATTGACATTTTTGCATCCTAATACTCTCACAAGCATGGCTGCAGAATCAATGGAGCAGACTTCCTTTTTTCAGCTTCTCATCCTTCTGCTGTTGGGATGATATTTGGGCTCACAGAGACTTTATTCCAGTTCCTGTTTTTATTCACAGCCTTATCCTGGATTATCTTTCACTTTAAACGTGAGATAAAGGCCAAGCACAACATATTTGCACTTTTATGTCCTGGATTATTTACTTATGGATAATATTTTCCATTACTTTTGATGGATTAGTGATCACAAACGTAGAATTAAATTGATAGATTCATAGATTAATAGATTATTTGACCATTGGTCAAGGGACCATTGTGGTCATCTAGTCTGACTTCCTATATAAGGCAGGCCATAAAACTTCCCCCAAATAACTCCTAAGCATATCTTTTTAGAATAACATCCAATCTTGATTTAAAAATTGTCATTGATCGAGAATCTACCATGACCCTTCATAAATTGTTACAGTGGTTAATTACTCTCACAGTTAAACATTTATGCCTTATTTCCAGTCTAAATTTGTCTAGCTTCAGCTGCCAGCCATTGAATTGTATTATACCTTTATCTACTGGATTGTTCCACATGTAGGTACTGTGACAAAGTTCCTCCTCTACCTTGGTGGGTCCTGCGCTTATTGGCAGGTTTGCTTGCCTCTCAGATTCACCCTGTGAGTCAGGAAACAGCCCAGAGACTTTCCCCTCTGATAGAAGTCACAGTTCAGGTCAATTCCTCCTGTGTTTGATCAGGAGTTGGGAGGTTTGGTGGGAACCCAAGCTTGACCTCTACTCCAGGTTCCAGTCCAGGGCCCTGTGGAATGCAGCTGTCTAGAGTGCCTTCTGGTACAGCTGCAGGACAGCTACAACTCCCTGGGCTACTTCCCCATGGCCTCCTCCCAACATCTTCTTTGTCCTCACCACCGGACCTTCCTTCTGATATCTGATAATGCTTGTACTTCTCAGTCCTCCAGCACTATGCCTACTCACTCTCGGCTTCTTGCACGCCTCTTGCTCCCAGTTCCTCACACGCACTTCCTCTCCTCTGGCTCCCTGGCTTCCCTTTGGCCTGACTGGAGTGAGCCCTTTTATAGCATCAGAGGGGTCTTAATTAGAGTCAGGTGCTTAACAGCCTCACCTGACTCTTAGCAGGTTAATTGGAGTCAAGTGTTCTCATTAGCCTGGAGAAGCCTCTGCTCTGGTCACTCAGGGAATAGAAAACTGCGTATCCAGTGGCCAGTATATCTCCCTTCTACTACTCCGCTGTTCCCAACAGGCCTGGGTCGATCACAGTACTTACAGACTGTAATCAAGTCATCCCTTAAACTTCTCTTTGTTAAAATAAACAGATTGAGCTCTTTGAGTTATTGCTAAAGGGCGCATTTTCTATTCCTTTAATCATTGTCACGGCTCTTCTCTGAGCCCTCTCCAATTTATCTGCATCCTTCTTCAATTGTAGGCACCAGAACTGGACACCAGGGCCAAATACAGGGGCAAAATAATCATGTCAATGTTGATTCTCAGGGTAAAACTAATCTCTTCCATTCCTTTCTGTCATTTGATACTACTTCCAACTACTCGATGGTGTTATGATCAACTATTCTGACCTCCCTGAAAAGGTTCTTTTTAAGACCTTTTGGGCACCATCTTTTCCTAACCCAGTTGGTTTCAATTTGACAGCTTTATGTGGGACTCTGTGTGTTGGCATCTGAAGTGCATGCCCCATGTATGCCCAATACTTCCTTCTAATTCTAGTGGAAATAAACTGCTGCCTGGTGATTTCTACGATATATTTATTGGTGATGACGTCTCTCCATTCAAGGTCCAGAATCTTTGTAGGCACTTATTTTTGAAGGCATCTAATTTTCTGTTTAACATTTTAGTAGATCTTTAGCTATCAAAGCCATACATTAGCACTGAGACGTTTGAGTTGAAAATTCTCAGTTTTGCTTTGGTACTGTATATCTTTGATGTCCATATGTTGTTGAATTTAGTGAATGAGGTGGACACTTTTCTTAACCTTGATGTCACCTTATTCTTGATGTTCCTGATGGCTAGAATAGTACTGCCCAAGTAAATGGATTATTTCAGTTTCTTGATGTTTTTGCCTTCTAATATGAAGTTACTGCTTGACATCTGAGTTTCAAGGTTCTCTGTAACTGATTTTGAGCCCTGTTTGACCTGCAGATTTTGCCAGGTTGTCTTTCTTTTTTTGTAGCTTTTCCAGGGTATTGCTCAGTAGTTTCTCAGTCTAAGCCTTCTAGGCTTTGCCATCTCGGTACCAGTTTTTGTGTTACTAATACACTTCTTCATCATCTTGTCTATGGAAATGCCAAAGAACAGCAAAAATAAATTGCAGCCCTGTTTCACATAAGTGTTGACAATGAACCGCTCTCTTGTCAAGTTGTCCACTCTTATAGAGCAACCTTGCATCTCTGTACATGGTCGGGATGGTGTTGAAGGTTTAGTTGGAATTTCACAGGACTGAAGAATATTCCACAATACATGTCTATGCAGGCTGTCAATGATATCAGTTATGAAGGAAACCTGGAATTCAGTGAATTGTGCTAGTTATCTAACTTAGTTCTTGTAAGTACCCTGGTCCCTTCTAGAGACATACACAAAGAACCATGGAATTTGACAGATGGCAAAACAAAAGAAGAAATCAATTGCATCGGCATCAGTTTGAGATTTAGGTCATCTGTCCAAGGTGCAAGGGCACATCAAGTCCAGGATGACAGGAGCAATCAAAATCTTTGCATTGCCAAACTGAAATTAAAACTGAGAAAGACCAACTTTAAACAGAACGCGGCAAAGAAATCAATAATATAAAACTGAAAACAAAAGTGTGCTCTGAGAAATTCCAGCATGAACTATGGAACAGATCTAGGATGCAGACAGAGGCAGGTGAGATAGAGATTGGACTTGAAGAAAAATGCACTGTGCTCTGAGACAACATGATTCAAACTGCAGCAGTCACAGCCTGGTATCAGCACACACAGAGCAAGTATTGGATAAGCCAAGAGACCAAGCGCTGAAAGGAAAACTCCTGAATGCTAAGACAAACGAAATATTGAAAAAAGCAAAGGAAAAAGTAGAAGAAAGCAGACAAAGCAGTGAAAAATATGGACATTTCAAATAAGAAAATGGGCCAATAAAAAGCCAAGATGAAAAAAGGCTTACAACTGAGGCGTAACAAAATGACAGATGGGCAGAGCATTTCAGACAAGTCCTCAACAGAGTCAGCCCCAGCTCAACGCCAGATATTGATGAAACGTGAACATAATCTACTTGGCATTAACACTGATGCAACAGAGATGTCAGCAATACAGGCTGCAATTAAGAAGCTGAAAAACAACCAAATGGCAGGACATGATCAAATCACAGCAGAAAAGCTAAAAGCTTGACCCCACAATCCCTAATAAAACTGATAGAACTGTTCCAATTTCTATGGAGAAGAGACCCCTCCTGACAAGTGAAAACATGGAATCGTTGGCAGAGTACCTAAAAAGGGTGATCTCACTGACGGCAATAACTGGAGAGGAGTCACACTACTCTCTGTTGTAAGGAAAATCATCTGTAGTGTGGTTCTACACAGGACATAAGAGGCAGTGGATTCAAAGCTTAGGGAAGAAGAGGCTGGATTCAGGCCCAAAAGATCCTATGCAGATGATAGTCACAGTAATTACCATAATAGAAGAATGTGCAGAATTTATTTTTCTATGCACTTAAATTTTCAGTGTTCCATAAACTGCCTTAGTGAGAATGTTGCATTGTCAGAGATATTAAGAGAGAACTCAGGAGCTGGAGAGGTTACAGCTGAGTCTTTTGGCTCTTTGGAAGGTATAAGTAGTGGTTTGGGATTGCAGGATAGGCATAACAGTTGTGGAAAACTACTAAACCAGACAATTAATAGTAGAAAACTACTTCTGTGTGTTCTCTGCATAGCGCTCAACCTTATCTCCTCACCTGTGTTATCTGAGCACCTAAGTGGAGTTGAAATGTATTGAAATCTTCATGGTTAGGTTTCAGAATGAAGAACCAATTGAGATACACAAGACAACTTGCACTTTATTGGTGCAATGCATGTGCCTATGCAGCTCCCCTGGACTATCTTTGCAGAATATCTCTATTGTGAGCTGTGAATGATACTGCATTCACTGCAACCTTAGACCCCAGATTGTGAGGTAGGGGCCAGGATTTTGACCAGCTCCATCTTCTACGTAATTTACCCACTCACTAGTTCATTCAGGATGTGGTCAGTGAGCAGGGCTTAGCTTTTTAGCAGTAAATGAAACCTTACTTTTCCCAGCTAGAAACCTGGTATTGTCTCAAGTTTGAGTAAAAGGTTGGAGAAATGAAAATAGGAAACCACAACATCCTTTGGGTTTCTGGCTACATAAATAACCTGCAAGGTAAAAAGAGTGACAGTCTCAGTTATATTAAAGGGACATAATTAACCTAAAAATCGGTGGTTTTATAAAATTGCTACTGATGCAAGTAATGCTAAAATCATTATATCTGAAAAGGGTTAGAATAAGTACTTTAGTAAATAGTTTATCCTGATTTAAATGAATGGGATTTTTTGTGTGTCTTTGCCAGCATTTTCTGTACATTCAATGGCACTATTGCACTTCCTTAATTCTAAAGACCCTCATGCACATGTGTACTGTATACAAGTGATAGTACCATTAACCTCAATGGGATTATTTACTGTTGTAAGGTTAGGAACATGAGTACTTAGAATCAGGTTTTCAAGTTTTTTCTAATTTTTATATGGGTCTTTCACACAGCAAGAAAGGAGCAAAAACATTTAAAAAATCATGGGAAATGTGATAATAAACAGCACAAAAATTAACAGGGAGTGCAGTTGCAGGTGTACTATCTGAAAAGAATTTAAACTTTAATAAATTGATTTGATTTTGAATTCCTTTTAAATACAAACACTGTTATGTCAGCAACAGATATTTATTTGTGTGTCGTTTGGTATATTGATAAAGTATTTCAGTGAAAAACATATCATTCAACTAGAATCCTAGTAAGCATGAATTTCTTGCGCTTTCAAAAAAAAGTGCAGCTAGAGATATTTTTAGAGAATTGTAATGGATACAGTGTTTAAAAAGTAATGCTAACGTGCATTGCTGCACACCTCAATCAATTTCTCCAACAATTTGGAGCTGAGAATTTCAGGAAAACCACACAGACAGCTTAGGCATATGGTGGTGCACACTAAGAACAGCCAGCCAGAAGCCATGAAGAGAAAAACTCCTTACATCATCAACATAGTCTTAAAATTGTGAAAACTCACATGAACCCTGTAAAATATACAGAAGCAATACAAGATTTTCTAATCTCTGTAGTAAAAATTATGCTATGTGCAGCTTAGGAGATGTTGTTGTTCCATTTACTTTTACTGTCCCTGTAACTTTAAGGACTCTTTCTGCATGGGAAATTGAGCGAGCTATAAAGCAAATTAAGAGGAAGATTCCTATGGATTGAGAGGTTGCACTGATGGAGCTCATGTGGTGCAAACTCTGCACCATGCATCTGCTCATTTTATCATAGGTGTTACTGCAACAGAGATAAGGAAACTGCAAGGGTGACTGTGAACGGAGTCTCCTGGGAAGTGGGTGCACAGCACATGCCACCTTTCATGGGAGATCCAGGTAGCAATGTAAGAGATTGGCATCGCTCCCACAAGGCAATTCTCACAGGCCAGCACTGCACACCTTCGGTGTGAATGACTCCGCATTTAGATTAGGGAAAGCCATGAGAGACAGCTCAGTGCGAAACCCTGACCCTGGAGATCCTTCCTCCTGAGCTGCATCTGCCACAGTCCACACCCCTATCCTTAGCAAGAAGTTTCCTGATGTTTAAAGATGCAGAAGACATAAAACATGGATAACATAAGAGCTTACAGTTACATAGCTACGTACACCACCACAACAAAAACCCTGTAATTTATAATATAACATGCAGACTGCAATGATCATAACCCATCACTAACGCCCCTTTTAGAGGGAGCTGTCATGATGAGGCAGAAGCAGCTCCATTTCTTGGCCCAGAGACGAAGCTCAGCAGTTCCATGAAAAATGAGATCTCCACTGAAACTGGACACTGAAGTTCTGAGGTCTTGATTGAACTTGTTTTCCCCTCTTTGGCTGGGTCTAGGGACATAGATTGGAGGAAGTGAGTCCCATCCCCATTCCCAGGGGAGATTTGCTTTTGGAAGGGTTGTTGTGCGGAGGACAGTCTGGCCCTGAGGATTTAGACTGATTTATTGGTGAAAGCTACCAGTTTTCCTGGGTAATGTTAATTAAATTGTAAAAATAGTATCACCTACTTTTGCTCTCCTGTTCTTCAGATCTCTTGGAACTAAATAGTACGGCAAGTGAGTAGCAAAGAGACGAGGTGATGGATGATGAACATAATCCATATTACGTATGTTATATTCCAGCCATGGGACTCTGTCTATTATTTCCATATTTTCTGTTCCATCTCGATGGCCTTCATGATAAATCAAGCTCAAAATATTCTATGTCCACACAGTTCCTGGGAAAGAAAATAGCCTTATTTGAAACAGCTTTGATGCTAATTTTATCTGTAATGTCATGTAAGAATGTGCCATAATCACCATCTCTTCAAAACTGTGTCTCATTTCACATTATAAATGAAGTCCAAAAATTGGGCTTAAAGGGAGTCCATTAATGCAGTAGGGATGGGAATCCAAACAGCATTATACTTTTGTACATTTTAGTTTTAAAAAACCCATATCTATCTATGTGTTGGTCAATAACTAAATCTTCAAATATTTGTACCTAGGGTATTCAGGTTCCCCATGGAAACGGTGATTACTATGGGTGACTAGATGTCCCGATTTTGGGGGCTTTTTAAAATATGGGGTCCTATTACCCCGACCCGATTTTTCACATTTGCTGTCTGGTCACCCTAATTACTACAGACTATTTTTCTCCCTCTTATGTAGCCTCAGTGCTGCAGCATGGCTGTACATAACAGTAATAGCCAGTGGATTCACTGGCCCTATTCAAAGCACCCTGTATACTGTTGTTCTGAGAGTTTTCAAAGTACCCCTATTCCACCCCCACAGTGGAAGAGCACCAGTGCTACCTCAGGTCTCTTGGAGAAGGCTCACATTGATCTGTCCTTTCTGTGCATGTTACATGACATCTCAGCGATACAAGGAATTCTCTATTAAGAAGTGCCAAGGGTTCTTTAGTGACCAGAATTGGTCAGTGTCAAAAACTGTGTTACAATGTTTAGTATACAATGGGGTAAAGAGTCCTTCTCTCTGAGCTTCTCACAGAGGAGCTGGTTCTGCTATATTTTAACTCTTCAGCTGCAAGTAATTCTCAAACCTCATAGGCTGGAAGCAGTGCTTTCTTGTTTTAAGAAAATATATCACTGTGAAGTCTGAGAACAAAAATGTTGATCACCTGAGTACATGAAGTTGGCAATTCAGCTTGAATAGTCTGTGACAGGACTGGGATCAACCAGGAGAGGGGGAGGGAAGGGGAGGATTGTCCTTTATTTTGTTGCAGTAGAGATGCTGTCTCAGTGCAGTCTGAGGTTTTGTATTTATGTGAAAATTCATTAGTCTGAGCATTCACACCACCTTCCATTTCCATGAACTTACTATTTCCAAAATATTGCTGACAAATATTTCAACAAAGGTGAATAAAAATAATTTGCTACTACAGAAACAAATACACGTGGTTTATTACAATATATATTTGTGAACAGCTTTTGGCAATATTTGCCCAGTTCTAATATATTTTGCAGATTATAACAAGGAAGCTTACGTCCAAATAAATCTATTAGTCTTTAAGGTGCAACTAGATTCCTTGTTGTTTTTGTGAATACAGACTAACACGGCTACCCCCTGATACTTTGCAGATTAACGCTTAGAGGTAACCTTCTGCCATTGCTTAAAACATAGGGATGAAACTGAGATAATGTTTCCAATAAAATGTTGGCAGGTAAAAGATTTTGCACTGCTACCACCAAAATAGGTCATAAAGGTGGTCAATAAGCAGTGGGGTGGTGGGGGTGTGTCAATTAAGGTTTCAGACAAAAGTCAGATATGATTTTCTGAAAGGGAATCAAGCAATCAGTCTTACCTGATTTTGGATAAGTAACAACAAATACATCACTGTCTGATTTCAAAATCCTCCAGTGAATCTATGCATTCAGGTGTAACAAGGTCTGGCAGGAAATAAAATCCTTTATGTTTGAACAAAAATTCTTCTGATGGCTCCATTGTTAACTCAGTTTCACTCCTATGTCAAGAATCTGCAGGTTAGAAAACATTATTTTATATCATTTTTATTTTGGTGTTATCTATCCTCAGGACAAAAATTTTAGTATAATATAAACAAAACAGATTTCCTCTTGATAGGAAAATATATATTAACAAAAACAGCAAACTGAATGACAGTGTAGAAATGGCACTTTTAGGAACTGGCATGAAAACAGAATATCTTTTGCCGTTAAAAGTGCTGTGTAATACATTGTCTTTGAGTTATTTACTTGTACAAGTGTCTGGTATTGTCAGGCACCAAAATTGCTTTAATGAATTTTCTAACTTCACAGAATCCATGTAAACAGGCACTTAAACTCAGAGCTACTCGAGGAGCTCACCACTAAGTCCAGTGCATTCCATGAGCTATGACTTAGTCCTTGTGCACAACCAGAGTAATGAGGCTGCATTCCAATTAATTTTGTGGCTGGTATTCTGTTGGCCCCATCATGTTATTTCTGATTCTTTATTTCCTATTTCCCTGTTAATATATTTCTTCCAGTCCCTCTTGTCTAGTAACATAAGTTCAGCAAAATAGAGTGAGGGAAAGGAGGTTTATTTCTTCTCAAGAGTTTTCTTTGATAATTTTATTTTTGGCCACTATATTTCATAAAATTCTTAACCTATAAATCAGTGACATCATGCCACATATGTGCCAGTGGAGCACATTGGATACCAGGCTGGCCTTACCATGAGGCGAACTAAGGCGGCCAGACTGGGGTAGGTGGTGGGGGTTCCACTAGGACCCAGAGTGTAGAAAATTGTGTCTGCTGCTGGTGCATATGTATTGTCTCTGCTCTAGATGCACAGAGATGGTAGAGTGCTGTGCTGAAGATAGGAAGGCACAAGAGACATAACAGGCAGGGAGGAGAAAAGGTGAGAGGGAATAACAGAAAGCAGCAGGAGCTGCAGGGAGAGAGAGGAGAAGGAGCCTCTTATGTACCCCTCTAGCACCCCCAGGAGCCTGGACTGATTAACACCAGCTCCTCAGGAAGCTTCCTGTTTCCTGCTGCTTCCCTGAACCCACTTGAGGAGAACTGACAGTCAGCTGAAATAGTAGGAGCCAGTTAGGCTGTTAAGATACTTATATCTTCCCTCACTCAGGCCCTGCTACCAGCCTGCTTATTTGTCCCCTTCAGTTGAGAGTTGAAAGCCACTATAGCTGGCACAGAACAGCAGTCATCCCGTTTTGCAACTAGGTGCAGTTTCTGCCACACAACATAACCATCTGTGCTCCTGCTCAGGAATTGCTGCCGCCTGGTCCATGGGGTTGCAAATCAGGAGGGATGGGGTCTGTGGTCGAAAACACTCACAATCTGCTTCCTCCTGGCTAATGTGCCAGATTGACCTATTGGACGATTGAGGCACGCTCTTTCACTTTTTTGTGTGTGAATACGTGAAAAGGGAGGTAAGGTTTGGGGGTACAGGGCATACCCCTGACCCCAAGGTGATAACCAGAGTGGCCCCTTTCATTTTTTCCTCTGGCTTCCTCCTTGCTTATTTCCAATGATTTGGCTGCCTATGCACCTGTCACTGGTCTGGGGATGGTTGTGCACCTGTCACTGTTCCATGGGGTTGCAAATCGGGAGGGATGGGGTCTATGGTCAAAACACTCACAATCTGCTTCCTCCTGGCTAATGTGCCAAATTGATCTACTGGATGATTGATGCACGGTCTTTCACTTGTTTGTGTGTGAATAAGTGTGTGGGTACAGAAGGGTTTCATTGCATCTTCTCTCTTGGCCCCAGCTACTGTTCTCCCTTCTTGTTGCATTGATAGTGGGTGGTTGTGTCTCTCCTTTTTTTTTTTTCTAATCATATATGCTAGGGACAGTCTTGTCCTCTTCTCCTCTCCTGATGTTAGGGTAGATGCAGGCAGTGCAAAATGTACTAGAGTCATATAGTAACTCAAATGCACAGCTGCATTTCAATGATCTGAGGTTTGAAGAACAATGTGGAACTAGCTATTCTCCTTTGACTGATTGCTCCTCTGTATTCCACGGTAGGTGTGCATGCTCGCCACATGCACTGGTGCCGGAAGTTTTTCCCTTAGCAGTACCAGTAGGGGGGAGCACTGCTGTGACCCCTGGAGTGGCGCCTCTATAGCGCGCTATAAAGGGAGCTGCACACTCCCTCGACTTTCAGTTCCTTCTTGCCGCCAGTGAAAGTAGTTAGAACTTTGTGCTCCAGCCTTGCTGTAGCCCTTCTAGTAGCCTTAGTAATACTCCTTTTCTCCTTAGTTGGATAACTTCTTTAGTTTGTTGCCTGATGCGGGGCATGCCCCGTGCCCCAGGCTTTAAGTCGTGCGACTCCTGTCGCAGTTCTATGCCAAGAAGCGACCTGCACACTCAGTGTCTTTGCTGCTTGGGTGAGACTCACGTAACTGATCGCTGTAAGATCTGTTGGTTGTTGAAGCCTCGAACAAAATTTGAGAGAGATATCTGGCTCCAGATCCTGCTGATGGAATCTGCATTGGCCCCAGCCCCGGCCCCGGCCCCAGCATGCCGATCGGACTTGGCACTGGGTGCCTCATCCTTGGTGCGGAGCAAGGTGCCCTCCACCAGTCGGCACCACTAACCTGCTGAGAAGCAAGGGAAGACTCAGCGGCGCCAACAAAAGGACAGAGGTGAGGCCGGACCTGAGCTGGGCAGCCCACAAATCTCCCTGGGACCCAGACCTCCGACTTGCACTGAGCAGAGTAGTCTGGTCCCATCTGCAAGTGCCCCTCCCGCAGTGAGAATGCCATCGACGCTGGAGGATGCACAGGCCACGCGTGACATTCTTTCTCTCTCAGTGCTGGGTGCACCACCCGAGACGGGCCCCTGGTCCTGAGGGAAGCTGCCTTTGGGAGCACACCAGCTCTCCCTAGCAAGACACAGCCCACGCTCCAAGGACTGTGGGCCCATTTGCTGAGGTCCTCACATAGCTCGCGTCAGTCCTCCACTCCAATCAGACTGGCTGACTCGCCTGTGCGGGAGCCTCGAAGGTCCTCCATTCCCCATCGGGAGTGCAGGAATCGAGACAAGCGGTGTCGACACTCCTCTTTGGATAGGAGCTACAGGAGCAGATCCCGACACCATCTTTATGGACACTCGGGCTTGAGTGCCCGCTCTGCTAGACACGATAGACGGAGCTCTCCTCGGGCGTTACCGGCACTGAAGCATCGAAGCTACGATCACCGGGACGACTATGAAAGCAGCACTTCGGTCAAGTACCGCTCCTCATTGTCGTCAAGGTCCACATCTCAAGGTTGGCACTGGCATGACCATAGATGCTCCCGTCGCTCCTACGGCACCGCTCGGCAGCCTGCACCGCTCGGCACCCAAGCCAGTCAGTGGCAAGGGGCACTGTGGCAGGGCCAATGGTGTCAATGGACAACGTGGCCGCAATTGCCTGCCCAAGTGAGACCCTGCTCGGTAGCCGGGGCATCCCAGACCCATTCGGTGTCCCCTCTAGACAGAGTCAGAAGTCGATGGGCACCAAAGTGGCGGCACTGGGCCCGGACTCGGTCTTGGGAGTCGAACCCGCGGCACATCCTGACGCTCTGGTAGCCGGATCGGCCCCCTCGCCAGCACTGGAGGAGACCATAGCAGCACCTCCATCCGCTGTACAAGAGGACTTAAAAGCTCACCAGGAGCTCCTCAAAAGTGTAGCCTCGAATCTCTAACTCCAGGCTAAGGAGATGGAGGAGCCATTGGACACCCTTTTCAATGTTCTGTCCTCCTTGGCACCAGGCTGTGTGGCCTTACCCCTTCACCAAGGTGTGGCCAACATATCGACTGCCCTGTGGCAGACCCCAGCTTCCTTGGTGCCCATCTCCAAGAAAGCAGAAAAAAAGTATTTTGTTCTGGCTAAGGGACATGAGTACTTGTACTCCTACCCGACACCTAACTCCCTAGTGGTGGAGTCAGTCAACCATCGGGAACGCCATGGCCAGCCTGCACTCACCCCCAAGGACAAAGACACCAAGAGACTTGATTCTTTTGGCAGGAAAGTTTATTCTTCTGCGAGCTTTCAACTTCAGGTGGCCAATTACCAAGCCTGTTGCCATGAACGCCCCACAGTAAATAAAGTTTGTGTTCTGCAACCATTTCTCTCCGTTCCGAGTGCAGTGGTCCCATATAATGTCGGACCAGTGGTCCTCAGAATGATTTCCAGGAGCTACACGTTGCAGTTCACCTCACCTTCCCTCCATTACTCCCCGCCCCTGGAGGACCTCTGGGACAAGAAACATGCCGCCCTCTTAAACCAAGAGTGGCGAGCCTTCTCAACCTGGGTGTGGTGGAGAGAGTACCAGCGGAATTTCAGGGCAAGGGATTTTACTCCCAGTACTTCCTGATCCCAAAGGTAAAAGGCGGACTCCGGCCCATCATCGACCTGCAGAACCTCAACAGGTTTATGGTCCATTACAAGTTCCGCATAGTACTTCTGACCTCCATCATCCCCTCCTTAGACCTAGGGGATTGTTTTGCATCCCTGGACCTCCAGGATGCATATTTCCAAATCCATATTTTCGAGGGTCACAGGCGCTTCCTCCACTTCCTGGTAGGAAGGAACCATTACCAGTTTCTGGTCCTCCCCTTCAGCCTTTCCATGGCCCCCATGGTTTTTACCAAATGCATAGCAGTGATGGCAGCCCACCTCCGGAGGAACAGGTGCAAATTTTCCCTTACCTGGATGATTGGCTTCTCAAGGGCAGCTCTCAGTCCCAGGTGCAGGCCCAGATGCAATTCCTGCTGTCCACATGCGCGGGTCTGGGCCTTGTGGTGAAAGAGGCCAAGTCCACGTTGGTACCGGCCCAGCACATACACTTCATAGGGGCTCTGCTAGACTCCGTAGAGGCCATGGCCTCTCTTCCCTGGGACAAATGCGAGACATTCACGACCTTCCCCAAGGGTGTGCCTTCAACTTCTGGGTCACATGGCAGCATGCATGTCTGTGGTGTGATATGCCAGATTCAGAATGAGGCCCCTCCAACTCTGGTTGGCCTCCCAGTATTCCCAGTCCAGGGACAGCCTGGACAATGTAGTCACGATGCCACCCAACGTGCTGGTCACACTGCAATGGTGGTCCGTCCCGAGCAATATTCTAAACAGGATCCCCTTCCAGGACACCTCTCCCTCACTAGACTTGGTGTCGGATGCCTCGGACCTGGGCTGGGGAGCCCATATAGGGGACATTCAAACCCAAGGCAGATGGTAGACTTTGGAATTGTCCCTGCACATAAACGTCAGGGAGCTCAGGGCAGTACACCTGGCTTGCACAGTGTTCAGTTTGCACCTTCGGGGGAAGGCGGTCAGAGTCCTCACGGACAACACGTCCGCGATGTATTACATCAACAGGTAGGGTGACACATAAGAACATAACATAAGAACATAAGAGCAGCCTTACCGGGTCAGACCAAAGGTCCATCTAGCCCAATATCTGTCTAACGACAGTGGCCAATGCCAGGTGCCCCCGAGGGAGTGAACCTAACAGGCAATGATCAAGTGATCTCTCTCCTGCCATCCAGCTCCATCCTCTGACAAACGGAGGCTAGGGACACCATTCCTTACCCATCGTGGCTAATAGCCATTTATGGACTTCACCACCATGAATTTATCCAGTTCTCTTTTAAATGCTGTTATAGTCCTAGCCTTCACAACCTCCTCAGGTAAGGAGTTCCACAAGTTGACTGTGTGTTGTGTGAAGAAGAACTTCCTTTTATTTGTTTTAAACCTGTTGCCTATTAATTTCATTTGGTGACCCCTAGTTCTTGTATTATGGGAATAAGTAAAACTTTTCCTTATCTACTTTCTCCATATCACTCATGATTTTATAGGCCTCTATCATATCCCGCCTTAGTCTCCTCTTTTCCAAGCAGAAGAGTCCTAGCCTCTTTAATCTTTCCTCATATGGGACCCTCTCCAAACCCCTAATCATTTTAGTTGCCCTTTTCTGAACCTTTTCTAGTGCCAGTATATCTTTTTTGAGGTGAGGAGACCACATCTGTATGCTGTATTCGAGATGTGGGTGTACCATGGATTTACATAAGGGCAATAATATATTCTCTGTCTTAATCTCTATCCTCTTTTTAATGATTCCTAAGATCCTGTTTGCTTTTTTGACCGCCTCTGCGCACCACATGGACATCTTCAGAGAACTATCCACGATGACGCCAAGATCTTTTTCCTGACTCGTTGTAGCTAAATTAGCCCCCATCATATTATACGTATAGTTGGAGTTATTTTTTCCAATGTGCATTACTTTACATTTATCCACATTACATTTCATTTGCCATTTTGTTGCCCAATCACTTAGTTTTGTGTGATCTTTTTGAAGTTCTTCACAGTCTGCTTTGGTCTTAACTATCTTCAGCAGTTTAGCATCATCTGCAAACTTTGCCACCTCACTGTTTACCCCTTTCTCCAGATCATTTATGAATAAATTGAATAGTATTGGTCCTAGGACTGACCCTTGGGGAACACCACTAGTTACCCCTTTCCATTCTGAGAATTTACCATTAATTCCTAACCTTTGTCCCTGTCTTTTAACCAGTTCTCAGTCCATGAAAGGACCTTCCCTTTTATTCCATGACAGCTTAATTTACATAAGAGCCTTTGGTGAGGGACCTTGTCAAAGGCTTTCTGGAAATCTAAGTACACTATGTCCACTGGATCCCCTTTGTCCACATGTTTGTTGACCCCTTCAAAGAACTCTAATAGACTAATAAGACATGATTTCCCTTTACAGAAAACATGTTGACTATTGCTCAATAGTTTATGTTTTTCTATGTGTCTGACAATTTTATTCTTAATTATTGTTTCGACTAATTTGCCCGGTACCGATGTTAGACTTACTGGTCTGTAATTGCCGGGATCATCTCTAGAGCCCTTTTTAAATATTGAGTACCGAAGCCGATTTAAGCACAGGTTACAAATCTTAGTTAATAGTTCCGCAACTTCACATTTGAGTTCTTTCAGAACTCTTGGGTGAATGCCATCTGGTCCCAGTGACTTGTTAATGTTGAGTTTATCAATTAATTCCAAAACCAGATCTAGTGACACTTCAATCTGTGATAGTTCCTCAGATTTGTCACCTACAAAAGCCAGCTCAGGTTTGGGAATCTCCCTAACATCCTCAGCTGTGAAGACTGAAGCAAAGAATCCATTTAGTTTCTCCGCAATGACTTTATCGTCTTTAAGCACTCCTTTTGTATCTTGATCATCAAGAGGCCCCACTGGTTGTTTAGCAGGCTTCCTGCTTCTGATGTACTTAAAAAACATTTTGTTTTTACCTTTGGAATTTTTGGCTAGCCGTTCTTCAAACTCCTCTTTGGCTTTTCTTATTACATTCTTGCACTTAATTTGGCAGTGTTTATGCTTCTTTCTATTTGCCTCACTAGGATTTGACTTCCACTTTTTAAAAGAAGTCTTTTTATCTCTCACTGCTTCTTTTACATGGTTGTTAAGCCACGGTGGCTCTTTTTTAGTTCTTTTACTGTGTTTCTTAATTTGGGGTATACATTGAAGTTGGGCCTCTATTATGGTGTCTTTAAAAAGCGCCCATGCAGCTTGCAGGGATTTCACTTTAGTCACTGTACCTTTTAACTTCTGTTTAACTAACCTGCTCATTTTTGCATAGTTCCCCCTTTTGAAATTAAATGCCACAGTGTTGGGCTGTTGAGATGTTCTTCCCACCACAGCGATGTTGAATGCTCTTGTATTATGGTCACTATTTCCAAGCGGTCCTGCTATAGTTACCTCCTGGACCAGCTCCTGCCCTTCACTCAGGATTAAATCTAGAGTTGCCTCTCCCCTTGTGGGTTCCTGTACCAGCTGCTCCATGAAGCAGTCATTTAAAGTATTGATAAATTTTATCTCTGCATTTCGTCCTGAGTGAAATGTTTCCAGTCAATATGGGGATAAATGAAATCCCCCACTATTATTGGGTTCTTAATTTTGATAGCCTCTCTAATTTCCCTTAACATTTCATTATCATTATCACTGTCCCGGTCAGGTGGTCGATAATAGATCCCTAATGTTATGGTCTTAGTGGAGCATGAAATTTCTATCCATAGGGATTGTATGGAACATGTGGATTCACTCAAGATGTTTACTTCATTTGATTCTACATTTTCTTTCACATATAGTGCCACTCCTCCCTCCCCTCCACCCCCGCACGGCCTGTTCTGTCCTTCCGATATATTTTGTACCCCGGAATGATTGTGTCCCATTGATTGCTCTCAGTCCACCAGGTTTGTCTGATGCCTATTATATCAATATCCTCCTTCATCACAAGGCACTCTAGTTCACCCATCTTATTATTTAGACTTCTACCATTTGTGTACAAGAACTTTAAAAACTTGTCCCTGTTTATTTGTCCGCCCTTTTCTGATGTGTCAGATTCTTTTTTATGTGACTGTTTATCATCTGATCTGGCCCTTACATTATCCTCTTCCATCCTCTGCTCCTGACTATAACCTGGAGGTTATCTATCATTAGACTCTCCCCTAAGAGAATTCTGTGTCCGATCCACATGCTGCTCTGCAGCAGTTGGCTTTCCCCCATCTCCTAGTTTAAAAACTGCTCTACAACCTTTTTAGTTTAGTGCCAGTAGTCTGGTTCCACTTTGGTTTAGGTGGAGCCCATCTCTCCTGTATAGACTCCCCGCATCCCAAAAGTTTCCCCAGTTCCTAATGTACATAAACCCCTCCTCTCTACACCATCGTTTCATCCACACATTGAGACTTTGAAGCTCTGCCTTCCTACCTACCTGTGGAACTGGGAGCATTTCTGAGAATGCCACCATAGAGGTCCTGGATTTCAGTCTCTTCCCTAGCAGCCTAAATTTGGCCTCCAGGACATCTCTCCTACCCTTCCCTATGTCACTGGTACCTACATGTACCATGACCACCAGCTCCTCCCCAGCACTACACAAAAGTCTGTCTAGATGCCTCGAGAGATCCGCAACCTTCGCACCAGTCAGGCAAGTCACCATACGGTTCTCCCAGTCATCATAAACCCGGTCATCGACTCTCCCATTACTAACACCTGCCTTTTCCTAGCAACTGGAGTTCCCTCCCCCGGAGAGGTAACCTCAGTGCGAGAGGCAACCCCAGCACCATCTGGAAGCATGGTCCCAACTATGGGAAGGTTTCCCTCTGCTCCCATTGACTGCTCTGCTTCCCTGGGCCTTCCATTCTCCTCAACAGTGCACGGGCTGTCTGAACGGAGGTGGGACAATTCTACAGTGTCCCGGAAAGCCTCATCAACATACCTCTCTGCCTCTCTTAGCTCCTCCAGTTCTGCCACCCTAGCCTCCAAAGTCTGTACGTGGCCAGGAGCTCGATGCACCGACTGCACACATATGCCATCTGCCCACAGGGCAGGTAATCATATATGCTATACTCAGTTCAATAAACTGGATAGCCCTCACTCTGCTGCTGGGCTTCTGCCTGCATTGTCTCCTAGTTAGTGAAAGGGTTTTTTAAAGCAAGAGGTTTTGAATGTAGTTTGGTTCATAGGTTTTAAGGGGACTAAAGGGTCACGTATAGAACCAGCACGGGACCTTGCTCCCTTCCCACTCCCCTTCCAAACTCCCTTGTGAAACTCCCTGTTAGCAGCTCCTGGTCACTTGTGCGTGGCTTTATAAAGCCCTGGCCTGTGTGAATGCCCCACCCACTGATTAAGGCTCAGCCAATTACCAGAGGCTTCTAGCTTTCAGACCTTCCTTTGAAGCTCACAATCTCCAACTGCCAGCCACAGCATACGGTCCTTCAAACAACCAAACAACCAAACAGACTGACAAATACAAGCTCAGCACACAGCAAGTAACTCCCAAACACACACTGCAGACAGTCACTTACCCCAAGGATGCTGTATTTGCTCCTCCTTCACCTGGAGAACTCCCTTGCAAAACTCCCTGTTAGCAGCCCCTGTTTGCGCTCCTCAGCCCTGTGCCAGGAAGCTCTGGACCTCTTGGAGTTTTGTATAGCCCACAATATCTCCCTACGGGCCTTCCACCTACCCGGCGCACACAATGTGCGAGCCGATCACCTCAGCAGGGCATTTTCCCACCAATACAAGTAGTCACTCCACTGGGAGGTCGCCCATCAGCTCTTCCAAGAGTGGGGAGCTCCCCCGGTCGACCTCTTCGCTACTGCCCAGAACAGGCGCTGCCCCCAGTTCTGCTCCAGGGCAGGGGTAGAAAGGAGGGCGATCTTGGATGAATTCCTCCTCCGGTGGTCATTACAACTGTTCTATGCCTTTCCACCCTTCCCCCAGATAGGCAAGGTTCTGCAGAAAATAAGGGCAGATAGGTCAAGGGTTATCCTCATAGCCCGGGATTGGGCCCATCAACATTGGTACGGGACCTTTCTGCAGCTTTTAGCAGCCCCCCCTGCGAAGGCTGCCGCTTCTTCTGGACCTCCTCTCCTAAGAGAGGGGATGCCTTTTCCATCCTAACTTGGCTACGCTCCACCTGACAGCGTGGCTGCTCCATGGTTAAACCAGGAGGAGGGAAGGTGTTCGGAGGATGTGCGACGAATCCTGCTGGAGAGCATAAAGCTGTCCACACGGTGGACGTACCTTGCCAAATGGTCTAGGTTCTCCAGGTGGGTGGGGGAGCGGGGCACCTCCCCATCATCTGCATCCCTCCAGCTTATTCTCGATTACCTCCTGTCCTGTAGGACCCAAGGGCTAGCTCCTGCCTCCGTCAGGGTTTATTTAGCAGCCATTTTGGCCTTCCACCCTCCGATGCAAGGTCAATCAGTGTTCTCCCACCAGACGACCCTCCTGTTTTTTAAAGGGCCTAGATCTTGCATTCTCGTATGCCAGGGCCCCAGTTCCATAATGGGATCTGACCCTAGCGTTATCCGGCCTCATGGGTCCTTCCTTTGAAGCCTTGGCCACATGTTCCTGGTCCCTATCCTGGAAAGTGGCATTCTTGGTGGCTATCACTTCAGCCCGTCAGGTCTCGGAGCTTAGGGCCTTGACCTCGGAACCCCCTGTCATGGTATATTTCCCCAATCTGAACCTCAGAGTCCAAAAGTTGGGGTACCAGCATGAATTCCTCTAAGCTTAATTAACAGCTTAGATCTGATAAGCTGCCACCAACCAGGAATTCCAGTGCCTGATACACTCTGGTCCCCCCAAAACCTTCCCTGGGGACCCCCAAGACCCAGATTCCTTGAATCTCACAACAAAGGGGAATAAACCATTTCCCTTCCCCCTCCTCCCCTCCAGGTGTTCCCTCCCTGGGCTCCTGGAGAGACATACAGATTCAAGCTCCGTGAATCTAAACAAAGGGATTCCCCCTTCTCCTTTCTTCCTCCCAGATCTTTCCCACCCTGGGTACACTAGGAGATCACCGTGATTCAAACTTCTTGAATCACCACACAGAGAGGAATGATACCTTTCCCCCCTCCTCTTTTCCCTTCACCCAGAGGCAATCCAGATTCAAACTCCGTGAATCTAAAACAAAGAGGAAATTCACTTTTCCCTTCTCCCCCCTGCTCTCTTTCCCTTCTCCCCACCAATTCCCTGGTGTACACAAACTCAGTTCCTTTGAGCCTTAACTAGGAGAAAAAAAATCAGACAGGTCTTAAAGCAAAGCTTTTAATAAAAAGAAAGAAAAAAGGTAAAAGTTTATCTCTGCAATTTAGATGGTAAAAAGTTACAGGGTCTGTCAGCTTATAGAAACTAGAAAGAAGCCTCCCCCCCCAGCAAAATACAATTTAAAATACTTCCAGCAAACTACACATTTGCAAATACAGAAACAATCAAAAGACTATAACCGCCTTTCTTACTAAATTACTCTCTATAAAAGACTGTAGCAGCGAGATTGGCAAGAAAACTGGTTGCCCGTCTAGTCCCTTCCAGGACCCAGAGAGAACAAAGCAAAACCCAAAAAATACAAACAAAGGCTTCCCTCCACCGAGATTTGAAAGTATCTTGTCTCCTGATTGGTCCCCTGGTCTTGTGTTTGGTTACCTGTTTGTTAACCCTTTACAGGTAAAAGAGACATTAACCCTTAACTATCTGTTTATGACACCCCCATATACGGTTTTCCACAAAGATAAGGTCCAGCTTCACCCACACCCCGCTTGTCTCCCGAAGATGGTCTCTGCCTTCCATATGGATCAGGACATTTTCTTACTGGTACTCTGTCCTAAGCACCATTCCTCCAGTGAGGAACGCCACCTACACACGCTAGACATACGTAAAGCGCTGGCCTTCTACCTGGACCAAACCAGGCTGTTCAGGAAGTCCTCGCAACTATTTGTTGTGTCGACCAAGCGGATGAGGTGGCAACCAGTTTCCACCCAACGCATTTCCCACTGGATCACCTCGTGCTTATGCACAGCCTTCTATGTTGCCCTCGTCCCTTTCCAGGACATATGTAGTGCTGCCACGTGGTCATCTGTCCACACTTTTTCCTCGCACTATGCGATTGTCTCCCAAGCATGGGATGATGCCGGGTTTGGTAGGCTGGTACTCCGTCCCGATAACCCTTAAACTCTTACCCACCTCCATCAGGTATAGCTTTGAGTCACCTACTGTGGAATACACAGGAGCAATCACTCGAAGAAGAAAGGACAGTTACCTGTTCCGTAACTGGCTTTCTTCGAGATGTGTTGCTCATGTCTATTCCACACCCCGTCCTCCTTCCCCTCTGTTGGAGTTTTCTGGCAAGAAGGAACTGAGGGTGAGGAGAGTGCACAGTTCCCTTTATAGCGCTATAGAGCGCCACTCCAGGGGTTGCAGCTTTGCTCCCCCAGTATGGGTACTGCTAAGGGAAAAACTTCCAGCACCAGTGCACGTGGTGAGCATGCACACCTACTGTGGAATAGACAGGGGCAACACATTTCGAAGAACAAAGGATGTCTAGATTTCATTCTTGTAGTAACAGAACTGGTGATAGGAAAGCAGGAAGAGGGGTGTGTGTGTGTGTGTGTGTCTTAAATTGGTTAAGTAGCCTAACATTCAGTACTCAGTGTTTCAAAAATGTTAGACTGCCAACCTGTGTTGTAGAGATGTCTTCTGTTTTTTAAAAAACCCATGAATAAAGCTACTTTAAGGGAAATTACTGCTTTGTCCAACCCCGAAGAGCTATGAGATCTTTGCTCACCAATTCTCATAAAACTTGTATTTGTTATGCCTTTTCAGTGACTTTAGTATTACAATCTATTATAAATAAAGTGCATTTCATTGATTAATTTTAAATGAAATTAGTAACCGGAAAAAATGGCTAGTATTTTTTTAAAACCTGTGCCAATTATAAAGTATTGTATTCTGTCATTTACTTTCTAGAATCGAAAGTATATCTAAGTATAATCTGACATTCTCTTGCAAAATGCCGGCTTTGCAAACCCTTCTGTGGCTGGATCATTCTTGTGTTTTTATTTTAAGTACAAAATAAATATGTATAACAAATTTTAAAGTATGTAATTAGTAAAGAATGTAATTTGATATGTTGGGTGGTACCTCTTTTTATGTGTTTGCTCCCCTGATGTTAGAACCTGGCTATGCCGCTGCTGTAGAGGGCTCATCACGCAGCAGCTGGGGGCCACCATGTGGGCTCGGCAGGGCTGCTGGCCACTGGGCCAATGGGTGTGGGTGGGCTGGCTGGGATCTCGGGAGTCACGTCGCAGGGATCTGCCCCGCTCCCCAGCACTGCTCCAGCTCTGAGCTGTCTCCACTGCCTAAGACCTGTGGGGTCCCACCTGCCTCCCCAGGGGAAGAGCTACCTGGGACTGGTGCAGAGGCTGGGCCAGTCTCAGCTAGTCGCAGGGGACAGTTGGGGCAGGGGGGAGGCTCAGCTGGGTCCTGAGGGAGCCTGGCCCGGGTAAGCTCTGCTCCTGCTCCAGCCTGGCTGATTGCACCACTCCCAAGGGGCCGGAGTTATCCTGCCCCAGGACCAGCTCTGGCTGCGTTGCCAGCTCAGCCTGGCAGACACAGTCACCTCCCATTAGGGCCGGCTATTGTGGCTGGGGGTTAGAGTGTGGGAGAGTAGGTCTCTAGTGGGTCTGGGGGGGTGCTGGGCAGTGGGGGGTGGGGAGATCTATGTATGTCAGGGCCCTGGGAAGTGTGGGGGGTCTGTGCGGGACACTGTGCAGTTGTGGTGGGGGGGCACTGGGCAGTGAGGGGATCCGTGGGGGAGTGGTCTGGGAGGGCACTGGGCATGGGGTCTGTGGGGGTTTTTGGGTGGTGTGGCACTGTGCGTAGGGAGTCAGAGGGGTGCTGGGCAAGGGGTTTGTGGGGGTCTCTGGGTGGTGCAGCACTGGGCATAGGGAGTCAGAGGGGTGCTGGGCAGGGAGTTTGTGGGGGTCTCTGAGTGGTGTGGCACTGGGCGTAGGGAGTCAGAGGGGTTTGGGGCAGGGGGTAGCATGGTGCAGCATGGGCCCACCCCCAAGGGGAAGAAGCACAATGGCAGTGCTGGGCCGGGGTGGACAGCGTGGGTCTGGTAGATCCCCGTTTGCAAACAGTGCCCTTGTACTGGGCTGGGTGGAGTGGGGCTGTCCCTGCCATGCCATGACCCATCTCCCATTGCCCCTGGCCAGTCCCTTGCTCTGAGGACTCTGCCCCCCTGCCCCATGTCCCCATTAACCCAGTGGGGACCCAGAAATATGTTTAGCACTGGGCCCACAAAAGGTAAATCTGGCCCTTTTTGGGGTGCAGGCTCTGGGATGGGGTTGGGGTGCAGGAGGGTTGCAGGCTATGGGGAGTTTGAGTGAGGGGTGCAGGCTCTGACCTGGGGCAGGGGATTGGGGTACAGGAGGGGGTGCAGACATGTGGGCTTTGGGAGAGAGTTAGCAACTCAGCACGTTGTATAAGAGAAAGGAGCTGCAGTGATTTCATATAGACATAGAAAGTGATAGAAGACACTTCTACATAGTAAAAATGTGAAAGGCAGAGTTTGAGGGTGGGAGGGGGCGTCTGTACAATATTTCACCGCATTCAGTCTCCACCGCATTCAGTCTCCTGGCTGGAGCAGTAACGTAGCCCCACAACACTTGTATAGGATAGAGAGGAGCTGCGGTGGCTAAGCTTTGACAGTCTAGGAATTGGGCTGCCTGTGCCTTTAAGACCCAGCCCCAGAAACCCGCCCCCTGCTCCGGGGCTGACATGCAGCGTCCTGGGAACAGAACGAAAACAGCCTCTGTACCCCCCCAAACCCCCAGATTTCGGAGCACAGCAGATGGCTCATCCCGAGGGGTCACTGTTCCCCCTCTGCCCCTCTAAACGGGAGGTTTGTCCCCGCACAGGGTCTGGCAGCGTCTCCCCCCACCCCCGGGCTTAACCCCGGCTACCACCCCCCTACCCCCGATTTTTCCCCATCAGCCCCTCTTCTGCTGCTACCGACAGCAGTTTGATCCCCCCTGGCCAGTAAATTTCTGCACCCTGGCACCCCCCCCCCCCCCACGCACTTTGGTGCTTTTAAACCCCTGCAAAGAGGAGGCAGCAAATCGTAAGTAGAAGTGAGGGCAGAGAGAGGGCAGTGGCGACAGAGAAGGTCACTGAGCATGCTCAATTCATGTGCGCATGCTCAGTGCAGCCAAAGTAGGGAATCGGGAGCAGGAGCTGTTTCTGTCCTCACACCCCTCTGGGGCAGCATTCAGAAAAAGAAAGCAAGTCCAGGAAGCGTTTCTATCTAAGCAGGAAGGAGCTCTCCTGAGATACATAGACACAAAAGTTCACGATGAGCCTTCTTGCCCCAGTGAGGATGTGAGTGGTGAGGAGATGCCTGATCTTCCAGTTAGTCAGAGTGCAGGTGACCTGGCAGCTACTGCAGCATCCAAATCTCCATCTCAAATGGATGTAACTATGCGTATCCCTAAAGAGAAGAGGCACAAGAAACAGCTGCTGCTGAGTTTAGTTCCTTAAATCTAGATAATCCAGGACTGTGGACCCACTTGAGCAGTAGCCTGAGGGACTTCCTTGTACTGCATGGGCCATAGCAAGTGAAAAATTTCATGTTCCCCAAAGACAATGAAAATAGAAGTTTCCATCCAACACATTACTGGTGTGATGTGATCCCAATGGTGACAAAGTGGATTAAAATAACCTTCTAGAGGATTTCACCTTGCATGTCTGTTACAGTATTTGAGTTGGAACAGGTTTTAAGAAATCTCCATGTAGTTTACCAAATTAAGTGAATTGATACCCAGGTCTCTCTCTTTAAGGCTTTCCAATAATAGACTTTTTTTGGTGGTATACAACTAACAAAGAAGACTAAGTATGTGGGGGGAAAAGCCCTTGTTAGTGTCATTAGACAACATACAAGGCTCAAAAAGAGTAATTCATAGAATGTCAGGGTAGGAAGGGCCCTCAGGAGGTCATCTACTCCAACCTCCTGCTCAAAGCAGGCCCAATCCTCAGACAGATTTTTGCCCCAGATCCCTAAATGGCCCCCTCAAGGATTGAGCTCACTGTTGGATTTAGCAGGCCAATGTTCAAACCACTGAGCTATCCCTCCCTCCCATGTGAGTTCAGTGACATGACTTTGGGAGGGGAGGGGCCTTGGCAGAAGGGGCAGGGCTGGGAGGGTCTGCAACCCCCAACCAGCCTATCCACTTG